>NC_073696.1:104356997-105585330 GCF_029784165.1 Wyeomyia smithii | reverse complement strand
AGGTTTATCTGTTTGTCTGGCTCGCACACAGAAATCTGGCAAAATCCAGGGCTTTTTCCCACCCACTTAACTTTAAAAAAAATCAGAGGATTTAATTGAATAAATACAATTACATATATATATATATATATATATATATATATATATATATATATATATATATATATATATATATATATATATATATATATATATATATATATATATATATATATATATATATATATATATATATATATATATATATATATATATATATATATATATATATATTTTTTTTTTTTTTTTTTTTGTTTCAGGTGGAGGGGAAATTTGCATCCAAACCCCTGAGTTGACCAACCTCAGGGAGTGTGGGGTTGGTTTGAATCAGTGACCGGACCCACTAAAACCCTTCCAGTCTCCAGCCCATAATACTCCCCGGGACCACCGCTAGGTATTGCTTCGGGGACCGGCTTTTGTGCTCTGTGCACCCTCTTGGTTCTTTAGGTATCTTTGCTAACTTAGCTAACTAACCTGGGGACTGGCCGTTAGCTAACACTGTCGTGTCGGTGGTCAACCTGTCGCCTGTTTTGCAATTCTAAAACTATTTGAGAGGCGGCTGCACAAACCGCCCTCCAAATGTTTGGGTCTTTACACATCCTCCGAACTAGGTTGTCCGGAGTGGTGTCTGGCCCGCTCACTACCATCATGTCGCTCCGCGCATGCACAAAACGAGGGCACACGAAGAAGACATGCTCAGCAGTCTCTTCCGCATCCGCGCACTCGGGACACATGGGGGACCCCGCATGCCCGAATCTGTGTAGATACTGCCTGAAGCAACCATGACCTGACAGAATCTGTGTCAAGTAGAAGTTAACTTCTCCATGGCGCCTCCCGACCCATCCGGATACGTCCGGAATAAGTCGATGCGTCCATCTACCCTTTACGGAATTGGACCATTCCTGCTGCCATCTGATCATCGAGAATGACCTTCTGGTGCCTCGTATACCCCTTGTGTCACGTTGATCGAAGCATTCTACGTCCTCCTTAATGGCAATGCTGATAGGCATCATGCCGGACAGGACGCAGATTGCGTCGTATGACACTGTACGGAGCGCGCTCACAACCCTCAGGCACATGAGCCTGTAGGTACTTTCCAGTTTACGACGATGACTGTTGGTACCTAACGCTTTGGACCACGCTGGCCCACCATACCTAAGTATGGACGAAACCACGCTGGCAAGAAGTTTACGCTTGCTGCCATATACCGCTGAGCTATTCGACATCATTCGAGATAGTCCTGCAGCGGCCGTTGAAGCCCTTTTACAGGCATAGTCGACGTGACTCTTAAATGTGAGCTTATCGTCAACCATAACCCCTAAGAGCTTCAAGGAACGCCTTGAGGTTCACCGACTCTGACCACCGCCTGTTGCTCTAATTTGCGGTTGTTCACAACCGTAACCTCCGTTTTATGGTGCGCTAACTCCAGTTTCCTAGAGTGCATCCAGTCTTCGACCTTGCGTATGCAGTGCGCGGCCGTCAACTCGACCTCTTCGATCGACTCGCCGTAGACCTCTAGCGTGATGTCGTCTGCGAAACCAACGATCACAACCCCTACAGGGAACTTTAGTTTCAACACCCCGTCATACATGACATTCCACAACACCGGGCCCAGGATGGAACCTTGCGGCACCCCTGCGGTGATTGGAACGCACTTCTGACCCTCCTCCGTGTTGTAAACTAGTACCCGATTCTGGAAATAATTTTCCAAAATCTTGTACAACGACACCGGTACGTGGATGCTCCTAAGCGCGAGCGCTATGGAGTCCCAACTGGCGCTATTGGATGCATTCTTCACGTCAAGCGTGACGATTGCGCAATAGCGAATGCCCCAACTCTTACGCTGGAGTGCTACCTCTGCCGTCTTGGTGACAGAGAGAATAGCATCCAGCGTGGATCTACCTTTCCGGAAGCCGAACTGGTTACTTGCCAGACCGTTTACACCCTCTGTGTACTTCACCAGTCTGTTGAGGATAATCCTCTCAAGCACCTTGCCCGTAGTGTCCAGCAGACAGATAGGTCTGTATGCCGATGGGTCCCCTGGCGGTTTCCCAGCCTTCGGCAACAGCACCAATCTTTGTCGCTTCCACCTGTCCGGAAAGAGGCAGTCATCCAGGCACTTCTGCATGACTGCTCGGAATAGATCGGGGGCCACTTTCATGGCCGTCCTGATGGCCAAGTTCGGGATTCCATCCGGTCCCGGTGCCTTGCTCACCTTTAGGGAGTTGGCGATCACGATGAGTTCCTCATTCGTAACCCTTACCTCCTCCACAACCTCGGCACGGCTGCCGTCTCTCACGGATTGGATGCCCGGCAGGTTGGCCGACCATCCCTGGTCTGTGTCTGAGATACTGGAACGTCGAACGTGAGACTCAGCAACCGGAGGCCAAGGGTTTGGCTCGTGGCGTGGAAAGAGTCCCTCGATGATACGCCCCAGCATCGCTGGTGATCGCTCTGCAGGCGCCAACACGCCTTTGGTCTTCGCCATTACGACTCTGTAGGCGTTGCCCCACGGATTCGTATTGGCACTCGCACATAGCCTATCGAAGCAGGCCCTTTTGCTCGCCTTTATCGCACTTTTAAGCGCCGATCTTGCAGATCCGAATACTACACGGCGCTCTACCCTCTGTGCATCGGTACGTGCACGTTGCAACATCCGTCTTGCACGGAGGTCCGCTATCGCGTCGGTCCACCAGTATACCGGTGATTTACCATTCCTAGGTTGGCGGGTCCTAGGCATGGTGGCGTCGCACGCCCGTGATAATGTGGCAACTAATTGGTCAGCACTCGGGCGGAGCCAACTGCCCCCCTCGCGCTCTCTTCTCATTGCTTCTGCAAATACCTCGGCATCGAAATGCGATGTCTTCCACCCGCGGACGGTCGGAGTATTGGCTCTACCCGTCGCCTGCCGCCTCACGTTATGGACTACGCTATAGCAGACCGACTGGTGGTCACTATAGGTGTAGCCATCGTCTACCCTCCAGTTCACGATCATTCCTGGGCTGGAGAACGTCACGTCGATGATCGACTCCGCACCATTTCTGCTGAATGTACACTTGGTTCCAACGTTGGCCAGATCTAGGTTGAGCTTTGCCAAAGCTTCCAACAAGATCTGACCCCTCCGGTTCGTGCGGCGGCTTCCCCACTCAACAGCCCAAGCGTTGAAGTCGCCCGCCACTACTAAGGGTGTTAATCCCGTTAGCTCCATAGATAACAAATCGACCATCTGGGTGAACCTTTCGATAGACCAACGCGGCGGAGCATAACAACTGCAGTAGAACACTCCGTCCACCTTGGCAACCGCGTATCCTTCATTTGAGGTTGACACAACCTCCTGAACCGGGAACTTGCTGGTCGTGCATATGGCCGCCGTACTGGACTTATCTGCAACCCAATTACCGTTTCCGGGAGGAATGCAGTAGGGGTCCGATACGATTGCGATGTCCGACCGCGACTCAGACGCTGCTTGGTATAGCAGCTGCTGTGCCGCATAGCAATGGTTCAGGTTCAATTGTGTCACCCTCACGCCCGTGGTTTCGTGGCCGCCTTACCGGCTGGGCACCGTGGGCCTCCCATAAAGTGCTTGGCTCCTATCGGGCCCCTTGCAGGTCCAGGACTTGTGTCCTCCCTCGAAACACCTGAAGCAAACGTCCGGCTGCTGGAGTATGCTCAGGGGACATACTGACCAGCCAACCTTAAGTTTGGCTGTCTTCAGGGCCAGAGTTGCATCGGCCGATGCAAGCCGGATATTAGCAACCTGGGTCCCCGCTGGACCCTTACGGAGGCGAATTACCTCAGTGGCTACTTCCACTCCGCACTTCTCCTTGAGGGCCTGTGCAATATCGCACCTCTCGGTGATTTCATCCAGGTTTTTGAACTGGAGAGTCACCTCTGAGGTGAGTGCTCGAATTTGCACATCTTTCCCGAGGACCTGCTCGGCTACCGTCTTGTAGGCAGCGCCCTTGTTTTTAGCATCCTTACGGAGCTCAAGGATCATCTCGCCGGTGCGAGAACGACGGATGGTCCGCACATCCGCTCCCAGATCCTTGAGCTGGGTTTCGCCTCTCATTCAAGACTTCGGAGTACTTGGACCCATCCGTCTTGAGTATGAGGACGTCGCCCCTGCTTCGCGCCTTCTTTCCCATTTTTGGACGATTTGTCGCCTTCTCGTCGTTGCGCTTGCTGTCTTTTTGGCGCTTTCTTCCTCTCACGGTAACCCAAGGGTTTCCCGTAGCTGCCACTTCGGCAGACTTTTCGGCGGACTTGGAGGCCGTTGGTGTGCTGTCTCGCGGGCTTAGCACAACCAACCGTTTCTTGCTGTTCTCGGGGGCTTCCCCCGGAGACTGCCTTGCTCTTTTTGCGGCTGACCCGGAGGCACAAACCGCTGCAAACGTGCAGGTGTCCGTTTGGACCGACTTCGTCGCCCTTCCGGTCACCTCCGTTGCATTCTTCTCTGCAGCCACCGCTCTTGCTTTGAGCTCGGCGTGCTCCTTTGCAGCATCGACGGAAGACCGAAGCATGTAGAGAGCCTGCTTCAGGTACTTCGTCGTGTTGGTGCGACTTTTCGCAAACTCGATTATGGCGTCGAGCTGCTCCGACAGCGCTACTACCTTCGGTAGCGTGTCTCGCTGTCTTCCGACCGCCTTTATCAACAGTGGACCAGCCACTGCGATGTCTTGCGTCGATCCGGTAGGCGTACTGCCTTTGCCGTCTTCGCAGGCGTCCTTTACTGCATCCATCTCCGCCTTTCTCGGCGGAGACCTCTGGATGCCTCCTCGTGCAAACGGGTTTTTCAACCCATCTGCGCCCATTTGTTGATTATTTTCAGTTGAATCCATTTTTGTTTAGTGGGTCCCCCTTCCAGCCGCTATCCTTATCAATACTGGAGTGGTCGCCTTTCTGGTCCCATGGTAGTCTATGCCGAAGCAGTGAGGCCATGGTTAGGGGCGGCTGCCATAGCGCCATATGAGCAACTATGACACCCCCGACCGGCGCAAGTTAGGAAAGGACATCTGATCCCACTCCTGCCCGGTTCCCACCGGGCAATGAATTTGGAACGTACTGGAAGGCCTGCCAGATTTTACGGGACGGAGACCCCTGCACCGGTTGTTGTCTCGCCGTTTCAAGCCGTTGTCACACGACCTTACTAAGGGAGCTCGGCGCAGGTGCCAGCCCAGAATCGTGGTACGAAAACAAAATCCGACTCTTATCATATGACGTTGCGACCAGTTGCTGTAATTGGGAACTTACTGGCATCAATCCCAATGGACGAATTAGTGCATTTGGGTGGTGGGAGCGGCACTATTCGCTCCGTCAGAGCTGCTTCCGGATAATGTGGCTTTTGCGAGAATTCGGCGGCCCAATGCCTGATTCTCACCACAACCTAGGCTAGCTCTCGCTGATGGTCCGGAGCTGCTTGCTTGCAGTGAGCACTTCCGTGGCCTACGGTAATCGCCAAATACCGACCCGTGGTGGCATACAGCTCTGCCATATATATATATATATATATATATATATATATATATATATATATATATATATATATATATATATATATATATATATATATATATATATATATATATATATATATATATATATATATATATATATATATATATATATATATATATATATATATATATATATATATATATATATTAATATATTTATATATTTATATATATATATATATATATATATATATATATATATATATATATATATATATATATATATATATATATAATTCAGTATTTTTTTACCGATCCCGAAAATGTTCTTTAACTCGCGAACCGGCCTTCGACGACTAAGTGGACTGTATACATTGAATCACGGATGATTTCGGATGGCGATCAACAATAGTGACTTGTTCACTGCGCGTTTGGATATGAACTCAACTCTATTCACGTGATGCATGACCCTTTTATCAGTGTAGTGTGTGATAGTGGTTGTATAATTATCATGTAATATTGTGTATTGTTTCTTGTTTCCTGTTTTTTTTATAGCAAATCGGTTTCCTGTGTTTGACATTTGTGTTAGGGTAACGTTAAAGATGTAGGAGCAAATTTTATTAATGTTTTAGATATAACAATTTTAGTATCAATATTTTAATTATAATTAGTTTTGAGTTTTAATTTAGAAAATATCAATTATTTTACTTCTTAGTTTTAAACATTCCGGCCTCCAAAATTAATTATTTTATTTCTATGTAGAAAATCTTTCTCCAGTTTCAAGTTCGGTTGATAGCTTGGGATCAACTTCTATCGGTAGCAAACACAATCTGTTCACGGCTCTCTGTGTGATCCCGGTGCTAGTTCGGACGGATACCACGCGAACCAGTCCATCTTCGCCTGGTTGAACGTCAACAACTCTGCCTATGGCCCATCCTTGAGGTGGAAGATTCTCGTCTCGTAGTAGCACCATTGAGTTCTTTACGAGATTGGAAGATTCCACTGACCAACGATACCGACATTGTAGCGTGTTCAAATACTCGCGGTGCCAGCGTCGCCAAAAATGTTGCGCTAAACATTGAACCCTTTGCCATTCTCTGGGACCTCACTGATATCTGGTTCAGGTACTGCATTCAGCGGTCTGCCAACCAGGAAATGCCCCGGGGTCGATGGTTGGAGACCCCGGGGCATTTCCTGGTTGGCAGACCCTGTGGGTCCTCCGACATTGGAGTTATGGGACGAGAGTTTAGTGTTGCTTCCACTTGAATAAGAGCAGTTACGAATTCGGTCTCGGTGAGCATTGCGTTCCCGAGAGTGCGGCGTAGGTGTAGCTTCATCGATTTTACGGCAGCTTCCCAAATTCCGCCCAAATATGGTGAGCGGGGAGCGATGAAACGAAACTGTATGCCGTTGACATTGCCTTCATCAGTCACGGCACTTTGGTGGCGTTGAGTCTGGAACAGTGTTCGCAGTTCCTCCAATTCACGACAGGCTCCAACAAAATTGCGACCGTTGTTGCAACAGATCGTACTGGGCTTACCCCGTCTACCAGTAAAACGTCTCAAACTGGCTATGAATCCATCAGTAGTCATATCGGGGATTAAATCCAAATGGACCGCTTTTGTAACGAGGCAAACATACACTGCTACATACGCCTTTACGGGAGCGGCCTTTTTGCTGGCGGGTTTCAAATATACAGGCCCAGCGAAATCTACCCCGACGTTTTCGAATGGGAAGGACTTGGTGAATCGCACCGGTGGTAGATCACCCATCAGCTGTTCTAGAGACCGTGGACGAGCTCGAGCGCATGTGACACAGCGATGTACAGTGCAACGAGCTAAATCACGTCCCATCAGTGCCCAAAACCGTTGGCGAATTGTTGATAGCAGCAAATTTGGGCCACCGTGCATTGTTTCCTCATGAATATGTCGTGCTATTAAAATTGCAAGATGATGTTTAGCCGGTAGCACGACAGGATGCTTTTCGTCGACAGCAAGCGTACAGTGATGCAACCGGCCACCAACTCGAATAAGACCTTCGACGAGCTGCGGTTTCAGAAATCTCAATTTCGACTTCAATGGCACACTTCGATTTTGTTTCAGCTGCCTTTTCTCCAGAGCAGTGTTCATCTTGCACACGACGGATTAACGACATTAGGGCGCGATCGATTTCCGCGGCGGATAACAGACCGATTACGCGATCGACGGTTTTACGACGGGTGTTTTCGCGAAAACGGTGCCCCCAAGCACATATTCGAATCAAACGGTTTAACTGTGAATAGCGTTCGATTATATCTCCTGGTTGAGTTGAAACTACGAGAGCAATTACCTTCCGGTGTTCTGGAATTGGATTCGTTGTCCAAGCAGCATCCACTTTATTCAGCCAAACTGGACCAGCCCACCACAATGAGCAGATCTTTATATTACGCAGGCTCGTTCCTCTAGAGAGTAGATACGCAGGGTTATCTTCTGATGGCACATGGCCTCACGAAGCAGACGCAGTGTGTTCCTGGATCTCAGCGACCCTGTTTGCAACGAATGTTTTCCAGGTTAACGGAGGAGCAGAAATCCAATTAAGAACGACGGTGGAATCAGTCCACAGATAGACCGGTGCGGAAAGGTTGATACTAGCGATGACTTGAGTTAGCAAATAGGCTAGAAGCACAGCTGCATCGAGCTCCAATCTAGGTATCGATTTACTGTCGACTGGGGCAACTCGTGACTTTGCAGTTAGCAGCTGCAGTAAACACTGACCGGAGGCATCGATTGATCTTAAATAGACGCAAGCGCCGTACGCCAATTGGGAAGCGTCACAGAATCCATGGATTTCCAGACACTGATAGGGGAATTGCAAAGCAGCTCGGGGCACACGGAGATGTTCCAAGTGTGGTATGTCTTGCTGATATTCTGTCCACTCTTCTTCGAATGGTAGCGGTAACGGTATGTCCCAGTCCAGATGATGTTTCCACAGGGTTTGCATTATGATTTTTGCACGAATAATGGTTGGGCCGATAAGGCCGAGAGGGTCGAACAGGCTGCTCATCTGCGACAAAACCTTGCGTTTTGTGAGACCATACGTTCCCTTCCATCTTGGTATTTTGAACGAAAGTGTATCGGCAGCAGGTTCCCATCGTAAACCAAGAGCAGTGACAGTTGAGTTTGGATCGAGATCTAGTAATGTACGAGTTTCACGAAAAGTTTCGGGGATGACGTCGAAAATGGCTTGACTATTAGATGACCATTGTCTAAGGGGAAATCCACCAGCATGGAGCATGTCGATCATTTGCTGAAAGATTTGTTTAAGATCTCGTATGTCGTTTGACCCAGTGAGAAGATTATCGACGTGAAAGTCTCTCGTTGCTACTCGAGCTGCCATCGGGAATCTGGTTTCCTCATCTTTTGCCAGCTGTACCAGCACACGGGTTGCTAGAAAAGGAGAATTATTCAAACCGTAAGTTATCATCAGTAACTGGTATGTTTTCAGCTGTTCATGTGGACTATTTCGCCAAAGTATGCGCTGCAGGGGTTGTTCTGATGGGTGGACCAGTACCTGTCTGTACATCTTTTCGATGTCCGCCGAAACGACAAACCTATACGTACGAAAACGAAGCACGATTGCAACCAGAGTGTCTTGAATTGTGGGTCCTGGTAACAGCACGACATTAAGCGCTAGTCCAGAACGAGATTTGCACGAGGCGTCAAAAACTGTTCTTAGTTTGGTGGTGCTGCTATCTTGCTTCAGAACCCCATGATGCGGGAAAATAAACTGTGGGCGAACGTCATGCTCACTAGCAGTGACCTCACGCATGTGCCCCAGGGCTAAATATTGTTGAATAAAATCCTTGTACAAGGCGTATTTCTGTGGATTTCGTTGCAGTGACTGCTCTTAAGCCAAAACCCGTCTTGTAGCTTGATATTTGTTATCACCTAGTTGCTGAATTAATTCATCTCTCTTGGGTAGCTTGATTATATAACGTCCTTCGGTGGTTCGTGAGAAGTTGGCAGCAAAGTGGTCTTCACAAATCCGTTCAGTTACTGACCAACACTTGGACTCTGGGATGGTTTCCATTTCCCAAAATTTCCGAAGAAGTTCTCCTAAACGAGCAGAATTGCTAGTAAAACAAAACCGTGGATCGTTGTGATCGTGATTTTCTATCGCACATGCACCAGAGACAATCCATCCAAGAGCGGAATTTTGCAGTACTGGCAATCGTTCCCCCAGTTGTATACGACCATATCGCAACGTGTTAAAAAAGTATTCGGCACCTAAAATGAGGTCTATTTGCTGTGACCTGTGAAAAGTGGGATCGGCAAGTTGAATTGTGTCCGGAATGTACCATTCTCGAATGTTGATGGTGGATAATGGCAGTTTAATTGACAGAGTTGGCAACACCAATAGTCGGGGTTCCACAGTGAATGGAGAAACTCGGGATGACACCTTAGCGGTGACGAAATGCGTTGTCTTGGTTGTTGTCTGGCCGATACCACACACTAAAATTGGAGCAGCATTACAGTACGGAAGTTGTAACCTATGACTGAGTGCGCTACTTATGAAATGGCTTTGTGATCCAGAATCTAATAAACATCTAGCAGTAATTTTTCGACCGCGATAGTCTTCGATTTCAACTAGCGCGGTAGGAAGGATAATAGTATTTACTTGGCTATCCTCCTCGCACGCTATCGTAGCGTAATGAATGTTTTTCGATGAACCAGGTTGCACATAGCGGGAAAACAGTTTCTCTGAAGCATTCGAAACAGAGGAAGATTGGCAAGGTGAGCGCGGGTGTGACGACGTTGGCTGAGCGACAAGGGCAATTGTTCCACTAGTCTGAGGAGGAGACATCTGATATGCGAATTGTGCACCGTGGAGTAAAGTGTGATGTTTTCTTGGACATCGTTTGCAGGATTTCCAGGGGCAGTTCTTTGCGAAGTGATTAACATTGCGAAGACAATTGAGGCAAAGTTTCTTGGATCTTACAAACTCCAATCTTTGTTGATCCGGTAGTCTTTGGTATTTTGGACATTGAAAGAGTAAATGATCTTGGTTGCATTTTTCACATTTTCTTGCATTCTGTTGACCTTGACGCACAACTGAGATTAGCGCCGAATCAAACTGGTTGCTTCCCCATTGGGTCGCGATTTCGTCCTACCACGGTGAAAGGCCCAACAGACTGGAGAACTCGAGCGTAGTTTTGCAAATAGTTGACCATATAGACGTAGGTCGGCATGGAATCTTCACAATCATCGAATAAAGGATTAGCGGTTCCACCAAGAACGGCAGCTACACTGTCCGAATCGAGGCGCGCGCAGTAGTTATGAGAATCTAAACCAATGGATAACTGATAGACTAACATCGAGCTCCAGGCATCAGCATTTTCTCCCAATCGTCGCAAAACGGAAATGTGTTGTTCGAATTTGTCCACTAGACCAAGTAATTCATCTGCAGTTTCCCTCTTCATTGCAGGCGTATCATACAATGCCTTTATGTGACATCGTACCAACTGGCGTTTATTCTCATAACACAACCTTAAGGCTCGCCACGCATCATTATACCCCTCTTCGCACACCGAAATAGACTCAATTATTCTCGCCGCTTCGCCCTGCACAAGCCCTTTCAAATATTGAAATTTATCAATGTTCGACACTTCTTCACGGTTACCGATAGCCGATTCAAAGGCATCACGAAACACACACCAATCTTCGATTTTGCCAGTGAACCGGGAGAGATTTAGTTCTGGATAGCGACTGTGGCTCATCTGCGGCACCGCCACAGATTGAGAAATAGGTGTTGCGTGGTCTTTAAGCTGCTTAGATAAGAATGCTCGAAGTGCGCAGTATTTATTCTCGAAGTCGATACGTTCCTCTTCGCAACAAACGTTATGCACTGACTCTAAAGCACATACTACGCGGCGATATTCCCTATAGATCTCTTCTAGCCTTTCTGCCCGAGTTTCCAACTAATCAGAATTTTTCCCGTCTTTAGCTTCTTTTGCACACTGCATCAAATTCTTGAGTGTTTCTAGTAGATGATCTTTGCCTTTCTGGAGGTACGCAGCCTCATGTTCACTGCTCACTATTTCTCCTTCTGTAAGCATGTTTGCAACTTGCTTGGGGTAACACGAACCGGCGCAAGCCGTACGATTCCTCTCTCCCGGGTCAACTCGCGGGATGACTCTACCGTACCGTATGTACCGATTGCAACAATTTTTCTCGTCGCGGGCCAATGCGCAGAAAGGCACTACCGAACCGACGCGAAATGTCGTGTGCAAGGAATATACTATAAATTGCTCTACTTACGCAGATCTGGTTGCGTCCAGCGAGTTTCCCTCAGGATAGCCGGTGCTAACTGTCCTTATAGCGTTCCAGCAAAAACATCATATCAAGAAGACTGGGAACTCAGCCTGAGATTGAGCGACAGTTTTGGCAGCGAAGTCTTTCGAGTAAAAGTGGAACTAATGCATGCTAGTGTGTGTACTGGCTATGCGAATGCAAGCCGAACGCACAGGTTCGACCACCACATACACCCATTCTGTCTTCGCAGCGTTGCAAACTTCCACCTTCAATAAATGGAGTGCGCTGTTTGATGTGACGCTTGTCATTTGTATGGGATCGGTCCAGAGATGCCAGTCTTCTTGATATAATGTTTTTGGTTCCAGTGTGGAAGTTAGTTCCGTTGACACACTTATCAGTTTGCTGTTTGCACAGCGTACAGCGACTCCGAATCAAACCGTAATAAGGAATCTAATATTCACGGCACCCAATCACATGCCGTTTCTCTCGATGATAAATCGATCATCGACCAACAATGGCCCTACTCTGAACAATGCGAAGAGGTATTTGCGTACCACTGCGATCACTAGAACGAATGCGGAATAACGACACAGTTTCCCACTCGTTCGAAATTTGTTATCCCAACGCGAGAATGGCTTTTTTCTTGGCAAGCCAAAGATACGACCGAGAACACTTTCACCATGTGTCGACCATGTGGTTTTGCTAACCTTTTTATCTTCGCGGTCTATGCCTTCAGCAGCGCAACACTATTGTTAACGCGATTACAAAGGCCACCGGTTGCCTTTAATTGCACTAAAGTCCGGCCTCGAAGGACCATGTAAAATTCAGTAATTTTTTACCGATCCCGAAAATGTTCTTTAACTCGTGAACCGGCCTTCGACGACTAAGTGGACTGTATACATTGAATCACGGATGATTTCGGATGGCGATCAACAATAGTGACTTGTTCGCTGCGCGTTTGGATATGAACTCAACTCTATTCACGTGGTGCATGACCCTTTTATCAGTGTAGTGTGTGATAGTGGTTGTATAATTATCATGTAATATGTTATTTTATCATGTAATATGTGATTTTGTCACATAGTAAATTGGCATGCCTGTTATCTTTCTAACATGGTTTGATGACGGTTATTTTTCATGTTTCTAGCAATGCATCTTTATTTTCAACTTTTCGAATCTGGTTATCTCATAATTGATGTTCTCGTTTATTTGTATATTTGGACATTTAGGACATTTCACTGAATTTATCAGCTGTTGAGTTCTCATCAATAAAATCTAAGAGTGTAGAATAATATTTTAAGTTTTTAGTTTAATTTCCTGCCGCTACGCCACTCGGGCTCTGTACTCAGATAAATGTGTCGATGAGCAAAACTGTCGGTAAAATTCGTAAAATCATTTGCCATTTGCGTTGACGGTGTTGCTGATATTTAATTGGTTTTTGTATGCGAAAATATTTTTGCTTTTGTTACGCACGTTTTGACAATTACATATGAGAATTCGTGTAGGTACGAGCAGCCTAGTGATGGGAAATATCGCCCAAAACAGACATCGATAACAATCGATAATTCCGGTGTTTTTATCGATATTATCGATAAGTATCGATAATTTGACAGCTAACACTGAAAAAAAGGCTGTAGCAAGTTTAACTATAAATGGGGTTCAAATTAACTACAGAGCACCGACGATTTCGAACCGAACGCGTGGAACATTCATTTTAACTATGCCTGTAGTATTTTTGACGAAAACAGTAGCCGAGGGCTACGAAGTCGTTTCGACTGTTTCACTGTCAAAATAACTAAAATTCAAAGCCCTATTTGTTCTTATTTTAACAGCGTTGGTTTTGTTATCTTAACAACGAGTTTGTTAGAACAAATACCGCGTTGTGGTGTTGTCTACTACGTTTAACATTCAGGAAAGAGGAGTGATCATGGAAAGGCTGATCTCTCCAACCTCCGCTCAGGCATTAAAGCAAGGCCAAATACGTAACCTTTGTTTAATGCATCAGCAAAGGGGAAAAACCAGCCTAGAATGAAAACAAGTTATGTAACAAAACAACAAACAATAACCTTTATTTTTTCACTTCACTCAACTTCACATCACTTCACACATACTCAACCTTCTTAGGCCACCATCATACTTCGAGACGAGTTGGAAGGATTGTGTGATAATACCGATTAGTATAGCGTATATTTCCGGATTCAGTCCCCAAGAATCGATTATGAATTGCCGAAGTGCAGGATTCTTATCCGCTTCTGGCATAAGGAAAAAACAAAACTGGTTTCTAAGAAATTTGATAATTTGCAGAGTGTTTTTACTCACCGGCGATGTCTTCGGGGTCACAAAGCATTTACAATAGCACTAAAAATGACTCACCAATCAACAATGTTTACTTAGAAATGGCGTCTTTTTTTGGACCAGATCGAACAAGGAAAGCAATAACTACATTGTAGTTTAAGTTTAACTACAATACGCTTTCAGACCTATTTTGTGGGTAAGGTGTAGTTAATCGCGCTACAACTGCAGTGAATTGTAGTTATTTAAATAAAGCTACTACTAAGGCTAAAAATTGTCGTAAAATTAACCACAGATTGTTGTTGAAATTTCACGGGTAATTTAACTACACTACAGTTGTCTCAAATAAAAGTGTAGTTATTTTGAGAAGAAATACATATGGTAAATTTAACTAACAGATCGCTGTCAATCCTAAAACGATATTATTTTCTGTGAACGTTTGGGTAAAAAAAATTTTTTCAGATGGTGATAAAAAAAACTGTTTCAGATGGTGATGAAAAAAAACTATGACAGATAATTGAGTTGGATAAATTTCCCATGGAAGGTTATCATGTTAGCTTCCTTACAAAAAATATTACGTCCTTGCGTGCAGCCTTCCGGCAGTTAACCGGAACATTCGCCATGGCGGACGAAAACATGCGTGTAGCCGTGTTTTTAAGCTCTTTCTTCGTTATTTTTTATTAATTCCTCCTCCGTTTTTGCGACAAAATTGTTGGAATAGATCTTGCGCTTCAAGTTTGTCCAGAAATTCTCGATGGGAAGCAGGTGGGGGACATTGGGCGGATTCGCCGACTTCGGCACCACATCGATATTCAGCCGCTCCATCTCCTCCAACGATCGCTTCGAGTAGTTGGCCGACGTCAAATCTGGCCAGAACACCGTGTCTTCGCGCTTATGGTATTTCTTGATGAACGACGCAACTTCTGTCAGGCACTTCGTACTATAAATTTCCCCGTTCACGGCCAGCCCGGAGCGAAAGAAGAGCAACTTTGACATCCCTTTCTCACTGATTGTCAGCCAAAGCCGCACTTTCTTGGGGAACTTGGTCTGTGAAATAAACTTTACCTCGGTGCTCACTTCCTTCGTGGGGGAGGTAAAATACGAAGAGTCCTGCTAGTCGTTGCCATCCAGGGTGAGATAGGTTTAGTCGTCCAATACCACTGCCGCGTCACGATTCACCGGGAAAATCGACTTGACCATATTATTCAACCGCTGTCGCTGCGTCATTGCCTGCAGCTCCGAGACCAGTGGACGGGACTGCCGCTTCCTGCATGTATATCCATGTTCTCCAGATACTTTTTCACTGTTTTAGAACCTCTCGGCCAAGTGCACGCAGCGATTTAGCCACTTTTCCCTCGGTCTTCCTCCTCAGCATCCTTTGAAGCTTCTTGTCGCTCAGGGTCGTTGGTGGTCCGGAACCGGGCTTTCTTTCGATGCTCTGATCGTTGGCCAATAGTGTCAAGATGTTGAAGATGCCAGAACCGGCATACTTGGCATTCACAAAGTGCCGCACGATGTCCGTTTTTGACGCGTTTTTGACGTGTTGATTTTGGCGGTTTTTTCCCTGTTGGATATACTATTGTTCTTTGAGCTTGCAGCACTCTAGCAGAATTCAATCGAACATTGTGGGTGTGTAGGTCTTATTAAACCAAGCAACTTTGCAAACTTGCGTTTGAAAATTTATCTGGATTAACATATAAAAAGGTCAGCTTATTTTCACGCGGATTTTCTCTAAAAGGTTATTTATGCAGATTTTAAAATTAACGTGGTTTTTTACGCGAATTTTTGAATTAGAGCGGTTCATCAAGCGGATTTCTGAATTAACATGTTTTTTTCACGAGGCATGTATCCCCCGCGTAAGAAAACCTAACTGTATTTGAACCTTTTTCTTATGAATCAATATATCTTAGTAAAAATTATCTGAACTTTCCTTCAGAAATATAAAAAAATGAGTTAAAGATCCTACTCTGAAAAATATATAATTTTAAAAACAAAAAATGATTTTAGAAAATATAGGTGATCTCAGGTTTTTTTAAATGAAATATTTTAGATAGACAACTTAGTTGCCTAAAACGTTCTATGCGTTGCAAAAATGTACACTTTGACACACACTCTTGAAATCCGAAACATTTTCGGTGTAGGTTGGTCACACCAAGTTCCCAAGTAATACTAATACAATATTGTTTTCCAGTGAAATGAAACCGGTTAGCAAAATTGATGCATTTTTCGTAAAGTTCTGGCCATTTAAAATTCGAGAGAATTTTATTTATCTCAATTATTTTGTCTACCCCCTGTATAAATCAGGATACTTTTTCGGCGCAACAATTTCGTTGATTTGGATTTTTAGTGGAACTAAAAATTGTTTATTGGGTAACAAATACTTTAAACTTAAACAGTTCCAAGTTAAACTAAATAATTACCAGAGAATTATCAATAGACTGCCGCTATGCATGTCCATCATATTATAAGAGTTGGCAAGCCAAAGAAAATGCATTTTATTACAATTTCGTATCATTGCTTTTTATGAGATGGCGCAAAAAGTTTGGATATATTTTAAAGTTCTCCAGTACTAAGTTGTGGAATTCATCTGTTCTTAGGAAACTAAAAACTATGAATACCTTTTCAGTTACCATTATTTCTCAGAAACTCAGTGACACCCGGGGCGAACCTTTACACCACCCCCAACAATGCTAAATCTTGTCGAATAGCAGCACTCAACAAATACCTAGCGGCAAAAGCAACTCCTGGAGTAGGGTAGGTGAGGTCTCCTTCTTTTGGGTCTCCTCCAGTAACCAGCCGCACTGACTTGTGCTCACCCTCATAATATCGATAATTATCGTTAGCGTCAAAAAATTAACGATAATATCGATGATCAGCATTCATCGATATTATCGATAAGTATCGATAAGTTTCCCATCACTAGAGCAGCCTTCAAAATCTCTTTCAACGCCGTCAACGCGAATACAAACCTGCATTTGACGAACTGTTGAAAATATTTATTAGAATGGATACATTATTGTCTACGAAATCTATTGCAGACCTATGCAGAATTTGTACAAGAAAAGCTTCTTGCCTATGGTCAATGTTTGACCAAACACGCAATATTCCTGAATTAGTCTGGTTACTTGCAAAAGTGGAGGTAAAAAATATCGAAATCCTATCCTTTTTGTGAACACTTTTGTCATTCTATTTTTTAGATTAAACGAACTGATGAACTACCACAACAAATATGTTCAGAATGTCTCTCTTTTGTTGAAAATGCATTCGAGTTCAAGGAACGCTGTTTGCATTCTGAACTGTATTGGCAGAGAAATTGGCTGGAACACGAAACTCGAGATCAGAAATCGGATGTTATGAAATTTGAAATCTGTATGATCGATGAACCGGAAACCAAGTCATTAGCGACTGAAATAAAAGTTGAAGATGAGCAGTGTCAGTCGGCGGATGATGGTCATCCGAACCTAGTCCTTCACCGAAAGGTTACGGAAAACACTGACACTAAAAATGTCGTTGATAATCATGAAAATCAGAAGTGTGTGCCTAGCAAAATACCAGAAACTAGACGAGAAGTGCAATGCTCAAAGTGCAACGACGTGTTCACTAACCAGTCATATCTTAGGTATCATATAAACAGCGATCACGCTGACGAGAATACTCCCAATGAAAAAAAGTAACTAGCCATTCATACTTTTCTCTAAACTCTACCCTTCGCAGAACCTTTTTAGGATACGAAAATGTTTCTTTTGCCCAAAAGAATTTTCAACTTTTCAATACTTGAGCTCTCATCTGGCTTTCCACAAACGGAAAGTGTGGACTTGTGCTTTATGTGATAAAGATATCGAGAAAAAATGCCTTTTCGTGGACCATTTACGGATGCACGCAAAGGAACTCCATTACAAATGCGACGCCTGTCCGTGTGCTTTTACCTCACAGGCGCAGTTGAGAAAGCACAAAAAGACGCATTTCAAGTCTAAGGTAAAGCAGGTAAACAATATTGTAATATTTTTCTTATATTTTCTAGATTGTATAAAATTTACTGTTACCAAGTCTAATGTTTTTGCTATTGAACTAGATCACAATCTTGATTTTTATGGGTTATTTCGCTAGTTATTGAAGATACAAGCATCCGGAAACCATATGAAGATACGATTGTTTAACAATTCATCGAGACCTGTTTCCCCGAAGACCATTTTCTCGAAAGAATTTTTGCCGAATGTAGCATTTCCTCAAAAAATATTACCTTGAATAAACTATTTTGACGAACGAAATATTGAGTCTGAACAATTACAATCTGGCAAACATTGCGAGGCTTGCGCAACGGCTGGCTTGTTAGGCCAGCAGCGTAGGTACCTCGAGACCAGCTGGGATATAAAAATCTATTTTATGATAAAGAAAAATTGTACCGCAGTAAAGGCATCTGGCCTTGAACATTCAACAAGGTCAAGACCTCTTTGGATTTCTGTAGAAAAAATCGTTCTGTCATCTCATAAACCATGTTATGCATATTGTCTTTACCCGCTCTCGCTTGTTCGGACTAAACTAGGGGTAGTCCCTATGGGTCAGTTAACCTAGGAAAACGAACGAACCTATACAGAGGTGATTTCTACGGTGGGGATAATTTCGGTAGAATGGTATATTCAGGGAAACGGTACATTCGGGAAAATAACATTCGGAAAACTGGGTTGCTGGGAAATGTTACACAACCTAAAGATACATTTCTATTGACCAACAGGAGCGGTTACTGGTCACAAAAGTCAATGGAGACATCCAACATGGCAAAGTTTCTGAGTTTATCGAAAGCGATGGGAGACTCGAAGAAACATCCAAAAAATCAGCAACTGAGGTACGATTAAGTATACCTACCTACAAATTGAAAATTATTCAGTAAATTTCATGTTCGGAAATTTCAGAAAGCTGATGTCAAGCCTGTCACTTGTTCAATTTGCAAAGAATCGTTTCAGTACCCTAGAAATTTAAACTTTCACCTTAAAAGTGAGCATGTCCCTACAGATGACTCGTCACCCAGGTTAATATAGCGAAAATATTATTTAGAAAATCGTTTGTCCTTGAGTTTGCCTTTTTCAATACTAAAAATATTTATTTACAGAATTCATCATTGTGGCACATGTAACAAAACATTCATGACCTTAGAGCACTTAGTATATCATATGAAGTTTCATAAGAAAAAATCCTGGAGCTGCCCATCATGCAACAAACAGTTCAAAAATTTGTACGGGTATAAACTCCATCAGTTGACACACCAAAATAATCCTAATGTTCTCTGTCCATACTGTGGTAAATTCTTTCTACATAAAAGTAATGTTAAAACTCACATCAACCGACAACATATAAAGAAGCGTGATGAGATTCCCAAAAAGGTAAAGTTTTTGAAAGATGTTCACCGTAGTTCCGTTTTAACATTGATATTCTAGGAGTACGTTTGTGAAATTTGTGGCGTAAAAATAAAGCGCAAAACTTCGTATGATAATCACATGAACTCTCATGGAGTAAACAAAAGCCAGGAATCATCAAAATCTCCAATTTCAACTGAAAAAGGAAAATTCGTTTGCAATATTTGCGGTAAAAATTTTCGTAATTCAGGAAATTACGAGGTGCACATGCGTCGTCACCTTGGAATATCGATATGCTCTTGCCTGGTGTGCGGTAAAGGTTTTCCTTGTAAACAAGATTTGACCGTGCACATGAGAAATCACACTGGTATGATGCAAGGGAATATACCTACTTTTGAATTTATTTTTTAAATTCTTGTATATGTTCTCTTGCAGGCGACAGGCCATTTGAGTGTCCCACATGTAACATGAAATTTATAACTAGTCAAAAATTGAGAATACACTTGCGGGTGCATACCGGAGAAAAACCTTTCACGTGTCCTTGTGGCATGGCCTACTCTCAGGTAAATAGTTAATTCTATTACACTCTTGTCGTATGCTAAACTCTGTATGCAGGGGCAGGATCTCAAGGCGCACAAGAAACGCAACACATGTGGTCAAAACTTTGATCTGAACGAGCTGAATGCTAAATCACAATGGTCTATCTGTATCCAACCTTCACAGCCAAAGAACGATAGTACAGAATCCGCAAAACAAATGTCTTGAGTGAACATCTGTGTTGATGGCGAAAATAAATTGCATTCGCTGTACTACTGATATTGATTTTGATTTGGATGACAATGCAAGTTATTCATTCTTTCGAAAATAAGACATCATGTTTGAGGAATACTGCAGCTTTTTTGGCGATTTTAAATAGTTTATTTTCGGTTTTTACCACTTTGCACTATGCAAAAGTTTTACTGTGTATGCTTGAGTGTACTTTTTTGCAGTTTTATCAATGGTTAGCCACTGTAACATATCTGAAACATTGAACAACAATATGCGACTTCCACATCAATTCATAATTGATGTAATTGTCTTTCGGTTTAGCGGCAAATAGTTTGTATAGTATTTAATGGATGATTGCAAACTTTCCATATGCTTAAAATGATTACCATTTTTGTAAGTCTTGATTCCTTCTATGAAGTCTACTACCGCAGAATGCTCAAGCTCAACCTAGTTAGAACTATGATCATGATCTATTCTTCAAATGTGTATATGCGTTTTTTGTTTTTCATTCCGCTTGTCAATACAAAGTTCCACTCGGTCACCGGTGCATAATCAAACTATTCTAAACTGTGAGATGGAATGCTAACGGACCACGAATTAGCACATGTCTATATCACTATAGCATGTTTCGTGGTGCGTAATCTGTACGGTTTGTGCATCTTCTTCGCAAGTTTGGAGTGTATAAAGCTTTTGCGATTGACACTTCACTAAATTCTAGATCGTCTAACGGATACCAAATAGTACTTTAAATGATAAGTTTCAAAAATATTGCACAATTCTAGAGCTATATACACTTTCTCTAATGAAGATTTTGTATTCTACCATGGTCGCCACATGCTATCGTCACTGGAACCATCGTTGTGGTGCTCGTGGGAGGCTTCTTCATTTGATGAAATATTTTCGTATGAACTGCCCGCTGCTGCCATAGTTTCCGTATCATCTCCGTTTTTCTCCTCTGTACAACCACGTGATGATGAAGCCATAGGACTAGAAGGATTCACTTCTCTCTTGACACTGTGATTGGAGGAATCATTTTCCGGCTCTTCGATCTCGGTCGACAAGGTTGGTTTTTCGTCAACCGGTTCGTCGACCTCCATCTTGCTAACCAACTGTGGAAGTGGAGGAGATAGAGCTTTCGGAGCGGCTCTCGCCAATAATGCCCGAACATCATCCAACGTCATTTTGCTAATGAAATCGGGAATACCGAGTGATTTCTTGTACAATTCCCAGTAGTTTTCGTCGACATTTTCTGGCAGACTGTGCAGGTTAGCAAGAATATCAGCAGTCATTTTTTCATGCAATGCCGATTGTCGTCTGTTCTGCTCGATAAGGGTCTCAAAATCTGTGGCAGGGTGCGCACTTGGATGTTCGAGGACTGGTTGAGTGTTTAGCCCAAGTGCCGTCGCTAGCTGGATATAGTGGTCGGGTATCAAGAGGGCCATTTGGTTATCATTTATTCGCACTTGTGGAGGATACGACAATGCAGAAATATGCTCGGAGTGCTGCAATGATCCATCACAAATTTCATACATGTTTGAAAAAAAAAGAGAATGTCACAACTTACATTAGAAACTTCTTTGTCTGATTCCATGTGACCAGCTGAAGGTGTTGGTGATGGCATCGCTGGGGAACTCACTGTAAATCCATTAGGAATAGCTCCTGGTTCTTGTTTGATCGCCATTGAATCCATTCTGCAGTTTTTCAAGTTCGATACATCGATTAACTTTTGTTGCTGAGACAGAATCATTTTATTAAGCGAGGCGTGACTAGAAAACGGTGATATGTTGGAACTACTTCCAGGTTGCGCTGTTAGCTCTGATCCATGGGCAACGTCATCTATGTGGTGTGGAATTAGTGGCTGAGGTGAGTGTAAACTTTTTGTTCGATGACTGCCACGATTATTATTTTCATCTTGATGAAGCTAGAAAACATAAAACTGTTCGAAATCGCAACTAACGATTTGATAGTTGATAATACTTACTAGTTTAGGTGTTGGAGTGAGTAGCGCAAGATCAGAAGTCGGGCTTCTGTAAGCGAAAGGGGATCGACCAATCTCGCGATTAGTTTTGCTGAAATCAAGTGGATTCGAGTCTTGTCCACTGTAGTCAACAATATCCTTAGCCTTCTTTATGCCGCCATGATTCTCGTACATGTTCTCAATCTTTGGCGCTTCCACGGTTTTTCCATTCGGCAGAATGTTAGGGCAAATTTCAGTATCAATTTCTGCGATACAGTTGTCCAGATGGCGCAACAAGCGAGCCTTCGAACCGGCATCTGTGAGTGTCGGTACGCTCGGTAATGGCGGAGGCTCAGGAGTTGCCAAGTACCTCGCCACTTCTCTGGCACAATCAGTGTATCCCGCCCGATACTTGTCAACGGCAGGATTATCCAGGTTTCGATGTCTTTGAAAATGCCTCACAGTAAGCTCCAAGATGTCAGCCTTCTCCAACTTGGAGTGTTTGGTTTGTCCATCGCCGGATTTGGTTTTTACAGTTGATTCTAAAATCAAAGCTTTCAGGATGGCAAGGCTCTGATTGATGCGTGCGCGTCGTCGCTTCTCCATGAGTGGTTTATTCGTGCGCTTCAGTGGATCCTGAGATGTAATAAGACCGGCTGTACTGCCGTTTTGCAGATGAGCGTCTAGTTTTGAAGTTAATGCTGTTGCGCTTAGTTCTGCGGGTTGGGAAAACTATCAGTTGAGCAAGGTACAGACGAAAGTTTCTTATCTTACCGCTTCCGTGTTTGTGTCCTTTATAGTCTTTGTCCTTTTTTGCCGTCATTGTACGTTCAATGATGATAAGAAGGAAAAGAAAAATCTAATCTGTGTTGAAAACGCCAGCGTGCACGTTTCCAAAAACATTCATCTGTTTTCTTCCGTTTGGTGCTAGTGGTAGTTTTTTATAGAATTTCAAATACTGGGCGTGCTGTGAAAATAATGACAAAAAAAAAACATTTAAGTCAACCAAAATGTCTAAATATTCATTTATAAAATATATTTTGGTGCATCGCTGATAATAACAGCGTGTTAAAATCGATTTTCGCGATGGCAAAGAAGGTTCTGCCGAAAAATCGAAAGAGGAGTAAGTCGGTCTTGGGCAATTGAAAAAGGAAGGTGGAATTATGACTGTCACAGCCAGAGAAACACTGCATGTTCTCATGCACATTCACTTTCCTGGTTCTACAGTAACCTCCGAGTCGAACGCTAAGGAGCTACAGAGCCTCGGATCCAGATGCATGACGTCGCGTGACTCTGCAGGGCTCGCTCGTCGACTGTTCACGGAGACTTCTATCAACTGACGGCTGAGCTCTTTTGAGTCTACGAAGTCTTAAGGACTGGACGCATTCTAGCAATCTTTCTACAAAAACCGGACGTCTCATCATGTCCGAACTCAACAACCTTTTTCGAGCCAGCTGGGACATATCCCGGTCAGCTGGCGGAACGTTAAGGTGGTGTTTATACCAAAGCCGGGCAAAAAAAGACAACATATTTCCCAAAGCCTTCAGATCTAAAAGCCTGATTTCAACTCTTTTCAAGTTGATGAAAAAAATCACGGATAACTATATGCGTAGCGAGTTTCTAAAGAAGTTATCTTTGCATAAGCATCAATATGCTTATCAACAAGGTAAAACTACTGAAACCGCTTTGCATTGCCTAGCGACGAAAATCGAGAAGTCACTGAAATATAAAGAGAGAGCGGTGTGCGCTTTTTTTTTCTTTTATTGAAGGAGCTTTCGATAACACGTTCTTTGCATCAATTCACACGGCTCTGCAAAAAAAGGAGTCGACAATACTACGACGAACTAGATCAGCTGCATTGGGAGATACGTCCGTCACAGTAGACTAACGGAGTACTGGTGGTAGACGTTCTTCTGATCAAGCTATCGCAGCTAGGCTACGAGGTTATTGGTTATGCGGATGACATAGTCCTAATTGTTCGGGGAAACTGTGATGCAACTCTTTCTAATCACATGCAAACGGCTCTTGACACCACTTCTGAGTGGTGAAGAACGGCTGAAGATTAACTCAGCTAAAACAGTCATACCCTTCACCAAGCGAAGGATGCATTCAATCACTCCTCCGCTATTAAATGAGGTAAGACTGAGCTGCAGCAACGAGACTTAATACCTTGTAATCATTCTGGACAAGAAGCTGAACTGGACTGTTCAACTAGACTACGCTATAAAGAAGGCTACTTCAGCTATTTGAGCTTGTAGCTGTTTGGTAAGAGCTGGGGGCTAAAACCCCAATTAGTGCTCTGGTCTTACATCACCATTGCTCGGTTACGTATAACCAACGCAGTCCTCGTATGATGGCCCAAGGTAAAGGAAACCAAAAGCCTAGGCGAAACTTACCAAGGTTCAACAATTGGCTTGTCTTTCAGTTACCAGTGCCCCGCGCACAACGCCGACTGCAACCATGGAAACTTACTGCCTCTACATATCCATGTGAAGAAAGAGCCAGAATTTGGCTCACTAAGGCTGCGAAGATATACAACGGTGCTCGAAGGTGACTCGTTACTTCTAAGCATCCTGAAAGAGTTCAAAGCCAACACTTTAAGTAACAACAGTCTCGGACTGGATGGAAGCGAAGCCAAACATGGACTCCCATATAGGGTGATTGTCACAGCCACAGACAGGGGCGTTTCCCAGAGTGTAACTTGTAGACTCACAACCTGTTTGTAAATTTTAAGACGGCATACGACTCAGTGATAAGAAACGAGCTTCGGTGAGACATTATTCACGTCCGTAACATTAGAGTCCATCTAAGCTGGGGGCGCTCTCCAACTTACTATTAAACATCGTCCTTGAAGGCATAGTACGAAAAGCAAACGTGCAAAGAAACGGTGCGATTATCAGAAATCTCACATGCTTTTTGGTTTTGCGGACAACATTGATATTATTGGTATCGACGTAAGATTGTGAAGGAGGCCTTCAGGCCTCTTAAAAGAGAAGCAGCGAAGTTGTTGTTGTTTTTTTTCGGGTTTTTTTTTCGGGTAAGATGTTCACAGGAACACGATTAAATTATCAAATTTGAAATTTACACATTTATCGAAAAATGCAGTTTAATTTTCCAAAAGCCATCAGAACATATTTGGCAACACTGCTGCTGAAAATTGATATATTTCTGGATTCCTCATTTTTTTTTTTAAATAATGTATCAGTTTATCTCTAGATTTTTCGTAGTTGTATTTATGATTGAAATAAAATAAGGGTTTTTGACGAAAAATTATTTTTATCAAAAAAAAGGTTCCTCATCGGTTCAATCATCGAGTTTGGTGCCTTTGAAAATCCGAAGTGGTGGCTCGAAGTAGAGATTGTCGGGTACGGGTATTTTTACCCGAAACCCGTACCCGACCCGTACCCGACGGGTTCGGGTCGGGTTTCGGGTAAGGCCAAAAAATATTTTACGGGTTCGAGTCGGGTACGGGTAATTAAAAAACCAAGGCTTCGGGTTCGGGTCGGGTACGGGTTTGAAAAATTCTCAATTGGTCGGGTACGGGTCGGGTACGGGTAATTCAATTTTCATGCATTATGAGAATTTAATTTTTATCATTTCAAGCCTGGGTGTTTTCTTAATGTCGATAATCGGTAAGATCGGAGAAAAAATCGCACATCCTCACTCAACGAGAGATCGCTCAATACCTATCCTGACAGTTGTCGGCCGTCTATGCACCGAAGGAATGACATCATGCTATCGCTTTCTAATGTTAGAGTGAAAAGTTCTTCCTGCAACGGTTTTGATTTAAATGGAATTTTTGTCGGGCTTTTTTCATAACTGTGAGGAAAACCGCGGAGCATTGCACAGTGGGGCGACTTAATACAAATGCTTGTCAAGTAAAAAAAGTGTCGATAAATACGACAAAAATATGGTATTTACTTAATTTTGGGGTGCTGAACACGAATCTCCATTCCACTTTTTATTTGGGGACGTTCACAAAGCACGTGACTAATTTCTCATGATTTTTTAGCACTTTTCCTCTCACTTTTTTATTTAACAGAATTATATGATCTTTAACCACAAGCAACGCCACAGGGCGTCCTCTTTACAAAAACAGATTACGTAGTTTTTGCACAACTCCTCAAATCAACCAAATTTCGCGAAAAAAAAATTGTTTTTATAAAAATTTAAACAATATTATATATTATAATAGGTAATAAAAACTAACTAAAAATCAACTTTTTCTTCGAGGACAAAAAAAAACAAGCTATCATTGAAGCTGCAGAGCGTTTTAAAGTAATGATATATTTTTTTTTAAATATGTCAAAAAATATCAGTATGCCGAGCTTTGAAATGTTATAAAAAAATCAAATTTTATAATATAGCACCCAAATTTTGGACTTAAGCACTTAAATGTTATATCAATAATAAAAAAATATTATGAAACGACGTTTAAACATTTGTTTTGATGGCCAGCGCTTTCCCACTGTGCATTGAGATGTTTAGTACGAAACAAATATATAAAATTTGACATCGATAGCATAGTCTTGGTTTGTACTGTGACCAAGAATGCCGCATGTGCAGAAATATCTGTTTTTTACCGATTTTTAGAATTTACCGATGACACCGAATCTATACTCAAAATTACAGGTTTTTGGCAAATGCAGTGAGTTATCAAATTTTTCTCAAGTTATAAACTTTTGACCTTTCAAAATTCGTTTGACCTTTTAATGAGTTTTTAAAACTCGTCGTTTATTTTAAACTTTACTAGATGCACTTTTCATAGTGGACCGATTCCTTATAGTGGACCACCCGCCTGAAACTCTGGGTTCATTATCATTCGCACACTCGGTTCTAGCCTAACTCCGGCCATCAGCTCGAGAGACCACATATGACAATGAGTGCATAAAATGTGCGAGGTACCCAGGCATTTTGAAATAAAAAACTAAACAAAAATTCAGGACGGGTCGGGTACGGGTCGGGTACCGGCAATTTCGGCGTTTTTTTCTATCGGGTACGGGTCGGGTACCGGTAGTTGGAATAGATATTTTTCGGGTTCGGGTCGGGTACGGGTATTTTGAACAAACCAGACTTCGGGTTCGGGGCGGGTACGGGTTTGAAAATTTTTGTTGAGTCGGGTACAGGTCGGGTACGGGTAACAAATTTCCCATACCCGACCATCTCTAGCTCGAAGTAGGCCATTTGTGGATTCAATACCGTTCCGCCTTAAACTTACACCTATCCTACTGACTATAAAGTAATTGTAAAGTAATAGAGGATTGCAACGATTTTTGTTGGAACTTCAATCTTTTTTATTTCTGTATCTAATAGTGATTGAAATATGAATTTGCGAGAATCGAAACTACGAGCGATTAACTGGCCTGAATTTAACCTCGGCAAGATTTTTTTGAAGTCATAAATCTCTCGGCTATGCTCACCATCACAAGGCAAGGTAAAATCAGTGTTGCGATTCGGTTATTTGATGTGTCATTCCTTGAGGGAGTGAAGCGGAATCACCTTTCCGGGTATCGCTAATTAGTTATTCATCTAAGACACCGACGGAAAATAAATATAAATTATTTACGCCTCTGCATGGAACCTATAGAGGATCATTTTAGAACTTGATGATTCTAATTTAGAAGTTATGAACGATTTTCATGAAAGATTTGATAACTGGTTGACGTTTACATAGCAGGCTTTTTTCTTTTTAGTAACAAATTAGCAATACCCTTTTATAAAATTTTACATAGTGATGAATTTAGTTTTAATCTTCCACTGTTTCGTGTCACGTGAGTTCAATCGAATATTTTGCCCTGAAACAAGCCCCAGACCCAAAAAGATGCTAACAACTTAGGCCTCTAAATACGCACCGCATTCGAAAACTTTTTTTATACAATTCGTTTCCAGTATCTAGTACTTAGTATCAGTAAGGCAAAATAAAAAAAAACTTCTTCTCTACTTACATTGTTGAGAAAGAGTTTTTAAAATTTAAACCAACCAGGGTACGAATGTAATATGCACTCAATCTGAAGGTGTTTATACATTTTCGCTTTGAAGCGTTCTTTGAGTTTGTGACCGACACAACTAAGATACATGAAAGTTTAAGATGTAACCGCTATGTGAATCAAATTCAGTTTCCTAATAAGGTTTAGTTTTGACAAAAAAGTTTATTAAAATCGATAAATTCCTAATTAAATCACAGCCTATGATTTTAAAATTTTGCGATACTGGGCAATTAGGATTTTATATCTATTCAATATCGCATTACTGCTTCGCTATTGTACAGTTTCGTAACCTAATCGTTTTCGTTATCTTACTGAGAGACCTTTTCCGATTTTCCAACAAGCCGTGCGTAAAAACACCTATAAGCCGTGAACAAAATTCCCCGCTGCGGAATCTTCTCTTCTCGGAAAGTTTGCGGTTTCGCGGATGCTGGAGCGGTCGGTGCGGTGAGATGCCGTTCCAATCTCCCAAATAGCATCTCTATTTACGCGATAACCGTGTGCGAAAACGGAGGCCACATTTGTCCTTTCAATCGAGTGCTCGGAGCAAGTGGCAAAAGTTCGCCTGTAAGGCGTGTGGGCGGCGATTCGGAAAAAATAGGAAAAAGCACGTGAGCGTGGTGCCATGCATAAAAAATGAACCACCCTCGGTACGACACCGCCACTACCACCACCACCACCACCGCCATCATTACCGTAATCGTCGCACTTTGCCCAGCACCAGCAGGCAGAGTGGGAACGGCGTGTGGCCGTTCGACCCGACCGGCTGTACGTATGATAGTATTAATAATAAAAACAGCAGCGGGCAAAACAATGGGTGCGAAGGAGGGCAGAATGGTAAAAAACAATAAATTGTAACAATCATCATTGTTCGCACTGCCCTGCAGGGATTCAGGCCGTTAATAACCCGGTTGAATTTCGGTTACTACAATATATATCGACCTTTATCTGAACATTATGGGTAACATACCTATTTATTTTTCAGAATGTCAAAAAAAATTATTGCTATATCTTAGATTTCAGAGTATTTTCATAGGGATTTGAGCACTAGGAAAAAAGTTACAACGATTTGAAGCGTGCCTCGTCACGGTCCCCTAAGCTAAACTTGGAACTTTATACACAATTATCTCGAAATAATGTTTTGCCAAAAAATGACTGTCGTGTTTACGATTGCCAATTTTTTTACATCTTCTTTGAATTTTTGTAATCAATGTCACTGGTCGACAAACAATTCTTTCTAGATACAAATAAATTGATACACAAAACTTTATTTTGTCGAGAGAAAAAAATTAATGGAATGTTTTAGCACCCTAAAACTGGATTTTTCGGGAAAAACGTTTTCACTGAAAAATCAGATGTCGGACTCTATTACGGAGAATAATTTGTTAACAGAATTTCAAGCTGGTTTCCGTAAAGGGCAAAGCATACGAACAGCGGCTCTTCGTGTGCTAATACTATTGCGAATACAGTCGACAAGAAAGGTAGTGCTATACTACTGTTATTAGATTTTTCTAAGGCCTTTGACACCATCCCTCTACGAATACTTTGTCGAAAGCTGGAAAACCAATTTAACTTCTCCGAGTCTGCTGTAAACCTAGTAGAATCCTACTTAGAAGAGCGAGCACAGATTGTATTTTGTGATGAAGCGCAGTCTGAGGTCGGTCATTGCACTTCTGGCTTACCACAAGGATCAGTGATTGGACCATTGTTGTTTTGCTGTCACGTGAACGATTTACCTGCTGTCCTTCGACAACTATTTATAAACCGTTTGGGTGCATGTTCGCGTGACTTAACTGCAACGGTGAACGCAGATTTGGAAAGGATTGCGGAGTGGTCGCGGCACAATCAACTGTTCGTCAACCGAGCGAAGAGTAAAGCGCTGTTTATACGAGGGCGACGTAGAGTTATACAACTCGACCCACTGTCTAATATTGTTCTTGATGGCCAAATCATCGACTGGGTGGATTCTGCAAACAACCTTGGATTTGTGTTCCAATTGGACCTGCAGTGGGATTGTCTGATAAACCAACAATGCGGAAAAATTTTTGCATGCTTACGTTCGCTTCGTGCTTGTGCAACCGTTGCCCCAGTTAATACGCGGCTTAAACTTTTTGAATCTTTATTTCTACCCCATTTCCTGTTTGGAGACATACTGCATGTTAACCCAAGCGATAGATCGATGGACCGACTACGTGTTGCACTCAAGAGCTGTGTACGATTCGTATACGGACTAGGACGCTACGCACATGTCAGTCAGCTGCAAAAAACCTGATTGGCTGTTCTCTTGAGCATTTGTATGGTTATCGTTCTTGCTTGTTCTTATGGAAGCTTATTTCATCGCGGCGACCGCCAGTGCTCTTTCAAAAGTTATTACCGTCCTTAGGGCGCCGTCTCCAAAATATGATTATCCCACGAAACAACACAAGCAACTACCCAAATTCATTTTTCGTTCGGGGTGTGGTAAATTGGAACTCCTTATCAACTGTTATCAAACAATCGACATCGGAAGCAGTTTTTAGAAGGAGTTGTCTAAAATCGTGAAAAACTGTCCACGTGGTATATGGATGGCTCCTTACAGTATTCTGGCAACTGGTTTTCAAGGAGCGTATAGTTCATGGTGTTTCCGAGTCCTCTCAGAAAAAAAAAACAATATGATCGATTGCGGGCAGCGGCAAGAGACAATACTTGCGAGTCCTCAGGGATTGTTCCTCGTTTGCGTACACCTTTTGAGGTAAGTTTCCATACGTTACGGAAGTCTTCGAGGAAATTGTTGCATCCAGCCTTCGAAAATTATTTGAAGATTAACACTATAAGTTCCAACAAAACGGTGTACCAACAAAACGGTGTACCAACAACTAAGAGAGGGGTTATTCGAAAACATCTGATGTAGATGTTTACTACCAAAGATACATTCTATGAATAAGACTTTTAAATTGAATGTGTGATAATCGCGAAACGCTAAACCCATATTAGCGGGACTTATTCTACGTAGATTGTAATATAGTTATGTTTATTGCTCATAAAAACAAATGAAAATAATTACTTTCGAGCGCTATTTACAATAAGAGGTTTAAAATTCACGAAACGGTCATATATGCGGATTATGTGAAAATACGGAGTAACAAAAGTAATTCTGCTTGTGTGTAAAATAAATGCTTCTAGGAATGTTTTTAAAACTCAAATATATCCTAATCGACAGATTAGAACCGAAGTTGTCGTTAGTGCTGATAAAAGTCATTTTCCCCAGCAAAATTTTTCGAAAATTACAGCCAATCATTTTCAATTTTCACTTCCAATGATCGCAGCACTCTTTCAGATACACTAGATTTTCGTCCTAGTAACGTGCTGTTATACTCAGATGAAATAGATCGCGCGCATCGTTCATGGTTACGGAATAAAATTTGACGAGAAATCCAACCAAATGATCTTCACTCCAAAGCGAAAACGAAAAACAAACTGTCCACTCAACCGAAATGAACCTCACCGAAAACACTTTTTCACTGACACTGACCGATGCCTTGACAATCTTCGTTAACTGATAAACTGATTTTGTTGTCTTGCTTCCATCGCATGAAATATAATGAGGTGTTTTGACAGTTCACTTCAATGCAAAAAGCGGGAAGGGAGAACTCTGAAAGGATTGTGAAAAAATAACGTTTATGGATGCTTTTTTTCACTTTCACTCAAGAGTGTCAACAAATATCAACCCTGGTTGTCGTAATTTCTACCGCACTACAATATGCAGAATTTTTTAGCGTTCCAAAAGCTCAATCTAGATTACCTTAGGCTTGTTATCCAGAATGCTCCTGTGGCTTGGAACTTTATTCTAGAGCAGCGGTTTTCAATCTTTTTTTTTGTCCACGTAACCCTCGACGATATTTTCCAAATCAATTGTATCCAATTGTTATTGTTTTCGCAGAGTGGGAGAGAGTAGCGGTAGATCATGTTGCGGTGCGGTAGTCTAATTTAGGTTGTAAATATTTCTTTTTCCACATATTAGGTTGACATATTAGGTTGCAAATTAACTAAGATAGCAATCAATGCTACAGTCATGTTTAAGAGCAAGTTTGAAAAACAAATGAAGTATTATGAAGAAAAAATATTTTGTCCGCTATTACAATTCTTTTTTCTTCCCGTACCCCCTGGAGGCTTTCGCGAACCTCTAGGGGTACGAGAAACCCAGGTTGAAAATTGGTGTTCTAGAGTAAAAAGATTGACTTGCACTTGTGTCGTAAAGAGAGGAACTCTAGACAAATTAAGACACTTGAACGTTGTTTGAATGAAACATATGTTCCAAAAGTAACTCTCGCAAGTATGGTTTGTTCATCATTGGAAGCAATTTATGTACTGTACACTATCAGCGAATCACAGTTTTTAAAAATAGTTTTTTGTCTCTTCTCTGCAAAATTAGCGAATTAGCGATTAGCATTTCGAAGACCAAAATTTTAACGACGCTGACAGTCCGCTACCAGCTCAAAAATTTAGTTAACTCGCTTACTGAGTATTAGCGTCACTAATTAGCGATAAGCGAAAAAGCGAAATAGTGCCCACCACTGGTGATATTTAATTTTCATTATGGAATTTTGAAATTGTATCCGAATCTATTGAGCACAGTATACAAAAATCCCACTTTAAAGCGCTTTAATCTTAATTCGCAGTTTTTGGTGATGTAGATCACATGATCTAGGGATAATGTGCAATTACACCAGAGTGGCTTTTTAAACAAGTAATTTTTACGCGGATTTCGGAATTTCCCAGCAATTCATTCTCTTGTTCTCATTAATCACAGGCAGAAGTTCAGTTAATGTGATCCTTCTTCAAATATTCCACTTACTGTAAGCAACAGACAATAGCTTAGAACAACTTACATTAAATGAGTTAAACAATATTTGTTAAAAAAAATAAGGTTACAATTAGCGGTTGGTGATTATTTCGCTAACCACGCTAGCGATTAGCGACGCTACATTTCTCGGTTAGCAGATAAGCGATTACGGTGCTACTTTCCTGGTTAGCATTGCCAACACTGAATCCAAAGGATACTTTTTCATGAAAACCTTTACACTAGACTCTAATAGGGTGGATATGTCCACCCATAATGAAACTGTTAATATGATTAACGAGGCAACGCTCCAACACTGTTCTTTGTGAATCAATAATCGTAGTGGGGACAATTAATATCTATTTATAAAGCTACGTTTATCTTAAGACAACCATTCTTGACTAATGTAAGCATAAACAACACAGACGCTTAAATATAACATTACTGAATTAGTTAATTAACTCTTCGAAAATTCGGAAACATTGTTTAAATCAGTAATTTGCCACTTTTTCATAGCACTGTGCCGCGGTGCAGCGCGTCATGATTCGCTCACTCACCAAAGTTGACTATGGTTTGCACGCACGCCACGCTGCCACTTATCTGAATCATCACCTCGTGCTAGTGCTGCTCCTGCTATTCACCGAAACCCCCATAGGACCAACTAAGCCACCACCACCCCATTCGGTCGTTTGCTCGGTCACCCACTCACTCATCGCCAGTGCGCCTCAAATAACATTGGCAGTTGACGTCGTCGTCGTCGTCACCGTCGTCGCTGTCGACGTTGCCGGCTCTCGACACATTCCCGGTAATCGTTTTCGTGCACGCGCCATGCCAATCCAAACCAAACGTAACCATTACGCCTCTCGCCTTCTTCTTACCTCCCCTTGTCTTCTTCCCACCCGCCGTCGTCGCAGCCAGACTTTTCCGGCTGAACCTCACTGACTCCGACGATATGGCTATAGCGCCTGACACAGCTTACCCCAATAGCAGGATTCCACAAACTTTTCCGAAAGCAGCAACTCACTCCACCCTCGAGGGAGCGACAAGTCTGCTGTTGCCGCTACTTCTGTGCGGTAGGGAAGTGGCGCCAAACCGCCCTTCCTTTCGGTTCGCTTCTCTGATTTACGGCACCGCATATTTCACTCTTGCTGGCTGTTGTTCGCGTGCCGCCTGCTTGCCAGTTGCTGGTTTGCTGCGATGTATTCTGCTATTGCCACTGTTCTGCGGGCGGTTTGCGAACCTCCGGTTCTCATTCCATTCCGAAATAATAATAAAAAAGTGAACCGAAACCACCACCTGTGACAGACACACGAATCTGACGGCCAACAGGATCTGGCATGGGGGAAGTGAAACGGGCGTGTGCAGGCACGGGGAAGGTCGAGGGTTACTGAACGAACGGTGGGAAACGAAAACTCCTCGACTCTGAGCACAGCGTGCACACAACAGGACGTCTATAGCTACCCATTGCTATATCTGCTGCTGCTGCTGCCATCCACCGTGCCACCGCACTGCTGGCACCACTCCACTCACAAACTCATCGGGATGCTCGCTCAGTCAACCTGACGCATGCGGAGGGTTGGGGATGAATACCGTTTCTTGGCGTTGATTTGGTGATACATTTTTCACTAGTGAAGGTAATTTCAGCAATAATTGCCACAAATATTAGAGTGAATTATTTATTTTCGTTGAAAATGTTTTTAAACGGCAGCTTTTTTAATGTCAGTAAGTTTTGTGTTTCTCGTTAAGATCTGTTTAACTAATTGTGCATGAATTCCGTTATATGTGTAGTCATCTGATTTTTAACAGGTACGGAACACTTTGTAACATTGATGAAATACAAAAATTGTTTTTAACATCCAGATACTGAATTTTTCATCATTCATGTGGCAAGTATTAATCATTAGAAAATAAGACTGAGAAATAGTGTTAGAAGATTACTTTTCATGTAGCTAAATCAATACCAAATAGATACCAAAATAGATCAATCAAAAACAATTTTGACCGGATCAAAAAATTTTCAGAGGTTTTTTTCCTAAAACGTGATGTCCAACATATCAGACCAATTCAATTCCAATTGAAAATATGTAAGGCAAAGATGAAATCTTTCTCTATTGTATAAATTTTTTCACAGTATGATTTCGAACAACAGACTCTGAGAAAAACGGTTTTAAAACAATTTTAAGTTTTCAAAAAATCGAAAAAAAATTATTCGATTATTTGTAAGTACAACTTCTTGAAAACATTATCACAAATTTTCATATAGATCTGAGTAATAGGGGGAGAAAATTAGAGCGCTTTGAATTCCCCCTTTTCACTGCCGTATAAGCTTAATTTGCAAATTTATACGCGTTCATCTCGGAATGGGGTTTCTCGAAAGAAGAAGGACTTTGCCTACTTCATCTTTTTTTTTAATGTCCGTTATTAAAATCCCCAGTCGTTTAATGATCGTTTTTTGATACACAAAGTTAAACTTTGCCGAAAAAAAAATTTATCGCAATTTTCAGCGCTCAAAACAACCGCAAAAACAGCATTTCTGAGAAACAGCCATTACTCCACAAATAATTGGTATTTCCTAGTAGAAAACTAAAATTACCACGTTCTTCATTGATACTTGCAAAAGTTATTGGTTTTCTATTTCCTCACCGCTTTTATAGTCAACGTTTTTTTTTCAACTGATGCAGGCATAGTTCGTTTCTTCTGATGACGCTTTCGTCAGCCACGAAATGAAAAAATAAAAATAAAATTTTTCAACACTTTTCCACTTTTATATGTATTTATAAAGAAAAAATTCATTAACTATTCAATTGTAGATTGTTTGTCCTGATAAGGACAATATTTGCATTGGCGCAATTACCACCAATCATTAAACAAAAACCTAATTCTGTTTCGGTTAGTAGTTGATGAGCACTTTCCCTGCTGCGTTCACAGTAGCTATCATTCACTTTGTCTATTCTGCTGTCGAAAACTGTCTTCTGTCGCACAAGAAATGAAACCAAAAACAAATCAGGCACAATCCGATCCGATTGCCTTTCGCTTCTCCCGCCATCTGCTATCACCATATGCACCTCGGTCCATGTGAGGGATGTTTTATATCGCCCTGCCTGCCACCTGCCTACAACGTCCGCATCTGCTATTACTAATCCAATCGATTGTTTGCAGTTCGTTAGTCTCTAATTATGTTGTGCACCAAGGAACTTGAAATCCCAAAGAAATTTCCGATAGGCCGACTTTGAGGCAGATTCGTTGGGTTGGGTGTATCGGGTAAAGCGAGGGAGAGTGATTATTCAGGAAAGTTAGTGTTTTTGGCGTAATTTAGTGATGCTGCCTGGCCAAAACACATACATTCTATTGGCATGGTGTTTTAGAAGAAATAGAATCAAAACTTACTTCAAACATTCATTCCGGTACAGATTTTGAAAGATAGCCAAAACCACTCGACCTGCACCAGGATATTTAGGCAAGAAGAACGAAATTACTTGTTGTCCATTATGTTGGATGGTCTTTCACTATTTTCTCGTGAATTATTGTTGGGGCTTGCAGGAAATTATACACAGACGAAAGTTGGAAGATTTTCACTTTTAAAGTGGTTTACCGTGAACTTTTGCTAAAATTTTTGTTGCGGCTCAGTTAGAACTGTACAATGCGCTTGCGCAATGCTTCTTGTTTCGATGCCAAGTAGAAAATAAGCGAACTGAAAAATATGATACAGACTTGGAATATAAAACCCTTTTTGAAGTTGCCAAATATTCTTAAGAAATCTTCAGAACCTATTCCAAAAGCTAGAATTCATATCAGAATACTAGATGGTAAAAGAAAGTGAACATTTGCTTGTACCCAATGGATGAAATGCTCAAAGACTTGCTCAGCAGTTTAGTGTTTAGAATTCAAATCTAAATTTTGTGATTCCAGTTAAAGATGATTGTCAATATAATTAAATTTCTACACAGACATTTTTATCTAAAGTAGTAACTCTAACATCGATTATTAAAAAATCAAAAATATGAAAGTATCAAGTGATGATCTCTTACATTTAAATTAAACATTTTCCTATAAACAAGAAAAAAAATCCTATTACTAAACCAGATAATAATATCAGTAGAAGATTCAAAATATTGACGGCTTTCTTCTATTGAAAAACTGTTTGTGAGAATGATTCCAAACAGGATGATGTCACATACAGTTCATATTTTGCCATGGGCATTCCACAACTTATCAATCGCCAAGAGGTACTTATATAACACAAGCTAACAAATCTGAGGGCCTTCTGATTTTTTTTATGTAGAAAAAGCTATTGACAATGTTTGGCAATAATGGTTTCATTACATTGCAAAATTTTTGACATATCATATAATTTTAAAAAAAATCAACTGTTAGATTCTGCAGGTTGTCTACCAACATTCAAATTTTGATAGATTCCACGTCAGAGCCGGTGTGTATTAAGGTTAATTCTTGGGGCCAGTCCTGTACCGCCAGGTTTGTTATTCTCCTCAACATGTGGAAAGAGCAGAGTGAATATTCACCGCTCACTTCTTGCCTAGCATAAGCGCTGCGTGTAGCAATTTTTTGCGCCACGCTGTTCTATTCTGCTTTGTTTCTGCCGCTCGCAGAAAAATTAATGCTACCACAGCTGAGCGGAGCAAGAGTGGTTAATCACTCTAGTGAGAGTACACAAAAGTACACCGCGATGCGTACTGCTGAGATAAATTCGATAGCATTCGAAGAGCAAACACGCGCGACGGGCGGCTGGATTTTTTTTCAGTTTCGAGATGCAGAGCAAACAACGCAATCTATTTTCCTACCTAGATGCGCCCTTCGTTGGATATTAACCTAAGCGACAAACAGTAAAAGCACTGCGATGAGCTCTGTTGTGTAGTTATTGTACGTAATGTCCATCTGTGTGAGAAAGATTACACCAGTTTATTATCCCTCTGGAGAGCTATTTCAATTCCACCGCGGAGAGCTGGAGAGCTATTTCAAATTCCACCGCGGTGTTTTTTCTGCGTGCTCCTGAGATACCTGCTCTCTTCAAGCAAGTGCATCGCTTTGCCCATCAGTGTGAGAGCAGTTTCGCAGTGAATGCTATTCTTCGATGCTCTGAAGAGAAAAGAAGAAAATGTTTACAGCATATTCACTCCAGATCTTACTGATTTCGTCTGGAATCCGGGATGGCACTTATTCTGAATCTAATCTGTTTAAAGATCTATTATCAGCAATGCAAAAATCGAAGGGAAAAGAGGCGTTATGTTGGCAGCTTTTTGTTGTACCGATTTTTATTTTTTCAAATAGAGCTATTTATCTTTGTTTGAACAAAACAATCTGTTATCTGACAATAAAATCGATAACCATCAAAGAATGGCCATTAGATCAACTCCGTTTTTTTTAATTGAGCAACAATTTGGATGGATGCTCCACTAAAGCTGAATCTGAGGTTTATTCTAAACACGGCGAAAATGGTACTAATTTATGCATATAAGAATAAATGAACATGCTACGAGTTTCGATCAATCGACACGGTTGTCCAATCTGCCGCCCTCCGACGGTACGTACCACAATTTTTTCTTCACACTTTTCCGTTCTGCACCCAACGCAGCTCAACGGCTGTGCAGTTGCCGCTTTGGTGTGCTGCTTTTGTCGGTTTGTCTGTCCGACTGTTTTCGTTTTGAGGTTTTCTCCCACCCACCGCTCAAATCGCTATGCTTCCACACGGCGTACAGCTTATTCCGGGGCATACCTATGCCCACAGTGGCCTGTGCACGTGCTTCATTTGCGACGGCAACGGCGAGGCGTGAACAGTTCCACTCATCGCCAGCGGAAAAGTTGGGTGTGGGAGAGCGTACGAAAATTGCTATCGGAGCTTTCCCCGGAGAAGGGGGTTTTCCCTGCATGTAACACGTACTCCTGCGCTCCGGTGCCTAGCCGTGCTTATGCCGCCGTTATGATGGTCATTGCGCTAGGAAACATTGTACGATTGGTGGAATTTCGGTGGTCGTGCACGTGCTGGCTATGATTTTTTCATCCTCTCTAGTTTGTTTGACCGCTGATGTGATTTACGGATGTTTTTATTTTCAGCAATGGCACGATAAGGAAATAATTGTCGGTGAATTTGAGCAGGGAACGTTTTCATTGGTCTTATTGATTTGTTTCGCGCGTCTTACTGACGCGGAAAATGTTTTGACCGCGATAATATGATTTATAAGGGGGTTCGAACGATGCTCGATAATGATTCGCAATAACGATTGCTGGTCTCATCCAGAAAGTAACAATTCAATTATAGCGAATCTTTCACTAACAGATCCAGAATTTATCAGATCCGTTATCTGATTGAGAATAAACTTCTGAAAACTATTTCAATGAAAATTAGTGTGTTGCAATACATGACATTTAATGTTATAAAAAATTACCCAAAGATTAAAAAAAGACATAATTAAACTTGTAGGAAAGTACACGATTTGGAAAAAAAATCTTAAATAATGTTTCGTTTGAAACCAACTATAGCGCGGCTCCATCAAAACTTAATGTTTTGGGTCAAACTGTGGGATATTTTTCTAGGCTTGAGTCATTCCTTTTCGTTTTTTTCGGGACATTTCTTATCTCCCCTTTCGTTTGACATCAAATCCGACAAACGCCGCATTATTGAATTGCCTGCTTCCGAACACTGTGGTACCCTGCGGTTGAACAAAGGCCACAGCGAGCAGTAATTGCAATCATTCCAAGGAGTTAGACCTGTGATCCTATTTCCTGGAGGCGGAAATCCCCGCCCATGCACAGACAAGGGCAAGAATTACGTATCACATTCCACGTAAAGCGTGAGAAGAGCCGTAAAAAGATGCGAACATCATTCCACACAACGAACCGTGCTTAAGGCTGCCAACAGCAGCCACCCATTCTCAAAGCGCTGAAACCCATAACTTATTCCGAGCAATTGCATGGCATGAGGGAGCAAAATGGCAAGCACATACTCCCATCACGCACCATCACGCCAGGGCTGCTGCCACCGAAATCGTTAGCATAGCACCGCAATAAAACTTTGACGATGTCGGTCGCAAGCTGCCGACTACGAGTAGAAGTAGCAGAAGGTACGGCAAAGGATCGCCGTCGTACTGGCTTGTATTGCCCGAGGATCCTTGCAGTGTGTGAACGGAACGGAAAGGCACGTTAGGATGCGATGGTAATGCCATCGAGCCTTGTCCGACCGTACCGAATCTAAACCCAGTAGCAAGGAACAGATGACAAATAGCCGAGCCATGAACTTGTAAATTTTATTCCATGTATTTGCCCGTGCCAGATTGCCGGTTTGCGCTTGTACACGGCTGGGTCGATCAGTCCTTGCCATCGGGCCGTCAACTAGAAGAATTACTGCGCGACCTTTGCCGCGAATTCGAATTTGAAGAACCAACCATGTTCATTTTGTTAATTTGCCTAAAATATTAACCTGTGCAAATTTTAGCTTAATCAGACATGATTTAGGGGTTCCTCAGAGCGCTCAAAATTTCAGTGGTTAGACCCTCGAAAATTAACATTTCTAATCGAAAATTATGTTTAAGATGCCCAATAAACATTGAAATTATTTACACGTGGTTTGGTGAATCATTTTAATGTTTATTAGGGATCTTGAACTAGATTTTTTGTTAGGGATGTCCATTTTCGAGGGTCAAACATCAAAACTATGAACACTTTGAAGCACCCCTAAATCATGTCCGATTGAGCTGAAATTTTTACACAGATCATTTTTTAGGTCAATAAACAAAATGTACAAGGTCGGTGACATGACTATTTTCGCTGCCACCCTACTGAACAACTGTTGCGAATAAATTGTAGGCATAACTCAAGCTTTATGTTCAAATGAATCTAATCGAGAACCAGTTATACAGTTCTTCATTTAGTAGATTTTAAATTTTTCTTCAAATTACGATATATAAGAAAAGGTTATACAAATCTTATTCCTGTGAATGAAGTAAATAAAATAGAATTTAATAATTTTATGGCCTAGATATCTTAACAAACTCAAATGGTATTAAATAAGATCCGTTTGAAGACGTTCTGGCATGATAAAAGAAATCTGTCACTCCTGTGAATTTCTTCAACATTAATTTACTTTGTACGGTGCATCTCCAAGTGTAGTTAATTACTGTTGGGATGTTGGGAGGTGGAAAAAAACATTGATGCAACGGCCTTAGTTATAGTAAAGGGTGAAACCCTCAAGTGTCAGCGTATTCAGCTGAATCTGAAGCGTCGAGAGGGTTATTTAAATTATGAACGAGCTAGAGTTTATTAAATTCATGTGCAGCGTTTTTATGGCGAGAACTTGCTCAGAAAAAAATAGGTTTTTCTAATTTTAATCTAAACAGTCAAGATATAAACATAGTAAAATGACAAAGAAAAAACAAGTTTCCTAATTAGAAGGAATAGAAAAATCCGAATAAAATACACTCAAAAAGGTAAAATACTTGCTGCAAAATAAAAATTTGTGCACTTTGGGAGAATTTTAACCTACATTTGTACTAGTTTTAAAATGTTTCTGGTTACTTCGATAAAGTTTACGGGAATTTATAGTTAGCTGTGTATACTTTTCTGGAAAACACACAAGTTAACTTTAACGAAAGTAACGTTGTTTAATCATATCTACGTCCAAACAAACAGAAACCTTTTAACATATTGAAAACACAACTAAGTATACCTACATTAAATAACCGAGAAATGCGAATGCGTCTAATTCATGTGCAGTGAAAAAACTTTATAACATTCTTACATGTAGGTACTTGTGTTGCAATAACTGCAACAACGTTTCAATCATCATTTCAATCACGGTGTTTTTGGATCTAAAACGCGCTTTTGAAACAATTTCTAGGCCCTTATTGTTGCAAACATTGAAGCGCTTTGGTATCGTAGGGACAGCATACAAATGGTTTGAAAGCTATTTGTGTGCTAGAACTCAGAAGACTCGTTTTTATGATTCTGAATCAGTTCCCATTGCTAATACACTGGGTGTACCGCAGGGAGTGTTTTAGGGTCCATTTTGTTTATAATTTATATTAATGACATGAAGCGAGTTTTGCGGTTTTGCGATGTAAATTTATTTGCCGATGACACTGTTCTGTTCATTGCGACTAAAAACCCAAATGATGTTGAAACACTTTTAAACCAAGATTTACATTATCTGGCGAATTGGTTAAATTTAAAAAAACTTAAACTAAACATTAGCAAAACAAAATATTTAATTATTTCTTCGGTCAACTCCAGACCAGACGTAAATATTGCATTTAATGGTGAGACGATTGATCGCGTGAATGAAGTAAAATATCTTGGAGTGATCATTGATGACAAGTTATCTTTTAAGTCTCACATTGACAACGTCATCAGAAAAATGGCTAAAAAATACGGTATTCTGTATCTTTTAAAAAATGAATTGACTGTTAGTAGTAAAATTTTGTTGTATAAGTCAATCATTTCACCACATATAGACTTTTGCTCATCCATCTTATTCCTTGCAAATAATACACAAATATTAAGATTACAGCGGTTACAAAATAAAGTAATGCGATTAATATTAAGATGTAATAGATACACTTCCTCAAGTTTCATGCTGGACGCGTTGCAATGGCTTTCTGTGAAGCAACGAGTATATTTTTTGACAATGGTGTTTCTTTATAAAATTTTTAATAATATGCGGCCTCGATATTTGTGTGATCGAATTGATAGAGGAAGTGATTTTCATAGGTACAACACTAGAAACGCGGAGGACGCTAGAACACCACACTTTTTATTTAGTAGATCACAGAACTCTCTGTTGTACAAAGGAATAAACTTTTTCAATTCGATGCCCAGACAAGTGAAACGTGCAGCAACAATGGCGGAGTTCAAAAGGCTTTGTATTTCACATATAAAATCTGTTTTGTAAACAGATTTCAACGAACTTTTTGTGAATTATGGAGAAGATTGTAATATTTAAGTTTTTTTTTAAATTTATCTGGTACACTAAGTTATTATGTTCATTGATGATGATGGATTTTTGTTTGAATATAGCTAATAATATTAAATAGTAGAGTTAAAAAAATGAGTTGACTACACATGTTTGAGCCACGCGCGCGTAGACTGACATAGACAATCTGGATACTGAGTACATCAGGGTTAAACCCCTGAAATTGAAACAAAAGGCATATCGGGTTGAAAAGTTGCTTTTTGGTTTGTAATAGTATATATATCTTTACCAAGATTTTTAATATTTATCTGTTTTCACGATTTATAACGAAGGGTTGGGAGAAAAAACTGAAAAGGCTTGGGTTTGCCTATGGACTGTAAAGCTCGTTATCGAGAACTATAGTATCATAGGATCTCTCTCGTAGTTCTGGATCGTTATCCAGAACCAATTCTGATTAGTTAAAGCTCCTATATGTTAGGTTCGATTCCTAACCAAATCCAGATAATTTTCGGGTTGGAAATGTTTTGGATGAGCCTTGGATCAATGATGTTATTGGAAAATCGCTTTTTTATTTTCAAATTATTGGTATTCTTTTGAAGGGTTACTATGTCTGTATTAATAACCAGTCCGTTATTTGTTTGCCTACTGGTTACATTGTATGTCTCTAAATAATATCTTTCATAGATAAACCGACCAGCTCAAACCGATGTAGGGGTATGAGGTGGGACCATCATCATCATCATCATCATAATTATACATTATTAAATATTTTACTCTTTTGGAACGAACTGGCAATCAAGTGTTGTGTATGTTTTAATTGTACCTAAAAATTTATCCACAATAGCCATTTTCCTCTGAATAATATTTTTGTCTTTAGCGGAAAATCTAAATTTAATTTGCTGCTAACAGTGAAAAAGTAAGCAATTTTTTTGTTCGAAGTCTTTTGTTTATTTTGAAGTCATACGCATCCGAACCTGGCAAGCCTGTCAGCTATCAAATATTTGACGCGTTACCAACATTACTGGTACTCGCACCCGAAAAATCATCAGATTGAAATTGAACCGAACGAAAATTAACTGTGCATGTTGACAGTATTTCAGGTAGTATATGCACTTTCATTAGTTATATTAGTTATTAGTTATTAGTTTATTTATCCATCTAACATAAAGTCTTAATGAATATGAATATATCATTATCGTCAACATCATAATGTAAAACCAGCAGATCTTGCTACTCTATTGGAGCAACAACTGGAATGCTCACCAAATTCGAATTCAGCAGAAGTAAACGCACGTAGGTATCACCGAAGAATGTTTGGAGAAGAGTAGAAGTCCTTAAAGCACCAGATGGGACACGAATATCAAGTAATGATAGCAGTCTACTTCGTTGTTTAGAAGCTTAGCGACAAATGTTGCCTGCTGAATCTTCCGTTGTCGAGCTAGGGTGTCAAGATTGAAATGCTTGCACCCATCACCGTATGGAGGCAAATGTTGGAAAAAATGGAGGTAAAACCCTGTTGTGCAACACTCCTTCGATGTGGTAGTTGAACATTAGAGGTTGCGAGTTCCGATGAAATGTCATTACAGAGCATTTAGGGATGTTGACAATCAGCTTATTCGATAGCACTATTATATAAACATATCCAGTAGCTGCTGCAAACGGTGACAATCTTTCATGCACTTTATGACGAAATAAAGTTTTAGGTCATTTGCATATATAAGTTTACATCCATCACCAAGCAAAATACTATCATGATTTAGAAATATTGTGAGAAGCAGCGGTCTCAGTTACTTCCTTGAGGTACACCACTCAAGTTAACGAGCGGAGTGGAGATGCAGGCTCCAAATTTCACCCGCAGTGATCTATCACCCAGGTATGAACTAAGTCATGCAACTAAGCTTCCAGAGGCACCAAGCAGGTTAATTTTGCGCAATAATACACGATGGTCAATACTGTCAAATGCGGCTTTCAAACCCGATTAATCCATTTTGCTTCCAGTTGTGTAAAACAAGTATGCGTGAATTCTAACAAATTCGTGGTTCATAATAGTTTTGCTGATTATTTGATATTCTGAGCGATATTGAATATATTTATTTTGTCCAAAATAAATTATAACGCACATAGGGTTGTATTCTGATGATAACAACAGAAATAGATTCGTTACGCCAATAAAGCCTCCTGTACACATCGTACTTGGATAAAGCTAATATTTAAATTAAGAATTGAAGATGTACCTACTGTGTAGGTGCCACTACCTGTTCGACTACGAATTTTCGAAGGCACAAGACTCGGAAATAGGTAATGCGTTACCTGTCAGAACAACATCCTATGTTTGCACCCAAGCCTTTGACATCCCTATACATGGTAACAGTGAATGACATTGAATTCATATTCTAGGCTAAAATTCATTTGTGTCCGCTGTCAGCTGCCAGATGAAAGATGCATGAAAAGTGGCTATGTTATGTTATATCGTTTACACCTACGTAGAGATGGAAGCCCTTGAAACATGGCGCGATGTCATAGGGGTGTTTGCATCACCGTAGCATACATGAGGATATGTTTTTACAGGTGAGGCGAGCAAAACAACAACAACAAACCTTTAAGAAAATTGATTCGTTTGTATATTATAGTGTCAGCTGTGCTGGGGAAGAAATATCATGTCAATTTTCGTCTTGAATTTCGCTTTGCAGTAAAAATTTCAGTTCTTGCTCAAAAAATTTTTATGTGTTTTGAAGGGTTTGAACTAAAAATTATGAGAAAAATTCACTTTTTTGTAATGTTCAATGGGCTCTGTAAGTCAAATTTTTGAATGCGATGCTGAACTAAACCATGCAAAATATTTGAAAGCCACCCCACAAAAATTAAAAAATATATGGAAAAATGTAGGAATCGAACAGATTTGACAAAAGTGGAAAAAAGTGGTTTGTGGCTTGAAAAAATCATTTTTTTATAAATCACGTTTGGGCAACCTGAAGACATTTTTTTAGAAAGTCGAAATGGTCTACAAAAATGCTATAAATAACATTATCTTTCAATTTAAGGCTGAGCACCTTGACTTTTTGAACATCGATTTTTTTTGGGACACCCTAATGTACATTATCTTATCCAATTATTTTGAAATTTATTAAAATGAGGACATTGGATAATGGCTCATACCTTACTGATTTTATCAGATTTTAAATGTTCAAACCAAAAAAAAAATCAAATATGCTAAACCTAAAGGGATAAATGTTATTCTATGTGGATTTTTCAGGAACCGGGATGAGTCTCAGAGGGCGGGAACTAACTTCAGAATTTATTTTCAATTCGATATTGCGACTTACGGTTCCCGGTAAACGTCCTATAATTGCCAAGTGCAACCCAATTTCCACTTTTTGCGTTCCAAGAATAATAATCTAGTATTGGGTTATGTTTTTAACATCACTGTGAACACAATTACTGTGTTCTCTAATTGGGTACGCTTCAACTGGGCTTCTTTTTACAAGGAGCTTGCTAACCTGGACTATACTCTGTTAAAAACTTAACAAATGTCGAAATGCAATACAAACGGGGGGCAAATGAATGGGGAACTCCTAGGGAAGATGCTGATCCCTAATGATTTTGCTCTATAATCTTCAAGTTTGGCCCGTATTTCAATCTTTTATTGTAGCAATCGCGACAAAGAAGCCGTTCAAAACCGTACTTCCTAGCGAGTGATTCTTGCAATAAAAATGAAAATCTACGAAAATGTCACGAAACTGTGGCTCCTTTTTCATCTAAATTCTCCTTGGCGTTTGTTCATTTGAAATGACATCCCAGTTACCAACATGTGAATTCGAAGCCAAAAACGGTCAGAGAATTGCCGTTTGTAGAAGTTTATGCAATCATATGTATTCACTGAACAAAAATTACACTGGTCAACACAGGTGTGGCCCTGAAGCTCGAACTAGAAAACAAAGAAAGATTATAGGTTTTTAGCTATATCTGTTAATTGTGGTGCCCACAGCCACTAACATTTTTTTCAGAGACTTAAATGAGTTTTCTCGTAAACATAACGTTGAAGCGAGGAGCCCGGTGAGCAATTACTATGCGAAACTCTGACGCACTTCTGCATACACTGGGGCTCCAAAACTCACAGAAATGTTCAAAAAGCTAAAATCATTCTAGGGTATCAATTTTGAGCTTTAGGGCCGCATGTTTTTTTCTCTTCTGTCGACCAGTATTAACATAATCATTTTGCTTTCATTGAAAAAAGCGAAAAAAAGCATCACATAGGTATACAAAATACGATGCAAACATTAACATAGACAAAAAATATACATAACAACGAATGTTCACATATGATTACATACTTAAATATATAATCACATGTACTCACATTCAGCAATCTGAAAGCTGAAAGTGTAGATGGTCATTTTTTATATTTTTACCTTTGTTATACTAAACAAAGGTTATAAAATCGGTCGAAAAACGCAAAACAGATCCGAAAACCAGAGGGCCGAGTGGTGTATACCATTCGACTCAGTTCGACAAACTGAGCAATGTCTGTTCGTGTGTATGTGTGTTGTCTGTATGTATGTGCCGCAAAATACTAACGCACCTTTCTTATAGAACGCAATGTCCGATTTTGATTATCTGATATGCAAACGAAAGCTACTGTGCTCCCCCAGAATGCTACCGAGTGGATTTTTGATCAGTGGCTTAGATTTCTAGATATTGATCAAAGTGTATTTTTTTACGTAGGATATTTAACTTTAAACACAAAATGAATCTGTTGAGGGCCAAGTGTTGTATACCAATCGACTGAGTTCAACTAAATCAACATTGCCTGTATATATGTGTATGTGTGTAGTGTATGTACGTGTGTAGGTGTGAATATGTTGTTTATCTGTGTAGTATATCAAAATCGAACAAATAAAAACAAGAAAATATCTCACCTTTCTTACAGAACGCATTATCCGATTTTGGTGTATACAAGTGCGAATGGAAGCTCTAAAGCTCTTTCAAAATCATACTGAGCGAATTTTTTTATCAGTTGCTTGAATGTTAAAATATTTAAAAAAAGAATGTTTAAACATGAAATATTTTACATTTTGGATCATTTCTCTCTCCGTCTTTTTTTTCTATATCCCTTTCTCTCTTACTCTCTCGTTCTCTCTTTGTTCAACAACTATTTATTTCTCAAAGGGAACTAAGAGTAAAAGACATCTGTGCTGTGTTTGATACTCTGTGTAGTGCGTCCTAACTGGTGTGAATTATTGAACCTTTTGTTTTTAATAGCTCCTTACTAACAGTTTTCAATATATTTCAGAGGGAACCGGAATGCTTATTTAAGTCCGCTTCTCAATCACCTGATACACTACGCTTTTGTGTATTCTCAGGTTTTTCTACTTAAGTTTTAATAGCTCATGCAACAATCACCCACTTGAATCATTATGTTTGCATCAGAAAGACATTTCCACTGGCTTTCTGAGAAAAAAAAACTATATATCGTAAAAAATCTGTTTATGACCAATCACTGGTTCGCACTATCGCATAACTTACATAACTGTGTTCGTATTGTAATTAATCGCATTAGTTAGAGATCTTACACAAATATTTGTCATTTGCAACTTTTCTTCTAAAATTATCATTTCTACGAAAATAAATAATTAATCTACGAAAATAAAAAATAAATTTTTAATTTTTAAATTACCTTCAAACTATAGATTTATTATGAATCCAGAACGTGACCTAACAGGCAACGAGAGTTTTATTTTAACTCTAATCGTTGAAGTCAACTAAGCCTTTATGAAACCAAGAAGAACAGGGAATATTACTTTTACACATACGGGCGCAGATACAGTAAATGATGAACTAGACGAACTCAGTCAAATGTTTTATCCACACTCAATCCATTCCTACTAAGTCCTACTAAGAAATTGTTTTTCTAGTGCTTGCTATACCCTCATAGGAGAAGAATGAGTAAATGTGCGAAAATGTATGTGGGTCTGGTCTGGTCAGATCGTATGATGAATGTGTCAAACCGAACATGTACCATACAGAGGGTCACAGTCAAAATTATATCAGAAATTTGGGTCATGAAAACTAATCCATAAATTTATTAAAAGAAGTCATGTATAATAAAAAAATATTATAGACATTATTAAATTATTTTATAAAGCTGACTCGCCCCAGACGTCCCAGACGATGGAAACAAATGTAATTATAACCAGATTTCGCTACTTAATAATTTTTATAACATTTTGAAACATTACTGTTGAACGAGGAGCCCAATTTTTGGGAACATTCAGGCTAAAAACTAGAATCTTTTAAATTTTGTCTGACAAACTGAAAGTTTTGCTGAGTTTATTTGATGTTGCCGTGCATAATAAGTAATAAATAAATATTCAGAGGCAAACAATAACATTCCCTTACAATTTTGACTAAAATTTTCAGAATATGATTCGATGGGATAGTTTTCATTAAAGTTGCGGTCACAAAAACATGTATCGTCTGGATTACAGTTCATTACCCACGTCTTTTGAAGTAGAATACTTCTCTCAGGAAGTTCGGCTACATAGGGATGTGAAATGAAAATCTAAAACCGAAAAAAGTGAAAAATATGTCCAATTTCAAATGCTAATAAATCGGTTAGTATTCGATGGATTTCCTTCGTTCTTGCAGCAATAGATTGGAAAATCTTCTAGGATTCTTCCCAAAATAAGATAATTGTAATTTTATTATTCACACTATTGTACTATTGAAAATAGTCAAGCCTTGTCAAAACGAAAATTTCGACCCCTGATTGGTCGTTATATGCTTGCTTCCCAAGCACGGTCGACAGAATCATATACCTTGCAATTGAAAACATGCTATTTGGCCTATATAAGAGCCTGTTTCAGCCGGAGCCGCTCATAACAGTTCTGAACAGCGACGACAGCAGTCCTCCCTTAGCAGCAGCGGGAGCGAGCAGTGGGTACCATCGATAGCGGAAAGCGGCCACAACTGTGGCATGGCTGTGGATAGGCGTAGCAGTTCCAGCGGATCTCACCATCGATAGCAGCAGGGCCAGCAGATGCAGTTACAGTGGATACCAATGGCGGCCACAACTGTGGCATGGCTACGGATAGTGTTGCAGTTGCTCAGCAGTTAGGCCAACGTATAGCGGCCACAACTGTGGCATGGCTATGCATAGCGTAGCATCAGACAGCGACAACGGCAGTCGTCCTTCCTCAGCAGCAGCACTAGCCCTGTGGTTGGTCACCACGTCTCAGGAGCAGCGCGGTTTTTCTCAGCGTGTGTCGCCAGACAGCCATTATTCCCCCCGTGTTGGGGCAGCATGGTAATTGCCATCAGGAAATCCAATTTCGGAAATCAAAATGCCTTTTTTAAGGCAAATAAACAAGTCATTGAAAGTTAATAATTTTTGTCAACGCAAGCAAGCATTCTGTGTTGCACCCTAGCAATTCAAATTTGTCGCACCCGTCTAATTTACTGAATGTGAAATAGCTTCCACAATGCATGTTGTCCGTGTATCTTAATTCCACCAATGTTAGGGCAGCTCAAAGGTTGTAATTAGCAACCGGTTTTGAACCGCAACATGCTTTTTTCAAGGCAAATAAAAAAATAATTGAAGGTTAATAATTTTCTGGCATCAACACAAGCAGACATTCTGTGCGGGATGCAATCAAATTCTAATGTAGTTGTCTAATTTTCACTTTATTAAGTAAACCCCCCACTGTAGGGGCAGCGCAAAGGCGCGATCAGCATAACGGACATTGAATAATTAACTGCCCTGTTAGTACGCATTCACAAAAGCAGTTAGTTCGACTATGCAGAGCTAATATGAAGTCGATTCAATCAATCAGTATAAACAGAATTTCGTCGTCTCTCAGCTGCCAAGTTGCAACATGATGCAACAAGCAACAGCGAGCAAACGAAATCGCTTGATGTTACAAACCGCAATAAGATACGGGTTAAAATCGTTGCGTGTGTGACTGACACGCAAGCAGCCGGGTTATCTTACTTGTAAAAGTATTCTACTTCAACCTTGCGGTCGTGGCTTTGCATACAACCTTCTTGTGATTTTTTTTTAAATATATTCTTTTATAATCTTCTTGCATCGCTGTTAGCCTCGATTAATAACAAGTTAGTTTGGATATTATCGCTTCACTTTAATTAGTAAATTTACATTTTGGAAGCACCGATAATCCAAATTGTTCAAAACTAAACGTATCTTTTACCAACTAACCCAACTATAGATATTTTAAAAGTGCCGACGGTAGAATAAGAATCCATTCTGCTTGACTTATATTTGGACGCTTGCCGCTCGATTTCGCCCGACTGTGCGTCCCTCGACGTACGGCGAAAGTGTAGGTGTCCCTTAGCACATCCACCAACAGGCAAAGTTTGCCGTCGGGGATGGGTGCAGTATCGAACAAGGACTTCACCTATATGAAGAAATGTGGGTGGGTTGCGGTCGGTGACTGATTGCTTCAAGTGGTCGAACCAATATGGACCGCTAACCGGTCAACCAGCAGCGCAGGCAGGCATGGATGGACAAGGACCGACCGACACAAGGGCTAAAGGATTACGATGTGAGTGACGGGTGTCAGAAAGGTTATGATTTTACGCTCATTTTCTTTTTATGGTTTGAGGGATTACTGCCTGGCTGTTGCCGTTCTTCGCTTTACGGTTCGAACCGACATGTCAAAGTGAAGGTATTGCACACCGAAGAAAGGTGGGGGGTTGGAATTAAAGAAAATCTACCTTTTTCACACCGTATCCTGGTTGGCCCTGTCGGTTTGCGCTTTCTGTTCTGTTTAGTATCCTTGGGAAAGTTTCGTATCCTGAAACATTAGGTAGCCCCACCGCACTGGAGAAATAGCACTCTAAAACCACTAAATCTTATTTGTGTCTTCTTACGGTCACTACAACTAAAGCCCGACTAGAGTTCTTCATAAGCGAAGGACTGCACCAATGCTCACACGTGCTTTTGCTTAGATTTAACAAACGATTCAAGTCAAACGATCGACTGATTTCGACAGCTCCGGTAGAATGCGTGCGAACGTTCCGACGTCGTGCCACAGACTGCCGTCTGTTATTATGCCACGCTTCTGGCTGGTTGGCTGACTGGCAAACGGCAGTCAGGAAATCCTTCGAATCGTACGACTCGTTGGGTGGCTGGCTGGCTGGCTGGACGGTCAGGAAGAGAAAAATGAGAAATTGGCACGCGCACCCGAGAGAAGATTTATGTTACGTGAGAGAGTGCCAAAGCGATTATCAGACAGCAGGCAGGACCCATCGTACGTAGGAGAGTCCAAAAAGGTCCTCACACCAGATGCCCTTTGCCACCCTCGAAAGCCTCATTCTGATCGCACGTTGGCTTTCCTGCCCCGGATAGAGACTGGTGGCTGGCGATGATGACGACGATGGCGCGACGGTCGGCGATGAGTGATGGATACAGAACAGGCAGCCAACCAGCCCGGCAGGAAGAAGGATTTCACGCGTGGTGTAATGTTCAGATGGCACGCGCGGTTGAACTGGAATCTGCCGGTGGTGGGATGAAGGTTGGCAAAAGGATACTGATTGAAGAGAAGAGGGGGAGGATTCGCGCTGATGATTTTATAATACAATTTCGTAACTTGACTCTCGCAGTCGCTGCCTAGAATATCTTTGACGACTATCGGAGCAAGGGGGATGCAAAGGGCGATTATCGTGCGGTGGGATGGCTTCCGAGTCAGAAATGGACGATGATAAACACCGTAGGAACATTCTTCTTGCCTCCAGTTAGGCAGTCCGAGTATTGAACGGACGTTGTAGGGCAGGCGACATCAGTCAGTAAGTATGTTACGGTGAGAATTATTGAAGGGTGAGGCGAGGGTCCACCGGAAGGAAAACACGTGGGATGTCCGAGCCTGTCTCCCTGTATCCGTCTGTGTTACTTCTACCACGTTCGATAGCGGGTGAAGGATTTTGTTGGCCCGCCAGGTCGAAGCTTTATAGATGTCTTTTCTCTTCTGATTCCCGTGGAACGATGGTCGACCGTAAATGCGGGGTTGTTAGGTTCTGCACTGCTGGGAAACTTTATGGTACACGCTGAACAAAGTTGGACGGTACTTAGAAGCTTCCGCCGTGGCTCCGTAGAATTGATGTGGGTCGGTAGCTGTTCGTTGAAATGTTCCGACGGTAGTTCCGCATGGAAGTTCATCTATGTCTGCTTTTTGCCATGTTTCACCCAAAAAAAATTGACGGGTTTCGAATATTTTTAGAAGCTATCTGCACATGATTTTCAACTTTTCCAATACTATTGAACATATTCGATACGCTATGTCACATTCCTTTTTAACTATCTCACTTTTGAAATGACATTATGCCCCATGTGATTTTCAACTTTTCCAATACTATTGAACATATTCGATACGCTATGTCACATTCTTTTTTGACTATCTCACTTTTGAAATGACATTATGCCCCATGTGTTTGGTTTCAATATTTTAAATTATCTAGAAGCAATATGTAACTTCCAAAATGCATTTTTACTCTCTCAAAATCTGATAATTCATCCAACCATCACCATCTGTTTTAGTATCAGTTTCTGTTCTGAAAGCTTCACTACTGAAATAATATAAATGGAAGAATAAAAAAGTTGTTTTATTTTTTTTTTCATGCGATACCATTTTCTTCCAATTTTACTGATCCGCAAACAATTTTGCGGATTTGTTTTCGAATTGTTCAAGTTATTTCACAGCACTATCATTTTTGCTGATTCTACAACGTATGGTTTTTAAGTTATGATTTTTCGAATCAGATGTAAAGTGAATAATTGTATAATTCGTGAAATGAAATGCACACATATTTTGAAGTAACAAGACGCTATAGAACAAAAGTAGAAACATAAGTTGAAAAATCTTAGCTAAATACAAAAAAATCTAAATAGGTTAAATAGACAGAAGATAAATAAAATAATCAAAGGTTAAGAATATTGGTTTTCATGACAATTATAAAAATAATTTCGAAATGAGCTTACAGGGAGTGATACCAGGAAAATTTGAATAAAAAAGGCAATCAAAGCAAAGCCTTGGGCCTCGACCTTCTGCTTATTATCCACAGACTTTGCAGCTCACTGTTAAGTGTAAAGTAAAGTAAAGTAAAGTACACTAACACAGCCATTACTTGAAAGGATCCTGGAAAATGATATCCACCATTTTGAAAAAATGATTTCCATACATTTTTCTTGTCAACGGTCAGGCCTACTGTGTAGCGCAATATAATACAATGTAATCTAAGAACGGGGACAATCCGTACCAACCGTTCCGTATGTAAGAAGTCATATAATTCGTTAGGAGTGACAAAGCTAAGAAAGTACACTCCTATGTTGACCAATCTCCTGGGATGGAACATAGGTATTTCCTCCTTATGTTCGGGTTTCAAAACCAAGGATATAGCGCCTTAACTCGCTTCAACTGTTAAGGTTGGAACTTGAGTATTAACTCTAGTCCTAGCATTTTTGCTTATGGTTATAGCGCCAGTACTCGCTCTCTGAAAGAAATATGGATTAGTAAATAAAAAAAAAAGAAAAAAAAACACAAAAAAAATTATTACGTCCGAGAACATTTCACACCAAAAAATAGTCGAAACAATACTAATCATGATAAGTTCAATCATCTTATAATATCCACTGATCCAATAGATAACACTAATTTTGAAAAGGTGAAAAGTATTTGTAAAAAACTTCCAGATGAAGTTATGTTTCTATTGCAGAAAACAATTGTTGAATCAGGGAGAGCTGATAATGAATCTGGACACAGTTATAAAAATGCAGAAAAAGAAGAGGAAGATTATGCTTGTTTTGATTTGCAATTAGGTTGTATTACGTATGTTGTTTTAATTTTAATAAATAAAAAACATCTATATTTTAGCAAAATTTAGTTTATTTGAGGGGTCGTCCGAAAACAACGTAATCTTTTTCAGTAAGAAGTGGCGTTTCTGGTGGGTAAAGATCATATAATTCTATTTAATACAAAAGTAAAAGGGAAAGTGTCAAAAAATCATTAAAAAATGGATTACGTGCTTTATGGACAGCCCCAAATGAAAACTCTATGTCAGATTCGTGCTCAGCACCCCAAAATTATATAAATACCATGTTTTTATGGCGTTTATCGACACTTTTTTTGCTTGGCCAGCCTTCGTATGAAGTCGACCCACTGTGCACCGCAACCTATTGACTTTAGCTAGGTGTGCAATAGGGTTTTCTCCAAGTAGCGCGTGCAGCTCGTGGCTCACGCACCATCGCCATTCTCCGTCGTCCGTCTGTACTCCACCGTAGATAGTCCGCGGTACCTTCCGTTCGAAAACTCCAAGGGCGTTAAGGCTCTCCGCGAGAAGCGTTGTTGTTTCGATTCCGTAGAGGACTACCGGTCTTATCAGGGTTCAACTTCGGCATCAACTTCGTGCGTCGTCGCACTTGACTCGATCGAACCGTCTTCCGAAGTGATAAGTAGGCACGATTTCCAGCCTGGATGCGTCTCTGGATATCTTTGCTGGTGATATTGCCGGCGGTCACTCGTCGACCACCTCAAGCTCATCGCCGTCTACAGAGACTTGAGTTGGGCGGCTGATGTTGTTTTCCTTGGATTTCGTTTTTGACGCATTTATTTCGGCTTTCAGTCGGGCGTAAGTTTCCTCCGCCGTTGCAAAGTTACGTGTTATGATGTCAAAATCATCCGCGAAGCCCAGAAGCTGAACAGACCTTGTGAAAATCGTGTCCCTCGTGTCGATGCGCGCCCTTCGGATCACACTCTCAAGGGCGAATAAGCTCGAGAATTTCCAGATCTTCGAAGGTATTCAGGAATCAGGACCGGGAATCGATGTCCTACCACAGTGGGGCTAAAAACTACACTAAGTGGTATATACCTAAAGTTTCAGATACTTTATGGAAGAGTATCCAAGAAACTTTAAAGTTGAATAACTCCAAGTAGACTAACGTTAGGACATATGCGTAAGAGAGCATTTTCCGTCAAATGTGGCCCTCTATCAGCCACTGAAATACTCTTAACAAGGAACCAATCACCCTGTATTCCTCAACATGGGTTTTTTTAAATGAGATGTCTTATATTTACAAATACAGGCCTCTTTTATCTTTCTCATGCGAAAGGAGTTTTACTGGTAGAACGAGCACGGTGTATACAATCAACTAGGCGGTTTCGAATGGTTTGAAACGTCACCTTCAACTCAAGTTCCGTTTTGATGGCTATACAGGGGTGAGTAATACATCTTTTTTATCAATTTTAGTATTCGGCGGTCATTCCTAGAACTAGTTTTTCCTTCAACCCTCGTGTTTCTGATTTCTTCCGGTGTGTTAAGAGTTTTTATCTATATTGTGTGAGCAGCTGATGGTTTCTGCGTTTTTTTTTTTGAGAGTTTAACCTTCATAGCATAGTTTTTGATCAGCCGTTTTGTATCCGGGCTGAAATGTTCACCGCGACTCTTTACCAGTAAACAAAAAGCAAAATTTTAAAAGTAACTTATGAAATATTATTTTTTAGTACAGACTTACTGTTTTCAATATAGACAAATTGTATCAACAGTCACGTCACGATGCATAGTTTACTTTACACCTATTTTTTTTCACTTGAAATATTGGTCGATAAAAGTTTCTTTTCGCTCACGGAGAAAAACCCCGAGCTTTGACGGATAGCATTGTTCTATTTATTGCCCTTAATATAAGCATCACACACAAAAATTGCTTACGAATATGCCTCATACATAATAGGTAAAAATGCAGATGACTTTATAAGCAACGCTCATGCCTATTTTTTCCACCGTTGTATGACAAGACAATCCCTCAGCTGGCATAATTTTCCATTGACGGCCTAACCAATTTCATAGCTTTAAATTTTATTTAAACGGTTTAGTTTAATGCTATTTAATCACCCAAGAAAACATGTGAGTGACTTGTGTTGAGATAACAATACATCCACAACCTAGTTCCAGACATGAAAAACTAACCTTGTTTGACTATCATCGTACCGCTGAGATTAAAAAACGGTAAACAAATACTTTGGTGAGCAGTTAAATATTCATTCATATTCACCAAAAACCTTGGTTTCTGCCAAACCGTAAAATCATTCTCGAAACTCAATATCTTCGTCCAGCAATGGATTGCTCCCAGCATTGAAAGTAAAATAAATCTGCTGGCTTCCGAAGTCACCGTCTTTCAAGTGAAGAAGGTAAAATGGCAAACGAAGAAGTGGAAAAACAAAATCCGTAAAACCTACATCCTTTCGTGCCCTCGAGCGTGATTAAGGCAACCAAGCAGCAGCATCAGACTTAGTTCTTGGGAATCTAAATGCCGCCACCACCCCCACCGGCGAAGATTCCTCCGGAGAAGCACGAACACATGCCACCCTTTGCCGGCAGGGGCTGTGGGAAAGTTCGAGTGCAACGACAAGGAAGCGCACCCAACCGACGGCCCGGAAGAAGCAGACGCCAAACGGGTAAGTATGATCAGATGGGAACACACCATAAGCACACCAAATTTACACTGCTTGCGGCATATATCAGTGCATTCAGTGTAGGTGGCATGATGAGTCCGGAACGGAACCGACTGGAGCTATCATCAGCACACGCTCACACAGGAAATTCTCCTCTTCCGACCAGCTACCACATAGTTATGTACCTATATAGTGCGCTTGCAGTGCCGCATTGAAGCGGCGACACATCAGGGCCGTGTCAAATCGCCCTGCTTCAGTACAACTGCCCTGTTGTGCCACGTTGAACCATCCATCGTGAACTTTTATGTACCCATCGTCGATATCTATTCCTAAAAGCGGAAGGAGCGACATCACCACCGACGAAAGGGAAATGGAGAGTAGGTCTTTTTCGAAACTTCGAATGGAAGGCTGGTGCTGGGTTTAAGCGCTTCATTACATGAAACTAATTCCGTGATGATACCCAAAGGTCAGGGTCTGTGGAACAGATTTCAAAGGATGTAGCGTTCATGCTCTGTGTGTGGCAGAAAAACCGCATATATTCGATGGATGCCCTGTCTTAGAGCATATCAGCATATGTACGTCATTAGGATTATTATGAAAAGTTGAGAAGCCTCTAGTCTGTTTGCATGAAATGCTTCCTGCCACAGGTCGATGGAGTTTACTGTTTAGGTCATGGAACGTTTTAATAGTGGCAGCTTATTGGAAAATTTGGGCTCTGCCATTGGACTACGTTTAAAAACCAATTCAGTACTTTTAAGATTCTGAAGATTATTTCATTGATTTTCGAGCTATGAATTAAAGAAATGTCGTAGTAGTGCGATTGAGTTGCACTTTTAGTTACTGCAGTTTAGTGGTTATCCGACACATCCGATTGGATATAGTCGGTCCAAACGAAACTTAAAAAAAACAATTTTACTTTATCCTGGAAAGTAACATACGTTTGTAATAAAATAAATTCGGGATAAATTTTTCCAATGTTCAATATCCGAGAAAGCAAGCGTGGTTAATAGAAATCCAAAAATGTCTTATTATTCTTCACATCCGGAACAAAAATCAAGGAAAAATATACTAAAACAGTCGAATATTTTTCGGATTTGCAATTCCCAACAAAAAACAAATTAGTATATAGAAATAATAAACAAAAACAAAAGCAGCAATGTAGAAATGATAAAAAAATAAATTTAAACAATTGTTTTTGTAGAAATTCTGTACGTTTAAATTTGATTTTCCAAAATGGAGGATACTTTTTTTGTTTGAAATTATTATTTGAGATTATATATGAGTTTGTGTCAAAAAGCTAACACAGGTGGTGTTAGAGTGAAATAGGAAATCAAATTTCCATTTTGGATCGATAAACTTTATCTGTGGAAAATATTATAAAATTTAAAAGAAAATTCTTACCGAAAAATCAATTTCTAGTGCGATACATTTTTTCTTCTGAACTTGTTGTCACTCGTTCCGCATGCTATTATAATGTAATTTTACATTGTAATCAGGCACCTTCACAAGGAATTTTTATGAACTAATTCGGAGTGTTGAGTGAGCGGTTCAGACCCGTTCTTCGGAAAGATGGTTTGCTCATTATATAATATGCCAGTCAATTACCAAAAAGCCAACCAACAACGAATTTACGTGAAAATATATAGTATAGAACAGTCAGGGCAGTCCCGTACCTCAACCAAAACAAAGAAATAATGTTTTCGAGTGCCACCCAAAATATGCAATGGAAACTAGATTTAATAAATTTGCTAACAAGTTCATTTTCTGAAAATAATTCGCATCAACAAATATATTTGCTACAAAATTAGCAAAGAGGCTTTGCTGCTGTTCAGGCAAACAGAATTATGAACAAATATTCGCTAGAGTGTAATAGCATAAAAATATATTTGGCCGAGGAAAAATATCGTGTAATGTCCGCTTTAGTACTGGATTGACATACATATTTGCTGTTCTAGATCGAAATCTACATCATTGCTAGTGTTTTCCCACGTACGATTACTTGAAAAAAACTTTAGTTACTTCCAGCCAGTATTAAAAGATTAGTTTGTGATCGAAAAACTTCACTCCAGTGATAACATTCACGATATTTGTGAAAACTACGTTGAGCTTTAAATTAATGACCGTATTTGGTTCAACCTCTGTGATTCATTTCAATCATTAATAAAATCGGACTTCTTAAGCGTAGTACGCAGTTGAAAAGAAAAGAGGTTTACGAAATTTTGCCCTTCTTACCAAACGGAATTTTGACAGCTGAGAATGCTTCACAGTAACGATATCTGACGTGAGTGAGCGCATGATTTTCCCTTTTTGCCTTTCTCCTAGAAAGGTATAGCCAATCACTTGCAAAACCGAAAGTATAAAAGTGCTCCAAAGGGCCGAATGGCATATATCACTCGACTCAGCTCGACGAGCTGAGCATTTTCTGTACGTATGTGTGTGTGAATGTGCAGATTTTTATTCTCACTCACTTTTCTCAAAGATGGCTGGACCGAGTCTCATGAAATTAATTGCAAATGAAAGGTCTTGTTGTCCCATAAGACCCTATTCAATTTTATTGTAATCAAATTTTTAGTTTGGAGGTTATGTATCAAAATGTAAAAATCATGAAACATCATTATCTCGCAAACTACACAACCGATTTGAACAAAATTGGTTTCAAATGAACGGGCTATCCTTTCTGGACCTTAACCCTTAACTTTTGAATTTTATGAAGATTGAACTTGTGGTTCAAAAGTTATGAAAAGAAACGTGTTGCGAAGACTGTTTAATCTCACTCATGTTTCTCAGAGATGGCTGAACCGATTTTCATAAAATCAGTGTCAAATGGAAGGCCTAGTTGCCCCATAAGACCCTATTGATTTTTTTTGCAATCGGATTATTACTTTGCCTGTTATGTTTAAAAATGTGAAATCCAGCTATGCAAAGGAACATATTCCGAAGACTACTTGGACTCACTCACTTTTCTCAGAGATGGCCGACCCGATTTCCACAAAATTAGTGTCAAATGAATGGTCTAGCTGCCTCAGAACACTCTATTGAATTTTACTGTAATCGAACTGTAACTTCATTTGTAACGTGCCGACTTGTGAAAATCACGAAACTTCATTATCTCAGAAACTACACAACCGATTTGATTAACATTATCAGATGAGCGGGCTAGTTAAGGGTTAACTGATGAATTATGATTGAACACGTGGTTTCAAAGTTTGGCTGCCCTACACGTTCCCATTTCATTTGATTATAATCGAACTTAAGCAACCGTTATGTATTAAATTGTTAATAAAACAACGAAATTCTATTATCTCAAAGATTACATGACTTATTTGAACATAACTAGTGTCATACGAACGAGTCATCTCTCGAACTTACAAATAACAAACTTCATAACAATTTGATATGTGGCTCAAAAGGAAAAAACAGAAATTCAAAGACTAGTTGAAACTATACCTGCTTTTGTCGATATATGTGGCCTCAACATAAATTAAACGTTCCAAATTCATTGAAAAGTCTGAAAATGCACGACGAATCGGCCATAGGATATGATCAAAGTCAAATAACGAATCGTTCGAAATGATTTGTTTTATCGAAATGACAACATCCTCGACATTTTGCTTCTGTACATTCCCCTAATTCTGAATATATTCATATTGGGTGGTATTCGGTCATTTTCAGCAAATTCTCTGGCAATAATTTGACACCGGAAATACTCATATTGGGAGGTATTTAGTTATTTTAATTGTTTTCCAGAAACTAAAAGTGGTCGTCTTTAAATTCAAAATGGTGTCAAGGGTCATTGTTTGGTTTCTATGCATCCTCTCGATTACGGAAATATCCATATTGAGTATTATTTGGTCATTTTCGACTGTTTCCTATAAGTTGCCATTTAGCGATTCAAAATGGTGCCTGAGGTCAATTGTTAGCTCATTGCATTATTCTGGTTCCAGAGATACTCATATTGGATGGTATTTGGTTATTTTAGGCGGTTTTTCACAAACCGGAAGTCGCCATCTTGGATTTCAAAATGGTATTTAAGATAATTTCTGGCCTCTGAGCGTCATTCTGGTTGAAGAAACACCCATATTGGGTGTAATTCGATCATTTTCGGCTGTTTCCCAGGAACCGGAAGTCGCCAACCTGAGGTCCAAAATGAGGTCTGTGATCGATTTCAGCTGCTGTGTATCATTCTAGATCCGGAGATACTCATGTTAGACGGAGCTTTTGGCTGTTTTCCAGTAGTTAGTCGCCCATGGTGATGTCGATATTTTCGCAAAGCTGATTATAGTGACGCATCATGCGATTCATTGGGCCATTTTTTGAGTAGTTTGTTCTGTGAGAATATTCCGAAAATATTTTACGATTTCTTAATTGACGACTGGGTGCATAAAAATTTAGTTGTGATAATAATTGAGTAGATTGCACGCGTTGAGAAATAATGTCATTGATAAAATAAAGCATTGAAAGATCGCGGCGTTCTTTAAGTGCTTGTATGTCTATAAGCATGCAGCGTGCTTCATATGATGGTAAGGGAAATGATGTCCAATTTAGCTTACGAAGCGCGTACAAAAGAAATTATTTTTGGACAGATTCAATGCGTTCTTCATGTGTGGCAATATAGGGATTCCATACAATGCTACAATATTCCAGAATTGGTCGGACGTATGTAATATATAATAGTTTGATTGTATATGGGTCTTGAAAATTGTGGCCGAAGCGTTTTATAAAGCCCAGCATATTATTTGCTTTGTTGATAATTGTATTATAATGTTCTATGGATGTAAGTTTGGAGTCTAAGATTACGCCTAGGTCCCTTACGATTTTGCATTTTTCTACTGGTTGGTTTCCTAAGAAAATGTTTGTAGGTGGTGTTACTGTTTTTCTGCTAAAGGCTATTGAATTACATTTTTTAATGTTGAGTTGTAATAGGCTTTTGTTGCACCAAGTGTAGAATACATTAATTTCATTCTGGAATATTTCGAAGTCTTCTGCATTGGTTATTTCTATAAAGAGCTTCATGTCATCAGCATATACCAGCACATGTATTGACTTAAGAAGAAAGGAAATTTCATTTACGTATAGTATAAAAAGAAGAGGGCCCAGGTGGGAACCTTGAGGAACCCCAGAAGTTACTTCTATTGGGTTTGAAAAGGAATTTTGAAAGCGGACTATTTATGTTCGTTTTGTTAAGTATCACTGCAACCATTCCAAAAATTTTGTTTCAGTTCCGTATTTTTCGAGCTTGAAGAGTAATAATGGTATGTCGATTCTGTCAAATGCCTTGCTGAAGTCCGTATAAAAAGCTTCTACGTGGTTACCGTTGTCCATTACAGTCAGAGTGAAAGTTATGAATTCCAAAAGATTTGTGGTAGTTGATCGGCCTTTCAAATAATTTTGGAATGCATGAAATTATGGCAATTCCACGATAATTACGAATGTCAGATTTAGCGCCAGATTTGAAAATTGGTACTAAATATGAAGTTTTCCAGAGTTCTGGGAAAATTCCATTCTTCAGGGACATGTTAAAGAGGTGTTGTAAGGGTGTAGATAGTTCTTCTGCCAAATTTTTGAGAAAAATTGGAGCTATTCTGTCAGGTCCAGGACCTTTCGTAGCGTCTAAATTTTTAATTTTCCAGAAACCACAAGTTTTTTTTTTGTTCACACAACATTTATTTGACACGGCACAATACAAATTAATGTTTTACAGAGCCAATTAAATCTAATGCCTTATGGTCTAGAATATTTTATAATCTAAAGGCAAATTCTTTACCCTCGCTGCCGACTACGAGCTGAAACTAAATCTAATACTAAAGCTAACATGGTTTTTTTTTTGTTTCGCTGTTAAATTGGCACCTTGATGCTCTTCAAGTAGCTATAAACATGTAGCATGTATGGCAAGTTTCGCTGAGCGAGAATATCACGAACTGGCACATAGGGCTGTATTCCTCGGGCCCTGAGGGTATCCAAAAGTAGAGATCTGGCGCCGCAGAATTCAGCACACACCCGAACCACGTGTTCAATGTCTTGATACCCCAATCCACAAACGCAATGATTACTGCTCGCCAGCCCAATACGTAAGAGATGTGCATCTAGCCCGTAGTGGTTGGACATAATCCGAGACATCATGCGAATGAAATCTCGTCCTACATTCAACCCCCGAAACCAAGGTTTGGTGGAAACCTTGGGGATGATGCTGTGTAGCCACCTCCCCAGTTCTCCCTTATCCCACGAGGCCTGCCAGTTGACAAGTGTACTTTGACGTGAAAATTTTAAAAATTCATTTTTTTTTTATTCTAGCTTATTTTCCGTCGGTCTAGTTCCGCCACTGTTGTGGCCAATCACCGACGCCCAGGGAGGCGACTCCACACCCAGGACCCTAACTCACGACCCGTTTATTAACGGACCGGCGCCAACGGCTTTACTTCCTCATGCGATGGAAGGCGTGATCCCAGAGATTTTTCGCCTCAGAAAATCTCCCGGTGTCGGCTAGGATTGAATCTAGACCAGTTGGGTTGGTTGTGAGTGGATCACGCCACCTCACAACCATCGACACCTATGTCAGCGGTGGGATTCGAACCCAGGCGTCGAGCGTGGTTGGCGGAGACGTTACCAACCACACTAGGCCCCCGCTTTTTAAAAATTCATTGTAGGCAATTGGTCTGTTATAAATATCACCGTTTGTTGCGCCCACCTTAGCCAAAGTGTCCGCTTTCTCATTGCCCGGAATGGAACAATGAGAAGGGACCCACACTAAGGTAATCTGAGAAGATTTTTCGGATAAAGCACTCAGATGTTCCCGTATTTTCCCCAGGAAATACGGAGAGTGCCTTACATCCTTTATCGATCGGAGAGCCTCAATAGAACTGAGACTGTCCGTAAAGATGTAGTAATGATCCGTGGGCATTGTTTCGATAATCCCTAAGGTATACTGAATTGCAGCCAATTCTGCGACGTAAACAGAAGCAGGATTATCGAGCTTGTAGGAGGCGGTAAAATTATTGTTGAAGATACCGAAGCCAGTGGACCCGTTGAGAAGTGATCCATCAGTATAAAACGCATTGTCGCAGTTGATGTTTTTATATTTGTTATAAAATATTTTAGGGATCTGCACGCGTAAATGATCCGGGATTCCACGAGTTTCTTCCATCATGGATGTATCGAAAAACACAGTAGAAACAGAAGTATCTAATAAGTTGACACGATTGGAGGTGTATGAGGAAGGATTTATACTTTGAGACATGTGATTGAAATACACAGTCATGAAACGGGTTTGAGAATTAAGTTCAACTAGCCTATCGAAATTTTCAATTACCAAGGGGTTCAAAACCTCACATTTGATGAGAATACGAGTAGTCAGATCCCAAAAGCGGTCTTTTAATGGGAGAACGCCCGCCAAAAATTCCAAACTCATCGTATGGGTCGAATGCATGCAACCTAAGGCAATACGCAAACAACGATACTGCAATCGTTCCAGCTTGATTAAATGGGTGTTTGCAGCGGAGCGGAAGCAGAAACACCCGTACTCAAGCACCGACAATATCGTTGTTTGGTAAAGCCTTATGAGGTCTCCTGGGTGGGCGCCCCACCATGATCCAGTAATTGTCCGGAGAAAATTCACTCTTTGTTGACATTTTTTCATCAAATACCGAACGTGACATCACCAGGTGCTTTTCGAATCGAACCAGACACCAAGATATTTAGATACCAAAACCTGAGAAATCGTTTCACCCATTAACTGTAAGTGGAGCTGAGCAGGCTCACGCTTCCTAGAAAAAACTACTGTCTCAGTCTTCTCCGGAGAGAATTCGATACCTAGCTGTAAAGCCCAAGCAGACAAATTGTCCAAGGTATCTTGCAATGGTCCTTGCAAATCGGCAGCTTTGGCTCCTGTAACAGAGACCACGCTGTCGTCTGCAAGTTGTCTTATCGTGCATAAATTTGCCAGACATGCGTCAATGTCATTCACATAAAAATTGTAAAGAAGGGGGCTTAAGCATAAGCCCTGGGGAAGACCCATGTAGCTAATACGAAAAGTTGCCAAATCGCCATTCGTAAAATGCATATGCTTTTCGGACAACAAATTATGCAAAAAATTGTTAAAAATTGGTGAAAATCCTTGTCGGTGAAGTTTGCCCGAAAGAATGTCAATAGAAACGGAATCAAAAGCCCCCTTAATGTCCAAGAACACAGATGCCATTTGTTCTTTGCGAGCATAGGCTAGCTGAATATCTGTAGAAAGCAACGCAAGACAGTCATCCGTTCCTTTGGCACGGCGGAAGCCAAATTGAGTATCTGATAGTAGACCGTTTGATTCGACCCAATGGTCTAAACGACGGAGTATCATTTTCTCCATCAATTTCCGGATACAGGATAGCATTGCAATCGGCCTATAAGAGTTGTGATCAGAAGCTGGTTTTCCCGGTTTTTGGATGACGATCACCTTCACTTGCCTCCAATCCTGCGGTACAATGTTTTGCTCCAGGAACTTATTGAACAAGTTCAACAAGCGCCTCTTGGCATTGCCTGGTAGATTCTTCAATAAGTTGAATTTGATTCTATCCAACCCAGGCGCGTTATTGTTACAGGACAGGAGGGCAACTGAAAATTCTGCCATCGTAAAAGGTGATTCTATCGCATCGTGGCCCGGAGACGTATCGCGAACAAAGTTTTGCGCAGGAACAGAGTCCAGACATACTTTCCTGGCAAAATCAAATATCCACCGGCTTGAAGACTCCTCGCTTTCGTTGATCGTTATACGATTTCGCATTCTTCGGGCTGTGTTCCAAAGAGTGCTCATCGATGTCTCCCTCGACGTTTCGTTTACGAACCGGCACCAATATCCACGTTTCTTTGCTCGGACCAAGCTTTTGAACTTGGTCTCAAGCTCCAAATACCGCTTAAAGTCGTCGGGTTGACCTTTCACCCAAAAGAAGGCCTTAAACGCGTCGGATTTTTCCGTGTAGACATCGGAGCACTCTTTGTCCCACCACGGAGTGGGAGGCCGTTCTTTGATCGTCACGCCGGGATATTTCTTCGTTTGGGCTTGCAACGCGGCGTCGAGAATCAAGCCCGCGAGGAGGTTGTATTCTTCAAGTGGTGGGTGATGTTGAATCGACTCGACAGCTTCTGATATCATTTCCTCGTATAATTTCCAATCGATATTCCGTGTGAGGTCATACGGAATATCAACTGATCGCGTGCGAGTTGAACCATTATCAATTGAAATTTGAATAGGCAAAAGATCGCTACCGTGGGGATCAAGGACTTCCTTCCATATGCAATCCAACCGTAGCGATGTTGAACATAAAGATAAATCTAAAGCACTGGGGCGCGCTGGAGGTTTCGGAACGCGTGTCATATCCCCGTTGTTTAATATTGTCATGTCGAAGTCGTCGCAGAGGTTATAGATCAAAAAGGAACGGTTATCATTAGAAGGGGAACCCCAAGCCACGCCGTGAGAGTTAAAATCTCCCAAAATCAAACGTGGCGAGGGAAGAAGTTCTATTAAATCAAAGAGCAGCCGTTGCCCAACCTGTGCTCTGGGAGGAATATATATTGAGGCAATACAAAACTCTTTACCTTGTATTGTCATTTGACATGCGACAGCTTCGACGCCTGGGACCGTGGGGAGGTTAATACGATAGAAGGAATAGCACTTCTTAATCCCTAGAAGTACTCCTCCGTAAGGGGTGTCTCGGTCGAGGCGAATTATATTAAAATCATGGAAGCTAAGATCTACATTTGAAGTGAGCCAAGTTTCACAGAGGGAAAATGCATCGCATTTATTATTATTAATCTAAACTTTAAATGAATCAATTTTGGGGATGATACTTCTACAATTCCACTGTAAAATAGAGATAGAATCCTTCATCTCAGCCGATGAATTAGCCATCGAAGGATACGATCGCTGCAAGGCGGGGCCATGTAGCAGTCAACTGCTTCAAAAACGTTTTAACTGTTGGTAGAAATGCCAGCAGAAGACTTTTAAGAGGATCAGTTAAGTTGAAATTTTCAAAAATCCAGTCCACAATATCTGAAAACTTCAGCAGTCCAGATTCTGGCTGAATCTTGGACGAAAAAGAAGGAACAGTTGGGTTTTTTGATGTTCCTGGAAGTGCCGGAAACTCCTTACTTGAATTCAGTTTTGCCAATCCCGAAGGAGTTTGCTTCGGATTTTCTACAGCACTTTTTTGTTTCTTAGTATCAGTCACTTCAGATGGAGACCTTCTCTGTCCTTTCCTAGGAAGCCTAGGAGAAGAAAGGTTTTTCCTCTTCCTAGATTTCCCGGGTTCAACAAAAGAAGATTCCCCAACTGAATCGTCAGAATCAGACTCATCGGATGGCAAGACCTCGAAGAGATTCGGGGAAACCAGGTTGGTGGCAGCGGCCTTTTTGAGCATTTCTGCGAAAGTGCGCTTAGAGCGCTCTTTCAGAGACCGCTTGATCTTGTCTTGGCGCTGTTTGTACGCGGGACATGCAGAAAGCTCATGCGGAGTCTGCCGACAATAAAGGCACTTTTCACCACCCTTATTACAGGCGTCATCCGCATGTTGCTCTCCGCACTTGCCACAACGTGCTTTATTGCCACAGTGGGAGGCCGTATGGCCCAACTGTTTGCACTTGAGGCAATTCATTACCCGCGGTACAAACAAGCGCACGGGCAGACGCACCTTGTCCACGAGCACATAGCTCGGCAGAGCAGACCCGGCGAAAATCACGCGAAAAGAGTCTGAGCGGGTGTAAGTTTTTACACCCTTGTCGAGCGATACTGAATGTAATTGCTTACATTCAAGTATCTTGGCAGGTTCAAGGCTAGAATCCTTGAAAAGGCCTTTTCCAGCCTTCAACAGGTCCTCGATAGTCAGACTCGATTCGCTGACCACACCGTCAATCTCAACTACGCGAGCTGGAATGTACACGTGGTACTCCCGCGTGAAGAGCTCACAAGCAGCAATCTCGTTTGCTTGCTTGAGGTCGGACACCAAAACACGCAGCTTATTCGGGCGTACTTTGGTAATTTCAGTCACGGCTGTAAACCGTGCCAGATCTTTACATATTTGCATTGTGTTCAATGCTTTCACTTTCGGCCGGAAAAATACAGCCCCAATACCAACTTTGCCCTCCGGATACTGCTTAAGCCGACGGGTAGCTTCCTGCGGGGTTCCATTCTTAACCCTTGGAACTTTGTATCCGGGAGGGCTAGGCGGTAGAACGAGCGGGTTTTCATCCCCGCGTTCGTCGTCCATGTTGGACGCGTAAGCCACACACGCAAAATGCCAATCAACAAATAATATTGTAGAAAAAAAACCAAGAGAAAAAAAAACTACTTATCTTCTGCAGCCGCTCTCCACCGCAATCAGCGCACGGGCGATGCCAATCTCCAGTCCTTCACACAAGAGTCCGCTAGCAAAAGCTGCAGCCGCTCCAGCCACACAGCAGCACCAGAACAGCCAAACAGCAGTACGCCGGGTACTGGATCTCTCGCAGTAGCGACACAACGTACAGTCTGTGGCGTACGGTAGCAATAGGCGATGATGCGTTCCTTTGTCTTCAATAGACGACGGCAACGAGCAGCAGTGCACACGCAATACAATGCACGGTGACCTTGAAGGCGATTATTTGGTCGTTTGACGCTGTTTTTCCGAAACCGGAAGTCGCCATCTTAGAATTCAAAATGGTATCTGTGGTCGATTTTAGCTCCTCCTCCTCATTCTTTATCCGGATATTATTATATTAGGTGGAAATCGGCCATTTTTGGCTATTTTCCAGAAACCGGAAGTTGCCATCTTACAATGCAAAATGTTGCCTAAGGTCGATTTTGGAACATATTTGTTACCACTAAAAACATTCACCTGCCAAATATGGTTCCATTTAGTTGATTAGTTCGCGAGATGTGCAGAAATTTGTGCAGAAACATGTGCTTCTGGAAGAGGGAGGGGCGTCGAACCAATATGGACATATTTGTTACCCTTTAAAACATCCACATGCCAAATTCGGTTTCATTTGCTTGGTTTGTTCTTGAGTTGTGCAGAAATGTATGTTTCATTTGTATTGGACCCCTCCCTTCCAGAAAAGGGAGGGGTCTCAAACTATCATAGGAACCTTTATCGGTACCAAAAACTCCTTCATACAAATTTTCACGTCGATCGGTTCGGTAGTTTTCGAACCTATATGGATCAAACAGACAGACAGACCGGACTACATTTTCATATATATAGATTACAACATCAATATTTTAGAACCTAAAGAGTGAATATACATTTATTGGATTGAAGCGTTCATGTAAATCTATTTTTACAAATAAAAGTTTGAATGAGAAAGGCTGGGTCTGACCGCTAGGTGGATTAATTTAGGTTTTTTCTAGAACACTCGAACACTCTTGTTTACCGCGATCTGGTGTGAGAGCAGGGATGACAGGTAAATTTTTCAAAAGTCTTCATGGTCCGCGAAAAAATGTCTTCCTACCCGTAGCCCGAAAAAAAAATCGAAAACTGTCGAGCAGAAAAAAGGTCACCACTAATGCACTAATGCAAAATTCGGGTCGTTCACATATTTTTTAATATCTTCACATGTTTTCTCCAATGTCTTCACGTTGTCGTCACAAAAATGGATGTCTTCATCGAACACTCAGAATATTTTTCACGTTATTGTTACGTGAAAGTTCCTATACTTGTTCATTTTCTGTCATTTTGCATGATTTATGTGACAAACATAACATCTACGTGAAACAGCTGCAGCGGACAACAACAATCCCCGGGAATGTCGTAAAATTTATCAGTTTTTAAGTTGTTTTATTCATTTACGAATTGACGAATTTGCATACCTGAGTGATATCTGATAGCAATCACGTTTTACGAAATGTACAATTTTCATTTATTTCTCTAATTTTTATGAGCTAGGAAACGAGTTTTAGAAATTATCAGAATATGTTGCGTAATAAATCACTCAGGTATGTAAATTCGTCGTTTACCAGTAGATGAATTCTACGTGAAACTCACATGAAATGCATGCATCTACTGAATAAATTTCAAAGGATAATTCATCTCACCAGGTCATGATGAACTCAAATGACAATCACGTAGAATCTACTAGAAAACGATAGTGGAAAATATTCACGTAACTGTTCCGGTAACTATAACGTGACAAATATTTTGAATGTAGGCCAAATGTCTTCCAATCTGGCATCGCTGGGTGTGAGACGACCAACCAACTGCCTGACACTTTCAGTACCTGAATAATGTCAGTGCTAATTATTCCGTGCTAGAACAAGTGACATTATGCTTCACAGCAGTGTTCACATCAAGTGAACTCTGTTTTCCCTTTCGGTTTATGATTTCTTTTTAGCTGCGTACTAGCTACCAGAAGAAATTTCATGGCCTGATTCAGTGCCTGAATTTTACATGGGATTGAGATAGGAAAATGAATTCCTTTTTGAACTGTATACTGACGTTGGTATACGATTTGTGGAATATTGGAATAATAAGTATCAGGGATGTCATGTAGAAAACCTCATGTAGTTTTCGACGAGTTTGCTACGTAGAATACCTCTGGTAGAGTACCTAACCAAAAATGTGTATTCTACGAGTATTCTACGAAAACCTGCAGAGTTTTTTGTGGTTGATTACATGAAGAATAAACGAAATTTAAGTTTAAAAATATTATTTATTTTTAATTGTGATGATTATTTTGTGTGAATTGAGAATGAATTTGACATTTAAAATCGTTGCTTTTAATCTCCATCGATTTCGGAGCTTTCCAAAAGCATTCCAAAGTCGTAATCTTCTTCAACTACTTGGTCGGTTGATCGTAACGTAAAATGAACATTAACGAGTTTTTCTGATGTTTCATCTGAAAGTCGGCTTCGGATGTCGTTATGTATGTACCCAGCAAACAAATTGGTTCATATAAGTCGCGCTCAACTCTGTTAAGTGAACCCTTATTGGGTAAAAAATGACCATATAAGATGCATGGAATGCGCTTATGTGTACAAATCTGGAGGCCATATACGTTAATTCAAAAAAAAATTGGTTACGATTTTGTATAACTTCGCATGATATCTCAAATGACCTCATTTGAAACTTTAAATTGCATTCTGTACGACTTAGAGGATTAACACATTTTAAAATTTTGTATGACATGTTGAATGGCTTCATATATAACATTATATTGCGTTTTATAGGATTTAAATTTTATACGATACAAAAAAAATTTAATGTTGCATCTCATGTACTTTCAAACTTGACATGTCCATTTGAACGACTTAGAATTAACATCCTTATACGATTTCTGGTTTGTTGGGTAACCCCAGTTGTCTGTGTAGTCTGCTGCTAGACTACTTGAAGTCTGAAAAAATCTATCTGTGATCCGAAAAAATTGCGCTCGCGCAGTAAAAAACATTTAGAAGAGCATCAGAAGACTCTGACAAAAATCTGCAGAAACTATGGAAAAACTGCAAATATCTGCGAATCAATAAAAATCTGCGCACGGACTCTAGAAGTTTGCAAACAAATCTGCACATCTGGTATTCCTGACACAAACAAACAGGTGTGTGAAGCTTCAAGTCGTCATGTCTGAATGAATAATAATGTAAAGAAGGACCAGAGTCTTCTTATATTTACGCTGACTTTTTAAAATGTGTGCAGATTTTTGCAAGCTTCTGCCTGTGCGAGCGCGAATTTTCTGAATTACGGATAGATTTTTTTCAGATTTCAAGCAGATTTTTCCGGTTTTTCGAGCTGTTTTCAAAAATTTTTGGCATCTCTGGCATAGAGAGGCTGTAGTATCTCTATCTGTAGTAGACATCATTCTATGCCTTTCGAGAGCGATAGTACACGCTCGTAAATAGTAACTTATGAACTGAGCAACTTTGACTCAGTTTGGAACGATATTCGTGGTTGTCAAAAATGAGTAAAGGTTCTTTATGATTCTGAGTAACTTTTACTCTCTTTTTGGGTTTCCTCCGAATAATTTAATTTTGAATAACGTCGAATACAACGACGCTTCAGTTGAATATGTTTTTGATTTGCTTCATAAGTTTTTGGATTAGAAATACCTACCGCTTGCAAAATATTCTAGGGCTTTCTAGCCAATACGAACAACAAACCCATATATGTTTAATTTTATCTTCGAAACTTTATATAAATTTGTAAATTGAATTAAGTTGCAATGTAATTACTTAACCTAAAACTGAGTAATACTGTACCAAAAAAGTGAGTAACTTTCACTCAGTTTTTAAAACGCCTTGTTACTCAATTGTGCGTATTTACGGAGTTACTCAGTTTATGAGTTGCTCCACTTTTGACGAAAATGCGTCAAATCTTACTCATTTTAGAGTTTTTTTTTCCCGAGCGTGTCAAGAATCCTTCCTGCAACCGTTTAAAGTTGCATAGAATTTTTAGTGGAATTTTTTTTATATATGCCAGGGGAACCATGAACCATTGAGATGATGGGTACGCTCTAAATATATTAGATTTGACAGCGATAGCATGGTTCTGTAGAAATCAGGCCTTAGATGCGCCTTTGCTGTTGCACTGATTTTGTAGAAAACGTAGAATACAGTTTTTCACGTAGATTACTTACGAGTCCCGAAATATCGCGTAGAATACCATCCCTGATAAGTATGTAGTAATAGTTAGTATAACAATGGTTTCTGCATCGTTATGTGGATTAATTCGAGTTTTTATCTTACAATTAAGCTCAAGTTTAGGACCAAAGATGGACAGATGGAGGCGAACGTGAGAATAAACTCATGCATAGTTTCTCTGACATCGAATAGCCTGATGCTACTAGGATTCAACCACATGACCATCTGCTTGTCAAAGCGGACTGTGTAATTTTGAGTCTACGCAGCCTTTATTCTTGAAGAAAATTTAAGACTCTTTGTCTTATCCTAGCATATTTCCTAGCTCAGAAAATTTTCACAAAGTCGATTATAAAAAACATACTAATAATCTTTTTATTCTATAATCTGATCCTTGTGTTGATCGCAGCTATGATTGCTGGCTCGTGAACATCGAGATTATTTTTTTGCTTAGGAACAATAATTCACTTCACATGCTGAAAAAAATCGGCAGCATTGAAAGTGATTAAATAATTATAGTTCGAAAACTGTTATCGATAAGAAAACTTTTACTAGCTTTTACATGTACCTTTCTACCATAATAAGTAAATGTTTTTAGCATACCGCTGAAGATTCTACTCGTGATCCAAACGATACGTTTTTCTTATTTTTTTTACTGTTCAGATAATACCCAAACCTTGAATATCCCAATATTTGCACTATTTTGTTGCTTAGAAATATAACAAGTAGGTTGTGGTTTTCTGCTGCCATGAAATGAAAAAAAAAGGAACAAAAAACAATATAGAAATCTCTCTTTTTCATTATAATTACAAGCACGTGCCTCACCGTTACGCGAGCGCTCTGTTGCCCTAAGGCGCTATCGCAAGCCATCATCACCGGTACCGCGTCACCGTAGCCGTCGTCGCCGTCGCAGCTAATAATCAACCAACAGCCAGCCGCGTTACGGCTGCTAAAGTTTAACACCCAAACCGTGCTCGCTACACATCACACCTCGTCTTTGCTAGGAATAAGGAAAGAATCTAGACGCATAAGGATGTAGCCTCACCTCGTGCAGAACGACCGACAACGACAAGCTAGGACGACTTATTTTATCAAGTCAACCGCAACTACCTTCCCACATTTTGCTGAAGCAGCTCGGTGCAAAATTTTCGCAATGTGACTCATCCCCCGGTACCGTTGCGATGCTGCTATGCTGTGTTCGCTTCGGTTTGCTTTTTTTCTGTATCCCCACTTAGACTACTGAACCAGCAGCGGCAGCAGTCAGTGAAGCAGCAGGTCAAAGTGTGGGGTGGAAATTGGGTGGCTTCGCAAAACTTTTCCTGCAGCTTCAGTCTCCAGAGGGACATGACTGCCGTGCACAGCGTTTACGTCTGGCAGCTAGTGGTGGCCAGGGCCTTAAACTATGATATCTCGCTTGGTAAATTGGTCGAAAATCAATCGCCGTAAATGTTTTGTAGATGACACGAATTATACACATCACCGCAGATATAAAGACGAAAAAATTCTTTTCAATCCTATGTAGAAAAAAGTTTGATTATTAAACCCACTGTTTAGTGCAAAGCTCAATGTCAGGCGTGGAAAGGTTCTAAGTGGTACGAGGGAAAATCACCTCCAATAAAAAAGGCAAAAGCGAAAACGAACGAAACGTTATGATGGTACACTTTTTTGCCCTGAGGTTGGCCAGGCGAGGCGTGCCAAAGGCAAAGAGCGAGAAAATCTTCAATGGAGGACGACGTGATGCTAGTTCCTCCGCTCCGGAAAGGCTCTTGAGGAGGTCGATCTATCGTTGGGTGGCGGTGAGCGGCGGGGAAGAAGATTGAGCCTGCATTCGGTGGTAGTGGATGCGGACGGAAAGTGAAAATACCCACGGCTGCTGTTTGTGCTACTCGTCGTTTCGTGTGATCCGTACCCGCACGTGTCTCATCTCTTCCTACATACTATGGAAACAATCCCAACCGTAACCAGTCCGTAAGGTTCAGGACTTGCTTCTTCTGCACGACACATTTGTGCTCTTTCCACTGCTTTGAACCACCCACACCACTTGAGCACCCGGCAGTCGTATTGAAGCTGACGGCAAAGTGCGGTAGTGCCACTGCCAGAAGCAAGCAAACGAAGGCGATTATCATGCTGCTACTGGTTCTAGGACTGGCTGCCTGCCTGCCACATAGCAGACGACCGAACGACACTGTACTCTCTGTTGGCGCTTTGCCCATTCCCCATCGAAACACAACTCAGTGGAAAACAAGCGAACCAGTAAAAACCACCCAACAACCAGCCGGCCAACTGAAGCGACCCACTACTGCCCACCAATCCACCCACCATCAAAGGCTGCAGTGTACGAGAAGCGCTATATCGGCCGGTCCAATGTGCGCGCCAACCAACATCAGCAGCAACAGCAGCAGCACTCGGCATAAACTTTTCCTTTTCCCATAGGAGGGTTACGGTACCGTCATCAAAACACGTTGGCTGGATGTGTTGCCGTTTTGTCTTTCCTGATTGGGTTTTGTCGAACTACTGCTGAACCCAAATTTCATCAACATCTTGAAATTTTAATGCTGTACCGCTAGAGAAGCATCTTCGGTTTAGACGAAACTTTAGACGAAAGTTTCGATGGGTAAAGCATTTTTCACTGATGAAAAAATTTTTACGCATATCTTCAATCTCTGGAGTTCAAAAGACACTCTAAAAGAATATATTTGAATAAAAACACATGTTAAAAATGAAAACTGTTCATATTTTTTAAACTGTAAAAAAATAATTAGCTTCTACTATTTTTGTGTAAACTCAAATTTGAAGAAATGTCCGCTTTGTTTCAAATGGAAATTTAAGATTGAGAAACATGCAACAATAAAGTTTCTTAAAGACCAAAATTTAAATCAATTATAACAAATTTAAATGAGGCTCTCTTGCAGAGCCTTATTGCTAAGTTCGCGAAGATAGTCAAGAACAAGAATGAAGTTGTATTTTCTGCAGCTGTTTTTTTTATTAAGTTGCTCAGAGACATTTTATTTTAGGGAGTGGGTACGAAGAGGTGATAATTGGAGACGAGCACAAAGAGTGTGCATTCTTGGTGAGCTAGATATAAAATTCTGTCGACCGTGTATGGGAAAGCAAGCGTTCAGCTCAGCACTGAAAGATCAAAATCTGCGTTTCAACAAGGATTGACAATTTTCTGTAGTACAATAGTTTCCATTATCAAATCACAACTTTCTACATTTGGACGGACGCGTAGATAATTTTTTAATCGATTGCTGCAAGAACGAAGAAAATCCGGTGAAACTAACTAAAACTATAAGGGATTAGAATTGTTTCGTAGTGGTTAACAAAAGATGGCTTTGCCCTGATATGTTCATACTATTTTGTTGTGCGTCATCAATAAGCATAAAAGGAAGGTGTGGAGAAAATTTACTAAAACTTGCACTCTCTCCTCTGCTCACAGTTGATGCCAAAAACTGAAGTAGCTATTTGGGTATACCATTGAGTTCATCTAGTTTTTTTGTATTTGAAGCATTTAGGCCGATACAAATTTCATTTTCATTTTATGTCAACCCCCCCTTCAAAAATGTTGAAAATTGGAAGGGGAAGAAAAAAGTTCAAGCCGTTTTGTTAATATTATTGACGTTATATGCGTAGGGAGAATAGGGGCATAATGAGCACCTTAACTTGGTTGCTGATTTAAGCATGGAAAACGACAAATATAATTAAAGCTGTAGCAATCAGTCGATGTTTGGGGCATAATGATCACCCACAGGGTATAATGAGCACTCTTATGGAACATATCTTGAAACTGTGTAGAAGTACAACTAATGGGCCAACGTTTGTCGCGAGATGCCGTGATACTTGGCGGCTTGTTTCGTGAATGTCCCGTCGCGCCTCATGGTGGTCAATTCTGCCTTCAGTCCCTTTTTCCGACCGATTCGGTCTCAAAGATTTTCTAAATAATGCTCGCATCATCACTGTAAACAAACAGTGACTCAGTTGAAGTTAGCATGAGATTTTAACACTAATTTTAGCTTAAAACCATTAAAATTTGGGGTACGACCCATACGTCATATTGATGTGTTTACATACTTGATTGAGCCATTTAAACGACCGTAGAAGCTTATTTTGTAGTGCGCAATAATAATAATTTTTCCAACATTCGGGAACCAAGTTGATTTTTTCAATATATTTTCGTAGTTTAAAAAGACAAATCACTTTTGTTTTACATAAAGAGATACTGTAGTAACTACGGAAGAATTCCACATACCATATTGTATTAAAAAATGTGTAGTTTCGCATAGAAGAGGGGTGCTCATTTCGTCCCTTGTGCTCATTATGCCCCTAATCCTCCTATTTGCTTAATTTAGCAACAAATAAGTCCAGTGACAGTGAGAGTGTCATCAAAATGAATAATAATGATAATAATGTGATATTTTTCAACACATATTTGCATGCCAGTTACAAACGTCGTAAGTTGCACACAATTTTTTATGAAAGCTATCCCTTTTTTACTTCTCAGTGTTATTTATTTTTTGCCCTCCCAGTAGCGTAGCTAGGGGGGTGCGGTTGGTGCGGTTCGCACCAGGCCCACCACTCAAGGGGGCCCAAAATCTTGCGAACACCGGTCAACATGCCAATCTGTTGAGTTCAGATGTATTTGTACTCGCGCTGAGGTTTAAATTGCTTTATGTTTTTGAGCCATCAGCCAGAAAATACAGTAGAGAAATGTCAAGAAACAATTTTTTCCGTCTTTTTAGGAAGCATAATCATCAATCTTGATTCACAAAACGAGTTTATATTTCAAAAAATATTACAAAATTCCTAAACAAACTTGGTAAAGCACGCAAAGCATCTTAAGCAGAGCTTGATTGTAGCTATACCTTCATAACCCTACGCACTCGGGCTAAGTGCTTTTGTTTTCAGTTTGGCGTGGCTAAATTGAAAACATGAAACAGAGCGAGAGAAATAATCTGCGTTCACGCGTGACTATATGTACACTGTGGTCGCTTTTTACGCGGGTTGTTTTCATGCGTTTTTTTAACGTGTTATTTTTACAATAACGCGGATTATTTCTACTCGATTCGGAAGATTGTTTGTACGCGGTATCAAATAAGTTTAGTATGAATATATCTAATCTAATCTTTTAAATGCGGTTCAACCAACCGCGTGAAAAGCGACCCCAGTGTACGTGAAAATAGTTGCTCTAAGTTAAAGTTGCTCAAGTTTCTCTAAATTAAAGTTGATCAAGAACTATTCCAGGTCAACTATTAGTAACTTGAGATCAACAAACTCTGCCATTTTATCAATCGAACGTGAAATCACTGATTCCATTGATTCTAAATCTGTAATTTTTGATTTTTCTAACCAGAAGACACGGAATATGAGTAAACGGAATAAATAAGTAGAAAAATCAAAATTTTTTGCTTGTCTCAATTCCTTTTATGAAAAAAAAACTGCCCCGTCATTTACATTGGGGGCCCACATTTTTGTACCGCACCAGGCCCACCAAGCCATAGCTACGCCACTGTGCCCTCCCCTTAGCTAACTTTGATAACCGTGGACATAAAAACCATTCAAAATTCAGCCTTATTAATATTTTAATACCAGCCTTACTTCTACTAAAAAAACACCTTCCTCCTCACCTTCCTTCATTGGCGCGTCATCAAAATCATCAAATGTTGATTCTTGTACCTAGAAATTTATTTTTTACGGGGAGTGTTACTTCATTACTTCCACGTGAAGGAAAGTGTGGCGAAATGTGACCGTATTGTAGTTTATGTTAATGGTGAACATGCTCTGGTTGAGCAAATGTTCGAAGATGAAGAATTGGTGACATTGCACGATGAAGACCTGTGTCCAAGCTTATGAAAAAGACAGCAAGTTTTCAACTGATTCGGCTGTCATTGCATTGCACAACTCTCTCTGCTTCCCGTACATTCAGTACATAACCCTACAGTGCCATTGCCAATGCCAAACGGGCTGTTATTTTTTATCTCCTCATGTCTGTTAGTTCTTCCAAGCTGTCGCAAATGACAGCCTGTAATCTTCGACACCCTTCGGCACGAATCCTAGCGGGATGTCAGGTGATTATGATTCACGACAGTAGGACCGATGAAAGAATGAAAGAGAGGTGGTGCGAAGCACATTTTTTCCTACGTGGGGAATAATATCAACAATGGAAACACATATGAAACGGTTTGCTTCGCATTCAATATGCCACCGGCCTATGAAAAAGGAGAAACGAAAAGGTGCGAGTCGATGACAGCCGTAGCCGATCAGCAGGCTGTCAACAGCGCAAGGTAAGCCAACAGGACATCCTCAAAGTGAGCAAACTAGGCTGTCATGTCCGAACGAACAAAATACATGCGCAAGAATGAGCTGTCGTGTGAACACAAGACAGTTTCGTTGCATTGTGTAAACTGTAGCTGTATGTTAGCTCTCATGAATAGCTTATTCATGAGGCTGTTAGAGGGAAAAGAGAGAAAAGTCGTCAGTATTGTGTCGCTCTCCAGTCTTTTTCCTAAGCCTGCCTGTGTCATTGCTGTCTAAATCCCACCCCACGTGAGTTGGAGCCAAGGGTCGTCGAACGACATTTAGTCATCTATGAACAGCTACCTAATTCAATGGCAGTCAAGGAAGGGATTTTCGCATTGAACAATAACTGGTGACAAAAAGTAGGCGCGGTACGACAATTCTCAAGCACAAAAAACGTGGGGTTCATCCAATCATGGGACGACATCAACGTAAAAGCAGGATATTTTCGCAGAAAGAGTTATACTGGGTATATGATATTATCTGCTAGGCGTAATCTGTGCTCCAACCGGGCGAAACCATCACTGAGGGCCTCCACATACAGATGTCAATAATTATTGATGCGTTTGTAGGGGTAAACAGGGTTAGACCGCCCTGCGGGGTAAGACCGCCCACCGTAGTTTTACTACCAAGTTATAAAATAATTGAAAAATTTCTTTAACGTGTCTATTACAGTATAATTACATAACATTTTGCACGTTTTGCTGTTTTGATAGTGCACGAACGGTCGCAGAAATAATCAAAAACAACCTTTCAGCTGGCAACCAGTCAATGCGCTATTGTTTTGCGGCAACGGGACTTAAGGTTTTTCAGTCTGAAAATCTATTGTTTTGTACGTTTAATCGCTTGCCTGAATCTATCTTCTTTCGGAAATATCGAAGGCCGTGAGTAATCTTGTAATTTTGACTACTTTTTCGGTCAAATATGAAAATGTTCCACTGGGGGTAAAGTCGCCCACTATACAAGGGGTAAAACCGCCACGAATCCAACTGCTTGATGTTTTACTTCAAGACCCAAATGCCTCGACACTACAAAGGGAATATTTACAGGATCAGTAAAGCAACTTCAAGCCACATAAGACATCGATGTTAATCGACCATTTTCGATTTGGTTTAAGCTTTTCTAGCAATATATTTTAACAAGACTTATTTTTGAAAAAAGTAAACCTGTGTGAAAATAGTGTTAATGAACCAAAATAATTTTAGAGCCAGGACGGTGTGTTTGATAGGTATGACGTCTCCGGCAGAATTGAAAGTAGTAGTTTTTTACTTTCGGAAAAGTACACACTCTGAAAAAATTTAAAGAAAAACTATAGAAATAGAATTAAAAATATATTATTTTTTTTTCAAATTTTTTGTTTAGAAAACATGTTTTTGCCTAAAAATCTACAAAAGGTAAGCTAAAATTTTATGGTTGTTGGATCATGGAGTAATAGAAATATGAATAGCTCAATTTTTGTGAAGAATTTTTTTTTTGACGGTTTATTTGGTGTATAGAGTCGTTGGTAATTTTGTTCTTCAAAAAAAAAACATAGAAAATTGAAAATATAAATAAAAGAAATAATAATTATTAGTGTTTTTCTATACATAATAAGTCTTCAAAAGAATCATACAGATAGGTTTAATGAGTTTTAATTTTTAGCTTAAAGATAGGTATATTATGAATTCAATATCTTGAAAAACCCCAATTCTGAAAAATATATTTGTTTTGAAAACCAAAAAAGTTACCTAAACATTGATTTGAACTTGAATAATCAGAAAACAAAATAAGTTAAAACTTAAAAAAAAAAATTTTCAGATTTTTCACAGTGTATATTTTATTTAAAAAGAAAAAAAAATACCATCTACAACTTTGTCAGAGATTAGATGAAGAAAAAAAAAATAGATGAAAACTTTGTCAGAGACACTATACCGATAGAACCAACCGTTTCGGCCCTAAAAATATTGTTTATCCTCAAAAAATGGTGGGCGATCTTACCCCGCTGGTGGGCGGACTTACCCCGCATGTAAAAGATCTGCACATTTTCAATGAATTTTTAAAATTTAAAAAAAAGTTTGAAAATAAACAAAAATATTCCAGTTCTTATTTTTTAAATGCGGGTATTGAATAGAAGAACCTCTTAGCGAAGAAAAAGTGAAATTGCAGCCGCAACTTTTTTTTCTATAAACAGAATTGCTTAAGGGGGCGGTCTTACCCTGCTTACCCCTACTGGGCATTACGGGAAAAACGTTCTCGACACGACAAAGTGATTTTACCCCACGACAATGCCTGGTCTCAATTTGAAAAAGTCGGGAAAACTTTTTTTTAACACTGAAATGAGACGTAAATTCGATTCACAAATTAAAAAAAAATATTATTGTGATCCGAAACAATGGAAATAATCTTACACTCTATCTGGCTACACTGACAGCACCATAACCGAACGTGTGGCGGTATGCCTCTATATATCAAAATAACACAGAGCTGGCCCCTCAGAGTAACCGGCTGCCGTCAGGCAGACCCGACCCGACCGACCGACGGAGCTATATGAAGAGCATGTATAATAGCCAGCCGGGAATCGCGTGCTGTGCCATGCTTCGTTTCCATCCTACGCCAACCGGCGAGAATAGAACACTCAGACAGACCAGCAAGAAGAAACCCGAGGACGGAAGTGCTACACGTGACGGCAAGAGGTGCTGCGGTCGGAAGTTGAGGCCAGGGAGCCATAAACGACATCGTCGAGAAGAAGGACTAAGCCCGGACGGCCTCTCGGAGAACGACTGCTCGTTTCTGCCGCTGGCATCGCACACTTTGGTAGTCATGTTGGTATATATAAAAAAACATATACGTGTATAATCATCCAGTGGTTGCTAACAATTAGGATTTTCAATTTTCATTTTGTCCAATGGAATCATAGCATAGTTTCCTTCAAAAACGATATTCACTCAATTTATTATATTTAAACCCAGAGCTTGAAAAATTCTTCTTTTTCCTCTACTGTCTACTTTATTATTGATTTAATAATTAGGCAAATCTGTGCTCCACCAAGAAATGTTGCTTGGCCATGCAGGTTGAGAACCGCTGGATTGCAACCGAGCAATCTTGGACCGACCGTACTTTTCGCGCTGGTCTACCCTCCGACCGATATAGCGTTTTGTGTGGCGAACGATTCAACGTTGGTGCCACGAAGGACACTCGACGTCTGCCAGGAGGAAAACTTATGGCACACATGTAGCGAGCAATAGGAAGGATGTACGCCCGTGGAATGGAATGATTTTATTTTTATGCGGTCCTCGTCGGTTGTTACGAATGGCTGTGATCCGAAGGATTCGCAGATGATGACACTTTAGGGGGCAGTGCCACAGTTGGGTGGTTGGCAATTATTGTTTCATAAAGGGTCAAAATTTCGATGACCGCTTATCGCGGGAACTAATGCTGCTAGCTCGGCAGATCTAGAAATCCTAGGATGAAGAGATTTCATTGGTTATTATTATATATCGTACTGACATATCCACGGCACTGGGAGTGTTTTAGGGGGTTGCTTTCGGAATAGCTTCTGAAATATTGAAGTAAAAGTTTTGTACTATTCATCTAGGTGTTCACAATGGGCAGTAATCAGAGGATTTGATTTGAAACACAACCAAATACCTAGTTAATAAATGCATATTGGCAGATTATCGGTTACCGTAAGATGTTGCTTTGGTAAGCTAGGAGTAAATAAAAAATTGCGATGCAAGTAACTTTTGTAGTAGAAACTATGTAGACTTGGGATTCGTTCCAGAAGTACCCCGTTTACAGATGTCACATTCTTTCGTTGCCTAGACTCGGCAGTAAATTCTAAGTGTGTTAATAAAAATCAAAGACGCCGGCTTCGACGTGTATTACAACTTATTAAATACCGACACCAAAATTAAAACACAAAGCATTTGTTAGCATTTGCAATGACAGTTAGGTTACAACATGCGACCATGTTAATAAATGGCTCTAAAGAAAGTGACAAATATTATAAATTTGCATACGGTCTTAAGAGCGTTCATTTCGGAACTCGACCTTCTGTTCATTTATATACAGACTTCGCAGCCAACTGTTTAGTGTACAAAATACTTGCGGGGCTAGCGCTACGATCCTACTGACACTAAGAGTCTCTTCCGGGTCGAGACTCAAACCTACGACGACTGGCTTGTTAGGCCAGCATTGTACCTCGAGACCATCTGGGAGATTGCCAAATGTCTTAGAAATGCATAGAAAACAAAAAAATCTGGTGTTATTTAAAAAATATTGGTTTGAAAAAAAAACCTAGACTCTTCCAGTCGATAGATTTTTAAATTAGTTTCAAAATTTAAAAATCTATCTGTATCATCGCGTAATTCATGAATCCAAAGCGAACATGTTCGAGCTCATATGGGGTGTTCTGAAAAAAATGTCCCAATTTTAATATTTTTCAAGGCATTTTTGATTTGAGTGAAACTTCTTCGGTAAAGTTGTATATGTGTAATAATTTTGGCTTTCTGGAACAATAACGTGAAAAAAACATTTTTTGTCGACAAGAATATTTAAAAAAAATTGTTTCATAGTGAGCTATTGTTCAAAAACGGATAAGCTGTGGGCCCATCAACATTGGACGAGGTGAAGAATGCTTGCAAAGAGCTAAAGAACCACAAAGCCGCTGGTAAGGACGGCTTATCGGCCGAACTTTTCAAAGTTGGGAGCAAGCGGCTGTGTAGTGCAATTCACCAGATTATCCTAAGGGTATGATCTGAGGAACAACTACCTACGGACTGGTTGGAAGGACTCATATGCCCTATCTACAAGAAGGGACATAGGCTCGACTGTAGTAATTATAGAGGCATAACCCTTCTCAATTCCGCTTACAAAATTCTCTCCCGTATCCTGTTCCAGCGACTGAGGCCGCTGCAGGAAGCCTTTGTTGGAGAATACCAATGCGGTTTTCGAGTGGGGCGATCTACAACGGACCAGATGTTCACCTTGAGACAGGTTCTCGACGAGTTTCGAGAACACAACTTGCAGACGCATCATCTGTTCATAGACTTTAAGGCGGTGTATGACACAGTGAAACGCAACGAGCTTTGGCGAACAATGCTAGAACATGGTTCCCCAACAAAACTAATTAAACTGTTACGTGCAACGCTTGACAGTTTCACATCATGCGCCAGGACAGCGGGCGAATTTTCGGACGCGTTTGTGACGTTGGATGGTCTGAAGCAAGGTGACGGGCTCTCGAACTTGCTGTTCAACATAGCTTTGGAAGGTGCAATACGAAGGGCAGGTGTGCAGAGGAGCGGCCCCATTATCACTAAATCTCACATGCTTCTGGGCTTTGCGGAAGACATTGATATAATTGGTGTTAACCGTAGAGCAGTTGAGAAGGCCTTTACGGCTCTCAAAAGGAAAGCTGCGAGAATTGGACTCACCATAAACACTGCCAAAACGAAGTACATGGTGGCTGGCAGAGAGCGTGGTAGTTCTACGGGTGTTGGTGCTGCGGTGGAGATGGATGGGGATACTTTCGAAGTGGTCGACGAATTTGTTTATGTACTCTCGTGACATGTGACAACGAGGTGAGCTGCGAGGTGAAGAGGCGGATTGCGACGGCGAATAGGGCTTATTACGGATTGCGTAGCCAGCTTAGGTCCCGTAGCCTACAGATCCGTACGAAATTTGCGCTCTATAGGACTCTAATCCTCCCGGTGGCGCTCTACGGACATGAATCGTGGACGTGGAAGGAGGCCCATCGACGAGCGCTTGGGGTCTTCGAGCCTAGAATCCTGCGATCAATACTCGGAGGCAAACAAGAGAACGGGGTGTGGCGCAGGCGCATGAATCACGAGCTGTACGAAGTATACAAACACGCTGATATTGTCAAGCTATTGAAACGCGGCAGGTTACAGTGGGCTGGCCATGTAGCACGGATGGCGGATGAGCGACCGACAGAGATAATATTTAATAGAGAACCGGATAGAGGCCGATGATTACAAAAGTTGTGTGCAAAACAGCGACCGCAAAGTTGATGTAGAACTACATAAAGTTGTGTGTTACATTACTTGTACTGAATAATAATTTTTGAAATGTTGTGCAAATGAGAAATGACGTGCTACCGAATTATAATATGCACTTTTGAATACGACATCATTGAAGAGGAACGGAACACTTAACAGCGCGAACAAATTTTAACTGTCAGAATATGCATGCAGAGGAATAATTATTTTTGATTGTAGCGTAAAACGAGAAAATATTAAATCCTAAATAACTAATCTGTTGACCCCTTAAAGACAATTGTTGTTCAAATTAATATCGGATTTAATGTTTATCGCATCTCTATGTGGGATTGAGGCACACGGACAACATGACAACGCAGTGGAAAGCTGTTTTCACACTGAAAAGGGGTATCAGCTGGCCCTGCCACTATCGCTGCCATTGCTGCTGCTATCCGCTGCCACTGTTGCGGCTTCCTGTTGCTGCTGTTAAGTCTGGACTGTCCTAGCTGCTATCCAGTACTTATATGATTGGTTTAGGCAGAAGCAGGCTTCAATATAGGTCAAATAGTACTTACTTTACTTCAGTTTGTTGAACGACGAACCGTTTACCGGTCTAAGGCCGAACGAATTAGAGATGTCCAGCTTCCTTTGCCTTGGGCAGCCGTTCTCCAGTCACCTCGTACACCACCATAACGTGCATCTTCTTCCACCGCGCACATTTACCAAGTGCAAGGCCTACCACGGAGTCGACGGCCTCTTCCCGTTTCCTTGCTAAATATAGTTTTTGTGGCTCTCTCGTCAGGCATTCTGGCGACATGTCCAGCCCACTGAAGCCTGCCCGGCTGTATATCAGCATGTTTGTATACCTGGTACAACTCGTTATTCATGCGTCGGTGCCACACTCCATCTTCCATTTTACCATAAAGTATCGCAGAACTTTATGCTCAAATACTCCGAACACTCGTTGATCAGCCTCCTTCAGCGTCCATGCTTTATGTCCGTAAAGGGCAACCGGGAGGATCAGCGTCCTATATAGCGCTGGTTCAGTGCGAGTTTTCAAACAACGGCTGGTTATGTAGTCCGTAGAAGGCCTTGTTCGCAGCTGCAACTCGTCATTGAAAGAAGGGCTTACAATAGGGTCTACTGCACGAAATCCCTTTTCTACGGAATTTGGCCACCATACCTCCTGAATAGCTGCGATTTCAACTCCCTGCCGCTATAGTTCTCGAGCAAGCAAGGCAACCCGCGCCAGTTCATTGAAAGATCGGACTTCCAAGTACCCAGTTTCTAATCGTTTACCGTTTCCTGTTTCCGTGTTCGTAGCCTAGGTCTTTGCTAATTGTTCCGTTCCATATTTATAATTTCGTTATCTGTTGTTAGGGGAGATTTCTACAGCGCCAGATTTACGATTGTGGGGACCCGGGGCCCAGTTTTAAGTGGGGGCCCCAAAATAAAACAAAACCGTTTTTTTTCGTACGAGGTAAAAACATTTACTTGTTATTGAAAAGTTACCAAGAATTTGTAGAAATTTTTCTAATGAGTTTTTTTTGCAGAGAAGTTATTAATTAAAAAATCAACATGCAACTTCTTCAGTATATCGTACTCGCAACTTAACAATGCCAAGTTTGATAGCCTCTCATTCTTCATAGTCGTACGCAACCTATTTTTAATCAGTTTCATCTTCGAGAAAGACCTTTCCCCAGATGCGTTCGAGATCATTAGACTCAAATAAATCCGCAACGCAATTTCAGCGTTAACAAATACATTTTGCATATTTTTGTTCACAATAACATTGTATAAATGTAATTCAAATGAACTATTCTCTGGACTCTGAAATTGCTTAGCGAACAAAAAAAAGCTGAACTAAATCGTTTCCCAATCCATTTTCCAGATCTGGTTCGATTCAAATGGTGTGTTAATGTGTGTCATTCCAAGAGAATCCAAGATGAACTCTTATGGATGTAGTTTTGACATTGGCGCTCGCGAAAAAATAACACTTGAGGAAAGTTTCAGATTGAAAAGGTCTGTTCAAATTTTTTTGCTATAAATCGAACCTTTGGTTGAACCTCATTTTTGGTAGAGAAAAAAACTTTTTCTCGATTTGTGGGCCCCAAAAATGTGGGGGCCTGGAGCCCGGGCCCCCTGGGTCTCCCCTTAAATCCGGCTCTGGATTTCGACATGCTAGCTTACCAGGGTAGCGAGACCTACATCCTGCTAATGGGGTTGCAATCCTAGGTGTAGCTGGCGGGATACAATATTGCATGATTCAGCCGCCCACTCCGGGTCAGCCACTGTTCTACGCCGCCCCTAACATGGGGATACAGTCGCGTACGACGAGTCAGCATAAAACCAAAGTTTCCACCGGGGGTTGGTTACCCGATCTCCGCAAAGGTTACTCGAATCCCGTTCGTCACCTTGTGAAGTTTGGTATAGAAGTTGCTGGACAGAGGTGAATGACCACATAAGGGTCTGAAGTTACACGTGTCCAACCATTTAACAACCAGACCAAATAGTACTAGGTCTATAATTCATAAGGCGTCGTACACAAATTACGTAACGCTAAAAATTTAGATTTCAGACCCCCTCCCCCCCTATGTAACGATAAGTAACGTTCGATATGACTCCCCCCCCCTAAAATTACATAACGCTGGACAACCTGTCCCCCCCCTACAAATTGGCAATTTTGAGCAAACATCACAGTTACGTAACGATCTCAATTTGCATGTGCGCTTTTTTCGATAAGACACAGCTTTTGAAAGCTGGCGCTTTTTCAAATCGATGGTCAAATTTTCTTCGTATTTTCTGTTGGCAGGTTGGCACCCTATTTACATAATAATGAGAAATACTTGTTTCAGTCAAAAATCTTTTATTTCTGCCGATTTTAATAGTTTTCAAAAATAATATTTGCCATACAACTCGAACCACTGTGAGCTGGCAGCACCTTCTTAGAATTCAACGAAAACTTGCTCAGCAGCTTGAAAGAGTTCATAATCATATCTCGAATGTAGTGAGTCTTTTTTTTTTAAATAAAGTAGTACAAAATATGATCAGATCACCACTCAAGAACTTCTTTCTGGAGAGGTACTGGGAACCAGCTTGAATAAAGTATGATCTATTATTGAGAACTTCAAAAACATGAAAGAACTAAAAGATGATGGGATTTTCTATATTCTCATCAAATAATTTCTCGAAAGCTCTTTGAATTTTTTATGGTGAGAACTTTCAACAGAGCAGAGTTAGTATATTTTCCCACAAAATGGAATGATAAAGTTACTCCAATTTTAAAACCCGAAATAAATCCAGCTGAAGCATCAACTTATCGGTCAATCAATTTATTCTCAGCGTTAAATTTTATAAATTCTCAATAGAATGATAACCTCTGTTAGTAGAGCTGATAATCTCTGTTAGTAGAGCTAAATAAATGGGTATATAAACACAGATTAATGAGAACTCAATTTTTGCAAATGTGCAAATTGGGCTTCACCATGGGCATTCGACTACTCATCGGTAACTAACATGATTCGGACTAATAAATCTAAGTACTCTTCACGGAAGTATCTTCATGTTAACTATCTGAAAGGTAATTTTGATAGATGGCCTGGTATAGCTGATGTCCCTCAAGGAAGTATATTGGGCCCTATCTTATGTAATATTTTTACATCTGATCTTACTGATTTACCAGCAGAATATGAGAAGTAGCGGGGGCCTAGTGTGGTTGGTAACGTCTCCGCCAACCACGCTCGACGCCTGGGTTCGAATCCCACCGCCGACATAGGTGTCGATGGTTGTGAGGTGGCGTGATCCACTCACAACCAACCCAACTGGTCTAGATTCAATCCTAGCCGACACCGGGAGATTTTCTGAGGCGAAAAATTTCTGGGATCACGCCTTCCATCGCATGAGGAAGTAAAACCGTTGGCGCCGGTCCGTTAATAAGCGGGTCGTGAGTTAGGGTCCTGGGTGTGGAGTCGTCTCCCTGGGCGTCGGTGATTGGCCACAACAGTGGCGGAACTAGACCGACGGTAAATAATCGAGAAAAAAAAAAAAGAATATGAGAAGTGTTTGTTTTGTGACAAAACAAGCATTTCCGTAAAAGGAAAAAGCCTTCGTGTTACATGCAGTCGGCTTCAAATAAAAACTGGATAGATTTTCTTTATACTTGCAAAACTGTAAGATTTTTTCTAATGGATCAAAATCGCAATCTCAATTATTTTTCCTCATAAGCCAGTATCATTTGTCAAACGCACAAAGAATTAGGTTATTATCATACTTATCATATCGGTGCGATCTTAAATTGGTCTGAACAAATTAAATACTATGCTAATCTTTGAAAATAATCTTACTTTCAAAGAGCACATTGAGAATATTCAATCAAAATGCAATGAGTATATGTAAAATTTATATTCTCTTATAAATAGGCTGTTCAAGACTTCATTTTCAGGATATAATATCAATTTACGAATAGTACGAATTTACCCATTCCCAGCGGAGAGAAATCAGTTTTTACCTTAAAAAAATGCACGTGTTTTGAACATTAAATATCAAACTGTTCTATAACGATACTGAACAGTTTTAGCGTTCAAATTTTCAAGTATAATTATGAAACTAAGATCAAAATTTGAATGTCAGGTGATGCCATATGGCACTTACTTAAAGTTTAACACACAAAGCAAGATTCGCGGTCGCCAAGCTAGAGTTAGAAAGTTTAACGCTATAAATTGCCAAATCTCACCTGTGAAAACTACCAACTGCATCTTCGCATAATTTGCACAAAGTATTCCACCTGCTAGAAACAGTACTCCCTCTCGACGATGGCCGGACCGAGCGAGCCAGCTGGCCAAGGATTTGCTTCAAAGCGCCCAATAAAATGCCCTTTCATCCTGAAACACTATCTCCAAGCTCGGTGGATATCTGCGTAGCAAAAATTACCGCCATGTCACATATTGGATCCGAACCAGCCGCACTTGAACCGTGCATAAATTTCGGCGTGTGATTCTCCTGGCTACCGGAACGTGTAAAAGGGGAAAGAAAGAGGCAGTAACCCGCTGCGGAACTCGACAATGTTGCAATGGTGCAAATGATGAAATCATACTGTAGCAAATCTCGTCCCTGGATCATCATGCTCGCATCATCGTTCTCGACGTTCGCAGTCGTTGTCACCGTCATCATTTGGCTGGTTGGTTCTGATGGTCGGATGTCACCATGTGTATCTACCGCCCATTTCGACCCCGAGTGGAGTGGCAATTTCAAACTTTCAGCCTGTCACAGCGTCGGTACTTGCCCGGTATCTCAGTGTGATATGGCTGCTGCAGGCTGCCATCGACGTTAACTATGTTACCACAAAGCTCAAGGAGGATCTAGCGAGGACTACGAGGCGGAGGTTCGGAACAGGACTTAGCGCAACTGTGCAATCATACTTCAATGCAATGTGGATGTTGCTGGCTGCCATGCCTTCTGGGCTCGGCCAACCGTTTGGTTAGCAAAGGATGAAGCTGGATGATGACTCTGACGGTCGGATGGTTTGGCCTGTGCTGCAGGATGAAATTCACACGAGAGAACTCTGACACACAAGGATAGTGTATTATACCGAGCTGACGTTCCCCGAGCGAACACTGTTGGCTGTGCGAACAGATACAGACGTTGCCAGCATGGAACCCGCTCGGCTTGGTGGGAAGAAAAAGTCCTGATCTGGTTTGTATGTTGCGGAAAACGACGGAATTGGCACTACTGATGGAAGGATGGGGGGTGAAGGCTCAGGTCAGACACAGTATACCCACCGCACTTGTACTTTTGAGCTCTCGCTTGCTTCTGGGCCCCCATTTACAAAGTATTCTACACAGTAAAAAATTCTGAATATTACACGTCACGTAAAATATTTTCCCATTTAAATTTTAGCTGTTTTTGACGTAAACCATGATTTTGTTTGAAAATTATGTGCAATTCCATTAAAATTTTTGTTGATTCTGACGTAAACCACGATTTAATTTGAAAATTATGTACAATATCATTTAAAGTAGCGTGGAATATTATGGAATTTTCTATCATAAGCGATGGAGGCAATTCTTTACATGCGATTCGACATAAAGTTTTCTTACTGTGTATAGTAGGTATGCTCTGCTCCGTCTGCAGCACCATCGCATCGGTACGATAAAACTGTACAGGTTGGTTTGACTACGGGTCGGGATGTTGATGGTACTTGAACTAGCAATGCCGAAGAAAAATAACACCAACGGTGGCAGTACGGGGCAGAAGCAGTAGCATATTCGGTCCCTATACCCTGTGCTGTGCATGCACGGAGAAATAACGACGACTTTAACGGTGACGACCGACCAACACGAGGAAGTTTTCACCATCAGCGGATGCGTGTTCGGCGTAGGGTTGGTTGGTTTAGCAAAGTGGCAAACGGATTGCTGGTTGTGGGAGGAAGGATGAACCACCAAACTGCACCCGGTGGAAGTTGTGCTGATGGATGGATCCGAACACGATATAAGGTGGAAAGAAGAGAAAAAAACCTCTCCGTGTAGAACTGGGACTTCTTTTACCTTTTTTGCCTTATCTGTGAATTAATTACAGTAGGAAATGACGCCGCAGTCGCAGATGAAAGTTAAGGCACATAAAAATTTAATCGCAGATATAAATTTTCTCTTGGTTCTGGTCGCAAAGTATACTGTTTCCTTTAAAAAATATATCTGTGTGAAACTGATATTCGCATTGAATAGCATAGTAAAAACAGACTTTTATGAAAATTATGCATTTTTGAAAAAAAAAATCGTCATGTTTTAGATTTTCGATTTGAACATATTTCAAAAAAAAAAAACAGTTTGTATCCAAATCTGTTTTATTTTTTATTTACAATAGCGTATTTCAGCGAAATTTGCTTATTTCCGCCACCTTTCCAGTTTAAAAAATCGATAGCACTATATGTATACTTCAAAATCTTCGAATATTGTTTTCTTCAAACAACATGTTTTCAAGTAGCGATCAATTCTCACTCAATAACCATGAGATTGACACCACATTTTTATGCTTTCCATATCTTTATTAGTTTTTGGTTTATCGTTCATTCGAAAATGAAAATTTTCAAAAACCTCAACGCAAGATGATAAAAAAAACCGTTACAGTCGAAAAATAATATACATAAATACGGTTGTCCTGAGCAGAGATTCGAACCTATGACGACTAACCTGTTAGGTCAGCAGCGTACCTCGAGACCAGAAGTTTTTAATAAATACTTAAAAACCACCAACTTCGATTTAGTGTATTATTTGTTTTTTTTTTTAAGTAAAACTCTTGGAATAGCTCTTACCAATAACACTCCAAAGGGATGCTCCCTCAGAAAAACTTCGAAAAGTGTTTATATTTAAGTATCATTTTTATTAATTATTCTAAACTGGTACAATCAAAATAAATCATAGCCAATTCACTATAAGCACAGATTTTCCTGTGTTCCACGAAAAAAAGCAATGATGGTGAGTAGCATATTATAGGCTTGGTTTTTTTTTTTCATTATTGCTAATTATTCAAACATCTGAACTAAATCATCAATAAAACGATAAATCAGTTAAATGAAGAAATGATGAAGGTTAATGTGAAGCTATGAGTTATTGCTATCATTGATATAAAAAAATATTTTAAACTCACAGCTTGTATACGATGTTTTTGCCTTTCTCCTAGAAAGGTATAGCAATCACTTGCAAAACCGAAAGTATAAAAGTGCTCCAAAGGGCCGAATGGCATATATCACTCGACTCAGCTCGACGAGCTGAGCATTTTCTGTATGTGTGTGTGTGCGTGTATGTGCAGATTTTTATTCTCACTCACTTTTCTCATAGATGGCTGGACCGATTTTCATGAAATTAATTGCAAATGAAAGGTCTTATTGCCCCATAAAACCCTATTGAATTTTATTGTAATCGGATTTTTAGTTTAGAGATTATGTTTAAAAATGTGAAAATCATGATACATCAATATCTCAGAAACTACACAACCGATTTGAACAAAATTAGTCTCAAAAGAATGGGCTACCTAGAAAACCCTTAAGTTTTGAATTTCATAAAGATTGTACTTGTGGTTCAAAAGTTATGAAAAGAAACGTGTTCTGAAGACTGTTTAATCTCACTCATGTTTCGAAGAGATGGCTGTACCGATTTTCATAAAATCAGTGTCAAATGGAAGGTCTAATTGCCCCATAAGACGCTATTCATTTGTTTGGCAATCGGACTATTACTTTGCCTGTTGTGGTTAAAAATGTGAAATCCAGCTATGCAAAGGAACATATTCCGAAGACTACTTGGACTCACTCATTTTTCTCAGAGATGGCCGACCCGATTTCCACAAAAATAGTGTCAAATGAATGGTCTAGCTGCCTCCGAAGACCCTATTGAACTTTACTGTAATCGAACTGTAACTTCATTTATAATGTGCCGACTTGTGAAAATCACGAAGCTTCATTATCTCAGAAACTACACCGATTTGATTATTATTATCAGATGAGCGGGCTAGTTAAGGGTTAACTGATGAATTATGATTGAACACGTGGTTTCAAAGTTTGGCTGCCCTACATGTTCCCATTTCATTTGATTATAATCGAACTTAAGCAAACATTATGTATTAAATTGTTAATAAAACAACGAAAGTCTATTATCTCAAAGATTACATGACTTATTTGAACATAACTAGTGTCATACGAACGAGTCATCTCTCAAACTTACAAATAACAAACAATTTAACATAACAATTTGATATGTGGCTCAAAAGTTATGGAAAGAAGAGAAATTCAAAGACTATTTAAAACTATACCTGCTTTGATCGATATATGTGGCCTCAACATAATTTAAATGTGGTGTCGTACTATTTGAACGTTCCAAGTTCATTGATTCCTTGCGGTTTGTTTGAAGTCTGCAAATGCACGACGAATCGGCCATAGGATATGATCAAAGTCAAATAACAAATCGTTTGAAATGATTGGTTTTATCGAAATGACAACATCCTCGTCTTTTGGCTTCTGTACATCGCCTTAATCCTGAGTATATTCATATTGGGTGGTATTCTGTCATTATCAGCAGACTTTCTGGCATCAATCTGACACCGGAAATACCCATATTGGGAGGTATTTTTGGTTGTTTTCCAGAAACTAAAAGTGGTCGTCTTCAAGTTCAAAACAGTGTCCAGGGTCAATGTTTGGTTTCTATGCATCATCACGTTTACGGAAATATCCATATTGAGTATTATTCAGTCATTTCCGACTGTTGCCTATAAGTTGCCATTTAGCAATTCAAAATGATGCCTGAGGTCAATTGTTAGCTCCTTGCATCAGTCTGGTTTCAGAAATATTCACATTGGATAGTATTTGTTTATTTTAGGCTGTTTTTCATAAACCGGTAGTCGCCATCTTGGATTTCAAAATGGTATTTAGGATACTGGTTAAAGAAAAACTCATATTGGGTGGTATTTGGTCATTTTCTGCTGTTTTCAGAAACCGGAAGTCGCCATCTTAGAATTTAAAATGCTATCTGTGGTCGATTTTAGCTCCTGTGTATTATTCTAGATCCGGATATTATTATATTGGGTGGAAATCGGCCATTTTCGGCTGTTTTCCAGAAACCGGAAGTTGCCATCTTACAATCCAAAATGTTGTCTGAGGTCGATTATGGAACATATTTGCTACCATTGGTTCCATGGTTCCATTTAGTTGATTATTTCGCGAGATGTGCAAAAATTTGTGAAGAAACATGTACTTCCAGAAGAGGGAGGGGCGTCAAACCATTATGGACATATTTGTTACCTCTAAAAACATTCACATACCAAATTTGGTTGTATTTTCTTGATTGGTTCTTGAGCTGTGCGAACATTTTCATGGGATCCCTCCCTTATAGAAGAGGGAGTCGATTTTCAAACCATTATGTACATATTTGTTACCACTAAAAACATTTACCTGCCAAATTTTGTTCCATTTGGTTGATTAGTTCTCGAGATGTGCACAAATTTGTGTTTCATCCAACTATTATGGACATATTAGTTACCCCTTAAAACATCCACATGCCAAATTCGGTTTCATTTGCTTGGTTTGTTCTTGAGTTGTGCAGAAATTTATGTTTCATTTGACAGGGACCCCTCCCTTCCAGAAGAGGGAGGGGTTTCATACTATCATAGGAACCTTTATCGGCACCAAAAACCCCTACATACAAATTTTCACGTCGATCGGTTCGGTAGTTTTCGGGCCTATATGGATCAGACAGACAGACAGATTTGACTGCATTTTTATATGTATAGATTACAACATCAATATTTTAGAACCTAAAGAGTGAATATACATTTATTGGATTGAAGCGTTCATGTAAATCTATTTTTACAAATAAAAAATTGAATGAGAAAGGCTGGGTCTGACCGCTAGGTGGATTAATTTAGGTTTTTATTGTTAATTTTGTGATAATTTTTATAATCATTTATGTTATAAGAACACAAAAACAATATTTTTTTGAATACCTTCGAAGCTTGCCTTTTGTAAAAGTGTTATTTTTTATGAAATACGTCTGCAATTCTTCAATGGAGACGCTTGGTTTCTGCAATGCATGATGGAGCCGAATTTCATAAATTTAGTGGACAATAATAACAACATTTCTATTTTCAAAATTTAATATTGTATGTAAAATAAGCTGAGACACGAGACGAACGGGATTTTGTCTTTCCCTACTGTGCCACGACCAGACCTTAACATTGTCGTTTTATTTTGCCGGTTTCGTACTCTAAACTAATAGCGTCCACACATTTGATTTTAGTGATATACTTTATTTGAGAAAGTTGCTATGCATGTTATCGTGCTTCTTTTAAAATGGACGATTCAGTGATTAATCCATCTACAAGAAATATGAAGAATTTACTTTTCTAGGACAGTGATCTTACAGAGACAGTAGGGTGATCCAAATAAATTTATGTCGCGAAATTCAAGGTGCCCAACCCTAAATTGAAAGATAATGTTATTTATAGATTGGTTTTTGTAGAAAATTTCGACTTTCTGAGAAATTGTTTACAGGTTGCCCAATCATGATTTATGAAAAACTTTTTCATAAGCTTTTTCGAGCTAAAAAACCACTCTTTTGCACATTTTTCCTTATTTTTTGATTTTTGGGGTTACTTTTTCACTGCAAAGTGAGATTTATGATGATGAGATTATTTATTTACATGGAAAAATATCCTTGATATTTTATCGGGGGGGTTGAGATATTTGCATTCTATATGGGATGGAAAACTAAGCAATTTCACAAATAACGTTTGCGGTAAAAATGAACAACAAATAAGTTAGCAAAAAAAATTGACAGCTCTATCAGTCAAACTCTAACTGTGATGGCAAAAAAAGTGAAGCTACTCCGTTCAAAAGTGTGCGTGTTCAAAGAACGGTACCCCACCGCGTGAAAAACGGACATCGTGCGGCACTTTGTGGACGCCCGGTATGCCCGTTCCGGCATCTACAACGTCTTGACACTATTGGACAACGATCAGAGCATCGAAAGAAAGCCCGGTATCGGACGGCCAACGACCCTGAGCGACAAGAAGCTTCAAAGGATAGTGAAGAGGAAGGCCGAGGAAAAAGTAGCTACATCGCTGCGTACACTTGGCCGGGAGGTTGGTGCATGCGGTAGAACATTGAAAAAGTATCTGGAGAACATGGACATACCTGTCAGAAAGCGGCAGTCCCGTCCACTAGTCTCGGAGCTGCAAGCAATGACGCAGCGACAGCGATTGAATAAGATGGTCAAGTCGATTTTCCCGGCGAATCGTGATGTGGCAGTGGTGATGGACGACGAGACCTATCTCACCCTGGATGGCAACGATTAGCAGGGCACTTCGTATATTACCTCCCCCACGAAGAAAGTGAGCACCGAGGTTAAGTTTATTTCACAGACCAAGTTCCCTAAGAAGGTGCGACTGCAGCTGACAATCAACGAGAAAGGGATGTCAAAGCTGCTCTTCTTTCGCTCCGGAGTGGCCGTGAACGGGGAAATTTAAAGTACGAAGTGCCTGCCAAAAGTTGCGTCATTCTTCAAGAAATACCATAAGGACGAAGAAACGGTATTCTGGCCAGATTTGGCGTCGGCCCACTACTCGAAGCGTTCGTTGGAGGAGATGGAGCGGCTGAATATCGATGTGGTACCGAAGTTGGCGAATCCGCCCAACGTCCCCTAGCTGCGTCCCATCGAGAAATTCTGGGCAAACTTGAAGCCCAAGATCTAGATCTAAAACGAAGAAAGAGCCTAAAAACATGCCTACAAGCATGTTTTCATCCGCCATGGCGAATGTTCCGGTTAACTGCCGGAAGGTTGCTAACAAGAGCGTAGAATTTTTTTGCAAATAAGATAATATAATTACCATTAATGGGAAATTTATCCAACTCCACTATTTGAATAATCGCAAAAAACGGCAAAATAAAACAATGTGCAATGGAAATATTAACGTGAAACGGGATTGAAGCCACAAACGGCCGATTTCGAGGCACCACTTCGAATTTTCGGAAGGCTACAAGATTCGGAAATAAATAATGCGTTCCTTGTAAAAACGCTATTTTATGTATGCTTCACCGCATCAAATATAAAATAGTGTTTTTACAGTTAACGCATTAACTGTTACCGAGTCCTGTGCTTCTGAAAATTCGAAGTGGAGGCTCGTAGTCGGCCATTTGTGGCTTCAATACCGTTTCGCCCTAAGCTTTAGTGAGATTTTTGTAAAAATGCTTAGTTTTCCAGTCATGTGAAAATGCCAATAACTCAGCCCCTCGATAAGATATCAAGAATTTTTTTATGTACGTTTTCGTCATGGACCCCGCTTTGCAGTAAATATTCCAGTGTTTTATCTAAAAATGTAACCCTACAAAAATAAAAAAAATATGTGGAAAAATGTAGAAATCAAACAGATCTGCAAAAAGTGCAAAAAAGTGCTTTTGTAATTAAAAACCTAAACTAATCCACCTAGCGTTCAGACTCAGCCTTTCTCATTCAAACATATTATTTTTAAAAATAGATTTACATGAACGCTTCAACCCAATAAGTGTGTATTCACTTTTTGGGTTCTAGAATAATGATGTTGTAATAGAAGTATAAAATATGAAATTTGACGTAATGTAAATGCTCAAGAAATAGCGGAATAAAAGAAATGACTCTTAATTTCGAACAATTCAATCACGAGCGATACCGGAAACATTCAAATGGTACGATACGACATTTAAATTATATTGTGGCCACATTGATCAAAGCAGGTAAAGTTTTAAATAGCCTATGAATTTCTTTTCTCTCCATAACTTTTGAACCACATATCAAATTGTTATGAAGTTTGTTATTTGTAAGCTTGAGAGATGACTCGTTCGTATGACACTATTTATGTTCAAATAAGTCGTGTAATCTTTGAGATAATAGAATTTCGTTGTTTTATTAACAATTTAATACATAACGGTTGCTTAGTTCGATTATAATCAAATGAAACGGGAACGTATAGGGCAGCCAAACTTTGAAACCACGTGTTAAATCATAATTCAACAGTTAACCTTTAACTAGCCCGTTCATCTGATAATACTGTTGATCAAATCAGTTGTGTACTTTCTGAGATAATGAAGTTTCGTGATTTTCACGTCTCGGTACATTACAGACGAAGTTACAGTTCGATTACAATAAAATTCAATAGAGTGTTATGAGTCAGCTAGACCTTTTAATCGACACTGATTTTGTGAAAATCGGTTCAGCCATCTCTGAGAAAAAGTGAGTGAGTTTATGAATTCTTCGTAATATGTTTATTTTCTAGGCTAGATTTCACACTTTTAAACATAACAGGCAAAGTAATAGTCCGATTGCAAAAAAACAATAGGGTCTTATAGGGTAACTAGACCTTCCAAATGACACTGTAATCGGTCCAGCCATCTCTGATAAACATGAGTGAAATTAAACAGTCTTCCGAAGACGTTTCTTTTCATAACTTTTGAACCACATGTTCAATCTATATAAAAATCAAAAGTTAAGGGTTTTTTAAGATAGCCCGTTCATTTGATACCAATGTTATTGAAATCGTTTGTGTGGTTTCTGAGATATTGATGTTTCGTGATTTTTACATTTTTAAACATAACCTCTAAAATAAAAATCCAATCACAATGAAATTTAATAGGGTCGTATGGGGCAACTAGAACTTTCATTTGAATATAATTTCATGAAAATCGGTCCAGCCATCTCTGAGAAAAGTGAGTGAAAATAAAAATCTGCACATACATACACACACACATACAAACATACATACATACAGAAAATGCTCAGCTCGTCGAACTGAGTCGAGTGATATATGCCATTCGGCCCTTTGGAGCACTTTCATATCTTCGGTTTTGCAAGTGATTGCTATACCTTTCTAGGAGAAAGGCAAAAAGTAAAAAAAATTATTAATTAGGAGTAAAATATTCGTGCTGAAGAAATAGCGAAGTAAAAGAAATGACTTTGAATTTCGAACACTTCAATCACGAGCAATACCGGGAACGTACGAATAGCACAATACCAAATTTAAATTTTGTTGAGGCCATATGTTTTGATCAAAGCAGTTACAGTTTTAAAAAGTCTTTGAATTTCGTTTGCTATGAATTTTTTTACTTGTGAGTTTGAGAGATAACCCGGGGGAACCTATAGGAAAGCCAAACTTTTCATTAGACACTAAGATTGTTGAATTTAGTCCAGCCATTTTTGAGAAACCGAGTGAATTTGAAAAGTCACCGGAACATGTTTCTTTTCACAATTTTTGAACCACGTGTTTAATCACTATAAAATTCATCTATTAACCTTTAACTAGCCCGTTCATTTGATACCAATATTGTTCAAATCGGTTGTGTAGTTTCTAAGATAATGAAGTTTCGTGATTTTCATATTTTGATACATTACAGACAAAGTAAGAGACCGATTGCATTGAAATTCAATGGGGTGTCATGAATCAGCTAGACCTTTCATTTGACACTAATTTCGTGGAAATCGGTTCAGCCATCTAAGAGAAAAGTGAGTGAGTTTAAGTAGTCTTCGAAATATATTTCTTTTCAAAACTGGAATTCACATATTTAAACATAACAGGCAAAGTAATAGTCCGATTGCAAAAAAAATCAATAGGGTCTTATGAGGTAACTAGACCTTACAAATGACACTGATTTTTTAGAAATCGGTTCAGCCATCTCTGAGAAACATGAGTGATATTAAACACTCTCCAGAACACGTTTCTTCAAATAACTTCTGAACCACATGGTCAATCTTCATGAAACTCAAAAGTTAAGGGTTTTCAAGAAGCTCGTTCATTTAAAAAAAATTTTGTTAGAATCCGTTGAGTAGTTTCTGAGATAATGATGTTTCGTGATTTTCACATTTTTAAACATAACCTCTAAACTAGAAATCAGATTACAATAAAATTCAATAGGGTCTTATGGGGCAACTAGACCTTTCATTTGCAATTAATTTCAGGAAGATCGGTCCAGCCATCTCTGAGAAAATCGAGTGAGATTGGGAGAGCGTTACATACACACGCACATACACACACACACATACACACACACAAACAGAAAATGCTCAGCTCGTCAAACTAAGTCGATTGATATACGAGATTCGTCCCTTTGGAGCACTTTTATACCTCTGGTTTTTCCAGTGATTGCTATACCTTTCTAGGAGAAAGGCAAAAAGTACTCAAAAAGACAACCTGAAAACATTTTTTTTAGAAAGTCTAAGTGTTTTACAAAAATACTACAAATAACATTATCTTTCAATTTAGGGTCATGCACCTTGACTTTTTCAACATCGATTTTTTTGGGACTACCAGTGTCTCTGAAAAAGTTGTAGCAGATGCTTTTTCCAGAACTTTTGTCGAAGATGTCAAATTAATATCTCTTATATATAAAAAATATAAATAGTTTTGCCTTTCTCCTAGAAAGGTATAGCAATCACTTGCAAAACCGAAAGTATTAAAGTGCTCCGAAGGGTCGAATGGCATATATCACTCGACTCAGCTCGACGAGCTGAGCATTTTCTGTATGTGTGTGTGTGTGTATGTGTATGTGCAGATTTTTATTCTCACTCACTTTTCTCAGAGATGGCTGAACCGATTCACATGAAATTAATTGCAAATGAAAGGTCTTGCTGTCCCATAAAACCCTATTCAATTTTATTGTAATCGGATTTTTAGTTTAGAGGTTATGTATTAAAATGTGAAAATCATGAAACATCATTATCTCAAAAACTACACAACCGATTTGAACAAGATTGGTTTCAAATGAACGGGCTACCTGAAATACTCATAACTTTTGGGTTTTATAAAGATTGAACTTGTGGTTCAAAAGTTATGAAAAGAAATGTGTTCTGAAGACTGTTTAATCTCACTCATGTTTCTCAGAGATGGCTGGACCGATTTTCATAAAATTAGTCTCTAATGGAAGGTCTAGTTACCCCATAAGACCCTATTGATTTTTTTTTGCAATCGGACTATTACTTTGCCTGTTATGTTCAAAAATGTGAAATCCAGCTATGAAAAGTAACATATTCCGAAGACTACTTGCACTCACTCACTTTTCTCAGAGATGGCTGACCCGATTTCCACAAAATTAGTGTCAATTAATAAGTCTAGCTGCCTTATAACACCCTATTGAATTTTACTGTAATCGAACTGTAACTTCGTCTGTTATGTACCGAAATGTGAAAATCACGAAACTTCATTATCTCAGGATCTACACAACCGATTTGATAAATATTATTATCAGATGAGCAGGCTAGTCAAGGGTTAACTAATGAATTATGATTGAATACGTGGTTTTCAAAATTTGGCTGCCCTATACGTTCCCATTTCGTTTCATTATAATCGAACTTAAGCAACCGTTATGTATTAAATTGTTAATAAAACAACGGAAGTCTATTATCTCAAAGATAACACGACTTATTTGAACATAACTAGTGTCATACGAACGAGTCATCTCTCAAACTCACAAATAACAAACTTCATAACAATTTGATATGTGGCTCAAAAGTTATGGAAAGAAAAGAAATTCAAAGACTATTTAAAACTATACCTGCTTTGATCTATATATGTGGCCTCAGCATAATTTAAATGTGGTATCGTACTATTTGAACGTTCCAAATTCATTGATTCCTTGCGATGTGTTTAAAGTCTGCAAATGCACGACAAATCGGCCATAAGATATGATCAAATTTAAATAACAAATCGTTTGAAATGATTGGTTTTATCGAAATGGCAACATTCTCGACTTTTGGCTTCTGTACATCGCCTTAATTCTGAATATATTCATACTGGGTGGTATTCGGTCATTTTCAGCAGATTTTCTGGCATCAATCTAACACCGGAAATACCCATATTGGGAGGTATTTAGTTATTTTGGTTGTTTTCCAGAAACTGAAAGTAATCGTCATTATTTCAAAATGGTGTCCAGGGTCAATGTTTGGTTCCTATGCATCATCTCGATTACGGAAATATCCATAATGAGTATTATTCGGTCATTTATAACAGTTTCCTAGAAGTTGCCATTTAGCAATTCAAAATGGTGCCTGAGGTCAATTGATACTCATATTGGATGGTATTTGGTTATTTTAGGCTGTTTTTCACAAACCGGAAGTCACCATCTTGGATTTCAGAATGGTATTTAAGATAATTTTTGGCCTCTGAGCGTCATTCTGGTTGAAGAAACACCCATACTAGATGTTATTCGATCGTTTTCGGCTATTTCCCAGGAACCGGAAGTCGCCAACCTAGAATCTAAAATGGGGCCTGTGGTCGATTTCAGCTGCTGTGTATCATTCTAGATCTGGAGATACTCATGTTAGACTAAAATCGGCCATTTTTGGCTGTTTTCCAGAAACCAGAAGTTGCCATCCTACAATTTATAATGGTGTCTGAGGTCAATTTTTAGCTTCTTGAAAAATTCTGGCTCCGGAGATACTCATATTGGGTAGTATTTTGTCACTATCTGTCATCTGGGCGTAATTCTGGTTCCGAAAACATTCATATTGAATGGTATTTGGTCATTTCCGGCTGTTTGCCAGACACCGGGAGTCACCATCTTAAAATTCAAGATTGTCTGTGATCAATTTTTAGCTTCTGTGCATCTCTCTGGTTCTGGAGATACTCATATTTAATGGGAATCCTCCATTTCAGGCTGTTTCCCAGAAACCGGAAGTTGCCATCTTACAATTCAAAATGTTGTCTGAAGTCGATTTGTGGATCCAGTGCGTCATTACGATTCCGGAACCCATATTGGGTGGTATTTGGTCGTTTGCCGCCGCTTTTCCGAAACCGGAAGTCGCCATCTTAGAATTCGAAATGGTATCTATGTTCGAGTTTAGCTCCTGGGTATCATTTTAGATCCGGATATTATTATATTGGGTGGAAATCGGCCATTTTTGGCTGTTTTCCAGAAACCGGAAGTTGCCATCTTACAATCCAAAATGTTGCCTGAGGTCGATTATGGAACATATTTTTTTTTTTGTTCATCTATAGTTTATTTGACACGGCACAAATACAATTTAATGTTTAACGGCGCCAATTATATCTGGTAGCTTACTTTCTAAAGTATCTTAATAACTAAAAGCAAATTTTTTATCCTCGCTTCCGACTACGAGCTGAAACTAAATGTAACTTAAAGCTATAATATTTTGCATTAAAAGCACTGGTTTACTGTATGATGGTTTTCATTGCCATAGGTAAGCACATGTTCCGCTGCTGGGCCAACGGACTGGCATATTGGGTTGTCTCCCTCGGGCCTTGAGAGTATCGTGCGGGTCTGATTGCTGTTTCCGGATCCGGGGTCTTAACGTGTTCTTGTCGTTTGGTTGGATGTAGGCGGAAGGGAATAGGATTAAACTGGGGCGTGGATGGATTTCAGGAAAACGTATATAAGGGACATGTAGGATAGGTCACGGCTCGCCAAGACATCACGAACAGGAACAGCGGACTGCCTACCTTCGGCCTGCAGGGAAGCTATTAATTTAGACCTGGCGTCACGGTGTACAGGGCATGACCAAACAACGTGCTCTATATCGTGATAACCTTCACCACAGGCACAAGATACCACTTTCCCCGAGCCCAACACGACGGAGATGCGCGTCAAATCTATAGTGATTGGACATAAGCCGGGACATCACGCAAATGAAATCCCAACCTACATCCAACCCCTTGAACCACGGGTTCGTCGACACCTTGGGGATTATGGAATGTAACCACCTTCTCAGTTCCCCTCTGGTCCAAGCATTTTGCCAACTGATGATCGTATTCTGACGTACAAATGAGAAAAATTCATTAAAGGCAATTGGTCTTTCATAAATTCCACCGTTTGTTGCGCCCACCTTAGCCAAAGAGTCCGCTTTCTCATTGCCCGGTATCGAGCAGTGAGAAGGGACCCACGCTAAGGTAATCTGAGTAGATTTTTCGGATAAAGCACTCAGATGTTCCCGTGTTTTCCCCAGGAAATACGGAGAGTGCTTAACATCTTTCATCGATCGGAGAGCCTCAATGGAACTGAGACTGTCCGCAAAGATGAAATAATGGTCCGTGGGCATTTTTTTGATAATCCCTAGGGTGTACTGAATAGCAGCCAATTCTGCGACGTAAACAGAAGCAGGATTATCAAGCTTATGGGAGACGGTTAAATTGTTATTGAAAATACCGAAGCCAGTGGACCCATCAAGAAGTGATCCGTCAGTGTAGAACATATTGTCGCAGTTGATGTTTCGATATTTATTGGAAAAAATTTTGGGGATCTGCTGCACGCGTAATTGATCCGGGATTCCACGAGTTTCTTCTATCATGGATGTATCGAAAAACACAGTAGAATCAGAAGTATTTGATAAGTCGACACGATTTGGAATATTCGAAGAAGGGTTAATATTTTGGGACATGTGATTGAAATACAATGTCATAAAACGGGTTTGAGAATTAAGTTCGATTAACCTTTCAAAATTTTCAATCACAGGACGTGATTTTCACATTTTTAAACATAACCTCTAAACTAGAAATCAGATTACAATAAAATTCAATAGGGTCTTATGGGGCAACTAGACCTTTCATTTGCAATTAATTTCAGGAAGATGGGTCCAGCCATCTCTGAGAAAATCGAGTGAGATTGGGAGAGCGTTACATACACACGCACATACACACACACACATACACACACACAAACAGAAAATGCTCAGCTCGTCAAACTAAGTCGATTGATATACGAGATTCGTCCCTTTGGAGCACTTTTATACCTCTGGTTTTTCCAGTGATTGCTATACCTTTCTAGGAGAAAGGCAAAAAGTACTCAAAAAGACAACCTGAAAACATTTTTTTAGAAAGTCTAAGTGTTTTACAAAAATACTACAAATAACATTATCTTTCAATTTAGGGTCATGCACCTTGACTTTTTCAACATCGATTTTTTTGGGACTACCAGTGTCTCTGAAAAAGTTGTAGCAGATGCTTTTTCCAGAACTTTTGTCGAAGATGTCAAATTAATATCTCTTATATATAAAAAATATAAATAGTTTTGCCTTTCTCCTAGAAAGGTATAGCAATCACTTGCAAAACCGAAAGTATTAAAGTGCTCCGAAGGGTCGAATGGCATATATCACTCGACTCAGCTCGACGAGCTGAGCATTTTCTGTATGTGTGTGTGTGTATGTGTATGTGCAGATTTTTATTCTCACTCACTTTTCTCAGAGATGGCTGGACCGATTCACATGAAATTAATTGCAAATGAAAGGTCTTGCTGTCCCATAAAACCCTATTCAATTTTATTGTAATCGGATTTTTAGTTTAGAGGTTATGTATTAAAATGTGAAAATCATGAAACATCATTATCTCAAAAACTACACAACCGATTTGAACAAGATTGGTTTCAAATGAACGGGCTACCTGAAATACTCATAACTTTTGGGTTTTATAAAGATTGAACTTGTGGTTCAAAAGTTATGAAAAGAAATGTGTTCTGAAGACTGTTTAATCTCACTCATGTTTCTCAGAGATGGCTGGACCGATTTTCATAAAATTAGTCTCTAATGGAAGGTCTAGTTACCCCATAAGACCCTATTGATTTTTTTTTGCAATCGGACTATTACTTTGCCTGTTATGTTCAAAAATGTGAAATCCAGCTATGAAAAGTAACATATTCCGAAGACTACTTGCACTCACTCACTTTTCTCAGAGATGGCTGACCCGATTTCCACAAAATTAGTGTCAATTAATAAGTCTAGCTGCCTTATAACACCCTATTGAATTTTACTGTAATCGAACTGTAACTTCGTCTGTTATGTACCGAAATGTGAAAATCACGAAACTTCATTATCTCAGGATCTACACAACCGATTTGATAAATATTATTATCAGATGAGCAGGCTAGTCAAGGGTTAACTAATGAATTATGATTGAATACGTGGTTTTCAAAATTTGGCTGCCCTATACGTTCGCATTTCGTTTCATTATAATCGAACTTAAGCAACCGTTATGTATTAAATTGTTAATAAAACAACGGAAGTCTATTATCTCAAAGATAACACGACTTATTTGAACATAACTAGTGTCATACGAACGAGTCATCTCTCAAACTCACAAATAACAAACTTCATAACAATTTGATATGTGGCTCAAAAGTTATGGAAAGAAAAGAAATTCAAAGACTATTTAAAACTATACCTGCTTTGATCTATATATGTGGCCTCAGCATAATTTAAATGTGGTATCGTACTATTTGAACGTTCCAAATTCATTGATTCCTTGCGATGTGTTTAAAGTCTGCAAATGCACGACGAATCGGCCATAAGATATGATCAAATTTAAATAACAAATCGTTTGAAATGATTGGTTTTATCGAAATGGCAACATTCTCGACTTTTGGCTTCTGTACATCGCCTTAATTCTGAATATATTCATACTGGGTGGTATTCGGTCATTTTCAGCAGATTTTCTGGCATCAATCTAACACCGGAAATACCCATATTGGGAGGTATTTAGTTATTTTGGTTGTTTTCCAGAAACTGAAAGTAATCGTCATTATTTCAAAATGGTGTCAAGGGTCAATGTTTGGTTTCTATGCATCATCTCGATTACGGAAATATCCATAATGAGTATTATTCGGTCATTTATAACAGTTTCCTAGAAGTTGCCATTTAGCAATTCAAAATGGTGCCTGAGGTCAATTGATACTCATATTGGATGGTATTTGGTTATTTTAGGCTGTTTTTCACAAACCGGAAGTCACCATCTTGGATTTCAGAATGGTATTTAAGATAATTTTTGGCCTCTGAGCGTCATTCTGGTTGAAGAAACACCCATACTAGATGTTATTCGATCGTTTTCGGCTGTTTCCCAGGAACCGGAAGTCGCCAACCTAGAATCTAAAATGGGGCCTGTGGTCGATTTCAGCTGCTGTGTATCATTCTAGATCTGGAGATACTCATGTTAGACTAAAATCGGCCATTTTTGGCTGTTTTCCAGAAACCAGAAGTTGCCATCCTACAATTTATAATGGTGTCTGAGGTCAATTTTTAGCTTCTTGAAAAATTCTGGCTCCGGAGATACTCATATTGGGTAGTATTTTGTCACTATCTGTCATCTGGGCGTAATTCTGGTTCCGAAAACATTCATATTGAATGGTATTTGGTCATTTCCGGCTGTTTGCCAGACACCGGGAGTCACCATCTTAAAATTCAAGATTGTCTGTGATCAATTTTTAGCTTCTGTGCATCTCTCTGGTTCTGGAGATACTCATATTTAATGGGAATCCTCCATTTCAGGCTGTTTCCCAGAAACCGGAAGTTGCCATCCTACAATTCAAAATGTTGTCTGAAGTCGATTTGTGGATCCAGTGCGTCATTACGATTCCGGAACCCATATTGGGTGGTATTTGGTCGTTTGCCGCCGCTTTTCCGAAACCGGAAGTCGCCATCTTAGAATTCGAAATGGTATCTATGTTCGAGTTTAGCTCCTGGGTATCATTTTAGATCCGGATATTATTATATTGGGTGGAAATCGGCCATTTTTGGCTGTTTTCCAGAAACCGGAAGTTGCCATCTTACAATCCAAAATGTTGCCTGAGGTCGATTATGGAACATATTTTTTTTTTGTTCATCTATAGTTTATTTGACACGGCACAAATACAATTTAATGTTTAACGGCGCCAATTATATCTGGTAGCTTACTTTCTAAAGTATCTTAATAACTAAAAGCAAATTTTTTATCCTCGCTTCCGACTACGAGCTGAAACTAAATGTAACTTAAAGCTATAATATTTTGCATTAAAAGCACTGGTTTACTGTATGATGGTTTTCATTGCCATAGGTAAGCACATGTTCCGCTGCTGGGCCAAGATATTACGGACTGGCATATTGGGTTGTCTCCCTCGGGCCTTGAGAGTATCGTGCGGGTCTGATTGCTGTTTCCGGATCCGGGGTCTTAACGTGTTCTTGTCGTTTGGTGGATGTAGGCGGAAGGGAATAGGATTAAACTGGGGCGTGGATGGATTTCAGGAAAACGTATATAAGGGACATGTAGGATAGGTCACGGCTCGCCAAGACATCACGAACAGGAACAGCGGACTGCCTACCTTCGGCCTGCAGGGAAGCTATTAATTTAGACCTGGCGTCACGGTGTACAGGGCATGACCAAACAACGTGCTCTATATCGTGATAACCTTCACCACAGGCACAAGATACCACTTTCCCCGAGCCCAACACGACGGAGATGCGCGTCAAATCTATAGTGATTGGACATAAGCCGGGACATCACGCAAATGAAATCCCGACCTACATCCAACCCCTTGAACCACGGGTTCGTCGACACCTTGGGGATTATGGAATGTAACCACCTTCTCAGTTCCCCTCTGGTCCAAGCATTTTGCCAACTGATGATCGTATTCTGACGTACAAATGAGAAAAATTCATTAAAGGCAATTGGTCTTTCATAAATTCCACCGTTTGTTGCGCCCACCTTAGCCAAAGAGTCCGCTTTCTCATTGCCCGGTATCGAGCAGTGAGAAGGGACCCACGCTAAGGTAATCTGAGTAGATTTTTCGGATAAAGCACTCAGATGTTCCCGTATTTTCCCCAGGAAATACGAAGAGTGCTTAACATCTTTCATCGATCGGAGAGCCTCAATGGAACTGAGACTGTCCGCAAAGATGAAATAATGGTCCGTGGGCATTTTTTCGATAATCCCTAGGGTGTACTGAATAGCAGCCAATTCTGCGACGTAAACAGAAGCAGGATTATCAAGCTTATGGGAGACGGTTAAATTGTTATTGAAAATACCGAAGCCAGTGGACCCATCAAGAAGTGATCCGTCAGTGTAGAACATATTGTCGCAGTTGATGTTTCGATATTTATTGGAAAAAATTTTGGTGATCTGCTGCACGCGTAATTGATCCGGGATTCCACGAGTTTCTTCTATCATGGATGTATCGAAAAACACAGTAGAATCAGAAGTATTTGAAAAGTCGACACGATTTGGATATTCGAAGAAGGGTTAATATTATGGGACATGTGATTGAAATACAATGTCATAAAACGGGTTTGAGAATTAAGTTCGATTAACCTTTCAAAATTTTCAATCACAGGACGGTTCAAGACCTCACATTTGATAAGAATACGAGAAGACAGGCTCCAGAAGCGGTTTTTCAATGGTAGTACTCCAGCTAAGACCTCCAAACTCATCATATGGGTCGACTGCATGCAACCCAAGGCGATACGCAAACAACGATATTGTATTCGCTCCAGCTTGATCAAATGTGTGTTTGCTGCGGAGCGGAAGCAGAAACACCCGTACTCAATGACAGACAATATCGTTGTTTGGTAAAGCCTTATAAGGTCTCCTGGGTGGGCTCCCCACCATTGTCCGGTTATTGTACGAAGAAAATTCACCCTTTGTTGACATTTTTTCATCAGATACCTAACGTGACAACCCCAGGTGCCTTTTGAGTCGAACCAGACACCAAGATATTTGTGTACCAAAACCTGAGAAATCGTTTTACCCATTAGTTGTGTTTGAAGCTGAGCAGGTTCATGCTTCCTAGAAAAAACTACTATCTCAGTCTTCTCCGGAGAGAATTCGATACCTAGCTGTAAAGCCCAAGCAGACAAATTGTCCAAGGTATCTTGCAATGGTCCTTGCAAATCGGCAGCTTTGGCTCCTGTAACAGAGATTACACTGTCGTCTGCAAGTTGTCTTATCGTGCATGAATTTGCCAGACATTCGTCGATGTCATTTACATAAAAGTTGTAAAGAAGGGGGCTTAAACATGAGCCCTGGGGAAGACTCATGTAGCTAATGCGAAAAGTTGCCAAATCGCCGTGCGTAAAATGCTTGTGCTTTTCGGACAGCAAATTGTGCGAAAAATTGTTCAAAATTGGAGAAAATCCTTGTCGGTGAAGTTTACCCGAAAGAATGTCAATAGAAACGGAATCAAAAGCCCCCTTAATGTCCAAGAACGCAGACGCCATTTGTTTTTTGCGAGCATACGCCAGCTGAATATCTGTTGAAAGCAACGCAAGACAATCATTCGTCCCTTTGGCACGGCGGAAGCCAAATTGAGTATCTGATAGTAGACCATTTGATTCGACCCAGTGGTCTAAACGACAGAGTATCATTTTTTCCATCAATTTCCGGATACAGGATAGCATTGCAATCGGCCTATAAGAGTTGTGATCGGAAGCTGGTTTCCCTGGTTTTTGGATGGCGATCACCTTCACTTGCCTCCAATCCTGCGGTACAATGTTTTGCTCCAGGAACTTATTGAACAAGTTCAACAAGCGCCTCTTGGCATTGCCGGGTAGATTCTTCAACAAGTTGAATTTGATTCTATCTAACCCAGGCGCGTTATTGTTACAGGACAGGAGGGCAACTGAAAATTCTGCCATCGTAAAGGGTGATTCTATCGCGTCGTGGCCCGGAGACGCATCGCGAACAATGTTTTGCTCAGGAAAAGAGTCCGGACATACTTTCCTGGCAAAATCAAATATCCACCGACTTGAAGACTCCTCGCTTTCGTTGACCGTTACGCGATTCCGCATTCTTCGGGCTGTGTTCCAAAGAGTGCTCATCGATGTCTCCCTCGACGTCTCGTTCACGGACCGACGCCAATATCCGCGTTTCTTTGCTTTAGCCAGGCTTTTAAGCTTGGTATTAAGCTCCGAATACCGTATATAGTCGTCGGGTATACCTCCCTTCTGGAAGGCCAAAAACGCGTCGGATCTTTGCGTGTAGACATCGGAGCACTCTTTGTCCCACCACGGAGTTGGAGGCCGCTCTTTGATCGTTACGCCGGGATATTTCTTCGTTTGGGCTTGCAACGCGGCGTCGAGAATCAAGCCCGCGAGGAGGTTGTATTCTTCAAGTGGTGGGTGATGTTGAATCGACTCGACCGCTTTTGAAATCATTTCTTCGTATAACTTCCAATCGACATTCCGTGTGAGGTCATACGGAATGTCAATTGGTCGCTTGCGAGTTGAACCGTTAGTAATTGAAATAAGAATAGGCAGATGGTCGCTACCGTGAGGATCGAGGATAACCTTCTATGTGCAATCCAACCGTAGCGACGTCGAACATAAGGATAGATCCAAAGCGCTTGGGCGCGCTGGAGGTTTCGGGATACGTGTCATTTCGCCGTTGTTCAAAATAGTCATGTCGAAGTCATCGCAAAGGTTATAGATTAAAGAGGAGCGGTTATCATTGTAGGGGGAACCCCAAGCCACACCATGAGAGTTGAAGTCTCCCAAAATCAAACGTGGCGAGGGAAGAAGTTCTATTAAATCAAAGAGCAACCGTTGCCCAACCTGTGCTCTGGGAGGAATATATATTGAGGCAATACAAAGCTCTTTACCTTGTATTGTCATTTGACATGCGACAACTTCGATGCCTGGAATCGAGGGGAGGTTAATACGATAGAAAGAATAGCACTTTTTAATCCCTAAAAGTACTCCTCCATATGGGGTGTCTCGATCAAGGCGAATAATATTAAAATCATGGAAGTTGAGATCAATATTTGAAGTAAGCCAAGTTTCACAAAGGGAAAATGCATCGCATTTGTTTCTATTTATTAAAACTTTAAATGAATCCATTTTTGGTAAAATACTTCTACAATTCCACTGTAAGACAGAGATAGAATCCTTCGTATACGCAGATGAATTAGGCATCGAAGGATACAATCGCTGCAAGGAGGGGCCATTGGGCAGTCAACTGCTTCAAAAATGATCTAACTGTTGGGAGGAATGCTGTAAGAAAAATTTTAATTGGATCGGGTACATTGAAAGTTTCAAAAAGCCAGTCCACAATGTCAGAAAATTTCACTAATCCAGAGTTTGTTTCATCAACTGGGAGTGCAAAAGGAACAACTGGGGTTTTAGATGTTCCTGGCAGTGCTGGGAACTCCTTCTGGGACTTTAAATTTGCAAGCCCAGGAGGAGTTTGCTTCGGTTTTTCCGCAGCACTGTTTGGTTTGTTTGTAACTTTCATTTCACTTTGGGAAATCTTAGGACCTTTTCGGGGAAGTTTAGGAGAGGAAATATTTTTCCTCTTTCTAGACGCCCCAGGATTGGCATAAGTTGTTCCCGCTGGTGAATCGTCAGAATCGGTTTCATCAGAGGACAACAGATCAAAGGGGTTCGATGTTATGGTAGAAGTGGTCACGGTCTTCTTCAGCATCTCAGCGTAAGATCGCTTTGAACGCTCCTTAAGTGACCGCTTGATTTTATCTCTGCGCTGCATGTACACCGGGCATGTGGAGAGCTCATGCTGATTTTCCCCGCAGTGAATACATTTTTCAGCATTTACACTGCAAGAATCGTCCGCATGAGTTTCTCCACACTTGCTACATCGTGCCTTATTGCAGCAGTAGGTAGCTGTGTGGCCTAGCTGCTTGCAATTGGTGCAATTCATAACACGGAGTACATACAATCGCACAGGCAGACGAACCCGATCGATCGAGACGTGGCTAGGGAGAGCAGATCCGGCAAACGTAACACGAAACGAGTCTGACGGAGTGTACACTTTTGTGCCGTTGACAAGAGACACAGACCGCAATTGCTTGCAATCTATGATCTTTACTTTTACGTCGTGACACAAAGCATTTTTGAAGCAGCCAAAACCGCTTGCCAAGATACACTCGACCGACAGACTCGAATCGGTTATGACACCGTCGATCTCCACGTCTCGTGCGGGTATATAAACGCGATACTCGCGTGTGAAAAGCTCGGAGCGAGCAATAGCGTTGGCCTGTTCCAGGTCGCTGACCACGACACGGAGCTTGTTGGGTCTGACCTTGGAGATTTCGGTCACGGCCTTGTTCCCCTCCGTCAGGTCTTTCGAAATCTGCAGGATGTTTAACGGTTTCGATTTCGGTCCTGATTTTGGCCGAAAGAAAACAGTAAAGCTGCCCTGAGATCCGTCCGGGTGAAGCCTGGGGCGAGGGGGGACTGAATTAACAGAGGAAGGGTTGGCAGGAGGGACAGGGTCGGAGGGGTTCGGGGATGGTGGCACGGGAGGCGAGGGATCTACATCCATCGCACTAAATCTAGCGCACTAGCGCCGACAGAACACGTACCTCTTTTCTTCTCCTTTCAGCAGGGTTGGTTGTCCGAACGGTCGAAGCTGCAGCCGTTACAGCCAGCAGCACCAATACAGCAGCTCCAAACAGCCACCAGCAGCGAGCCGGGTGTGTGATCACTCAGCACAGCGACACAACTCGCTGTCAACTGTTGGCTTCTTCTTTTTCCTCCTTTGTGTTGAGATTCTCCTCCACTGCTGTAGCACAAATCACTTAGCAGCCAAATCGGCTTACGCACCAGCAAACAGCCAAGATGCGAAACAGTTGCACAAAGGCGGGCGACCTTGAACCTTCACTCGACCAGGCAAACAATGCCAACACTTGCTCGCGCGTCTTTTGTTTTATATTCTATCGGAGCGATCACCAAACACATCCGATACTGATGCGTGTTCGGCACAGAATGATGGAACATATTTGTTACCACTAAAAACATTCACCTGCCAAATTCGGTTCCATTTACTCGGTTAGTTCCCGAGACGTGAAGGAATTTGTGTTTCAGTTGTATGGCACCCCTTCCTCCCAAAAGAAAGAGGGGTGTCAAAACATTATGGACATAGTTTTTACCCCTAAAAACATTTACCTGCCGAATTTGGTTCCATTTAGTTGATTAGTTCTCGAGATGTGCAGAAATTTATGTTTCATTTCCTCTTCCAGAAAAAGGAGGGGAGTTAACTATTATGGACATATTTGTTACACCTTCAATCAATAATTTAGAACCTAAAGAGTGAATATACATTTATTGGATTTAAGCGTTCATGTTAATCTATTTTTACAAATAAAAGTTTGAATGAGAAAGGCTGGGTCTGACCGCTAGGTGGATTGAATTAGGTTTATATTGAAGGTTTACTCAAATTATAATTTTCAAGATAACTTTCTCCTAAGTTTTCCTACATATTTTCTATCTTCTGCAAAGTTATTGGCCATATAAAAATACACACAACTGCTGAGCATTTTACCTAGCTATTGTTCAAAATAAAAAGTTGTTTGACCATTATCGGTTTTTCAACGGTTAATGATACTTTGAATAACTCAATCGTACGCAAAAATGCCCAGATAACTAATCAATATTCTGAAAGGACATCTGTTATACCTACAAAGAAATATAAAATCATTTATCTAATGGGGTCTTTCTGATTGTTTCAATGAAGAATTTAGAGCAAAAAATAGGCAAAATAAAACATTGTTCGCCCATATGATACTGCCTTAGAATAAGAAATGAAGTTATAATTTCATTTATTACCAAGCTTTGGAGAGAAACTTTCAGAGAAGGAGGAGCCTCGAAGAGGACAGAATAAAAAAAAAGAAAACAAAACATTCGATTGCCGTATTAAATAGCTGTACTGGCCGCAATCGGAAAACAAACGCTAAGAAGAAATGCTAGAGTACAATGCACGAATGGCAGAATAATTTTAACTACATTATAAAAAATGGAGCGCTTTGAAGCTAAGTTCTCTTCATTACAAATTTTTAATAAACGTATGGTTCGTAAGACTCTGTGGTAGGAGCATCTTCGTCGGTTGAATGTTCCACTGACAGAGGCGTTATTCCACTTCAACCGGTTTTGGCCTAGCCTTTTTCAAGAAATGAGGTAGGCTGTTTTAGTTCTACAATAAACTTGCGATCGTGTCTTATAAACAACCTTCCCAAATAATTGGACATAACTATTTATCTGCATTCACATATGTGTGCATTACGCCAACAACAATCCTAGGTGTTACGTCACTGCTTGCTTTATTGCCTATTATTTCACACACACAGAAGTAAGCGGTCTGTTTGTGCACACCTCGTATCGATTTTGAAGACATGATGGATTTTAAAAACTTCGATCATTTAAATATATATTATCGCTATCAAAAACAATTACATGCAATTTTCTTACCTTTGAATGTTCTTAGGAAAGAGGACTCTCCGTAAATATTTACCCTGGACCCCAAGATCCAAATTTCTGGGTAAACTATTAAGTCAACTGGGTTTTTACATCAATTGACTTGCTGAAATATGTTTTATTCTGTTCACTTCTTTGCTTAACATTTTATTAAAAAAAAATTGTTGCAACATGAGAAGAGCAACTTTATCAAAATCTTATTATTAATACAAATTCTTATTATCATTTAAATATTATTGGATTAGATTCTGGCACGTAATTCTTCTATTACCAATTTTTAACGTGTCCATCAACCTGTCGATCTACCTTCGGCCTGACCCTTGGTCATAAAATCTAGCAATGCTTCAGTGCTGCAACCTGTGCAAGATGCGCTGGGAACGCGAGAACAGTAGCTGATCATTTTTCCAGCTGCTTGAAGCAGATGTATCGTGCTGCCTTCATTACTCACTCTAATGCTGAGGCTGACGTAGATGACATCATGTGAGGATTGTCATATGCCCCGGGCTCTGGAGTTGTTCAGTGGGGTGAACTTGCAGAACCCAATCATCTTCCAGTCGGTTGAAGTGGCTAGAACAGCTTTGGTTTACAGGACGATGCACCGGCAACGGCGTCGCCGTTCCAACTCCGTTTACGTGTAGGCGAGGTACGAGTTGAGAGAGCCGCTTAAATGTAAGCGTTTAGTTAATTATGGGGGGTCAAATAGCTACAATATTGTTTCGAAATAGGATACGATATGATGTATAGCGTTGAACTGAACGCGAGCAAGTATGAACGAATCTTCCTGAACGGAAGTGGAACGTAACATAGACCGACAGCGATGGAGGTAGCGTCCGTTCGATGATTCCAATGCTGATGACAACGATGATGATGCGTTATGTTCCGCAGTGGTACGTTCATATGAACCGGGGGCGAACATGCATGATAATGGTATGCCGATGCTGTCGGTCGGTAAGGTTTACATTTCTATACTCAGTAATAGCGCTAAATCATTAGAGCTGCTTTTGTTGCTCGATATATGAAAAAAAAAACCAAACGTGCCTTCAGCGTTGATAACACTCGAGATGAGAATCGCGAAACCAAAACTTGAAAAATTTGGAAGCTAACAACTTTACATTCATGGTGATTTATCATTATCGAATGCTTTTTTCGGAACCACTAAACTAAGTTTGTTGACTAGTCGCAGCACACTTTGATAAAATGTAAAGCGCCTTCATATAATGAGACCCAATGGGGTCGCAAGGTTATCTGTTGAATTTCCAAATTTTATTTATGGAAACTCACTAATCTTTAAAATAAAATCAAATCATACTCATTTCTGTTTCGTGTACAATTCTTAACGAAAATACTTTCAACGAAAATTTCTTTCAACGAAAATTTTATCGTTGCTCCACCAAAATCTATTCCGTACCTATTTTATTTTCGGCTCAGTATCATGATTTTCCCATTGCTGCCAGCTGCCTAAAGGCATGCCAAACACTGTATAGCTATTCATGCAGCATACACACGGCTCTGTCGCGTCCTTCCTGCTTCTCAACTCGAGATGTTATTTGACCGAACGAATGCCAAATCCTCGACGTGACCCCTAGGCAATAGACTGTTGGGATGTGGACAACGAGGCTGCAAATGCCAGCCACTAGAAGCCATGAGAGGAGCTACACAGGGGTGAGAAGGGGGAGATCACATCGAATCATCAACCCAAACCCTACTCGACAAGAAAATACTTTAACCTTTTATTCCACACGGCCCACATACCGCTCTCTTTGGCTACATCGAAAGTCCTTCCGAGCTGAGGTTGGGTTGCCCAGGGAGGAACGAGCCACAAGGCATTCGGTCGTCGTCATCGTAGTCGTCGGGTGTTATAAAAGGATGAAGCTTGAGTTTTTTATCCCCCGCCCTGGCGTCCCGCCTTTCGCTCCGGTTTCCGGCATCTGGACCGTCTCCTGTGACCGTGCTCTTGCCGCAAAAGTCAGCACGCGCGGGCGAAGTCGTTTCATCGCTTCGATATTTTTTACTGCTTCTGCAGCATTCCCGAGGATCTTTCGCACCGTCGAAACGGTACTCATCGCTCTGATTCTCTGATTCTGTGCCACGGTGGGCTGATCTGGTCATTTCGGTCATAAAAATATATGTTGAATAAATGGTGAAAGTATAACAAATTTCAATAAGGGTATTGCATACGTCGTTTGTTTACTTACATAGTGAAATTAACATTTATATAAGGAAAGAAGTGAAATCATTATGTCTTTAAAACCAGCATTACAAAGCATGCCAATCTCTTTTTTTGGAACTGTTGATAGCACTGGTTAGCATAGGTTTTGCTCTAAAACTGGAAACATATCAAAGCATACAGCTTTGTAACCGTTTCTGTAAATTTTGGAGCCCCTAGCAAGCTCGAAAGTGCTGCAAAAAGACGCAGAGTAGTTTCACACCGACTAGGAGCACGAGAACGCAACTCCTGCTAGACTAGGAGTACCAAAATTCACAGGAATGCTTAAAAAGCTATAATCTTTCATTTTTTCAAGTTTGAGCTCTAGAGCCGATTTTTCGGGTTTGCCGTAGTGCTCAAACTGACAAAAATAACAATATAGCTTTTTCACCATTCCTGTGAATGTTGGTTCTCTTAGCCAAGTCGGAAGTTAATCTTCAGAGACTAAAATGAAGATTTCTCGTAAGCAAACGAAGAAGCGACGAACCGGACGATTAATTACTCTGCGGCCTTTTGAAGCACTTCCGAACCTGCTAGGGGCACCAAAATTCACAGAAACAGTTCAAAAGTTATAATCTTTCTTTTTTTTTCTAGTTTGAGATCTACGGTAATTCTCTTTCACTTCTGATGTCCAGTGAAATGTAAATTTCTCCATGAAAGAGAAGTTTGGAGAAGCTGAAGGCCGAAATCAACTAGATTTCTGTGTTGTTTTAAACCATTCGAATCGAGTATTCTCATAAAATTTAACAGGACATTGTCCGTCACGCACGACTGTTATTGAAAATTGAGGAAAAATCTCATGGGCGAATTTATGCATAGCAATTTACCAATCGCAACTAATCTTGACCAATTTGATGTTTTCATGGCAAAAACCACTTCTTGAATGGTTCACCGATTTCAGAAAAGGAGATTTAACGTCGAGAAGAACCTATTTTAGTACTGTAGGGGAATTGGGCCAAATCGACAAGTTGCTGACAGTTTACGTGGATCAGACATCTACCAATCGATTCCTGAGACTTTTTTACTCAATACAAGACATAATTTGACTACCAACTTTTGATATTAGCGCATTACTATTGATGCTCAGACATACTCGATATTATTTTGCTTTGTGAAATATATTGAAACCATGCCAAAACCGGTTTCGTAGAATCACCGTTTTGAGCTCAGTTTTTGTCCGATTTAAGATCTGTTTTTTTTTTAAAGACGGGTAAGAAGATGCTGATATGTGGACAAACTCTTGGAATTTTGATATTTGGTCTTAAAACAAAATGACGTCGAAAAAACACCGAAAATTTCCAATTTCTAAAAAATTCAAAATGGCGTCATTGTTGCACCTTAAGTTGGAATATGTTCAAACTCGGGGAAATTTGGTTTTGCATCAAAATACAAAAAAATATTATATATTGAAACCAAGGCAGAAAAAAAAGTCAATTTTTGTTGCACTGTGTTATTCGTTGCGTAGTTCAGTCAACAATCAATTCGCAAACAACAATGGTGCAGCAGGTACAATCACGAAATTCCTCTTATAAAGACATTTGATGCAACCTTCTGTTGTTTAGTCTGAAATAGTCAGAGCCGGATTTAGGGGGGAGGGGTCCCAAGGGGTCCGGGCGCCCACATTTTAAGGGGCAAATCAAGGAAAAATTAACTTTTCCCAAGCAAAACCGAACTTCAAAAGCCTTTGATCCCTAATAAGAGAACTGACTTGCTAGGGAGTTTCAAAGTGCAGCGAATATTTCCCTGAAATGACATTTGTACAATTTGATGTCGAACAACAACGTGCAAAATGTATTCTAAATACTGAAATTGCATTGCATAGTTATTTGAGCCTAATTGTTTCGAACGCAACTGGAGGGTCTTTTCAGAAAATGATACTTATTAAAATATATTGCGCACGACTCTAAAAAATAAAAGGATGTCAAGTTTGGCATTTTTAAGTTACAAATACGGCATACTGAAGCAATTGAGTGATGATTTTGTAATTGATAAGTTTTCAGCTACAAAAATTTCATGAGAAGATGTTTTATTATGTTTATTTCGATTATGAAATTCAACGGAACCTTCTTAGACATAGAACTAATATTCAGCACTATCAAGCAAAAAAGTTTGATTTCTTGAACGCTTTGAAGCCTTATTATTGAATGTTAGCTTTGTAAACATAACAACATTTGATAATCTGAATAATTACTTTAAGAACGACATTAAGCTTTACTAATTTTGTCTTAGATACAATTATCTTAAGCATATATGTCTTCGAATATATTTTCTATTATGGTTCGATTTTTTGACCAGCAGCACCATTAACCACCATCACAATAAACTTTTCCAGGTACTCGGTCTTCTCACATCCCAACGGAGTCGGTGTGCGCTGTGCATGGGAACTAAGCATCGAAGCTCCGGTCTGCCGTTTGCCGAAGAGAAGTGGCTGTGTACGGTCGTACGGTTCAGCACGGTTTCTTTTCGGTCGAGTTTGTTTTCTTCTCACCAGGCTGCAACTTATCTTCCTTTTTCCGTTCCGTACCGTGCCTTCCACCAAAGGTACCGTGCCTTTTTGCCAAAGGATAACGACGACGGGTTTTGCCGTACTGCTATAGATCCTGCTTGACGTCCATACCATCGGATGTGGCAAGACGTACGGTCCGGGATGGGATGCTAAAGTCCTGCCGGCAAAAGTAGCACACGGACCGGCTCAACCAACTTGCTCTCTACCGCTCGCTGTCAGCCATCATAAGGAAGGATGATGTGAACCGACTGACGACTACGACGAAGTGATCTTAGCCTGTTAAGCTGTTGATGAGTGGGCTGTGCGAGGTGGGATGGTTTCGGTCGGTCGTTTTGGTCTTGTCACAGACTGCCATGGCAGCTGCCATGGTGCGCCGGGGTTCTTCGCTAAAGTTTTATGTGGTTTTCCCTCGGGGTGATTGCGGAAGGGTCGACTGGATGGGGAGATGAAGCTAGGATGGTAGGGGAGATGAAACATTGGCAAGGGAAAACAACGTCAGTGATGATGGCAGCAGACAAACACTTTGCCTTCCTACAGTACTGCTCGGAAGCCCCAGAGCAGCAGCACGTGGCAGCTTTTCGCCAAACCGGGGAGACTTTCGGGTCGTTTTGGTCCTTTGTGCCATCACCCGTATGCTGGTGTTTTTGCTCCAATTTTCTTTCCTTTTTTTGTTGCTTGTTGGTCTTTTTTTGTTTTATTTAGAAGGGCAGAGGACGGGGAAAGCGGGATTTTTTTGCTGCTGTTTTCTTCTGCACCTTTTGCCGGGTCAGAACACCCTCGGTTTCATCCACCATAAATTTTGCTAAAAGAAGAAAAATCTCTAGCCTTTCTTGGCATGAATGCGGCTTTCCGATGAAACGGCAAATGGGTGGGTAAGAAAAATTGGCGCAGTTTTTCTTTCGTCGCTTTCAGCTCTCCTACAGCGAAACCACGTGCCGGCTGCTCCTCTGACGGCGGTGGATGTTGTTGATGTGCTACGGGAGATGTTTTTTATGTGTGAGGATACCTTAAATGGAAACAACCGGACCAGTTTTCAATTGTTCGGGCAAACTATAGATTTATGCCAATGCTTCTCAAACAGTTTATTCAAACAACTTTTAAAAATAGTTTATCCTATCTGAACTTGCCGAAGTGGCTAGAGTGATTTTACAACTATGATTAAGAATGACAAAACCAAATGTATTTGATCGTATTGCTTAAGCAAGATACATTAAAAATACGTGATGTATAGTAACAATGCTAATAAATATTAATAGAAATAGAATGCAATCTAAGTTATTCAATTAGAAACATTCAGTAAAAAACAGTTTATCTTGATGTAGGAAAGCGAGGAAAGCTGTTAAAATTTTAAAATGTTTGCGCGAAGTTAGAAAAAAAAATTTCAATAAAGCTTATTTAAGAATAGCGCTATTTTATTTCATATGTCTTCTTCTACAACATTGTTGTAAAAAATTTACAGATGTGCAGAGGAGCAGCCGGTATACGGTGTATTTTCATTCTTAAAATGGTCCAATGTGAACTTTTTTCCACGATCTTCGTTTGCTTCGAATAAATGTACAATGATTGATGATGATGATGATGGTCCCACCTCATACCCCTACATCGGTTTGAACTGGTCGATTTATCTAAGAAAGATATTATTTAAAGACATACAATGTAACCAGTAGGCAAACAAATAACGGACTGGTTATTAATACAGACATAGTAACCCTTCAAAAGAATACCAATAATTTGAAAATTAAAAAAAAAACGATTTTCCAATAACATCATTGATCCAAGGCTCATCCAAAACGTTTCCAACCCGAAAATTATCTGGATTTGGTTAGGAATCGAACCTAACATTTAGGAGCTTTAACTAATCAGAATTGGTTCCAAAACTACGAGAGAGATCCTATGATACTATAGTTCTCGATAACGAGCTACACAGTCCACAGGCAAACCCAAGCCTTTTCAGTTTTTTCTCCCAACCCTTTGTTCTAAATCGTGAAAACAGATAAATATTAAAAATCTTAATGAAAATATATATAATATTACAAACCAAAAAAGCAACTTATCAACCCGATATGCCTTTTGTTTCAATTTCAGGGGTTTAACCCTGATGTACTCAGTATCCAGATTGTCTATGTCAGTCTACGCGCGCGTGGCTCAAACATGTGTAGTCAACTCATTTTTTTTTAACTCTACTATTTAATATTATTAGCTATATTCAAACAAAAATCCATCATCATCAATGAACATAATAACTTAGTGTACCAGATAAATTTGAAAAAAAATATACTTAAATATTACAATCTTCTTTATTAATTAACAAAAAATTAGTTGAAATCTGTCTACAAATCAGATTTTATGTGTGAAATAAAAAGCCTTTTAAACTCCGCCATTGTTGCTGCACGTTTCACTTGTCTGGGCATCGAATTGAAAAGGTTAATTCCTTTATACAACAGAGAGTTCTGTGATCTACTAAATAAAAAGTGTGGTGTTCTAGCGTCTTCCGTGTTGTACCTATGAAAATCACTTCCCCTATCAATTCGATCACACAAATATCGAGGCAGCATATTATTAAAAATTTTATAAAGGAACACCATTGTCAAAAAATATACTCGTTGCTTCACAGAAAGCCATTGCAACGCGTCCAGCATGAAACTCGAGGAAGTGTATCTATTACATCTCAATATTAATCGCATTACTTTATTTTGTAACCGCTGTAATCTCAATATTTGTGTATTATTTGCAAGGAATAAGATGGATGAGCAAAAGTCTATATGTGGTGAAATGATTGACTTATACAACAAAATTTTACTACTAACAGTCAATTCATTTTTTAAACGGCACAGAATACCGTATGTTTTAGCCATTTTTCTGATGACGTCGTCAATGTGAGACTTGAAAGTTAACTTGTCATCAATGATTGCTCCAAGATATTTTAACTCATTCACGCGATCAATCGTCTCATCATTAATTGCAATATTTACGTCTGGTCTGGAGTTGGCCGAAGAAATAATCAGATATTTAGTTTTGCTAATGTTTAGCTTAAGTTGTTTAAAATTTAACCAATTCGCCAGATAATGTAAGTCTTGGTTTAAAAGTGTTTCAACATCATTTGGATTTTTAGCCGCAATGAACAGAACAGTGTCGTCGGCAAATAAATTTACATCACAAAACCGTAAAACTCGCTTCATGTCATTAATATAAATTATAAACAAAATGGGCCCTAAAACACTTCCTTGCGGTACACCCAGTGTATTAGCAATGGAAACTGATTCAGAATCATAAAAACGAGTCTTCTGAGTTCTAGCACACAAATAGCTTTCAAACCATTTATATGCTGTCCCTACGATACCAAAGCGCTTTAATGTTTGCAACAATAAGGGCCTAGAAATTGTTTCAAAAGCGCGTTTTAGATCCAGAAACACCGCAAAAATAGTTTCTTTAGCCTCGATTTTCTCTTTCCATTTTGCTAACACCAAATTCAATGCAGACTCACAAGAGTGTCCCTCTCGATAACCTGATTGTTCTGGGATCAGCAAATCATTACTGTTTAAATAATGCATTAGCTGGCCTTTAACAATTAGCTCTAAAATTTTCTCTAATGTGTGCAGTATATTATAGCTATATTATATAGCAGTATATTATATAGCTTTATCCGTCCCAGTAATTTTGGGGATAGGAACCACAAGAGATTCCTTCCAAACTTCAGGCACGTGCCCTGTTTGTAAAGATTCGTTAACAAGGTCCAGCAGGTCGTGTCCAATTACAAGAAAGCAATCTTGTATTACTTTTGCGTTGACATTGTCGATACCAGCCGATCTCTTCAAAGAGAAACAAATATCTTTCAACTCTGCAAAAGTAATAGGATGAAAACCATCAAATCTACAGTTATTATGGATCGGCTGTATTATCTCGTCAGGTTCATTGACCACATCAATACTTTGATTGATCGATTGAACACTTTCAACGAAATAACTGTTAAATTTATTTGCAATAACTCGCGCGGAGTTTTCCTCAATACCATTAAAAGTTATGCACTGTGATAATGTATTATTACTTTTCATTAATTTTTTTAAAGTTTTCCATAACTCTTTGCTGTTATTTTGATGTTGATCGATCTTCCGTTGTATATATGCACATCTAACCTTTTTCAAGGTGCGTGAATATATGTTTCGCGCCGCGGTGTACCTGTTCCAATCATCGTTATCATTACTTCTACAAAATTTTTTATAACATTTATCTCTTCTACGTTTTAAACGCACAAGATCTAAAGAGTACCAGCTGTTCGAATTTTGTAACTCAACAAATTTTTCAGAAACTAGATTCTTGGTACAGTCTTCCAACGTTTTGGTTAGAACAGCTGCTTTATTGTCCAAATCTCCAGTTATTGGATGAAAATTCAAACTTCTTGAAACAAGCTGAGACATTGCTTGTTTCGAATAACTATTCCAGCGCTTTATTTTTACTTTATCCTCTCGGTTTTGATCGTTTTCAATTGAAATACAAATTGTCTCATGGTCTGTTATTTTATAATCGGCCTCTGTGAAGGAATTAACATTATCAAAATTGGAGAACACATGATCAATCAAGGTACGAGAGTGTCTGGAAATTCTTGTAAATTGAAAAACTGTTTGTCTTAGATTGAAAAAACCGACTAATTACTTTAATTGATTCGAGTTCGATCCACCAAGCCAATCAATATTGAAATCACCAGCAATTACGTTTAATTTATTCAAATCAACAAAATTTTCCCACCAGTTATCTAAAATTTCCAAAAAACGCTGGTCACTCGAACTAAGGGAATGGTAGACTATTCCAAAATTTCCCATCGTCATGCCTCTCTGAACTGATATTCCCAGGAACCAATTGTTTTCGACAAATTCGTTTGATAGAATGTTGAACTTGACTGATTCCTTGGCGTAAATAGCAACCCCACCAGTATGTCTGGAATGTGAAAGGCAAAAAGCAACTTTATAACCCGGAATACTATATTGATCAAATGCATCAGCTTCCACTATGTGAGTTTCAGCCAGCAATACTAACATTGGTCGTTTTTTTTTCCACAAGATGCCGCAAAGCAACATAATTCGTGGATAAACCAGCAATATTAAGATAAACTATTTCTAATTTCCTCTCACATTGCATTTTCTTCAGCTGGCGAAGGCATTGCAAATTATGAATGGTCTTATAGAAAAGCAGGTGGCGACTCGTCCATAGGTGCAACTTGTGCATTGCACATGGGGACGCCAGACAAAACATAATTTCAAATCCAATTTTTTTTTTTATTTTATTGTTTCCTAGTTTCATTTTTGAGTATTAACAAATAAAATGACTTACGTTTTTTTCGCGGACGTGATTATGATAACTTTCCAAAACTGTGATCTTATAAATTTGTGGTTGAACAGGTAGATTAAAAAGCCATGAGTCGACCCTGTAGAAAAGTAAATCGAACTGTTCACGAAATATTTTCCTCTGCCGTTTTCAGTTCGATTACAAAAATACACATACATCCCCTGTCAGCAAGAGTTTCATGCAGTTTCGTATGCAACGCAATAATGAGTGTTGGAATAATGTAACAGTTCAATTGCCGGGCCCTGTAATTGTTTAAAAATGTGTTGTATAACTAATCATGCCAATAGATGGCGGCAGCAGTAAGTGATGGTCGATTTTGTCATACATGAAATATTAGCCGTTGCGGAACAGAGTAGTCTATGTGCCATCGAGCAAATTTTTCAGGAGAAGCAATTTTCGAAAAAATCTTTGAATAAAATTCTGTTCAACGGATTTTTTCAAACAAAATGTTCTAATGATGTTCTAATAATGAAATGGTTTAACATGGGAATACATAAAATTAACCGTTTCTTTGAGAAATAAGTGATTTCATCTCACCAATGTACATAGACCACTCTGACTTCGTATATATATTCACTGTAATCCTCGAATCGTTTCGGAACAGAGTGGTCTATCTACACAAACCTAAATGACGAAGAAAATGACGGTAACTCGCATAAAATGGCTAGTGTCACATGTTATATGGTGCATATAGCATGTCACATCTAAGATGTCAACACAACATGCTACAGATGTAACACAACATGTTACATATTACACTAAGGTCGCTTTTTACGCGGCTTTTTCACGCAGATTCCGGAATTTACACTTTTTCACGCGGATTCCGGAATTTATGTGTTTTTTTTACGCGGCACGTATCCCCCGCGTAAAAAGCGACTTTAGTGTACATCATTTTTCACATGGTACATTTTTTGTGTTACATGACGTGTAACATGTACAAAACCAGTGACATGTTACTTATCACATGTAATACGCTACATGTAACGTGTTACATAATAGTATTACACCGATTTATGTACATAGACCCCTCTGTTCCGAAACAGAATGGCCATTCTGTTGCGGACGAAACTTCAACATGGTATAAATCAGCTTTAAAGTTCGATTTTTCGGAATTTTCTCAATTTCCCAACTTCAGCTTCTTGAGTAGATGCGGTTTATGCAAAAAGCTCATTTTCGAAAAAATGGTCTTTAGACCACTCTGTTCCGCAACGGCTCATATGATGAACCAAGCTGAAGCATATGGTAAACAAACCGTTTTGACTCTGGAACGGCGGCTGAAGTTAATCAAGAGTCAAAATTTTTTTACAGAAATACTCTTAGTAAAACAACGTGCCATGATTGGTTCCGTCGGTTTAAAGAGAGTAATTTCGATGTTGATGGCTGTTCGTGTGACGTGTTTAGCAACAAAATCTTTCGAAGATGCTAAACTGGAGGAATTGCTTGATAAGAATCCATGCCAAACGCAGAAACAGCTTGCTTCGGCATTAAGAGTTACCCGCCGAGCCATTTGCAAGCGTGACGTTTGATTCAAAAACAAGGAACTATGATTTGAAAATGGATTCACAACAGCAACCCAAAAAAAAGAAAGTCATCGCGACTGCCTGATTCATACCGAGCACTGGCATCCTCGTCGACAGCACACATCCAGCGCGTGTGAAGTCTGCCTCGAAGTCATCGGCCTCTATCCGGTTCTATGCTAAATATTATCTTCGCCAGTCGATCATCCGCCATCCGTGCTACGTGGCCAACCCACTGTAACCTGCCGTGTTTCATCAGCCTGACAATATCAGCGTATTTGTATACTTCGTACAGCTCGTGATTCATGCAGCTGTGCCACACCCCATTTTCTAGTTTGCCTTCGAGTATTGATCGCAGGATTCTACGCACGAAGACCCTAAGTCGATCGGCCTCCTTCCACGTCCACGATTCTTGTCCGTAGAGCGCCACCTGGAGGATCAGAGTCCTTCTTCTTCTTCTTCTTCTTCTTCTTCTTCTTCTTCTTCTTCTTAGATGGCCGTACGTCCTATGACATGGCCTGCATAATGTGGTTCCGCCAATTTACTCGGTCCATGGCTGCCTACCTCCAGTTCCGCGGACACCCGGTACTCTGCAGATCGTGCTCCATCTGGTCCACCCATCTCGGCATTCTAGCTACATGCCTTGCCCAGCGTATCCTTCCAACTTTAGCCACTTTCTGAATACTGGGTTCACCGAAGAGGCGCGCAAGCTCGTGGTTCATCCTACGCCTCTCCACTCCGTTTTCCTGCACACCGCCGACGTTCAAAAACACCGAGTGCTCGCAAGTCCTCCTCGAGCATTGTCCACGTCTCATACCCGTAGATAACAACCGGTCTTATTAGCGTTTTGTACAGGATACACTTGGTGCGAAGACTCAGATTTTGCGACCGTAGTTTTTTATGGAGCCCATAGTGGGCAAGACTTCCACTGATAACACGTCTCCTTATCTCCCGGCTGGTATCGTTGTTCTCAGTTACCAGAGAGCCGAGGTACACAAACTCGTCGACCACCTCGAACTCATCCCCGTCGATTGTTAGCGTATTGCCCTGTCGTGCTCGGACTCACCTGCAAGCATATACTTAGTTTTTGACATATCAATCTTCAGTCCGATCCTATCTGCTTCACGTTTCAGTCGGGTACACTGGTCTGCCACCGTCTCAAAATTTCTGCCGACAATATCCACGTCATCCGCAAAGCAAATAAATTGACCTGATCTGTTGAAAATCGTGCCCCGCATGTCAAACCCCGCTCGTCTCATAACACCCTCAAGCGCGACGTTAAACAATAATCAGGAGAGACCATCACCTTGTGAGACTCGAATGGGTCCGACGTGCCACCCGAAATTCTCACACAACACTTCACATCCTCCATCGTAGCCTTAATTAGTCTTGTCAGCTTCCCCGGAAAACCGTTTTCGTCGAGAATTTTCCATAGCTCTTGTCGGTTTGTTGTATCGTATGCGGCTTCAAAGTCGACGAAAAGATGGTGTGTAGGGACTCTAAACTCACGGCACTTTTGGAGGATCTGCCGCAGTGTAAAGATTTGGTCAGTCGTAGACCGTCCTTCCATGAAGCCGGCCTGGTAGCTTCCTACAAACCTGCTGGATAATGGTGACAGGCGTTGGAAGATGACCTGGGAAAACACTTTGTAAGCGGCATTCAGGACTGTGATCGCTCGAAAGTTCTCGCAGTCTAGTTTGTCGCCCTTTTTGTATATGGGGCAGATAACCCCTTCTTTCCACTCCTCCGGTAGCTGTTCTGTTTCCCAGATCTTGACGATCAGCCGATGCAGCGCGCTAGCCAGTTTGTCGGGGCCCATCTTAATAAGCTCAGCTCCGATGCCGTCTTTTCCGGCCGCTTTGTTGTTCTTGAGCTGCCGGATCGCTTCCTTAACTTCGCTTATTGTTGAGAGTGGCACATCTTTGTCGTTCGTTGCACCTACCACGTCTTCTCCGCTCCTGTTGTGGTCTCCTACTTGCACGCCATTCAGGTGTTCATCGTAGTGCTGCTTCCACCTTTCGATCACCTCACGATCATCCGTCAAAATGCCTCCATTCTTATCCCTACACATTTCGGCTCATGGGACAAAGCCTCTGCGGGATGCGTTGAGTTTTTGGTAGAACTTTCGTGTTTCGTGTGTGCGGTGCAGCTGCTCGAGTTCTTCACATTCATCCTTTTCCTGGCGACGCTTTTTTTCCTTGAAGAGTTGGACTTGCTGCCTCCGTTCCAGTCTATATCGCTCCACATTCTGACGGGTGGCTCTACGCAGCATTGTTGTCCGCGCTGCGTTCTTCTCGTCCGATATCTGCCGACATTCTTCGTCAAACCACTCGTTACGTTGATTCGGTTGCACGTATCCCAGGACTTCCTCCGCAGCACTGCTGATAGCTGTTTTCACGGCATTCCAGCAATCCCCTAGAGGGGCTTCTTCACGCTCTCCCTCTTCTGGCAGTGCAGCTTCGAGCGATGACGCGTACTATGTTGCGATGTCGTGTTGCGATGTCGTGTTGCTTCAGCCGCGCGAGATTATTCCGTGACGGGCGACGGTATCGTATGTTATTCACAACGAATAGTTTTTGGCGTATCTTCTACATCACTAGGTAGTGATCCGAATCGATGTTAGCGCTTCGATGTGATCTGACGTCGATAATGTCCGAAAAGTGCCGACCATCTATCAAAACGTGGTCGATTTGTGTTCCTGTTCTATTCGGTGATCTCCAGGTGAGTCTATGGTGGAGGCTATGCTGGAAGAAGGTGGTACATATGGCCATGTTCTTGAAGGCGGCAAAGTCGATTAGTCTGAGGCCATTTCACTCGTCAGCTGGTGTGCACTGAATCGTCCAATCACCGGTTTGTACTCCTCCTCCTGGCCAACCTGAGCGTTGTAATCCCCGATGATGATCTTGACATCATGTTTTAGGCAGCGGTCATCTTCACTCTCCAACTGCGCGTAGAATTCGTCCTTGTCGTCATCGGTACTTCCGAGGTGTGGGCAATGCACGTTGATAATACTAATGTTGAAGAAACGGCCTTTGATCCTCAACCTGCACATTCTAGGGCTGATTGGCCACCACCCGATCACCCGCTTCTGCATCTCTCCCATCACTATAAAAGCTGTTCCCAGCTCATGTGTGCTTCCACAACTCTGGTAGATGGTGTGACCATCCCTGTACGTACGCACCATCGTCCCCTTCCAGCATAACTCCTGCAGCGCTACGATGTTGAAGTTGCGGGTCTTCAATTCCTCGGAAAGCACGCGAGATCGGCAGTTCCATGTTCCGAGAATCCAATCGTTAGTCCGTTTTCGTTGCCTAGGTACTAGCCGATTGTTCCGGTCCGTACTTAACGTTATTGCGTTCGTTGCTGTTGTTTTTTAATGGCGCGGGCTTGCAAGGCCAGCGACCAACCCCACTATGTCGCAGGAGGGCCATCGTAGTGCCATTGTTTTGAGTCCCCGGTACTACCAGGACATGAGAAGGACACTGCGTTACTTAGAACGCTTCTGTTGGTATCGATCCCAGGAAACTCCCTTCCAAGGAAGAAAGCCCCGCCCCCTGTCAGCATGCGACCAGCAGTCCCACCAGGGTTGGTTACCCGATCTTTCCACTGGTTACTCGCACATCAGTTGGTACCACGAGAAGGTAGGGGTACGGTAGCTGGAAGGCTGAGGTTCACTAGTGGGAACTGTTACGCGCCTTTGGTCCAGTTATTAACCAACCAAATCAGGATCAGAGTTCTATAGACCGCAAATTTCGTACGGATCTATAGGCTACGGGACCTAAACTGGCTACGTAATCTGCAATAGACTCTATTCGCTGCCGCGATCCGTCTTTTCATCTCGCGGCTCACCTCGTTGTCACATGTCACGAGAGTACCAAGATAAACAAATTCGTTGACCACTTCGAGGGTAATCCCATCCAACGAACTAACACCCGCAGAACTACCACGCGCTCTTCCAGCTACAAGGTACTTCGTTAAACACTTCTGTGGTGAGTCCAATTTACTCAGCTTCCCTTCTGAAGGCCGTCAAGGTCTCCCAACACCAATTATATCGCGAAGTCCAGAAGCATGTGAGACTTCATGATAATGGTGCCGCTTCGCTGCACACCTGTCCTTCATATTGCACCTTCTGCACTTTCCGTCACCTTGGTTCAGACCATCTAACGTAGCAAACGCGCCCGAAAATTCGTCCCCTGTCCTGACGCTTAATGTGAAACCGTCAAGCGTCGCATGTAACAGTTTAAGTAGTTTTGTTGGGAAACCATGTTCAAGCATAATTTACCACAGCTCGTTGCGTTTCAGTGTATCGTACGCCACCTTAAAGTCAATAAACAGATGATGTGTCTGCTAGTTGTGTTCTCGAAACTTGTCGGGGATTTGTCTCTAGGTAAACATCTGGTTCGTTGTAGGTCGTCCCACTCGACAACCGCAGTAGTATTCTCCAACAAAGGCTTCCTGCAACGGCCTCAGTCGCTGTAACAGGATACTGAAGAGATTTTTTCACGAAATTGAGGAGAGTTATGCCTCGATAATTACTACAGTCGAGTCTATGCCTCTCCTTGTAAATAGGGCATATGAATCATCCCAACCAGTCCTTAGGTAGTTGTTCCTCAGACCATACCCTTAGGATAAACTAGTGAATTGCATTATACAGCCGCTCGCTCCTGACTTTGAAAAGTTCGGCCGGTAAGCCCAGTTGCTTTGTGGTTCTTCAGCTCTTTTCAAGCATTCTTAACCTCGTCCAATGTTGGTCGGTCCACATTCCATAGCTTGTCCGTCCTCCCCAATTTCTGTCCTGTTCCCCTCGACGACTCTTCTACCTTCCTTACCGTTCAACAGCACTTCAAAATGTTGCTTCCAACGCCTGGCCGCCTGCGAGTTATCGATAATCAAGTTCCTCTCCCTGTCATTACACATGGCAGATCCGGTTCCTGACTTTTTTAATCGTTCCATAGAATCTCCTCGTGTCCTGCCTGGTGGAACAATTATCCGCCTCCGCGAGGACGCGATCGTAGTGCTAACGTTTCTCACGGCAGTGAAGCATCTTTTCGGCATCTCTTGCCTCCCGGTATTTCTCCCGCATCTGACGCGTCACGCGATTAGCTGCTACTAACATGTTGGCGTTGGCCCGGTTCTTCTCTTCCGTCATTTCTAGACACTCAGCATCGAACCAACCACTACGCATAGTTCTCGTTGTCATGCCTATCACTACTCGCGCTGTTTCGCTGACCGCATCATGGATGTGCTTCCACTGCTCGTTCAGGTCTACTCCAGCTGGTTCACCGATCTGTCAATCAACTTTCCGAGTATACTCTGCCGCAACTCCTTCCACTGATAAACTCTGGATGTCCAGACGTAGCTTCCTCTCCGATCTCGATTCAAATACGTTGGACAGCCGGGTGCGAATCTTACCTACCAGGAGATAGTAATCCGACTCGATGTTTGGCCCTCGAAAGGGCCGCATATCTTTGACGTCTGAAAAGTGCCGGCCGTCGATCTGGGAGCAGGCCTTTCCATTGGGGTGTCTCCAGGCGTGCTTCCGAGTGTTCAGATGTGCAAAATGGGTACTACAGATTGTCATTCCGCTGGCCTCGGCGAAGTTCACTAACCTCAAGCCGTTGTCGTTGGTGGTAGAGTGAAGACTTTCCCTACCAATAGCGGCAGAAATCCTCTCGTCCGACTTGTGCGTTCATATCTCCGATGACAATCTTTATGTCGTGTTGTGAGCACTCCCAATACATTTTCTCAAGGAGCTCGTAGCAGTCCTCGTCTACGTCATCGGTTTCATTGTTTGTCGGCGCGTATACGTTGATAAGGCTGTATTTGAAGATATGCCCTTGATTCTCAATACGCATAGGCGGTCAATAAAAGGCCTCCACCTAATGACACGCTTCAATTGGTTTCCTAGTTTGCCGTCATTGTAGTAGATGTGGTACTTGAAAGAAGTGTCCGATCAACCGCCCGGATATGAAGAACTAACATCATCAAATTACATATCTATCAAAACACAGCTTTTTCCTACCATTGTTTTCTTAACCCCTTCTCGCGGAGAGAAATCAGTTTTCACCTTCAAAAATGATATTCAAACTTTGATTTACATTAACTGCATGCACAATTCATACAAACTGCATTGCGTGAAAAAGATTGTTCTCTCGCTAAAACTTCCTTATCTAGAAGTTGTTGTTAAAATTACCAAAGTCGATTTTCCGACTAATGTCGTACTTTGAAATTGGCTTTTCTTTTTAAAGGAGAACACTTTGTTGCACTGGAAGAAACTTAACTTTATTTAACAAATTTACAAAAGTCGTCTTAACACTACAAGTTGCACACGCGATTTATAACTATTCGAAAAATCCTTTATCTATAACTATTCCTTAAGATGCCAGAGTTTTCATTAAAATTAGAGAAAATTTATTTATTTTACTTCTGGCTCTAACGGGTCCTTCCATTAGAAAGAAAGAGAAAGTAAACTTCTAATGCGCTTTGGTCCCTTCACATGGGAGTGGCTTATCCTAAAGTCCTAACTAAACAAAACGTTTAAAATACACAATCTACGCGTGAGACCGTTTTTACGTTCCTTATCATAACTCTATTCTAGAGGTCTCGCGCGGATCTAGCATGTTCTAGTCAGCTCGATCGTGTCTTATGGTCTGTTGCTATGCGATCTTATATTTTCTCTCGCTTCTAAGCGACACTAAATTATTCAATTACGGAGCGACACTCACCGTATTTAATAGTTTCATCGTTCAAAATTTTAAATATAGTTGTTGTATGAGAACCAAAGCTCAGATATTAGGTGATGTCATACGGGAATGGGCTAAGAAACAAATATTGATGCACAGAAAATACACGTCGGACATTATCTGAATTATCTGAACCACCAACGGGTCCAATCGAAACTTATGTTTACAATACTAGAATACTAAAAAACGCTCGTGGTGTTGGAATAGAAGAGAATGATATTTTCGACGTTTGCCGTGAACTGCTTCTTAAGTTTTGAAACTGATAATTTTAAGTACTCTTCCGAACGAACGCTCTGAATTGGTGTTCTTTCCAAAAGTAGAATATGAGCAAAATCATTTCAAATCGCCTGGAAATACGCGGAAATTTATTCGACCATTTTTGATTTGAATGAAACTTTACACACGTATTTGGCTTAGCAAACTGAGCATTTTTCACAGGTGGAGAGATTTCTTACACCCATAATTTACATTCTAAAAGGGCGTATGCCTTTTGGCATAGGTTTTATTCGAAGCATTGTAGCCCAGAAACCGTTGGTTGTATAGAAAAACTGTCTGAGAATGAGCTGTAGCGAATCGAAAATGCATCATAAAAAAATATACACTGTACAAAAAAAATTTTTTTGACCAAAAAAAATTAAAAATAAACATTAAATTTCAATTTAAAAAAAAAAGAGTTGAATTTTTTTTAATTTTTTTTAAAAGAAACTCGACGTTAATACGCAACTTTTAAAAAAAGTCCAGGATGGAGAAATGAAAAATAATTTTTTTATGGTAGATTAATTTTTTTATGAAAATTCTAATTCAAACATTTTTTCAAAACATTTGTATTCTGATGATTTTAAAAGATGCTGAGAGTTATTTTGAATCAAAAAGCTCTTGGTAGTAAACATTCTAAAGGCATTGGTTTTCGAGTTATTTCTAATTTAAGCTCGAAAAATTATAATTATTTAGGAAAATACACGTTTTTCTTAATTTGTCCATTATACTCCAGCAAAAACCATACGTTCATTGGAATGCTTGATCAAAAATATACAATTCATTCTTTGACAAACATTCGGCAAGGGGGAGCGTGTAGGTAGGCTAAGGTTTAGCGCTTGAGTTATTTATCCAATCGTTTTGTTGTCAAAGAATGAATTGTATATTTTTGATCAAGCATTCCAATGAACGTATGGTTTCTGTTGGAGAACCATGCACAAATTAAGAAAAACGTGTATTTTCCTAAATAATTATAATTTTTCGAGCTTAAATTAAAAAAAACTCGAAAACCGACGCCTTTAGAATGTTTACTACCAAGAGCTTTTTGATTCAAAATGACTCTCTGCATCTTTTAAAATCATCAGAATACAATTATTTTGAAAAATGTTTGAATTAGAATTTTTATAAAAAAATTAATCTACCATAAAAAAATATTTTTTATTTCTCCATCCTGGACTTTTTTAAAAGTTGCGTATTAACGTCAAGCTTCTTTAAAAAAAAAATTAGAAAAAATTCAACTCTTTTTTTTTAAATTGAAATTTAATGTTTATTTTTAATTTTTTTTGGTCAAAAAAAAATTTTTTTTGTACAGTGTATATTTTTTATGGTGCATTTTTAATTCCCTACAACTCATTCTCAGACAGTTTTTCTATATAACCAACGGTTTCTGGGCTACAATGCTTCGAATAAAACCTATGCCAAAAGGCATACGGCCTTTTAGAATGTAACTCATGTAAAAAATCTCTCCACCTGTGAAAAAGGCTCAGTTTGCTAAGCCAAATACGTGTGCAAAGTTTCATTCAAATCAACAATGGTCGATATTCGACCATAGGTCATTTGGCGCGATCTTGCTCATATACCAAATCCTTGCTGACTGTGTCAGTGTTGTTGTACGGTTTAAATATGTTTATTTTTAAGTTTTAAGTTTTATTTTCAGAGTGGTGTTAAAGTTCTTCTGTTGTCAATGCGTCGATTCGATTGTTTATGAAAGTTAGAGTAAATTAGAGTTGAAAAAAACCTTGATTGTTTTAATACCATTTATCACGTTACTACCGTAATATCTGATAGTTTTCCGGTCTAGACTTGGTGCTATAGAAATTGGATGTTCCTTTCAAGTGCTACCAATTGCCAGTCCAAGGTGCGAAACAGAAGGAATTGTTTACTATAGCAGCCTCATTCTCTTAGGCGTCCAATTATAAGGCCGCATTATTAATTGATTACCGAGAACGCCCGAAAAGCAGTCCCTAGGACGCCGCTGCAGTGTTCTGGATTTTAGTTACGGTTGTCTTCCGCACGCTTCTGTTATTGACAAACAATTCACATTTGCCGCTACCCTAGAACAATTTATACCTGCTTCGGTGGCGAATGCGACACAAGCCGTATAATGTGTAAACCCTCGGAAAGTTTGCTTTCACTAAGCGCAACCCGTCGTCGGCACGAGTCGCATCGCGGTATTCAGTGTAACAAAAAGTGACTGGAAAACCGACTGCTCTCCGCGCTACCACCTGCGGATTCGTTTTTCAACGTTGCTAGCATTCACCAAACCAGGACTGGCAATTATAGAACGTCGCGCTGCGTTGGTGGTTTATTCCTTCATCCCTATTTCGTAGCACAGAGGGTTGAGTGATCCAGTGGGCGTTTGGATGACTGGGTGGTGGTTATAATTACATGAATAGGCAGTAACAAGCGCTGGCGAAACTCAGCGCAACCATCGCGTCGGGTTCAATCGGCTTCCCGGGGGAGCAGGGATATCAGTTGAAGCGTGACGGTGAAAATTTTTATTCACCTCGAAAATCCCACACTACCGATCGGGACCGGGTCTGGGTGCGACATAGGGGGTATTCCGGCGTGGCGCGTGCACATAAAAACGATTAAGTATCAGACTTTTCAGGCAACCGGCTGGAACAACACAGAAGCCAGTAATAACAATGATGTGGCGTTCGCAATTATCAGGACGACGGCACGAGACTGCCCGGTGGAAATAATTATTGATCAATTGCTTTTTGTCGGTTCGAGTATGATTGAATTAAACGACGGCTGCTGATTTGGTAGAAAGTCTAGTATACATTTGGTAAATCCTCTAAACTTTGGATCAGCCATATCGCTGGGTTGTGCTCACCGTCAGAATACATATTCGTTTATTTTATGTCGAGATTTTAAATACTATGCATGTAATAGTGTAATAATCTTGTGATATCGGCGCAAATCAAAGTATCTGCTAACATCCTTTTTAATAGTCGGGTCCCATGCTGAACAAATTTGTTGTTCTATCAATATAAACTATGTGATGCACGAGATTCTTGTAAAATGAAAAATGTGATTGTCACCAAACTGTAGAATTAGATGAATTTAGATTCTGTGAATTACTCACTCCACTCAAACAAAAAGTCTTGAAACCTCGTTCACCAACTCGAGGCACTCAGGTAAAGACTGAGTTATGAGAAAGTAAACATGGATTAACCTACAACCTATTAGTAGATTGCCGCATAAAAATTGGACTAATCAGAGCCCAACATCCTAACCATACTCTACCGATACATTTTGAACGCATGGCACATGTGAACAGTAAATTTCTTTTCACTTGCAAAATATGCAACCTCAATCCCGCTTTCCCAGCTGTACGATCAGATTGATATAACCACTCTATTACAGGACAACGTATGAAGCAGCCCTGTTAGTTGTTATGTCTGAACAAGCGACATCGTTTAGGATGCCCTAACTTTTATTTACTTCGTTTTCTTCTCGTGCATCAGGTATCAGTGATATGGCTCGTGAAATACGTTCTTCAGTCCGGCAAGTATGTTTCCGTAACCCAACCGTTTGATATTGAAGCATGGTGAAAAACCCTAACCGTAGTTTTTACATTTTTGTTCAATCTTTTTGATTTTACATTTACATTGTGTTTTTCGTAATTTCAAAACATAGTTTTGTGTCACGAAGGAATCGAAAAGATCAACCACCTGTACTTCCGCGTCATGTTCTCGCAAGTAATTCCCAGATTCCCACCTGTTCTATCGAGATGACCAACTTTCGCACATGTCCTTTCTTGAGAACTCCTCTGTATTGCGTCAATATTGAATAGTGTAATGATGTAGGCTCATTATAAAATAAATTACAATTTATTCATACATATAAACTGTTTAAAATTAGTAGTATACTAAACTATATTAAAATTGATTGTTTGGAGCTCAATAATATGAGTAGTTTTTGTGAATATGTATTGAAAACTTTGATGGGGTGAAAACGTTTGTGTTTCAGAACACCGATTTATTTGCTGCTATTTTGTTTGGAGGAAAACCAATGTTGGACATTCTATCGTTCCGAGTATCCACTGTGAATGTTGCCACCAGAACACACCACCGATGAAGGAAAAGCTCGAGGCATTCCTAGATACCGTGCTGTTTCGTTGTAGGTACGTATACACACAGCTATCGTACATCCATACCACAGGACCGTGCTTCTGCTTCCTGGGGGGTGGTAGACTGCCGTTGTTTTTCATGCTGTTGCCATCAGTATGAGCCAAATGGCCCATCCATGCCATGCCAAGTAAAGTAGCTTGCAATGCTGCACGTTGCGTTGGCGCAAGTCGCATCTCGGACTATAAGGAGCAACTGAACTCGGGAGTGGGTTGTACGTCCCAAAAGTCTGGCATGTCATCCGCTTCGCAAGCAGCCGTCGAGCACTCTACTGACTTGTCTGCTTGTATGTATACTGGTTTCGCTATATTCTCGCCGGTGCTTTGGGCTACCGGGCACTACCTACCTAGCCACAGACGGTAGCGTGAAACGGCATAACAACTCTGTTGAAGATTTCTGGATGAAAATGTCATTCTACACTGGAAAGTTTCACTTTTAGTTTTTAACTATTTTTAATTACTGAATAGTGAAACTTTAAATTTAAAGTTCACTCCCGTGCGATGAAATGTTTTCTTATGCAAGATTTTATGGATCTAGGGTAGGAAACATCTTCTAAGCAGCTTTAGGAACCGCCTGTGTATTGAGACGAAATACTCGAAATGTGTTGGGTGAAATTCAAACAGAAGTATATCAATCTGTTCTCTATCTTTTTCTCTGTCAAAACTAGTTTTCAGATTGTAAAACTAAGTTAGCAAACTTCAATTAAAGTTACCAACCGAGGGACACTATTCCAATCACCCCGAACCTATTCTAAACAGTTACCATATGTTTTGCAGGCGTTTTATTTCAGTACCCGAAGTGGCTCCTGAATGGCTGCGATATAGGTCGATTTGTTTCAATTAGTGATTGTTCACAGATTGCTTTGTGATTAACGGTATTTCTTAGATTCGTAAGACAGCTAGACAATCAAAGTTTTCGTTTCCATCATTAAAACTGTCGATATTGATCAAAATTCAGGAGTTTGAGGCCTGTTTTCTTCGACTGATTAAAATAGGTGCTATTGCTTAAGCCGTTCCTTACCCTATAACTAAGCTAAAATCAAACATATTTTCATGGTTTATGCACTGATCGACTTGTTTTTTAATACAAGATTTGTTTTAAGTGTTAAAAGCAAGCCATTATTTGGGCTTCAAACGGAGAGTTGGCAAATTTGAAGGAGCGTCAAACTTAGCTCCAGCCCTCACAAGTCCCTATCTCGCACCTCCACGAGTCATATGATACCATAGATTAGCAGCTGAACATGGTCACAACTGATTTACGTTGTTTGGGTAATGTTATCATCCGACAGCTAAGAGAGTATGTGCGACGCTATCCGGCGGTCTGTTCACCAAGATGGGTCGGCTCAAAACAGCGCCTGATCTCCATGTTAATAGCGAATGATCAACGTCCTGGTAACAGTGTGGGACTCTAGACAGAACTGACACGATGATCCCGCGGCGAGACAGAGGTTGTAAAAGGCCTACCAAGCCACCCCGCAAAACACTAAACGGAGTAAATACGGATCAGAACAATCGGTACAGACATAGGCAATAGAATAAAGAACTACGGTTGGAAACCCGGTACACGTAACTGCAGATTGTTCTGTTTTCATGGTGCGACAGGAACATTGGAGTTGTGGTAAACCAACGAGCTGAAGACTTTGTAGTACTGGGTGAGATGCGCCAACGCGTGATCGGGTCGCAGCCGATCAGTGCGAGGATGTGTAAGTTGAGGATTGAGGGCCGGTTCTTCAACTACAACATCATCAACGTGCACTACCTAGACGAAGGAAGACCCGACGACGAGAAGGAAGCGTTGCGCAACTGGAACAGGTGTATGATAGCTGTCCATAGAAGAAGAATCCAACACAAGAAATAATGCTCCAACATCGAACGAGGTCAAACGTGCAGCGCTACCGACACGCACGGAACAGGCAAAACTCGGTCTTTCAGAAGAAGAGGCACCAGCAGGAAGATCGAGATCGTGAGTCAATGGAGGAACTGTACCGTGCGAATGACACACGAAAGTTCTACGAGAAGCTGAACAGTTTCTGCAGGGACCCGGACGGCAACCCTCTCAGGCACAAGTGTGAGGTGATTGAAAGGTGGAAGCAGTACTACGACGAGCACCTTAACTGCAATGTAGCAAAAGGCGACAATGAAGTGGTAGTAGTTCTCGGTGTACGCGCAGATGCAGACAGAATCCCAGCATCTGACCTCCAGGAGGTTAAAGAGCGAGATATTAAAACACGGTGGCGGAGCACTAACTCAGGCGCTACAGTGGGCTATTGCCAAGATTTGGGAGGACAAGGTAGTATCGGAGGAGTGGATGCCCCATCTACAAAAATGGCGACGCGTTGGATTGCTGCAATTATGTTGCTGAGCATGTGTTTTGGCCAGATTAAATATCATCACGATACGTCAAAAAAAATACAAACGTTCCTAAACCACCACTCGACTCTTTTTGTACCCCAATACGCAACCCAACGAAGATCTCTTAGGGATTTTGAGTTCTTTCGGTGCAAAAATTACTGAAGATCAACGAATTGCGAACAGTTGATCGGTAGAATCAAGAGATGCATTCGAAACGCGGACTTGTACGGCCTTCAACGCCGTCGTTTCGGCATCATAAGAAAGCTTCTTCTGGAGGCCGGGAAGGCCGATAAGGTTTGTTCCACTTAGTATTCGGCCGTTTCCTTTTATTCACTGCAGCGCCTCTAGTTATCGTACCGAGCGTTTTGATCTGGAAGGTTTGTTTACTTAGTGGGGAAAATTTCGTCAGGATCGGTACACGCGTTGAAATGTTATCCAAAATGGAGCGCGAGAGACGAGAAAAAATTGTGCACACTTACGTTTATAATCCAGCATGGTCAGGAGAAGTGATCGCCAAGGCTCTTAAACTACCGAAATCGACTGTGAATACCTTGCTCAAACGTTACCGGGACACTTTGAGGGTGGATCGCGCTAAACAAACCAAACGTAGAAGTGAAACATTGGACCAGAAACTACGACCGAAGGTAATCAGGGCAGTCCGGAATAATCCTGGGGTCTCTTGTTAGCGAAACGGTTCATTGCAGCACATAGTACAGTTCTTCGAATCTGTATGCGTGAAGGAGTACGGTCGTATCATGCCAGCAAACAACCCAACAAGACGCTGGAACAAAACGTAGTTGTAAAACCCGAGCAAGAAAGCTATACGAGCAACTCCTGACAGAGTACAACGGCTGTATTTTGATGAACGATGAAACATACGTCAAAATGGACTTTGGACAATTTTACCTTGCTAACCATAAGGGGAATGCTCCAGGTAGGTTCAAATTTCGCGGATAAATTCGCCCGCAGGTTGATGATTTGCCAAGCCATCTGTAGCTGTGGAAAGAAGACAAAAGTTCATCACTGGAGCAACCATGAATGGACAAGCTTACAATAAGAAGTGTCTTCAAGAGATAATTTTGCCGTTCATCCAGTCATACGAAGGCCCCGTGATGTTCTGGCCCAATATAACTAGCTGCCACTACGCCCGGTATGTATTGGAATGGTACAAGCAGAATAATACAGATATGGTCGAAAAAAGGATTAACCCACCCCACCATACAGCCCACATTTTCGTCCCATTGAAAGATATTAAGTCCAGCGTAAATTGAAGAAGTGTGGCAAATCAATTAAAACATCAGCTGATTTGAGGAAGTGATGATAAAAAATTGCCGATACGGTTGATGTTGCCACTGTGCGGAAATTTATGGGAGATATTTGACGGAAAGTTTGAGAATTCATCAGAACAGCAGACAAAAAAAATCTTGTATTTTTTCCTTGAAGTTTAAAGAAAATCCGGCAAAAACATATTTTTACCAATTTTGTACGTTATTTCCTCATAGAGGAACCGGATATTGTATGCGGCCAAATTCTAAATGATCGTGCCTACTTTGAACTCTGAAGATGCTCCGCTCGAATAAAGTTCGCCGCCGTACGAAGTTGACCATCTACAAAACACTGATCCGGCATTTCTCTACGGCCACGAAACTTGGACCATGCTCGTGGAAGGCCCAGACCCTTGGGGTTTTCGAACGAAAAGTGCTGCGTACCATCTGCGGTGGAGTGCAGATGGAAAATGGATCATGGCGGAGGCGGATGAACCACGAGTTACATCAGCTGCTGGGAGAACCACTCATCGTTTAAACGGTGAAAATCTGGAGACTGCGGGATATTGAGCATGTCGCAAGAATGTTGGACGACAGCCCGGGGCAAATAGTTATTGATAACGAGCCGACTGGAACAAGGGCGCGCAGCGAGCAAGGTTGCAGACGACATGGCTGGTGAATTGAATGTCGTATAATACAGCTATTGACACCTTGGTCTGAAAATTTCCGAAGGTTTAACGGATGACAACTAAAATTTGTCGTTCAATATCAAACTACACAGTGAGACAGAAGAATTTTTTTTTTCAGAGAAAAACACAAAAATATAATTGTAACTTAAATATCTCAAAAAACTCACTTATTATAAAGCTGAATTGTTTCTTCGAAAACTACACACTGTAAGCTAATCAGTTTTCTGAAATTGGAAAAATAAAAAAAATCTACAAAATTTGTCGAAAATAACTAACTTTTTTCTCCAACTTTTCTTACAGTGTTTAGTGTATTTTTTGAGAGAACAAAATTATTATATACAACCTTGTCGAAGACACTATACCGATCAAACGAACCGTTTAGATGCTAAAAATGTTTTTTATCATTCATAGCCACTCGGCGTGGTGATTAATCCCAAAAACTTGAAGTTCTGGATTTTTTGCTAACATGAATCAAACGTGTACTTTTTGATAAAATGTTCGTGCTTTTTGCTTCGACGCCATTTTGAACAAAACTGAACATGCAGAAACAAAATAAAAAGTGTACTGGCATAAAGAAGAAAGAAGGAGCTTACATGTTATATCCTTTCTTTTTTTTAGAATACATAACTGTTATATCATGTCATTGTAAAAAATAAATGTCTATTTTGAAATACATCTTCAACAACTATTGGAAAATAACCTAGAAATATCGAAATTTACTCGGAGCACTAGAAAGATATTTTTGGTTACCAAGTCTGTATATCAACCCACCAACATCGCTGTTTACGCTAATTATATTTTATATTATCATGGTTCCTATCAAAGCAGACAAAGTGGTTTATAAATCTAAGATTTATTTAATTCATCGGATAAAATACCTGAAATGTTCCCAGGTGAACCAAAATATGTGGATGGGTCAAAATACCCCCGTTACGCTACCGATTTGGCTTTTGCATGCATGTTAAATAACCAAAGTGCACCTAAGAAGGAACCTTCATCAGTGGTGGTTTTCCCAATTTTTTTTCGGGCCGTAAAAAGCGGCACAGAATTTTTTTTTTGTTTTTTTCGTCGGTCTTGATCCGTCACTGTTGTTGTGCCAATCGCCGACGCCTGGGGAAGCGAATCCACCCAGGACTCTAACTTACTTACGCCAATGGCTTTTATTTCTCATGCGATGGAAGGCATGATCCCAGAGATTTTTCGCCTTAGAAATTCTCCCAAATTCGGCTAGGATTAAAACTAGACCAATGTGGTTGGTTGTGAGTGGATTACGCCGCCCCACAACTATCGGCACCTATGCCGGCATTGAGATTCGAACCCAGGCCACCAGCGTGGTTAACGGAGATGTTATCAGCTACGCAAAACCCCCCACCTGAAATGATTTTTTTTTTCTTCATCTATAGTTTATTTGACACGGCACAAATACAATTCAATGTTTAACGGCGCCAATTATATCTGGTAGCTTACTTTCTAAAGTATCTTAATAACTAAAAGCAAATTTTTTATCCTCGCTGCCGACTACGAGCTGAAACTAAATCTAACTTAAAGCTAGAATATTTTGCATTAAAAGCACAGGTTTGCTGTTTGATGGTTTTCATTGCCATAGGTAGGCAGCATATTAAATTTGTTCCGCTGCTGGGCCAAGATATTACGGACTGGCATATTGGGTTGTTTCCATCGGGCCTTGAGAGTATCGTGCGGGTCTGATTGCTGTTTCGGATCCGGGGTCTTAACGTGTTCTTGTCGTTTGGTTGGATGTAGGCGGAAGGGGATAGGACTAAACTGGGGCGTGGATGGATTTCAGGAAAACGTATATAAGGGACATGTAGGATAGGTCACGGCTCGCCAAGATATCACGAACAGGAACAGCCGGCTGCCTACCTTCGGCCTGCGGGGAAGCTATTAATCTAGACCTGGCGTCACGGTGTACAGGGCATGACCAAACAACGTGCCCTATGTCGTGATAACCTTCACCACAGGCACAGATACCACTCTCCCCGAGCCCAACACGACGGAGATGCGCGTCAAATCTATAGTGATTGGACATAAGCCGGGACATCACGCAAATGAAATCCCGACCCACATCCAACCCCTTGAACCACGGGTTCGTCGATACCTTGGGGATTATGGAATGTAACCACCTTCCCAGTTCCCCCTTGGTCCAAGAATTTTGCCAACTGATGATCGTATTCTGACGTACAAATGCGAAAAATTCATTAAAGGCAATTGGTCTTTCATAAATATCACCATTTGTTGCGCCCACCTTAGCCAAAGAGTCCGCTTTCTCATTACCCGGTATCGAGCAGTGAGAAGGGACCCACGCTAAGGTCATCTGAGTAGATTTTTCGGATAAAGCACTCAGATGTTCCCGTATTTTCCCCAGGAAATACGGAGAGTGCTTAACATCTTTCATCGATCGGAGAGCCTCAATGGAACTGAGACTGTCCGTAAAGATGAAATAATGGTCCGTGGGCATTTTTTCGATAATCCCTAGGGTGTACTGAATTGCAGCTAATTCTGCGACGTAAACAGAAGCAGGATTATCGAGCTTATGGGAGACGGTTAAATTGTTATTGAAGATACCGAAGCCAGTGGACCCATCAAGAAGTGATCCGTCAGTGTAGAACATATTGTTGCAGTTGATGTTTCGATAATCATTGGAAAAAAATTTAGGGATCTGCTGCACGCGTAAATGATCCGGGATTCCACGAGTTTCTTCTATCATGGATGTGTCGAAAAACACAGTGGAATCAGAAGTATTTGATAAGTCGACACGATTTGGAATATTCGAAGAAGGGTTAATATTTTGGGACATGTGATTGAAATACAATGTCATAAAACGGGTTTGAGAATTAGGTTTGATTAACCTTTCAAAATTTTCAATCACGGGACGGTTCAAGACCTCACATTTGATTAGAATACGAGAAGACAGGCTCCAGAAGCGGTTTTTCAATGGTAGTACTCCAGCTAAGATCTCCAAACTCATCGTATGGGTCGATTGCATGCAACCCAAGGCGATACGCAAACAACGATATTGTATTCGCTCCAGTTTGATCAAATGTGTGTTTGCTGCGGAGCGGAAGCAGAAACACCCGTACTCAATAACAGACAGTATCGTTGTTTGGTAAAGCCTTATAAGGTCTCCTGGGTGGGCTCCCCACCATTGTCCGGTTATTGTACGAAGAAAATTCACTCTTTGTTGACATTTTTTCATCAGATACCTCACGTGACAACCCCAGGTGCCTTTAGAGTCGAACCAGACACCAAGATATTTGTGTACCAAAACCTGAGAAATCGTTTTACCCATTAATTGTGTTTGAAGCTGAGCAGGTTCATGCTTCCTAGAAAAAACTACTATCTCAGTCTTCTCCGGAGAGAATTCGATACCTAGCTGTAAAGCCCAAGCAGACAAATTGTCCAAGGTATCTTGCAATGGTCCTTGCAAATCGGCAGCTTTGGCTCCTGTAACAGAGATTACACTGTCGTCTGCAAGTTGTCTTATCGTGCATGAATTTGCCAGACATTCGTCGATGTCATTTACATAAAAGTTGTAAAGAAGGGGGCTTAAACATGAGCCCTGGGGAAGACCCATGTAGCTAATGCGAAAAGTTGCCAAATCGCCGTGCGTAAAATGCATGTGCTTTTCGGACAACAAATTGTGCAAAAAATTGTTCAAAATTGGAGAAAATCCTTGTCGGTGAAGTTTACCCGAAAGAATGTCAATAGAAACGGAATCAAAAGCCCCCTTAATGTCCAAGAACGCAGACGCCATTTGTTCTTTGCGAGTATACGCCAGCTGAATATCTGTTGAAAGCAACGCAAGACAATCATTCGTCCCTTTGGCACGGCGGAAGCCAAATTAAGTATCTGATAGTAGACCATTTGATTTGACCCAATGGTCTAAACGACGGAGTATCATTTTTTCCATCAATTTCCGGATACAGGATAGCATTGCAATCGGCCTATAAGAGTTGTGATCAGAAGCTGGTTTCCCTGGTTTTTGGATGGCGATCACCTTCACTTGCCTCCAATCCTGCGGTACAATGTTTTGCTCCAGGAACTTATTGAACAAGTTCAACAAGCGCCTCTTGGCATTGCCGGGTAGATTCTTCAACAAGTTGAATTTGATTCTATCTAACCCAGGCGCGTTATTGTTACAGGACAGGAGGGCAACTGAAAATTCTGCCATCGTAAAAGGTGATTCTATCGCGTCGTGGCCCGGAGACGCATCGCGAACAATGTTTTGCTCAGGAACAGAGTCCGGACATACTTTCCTGGCAAAATCAAATATCCACCGACTTGAAGACTCCTCGCTTTCGTTGACCGTTACGCGATTCCGCATTCTTCGGGCTGTGTTCCAAAGAGTGCTCATCGATGTCTCCCTCGACGTCTCGTTCACGAACCGACGCCAATATCCGCGTTTCTTTGCTTTAGCCAGGCTTGAATCGAATCGACCGCTTTTGAAATCATTTCCTCGTATAACTTCCAATCGACGTTCCGTGTGAGGTCATACGGAATGTCAACTGGTCGCATGCGAGTTGACCCGTTATTGATTGAAATAAGAATAGGCAAATGGTCGCTACCGTGAGGATCGAGGATTACCTTCCATGTGCAATCCAACCGTAGCGACGTCGAACATAAGGATAGATCCAAAGCGCTTGGGCGCGCTGGAGGTTTCGGGATACGTGTCATTTCACCATTGTTTAAAATAGTCATGTCGAAGTCATCGCAAAGGTTATAGATTAAAGAGGAGCGGTTATCATTGTATGGGGAACCCCAAGCCACGCCATGAGAGTTGAAGTCTCCCAAAATCAAACGTGGCGAGGGAAGAAGTTCTATTAAATCAAAGAGCAACCGTTGCCCAACCTGTGCTCTGGGATGAATATATATTGAGGCAATACAAAGCTCTTTACCTTGTATTGTCATTTGACATGCGACAACTTCGATGCCTGGAATCGAGGGGAGGTTAATACGATAGAAAGAATAGCACTTTTTAATCCCTGAAAGTACTCCTCCATATGGGGTGTCTCGATCAAGGCGAATAATATTAAAATCATGGAAGTTGAGATCAACATTTGAAGTAAGCCAAGTTTCACAAAGGGAAAATGCATCGCATTTGTTTTTATTTATCAAAACTTTAAACGAATCAATTTTTGGTAAAATACTTCTACAATTCCACTGTAAGACAGAGATAGAGTCCTTCATATACGCAGTTGAATTAGGCATCGAAGGATACAATCGCTGCAAGGAGGGGCCATTGGGCAGTCAACTACTTCAAAAATGATCTAACTGTTGGGTGGAATGCTGTAAGTAAAATTTTAATTGGATTGGGTACATTGAAATTTTCAAAAATCCAGTCCACAATGTCAGAAAATTTCACTAATCCAGAGGTTGTTTCATCAACTGGGAGTGCAAAAGGAACAACTGGGGTTTTAGATGTTCCTGGCAGTGCTGGGGACTCCTTCTGGGACTTTAAATTTGCAAGCCCAGGAGGAGTTTGCTTCGGTTTTTCCGCAGCACTGTTTGGTTTGTTCGTACTTTTCATTACACTTTGGGAAATCTTAGGACCTTTACGGGGAAGTTTAGGAGAAGAAACATTTTTCCTCTTCCTAGACTCCCCAGGATTGGCATAAGATGTTCCCGCTAATGAATCGTCAGAATCGATTTCATCAGAGGGCAACAGATCAAAGGGGTTCGATGTTATGGTAGAAGTGGTCACGGTCTTCTTCAGCATCTCAGCGTAAGAACGCTTTGAACGCTCCTTAAGTGACCGCTTGATTTTATCTCTGCGCTGCATGTACACCGGGCATGTGGAGAGCTCATGCTGGTTTTCCCCACAGTGAATACATTTTTCAGCATTAACACTGCAAGAATCTTCCGCATGAGTCTCCCCACACTTGCTACATCGTGCCTTATTGCAGCAGTAGGCGGCTGTGTGGCCTAACTGCTTGCAATTGGTGCAATTCATAACACGGGGTACATACAATCGCACAGGCAGACGAACCCGGTCGATCGAAACGTGGCTAGGGAGTGCAGATCCGGCAAACGTAACGCGAAACGAGTCTGACGGAGTGTAAACTTTTTTACCGCCGACGAGAGACATGGACCGCAATTGCTTACAATCCAAAATCTTCGCCTGTGTTTCGGTATTTTTGAAGCAACCGGTTGCGCTTTTTAGGATACACTCGACAGACAGACTCGAATCGGTTATGACACCGTCGATCTCCACGTCTCGTGCGTGTATGTAAACGCGATACTCGCGTGTGAAGAGCTCAGAGCAAGCGATAGCATTGGCCTGTGCCAGATCACTGACCACGACACGGAGCTTGTTAGGTCGGACCTTGGAAATTTCGGTCACGGCCTTATACCCCTTCGTCAGGTCTTTAGAAATTTGCAGTATGTTTAATCGCTTTGAATTTACTCCTGCCTTTGGACGAAAATAAACAGTATAGCTGCCCTGTTGAGATCCGTCCGGGTAAAGCCTGGGGCGAGGGGGGACTGGAGAATGAACAGGGGAGGGGGTAACAGAAGGGTCAGTCAGTCAGAAGGGTCTTTCCGCCACAAAAGACAATCAGCAAGAATGTCGCAGTGGCATTTCAGTACCCAGTGCCCTTCAGGCATACAGAGAGAAAAAAATCACAGGAGGGTTGTGTGCAAAGCCACGACCGCAAGGTTGAAGTAGAATACTTTTACAAGAAAGATAACCCGGCTGCTTGCGTGTCAGTCATTTTTCCTAGCAAATAAATGTTGACCGCTCATTGGCAGTATTGAAAATTCTGTGCTAATGAAGTTGAAGTACTACTCAATTTCAGTTTGCACATATAAATACGACCTCACTGAACAGTAAAAGAACAAACTCTTTGCGGCGCAAACAAGTTTCAACAGTCAGAGTATATGTACATGTGAATTCAAATTAAGATATATAACTTTTGGTTAAAGCTCAGAGCGAGAAAATATTAAATCTTCAATTCATTTGTTTCGTTGTCCTAAAAAGAACAGTTTGTTGTTGAAGTTAAAATCGGATATGACGCTGATTGCATCTCTGTGTTACGCCGATATCGGGAGTTATGGTGAACTTACGTATGACGAAGGCATCGTATTACCTGTTTTATTGAATGAGAGAAAGAGGAATATTGTAAAATTTTGTAAACATTTAACTCAAACAATATTACCAAATCGTAGTCAGGCACTCTGACAACAAAGTTGAAGGCTGTTTTCACACTGAAAATCAGACAGCCAGCAGAAGTTTTGATTGCCAAAATCCAGAAATCCGAACAGTCGTAAAGAGAGCTGTTTATTCACCTACGGCAAGTTTCTCGCCCCATCCCTCGCGTTCGCGTTCACCATGGCAGAGGCCTAACTGTCTTTGTGAATGCGTTCTAACAGGGCAGTTTGTTATTCAAAGTCGGTTATGCGTATCGCAGCCTTTGCGCTGCCCCTACAGTGGGGGGGGGGGGTTTACTAAATGAAGTAAAAGTAAAAACTAGACAACTACAACAGAATTTGATTGCATCCCGCACAAAATATCTGCTTGTGTTGATGCCAGAAAATTATTAACCTTCAATTATTTGTTTATTTGCCTTGAGAAAGGCATTTTGCGGTTCAAAATCAGTTGCTGATCACAACCTTTGAGCTGCCCTAACAGTGGGGGAATTAGGATACACGGACAACACGCACTGTGGAAGCTATTTCACATTCAGTAAATTCGACGGGTGCGACAGATTTAAATTGCTAGGATCCAACACAGAATGCTTGCTTGCGTTGTCAAAAAATATTAACTTTCAATGACTTGTTTATTTGCCTCAAAAAGGCATTTTGATTCACAAAATTGGGTTTCCTGATGGCAATCTTCATGCTGCCCCAACACGGGGGGAATAATGGCAGTCTGGCGACACATGCTGAGAAAAACCGCGCTGCTCCTGAGACGTGGTGACCAACTACAGGGCTAGTGCTGCTGCTAAGGAAGGATGGCTGCTGTTATCGCTGTCTAGAACTATTATGAGCGGCTTCGGCTGAAACAGGCTCTTATATCGGCCAAATAGCATGTTTTCAATTGCAAGGTATATGATTCTGTCGACCGTGCTTGTGAAGCAAGCATATAACGACCAATCAGAGGTCGAATTTTTCGTTTTGACAAGGCTTGACTATTTTCAATAGTACAATAGTGTGAATAATAAAATTACAATTATCTTATTTTGGGAAGAATCTTAGACGATTTTCCTATCTATTGCTGCAAGAACGAAGGAAATCCATCGGATACTAACCGATTTGTTAGCATTTGAAATTGGACATATTTTTCACTTTTTTCGGTTTTAGATTTTCATTTCACATCCCTATGTAGCCGAACTTCCTGAGAGAAGTATTCTACTTCAAAACTTGTAGAAATATGTAGCGTTCTTGTGTAACAGTCATTACAAATCAAACAATTTTATTGTTGTATCCTATCGCCATAGTAAGAGCGTTATGGTGCGAAACGCGGTTTTTCTAATGTGAGGAATAATGTCACAAATGGGAAAATATATGAAAACGCAACGCTTCTCCCTTGCTATGTCATCGACCTTAGTAGGGTAAACACTCCTATAATAGAGATAATATCAATAGTGATTGCACTGTAATGAAATTAACGATATTAAGGCAAATTAACCGATTACAGTATGTTCATTTGGTGTTTACTATGAATATGAGCTCAAAATGACGTCTTTATTTGGTAAATCACTCAGAAAAATACTTTTAAACCAATTAATTCGTTGTGGCTAACCACTTTCAACACATATATTTTGAAAGTTCTCATCATCATGGAATATTCTCATCATTATGAAGTGTTTTCATCATGATCATCATAATCACGCACACGTACACTGTGCACACGCACACCATGCGTACATAGGGCTTGCACGCATGCATCATACATACATACATCATGCACATATACGCCTTGCACACACACACGTCATGCACACATACACCATGGACAACTCTAAATTTTGCATTTTGGAAGGCAAACGATGCCGAATATTGTAAATTTTCCTCCCACGACACCCCGTTTTTTAGGGGTTTCAAACGATCCAGAGTTATAAGTAGTGGTGCTACAACACAAATCGAAATTTCTCAAACAGTTAGTAGATAATGAAAATTACGTTTTAACTTGTATACCGTGCTCATAATATTCGCATAATATACCCAAACATGTTAAATGATGATTGGGAAATCTTAGTTTAGTTTTCTTGAAAATTAAATTCTCGACGCTAATTTTCAAACGCATTTTTCTCGAAACTATGCGTTTCTAGTTGTGCCACGAAACGATAATATATTTGATACAATATAACAGACTTAAATTCAACACATCGACTAAGAAGAGCATCAATTAAGAAAAAATGCAATCAGAACTTTTCGTGCTCTTTTATGCAGATATGACATTTAGATGAGCACTTATGGTATATCATGTGCGGAACATTTTAGGCACAGTTCAGACCTTTTGTTTCAGTAAACTGTTGTACCTTTTGTAAATCTTTGTTTATGCAACGAAAATGATGAGAATTAAAAGTTAGAATTATTTTGCCTTTAATTACATCTCTTAGGAGAGTTCAAAAGTTATGCTTATATTGCATGCACGACAATATATAAATTTCATCATTTCCGCAGTATTATATCCAAGGTAAATTAGACAAGAGAGCATACGGAATAAATAAATGGTTCGATTTCTCCTACCTCTAGTAGAAGGCCCTTCTCCAGCGTCCCAACCAGAGGTTGGACACGTGTTACCTCTGGCTGCTTTTACATTGACCTCCGTACTGGTACTTGGTTTCTTCGATGCACTTCCCCCATGCTGGTCCTTCGCGCGTTTCCGAGCATCCCGCTTGTATTTGGTGTTCATATATTTAGACATAGCACTGAATACACTTCCGATGGATTTCTCAATAAATGCGAAAAATGCACTCGTAGTCTCTTACCCGAGGATAATAAAACACTTCCAAGAAATGTTGCACTAGCAAAAAGACAATTTCCACGTGTTGTAATGTGCTGGAGCACGAAATCTATGTCTGTGATAGGGAACCTTCACGTTCACGAGGCATGACTGGAGAAACGCGTCTAATAATGCGGTAAAATTTTTAATGTCTTTTTGTGCAAATTATTGTACTCAGACAAAAACCTGTTTTGAATTGGATGAATTTTTAGTGAATAAACGTTAACCGTTTGTTATTCAAAGTTGGTCATGCTGATCGCAGCCTTTGTGGGGGGATTACTAAATAAAGTAAAAATTGGACAACTACAACAGAATTTGATTGCATCCCGCACAGAATGTCTGCTTGTGTTGATGCCAGAAAATTATTAACCTTCATTTATTTTTTATTTGCCTTGAAAAAAGCATGGTGTGGTTCAAAATCGGTTGCTAATTACAACCTTTGAGCTGCCCTAACATTGGGGGAATTAAGATACACGGACAACATGCACTGTGGAAGCTATTTCACATTCAGTAAATTAAACGGGTGCGACAAATTTAAATTGCTAGGATGCAACACAGAATGCTTGCTTGCGTTGACAAAAATTATTAACTTTCAATGACTTGTTTATTTGCCTTCAAAAAGGCATTTTGATTTCCGAAACTGGATTTCCTGATGGCAATCATTATGCTGCCCCAACACGGGGGGAATAATGGCTGTCTGGCGACACACGCTGAGAAAAACCGCGCTGCTCCTGAGACGTGGTGACCAACCACAGGGCTAGTGCTGCTGCTGAGGAAGGACGACTGCTGTTGTCGCTGTCTGATGCTACGCTATGCCACAGTTGTGGCCGCTATACGCTGGCCTATCCACAGCCAAGCCACAGTTGTGGCCGCTTCCGCTATCGATGGTACCCACTGCTGCTAAGGGAGGACTGCTGTCGTCGCTGTTCAGAACTGTTATGAGCGGCTTGGACTAAAACAGGCTCTTATATAGGGATGAAAATAGGAATGAATTATTTCACGTACGTGGTGGAATGATATAGCGATCATTTGATAAGCTCCACCTCTTTTTTTAGTTTCTAAAGTTTTTCCTCAGTTTCGTAGCACGGATGCACAAAAATGATTTCTTGTCGAGCCGGACCGATAGCACTCTCATTGAAGCAACAAAATAACATGTTTTGTGTCGTGTTGTGCAGCTTGGTTGAAGAAAATGTTCCCGTCCCCATGTCGCATGTAAGCAGATTATTGCGTTCAGTAGACAGTAGATAGTGTATCCAGCGAATAAACACCGATGGTGCTCTCACACACGCAACGGTTTTAACCCGTATCTTATTGCGGTTTGTAACATCAAGCGATTTCGTTTGCTCGCTGTTGCGTGTTGCATCATGTTGCAACTTGGCAGCTGGGAGATGACGAAATTCTGTTTATGCTGATTGATTGAATCGACTTCATATTAGCTCTGCATAGTCGGACTAACTGCTTTTGTGAAGGCGTACTAACAGGGAAATTTATTATTCAATGTCGGTTATGCTGATCGCAGCCTTTGCACTGCCCCTACAGTGGGGGGTTTACTAAATAAAGTGAAAGTAAAAATTAGACAACTACAACAGAATTTGATTGCATCCCGCACAGAATGTCTGCTTGTGTTGATGCCAGAAAATTATTAACCTTCATTTATTTTTTATTTGCCTTGAAAAAAGCATGGTGTGGTTCAAAATCGGTTGCTAATTACAACCTTTGAGCTGCCCTAACATTGGGGGAAATAAGATACACGGACAACATGCACTGTGGAAGCTATTTCACATTCAGTAAATTAAACGGGTGCGACAAATTTAAATTGCTAGGATGCAACACAGAATGCTTGCTTGCGTTGACAAAAATTATTAACTTTCAATGACTTGTTTATTTGCCTTCAAAAAGGCATTTTGATTTCCGAAACTGGATTTCCTGATGGCAATCATTATGCTGCCCCAACACGGGGGAAATAATGGCTGTCTGGCGACACACGCTGAGAAAAACCGCGCTGCTCCTGAGACGTGGTGACCAACCACAGGGCTAGTGCTGCTGCTGAGGAAGGACGACTGCTGTTGTCGCTGTCTGATGCTACGCTATGCCACAGTTGTGGCCGCTATACGCTGGCCTATCCACAGCCAATCCACAGTTGTGGCCGCTTCCGCTATCGATGGTACCCACTGCTGCTAAGGGAGGACTGCTGTCGTCGCTGTTCAGAACTATTATGAGCGGCTCCGGCTGAAACAGGCTCTTATATAGGCCAAATAGCATGTTTTCAATTGCAAGGTATATGATTCTGTCGACCGTGCTTGGGAAGCAAGCATATAACGACCAATCAGGGGTCGAAATTTTCGTTTTGACAAGGCTTGACTATTTTCAATAGTACAATAGTGTGAATAATAAAATTACAATTATCTTATTTTGGGAAGAATCTTAGAAGATTTTCCAATCTATTGCTGCAAGAACGAAGGAAATCCATCGAATACTAATCGGTTTATTAGCATTTGAAATTGGACATATTTTTCACTTTTTTCGGTTTTAGATTTTCATTTCACATCCCTATGTAGCCGAACTTCCTGAGAGAAGTATTCTACTTCAAAAAAACAGAAGGGTCAGGGTCAGAGGGGTTCGGGGATGGTGGCACGGGAGGCGAGGGATCTATATCCATCGCGCTAAATGTAGCGCACTAGCGCACTTGCGCCGACAAGAACACGTACCTCTTTACTTCTTCCTTCCAGCAGTGGTTGTCCGATCGTTCGAAACTGCACCCAAAGCAGCCAGCAGCACCAGTACAGCAGCACCAATACAGCCACCAGCAGTGAGCCGGGTGTGAGATCACTCAGCACAGCGACACGGACTCGACTGTCAACTGATGGCCTTGAATAATACACTCTTTTGTTTGGCTATTCGTACACACGGACCGGATTGTAATAGAACGACCACTTTGCACGTCCGTTTCTGTCGGGTGTTCGACGCGGAATGTACCTGAAATGATCATTTGCATTGATTAAAAAGGAAGTTTTAATGTAAAAAAAAGTTTTAAAAAAGCAAAACAAAATGACAGAGTTATTCACAATCTTTCGTGCTGCAGTGGCGTGCATGCATACAAAAAAACACATCTACTATTTATACAAAATTACAATCATTACAAAGATAATAAAAATCCTAAATTAAGCTTCCTTTAAATAAAGGAAAAAGATTATTTCTCAACCTCTTTGAGTACAGTACAGTTCTTTCAGTACAAAAAAATTTACGTAAATATGATATATACAGTTTTACTTTTAATCAATTTCAAAACACTGGCCCATGCCGCGATTAACAGAATTTAAGCTGTTAAAAGCATAATATTTTTTACCGAATCATTATCACAATATTTACGAATTTCCGAATGATTTTTTTCCCAGTTGCGACCGCTGTACCCATAAGCGTGTCAAAGCAGAGCTATAGAACCCAGTCGCGGGAGCCAGCGTCGAGCAGCTGACGGAAGACAGGAGCGATCGTCATCATCATCGCCGCCGGCCGTAGAAAAACACCATCCCTGTTTGTGCCGTTCAAAGTGTGCCGAAGCGCCCGTTCCCACCTATACCTATATGAGAACGGGGAGCAAAAACAGCAGCCGTAGGTATTTTCACGTTCCTCGCAAGCCAGCCGCATTCCAATTTCCACTTCACGATATACTTTTCGGTGCTCCACACAGAATCTCTATCTACATCGGGAGTAACAGGGAACGGTGGGTAGTTAATGGTAGGGTAAAGAGGATATTTTCTCGCCTTCAACTTCAGCACCCGGGCAGTTAGTGAAAAGCAGAAGCCAAAGTCCGTAGCATTTCATTCGCTTTACGCTTTTGCTTTTTTTTTTCGTTAAACGTGGTTCGCCATTTCTGAGGATCGCAGCACTCGTTCCATAAGTTCTCGACGGATCCAGAATCTGAAGGTGGCCATCCTCGATGGTTCTTTTTCTCTCCTTGCACTAAACTTTTTCTTGTAATAACGCCAATTTTCGAGCACTTTCGAATTGTCTGTGTGTGTGATTAACATAGTGGTGAGCAATTATTTGTGGCCTCGAAAAATGCACGGTTAAAAGCTTAATTACCAGAAACCCTTACACTTCAGCTGTGTTGAAATTAGTGCCTTTCACCCTATCTGCTTACCGCAAAATGTTACGACCATGTCGTCGACGGGCAAAGGAAATGAGGAACTAAGTTACAATGCACGAACTTTGGCTCCAAGCGGATAGATCCCAACAGTTTTTCCGGACGACGGATCTTATGAGGACAGCAACGGCCGGGAAAGTGTGCACGCGTGTGTATGTGCTGTACGTCGACTGGATGTGTGTATACCTACAACGGTGGGTAAGCTTAGGCTGACCTACTCGTTCCAACGAGCGAATCCAGCGAAAAGTTGGTGCCGTGACGGTGTATGCTCTTGAGCTTACGATATTCTTGTTCTTCAACTCGAGAGTGTAGACTGTAAGGTGGCCAAGCTTACATTAGCCAGTATACAATCGTGTACGGGGAAATGGAAAACTATTTTTGCGTTGAGGTGCTAACATGACTGAAGCGAATTTAAAAGTTGAAATGATAAGGCGCTTGCAAAAAACTGTTCCAGCGTTTTTTGTTTCTGTATTTAATTGGTTATAGCTATTTTAACAACTATTCTGTGCTCACACATTACGTACGAAAATTAAAAAAAAAAAACAAAACTTATAATCAACCAAACTTGAGCAGGACACTTGGAGGTAATACCTCCTCTTGTAATTCATAAATATATGGTAACGAAACGATGATTAATTATGCACAATAAGCGAAACAAGAAAGATGTTAGTCTTCTCTGCGTAATCAGGTTTTCAAAACTGGTTGTCAAACCTTGTTAGCCAACGAAATGGTTTTAATTTCGGAACCTGCCGCAAGAAATCAACGTTTCAGCATAACAATTTGAATACATTTGCCGGCCAGCCGCCAACGAAAATTTCGCTACTCTTGCACACGAATCAAATTACATGATCAAGATGCGGTCATCATCCACACCATCCTGAACTCCGAAGCAGCATCCTTCAAACGAGGAACGCCGCCCTTAAGCTGGCCATGTCCCGCGGCATCCAATTAGGACTCATTAGATGCCCGAAATTAATGCCCTAAACAGTCCGTTAGATGCAGAGAATGATAAAAAACGCCTCACGCAACGCTTTGAAGAAGCGTTAATGCTATGACAGGCCAACGTTACTCGGTGCGCTTGTTTGTGAAAAAGGCATAAAGCGAAATGACGTTAAAAGTGGACATCAACCCTCTCCCTGCAACTAATTGAGCAACGTTTGCCTCTGTGCTTGGCTCGGCACACTTTCCGACCTGTAGCTTGGTAGTACAGTGAGTCTTGTATGACTTCTCCGATATCGGTATATTATTGCCTATGAAAACATCTCTGATTCAATTTTTCAACATCCTTTATTTTTTTAATGAAAGGCTGACGTTCAAATACTTTTTTAGGTTTTACATTAATCAATTCGGCGTGTTATTCCGTAAGAATTCGAAAATGCTCTATATTGCTCAAGATAATTGTTCTTTTGTACACAGAGTTTGAATGTTTGCCAACACGTAATCACCAATAACGACTTGGTAATCTACCATTTTTGAGTCAATTCGATCAAGATCACACTTTTTCCAGAGTTGGTTGGGTAATAAGGAATAAGAGGAACGGTAAAGATGCGGCAATGCTTTCATTCACAGGCATCACTCACGATCAGAAATGCCAGGATTTTACGCTCAAATCTATGGTTTATTCCAAACGAAGTGATCACATAGAAGTACAAAGTTAGCATCTCAAATTTTGTCTTAAGTTGGGGGAATTATGTCATTTTTGGCTTGTAGTGTGGTCTGTGAGATAGATTATTTTTGTATTTCAAAACTAAATTTGCATTTTTTCGGCAAATGCCGCCAATTTTATTCGAAATTTGATAGTTTCATCTTGTTGAACATATCCCGTAGAATTGGACTGGAAGAACGTAATCTAGGTGAATAATTTTTGTGTGTTTCTGTTTTAAAATTTCATTCCCAGTTGGATATATTGGTTTAAGGACAGGATAATAAAAAATTGGCGCAGGTTCTTTATTATTGATTAGAAAATAATATTAAACCGATATTGACACACACACATAAAATGAAGAATTGGTGTTACTTTCGGCTTCATATTTTCTGTTATTAACTATGGTCTAAATAGTTAGCAGGTAGGCAAACGAAAAAGGACAACGAGTGAAAATTTGTCACTTGGAATGTTGAGACTCTGCACGAACCAACACGCGCGGGTGTCTTGGCCAGAGAGCTGATAAATGTGCAGGCAGCATACATACAAGGGGTGCGTTGTCCAAACACCGGAAAACATAAATTCAGGGCAGTAGACCTGACCCCGGACAATATTTTCAAGTACCACATGTACTACAGTGGCAGCGACTGAGCGAAACGGGGCGTCGGCTTTGTGCCACAAAGGAACCAAATGAAGCGTGCCATTAGGTAGAGGCCCATTAATGACCACCTATGCATATTGAGGATTAAGGGCAGGTTCTTAGAATACAACCTTAGTAACGTGTACGGACCACAAACGAAAAAACCAACGACGTGAAGGAGGAATTCTATAAGCTCCTTGAGAAAACGTACAGAGAGTGCCCACAACAAGACATCATGATTGTCAGCGGAGATATGAACGCAAAAGTCTAATGGGTAGAGTTCGTTCACCCCGTTATTGGTAGGAAAAGTATTCACTCTACCACCGACGGCTTGAGGTTAGCGAACATCGCTGCGGGCAAGAGAATGGCCATTGTAGTACTTATTTTGCACGTCTGGACATTCTGAAGCACATCTGGAGACACCCCAAATGTTGATTCAGGTCACTATGTCGTTGTGAACAAGATTGGAGGAAAGACAAGTCTGAACATCCAGAGGCTATCAGAAAAAGAAGTTGCTGCAGAGTAAACTCAGAAAGTTGATGGATGTATTGACGAACCTGTTGAAGTGGATCTGCACGAGCAGTGGAAGTAAATCCACGACACGGTCAGTAAAACAGCACGAGAAGTGGTAAGCATGGTATTGGGAACCATGCATAGTTGGTGGTTTGATGCTAAGTGCCTGGAAGTTGCGAAGGGAAAGAATCCGGCTCACGCTAACACGTTAGGAGCAGCAAACCTTGTGACGTGCCAGATGGAGAAATACCGGAAAGCTAGAGCTACCAAAAAGAAACTTCACTGCTGTAAGAAATGTAAACACTTCGATCGTGTCCTCGCGGAGGACGAGTAATGCTTCACTAGGCACGTCCCGAGGAGCTTTTATAGAGCGATTAATGACATGGAGGGGACCCTCATTACCGATAAGTCGCACATGGCCAGGCGTTAGAAACAACACTTCGAAGTGGTATTGGACGGGGAGGAATGTAAGAAAGTCGTCGAGAGAAACACGACCGAAATTGAGAAGGTGTGGAATCGATAACCTTGGATGAGATGAAAAAAGCTTGTAAGGAGATGAAGAACCACAAAATCGCTGAGAAGGATGGCTTACCGGTCAAACTTTTCAAAGTCGGAAGCGAACGGCTGTATGGTGCAATTCACCACATTATCTTCAGACAATCGAGGCATAACCCTGCTCAATGCCTCATAATAAATTCTCTACTGCATCCTGTTCCATCTATTGAGACCGTTGCAGAAAGCCTTTGTTGATGAATACCAGTGCGGTTTTCGAAAAGAACGACCAGATGTTCAACTTGAGACAAATCTCGACAAATTTCGAGAACACAATTTGCCGACACATTATCTGCTTTTAGACTTCAAGGCGGCGTACGATTAAGTAAAATGCAACGAGTTGTGACATATTTTGTTTGAATATGGTTTCACAACAAGACTTATTAAGCTGACACGAGCGACTCTTAGCGGTTTCATACCAAGCGTCAAGACAGTGGGCAAAAGTTCGGATTCTTTTGTGACGTTGAATGATCTGGAGTCAGGGGACGGTTCTCGAGCTTACTGTTCAACATAGCCTCAGAAGGTACTGTAGGCTTTGCGGACGACACCGACATAACATCAACGAGCGAATAGGGCCTACTGCGGATTGTGTAACCAGCTTGAGCTCCGTAGCCTACAGCTCCACACGAAATTTGTGCTCTACAGGACGCTGATTTTCCCGATGACGCTCTACAAACATGACTCGTGAACGTGGAATGGGGCCAATTGGCGTGAGTTTGAGGATTTCGTGCGTAGAATCGTGCGATCAAAACTCGGTGGAACACAAGAAAATAGGGTGTGGCACAGGCGCATGAATCACGAGCTGTGCGAAGTATACGAACACGCTGATATTGTCTAGCTGATGAAACACGGCTGGTTACAGTGGGCTGAGTGGATGAGCGACCGACAAAGAAAATATTTAGCAGTGATCCACATAACAGCCGATGACATCAAAGCAAACCCCGCACACGTTAGATGTGGCTGCCGATGAGGATGCCCGAGTGGCGGGTGTAAGAGGCGACCGGAAAGAAGCAGCCTAAGATCGAGTTTTATGCAGGCATAATCTGGATTCGGCATAGCATATCTATGATTTGTCTCTTTGAAAGTATGTAAAAGAAAGAAAGTGTGCCATGCTTTATAAAACTAAATCTTAAAGGGATTTGACATTTTGCAACGTTATTCTGAATTTTACGCAAATGGACAAGTAATGCAACAAAAACGAGGATGAACATGATCATAAAAGTATATTATGACTTTTACGCTCGCTCATATTATACGATTGTCATGGTCTCATGTCGCACACGATCTTGTAGGGATGGGTGATGGGAATTACCAGGACTTCTCTTCATATTGATTAAGATTATTGCAAATTGTCGTCGAATTAAATAAAAAAAAATATGTGAAGTTGTCACTTGATCAATAAATATGCTTACAATGAACAAAACATTTCTATCCTCCTCGTTGGTGCCAACCGGGATACGAGTAACTAGTAAGAAGATCGGGTAACCAACCCCGGTGGAACTACCGGTCGTATACTGACAGGGGAAGCGGACTTCCTTCCTCGGAAGGAAATTTCCTGGACATGTAACGCCACCACAAGCGCCCTGAGTGATGCACCCACAAGCGTTATGTCCAAGTTTTGGTCGAGTTCGGGACTCAAAACGGTAGCACTACGTCGGTCCTCCTGCGAGGAAGTGGACTTGGTCGTGGGCCTTGCAAGCCCGCACCGCGAAGAAACAAAAGCAACGAACGCTATAACAGAAAATTCTAACCAGAAAGATCGGCAAAAACCCAGGTGACGTAATGTGACTGACAATCGGATACTCGGAACATGGAACTGCCATTCTCTCAATTTCCTAAGGAGTACCCGTGTACTTTCGGAAGAATTGAAAAACCACAAGTTCAACATCGTAGCGCTGCAGGAGGTATGCTGGAAGTGGAAAGGTGCGACGGTGCGTACGTAACTGGGCACAGCTTTTATAGTGATGGATGAGATGCAGAAGTGAGTAATCGGATGGTGGCCGTTAAACCTAGGATCTGCAGGTTAAGAATCAAAGGCTTATTCTTTAACATTAGCATTATGAACGGCTCCACCAGTAAATTATAGTCGAAACGTCTAAGTTCCCGCGCAAAGTGCACCTTGTACAAAACGCTTATTAGACCAGTTGTTCTCTACGGGCATGAGACGTGGACAATGCTTGAAGGGGATTTGTGGGTGCACAGACTTTTCGAACGACGGGTGCTAAGAATCATCTTTGGCGGTGTGCAGGAGAACGGAGTGTGGAGACGGAGAATAAACCATGAGCTCCCGCAACTCTACGATGAACCCAGCATCCAGAAAGGGGAGGCATCCAGGGCACGAGGCGAGAACAACGGACAATTACCGTACGAAATTTGTTCTCTCCTCGAATCCGGTTGGTACGACGAAGAGGAGCGTAAAGAGCAAGGTGGTTAGACCAGGTGGAGCATGATCTGGCAAGTACGGAGTGCCCGCGGGATTGGAGGTGAGCAGCCATGGACCGATCAAGTTGGCGAAATTATTTTGTGCAGGCCACGAGGACGTACGGCCATTTAAGTACGTAAGCAAGTAAGCGCTGAAAACACAGCAGCAGTGAGAAGAGTATGATAGTGCGAATTAAATCCGGTATTACGAAAAATAGAAAAAAAGAATGTTACATCAACTTTTGTTTTACCCGTTTTTTGTTTTAACTTCATTTGAATTACTAACATCCGTAATCCTTATACTGCCGTTACAAGCATAGTTGTCCCATGTTCTACACAAACCTTATGCACGCTGGGACAACTATGCTTTGAACGGCAGTATAGAGATAAGTGACTTTTCGCCTACGCACACTAGTTTTGTTTCCTCCATACTGTAAATCATCGCATCTCGTTGCTTCGACTTTCATCACTTTTTACCATTTTTGGTCGATTGTGTTCAGCAGCTTCTTCTGATTTCTGATCACGAATGAAACAATTTATTCAGAAACAAGTTTAAAGCATATTATGAGTGTTTAACTGAATATTTGTGCAGCTGCTAAAAACATAGCATTGCAAACAAAACAGCTATTTGTAAATATTTTCCTCAACTAGTGGCACTAACACATTCGTACGTAAAAAGGTCTATAATGATTCCAAAAAACTAATTCAACTGCAAAAAATCGTAGCTACACTTAAGTTATTTCGTTTTTGTAAATCTCTTTCACTCATATTTTTTTATTTCGTTAATCCTATGTTAATCCTATGATTTTATTGACAACGCTCGACTTTTTCAAATCCGTCATTCGATCTAGATTTGAAAGAGTCGATCTATTTTATCATTTTATTGATTTCCATCCAAACACACCACCATTCCAGTAAACAAGCAAACCAGCATGCCTCTATTTGCTGCCCACCTTCGCTTTCCTCCCGCTGCTCCAATAGAATGAAATATTGCACAAAAATTGAAAATTTGATAAGCTTCACCCAGTCATGCCCACACAGAAAAAAACACACTTGACCGCTGCAGAAATGATATTTTCCGTTCACGTTTCAAAACCGATTTACCACATGGACTGACGCCGCCATTGCTGATGTTGCCAACGGCACGCCATCATGGACAAGAGATAAAAAAAAAAAACAACTCAATCCAACTGGCACCAGCCGGCCAGTTTACCCTGACAATCCAGAACCCATCCCGAACGCCCCGTCCCTTGCACTTGTGGCTCTTCAGGCACATACAGACTATGCCATCGATTAAGTCCAATAAATCGGCATTGCCGGCAGCAAGCCGACCGGCTTTCGTCATTCGGGTGAAAAGTCCGTAAAAAAGTGTGCTACTTTTACAGTAATGGGCACATTACTGTAACCAGTGATATGGGACTAAATGTGGTCTGAATTCACCTGCGGTTTACAGGAAATTGAGCGTTTCCAGTACAGTATCAATTGTCATCTTTTACCAAGTTGATGTTTTTTGTTGTAGAAATGATCTGGATATTGCATTAGTCATAATATTAATTTGGTTACGATTTTGTCTACATTCAACTATTTACTGGGTTTACTAGATTCATACTAGATATTTGTTTGAGGCAAGGATTCCTCAATTCACACTTTTAGCGTATTCATTGGTTCGCTACTGTAGTAGATACTGACTGGATCGAACAGTTTCGAACGCAGATACATACATATATACTACTGCCACGAAACAGGACATAAAAAATAGCCCACGCGCTTGACCCAGGAGCGATTCCGGAGGAATGATTAACACACGGTTTCCCGTTCGAATACGTTATTGGTATGCCTTTTATCAGCCAATGTAGGATAGTGCGAACGAAGGAAAATTTCAAAACTGGGTGGCAAATGGTTTACTTGACGAATTCGTTTCAATGCATCCAATACCTAACGGTTTTTATAGGGAAAACTAATAATATATTTCGCATGAGATGATAATGCTGCGTTCTGTAAATTAGCCTATTTATTTCACGATCATGGTTCTACACAAATTTTATATTTATGTTTAGTTCGTGCAATTCGTGTGTTAAGCTTATGTAGAGTCGACCGTAATGACGGATAACTGGATCCATTTAGTGACTTAGAAGTGATGCACACGTTCTGTGTCCATAACCATCAGCTATAAATATTTACAGATTAATCCAACTGGCGTCACAAGATAAGTTAAACTGCCTTTAACGAATTTGCTTCTAGGATTCGAATTATAAGTATTATTTTTCATTTGCTGTCTAAATCCTGAAAATTGGCCTGCCAACAAGCAATGGATCTTAGAAATGTGAAAATGATTATATAGAGTATTAACATAATTAAGATAAAAAAAAACGAACTAAAAGTCGTCGTTTTATCGAGTTTTCATTTAAATTCAAGATAACTTCTTAAATTCGCGATGCCTGAGCAAACTCGTATCTCCTCGAGCACTCACAGCAGAAACTATTTTAAAATAATATCCTTTGCAGCTTTTGCGGCACACCTCTTATCCTTCCTGCATTATCGCGTCAGAAATTGAATTTCTAGTTTATCTTGAGTCGAAGACAATTTAAGCAGAGTTATGCAAGCACACGCCCAAGGAAATGGGAGTAACCAATCAGGAGAAATTAATAACATAATGCTATACGAACAAGTGATAGAACTGTCGTGAAAAAGTTGAGTTGAAATTGTAAATGCCACTGACAGATGCACTCTACCTGATTCGCACCGCATTTTCATTCTTGGCGTGTCAAACTAAAAAAAAAGAATCATAATTTTCTCTTTCACATCCTGTGCTGGAACTTTTTTTTTTTCATTAGAGCTTGTTAATCAAATGTCAATTTACGTGGCAAAGATCGGCAGGCGCGAAAGTGAGAATAAAAAGCAGTTCATCAACATTTCAGTTAGAGCACGAACACTTTGTCTCGCAGTTCGCCCTGGGATATGAACATGTCGTTAAAGTTAAAAAGCTGTCCAAGAGCTGAAACAAAATAAAAAAGAACATGCAAAAAGCGCATCTCGTCGAAGAAACTCCATATTACAACAGGTAATTATGCGGTAATATGTGATTTTGAAAAATGAAATTTTAATAAAATTGCATCGCTCACACTTGATGTTGCAGCCGCGAGAAAAAGAAGCATCTCGTCAAGTCACGCATTTTGAAAGACGCGTCTTGATTGATACATGCTCCTCACTTACTTACAGCGCGCAGCATCCCGAAAAAAACCTTGAGACGTGGGTCTTCAAAAAAAATCTTGTCAGTCAAAGGCTGCCGGCTCCTAAACGATTTACATTTTCTTGTGCAGCCGCTGCTTTCGTAATAGTTCTTTTGTTTTTTATTTTTGTATCGTTATTCAACTAATTAATTGATTCTGAATAAGTTAGAACGACCGATCTGCCACACGACTGTAAGGTTGCGTTGTAAAATGCGATATAAAGTTATGACGTATAGAATCTATAGAAAGTAGTTTATAGATACGATGCTGGTCGAACCTCGACCAAAAAACTGTTAATCTTTGCTATTCGAGTACGATCGAAGCGCTACATACACTTTATCTCGTTTAATGGTACGTTGAATGGTTAAACGGACCTTCATGGTGAAATCTTCGGAAATCTTTATCTTGAAAACTTTGATCTATACTAAAATGTTGTCTATAAATAAGTTGAATTAATTAGACTTGTAAAATATAAATTTCAAAATATAGTAGTCTGGACCAAATTGTATGAAACTTGGTTCTCTGGTGTACACCGATGTGTGGCATATGGTTCGAAAGGTCTCGATGAGACAAAACAACGTTTTTATGGGGCCAAAAAAAATCTATCACGGAAGAAGAAGTTAAAGCCTATTTAATAGACGAGTTTTAAGAATTTAGTGCCTTCTACATGAACAAAAAAAGCAGTTGCAATTATATTTCAATTCTGCAACTATCTTAGTTTCGGGTTCTAGAAGGTGTTAGCTCTACCGACCTTCCAAAGACCCTTTACAGCATGACTGAGTACTTGCAGTACATTCCGGAGTAATTTTCCAATCGGTAATCCCCGCCTCAGACTAATATTAGAATCTTACAGATTTTATTATTATTTTCAGACTTTCAATTCGTTTGATACATTTATATCAAAAAAAAAATGACCCGTATTTAATAGCATGTTATATTTATTGACAAGAGGAATGCCAAATAGTAAAATGAATAAATCTTACCATATATACGTACCAAAATATAACCTATGTACATGGGCGCAACTAAGGAAAATTTCTAGGGGGGTCTAGTTTTCATACACTTCATTTAAAAAAATAGGAAAAAGAGTTACAATGCGCCTATTTAAAATGGCATTAAGTAGTGTCGTAATAGAAGACAAAATCACTTCAACCGGGAATAAATCTCCGAAGATGTATTGAATATCTTGACCATCTCTTTCAGCTGACACTGTTTCGATATTGAGGCGAACTAGGTTTGGTAAACGCACTGCCCAGCGCGTACCAGCAGTACACCCGTGCTAGTCGGCATAAAATAGGTCCCAGTGTGGTCCAAGGCATAATGCCATATTCTTAACTCCACGTGGAACCGACTGGAATACGAGCAACCATGAGAAGATTAGGGAACCGGTGGGAACTTGGTCGTATGCTGACAGGGAAGCGGTAGTTGTTCTCTTGGAGAGCAGCTTGTCTGAGCGTCTGTTTTCCAGGATGGGGGCGGCTCGAACAGCGACTGATCCGAAGTGGACGGTGAACTATGAAATGCGGTGTCTCGCCTCTACACCCAAGACGGCGGCCCCGTCGCGAGACTAGGTATCGCAGCCCTAGTAGAGCATCATGCTAAAATAAACATACTACGAACAATTAAGAATTGAAAACGAACCGGAATTACCCGCAATGATCTAGTGACGAAATAAGGACGACGATTAGAAGCACGGTACATGTAACAGTAGATCGCTTAACGCCTCGGATGCCGACCGGATCCTGCTGGATCAGCTAGAACTTCACCAGTTCGGCATCGTTGCGCTCCAGGAGATTTACCGAAAAGAAGAGAAGGTACGGCGAACTTGTGGCCGCAGGGCACAATTTTACCAGAGCGGCGGCACAAACAATGAGCTGGGTACCGGGTTTATAGTGCTGGGCAGGATCAGAGTCGTGCGATCAAGTGGCAGGGGTTCAGCGACACGTTGTGTTTGTTGAGAATAAAAGGCCGGTTCTACAACTACACCATCCTCAATGCCTACTGCCCTCTCGAAGGACGTCCCGATATAGAGAAAGAAACGTTCTACGCACAGCTGGGGAAACTCTACGATAGCTGCTCGCGTAGAGACATCAAGATCGTCATTGGGGACATGAACGCTCAGGTCGGTAGGAAAAACATATATAAGCACTTCGCAGCTTCCCGCAGACTGGCAGTCCGAAGAACCTGCTTTCCCCAAAAATACATCCACGAAACCACCTGGAGATCACCTGACCAACGTACAACAAACCAAATTAACCATGTTCTAATCGACGGCTCTTTTTTCTCAGACATACAAACGTACGCACCAATTGTGGTGGGGGTATTGGCATGACCACTTCGATCGAGTCTAGTGCGACGTAGTAAAAAGTTGACGATGTAGCTGATACGACCGGTAGTTCTCTACGGAATCGATACATTAACGCTTCTGGCCTCAACGCTCTTGGAGTTTTCGAACAGAAGGTGCTGTGGACTATCTATTGTGGAGTACAGACAGATGACGGATAATGGCGACAGTGCATGATCCATGAGCTGCACGCGCTGCTTGGAGAGAACCCCGTTGCACAGCTGGCGAAAGTCAATATGTTGCGGTGGGCCGGTCGCGTCGTAAGGATGCCGGACGATGATCCTGTGAAATCACTTCTCTTCAGCAACCCTGTGGATCGAAAGAGACTTGCGGGTGATGAGACGTCTGAGGAACTGGCGAAACACAGCCCAAAACCGAGCAGCATGCCAACAACTCCTTGATACAGCACGAGCCACCACGGCACTCGTCTTATTAGTAAGGAAAGTAAGAGAGCTAGGTTTGAGAATCGATCCTGGGCACAGTACTAGTTCTCAGCCAATTTGTGTTGATTTTGATGCTCTGATAGAAAGTATGGGATGTATTTATATTGACTACAATTATTCTCTGGGAAATTCTAGGGGGGGGGGGCTTAAAACTTACTAGGGGGGGCTGTAGCCCCCCTTAGCCCCCCCGTAGTTGCGCCCATGCCTATGTATGTACCAAAATATTACCTAAGATTTGGTGACAAATTGCTAAACTTGTAATAAATAATGTGTCAATCGGTCGCCTACGCAATTGCTACAATAAGAAAATAAAACTTAAAATAATAATGATAAATTAAAATATATTAGCAAAAAAAAGACATTAATTTGCAATGCATTTGCTCCATTTACGGTGGAAACAGCAGCAGTGTCTGTCCTTTCGGACCCGCACACAAGCTTTCATGCAAGCCTTAATGTGAAAAGCAAACGACGCTCGTTCCAATTGTCACTTTCTATGCATGAACAATTTTGAAAGTAACAAAAATATCACTTTGGAACTAGAGGTGGGAAAAATGGTTCACTATAGTGAGCGGATCAGAGCAGTTCCGCTCTCTAAGATGAACTAGTTCTTTTTAACAGCTCACTCGCTCTTTTCGTTCCTCCATAATTTTTTGTTTTTATCAGTTTAGCTAATTATCAGACACCGCAAGCGAGAGCCAGGTGAAAGCTTTACACCCGATTTGCCAAGCGCAAGGTCGCGCAAAATTACAATAGAACTCCCAAAAACAAGCTGCCACCAAACGTCTGCCCTGATATGCATGACCTGCATTTCTCATCACCCAGTCACCAGCCAGCCGCAAAAGCATGCAAAAAAACAACTTGCAACAGTCCATACACAGGTACACGGGTTGGCTAACGCCGAGTACGCACACGAATGGATGTGGAACGAAAAGAACGAAAGAACTGATTCACTGATCTGGCAATCCGCTCGCAGGCTGATCAAAAGATTCAGTTCTTTAAAAGAGCGAAATCTTTCGCTCTCAGAAGAACTGGTTCGTTCGATGGCTTTTTTGTTCAGCCCGCAGGCAATCCGCTCGCGATCAGAAGAATTCGATCTTTTAAAGAACTGATTTTCTGATCAGCTCGCGAGCGGATTGTCTGCATAGATTCAAAAGATCAGTGAACCAGTTCTTTCGCTCGTTTCGTTCCACTTTTCGTGTGCGTCCCGGCGTTAGCCAGCCCGTGTGCTGTGTGTGAACTGTGGCAAGTAGATTTTATTTTTATTCCCGCGGCTGGTGGATGGTTATGCATAGAAGAACAGGCAGCCGGTGGCAGCTATTTTCTGGGAGTTCTATTGCAGTGTCACACGCCGCTTTGCGCTTGGGGTGTAAAGCATTCATATGGCGCTCACTTGCAAAATCAGCTTCAGCTTTTTGCTTGAAGTGAGGGGTGAGTAACCGCTCTTTAAAAAAGAGCGATAGATCACTCACTCACTTTGAAGAACCAGCTCTTTAGATCAGCTCGTGAGCGGATTGCCCACCTCTATTTGGAACTACCTCCCGCATGTTCACTATACTTATCTATAGCCGCATAGTTTTAATGTTCACTTCTTCTATCACACGGGGTTTCGGTAGTCCCAATTGCACCACTAAAATAGGTTTTTTTCACGAGTCGATACAGGATAGACTCTTCACTTTTCAATGCAGTGTTCATCAATTCTTTCATTCGTAATATCCTAATACTCTGGACTCTGAACGAAGCATTCTCAACTATGACTACCAAATCATGGTTTATTTTCGTAAGCCTAATTGCTGTCAAAACAGCCATTAGCGATGTTTTTTGCCACATAATTAATTGATGCTGGTACCAGAAGCATAGAACCGAATGCATGTGAATAGAACCAGAGTCATAGTTAATTGCAAAATGTTTTGATCAAATTGAATATCTTTTTAATTGTTAATGATTCAATGATGTTTTCAAATGACCGGATTCATCAAAATGCAGTTAAGAGCAAGATCGCGCCAAATGACCTATGGTCGAATATCGACCATTTTTGATTTGAATGAAACTTTGCACACGTATTTGGCTCAGCAAACTGAGCATTTTTCACAGATGGAGAGTTTTTACACCCATGAGTTACACTAAAGTCGCTTTTTACGCGGGGGAAACGTGCCGCGTAAAAAAAACGCGTAAATTCCGGAATCCGCGTAAAAAAAACCGCCTAAATTCCGGAATCCGCGTAAAAAAACCGCGTAAATTCCGGAATCCGCGTAAATTCCGGAAGCCGCGTAAAAAAAACCGCGTAAGACCCGACCTTAGTGTACATTCTAAAAGGGCGTATGCCTCTTGGCATAGGTTTTATTCGAAGCATTGTAGCCCAGAAACCGTTGGTTGTATAGAAAAACTGTCTGAGAATGAGTTGTAGAGAATTAAAAATGCATCATAAAAAAATATGCACTGTACAAAAAAAAGTTTTTTTTACCTAAAAAAATTAAAAATTAACATTAAATTTCAATTTAAAAAAAAAAAAGTTGAATTATTTTTATTTATTTTTAAAGAAACTAGACGTTAATACGCAACTTTAAAAAGAAGTGCGGGATGGAGAAATGAAAAATATTTTTTTATGGTGGATTAATTTTTTTATGAAAATTCTAATTCAAACATTTTTCAAAATATTTGTATTCTGATGATTTTAAAAGATGCAGAGAGTCATTTTGAATCAAAAAGCTCTTTTTTTTTTTAAGGGGGGATTTGTTAGTAGCTTAAGTATTTATGATAAATATTAGTAAATAATGAGTATGTGTGTCCAATCACAAATGGTGACTTCTCAACACTGTTAGAAATTTGTAATTTTAATTGTTAGGATTTGTTTGCTTTCGCAATTAGGACTTATCATTCGTAGGGATTTAAACCTACTTGTTAATCAAAAAGCTCTTGGTTGTAAACATTCTAAAGGCATCGGTTTTCGAGTTATTTTAAATTTAAGCTCGAAAAATTCTAAATATTTCGGAAAATACACGTTTTTCTTAATTTGTCCATGGTTCTCCAGCAAAAACCATTCGCTCATTGGAATGCTTGATCAAAAATATACAATTCATTCTTTGACAACAAATCGATTGGATAAATAACTCAGGCGCTGTACTTTAGCCTACCTACACGTTCCCCTTTGCCGAATGTTTTATAAAAAAATATGTTTGTCGTGCAACACTACCTACTTGTAAAGTACGCTACCAATATCCTATAATATCTTTTTTCGTATATAAATACGATTGCACTTCTCCAGAAGTGTTTCTAACAGTTTGCATTTTGTGAAGATGAATAAAGTGAAAATCGAATACACCAAGCACAAGTGCTGTAAACCCTTTCCTGATCATCGGTGCTCATCAAGCTTACGCAAATTAAACGAAAACGTTATTGCAAAATTAAAAATATTGAACAGTCAAGCTCCTTTTAATACGTCTTTATCAATTTGTGATTCGTGTAGTTATTGGAATAATAGTCAAGCCACCATTCATCCCTTCGTTGTTAACTATTGTTCGTTCGTTGTTTACTATTCAGAATCTGGAACACTTAAGAATATCAGCTTCATCATAATATCGGAAGTACTCCATCATGATACTGTTGCGGTTCAGGTGTTCATTGCCATATTAATGAGTTTTTTGAAAACAACAATACAGTTGAAAAAAGCGATATTTATGTCCGATGGAGCTGCCTTACAATATAAAAATAGAAAAAACTTTGCAAGTCTTCGCAAGTTCAAAACAAAATATAACGTCGATGCAAAGTGGCATATTAAAACGAATGGCAAGAAATGCAAGTTTAGCTAAAGAACATGAACATCCCATTACAAGCGCAAAAGAATTGTATGATTGGTCTAATCAGAAAAGTAATAAAAATTCATCAAAAATGTCATTTATTTGGGTATAATATGAAGAATATGAACAAGGAGCAACAGAATTGAGCAATATTTAACCCGTAAAGACCCGGGACGGAACTTTTTTTTAGAAAATGGTCGTTCTCAGCGATGCTGCGGCCGATTTGAGTAAACTCGGAATATTATTCAAGGGGAATAGTTGCTCTAAGTTCTAGTAAGGGTGCCACCCCTCTGAACCCCTCCCAGTTTATGTGAGACCCAAATATGTCTGTGCCTTTTTTTATTTTTTCCTACTGATTGAACAAACGCATGGATTTATCATACGTATCAAATGTCCTTTGCATCAAATCATGTCGAGTAGATGAAATACGATTAACAAAAGTAAATTTTGAAGTTACCAAATTATTTCAGTGCAAAATCACATAACTACGTATTTTCATAGAAAGTCAAAAAAGATGTTCTACTGAGGGAGATTGTAGCTGTGTCCTTCAAGTTTTCTACTCTACATTTTTAGAATTAGGTCTTCTAAGTCCAAATATGTTAAAAGATTCATTCTAGCATATACAGATTTTGAGGAAAACAAGTTTTAATTCACTAAAGTACGAATTTTCATGGAAATTCGATTTTCTCAGTCTCTCACAGTAGGTTTCTATTTTGTTTTTCCATTTTTCAACTTTGCATTTTTAGAAAAAGGACTCCTGAATTCAAATATGGCGAAAGATTTATTCTAGCGTGAACAGATTTTGAGAAAAACAAGTTTGAATTCACTAAAGTACGAATTTTCATGGAAATTCGATTTTCTCAGTCTCTCACAGTAGGTTTCTATTTTGTTTTTCCATTTTTCAACTTTGCATTTTTAGAAAAAGGACTCCTGAATTCAAATATGGCGAAAGATTTATTCTAGCGTGAACAGATTTTGAGAAAAACAAGTTTGAATTCACTAAAGTACGAATTTTCATGGAAATTCGATTTTCTCAGTCTCTCACAGTAAGTTTCTATTTTGTTTTTCCCATTTTTCAACTTTGCGTTTCTAGAAAAAGGTCTCCTGAATTCAAATATGGCGAAAGATTTATTCTAGCATGAACAGATTTTGAGAAAAACAAGTTTGAATTCACTAAAGTACGAATTTTCATGGAAATTCGATTTTCTCAGTCTCTCACAGTAGGTTTCTATTTTGTTTTTCCATTTTTCAACTTTGCATTTCTAGAAAAAGGTCTCCTGAATTCAAATATGGCGAAAGATTTATTCTAGCATGAACAGATTTTGAGAAAAACAAGTTTGAATTCACTAAAGTACGAATTTTCATGGAAATTCGATTTTCTCAGTCTCTCACAGTAGGTTTCTATTTTGTTTTTCCATTTTTCAACTTTACATTTTTAGAAAAAGGTCTCCTGAATTCAAATATGGCGAAAGATTTATTCTAGCATGAACAGATTTTGAGAAAAACAAGTTTGAATTCACTAAAGTACGAATTTTCATGGAAATTTGATTTTCTCAGTCTCTCACAGTAGATTTTTGTTTTATTTTTCCATTTTTTAACTTTGCATTTTTATAAAAGGTCTCCTGAATCCAAATATGGCGAAAGATTTATTCTAGCATGAACTGATTTTGAGAAAAACGAGTTTGAACTCACTAAGGTACTAAGGTACTCACTAAGGTACACTAAGGTACACACTAACACAAACGTTTTGCGGTGCCAGTGCTCACATCGATTTTTTTTATCTTCGTTGGTTTGGTTAGTTATTCGTAGTTCCGACCGTAGTCTCCGTATAAATTGTCCAAGAAAACAAAAAAAACTCTATCGTCCGCTTTATTTACTCTAAAGACTAATCACAAGCCACGTGACTCTTTTTTTTTTGTTTTAAAACTTGAAAGGCTTTAATTTTTTTTTCAGTTCGTATATTTCTAAACCAACCCGAGATTCCGTATGGTTTATAAATATACGAATTCTGTTCTATGCTATAAACCAAAACTTTGATACCGAGTTGCGGGTATCTAGTTAGATACAGATATAATTACTTGTCTAAGACGTACATACTTTGATAATTTTAACCATGTTTCACTCAAAATCTGTTCATGCTAGAATAAATCTTTCGCCATATTTGAATTCAGGAGACCTTTTTCTAAAAATGGAAAGTTGAAAAATGGAAAAACTAAATAGAAACCTACTGTGAGAGACTGAGAAAATCGAATTTCCATGAAAATTCGTACTTTAGTGAATTCAAACTTGTTTTTCTCAAAATCTGTTCATGCTAGAATAAATCTTTCGCCATATTTGAATTCAGGAGACCTTTTTCTAGAAATGCAAAGTTGAAAAATGGAAAAACAAAATAGAAACCTACTGTGAGAGACTGAGAAAATCGAATTTCCATGAAAATTCGTACTTTAGTGAATTCAAACTTGTTTTTCTCAAAATCTGTTCATGCTAGAATAAATCTTTCGCCATATTTGAATTCAGGAGACCTTTTTCTAAAAATGCAAAGTCGAAAAATGGAAAAACAAAATAGAAACCTACTGTGAGAGACTGAGAAAATCGAATTTCCATGAAAATTCGTACTTTAGTGAATTCAAACTTGTTTTTCTCAAAATCTGCTCATGCTAGAATAAATCTTTCGCCATATTTGAATTCAGGAGACCTTTTTCTAAAAATGTAAAGTTGAAAAATGGAAAAACAAAATAGAAACCTACTGTGAGAGACTGAGAAAATTGAATTTCCATGAAAACTCGTACTTTAGTGAATTCAAACTTGTTTTTCTCAAAATCTGTTCATGCTAGAATAAATCTTTCGCCATATTTGAATTCAGGAGACCTTTTTCTAAAAATGCAAAGTCGAAAAATGGAAAAACAAAATAGAAACCTACTGTGAGAGACTGAGAAAATCGAATTTCCATGAAAATTCGTACTTTAGTGAATTCAAACTTGTTTTTTTCAAAATCTGTATATGCTAGAATGAATCTTTCAACATATTTGGACTTAGAAGACCTAATTCTAAAAATGTAGAGTAGAAAACTTGAAGGACACAGCTACAATCTCCCTCAGTAGAACATCTTTTTTGACTTTCTATGAAAATACGTAGTTATGTGATTTTGCACTGAAATAATTTGGTAACTTCAAAATTTACTTTTGTTAATCGTATTTCATCTACTCGACATGATTTGATGCAAAGGACATTTGATACGTATGATAAATCCATGCGTTTGTTCAATCAGTAGGAAAAAATAAAAAAAGGCACAGACATATTTGGGTCTCACATAAACTGGGAGGGGTTCAGAGGGGTGGCACCCTTACTAAAACTTAGAACAACTATTCCCCTTGAATAATATTCCGAGTTTACTCAAATCGGCCGCAGCATCGCTGAGAACGACCATTTTCTAAAAAAAAGTTCGTCCCGGGTCTTTACGGGTTAAAATAATTTTAAAACTACGATTGCATTCATCAACCATTTTTTAAATTAAAATAGTATGCATCGTCCAAGCGGTCTAAATAATTACGTTACAATATTTTGAAGTACACTCACAGTCCACCTTTGGCATAGACCTGCCTTCTATAGGTAGCAAACCACCGAAGAGACATTTGGATCAATCAGAATAAAAGTATTCATACAGCATCAATAATAATTTATCTGGTACATACATGCATTTCGAATACTCTTACTTACTGGATTTTTTTTCTACCTATACTACAGGTCAGACTCGATTATCCGGGATTTTAGACTCGATTATCGAGAATAAGTTTTTGTTGTTGTTTATTTTGATAATTATTTTAGAATTTTACCTTTACTGTTCTTTTTGGAACTTTTGTTACCATTTCTGTTCCTCCCGGCACCAGTATCAAATTATTTTCTTTTTGCTTCTCTGGACTTTATCCCTTTTCTCTACAGAAAGGATTTTTGGTTACACTATTCAAGTAACACAACGAGAGAAAATAATTTTTTTACGTTCATTGATAACAAATTTTGGAACATGGTGATTCGATTATTCGGAGTGAAATTTTCGACACTTCAGATAATCGTGTCCGACCTATACTACCAAGACAAGTGCTACAATAGCAAGTAGTTTGAATATTCGTGAAATATCGCTTTGGTATTGAGTTATTGTTGATTTTACTGATTATAAGCCGTAGGTCGCAAGCGGGAATTTTTATTTTAATTTGTTTAATATACAAGACCTTACACTCTAAGAAGGTCGAGTTTAATTCGTTCAACCTGTAGTATAGTATCAGCCGATGTACATTCAATTCTCCAGAAAAGAAACGAAGTCCGTCAATTTTTGCAGCTGATCTTCGGAACTAACTACTAGTGGCTTGTCGGCGGCAGGATGCTTTGGCACAATCAATCTCGGATGTGGTCCGTCGATTATTTCCCAGTTTTGCGATTTGCATAGCTCAGCAATCATATCCGGGGTTTGGTTAGTCATTTCAGCGAAAACATTCTCGAAAATTGAACTGTATGCTCGCCCAATCAGATTGATGGTTTCCTGTTGGATTTTATCTTTGAGTTCAAACATTAGCTCGGACACATGCTTAGACCAATCGTGATTGATGACTTTATAAAATCCCACTGTATCGTTATTCCATAAACATTGGTAAACTTTGTACATTTGTTCTAACTCAGTGTGTCCGGCTTTTACACTCGGAGGGATCCGTTTCCATAAAAATCGTGCGTTGGAACTAGAATTTAAAGCAAATACAACAATCATAATATCCAAAAAAATAGTAATAAACACAAAAACATACAGGTCATTTCGGAAAAGATATGCCGCGAACAATTCCGAATATAGCTGCACTGAGACAATCCCGTTCGGGGCCTGCGAGTGAACCGAAAAAAATGATGTAATGAATACCAACACAATACCTGAAAAAAATTATTTTCAAAACTAACCTCCAGCTCCTGTTTTTCTAACAGCAGAGTAAGCTGACGAATTTTTTCTGAAAACATTTCGGTTTTATGTAGGAAAACTTGTGCAGAAATTGCCTAATTTGTAAACCAACGCGAGAAATCAAATCGCTCGCGAAATCAATGCTCAACAACTTATTGTTTATATTATTCAGTAACTGTCTTTAGCTGACAACGCTAGTCTGGTAGCGGAACACTTGGAAAACGGTTTGATTTCTGTGTTAGGGATGTCAAATGTTTGTAAAGAGTATAGCTAGAAAAATTGCAATATCCACATCTAGGGGCTAGACAACTTTATTTTCAAGAGAAATATTTCGGTAATATTATACGATATTGGTGCATATATTTTGATATTTATCGTTTATCTGTCACATTAATATCACTCCGACAATAATGTGCTGTCAAGGAGTTGTTTTATAGGTAGACTAGTGCCTAGAAATACAGCGATAAATACTTTGTAATATCGAATATTGGAATTATCAGTTCGAGTTTATTCAATTGAACAAATAAACGATTGCTCAAAAATAGCATAATCAAGAATCATGAAACATCACAATATATAGTTTTAGGTTAGCTTTGCTTAGCTTGACTGACTGCACATATCAATGGTTGCACTCCGTAATTGATCCGAATCAGTAAAATTGCACAGTGAATCAACTAATGTCGTTTTCGTTTTTGCGGTGTAGCTTCCCCGCGGACTACACTTTGTCCTATCACTGTTTTTTTTACATTTTCCGGACAGTCCACGCAAGAAACAGAGTGCAGTTTTGAAGAATCGGTTTGCTTTGATAATCGTTCTTCGCGTGTCAAATATCAGGTTGAATTTTATTTATTTTATTTTGTTATTTTGTCATTTTTCAGTAAATTGGCAAATTTTTCGTACAGTAGCACAAATGCGATAGAAGACAATGGCGATAATGACCAAAACAAAAGTGACAGTTACCTCTGGTATTACGCTCACCATTGCAACTGCTTGGAGTGTTTTTTTTTTTCAGCTGCAAAGCGTAGTCCGGGACGGGATAGTCCTGCCGTAAACACGAATTCGACATAAATAGGGCTGGGAGTGACCGACCATTCTAATTGTACAAGTTTTAGTAATTCAATATGTACTTTGAATGGTCAATAACAACGCCGACCACGTCCTTGCAATCAGGTTGGAAGAGGGAAGGGATGTTAACGTGACCTTTGCTATTTGGAGACCGTTAACACGGCATCTTCGCAAAGGCCACAGGAAGAAGGTTAGTAGGGAAGGGTAGGTTGGACCGGGATTCACTTTGATAAGTGATGCGATCATACACACTCAATCAGATAATAAAAGTTCGGTAATTATTATTACAATTTCGATCGGTAAGTTTGAGAAAATACAGAGTAGTTTATAAAATTGATATAACTTTACATATTTTCTGTAGTAACAAATAATTTTACTGAATACAGCTATACTTTCTACTGAACTGTTCGGTAAATTGAACTTTTACCGAATATTGGTAAAAAACTTCCGTACCAACTATAGCGCAGTCAAATTTTCTCTATTCGTTGTTCTCCTTCTGGTTGTCAAGTCACATTCTCGGTTCGTTTGAACATTGGAGTTCCTGCGTAAGAAAAAAATTGAGGACGTTTTCCAACAATTTCAGCAAGAAGATGATCGCATAGAACAAATTTTTCGTAAGTATATGATGATAGAATTTGTGAATATTTTAGGCATCAAACCATCACAATTTTTGCTTCTACTCCCGAGCATTTGTTGCATGCTACGTAAATAGTTTACACCGCCATGTTAGTGGACACATCCGGAAGATCCTCGACTTTGAAACTATGAGCACAACTGGCATGAAGTTCATTCACAGTCCACAGCAGTGAAAAACGTTTGATTTTCACTCAAGCAAATTCAGTGCGGCGAACGACGATTTTTGATTTTTTTTTTAGTTTTCAATAGTTAAAATTTTTAATAACATTTGAATAAAAATAATAATATAAATTTCCCACATATTTCTGGTTTTCTTAAATAATTAAAAGTAAACAAAAAACAAAATTCACAGATCTTTCGGTACTGTCTTACACAACTTACAGATTTGATCGGTGGTTTTGGCAACTAATTGCATTCGTCGTTTTCACAAATTAGGTCGGTAATAATGACAGAAAGCAACAACAATTTGATTACTGATCGGTCGGTAGTGGTTTATATTACCGAACGTTTTACCGCAGACAGACGTCCAAGCTGAGTTCCAAACTTGTGTAAATTTTTTTGTAGTAGCGATCCGTAACCAGATAGCGCTACCAGTAACGCCAGCAGCGTTGCCAACCCTCCTGTTTTTCCTGGATATCTCCAGTTTTTTTGAAGCTCGTCAGCGAAACAGCTGAAGGTTGAATATTTCCAGTTTTTTGAAAATTGTTCCAGTTTTATCCAGTTTTCTGTACATCACCACATTTTTTTAACTCATTCCCATTATATGTATGGTCTTTTCAGTATTTTGTGCATTCATGCGCCTCGGTTATAAGATTTTATTCGAAATCTACTCAATTTCATGTACGCCAGTAACTATAATCTCCATGTGTAAACAATTTTCTTTCAGACTTTTTGGTTACATGCAATAATACGGTGCAGCATTTGAACCGAAATCAAATAAATGTATGTAAAAGCTTCATATTTATATATCCAGTTTTCTCCAGTTTTTTTATTTTGAATTCTTCCAGCTTTTTATAAAAAAAGGTTGGCATCGCTGACCGCCAGCCTCGTGCACCAGCGAAAAAAAATGTATTGTAGCGATAAGGTCACCAGGCGGCGCTAGTGTACAAGTGATTTATAAGGCAATTTACTTTGAAAATTTACACGGAAATTTTGATCAATGTTGTTCTTGCTTGGACGTCTGTCTGTGGTTTTACCTAGCGCTCAGCTGTTGAAAAGTCGGTGAAAAAACGAATTCGGTGATTAAATGTAAGTGTGTATGGTTTGTATCCGTCTCTATTGAACAATTGTCGGTTTATTCCCCGTTCAGACGGCTGATTAGAGATGCACACTTAGCTTATTAAAATTTGGTATTGGTTTAAACTTACAGACGTTAATAATGCTTCAGGGGCCACGCACGAGTTATTTATTTTACTTGAGCACAAAATTGTTCAGTTTTTTTATTCAAGACCGATTCAAACTAAAAGACAACGGTATGCTGTAGGGGACACGCCCAGTAAGTGGTATATTTCAGTGAACTGCAAAATACTATACTACACGGTGTGGATTTGATTTATACCGACACACCTCATAGTGGTCTTTTTTATATCGAAAACTTGAGGAGCCACTCACAAATTTGTGGGGTTACAATATCACAATATATAGTTTTATCACATAACTCACCTAAAATTTTACGCAAGAACCATTCTGCAAGAAACGTATAAATCTAAGTATAAGTTCAAATTCAGCAGTAGTACTACTACAGTCCCTGTACTCAGGCCCGGATTAAGAGTTGTGAGGGCCCAGATGCCAAGTAATATGTCGAGGCCCCTTTTCAGTTGTCAAAATTTCAATTAGAGAACATTTCATACAAAAATAAAAGATAAGGAAAGGTTATAGAAGGCTAGGGGCTAGACTACTTTATATTTAAGAGAAATATTTCGGTAATATTATACGTTATTGGTGAATATATTTTGATATTTATCGTCGCTATTGGCAAGTGTACACATTCATTATCAAAGCCAAAAACCGTCAGTAATGCCGCTAGCGTTGACATAAGCAAGCGTGCACACCCATTAGCAAAGACATTAACCGTTTTACGAAAATAAGTTAGTAGGCAATAAGCTTACATGGTGGCGCATGAATGTAACGTTTCCAATAAGGACGAAGATTTTTGAGGATTTTTCTTCGGTGTACAGACGAGTGCAGCGCTAAATATTTAATATCAACTGTTTCTTCCCAATAAATGGTCTTGCTGCAACTCATGAGTTGTTATGAGTTTCGATAAAAATAATCGCCCAGTTTCCTGAAATAGGCTTCGCGGGAGCAGATCAGAACTACGAAGGTGCTGATATTTGTTTGGTTTTTGCATGCGAATAAGAAAAGAGGAAATATTTTTGCTTGTCATCACACACTTTTTGACAATCGCATATGAGAGTTCGCGTAGGAGCAAGCAGCCTTTCAAATCTCTTTCAACTTCGTAATCGCGAATGAAGCAACCTTCATTTAATTTATTTCATAATTGGGTTGTATAGCTATTCACAGATTTCTGATTTTAGTATATCAGCTAGAAGAGTGTAATTTTCTGAACAAAACATGATTTTTCAAAACTGTATGTCATTGTCCTTCGATTTTTCAATGCAGGATAAAAATCGCTCCTAATCGCTACAATGACAGTTGGCACATGGGCGAACTGTCATTGTAGCGATTCTGAGCAGTTTTAATTCATGATTTTGAAAATTAAAGGACAAAGATAGAAAATTTTTGAAAATCACGTTTTGCTTAGCAAATGCTGGGGTGGCATTGCGCATTTCGTTTCGACTGATTTCTGTTCGTTTCGACCACATTTGACATTGCCGATTTCGATTCGAGCTCGGAACGAGTAGATGGCGTATTATTGCAGTTGATCTTCGAGCAAAACTGGCATTACGTAATGGTTTGATCGAGCATTTTTTAGCTCGAAAGTGATAAAAAATGGTCGATAGGTTGAAGACATTCGTTTGTACCTAAGTTTGTTGACTAAAACATAAATAATTTCACTAAACATTTGTAGAGCGGAAAAAACATTAATTTGGTAGGGTGCACTAGCGAGGAGATTCAAAGTAGGGGCTAACTTTAACGGAGCAGGAATTGTACTAGTGCAGTTTGGAGGAAAATATTGTACTTAAAATAGGTTTGAGTGCTCCCCGCCTTATCTTGAAACGTTGACGAAACCATGGAAAAAAATTCTTTTGCATCAGAAAATAACTAACTTTGTTTCATTTTAATGTAAGCCAAATACTCATATCTTATTGTTTACGTCTTTGTATATTCCTTTAACCATTTTCGTCACTAGAAGAATCGTAGAAAAACATTCAAAGATTAATATTTTGCTTTAAGGACACATCTTATTATAAACGTGAAAAATACCAATCTCTAGGGGCAAGACACTTTTGATATATGGTGGAATATTTCCAATATTAGCTATTACAAAGTATTTATTGTTGCATTATTAAGCGTCAGTGTGATGTCAATGTGTCGGATAAACGATAAATATCAAAATTTATCAGCCGATATCGTAAAATATTACCGAAATATTTTTCATGAAAACAAAGTTGTCAAGCCCCTAGACAAATCTGACATTTATTTTCGAGTCAATGTTTGCTCGAAATAGACTGCAATAAAATTGGGGTGTCGAAAATAATACGCAATACCAACGCCACCTCGAAACGAGTTTGATTTCTCTCGATTCGAGTTACTCGAAGCGAAATGCGCAATGTCACCCCTGCTCTTTCGGATGATATAAATACTAATATAGCTAAACAACCCAATTCATGCATGTATAATACTTTTTTTACTGGTTATCGGTTCGTTTTCCAGGACGTTCCCGTTACTCTTCTTTCGTGATGAAAAATTCGAAAGAAGAGTGTATATGAAATGTATACAAAAAAAAAAGTAAAATGTCACGATCGCTTGAACGGGTTGGGTTTTTACCGTGTTTGTGAATTTTTATTCCGTGAATTCTGCAATAATAACCGAAGTAAATTGAATTAAAAACAGTTAGTCAATGAAATAGTACTACAAAAAGTTGAGTGTTTATAAAATCGACTAATTTTTGATTGGTTCGAAGCCGTAAATTGTCTTAAAAATGTCAACGAAAGCTAGCGAAGAGGAGTCGCATCATGACGAGAGTGACATTACCGATGAGTTTATTGATGATGTTTGTGTTATGGCTGCCGTCGTCTATATGCAATTATTGATTGAGTGTTTCTGTTTCTTCTATGTTGTGTAGGATGGCGATAAAACTGGATATTTTCCGGGCAAAACAATCACTCTACAAATGCTACTGGGGTCAAATATTCTTCAGCCAGGAAAGGCAGCTATGAGCATTGAATATTTGGTGAGATTGTGCTCACTTATATTTTTTGACTTTGAAATTCGAACAACTTTTATGTCTGCTTGAAGGGCCAAAAATTTATCGGTGACCTGCTTCCTGACGGAAAGATAAAATCGCACGAAACTGAAACCATTTTCTGCTCGCCAAGTGCGTGGGCAATTTATTGCAAACGTATTATTAATCCTGACAAAAAATCCGGATGTGGCTGGGCTTCGGTCAAGTACAAAGGTCGTAAGTTAGATGCTTATAAAGCAGCTTATCATAGAAAACAGTTACTGAAGGAGAAAGATCATAAAGACGACATAGGACCTAATGAAGGTTTGAGCGATAATCTATTTAGTAAAATTTAAATAATAGTTCGTTTTATTTATTCAGATATAATCGAAGAGATTGAGGAAGACAAATCAGTAATGGAACCTCCACCTGTGCGTCGAAATATAGTTCAGCACAACACAGTCAGCAACAGAAATATTCTTCAGTATGTTTTCTCGATACCTACTCAATGAAATTCGTAATAATACTTACAATTATTTCCATATTTCTAGTGACGCGAATACGTTGATTGAATCAATTCCGTTTACATCAATCGGTAAAATGCAGCCATTTCTGGTATCCGTTAGCACTTCGACAGTTCTATTGATGGACTTTCATTGTCATCTAACTAATAACGAAGTCTGTGGTTATCTTGGTGGAACGTGGGATATTAACGCACACAACTTGTCCATCACTCATGCATTCCCATGTCGCAACTCGCGTTTTGATAGGGATAAGGCCGCAATGTGTGAACTGCAAATTCAAAAACTTATGGTCAAGAAAAATCTTCATTTGGTCGGTTGGTATCACTCACATCCAAGGTTCCCAGTACAACCGACATTACGAGATTGTGATGCTCAGCTTGAGTACCAAATTAAAATGAGAGGACCAACCGAGGCGTCCTACACTCCATGCGTGGGATTCATTTGCTGTGAGTAGTGATTCCATTCGTTTTTTTGCAATTCATATTTTGAAATCGCTTCAATGTTTTATTCAAAAGCCTTTTTTGTGAAATAAAATATTTAGCAAACATAAGAGAATTTACAGGCTCTATTTACATGTTCAGGTCTAACCTCACTTATTGTTTTTTTTCATTCTCAGCTCCATACAACGACGACAACCCAACAATGGAATCTAGCATTATGTCGTTTTGGGTTCTTCCGCCACCAGAAAATCGACCAGCCGAATATGGACGTCCGATGCTTATGACGTACAGCTTAGTACCAGATGAAACCCTTTCGGAAGACATTAAGGAGGAAATGATGCTAACTGTCGACTACTATAAACAGTTCAAACGAGAATTGATCAATTTCCAAACAACTTACAAGAATGAAATCACATATATCGAGAAATTGAAAAAGACTTTGGTATCTAAATTTCCTCTGGATTCAACAAATGGTCACTTTTGGAATTGGATCCGTGAATTGCTTGGATTAGATCACGAAGAAATTATGGTTGTTCCAGAGCCCCCTCCTCCACCAACTCTTCCCATAAACATACCCAAACTACCGGAACCGATTTCCGCACCAATGGTTGTGAATTTGACCAACGTTGACGACTCAAGTGTGACTATGGAAGCTAAAAACGATGAAGACTTTGACGGTGTCTCTGAAATGGGCGACTCGGATGTTATATCACTCAAAGATGATGATGCAAAGGCATCTTCATTGGCAATTCCGAGCTTACAAGCGCAATTGAAGCGACCATCTGGTTTGAACATGACTCCTTCCCCGTTGTCAAGTGCGTTGGTCGTATTACCGCCAAGTCTCAACCAGAACAACAGTGTTCAAGGCAGCAACAACAACAACGTCAATAATAATCACGGCGGGTCAATCACAACTAACACATCTCCACGAGACAGTCCTATCACAATCCCATCTAACTCAGCGAGCCCGGCAAAGTTTGAAATTCCAGTCCGAGCAAGCCCTTCACCGGCGAAATCGGACACTTCGTCTTGTCGTAGTCGTACTCGCAACTCGCCTGCTCCCAGTCCGGGGAAGTTATCCATTGGCGATATTCTTGGAACTGGCAGTCGTAACAGTCCAACTTTAAGCTCCCTAATCGGAAATATGGGTAGTAACGCTTCAAACATCCATGATCTGTACGCTGCAACATTCAACTCTCTAGGTGGTTCGATACCATCGAATTTACTCTCGCAAGACTACGCCTCTCTGTTTCAAAATACCAAACGCGACGAATACGGTCTTTCGGCTCTGAACGCCTTGGCGCAAGTAGCTGCTGCCTCAGGAATATCTAATTCACAAATCAACGAGACCCTCTTACATAGTCTAAACCGCAGCATTTCATCTAAATCCGGCCAAACATCGACCGTTACAACTGGATCGGCAACAATGACATCTAGCACGGCATCCGCATCTTCCTCGAATGCCGCCGCTGCTGCTAACTCTTCTGGATTACCTGCCATTCCTAACATGAAAGAATTTATGCAGCAACTGGAGAAGGGAAATCTCAGTTTACTAATGCAGTCGCAGTATGCTAATCCGCTTGCCGGAATGACTGGTCTTACCGGACAGGCCTCAGCTGGATCCGGTGCTATGGGAGGCATTGGCTCAGGTGGTACAACCGGTAAGTCATCAATGAATAAATTTGTTATACTGCTACGAAACATCAACTTTGTTTATTCCACAGGAACTAGTGGTAAATCTAGCCGCTCTTCAAGCAAATCTAGATCGAAATCTCAACAGCAGCAACAGTCCGTTCAGCAGCAGCTGCAGCAAGCTCAACAAAACCTACTGCAACAACAGCAACAGCAGCAGCATCAATCTCTGATGGACTATGCTGATTTCATGAGTAAAGCAGATCAAAACAAACTTGCGGATCTTATGAAGTCTCCTGAATACTCACAAATGTTGCTACAGCAGGCACAAGCTCTAGGAAGTCTTGGAAGTGAAATATCTATTATCAAGAAGCCATCATCAAAGGGAACCACCGGAGGATCAGCGAGTAGTAACATTAATAACAGTAGTAGCAACAGCAATAACAATAGCAACAATGCCACTAGTAATAGTAACAAGAAGGACTCAGCCAGCGATTTAATTTCAAAACTTCGTACTATTTTCTCCACCGATTCCTACTTGCCACCTATGCCGACAGCTGCAGATATAAATTTACTAGCTGAACAATCACAAAAGGTCCCAGAGATTCAGCAGATCCTTAATTCCGGTAATTTGGATGATATCCAGGTGTTGTTGAAAGCGCAATCTCTATCCAACAATACGTTAGATTTTGCTGCGTTCTTGCAAGGCACTTCCGGTATCGGATCTAATTCCGGAGCAGGAGAAGGTAGCAGCAAATCAAGTCGTAGTGCTGCTGCTAAGGAAGAACGTGAACGCGAAAAGGAGAGAGAACGAGAGCGTGAGCGGGAACGCGAACGAGAAAGGGAACGAGATGCAAATGCCGCCGCTGCGGCTGCAGCTGCTGCTGCTGCCGCTGCTATGAACCCCTATCTTTCGGCCAGCAATTTGTCGGCACTTTTCGAACCAGTACAGCGTGCATCGTCCGGTAAATCAAACAGCAAATCAGACAAGAACAAGAACTCAGCAATCGATCGTAACAGCAGCACCAATGCTGCATCTAATCCTGCAGAAATGTTAAATAGCCTTTTCACGTCTGCTGTTAGTGGTGCTGGAGCTGCTGATATGAATGCTCTGTTGTACGGACAGGGTAAAGTAGCCTCAGATCTGAGTATGCTTTTCGGTGCTGTGAGTTCAGCTCCAACGTCTTCCGCAAGCTCAAGTACAACATCAACCGCTGCTGCTGCAGCTGCTAAGCAAAGTCTCGATTATCTCTCAATGTTTCCAAATTTTTCGTCTGTCAAACTGCCAGAAATGTCGTCACTCTTTCAGTCGGATAAATTCGAAATCCCAGACCCACTCGCTAAGGCAACACTCGAAGCAAATAATATGTATCTCGCACCTTCCGCTTCTTTGTTGAAGTTGCAGCAAGAGGCATTTAACTCAATGATGATGAAGCCACCGAAATCATCATCTTCATCTACATCATCATCAAGCAAAATTGAAACTCCGCCTCCAATCGCTGCCTCTCCGGGTGCTCGATCTACACCAACTAAATCTGCTAGCCGCGACAGTCCTTCACTTGGACCGAAATACAACTTTAGTGCCGTCGATTTAGCTGTATCAAGTGTGCCACTAGCCGCATCATCACCACTGGGAGCTGCTGATTTATCTCGTAAAACACCCCTAACACCACCAGTGGACATGTCAACCCTAGCATCTACTCCGCCGACAGGATCATCCGGGGCATCTTCACAGATCCTCCCTCCGTATAAAAAGCGAATGGAATTTTCATCGATTGCTGATCTTGTCGCTGCCCCACCCAGCAAGATGCCAAAATTGTCATCTGACAATTTGGATCAGTAGAGTGTCGCAATGACTGTGAAGGTTAGTTACTACACGGCTGATTCGGCTTTCTAAACTGTTTGTGATCAGCAGTATATTTTAATTTTTTTTATATTAGGCATCTTAAAGATTAAACCCCTGCTATTCCAAAATTCTCGCATGGAGAAAATGCAAGATCTGGCAAGAGCCACCCCCCTCTCCCTAAAGCTACATTTTGCTTATTTTTCAAAATTTGGTTAACTAAAATCTGTTAGAATTTAGTACTGCATTTGACACAGTAATCATCCAAAACTTTCATTGATATTTGACATATAGCAATTATAACGGAAGTATTAAAAAATACAATATTGTATTGAGTGTGATCACAGTGCTCATCTTTCAATTGGTGAAAATATTGAGATTTATTATTTTTTCTGATTGAGTTAGATTAGAGCCTGATAGAGCCTTATTAGGTTAGATTAGAGCCAATGTTTTCCTAAAAGATCTTAATGCTTATATCGGGTACAGAAACTCACTACCAGAAGAGTGGAACTTATTTGGGCGCCAACCCCACCATCCTGAAAATAACGCAAACGAAGAGATGTATCCGATTTTCGACGACCGCTGAAGAAAAAGGCAAAACTACTTACGTCTTGTTAGATCTTCTACAAGCATTCGACTGCATAGGATTGGCCCGTAAACCAGATGTCCTCAGAGAGTTAGGAGTACCAACGTACCTCATAAGTAGAATTACATTATACTGCATGACGGAAAGAACAACGCTTCAATGGTCGGGACAAAGAACAGGGGATTACAGCAACGTGCGAGGCATAAACTAAGGGCCCATTGTCATCCAAACTATTTGTGTATCTACCGGAACAAGCGCTTTCGTAAGTGCAACAAGAAATGCAGGAGTTTTCATTGGGGCAAGCTGACCGATTCAGCCTTCCTTGTTTACGAGCCATGTCGATGATATAATTGCCATATTAACCCATCAGCTCCATTTTGACTCCTACTTTTCAAGCACTCGAGTTAGAACTAAACGCGAACAAAACGCATGTACTTATACGAGATCCATTGGTAACGGTATTGAACCTGAAACTTGCGGTCTAAAAAACCTAAAGGTAGTCACAAAAGAGAAGTATTTAGGAATATACCTCACCAATGCTCTGAATCGAAAGAAAGCAGTTGCGGAATTCATCGTGAAGGCTTTCAGGGTATACAGAAGTGTACTAAGCTTCGTGAAAAGCTTAAAAGTCCCATGTAGAACGACGAGAAAAATTTACCACACGGTCATAGCTACAATCGTAAGGCCTGTATTCCTTGTGTAACTTTTTTGTACGTGGGTGAAAATTAATAAAAAGCTAGGTATAACTAGTTTGGAGTGTATTATTTACATGTGAAAATTTTCATAACAATCGGTTCAGTAGTTACTGAGATGTCATCGAAACAAGATGAAAATCGCCAAAGAATTTTGCGCGCTGTGATGGAAAATCCGATTGCGACCATGAGATGGATCGAAAGACAACTGGCAATCACCCATACAACTGTGTATCGGGTGGTAAAATCGTCCCAGACGACCGAGCGGCGGGCTGGAAATGAACAAAAATTGAAGACAGCTGACCCTCTGGGAGCCGGAAGGTGTTGGATTATTTCAAGCGTAATCCAAACCTGTCGATTCCCGATGCTCTGGAGGCAAAGTATTTCGCTTGGTTCGTTCAGCAAACCGTAAAACGAGCTGGGCTTCATGTATTCAAGGTCCGGAAGGCACCGAACCGGGGCGATCAACAAAACATGGCGGCCAAATCCCGCGCATGGAAGCTGTATCGAGAGTGGTTAACGATACTGATGTGTGTAGTTATGGATGACGAAACCTACATCAAGGCAGACGCAAAGCCGATACCGGAGCTGGAGTTCTACGTTGCCAAATCACGGTTTGATGTTCCGGAAGACATAAGAAAGAAGAATGTGGACAAACTGGCCAAAAAACACTTGCTCTGGCAGGTCATATACCAATGCGGAAACTGAGTAGACCGTACATCACAACGCTGCCATGCTATAACATTATGACGTACATCCATTTGATCAGTTTATCAATACGGCCCAAAAACGAACGGGTTACTTGCCACTTTTGTGACTTGAAATGGTGCATACGTCATTTTGTTTTCTTGATTTTATGTAAGGTACGGATAAGTTACAACTAATGTCGTTTTCGTTTTTGCGGTGTAGCTACCCCGCGGACTACACTTTGTCCTATCACTGTTTTTTTTACATTTTTCGGACTATCCCGGACTATCCTTTTTCTGTCCCGGACAGTCCGCGCAAGAAACAGAGTGCAGTTTTGAATGGCACCAACACATTCACACGTATGTGTCAAAATCAAAAAAAAAAATGTGTCAAAATCGGTTTGCTTTGATTATCGTCTTTCGCGTGTCGAACATCAGGTTGAATTTTATTTATTTTATTTTGTAATTTTTCAGTAAATTGGCAAACTTTTCGTACAGTAGCACAAACGCGATAAAAGACAATGGCGATAATGACCAAAACAAAAGTGACAGCTGCCTCTGGTATTACGCACACCATTGCAACTGCTCGGAAAGTGTTTTTTTTTTTCAGCTGCAAAGCGTAGTCCGGGACGGGATAGTCCTGCCGTAAAAATGAATTCGACATAAAAGAAAGATACCAAAAGATGGGTCTTCGAATAACGAGCAAATTGGCATAAGAACCCCATATTTGAAAAAATGGCGCTTACATCAGTCTACGAGATTACGGCAGAACGGGTACCATCAACAGCAAAATTTTCCGCAACGAGTGCCTCCAGAAGCGTCTGTTGTCCTTCCTGTGGTCCCGCGGAGACGGGACATTATTTTGGCCGGACCTGGCATCATGCTATTGCGCGCGATCGACGTTGGACTAGTACAGAGACAATAACGTTGTTTTTGTACCAAAAACCGCCAACCCCCAGAGATTTGACCAATGAAAAGATTTTGGGTCATAATGAAGGCCAAAGCCCGAAAATCGTCCAAGGTGTTTAAGAACGAGTTGGAGTTAAAGAAAGAATGGATGAAACTGACCAAAAAGGATGGCTCCACCATTGCACACAATGTAATGAGGGATCTTAAGGGAAAGGTGCGGGTTTTTCTAGCGATGGAAAGTAAATTGAATAAAGTAATTATGCTGAAACATAATCCATATGTATAAGTTCATTCCCAGAAAGTTTCAAGAAAATCCTAAAAAAAGACCTAAAATAAATTTTTGGCGAACACTTCTGTCTGGTACTTTTTTTTCGTGTACAGAACTTAACTTAGCGGAAAGCACGGGCTTACACTTAGCAACGACAATGACAAATAGCTAACGAGTTCACCGTTTCACATAGGATAATAATTAGGCCAATTTCAGTCGCTTGAATTTTTTGCCATTTTATTTGATCAAACTATGATTAAATCTTTTGGAATTACATTTTTCAAAATCTGCATTTGCAAAAAGAAGCTCATATCGAATAAAAAACAGTAGTGATAATCAAGTATTTACTGCCAATAGAACATAGTTATTGTTTATTATCCTTATGCCGTCAGCCGGGGTGAGATTGTGCCATACAAACGCATTGTTTGTCAGCTATCACATGGCGATCACAAGACCAATCTTACATGAATGAGTTTCCTCTAGTACTTGACCAAAAAAAAAACTAGTCCTCTGATCTGAAAGAGATGGCTGAGATGGCTCATAATTATTCTGTTGTAGTAATACTTAGACAGTCGAAAAGGACATGAATAAAATATCAAAATACTGTCCACTTGGAATACTTGATACATTTCCCAATACGGGTCAAAAACCAGAGATTACCTAACAGATCTGGAGACGGCCAGGCCCAGAAAGTGGACGATGTGTTGCCTAATCACAGACGTTAATTTCGGATAAGATAATGGGTGATCGTTACGAGTAAAATGTGTTTAGAATAATTATTCTATGCAAAAGTTCGTTATTGCGTTCTTCGAGAAGCTCGTCTGGAGTCGTCACTGTCAAGAATAATGTTCTTTTAGGAAGGTAACGGAAACTTGGCTAGTGACAGCTGAGTCATGAACCTTCAAGTAGTCGACTCAGTCGAGCAACTCGGCCAAAATTCATTTGATTCGCCTACTGTCGTACCGAAATTTATCAGTCGAGTAAAGTATTTTTTGATTCCTTCTTATAAAAGAATTGTATACATGTCGTTCAAAAAAATGACTCGAGTTCGACCAGATCGGTACATATGTATTTGTATGTGTAACGTCGTTTTCCGACAACCACTGGACCGATTTGGGTAAATCCAACGGCAGATCTCTGGTCCCGAATGATCCTTCCTTCAAAAAAGTTTTTTGCTTCCAACTCTACTTCTTTATTAGAGTAGAACCGCTTGCCAGAGAGCCACATTTTCAACCGAAAAACAAGAAATAGTCTCTTGGGGCTAAATCGGGGCTTAGGGCGCGAATACGATCGCGAATATTCATCGATCGTATCGCGAGCCAAAGTGCGGAAGTGTTGTCAACGATAAACATTTTTTAAAAATCCCGTTTTGCCTAGAAAACACAGCTTTTTCAAATGATTTATAAAAATTGGTATAGCTTTACGACCCAATTGGGCCAACAATATTTGTCGTGAAACAGAATGTCTTCTCATTGCCAACGCCTTCCCCCACTGTTGCTCATAAACAGCGTCCCACCATGCTGCTGCTGGAAATCCGTTCCATCAGCTATAGAAGGGGTTTTTTGCTTTTTCTGCTGCCCATCCGTTTCGGGTTCCATCGTCGAAGTTTGGTCCAGAACATCTCCTTTTATAGCAGCAGATAGTTAATGCACTATTGAAATAATATTATTTCCCATCTGAAAGAACAACTGCTGACTGTATTATGTTAGAGAAGTATTATGTTAGAGTTTATAGAATATTATTTTCCAATTAAATAATATGCTAATGTAGACTTTCTTGGAAGAATATGTTCTGCTATAGACGACATTCTTTTCCTGTATAAAGAAGAAACTCATTTTTGTTATTTGCTTTATTTATTATTCATATCTCCCACAACATTGTTTATTGAATGTTTGATCATGCTCGAAATATTTGAAGAATAGTAAAGTTTGTGGTACAAAAAATGGACAAATATTGCCGGAGAGTTTCTGGCAGCACGGCCATTGGTAGGCGCGTTAAAAATTACACCGTTATATTCGCGTAATTCGAGTGTATTCTGCTGGATTTATGGAAAAAGAGTCTGCAGTTTAAATTGACATAATAGTTCAAGTTTGTATTGTGTGAAGTTGGCATGAAAAAAGAACGACATCATGTGAAAATCGACCGGCAAAATGTGTTTTGTTTTTCTGTTTTTTTTTGTAAGCCAACATCAAAGATGACTAGAACAAGATACCTGACTCTTGCAGAATTCCTCGGACATGATTGTCGCTGCGCGTGAGCAAAAGTCGAACTAATTTATACACTGTTAATATGATGTATACTTAACGTCAAAATCAACTGACGACAAGGCCAAGACATGACTGCTGAAAGGTGAAACAATTTTTTTAGTCGACTTCAGACGACTGTTCCGTGCTGCCATCCGAAAAATGATATTTAATAATGTGTACGAATGTTTAGTTCTCAAACATAAAACTTTCCGAAAAAATTAAGAATTTTCGACGCATCATTTAAAATAAAGCGTACCATCAGAACTTCCTGATAACCGCAATGAGCACGCTTTACAGCCAAGTTTTCCACTCTTGCCGAGGTTAATAAAGCAAAAATCGGGTGCCCCGGTGAACCTGACCATACGCACAAAGGTTCTGAAACCTTGTTTGCGACATATCGAACTTTAAGTTTTGGTAGAATGGGACCTGAAAATAAATATAACCCCTCAATATAAATCCCCACTCTGACAGTCAATTTTACACTTTGCTTGTGCAAAAAGTATGACAATAGCATTAAGTGCAAAAAATGACAATTTAATTAATCTGAATGTTATCTTCAAGCGTCGAGCTGACCAAACTGCTATACCTTTTAAATATACAATCTTGATCAGCTCAACGATCGGTGACGCACTATGCACGATAAATCGGTTTTGCTCATAGTGACAATTTTATGAGAATTTAAGTCATCAGATGGCAGCACTAACCGTCGGAAGTCGGTCGTGTTCAAAACAACTAGCTGGCATCTCTATTTTATTTGCTTCGCTCCGTTAGGAGCTAACATCACTGCGGATCCGCAATTTGCGGGCCCCATTGACAGATGCTATGTTATGCGTATGAAAAGTGGCGGTGATATGCTATCTCGTTTACACACACGCTGAGATGATAGTCCTCGAAACATGGCGGGATGCCAGCTAGCTGGTTCAAAATGTATGAAAAATTCGGAAGTCCGACTTCCGAACCTTAATTTAGTGCTGGCGCCACAATATTGTTTCATATAACTAGCGCCAGTTAGAAAAAAATGATTCGATATGAAAGCGCTAGAAAGATAATTCTAATTGGAATTTTTTTTTGCTGCAACACCTGCATAGAGTCTATAGCCATAGACATTCGCTTCTCTGCTTTAGTGATGGGAAATATCGCCCAAAACAAACATCGATAACAATCGATTATTTCGGGGCTTTTATCGATATTATCGATAAATATCGATAATTTGACAGTTAACGTTTGCGGTAAAAAAAAAAAATTCAGATGGTGATGAAAAAAACTATTTCAGATGGTGATGAAAAAAAACAAGGACAGATAATTGAGTTGGATAAATTTCCCATGAAAGGTTATCATGTTAGCTTCCTCGCAAAAAATTTTACGTCCTTGCGTGCGGCCTTCCGGCAGTTAACCGGAACATTCGCAATGGCGGACGAAAACATGCGTGTAGCCATGTTTTTGAAATCTTTCTTTGTTTTTTTTTCATTAATTCCTCCTCCGTTTTCGCGACAAAATTGTTGGAATAGACCTTGCGCTTCAAGTTTGCCCAGAAATTCTCGATGGGAAGCAGGTGGGGGACATTGGGCGGATTCGCCGACTTCGGCGATACTTCGATATTCAGCCGACTTCGATATTCAGCCGCTCCATCTCCTCCGTGCGTCATTGCCTGCAGCTCTGAGACCAGTGGATGGGACTGCCGCTTCCTGCATGTATGTCCATGTTCTCCAGATACTTTTTCACTGTTTTAGAGCATGCACCAACCTCTTGGCCAAGTGCACACAGCGATTTAGCCACTTTTCCCTCGGTATTCCTCTTCAGCATCCTTTGAAGCTTCTTGTCGCTCAGGGTCGTTGGCCGTCCGAAATCGGGCTTTCTTTCGATGCTCTGATCGTTGACCAATAGTGTCAAAATGTTGTAGATGCCAGAACCGGCATACCCGGTGTCCACAAAGTGCCGCACGATGTTCGTTTTTGACGCGGCGGGGTACCGTTCTTTGAACGCGCACACTTTTGAACAGAGTAGCTTCACTTTTTTCGCCATCACAGTTAGAGTTTGACTGATAAAGCTGTCAAATTTTTTTATGCTAACTCATGGGTTACTATGATTGATGATTCATGAGTAGTTTCGTCAGTGCGATTAAAGGTAAACCTATGAAAAATCGGCAATTTTTGTCCATTGTTTTTACCGCAAACGTTATTCGACAAATGCAATTTTGCTATATAAATTTGTTAAAAACAGAGACAGTGATGGCCCAAACAGAATGGATACGTTTGCGTTGCGTTGACGTCAATTTGACAGTAAATGTATGAGCTAACTGTCAAATTGCCGCAAACGCAGCCAATTTAAGGCCTTGAATGACAAATCTTACGATACTGCGAATGAAAATTCAAACAACCGGACGAGTTAAACAGTTTGTTTTGGAGAGTCTTCGGGTTTTACGCCTGGAGTGCTTTCTACGGAGTAGTTTCAAGCCGAAGTTCATTCTGAAGGTTGTATAATAAGGGAAATAATTGAAGCAGGCAAAATTCTGTCAATCTTTAAATGGCCAAAACTTCACGAAAAATGAATCAATTCTGCCAAAACAGGTTTCATTTTACTGGAAAACTGTCCTAGTTTCCTAGTATTACTTGAGAACTGGACGTGACCAAGGGTCACTGGAAATGTTTCGGATTTCCGGAGTGTGTGCCAAAGTTTACATTTTTGCAACGCGTAGAACTTCTTCTGACATTCTGTTTCACTTGGGTTTATATGTTGTCAATAAATCAGAATTTATTTCGGGTTTATTGGTAGCCAAAGATTGAAAATTCGCCAAGGAATCATTGAGGTATGCATTTATTAAGTATGGGTGTTGATTTTGGCGGTTTTTCCCTGTTGCGTACTAATTTTCTTTGAGCTTGCAGCATTCTAGCAGAATTCAATCGAACATTGTGGGTGTGTAGGTCTTATTAAACCAAGCAACTTTACAAACTTGCGTTTGAAAATTTATCTGGATTAACATTTAAAAAGATCAGATTATTTTCACGCGGATTTTCTCTAAAAGGTTATTTATGCAGATTTTCAAATTATCGTGGTTTTTTACGCGAATTTTTGAATTAAAGCGGTTTATCAAGCGGATTTCTGAATTAATATGGTTTTTTCACGAGGCATGTACCCCCCGCGTAAGAAAATCTAACTGTATTTGAACCTTTTTCTTATGAATCAATATATCTTAGTAAAAATTATCTGAACTTTCCTTCAAAAATATAAAAAATGAGTTTAAGATCCTACTCCGAGATCCTACTTTCACGAGGCATGTACCCCCCGCGTAAGAAAATCTAACTGTATTTGAACCTTTTTCTTATGAATCAATATATCTTAGTAAAAATTATCTGAACTCCGACAAAAATATAATTTTAAAAACAAAAAATGTTTTTAGAAAATATCGGTGATCTCAGATATTTTTCAATGAAGTATTTTAGATAGACAATTTAGTTGCCTAAAACGTTCTATCTGTTGCAAAAATGTACACTTTGACACACTCTTGAAATCCGAAACATTTTCGGTGTAGGTTGGTCACACCAAGTTCCCAAGTAATACTAGTATAATACTGTTTTCCAGTGAAATGAATCCGGTTATCAAAATTGATTCATTTTTCGTAAAGTTCTGGCCATTTAAAGTTCGAGAGAATTTTTTTATCTCAATTATTTTGTCTACCCCTGTATAAATCAGGATATTTTTTTTGGCGCAACAATTTCGTTGATTTGGATTTTTAGTGGGTTTGTTGGGTGACAGATACTTTAAACTTAAACGATTCCAAGTTAAACTAAACAATTACCAGAGAAATACCAATTGACTGCCGCTATGCATGTCCATCATATTATAAGAGTTAGCAAGCCAAAGAAAATGAATTTTATTACAATTTCGTATCATTGCTTTTTATGAGATGGTGCAAAAAGTTTGGATATTTTTTTAAACTTCTCCAGCACTAAGTTGTCGAATTCATCTGTTCTCAGGAAGCTAAAAACTATAAATACCTTTTAAGTACCATTATTTCTCAGAAACTCAGTGACACCCGGGGCGAACCTTTACACCACCCCCAACAATGCTAAATCTTGTCGAATAGCAGCACCCAACAAATATTACCTAGCGACAAAAGCAACTCCTGGGGAAGGGTAGATGAGGTCTCCTTCTTTTGGGTCTCCTCCAGTAACCAGCCGCACTGACTTGTGCTCACCCTTATAATATCGATAATTATCGTTAACGTCAAAAAATTAACGATAATATCGATGCCCTGCATTTATCGATATTATCGATAAGTATCGATAAGTTTCCCATCACTACTCTGCTTTCGTTGCAATAGGAAGCAAACAAACATCGCTCCGTACAGACCTATCGTACGATTCAGAACAATACGCATTGTTCGACGACGCGTGTGTTGCTTGTGTTTTCGGTGCCGGTGTTGCGATAGTTTGTACATCTAGCAGCCGGAGTGAATTCCCCGCGCCACCGCCTGCCGTTTACAGCAGTATCGCACACGACTGGAGGGAGGCAAAAGTCATTGCTATTCGAAAACCCGGAAAACCTGCCTCTGATCACAATTCTTATAGGCCGATTGCTATGCTCTCTTACCTCCGGAAATTAATGGAGAAAATGATCCTCTTACGGTTAGACAAATGGGTCGAAACAAATGGTTTACTTTCAGATACTCAATTTGGCTTCCGCCGGGGCAAAGGAACGAACGATTGCCTAGCGTTGCTTTCTACTGAAATTCAACTCGCCTTTGCTCGAAAAGAGCAAATGGCTTCTGCATTCTTGGACATTAAGGGGGCTTTTGACTGTGTCTCTGTAGAAGTTTTAACCGAGAAACTTCATTTGCAGGAACTTTCACCAAATTTAAATAATTTTTTGCTTAATTTGTTGTCAGAAAAGCATATGTATTTCTCACATGGTGATTCGACAACTTCCCGAATTAGTTACATGGGTCTTCCCCAGGGCTCATGTTTAAGCCCTCTCTTATATAATTTTTACGTCAATGACATCGATGAATGTCTTGCAAATTCATGCACGCTAAGGCAACTTGCAGACGATAGTGTAGTTTCCATTACTGGAAGCGAATAACGATCTGCAAGGTCCATTGCAAGATACCTTAGACAATTTGTCTGAATGGGCTCTTAAGCTGGGTATCGAATTCTCTCCGGAGAAAACTGAGCTGGTCGTTTTTTCTAGGAAGCATAACCTAGCTCAGCTGCAGCTACTATTAACGGGTAAAACGATCACTCAGGTTTTAGTCGCTATATATCTCGGGGTCTGGTTCGACTCTGAATGCACCTGGGCTTGCCATATTAGGTATCTGACACAAAAATGCCAACAGAGGATTAATTTTCTTCGTACGATTACCGGAACTTGGTGGGGTTCTCACCCAGGAGACCTTCTAAGGTTATACCAAACAACGATATTATCAGTTCTTGAATACCGTTGTTTCTGCTTTCGCTCCGCCGCGAACACGCACATTATAAAATTAGAAAGAATACAATATCGTTGTTTGCGTATTGCCCTGGGCTGCATGCAGTCGACTCATACGATGAGTCTTGAAGTGCTAGCGGGTATTCTTCCGTTGAAACATCGTTTTTGGAATCTCTCTTACCGGTTGCTAATTAGATGCACATTTATGAACCCATTAGTAATTGAAAATTTCGAGAGGTTGGTTCAATCTCAATCCAGATTTATGACTTAATATTTTGACTATATGGCTCAAGATATTAACCCTTCTTCATACGTTCCTTTCAATGTCGCACTTTTAGATACTTCTTTTAATGCTATATTCTTCGACACCACCATGAAGGAAGACATTTCTGGAATCCCGGATCAATTGCAACCGCGAGAGATCCCTAAGATTTTTTCCAACAAGTTTAAACATGTTAGTTGTGATAAAATGTTTTACACTGACGGATCTAATCTAGATGAGTCCACTGGCTTCGGTGTTTTTCACGAAAATTTTACCGCCTCCTACAAACTCGATGCTCCTGCTTTCGTGTACGTCGCAGAACTTGCTGCTATTCAGTACTCCCTTGGGAACATCGAAACCCTACCCACTGACCACTACTTCATCTTCACAGACAGTCTCAGTGCCATTGAGGCTCTGCGATCGATGAAGCCTGTGAAGCACACCCCGTATTTCCTGGGGAAAATACGGCGGTTTTTAAGTGCTTTAACCCTCTAACGCTCACAAAGTTTATCATTAAAATTTATGGCTTCACGAGAAAATTCAAGCTGAACACTTTGTAGACTAACTAAAATTACTGTCAACTGTAGTATTTTGAAGAAAATGCCCAGTGATGCTCTGAGGCAGCATATAAAAGTTTATGGAACAATCGTAAGCACAAAAAAGTATTTTATGTCAAGATATGATGATTATAATTCTTGGTGCTTTAGAATCACCATGAGCGGGAAAGGGTTAACAGATAAAAAATACCGGGTTACCTTAGCGTGGATCCCTTCTCATTGCTCGATTCCGGGTAATGAAAAGGCTGATTCTTTGGCTAAGGTGGGTGCTATTGATGGCGATATTTATGTAAGACCAATTGCTTATGATGAATTTTATAGCATTTTTCGTCAGAGGACACTCAACAGTTGGCAATCATCATGAAATTCAGATGAACTGGGACGGTGGCTTCATTCCATTTTTCCTAAGGTATCGACGATAGCATGGTTCAAGGGGTTGGATGTAGGTCGGGACTTCATTCGCGTGATGTCCAGACTTATGTCCAATCACTACACGTTAAACACGCATCTCTTTCGTATAGGGCTTGTAGACAGTAATCACTGCGTTTGTGGCGATGGCTACCATGATATCGAGCATGTTGCTTGGTCGTGTGCCGAATTCTGTGGTGTTAGGTCCGAGCTTATAGATTCCCTTCGGGCTCGAGGAAAACAACCGAAAGTTCCCGTTTGAGACATTCTGGGTAGCGGTGATCTCCAGAACATAACACAGCTATACTGTTTTTTGAAAATTGCCGACATTCAAATTTAAAATTATTTTGTCTACTTGTCAGAATACCACTATGCTGGAGACACGAAAACCGAGCCAACATCTATGTTCACGCAAACACTTCAGACCAAAACCGCGCCACATCACTATTACTGCTCTACCAGTTGAAAAACAAAGTGATATAGTTTTAACCCTTTATAAGGCCGTGAAAACTACCCAAGGAATCTACCTAAACTTCAATAAAACGTATCCCTTACAGAAGGAACAACACAAATGTACCTTTGTTAAAAAATTAACTATTGAATCAATTGAAAGAATTGGTGGCAATATAGTTGCCACTGCCCGTTAAACCCAAAAAAATTGGTGGCAATATAGTTGCCACTGCCCGTTAACCCCAAAAACGATGGAAGCATTTTTTTTTGCATCTGCATTGTAAGCTTGATTTTTTGTAATTATAAAAAATTAAAAATCATAGTAAATCGAATGTAACTGTAGGACTTCATTTATTTTGCATGGAAAAGATCGAAATAAACGGTTTTTTGAGTGGTATCCAGAAAAAATTTTTAGGAAAAATTTTGAATTTGTCGTCCAATACACCATGTATTTTAACGAAAAAACTGCATACAGTAGGTCCTGAATAGAAAGTTCCTGGTGAAAAACTTACCAATTTGTTGGATTTTAACCAAAATAAAAATGAATTTCCTGAAGACGGTCTGAAATAGCGGTTTGTTCAAATAAAAATGATCCCAAAATCAATATTGTACACTTCTAGCAGTCCTAGAAAAAACTGAAGTGTTCTAAGACACCTGTAGAAGTCTTTGGTTAAGTCAAATTTGAAAACAATATTCTGAGTGCGGCGAAAAAAATAAATTTTGTTGGTAGCAATATAGTTGCCACTGCCTTATAAATGGTTAAGCGAGCCATTGGCATCCCTATACCGAGTAACAGTGAATGACAATGAACTCATGTCATGGGCTCAAATTAATTTGTGCCCGCTGTCAGCAGTAAGATAAAGGTGTATGAAAAGAGGCGGTGATGTGCTATCTCGTTTACACATATGTTGAGATGTTAGCCCTTGAAACATGGCGCGATGCCATAGGCGTGGTTTTAAGTCAAGATTGTACTCCCCTCCTCTCACCTTTAATCCCCACTAGCTCGTAGTCGGCCGCGAGAAATAAAAAAGTGCCTCCCTCTTTTTCCTGCTAACTTAGACATAATAAGAATTGCATTTGGCTCAGTAAAACTTAAGATGTATCGTGCCGTGTCAAATAAACTATTTTAAACTTAAAAAAAACCTGCATAGACCATTTTACGAGACGTTTCTGAGCTCAATTCATGAATGAAATTTTGACAGAAAGCTCGGAACCGCTGACATAACGCACGTAAAAGTAGCATCAATATCAGCAGGATCCGTGACACCTGTCAGTTCGTAAAATGGTCTATTGTCTGTCTGTAGGGATGTGCAAGTTGTTACGTGTTAATCGATATTTCTTCGATATATACACAGAAAAAAATATTTTAATTTTAAAAGTGAAATAAATCTACAAGCAGTAAGTGTTACGTTTAGTTTTTGCGTTTCATGCGTCTCGGGTGAGCAGTGCACTGACGTCGGCAGGGATACTTTAAACACCCTGCCTGCGTTGTCAATTAGCCGTTTTGAAAATAATTGGTCTATTTATTTGTTTATTTTTTTTTTAAGTAGAATACTTCTCTCAGGAAGTTCGGCTACATAGGGATGTGAAATGAAAATCTAAAACCGAAAAAAGTAAAAAATATGTCCAATTTCAAATGCTAATAAATCGGTTAGTATTCGATAGATTCTCTTCGTTCTTGTAGCAATGGACTGGAAAATCTTCTAAGATTCTTCCCAAAAGAAGATAATTGTAATTTTATTGTTCAAACTATTTTACTATTGAAAATAGTTCAGTCTTGTCAAAACGAAAAATTCGACCTCTGATTGGTCGTTATATGATTGCGTCCCAAGCACGGTCGACAGAATCATATACCTTGCAATTTAGAATATGCTATTTGGCCTATATATTTCAGCCGAAGCCGCTCATAATAGTTTCAGACAGCGACAACAGCAGTCCTCCCTTAGCAGCAGCAGTAGCAGTGCAGTGGATACCAGCGATAGCGGATAGCAGCCACAACTGTGTCATGACTACGGGTAGCGTAGCAGCTCCAGCGCGTATTAGCATCGATAGCAGCTAATGCAGTGAGGCACTTTGGTGAAATGCAGTCTCTGTGCAATAGCGGGCACTAGCAAATGCATTCAATGAAAAGTTGATCATTCTGACATCACATGAGCCATCTAGTTGCGACAAATGACTGACACGCAAGCAGCCGGGTTATCTTCCTTGTAAAAGTATTCTACTTCAACCTTGCGATCGTGGCTTTGCACACAACCCTCCTGTAATTTTTTTTGGTAGATGCCAATCTGGGTGCATTGCTTACAATATGTCGAGATTTATTTTAGCGTGGTTTTGTGGAGTCGTTTCATTCGCTAAAGGTCTGCTTGAATAATCAGAATTGCCCCAATAGGTGAGAGCTTTAAACCTTTACACACGCTGGCTCTCACAACACGGAACTGGTAGCATTAGAATATAATTCAGAAGCTTATCGCGGCCTGACCGAACGGTTATGAACATTTGGCCCAGTTTTATACCCTTGTTTTATGATTTTTCTAGCTTTTGAACAAATATTGAAAATCATTGACAATTTTTATTAATTATGTGAAAATCTTGTTGGTCGGAATAGCAACTAAATTTTGATTGCGATTGCTTTGGCATTTTATCAATCAACTTAGAATTCTGTCTTGTTCGATATGCATATTGCATTTTTTTTTTATTTTTGAGCTATGAGTGCATGAAACTTTGCCAGTTTTTATACTCAGTAGGTAGCTCAACTTAAATACAAAACAAAAGATTATCAGGGCGAAGCACCGTGTCCTCTCGCGTATGCGTCGGTGAGAGGGAATAAAGCGGTCGTATATAACGCTCCGGTGTGAACGTGTCTTCGGCCTTGGTGAGCTTTGCTCATTTAAGGATTATCGATGTATTGTGATTTCCGAGTTGTACCAAACCATTATTTCGGAGACTGTACGCCCGTTGGTTTTCTTTTTAGCACGTTACGATTCAGAGTAGGTTTCGTTCGTTCGATAAATATTGTATTGTAAACAAACCCTGCATGGATGCCAGATCTATTCCTGTTTTGCCGGTTCCCTTTTTTTTTTTCAATAAAGCGGGTGTTTTGGCTTTTTCGTCATACCAGTGGTCGGCACGCTCTTGTTTGCTTTCGGAAAAGGCAGTTCAGTTTCGCGCGCGGTATTTTGACTGCGCTCAGTGTGACTATCTCAATACAGCGCTCTATTGGTTATTTGAGCTGGTACCAGTAGTTTGTGTAGCTTGCGTTCGGCGTGCGGTTGTTGCGTTTTACGAAATCCATTCGTTTCTAGGTAAATTTGAATTAAGTTCACGGCATTAAACGCGAAGTTTGGTGTGATACAGACTGTTAACGATTGGTAGGTTGCCGAAGATAACTAGATCGTGGCGCGGTTCTATTTATATCGTCTCCTGGTGGCCGGTTGCCCAGAGACCGAGAAGTAACCATATCGTGCGCGAATTTGTGTAGAATAGATCGCACCATCAACCTCGATGGATCCAGATCAATTCCTTTCCACTAACACTAATTCCTTCCTTTGATACTTGTGGATGATGCAGAGGATTCCTCGGTCTCTAGTAGCAACAAGTATTAAACTAACACTTCCGATATCCCTTCCTCTATTGATCTGCGTTGGGCGTGGCCAGCTTCGTTACTGACCAGTGAAAAGAAAGATCATCAGGAATTGTACACTGAGAATGGCTTGCTACTCCTAGGCACCATTTTGACGCTTCTTTGTGCAATTTCAGCTGATTCTGGTCAATCGCGGGCAACACACGGGCGATCAAATATGCTATGCTATGCTATGCAAAAAATGGACAAATATTGCCGATTTTTCATAAATTGACCTTCACACGAACTAACGAAACTACCCATGCAGCATCAATCATAGTAACCCATGACATTTGACAGTTCTATCAGTCGAACTCTAACTGTGATGGCGAAAACAGAGAAGCTACTCCATTCAGAAGTGTGCGCGTTTAAAGAGCGATACCCCGTCGCGTCGAAAACGGGCATCGTGCGGTAGTTCGTGGACACCGGATACGCCCGTCCCGGCATCTACAACATCTTGGCACTATTGGATAACAATCAGAGTATCTAATAGAAGCTTAGCTTCGGGCAACCAACGGCTTTAGTACTACGGAGGAAGACCGAGGGAAAACTGACTCCACTTACGAAGTAAGTGAGCTCTGAGGTGAAGTTTATTTCATACACCAAGTTCCCCAGGAAGGGGCTTCTGTGGCTGACAATCAGCGAAAAGGGGATGTAAAAGCCGCTCTTCTTTCGCTCCGGACTGGCCGTGAACGGGCAAATTTATCGTACAAAGTGGCTGCCGGCAGTTGTGTCGTTTATTGAGAAATACTGTTAAAGCGAAGCGAACGTTGGAGGGGATGGATTGGCTCGATATTGATGTGGTACCCAATTCGGCGAACCAACCCAACGTCCACCAGGTGCGTCCAATCGAGAACTTCTGGGAAAACCTGATCTACTCCAACAGGTTTTGCTCGAAAATTGAGGAGGAATTGATGAATAAGATGAAGAAAGAATTAAAAAACAGGTCACACGCATGTTTTCGTCCGCCATAACGAATAGTCCTGTTAACTGCCGGAAAGCCGCTCGCAAGGACGTAGGATTCTTTGGCAAGTAAGCTAATATAATAACCCTTTATGGTAGTTATATCGAACTTGTGTGTCTTAGGTTTTTTATCACCTTCCGAGAAAAGTTCATTTTTTTAATGTAAACGTTATGCCATGCAAATACCAAAAAACACTTTTTCGATGCATTCTTGCGTTTTTGGGTGCTTCGGATGACCTTTATCAGGCAAAAGCTACTGCCGACTACCGATTGGACATAGGAGTACTCAAGAGATTTAGTACGATTTTACGCATTTTCTGGTTATCTCCCAGTGTAACTGCCTAATATGGCCTTCCTGAGTGAGGGACATCGATTGTAGAGATAAGGTCACGACAAACATTTTAAGGTTGAATCAGCTGGGGAGCAGATGTTCCGTAACGGTTATAAGGTCATTGCTTTACTTGAACCGTATTTTTTTCATCAGGAAGCAGTGCTTAATCAACCCTTTTCCCATGGTTAACAAAATAAATAGCGTAAGCGGGGGCCTAGTGTGGTTGGTAACGTCTCCGCCTACCACGCTCGACGCCTGGGTTCGAATCCCACCGCCGACATAGGTGTCGATGGTTGTTGGGTGGCGTGATCCACTCACAACCAACCTAACTGGTCTAGATTCAATCCTAGCCGACACCGGGAGATTTTCTGAGGCGAAAAATCTCTGGGATCACGCCTTCCATCGCATGAGGAAGTAAAGCCGTTGGCGCCGGTCCGTTAATAAACGGGTCGTGAGTTAGGGTCCTGGGTGTGGAGTCGCCTCCCTGGGCGTCGGTGATTGGCCACAACAGTGGCGGAACTAGACCGACGGAAAATAAGCGAGAATAAAAAAAAAATAAAATAAATAGCGTCATCTCGAGACCAATAACTTGAGAAGGAATTATTTAAATGTCATGAAATTTTGAAATCATTCGAGATGAGGTTGGTACAATCGATTAATTTCAAACATACCTTTGTGTCAGGTCAGAGACCTTTCAGTCAATGTGGTACAACCTGCAGACTCGCCATCGGTTTGTGGAATTCAATGCGGCGTACGACTCAGTAGAGCCAAGTAATCGAAGGTAAATAATACTCTAACAAGAATGATCAAATGGTGCGGAAGTAGTTAAAATCATTCGTTCGAAAAGTGAGTGAAACAACAGCTGCTTTCATGACAGTGAATGGACTAGAGTAAAGGTACCCAGGTCTACGGGATAGATCCTGCGACAGTTATGCGTTGTAAAGAAAGATACACGATAGGTTCCTGTTCGAAAAAAGGAGTAGAAACTACAACAGAGAGTAACCTGAAAGACGCACTGACGTCATCAACTTCTTCACAGTTTCTCTGCAAACACACTAGATTTGTAATATATTTTGAATTTTCATTTATTTTTTACCTTCTGTTACAATAAAAAGTAAAGCTGATCAATATCAATGTATGAATTCAGAGTCGTAAATTGAACACAGTGTTTCCGGTTTAATTCTCTTCTTGTTTTTTTTTTTTTAATTCATGTATTTAAATTTAATGTTTAAGTGTTGTTTTCTTTCTCTCTTGTTCACTATGTTGCTGTTAGAATAAAGTTTCCACCGTTGTCCTGCGTACTTAAAGATACAATTTGCGTTAAACCTACTGCCTAGTTAGGACTATCCGTAACAGGGTTCTCTCAATGTTTGATTTACTCTTTTACTTGCTCTTTCCAGTACTGAAAAACATTCCATTCTATGCCGGAGATAAAAACAGTAAAATAATTTTGCCAATATACACTTTTCCCAACTGTTGTTCTGGGACCAAGATAGGCTCTTAAGATTATTTATTTTTGTTACCTCTAATTTTGTAGCCAATTCTGATTGACTCGAACCGTATGATCTAAGAAGATTTCTTCAGCGGTTTCGCTTACTTTGGGGGGGGAAATCTTTGTTTTTGTTATATCCAAATATGCCGAAAATTTGCCTAAAATTAGCCTACTGTGTTTTTCTTTTTTCTCTCTCTTTCTCGTTCAGACACTTTTTTCCACAACATGGAACTTGCATGGATTGTGTGATTGAGTTTCGAATGAAATGATAAAGTTGCCTTTTTTGCGATGTGTTTTTCATCGTTTAGTCTAGGGTTTTACGGGGAGTGGCGTTCGCCATTGCCGAATAATGGTATTTTGTATCAGTGTCGCAACTAAATATAATCGGGCGGGCGCACTCTTCACGCGATCTATCGTACGAAAGAAAAATCGTATTGCAGTTGAAATAGGTATGTTACTAGTTGAAAGTTTTTTTTTTGTTTGCTATGACATCTTCGTTTCCCTGTTGAATTTTGGCATTCCGTTGGCTAATGTTTAGATGAGTAAATAAATAAAAAAGAGCGAACCAGCAATAATTTTAACAAATTGCACAGATGGTACTAGTGAAATAAGCAAATAATAAAATTAACAAAACTTGAGTAAAATAAAACTTTGAAATCAAGAAAAAAATGTAAATAATTGAAAAAAAAATATGAAGGAAATTTAGTGATTGCTGGTACATTACGATTCGGAAAACATAACAGAATAGAACAGAAATACAATCAACAATACAACTAAATCAATCGATCGTGACAGATTTAAGCGTAATTTGGAAGCTTAAATTTTAAACCCACTATTTCGAAGTTCGATGCAAAAACAATACTCATACTTTTTTCTCAATTACGCAAATGAGTGACACAAATTGAATCAGAAGCAAGTATGGTAGAGAATTAAAATAGTTTACGAACTTATTCCATGTTTTGTCTTATTACTACATTTTAAATTTAGTAAAGCGGGTAATTTACGAAATTTAATTCAATTGGCTAAAACACCATGCCAAGGACACATTTACTAAAATTAAAATAGTAGGTATTAGACTCTTCAGCCATAAACGTCATACAGGAAAAAATAGTATTGCTAACTCAAACAACTATCAGGCAAATGAAATGTTCATAAATTTGTGCTAAGATTACTGACAGCTTTTGTTTTCAAATCGTTTAAGTTTTTAGGCATTACTAGTCCCCACTCCATGTCTATGCCAAATTTGGTTGAAAAATTTTGAACACAATCCTTTCCGCAAAAGTCCCGCTTTTTTCATTTAGATAAAATTTGAAAAATATAGAAAACATCTGTCTATATTCAATAAAATCTGTGCCCAAAACCTGACATGACAAAAAAAAACATAAATAATCGTTAAAAAATGTTATAGGCTCCAATTTCAGCATAACAACCTGCAATTGAAAACTAGTACGGGCTTGAATCCAAGTTGATTGATGCACTTCCTATAATTACATTATCTTAACATACAAATGAGCAAAGAACTCAACAAGCACAGGTTTGAGATGAACAATTAACTCAAAAAGTTGTTCGGAATGTAAAGATGTTGAACAAAAATATAATGATTTACAGGAAAGTGAGACTAGAATGCGTTTAAACCACAAAACTGAAGCTTCTTGCAGCAGTTAAAAAAGAAGGGTTTTTTGATGTTCATTGAAACTTTACAAAAATTATCAACCTGTTCTCAAAAGATAAAATAAAAGAGAAATGAATCACAATGTAAAAAAATATCTCACTGCTTATTGAATCACAATAATTAAAAAACCGTTTGTAAGTTGCTAGGACTTACATTAAAAAAACGAACAAATGAAGTTTAAAACCGTAAGTCGTAAACATCAAATTTTAAATTTGGTTCACTTAAAAACAGATTTCCAACACATCTTTCGATAAATACGTGATTTATTTTCGTATTTGGTATGTCTACATTGTAAACATGTTTTTATGTCTGTTAGAGAGGCTTTCAGTTTTTTGACTGAATCGTCTCTATGCAAACATGTTTTGATCAACGAGTAAAACTATGTCGAGTCTAATCCATAACACCTGTACCCTACATTTCGCTCAGGGTCAAACCCAGCAGAGCTGTGAGTTTTAAATAACATACAATTGCAAAAACAAAAATTGAAAGAAAGAGACTTTCAAACTCATAGACAACAATAAGTAACCTAATTAAATCAAAAGAAAAGACTAATTGTGCTGGTTCAATTTAGGCCCTGTTTCGAAAAAAAAATCCAACAAAAAAGAAACAACGGAAATTAACACCATACGAAAACAATAATTGCATTAGCCAGTAGTTTTGCCGTCCGTGTTTTGTTGTTGTATGCGAGTATGTAAAATGTAGATGCGATTTTTTGTTTGTTTTCTTCTTTCTTCACTGATTTGTGTGTTTTTGTATATATGAATAGTTTTCATGTTTTTGACCACTTACTGCGTACTGTTTCGCGCTTACCCTATGTATATAGATATTTTTCTTTTATTTTTTCTTACCTTTTTTCCTTACGCATAAATATGTATAAGTTATATTTTTTCCAACTAAGCCTAGTTCCTCTTACCGGTTAAAAAGTTGATTTTTCTTAATAAAAAATAAAGTTTTCTATAGTTGCTTTCTCTCTTTCTAGATTAAATCTAAACTTACAGCAATACTCATTCCGAATTAATTTACTTACAGGCTAGGCATTTATCTGCGTACGTGTGTGTGTGTTTTACTTTGACCCTTAATAAATAACCGTTTGTGTAACGTTACATTTCTCTGTTATCCTTCTTCTGATGAAAGTGAACAAAAAACAACAAAATCAAGTAAAGCTTATTTTGGCAATTGAATTTTCAGCTTATAGTTTAAGGTTTTTCTGTTTTTTTTTTTTATTTTTGCTCTTTCTTGCAATGGATTTTTGATTACACTATTTTTGGAATATTTTTCTTTTTTTTTTATCAATTTTTCTACGCTTAGCGACTATTTTTGTTATGTCTATAAAGATGTTTTCTGTCTCTCTGGGTACTAGAGAGGAAATTCCAACCCCGGAAAAACTGGGGATACTCATCCGTCTGTCTCGTGATGCCACAGACACTGCGGCTGTACGCGCGCGCGTTTATTTACATTCATACATACGTAGAAAGAAAGGTAACTGTGAACTTTCTTGTTCAGAAGATTTCATTTCTCGGTTGCTCGGATTAGGTGAGTCGGTGTCTTTGCGCTTTTGTGTGTATGTTATGCCCCCCTCAGGGGCGGAACAGCACAGTACTTAACACTATTACTTACATTCAAAGGAGGGGCTGTTCTGTAGTTTCGGATTGGCAGTTTCAGTGTACCTGTGTATGTATTTGTATGTGTGTGTGCTGCTGCTGCTGTACTCTTACTGCTGGCTACTTTTGCTTGACGGCTGCTGCTGTTGTTGCTGATGGACTTGTTGTGCCTGTGCAAGCGAGCGGACAAAATCGATTTGAGCATAGGTAAAGGCAGAACCAGTCTGTTGTTGCGAGGTACATCCTGAGTTTGGACTAGGGCTGGAATTCATCGAATCCGAACCTCCCCCAGGGCGTCCGGCGGAATTTGCCGAAGGAGGGGCACTACCATCGGAGTCAACCTCCATTCGACTGGTGGCACTTGCACTGGGAGGGGGATTTGTTCCGCAAGGTGGAAGATCAAGGCTGGCGTAGTGTAGTTCACGTTCCGAACTAACCGACGGTGGCCGTGAAATGATGTGCGGGTCTGTATGCGAGGTAACTGAGTCGGGTCGTGCACCATGGGTAACCGCAGATATTGTACCGCTAGCAGCAATCATCGTACTAGACGCTGTCGGACTCTGATTTTTGCTCTCGCACAGCGTTGATGTTGAGGAAGCCGATGATGAGGTAGCGGATATGGTAGGAAGGCGATCGCTGTTGGCCGAATTGGGACGTGTTGATCCTGCTGAAACTGACGGACACTTGCTACTGATCTTCTCACTGTTGACACTATTTGGTCGGGAGTAAGAACGCTGAAGCATTTCGTAGCTCGGCACTTCCATGGAAGATGATCCAGGCCGACGTTCCGAATACTGCCGGTTAAAGATCGGTTTTGGTGAAAAGCCGCTGCCTTTTTTCTGAAGAAGAACTTCGTCCTGGCTGGACGTTATCGGTTTAAAACCGATCAGATTGGATTTTCTCGTTAGTGGTGGAAGACTTGCGTCTGTGGTGAAAAGCAGTTCAGACTGCGAAGTACTTGACAGTTTTCTCAGACTTGCGGGATTCATGATGGCATAATCACCAGCTTGATCGTCAACAGCCATTGGAGTTGCCGGCTTTGAAACAGCGACCGGAGTTGTCGCTGGGCTACAGTTGACGTAGTCTGGATATTCAACAGAAGTTTTCATTGTTGTTACCGTAGCTGTCGTTCTAGTGTTGGTAGACGTAGTCAAAATCAAACTTAGATTCGTTCGTTTGGTACTACTAAAGGAACTTTGACGACTTTTATCAGTCTTTTGCTGTTGCTGCTGCTGCTGTTGACCTAAACTCAACTCCGCATAGTTATGGCTCAGATCCTCTAGCTTACTACTTTCGGGATCTTTTGACTGAGGTTGTGGCTTACTGCCAACCAGGAACTCGCTGCCGTCTTCTTCCATTTCACTAATCCGCAATGTTCCCGTCGTTCCATCCATATAACATTTTCGTTCCTCCGCGCTTGGTTCCGAGCTCATCGTAAACGACTTGATTGGACTTCCGGGACTAAAGGGGAAAATCGTGGCTTGGCTACCGGAAGGAGTGACAATTCCACTGTCTCTCGAATCACATCTTGATCGGGAACTGTTTGGTTTTGGACTAAAGCCAATTTGAGCCGCAACTGGATGCCGCTGAGCGATAGCGGCTGTCGCAGGATTCAAGGGAAGATAGTTTGGAATACTGGACGGTACACCGCCCATCTTTGGTTCCATCAGGTCTCCGGAGGAAGCGCGATTACCGTTACCCGGCTGAATAGTTATGGGATGTGAGCTCAATCGAGACTCTGGTCCCAGTAATGATCCACCCATCTCGCGGCGAGTAAAATCCATGTTGATGTACTCATCAGATGCAGTCGATGTGGTATGACTATCAGATTTGATTCCTGATTTATTTTGATTCCAGGACATTTCCATATAACCTTCGGGCGCACTGCTAGGGGCTACTAACTCATCATCTTCATGGGTCATTTTATCTTCATTACCGCTGTCGCCTCCACCTCCTCCACCACTACCTGCGGCAGCGTCACTCATCATCAATGGACTTATGTTCAGGTAATCTTCCGAAGGTGCTTTAGTAGTACGGTTCAATGATGATGTAGAGGATTTGGAGGCTGCTTCCATCGAACGAGACGACATATCAAGGTAGTTACTGTTGCTACTACCACCGCCTCCGTTGAACTTTTTGGGCGAATTAATTTTAATAGGAGAGCTTGTGCTTTTCGTCGACAGGTTCGATTCAAGTCCCGCAGTACCAGGTCTCATGTCCAAGTAGTCGTTTTCTTCAGCGGCACTTGTGTTTGCAGAAGTGCTAAGAATATGGCCTGGTTTCATTTCTACGTAACCGGCGATGCTTTGATTGCCACTTCCAGCAGTCATTTCCATGTAATCCTCCATACCCATTGCTTTCTGCGGTGTACTACTGTTTACATCTTGTTCCCCATGGAATGGTGTGCCAAAGTCAATCTCCATGAGATCATCCATAGGATCGAAGGAACCGTGCTGTTTGATAGCCAGCACCGGCGCACTGGAAGATTTCTTACCCGTCTTTACTACAGGACTCACACCCGAGCAAACAACATCAACTCCGATGGCCGAATTGGAAATGCTACCGGTGTTGCTACTACTTTCTTGCATGCTACCAGAACTGCCCGTAGACAGCAAAGGTGCCGTGATGGGAGCTCCCTTGTATAAATCCGATCGCGGAACTTTCGCTCTGGACCCAACCGAGAATGCTCGAGCTCTCGAATTCGAGGACGACGCTTCGGAACTCAGCATATCGACTCGCAATTTTCGCTTGTTGTGCTCTAAACGGCTGCCCACAGAATACGTTCGCAAGGGTCGATCCATTTCGTCATCTTCGCTGGGTGTAAAGCGAGCAACAACTTTCTCGAGGTGATACTCGGAAAAGCGCATATCAGTCGACGGTGTCCCGGACGTTATACTGCAGCTGGAAGCGGCTGAGCTGATGTTACCCCCGTTGCCCGCTATCATACCGGTCGCCGTAACCGTGGGGACAGGAACCGTTCGGTTGCTGCTGCTGTTGCTGTTGTGTGAAGGCTCCATGTCCACGTACTCTTCCGTCGTGTGCGATGGGGCTGCCATAGGAACGTAACCGTCGACGGTGTCCTCCGCCAGGCTCGAGGCGCGCGAATGTGCACTGGAACTACCCAGGTACATGCTGGAATGAGTAATACAACATGTTGGTTAGTATTGAGGCATGAGTTACTGAAAAATTACTGTATGAAGTGAATAAAACTCGGTGCATTTTCAAGTTAGTTATTTAAATTTATATTCAAGTATAAATCTTAACACAGCAATGTGTATTACGATTCGAGAAAAAATCGAATCTAAAAACCAACGTCCGAAAAAATTTTCCCGGTACAGACGAATTATGATTCACTTTAATTGATTTTAATTCATTTGTTCTTTGTCTTCGAAAATTTCCAGGGAAGCGCGAATCGTATGAAATTCTGGTGTACTCGTTCAAACTTCAGTCCATGCGAAACGAGATACGGTGTCTAAACCAGAACTGTATATTCTAGAATACTACGCACTAACGAGTAGTACAATGATTCAAGTGCATACACATTAGGGTGGGACAAAAAATAAATGTTAGCTCCCATGCACTTTTCGTGTTCCTTATGCTGCCCATAATCGCATACTAGTCCCACCTGCATTTTTATCGTTCTTCTAGAGAAGTTATGGTAAATGTCTATCTCATTATATTATGTCGAAAATATGGGAATGAACCACGCTCAACAGCTGAAATAACTTAAGGAAGAAAAATACCTCAACGCGCTGTTTTGTCAACTTGATGAAAATGAGGCTGGATCTGACATGCGATTATGGGTAGTATGGGTCCCATAACAACTGTGTAACTTTTCAGATCGATCGGTGAAACGCCCGATTTGCGCCCGATTTTTTAAGTTTCCATACGATTTTATATGGGAAAATCCACTTTTTCAAAACTTATTCCCTATAAATATTCAGTTGCCTCCTAAAAATATATTGATACATGATATTGGTAGGAAATTTTCCTGGAAAAAACTCTTCTGAATACCGTAAGGCGCTACGATGCTTGTAGAAACAGCTATTCACTCCAAACTGATTGAATGTCTGGCGAACGGCTCACCATTGAAATTTTCCTGCAACACTGCTGCTATTGCAAACTTGCTTAAGTATGAGAAATAATTTCGCGTGGAATTAAATTCAAAGTGTGATTTTTGCTCATAGTATCTTCGGGGAAGCCTCCAAGATAAATTTAAGCGATATCATTTCTCATCACATGGTTGAATTTGCAATAGGTTTTTCCAATATAAAATCGTATGGAAGCTTTAAAAATCGGTCACAAATCGGGCGTTTCACCCATCGATCTGAAAAGTTACACAGTTGTTATAGGATCCATAAGGAACACGAAAAGTGCATGTGAGCGAAAAAATAACATCATCGCTTTTTCCCATATCACCGTGTCCCAGTCTAATACACATCTGTGATGAATGCTGCGTGGCGAAGGATAAATTTTAGTACAGAGAACGCCTTGGCAATAGTTGACGGAACATGCTCACTGAATCTTAGCTTGCTGTCCCCTATAGCACCTATGTCCCGTTTAGGATCAATCCGATCAAGAATAATTGAGTTCCACCGCAGTTTTTTATATACAAGATAAGAATTAGAGGCCCGAGGATGGTTCCTTGAGGCACACCTGATGATGACGTCAAAAGTTACAAAGACTTTATAATCTACTCTGACAAAAGCTTCTTTCCAGCAAGGTAGGATCTTAGCCATTCAAATATCCAGCATGGGAAGCCCAAAAGTAGCAGTTTTTCGATTATGAGAGAAACCAGGTCAATCTAGTAGGCAACAGGATTACACAGCAGGGAACAGTGTATTGGTATAATCCATCAGATTGGTCGTAGTTGAGCGACGCTCTATGAAACCACCCTGAAGCTCGCTGATTATAGGCTTATCTGCACTAATTATGAACCGGTGGACGACTGTTTCAAGCACTAGCCAGACAGTAAAGTATCGATATTCCACAATAGTTTTAAATGAGGTTCACTTACAGTACCAGTCAGTTCTAGGCCGAAGTGTCCCTTGCTGTTCGAAAAGTTTGCTTCACGCAATTCGGTCCATGGCTACAGTTCGGTAGCCACGTAGTCTGCCAATTGGGTCGTTATATGTATAATTTGTTAAAATTTCATCTGACAAGGTATTTGTCCTAATAAAAAACTTAATACTTACACAAAGTCAATAAACGATCACAAAATCTATCTACGAGCACGAAGTCTGTTTTAAAATGCTGTTCCAGTAACATTGAAGTCAATCGAATCTGCGCCGTATTGAAGTAGGCCGACATGAAGTGTATTAGGTCGAACTGACCATATTGTACACTGCGTTGGGGCAGGCTCAGCAAGGACCTAGGTCTAAGGGATTGTTCGGGGGCTTATATATCCAGGTGATCGAGAATTTCTGGGGCATCGATTTCACCCAGAGCATTTGATCTATTAATACAGCTTGGAACTTATAAAACGTTTTTATTCTAGGGTTTGCATTCCTAAGTGCCGACAGTGTTCAGCGTATGCTGGCAGATGTGTGGGGTCGCGAATCTCAAGGCGTATCGAACAAATTTCGGCAGCACGGATTCAATTCTAGTAATCCAGGAGTTGTAGAATGAATGCCATACAACGGAGCAGAATTCCAAGATATATCGCACTCAAGAGTATTACACAGATCTAAGGTAAAACGGATCGCGGAACTCGTTGGCTATCTTGAACATAAACCCGAGATGTCGATGTGATTTCGTTGTAGTGAAGTTTAAAAGAGAGCGTAGTATCCAGAATAACTCCCAAATCTCGAATTTGTGTCACTCTAGATAGAGGCTGACCCGACATATAAGATCAAATAAAATGGTTTTTTTTCGTCCGACAGAAGGAGATAATGCTACATTTCTGAATGCTTACAGAAAAAAGGTTCCTAGAACACCATAGGCTGAAAACAACACAGTACGTGAAGCTCAACACAGTCCGTAGTATTCCTCACAACTCAAAAAAATTTAACGTCATCAGCGTACAATTCACGGCAACCAACAGAAGTAGCAGGGAAATATTGTTGATGAATAACATGAAGAGTAGCGGTTTAAGATTGCTACCTTAGGGTGCTCCAGAGACATTAGTCAACTGTACTGAAAACTGAGTCCCTTTCTTCATACATATTGTTCGATTCATTACATAGGATGCAAAGTATCGCACGAGGCAAGATGACACTCCCAATTTTTCGAGTTTAGCTGAAAGTATTCTGCATCTATTTGGGCACCGTTTCTCATGTTTCGCGGGCAATCAGATGAAAACTCGTTTCGGATAAAAACCATGTTGATCCGATGCATTGTTTGCAACTGGCGCAGAGAGCATCGTTAATGGTTATTTCCATTGCCTTGGAGCATGCACAGAGAGATGTAATGCTTCTGAAGTTTTGTACGTCGCGTCTATCGCTTTTCTTGGATGCGGGAACATGATGAAAAACTTGAAACTAGAAGGAAACACGTTACTGAAGAGATGAATTGAACAGCAGGCATAGTGGATGAATGAGAACCGCGGCACATCGTTTCAGAACACAGGATGGTATTCAATTCGGGCCAACAGCGAAAGATAATTTTTCGTTTAGCCATGGTAGCAATAACTTATTCTTCTTGGTCTCCGCGAAGGAAAAATACGATCGATTGCTGAATTGATAGCACAGTTAAAGTACTCTATGGCATCATTGACGGGAGAAGAGGATTTCAAAAATTTCCAATTGATGTGAGAGAAGGCAACGCTTAAGGATTCAAAGTCAGCTATGCGAAAATCTAAACTTGGAATGGCACCTATATATGCTATCAAATAGCACTGGGTGACTTTCAATCATAGTTATATCTAATGCTGTGTGATTCATGTCCAGCGCTAGTAAGGACTCACTCGTTTCTGCAATTTGACATGAGGTGGCATCGTTCACAAGAACTAGGTCTAGTAGTCGATCGTGATCGTTGGTAACATAGTTCACTTGAGTCAGGTTGTGCAAGCTAAACCGGTCTAGTAGAGCGGAACAGGCAACAAATATACGTGATAGAAAGGGATCAATTGAAGGTACACCATCGTTTCGGCGTTCCCAAATTACTCTCGGCGGTAGATTCTCAAAAAGTTGTGCGGATTTAATATGATCGTCAAGCCAGGTCTCGGTCAACATAATAAAGTCGGGTCACATTCGGTAGCCGTCAAGAAGAAATCGTCAATTTTGGCCCAAAGTCCACGAACCTTTAAGTAATAAATCCAGAAGAGTGGTCGTCAGCCGCTGGGCCACGTTCTGTAAATACTTGCGACGGGACGTCATGTTGCCGAAGACTGGAAGTGGAAAGGTGGAAACGGATGAAACAGTATTATACTTGCCGTGTAGCCTCGTTCCCCGCTGCCACACGTAGGAACGGGACGACATAAGGTTAAGGATAAGAGTGCGTGGGTCAATGCATCCCAGTATCCCGCAGGTAGGTTGTGCAGCGTCAGATGAATGATCGTAAAGTAATAACGAACTAAAACACGGAAGTTGACCAGGTACGAGGGTGTTGTTGAAAAATTGCATACTTGTCTATGGGTCTGAGGTGGAAGGCCCCTCTCTCCAACTCGCACGCAGGGCTCGAACGACTCTGGTGACAGGAAACAGAATTATTTCATTGAAGAACAGCTAGGTGCAGCTTTCGAGCAGGTATCAGAGCGAAGCGCGTTGTCCCTGGGAATTGGATCCTTTCCAATTTAATAGGAGATGAGGCTCAATCTGCTACTAGCTACACCTTTTTAACCAGTGGTACAGCTTTAACCGGATCATGACATTTTTCAATAACTTAACGTTCGATGAAACGCGATTCGACGATTTCTGGGCCCTGATAAAAGAACAAAACGATGACTGGTGTAACTTCAGATCTGGACGCAAAGGTCGTCGCCAAGAGATTGGAACGTTTACTTCTGATAAACCGCAGGAAATTGCTATTTTTCGGATCTGGCCCCAAAGGATCGACTACGGGCTTTGCGAATCCAGTTATACTAGCGGCATAGCTCAGGAAAAAAAGAAGATGTGCTGATTTTGCGACGTAGAATCAGTCTTTCGAAGATGTCATAAAGTTGATTAAAGAAAGCAAACACAGTTTCACCAACAGAGGTTCAGCTCAGCTGTTGTGTCCAGTTGATTGTTGAAATTAATTTGCTTAACAAGCTATAGTGTCACATCTTTTGAAGTCGAATTCTGCCAAAAGCGTTGTTGTGGGTTCGCCACAGAAGGCAGAATCACGAAAGGCAGAAGCACTAAAGGCAGAATCATGAAAGGCAGAAGTCTATGACCGTACACACAAGGCAGAATATTTCAAAAGGCAGAATTTCGAAGGGCACGAAAGGCAGAATCACTGGTAGCAAAACCTAACTCACGATAGCCAAGTGCGTGATGACAAATTGGTGCGAATCCTGGTCACGGTATCAAAGCTGCTACTCTACCTTTATTATTTAATATTATTTGGTAACCAGACATAAAAACTGGGCACAAGCAATGACCAGTTCTGATGGGAGGTTCAAATCAAGCCTAATTATTAGATCAGAAACGCGCAAACTGGTTTGGCTCAGGTCCTAAAGAGTCTCATGGCATCGCGGAGAGTAATTTTTCGATGGTAGGTATAACTTGCACTAGTCTCAACGGCTAGTTGATTATAATTAACATAAAACAGTTGTGACGTCACACCCGCGCAGAAAATACCTTATGCTCCGTCACGCAGAATTTTGTGATACGGTACATTTTAGCTTAGTCCGAAAGACAGTAAACCTTCCGTTGAAAGAAATGAAAAACAGGTAGAGTGTAGAACCAGGACACGGCCGCCTGCCGTTGTCCCCTAAAAACAAGATCATTTGTAAAGAAAGCAGGAAAGATCTTGATGTAAGACCGCGAACGGTTCTGCTAAGCAAACGTTGGCGAAACATTTGGTTTCCTTGACAGAGGACCGCGTACGGCTCTGTCAACATACTAGATATCAACAGATTATGCAATAGGCGGCAAAGAACTTCGCGCAGCCTTCTGCTGTGCTACAGGCAAACAAACTCAAATAAAATAAACAAGTTTTGTGTTGTAAACAAAACAGAAGTCGCCGGTTCAACGGTGTTGATGCTCTCGCATGCGTTCTATCGTACATGCGGTACTAGATCATAGGTTAAGAGATTAGTAAGGTAAACAGAGAGTGGAGAAAGTCTCTCTCTCTGAGTTACCGGTAGGGTATATTTAAGTAGTGATGTACGAAAAATAAAGTCAGTTAGTCCACGTTAATCTGTGTGTATTAATTCCGCGCCAATTGCGCGTACAGGGTTTTCTGGAGAAAGTCCTGGTAGGTTATACCCAGGATATAGGTATACCTACACATGTGGTGACAGCGCGTGGTCTTTTCTGCGCCATTGAATCTTTTCTTTAATCTTCGGACGTATCTCGGAAGTCAGACGCGGTCGTAAACTCGGTCGTAGTAATCACGCTAAGGGAGCAAAAAGAAAAAGTAGTGGTTTAAATATCTGTGGTTCAGTGAAAAATGAAATAGTTTTTCGGAGTTTTAATCCAAGTAGTGCTCGCGGAGGAAAAAGAGTGTGTTATTTAAAAAAAAAAAGGAAAAAAAGAGAACTGAAGAAAAAGTACTTAACGATTTATCGAGGTCAGCAGCTTGGAAGGTAGTGCTGCTAGTGAAAGAGAAAAAAAAAAGAAAAACGAAAATCATGGGATAAAGGACCCGTTTGCGAAAGAATACTTTAGCGATGATTTCGCGGAATTATGCCAGGACGTCGATTGGCGGAGAATCACTGACGAGCCCAGCCATATAGAAATAGCCGATTGGAGAACCGCATGCAATCACATAAGAGACAACAGTGCTTGTGTGGCTAAGCGAGTATATTACGATGTCAGAGGGCACTTAATGTTAACCCTACTGGCTAAGCAGAATGTCAAATTTACGTTGAACCTGATCTTAGATACAGGTGCATGTGCGAATATAATTAATGCACGCATTGTGAATCTTTTGAATGTACCGGTAAATACACAGGACGTAACCACTTTTGGAGGTATCGGCCAAGACATTGTGCGTACCTCAGGTACAATTATGTTGGATTTAATAGTCGGAGACTTTTTGATCCCGACGCAATTTCATATATTAGAAAATTTGCCAAGCGACGGATTAATCGGCGCAGAATTCTTAAAGAAGCATACGCTTCAAATAGGAAATAATTTTGATTACATAGTGTTCAAGAAACACGGAAACAGAAGTCCGGACGACTTGAGTCCGTGGAGTATGCCCAAAGACGAAGTCCTTAGTCAACATGTTTATGTGGCAGCCAGAAATAGAGTTATGGTGCAGAACGAGTTGCGAGATACTAGCAACACAGCCCGCAATGAGGCTGACGTAGACAAAAACGAAATAAATAGAGAGCACCAAACATATCGAAATGAAGAGCCGAAGAACAATTTTCTTGACTCGAAGAATACTATAATGACCGAGTTGGACCTAGACTCGAGGCTTGACTATGACCTGTTGGAGCACAAGCTGACACCAGAGTCAAAAGGAAATGCAAGAATTGAAAAACTACGGCAAGTGCTGAATTTGGCGCACTTGCCTGATAGAGAATTCAGGACAGTGAAGAATATGGTCGAAAGCTATGCGGATATATTCTTTTTCGAGGGCGACAAGTTAACTACTACTGACGCCGCCGTACACACGATAGAAACTGCATCGGAGGTGCCTATCAATAAGCGGCAATATAGATTTCCGGAGGCCACGAAACGGCACATTAATAAGGAAATCGATGAAATGAGGGCGCAGGGTATTATTAGACCCAGCACTAGTCCTTGGAATGCACCGGTGTTATGTGTACCAAAGAAACCGGATGCTGACGGTAATAAAAGGTACAGAATTGTGGTAGACTTTAGATCATTGAACGAAGTTACCAAGCCGTTTGTATACCCAATACCTCTTATAAATGAGATATTGGATAATGTTGGAGGAGCAAAATATTTCTCCTCAATTGATTTAAAATCGGGGTTCTATCAAGTCCCGATAGACCGCCGAGATGCGGCTAAGACGGCGTTTTCCACTCCCAAAGGCCACTTCGAATTTACACGGATGCCGATGGGGCTAAAGAACAGCCCCTCAACATTCCAAAAACTTATGAATACTGTTCTCTTTGAGATAGGGGACGTGAAAGCTTTTGTCTACCTCGATGACATTATAGTTTTCGGTGACACTATCACCGACCATAATGATAACTTGCGAAAAGTATTACAAGCTTTGCGCAAACATAACTTAAAAATAGAACCATCAAAGTGTCAGTTTTTGAAAAAGGAACTGGAGTATTTGGGTCATGTCGTTAATGAAGAAGGCATAAAACCCACCAATGCAAATATTAAGGCCATTCAAAGCCTTAAGCCACCCACAAACGTAAAAGGTATAAGGTCATTTCTGGGAACAGTAAATTTTTACGGGAAGTTTATCCCCAACATCGCGGAGAAGCGCAAGCCGCTGAATGATTTGTTGAAGAAAGACGCTAAATTTGTGTGGGGAAAAGAATGTCAGGAAGCGTTCGAATTCCTTAGAAACGCGCTGATTACAGAGCCAGTTTTAGTCCGGCCAGATTATCAAGACACTTTTGTTATTACGACAGACGCTAGCAATTATGCTATTGGAGCCGTCCTGTCGAATGAAAAATCCATGCACCGGCCGATCGCGTTCGCGAGTCGTGCACTTGTAGGTGCAGAGACCAGATATCATATCATAGAAAAGGAACTATTGGCGATTGTATGGGCCATAGAATATTTCAAACATTACATTTTTGGTCAAAAGTTTATCGTTTACACGGACCACAGACCACTTAGAGCTATTTGGAGGCTCAAAGAGACATCTCCAACGCTGACAAGATTGAGACTAAAGTTGCAGGGTTTGGAATGCAGCATCAGGTATAAACAAGGTAGCGAAAATATAGTCGCCGATTTTTTGTCACGTTTATCAGATGGGACGTGTCAGGGGCAAGAAAGTTCACCCCACAGGCAGATAGCCATGATTACGCGCCAGCAGAAACGCCTGCTAGAGCAGCAGAAGAACGCTTCGGATGATTTGAACGGCACAATACAAGATTTGAGTGCCATAGACATTGCGGACATCGCTGAGGACGAGGATGAGCAACAACTCGTCAACATTTCATATGATGACTTTTCACAGGCATTATCAAATGACCTGATACCAAGTGAGACGGTGGAAGTCTCGAAGAGAATATTGGACGAGAGGAATATCGAAGCTCGTCTTGTCATTTTGAACAGTCGGACGGCGTACAGAGAACTTCAGACACTGTATCAGCTGTCACAAGGATTGAAAGACTACGTAGAGGATGGTGTACTCAAATTTAAAGACAAGAAGGTAGGCGGTTTCATAGTAGACGGCAGCGAAAGTTCATTGATCGATTGCCGGAAATTTTTTTCACAATTTTTAGATAGCTTCAATAAGAGCCCCACGGCAGTAAAGGCAGCCGGGGTCATTCACCTAATATCATTCAGAAAAATCAAGCAGCAGGAAGTTCTGCAAATGATTCAGTTCCTAGCGGGTAAGCTAGAAAAACAAATAGTATTATATAATGCTAATAGCGAGCGTACAGTAATTGCGCCAGATCAAGTGGAAACAATTTTAAAGGAATTTCACGATGCACCCTTAGGAGGGCACGTAGGAGCGCGACGAATGCGCCAAAGAATTGGCACACTTTTTACGTGGGCTACGATGAAACGGGATATCGAGAACTACGTTCGGCAGTGTGATTCCTGCCAAAAGAATAAAAATGGGAGATCAAACAAGATACCGATGCAGATCACCACAACCGCATCGGAGCCATTCGAGAAATTATACATGGATATAGTAGTGTTACCCGAATCCGACTTAGGAAATCGTTATGGTCTGGTCATGCAGGACGACCTAACTAGATATTTAACTGTCGCACCTATGGAAAACCAAGAAAGCCAGACGGTAGCGAGGACTTTTGTAGAGAATTATATTTGCAAATTTGGCGTACCGTTGGAGTTAGTTACAGATAACGGTGCGAATTTTGTAAGCACACTCATGAAAGATGTGTGCAAAATTTTGAAAATTAAGAAAAAAACGACGAGTCCGTACCACCCACAAGCAAATTTGGTGGAAAGATCTAATCGGGAGTTAAAAACTTACCTAAGGCAATTTATTGGCGGAAAACCGCACACGTGGGATAACTTACTCCCATTTTTTACGTTTCAGTATAATACTTCAGTAAACTCATCAACGGGGTACACCCCTTTCGAATTGTTGTATGGACGTACAGCACGCATTCCCACCTCCATTTACAAGCGGAATGGAGTGGACAATTTGACATATGAAACATATACACAAGAGATGAAAAAAATATTTTTTGACCTCCACGCGAACGCGAAGGCCAACCTAAAGGATTCAAAAGAAAAGCGCAAGCAAGTTTATGACAGAAAGGCAAATGAATGGCAGCCCATGTATGGCGATTTAGTTTTAGTGAAATCAGTCCCGACAGGATCAGGTCAAAAGCTCCAGAATATGTGGAGAGGACCTTATGAAGTAGTGGAATTCCCAAGTGAAATGACCACGGTAATCAAAAACGGAAACCGTTTAGAAAAAGTTCATAATAACCGGCTTAAGCGTTATTATGACTGAATATATGAACTTAAACTATGCTTTCAAGGTTAACGGACAGAATATATTTAATGAAATACGATATTGGATGGCATGAGTTATAATAGCAAGCACCTAAAACTGTATGAAAAAGTAAGGTAAAAGTAAAATATAGGCGTGAAGAAATACGAAAAGTCGCCGAAAAATATGAATGATTTTATTGACGGGAGTCCATAAACAGAACCAAACGGGAAAAAGTATACTGAAGTAAAGGCGTGAAGAAATACGAAAAGTCGCCGAAAAAGATGAATGATTTCATTGACGGGAATTAATAGGCAGAACCAAACGGAAGAAAGCATACTAAAGTAAAGGCGTGAAGAAATGGAATAAGTCGCCGAAAAAGATATACAGCCTTTGATGATATTAGTGGCATGGCATGACACAGTTGAAAAAATTCAAATACGAATGAAGGCGTGAGGGACGAGGAACCCCGCCGATAAAGGTTGAATAAACAAAAAACTTGGGGAATTCAAATTACTAGAATGATCTGGATGGTTGTAATGGATAAAAAGAGTTGAAAGAATTTAGAACAGCATTTGTTTTCTTTTGTAAAATGCAAATGTTAACATGGGAAAGAAATTATAGTGAACAAAAGACCTCATGAAAACGTGGTTTGATAGCTATTGGCTTAATAGGAAAACGAAGAAGAAAATCGATGGATGCTGTATTGGGACATTTTTTTGCGATGGAGACAACAATAGAACTAGGAAAGACATTTGAAAAGAGGGCTGAACTTTCCAGACGTAAAGACTACTGACTTGAAGGGATTCGAACTATTCTTTCATTAGTTAAGGTTGTGTGAGTGTATACATCGGAAGTAATTAACCCGGAATGGTTGAGGTGAATGCTGACTGAAAGAGTAAACAAGGGAGTAATTAACCCAGAATGAGTGAGTGTGCGAGATTTTCCTTTTATTTCCTAACCTTCTTATCTTTCAGGAATCACTAGAGCGGGCGGTCGCACCTTCGGATGGAAGGGGGAGAGGAAATATGCAGACTACTGCATACCAGGAGAAGTGTAAGTAGTGTAAGTATGACAGTAGCAAGAGACAAATCGAAAATTAAATAATTACAGATTCAAAAAGAGATGCAAAAAATTAAAGAATAAAGCAGATGAGAAAGTGACGGGTCATTTTAGGTGCAAATAGAAGATGATATGAGGTGTTAAGAACACGCCAGTTATTAGATGAACATTGTAAACGAAGACAGAAGAAAACGCTAAATATTTAATCAACGCGGTTTGTACAATGAAAAGAGTTATTTATGAATCAGACAGGAAATACTTGACAAAGGAAAAGAAAAGATTGAACCAATGCGGTTTGTTCGATGAAAACATGATGAAACAAAAATAGAGAAATGAAAAAATAATACATTGTGCGGAAACAGATTTATTTTATTGAAAACTGTTATAAGAAGAAGGAGGAAAATATTTGGAAAGAACGCAAAATGAAGAAAATATGTAACCAAAGCAACGAATTGATGCTATTTTTTTTTTTTAATTGAAGAAAGTTATTTGAACTCTTTTTGATGAAAAACAAAAGCGTTAATAATGGGCCACAAGACAAGTTAAACTGATATTTTAAAGCGGAAAGTAAAAGCCTAATACAGATAAATGGATAAATATGTGTCGAAATGATTTCAAATGAAAAAAAAAACATCAAATAACAAAGTTAGAGAGTGCATAATGGAAAAGAAGTAAACAATGCACAATTGAATGTTATATTTGTAAAATCAGATGAATCAAATACTGAAATACTAAATCAAATCTAATACAAATGATGTACAACTTAGTAGGGGGAAAAACCGAATTATGTCATCCGAACAAGAAGAGAAATACGGGCCTAGATTGTAAGTAGAAGCCTAGAGTAGATAATAGAATGTAGAATGTGTAGAATGAAGCCCGTACGCGAGTGAACAGTAATTTTAAACAGCAAGTGGAAAAAGTAACAAAACGAAAAAAAGAATTGATGAAATAATGGCAAAAAAATAATGCACCACTTGCTAAGTAGGGCAGCTAGCATCTAAGAATTGACAACGAGACGAGTTCCCGATCTTCGAAGACGACCGAGGTGATTACAACGGATGCTGAGATGGGGGCATACCATAATGCCCAGTATGACGCGAAAAGGGAAGCAGACGGTTGTGAGGGGAGTTGAACGGCGGGTGTCTATGGTCGAGATGGAGGTAAAGCCAAACGATATTACCAAGAGGAGACGAGCAGTATCCAGTTTTTGAAGAGGCCAGATGTGCAACAGAATTCAATCAATGCGGCTCATGGTCGAGCCAGAATCGAGACTTCAGCGCGAAGAAGAATACAGCAAACTACACAGCAAAGGGCGTAATAATTTGTTTCAAATATATATTACTCATTGAGAGTTATTGACTTCTACAAATGAGGATTCGAGGTCAAAGCCAAACAAGCAAAATGACGCTATAAAATTTTGCTCGTGTTTAATCAACTATGGTCTTTACGCACTACGCTATGAAAATGTGCACACATGCTAGCAGGTAATTGGACACCCCGCGCAGACAGTTAAAGATGATAAACCAAGTGACTGCATTATGCAACAGAGCCAGTGGCAATCGCAAATCTTTTCGCCACACGGCGCGTAACAATACTATTAGCCAAACAAAAAATACAGCCGATCTATGTCAAAGGGACACGGCTAACCCAACATTAAAGTTCAACAACACACTCTGAACAATCGTAAAACAAGCAGCTGAACTGCAGCCTTAAATTAAAGTGCAATGATAACCATTGAACTATTGAAAATAACCCGATGAAGCCTTAAAGATGAGTTCGCGAGGATGACATCACAAACAACCGATGAGAACCTCTACTGCCAGACGCACCCTCCCGTTTCAAACCCCCTGTAACCCGTCGCTTGAATCCGACAGCCAAGCAGCGGATATCTACAAGGCGCAGCGCACCAGGCGAGCGAACATTTGTCAATTTGTTATGAAGAAAATCCATGTCTGAAAACGAATATGTATATAGTAGCATAAAAACGCGAAAAATAATTGTTATGAAAAACACACCTATCGGCCGTCAGAGCGGACCATGTGACCATCATCTCTTCTAGATAATGGCCAACTAGGCGGGGTGGCAGATGTGACGTCACACCCGCGCAGAAAATACCTTATGCTCCGTCACGCAGAATTTTGTGATACGGTACATTTTAGCTTAGTCCGAAAGACAGTAAACCTTCCGTTGAAAGAAATGAAAAACAGGTAGAGTGTAGAACCAGGACACGGCCGCCTGCCGTTGTCCCCTAAAAACAAGATCATTTGTAAAGAAAGCAGGAAAGATCTTGATGTAAGACCGCGAACGGTTCTGCTAAGCAAACGTTGGCGAAACATTTGGTTTCCTTGACAGAGGACCGCGTACGGCTCTGTCAACATACTAGATATCAACAGATTATGCAATAGGCGGCAAAGAACTTCGCGCAGCCTTCTGCTGTGCTACAGGCAAACAAACTCAAATAAAATAAACAAGTTTTGTGTTGTAAACAAAACAGAAGTCGCCGGTTCAACGGTGTTGATGCTCTCGCATGCGTTCTATCGTACATGCGGTACTAGATCATAGGTTAAGAGATTAGTAAGGTAAACAGAGAGTGGAGAAAGTCTCTCTCTCTGAGTTACCGGTAGGGTATATTTAAGTAGTGATGTACGAAAAATAAAGTCAGTTAGTCCACGTTAATCTGTGTGTATTAATTCCGCGCCAATTGCGCGTACAGGGTTTTCTGGAGAAAGTCCTGGTAGGTTATACCCAGGATATAGGTATACCTACACACAATTCATGCGGCGAAGACGCATAATCGAGGGCAAGGAACCGAGGCGGCACAAAGCCGCCGTGGTTTCCGCGGTCCGAGCCGGCCGCCGACCCGCCGTCGGAAGCGGCGGCCTCTCGCATTCAAACAACTGATCTACTGGTTTTCTAGGATTATTCATACAGGTTTTCTTTCCCTCCGAACGAGCGGTAGCGAGTAAGGACAGCATACACTTGGACAATAGAGTCGGCCAAAGGCCGCGAGTGTGTGTTGTTAAAAAGCAAAAAGACTATTTTGTGATTCTGCCATTCGTTATTCTGCCTTATGAAATATTCTGGCTTTCGTAATTCTGCTTTTCGTGATTCTGCCTTTCGTGATTCTGCCTTTTGTTTTTCTGCCTTTCGTAGGAGACCCGTTGTTGTTGAGTCAACTGTTAATGCCAATTTAAGGCGATCGATAGACTGTTCAAGTTTATCGTAATTGTCCTCCGAAACTGCACTACAACCGGTCGGATCCAAGTTTCTATCAGTACAAGAACATCGTGAATATTCGGAAACACACCTGGAGGCATCCAAATGAACTGACCCTCATCTCGTCGTTTGTAAGCGCACGGTTGTCGAACGTGCTGAAATCTCGCACAGAGAGGACGACGCGTTTCAACATACGGCGGTTGACAGCTGATGGCGTGGCAGAAGAATACGCCAGGGAGCTGGATCAACGGATCGTAGAACAGCACGAGGAACGTGTGGAAGACAAAAATAGGCTGTGGAGTAGTATTCGCGGTGCCATTGAAATACCTGCGAAAGGTGCTAAGTACGTTACGTGGAAGACAGCGTAACGGCTGCTTTGATGCTGAGTGCTAGAGAGCGAGGGACGAGAAGAACCGTGCCAGAAGCCGCATGCTCACTGCAGCTACGCGTCAGAACAGAGAGAGATAGAGAGAGGCAAAAGCTGCCGAAATTAGATTCCACCTTCCGAAGAAGCGCGAGCTGGTGATGCTGTAATACCGGTGATGTTGCAACCATCCTCAATAAAATAAATAGTCAACTGTGGCGTGCAGGAATGAAGCAAGAGTAGTCAGTGCGGAGTATAACCAAAATTTGCTGAGTTTTTCGTCTAATTGTATGCTGTGCTAACTGTGCTTGGAATGCACTCATATGAGTTATATTGAGCAAGTGTTATCCATGCTTATAAGCAACTGCTAGCTGAGAATATCGTATATTTTATTCTTGCCACATGCCAGTATAAGCCTATTGTTTATCTGTGTTACTGCCTAACCCACAGTCTATTTTGTTGGTTTTTGACTGAACTAGTCGACTGTGGTCCCTAAGTAAAGAAAGCAACAGAATGTCAAAACACGATAACAAACGGAATAAGCCGGATCATGATTCTCCACAAAAGGAGCTGACGAATAATGAACTAGCTGCGATGATTGCTGACCTGAGTCGAACTATGCAAGATCAACTAAATAAACTTGGCACGGATCTACGATGCGAGCTTGGCAAAGGACTCGATTTGATCAAGGAAGATATCGCTACGATGAATGTGAGGTTGTCGTATACAAACGAAAAAGTGAACGAAAACACTAATGCTATATTCAGAGCCCTTCTTTCTTATGATCTCATCGTTAGTGGCGTACCATATACGTTGAATGAAGATTTGCTACATTATTTTCGCTGTTGGTGTCAAATACTGGGCTATAGTGATGCTGCAATTCCGATGGTTGATGCTCGCCGTTTATCTAAAATACCTGTACGAGAAGGAAGTACCAGTCTTATTCTCATTCAGTTTGCCATAACCAATCAACGAAATTACTTTTTTGGAAGATACTTACGAGTTCGATCGTTAGCCCTCTCACAAATTGGTTTCAAATCAGATCAACGAGTCTACGTCAATGAAAACCTAACACTGGTTGCCAGAAAACTAAAATCTAAAGCGATGGAACTGAAGCGTAACGGAAAGTTGCAAAACGTTTATTCTCGAGGGGGTGTCATTTTCGTTAGGTGGCCAAATGCTGAGCAAGATCAACCTGTTAACTGTGAAGACGAGCTGGTTCAAGATACATCTTAAAAGTAAAACAGTATAACATAAAACCCCTGTCCTAATGATAGTCAATGTTCCTTCCGTTCCGTCCCTGATATTCCTTTGTCTCCTCTCCTAAAAGTCAATCAGTTATAACCTATCGTTGCATATTTCTCTAATCCCGCCTTTCCTATCCTCAGCTCTCCATGTATCCCCTCCTGAAAGTTATAATTGGTGAAGCTGTTTCTGCTGGAGTTGCATTGTGGGCTGCAATGCAATGCGTTCCTACACTGGAGTTTTTTTTTTACTGATGCTGCCTGCTGCCCTCCGCGGATACTAAATATTATGATTATTGGGATTATCGCTACAGATGAAAATCGTGATCATTGGAGGAATGGTACTGCTTGTATTGTTGCTGTTGGTTGCTGCTGAATTTAAAATTACAATCATTACCGATACTAATTATCGTTGAGGAGTGTTGAAGAATGTTTGAAAATGAAGCTTGTATCATACAATTTTGGTTATATAGTAAATAGCAGTAATTTTTGAAATAATGCGTTTAAGTGAGATGTTATATATAATTAGAAAAATACTCTACACACGTTCCCTTTTAGTACTAAGATGTATTCTGTTTTATAATGGCTAATGTTAACAACACCTCTACAAATGTGAGCATACCGGCTATAGTAATGAAGTCCGCATTAGTGAAGAATAAACTTTCGGTATGTTGTATTAACTCCCAAAGTATTTGTGCGAGAAAGCTTTCTAAAATAGAAGAACTACGAAATATTGTGGCTGTTTCTAATGTTGATATAGTATGCATATATGAATCATGGCTAAATGATAAAATTCCAGATGATGTGTTGACAATAGAAGGTTATTCAATTATCCGGCATGACCGTGTTGGCAGATTAGGTGGCGGCATACTCATCTATATAAAAAGGTATTTTGCAGTTCATGTCTTGAACAGGTCCAATAATGAAACGCTAACCGAACATATCTTATTAGAAATAAGTTTAAACAGCATCAAAGTGCTATTAGGTGTGTTTTACAACCCGCCTCCTAATGATTGCTCCAACTACATGAACGATCTTTTTTCTGATTTCAAGTACCAATATGAAAACACTATTCTGTAAGGTGATTTTAATACTAACCTTCTGGATTCCAGTTCAGAAAAAACGAAACGGTTCGAAAGTTTTATGTCAAACTTTTCGTTTGCATCTTCTGGGACTCTTCCAACGCACTATCATAGGACGGGTTCTTCACACATTGATCTGATGTTATCAAATCGAAAAGATTTTGTTTTACGATTCAATCAAATCAGTGTTCCTTTTATGTCTAGCCATGATATGCTGTTTGCTTCAATAGACATTGATACAACTACCACCAATGAATTCATTCAATATCGAGACTACAAACTTTTAAATCCATCAACAATCATTAATTTATACAACAGAATACCATGGGATGATTTCTATAGAGAAAAAGATTCCACAATTCTTGTAGATTTCTTTAACAATAACATTAGACAACTTTTTAACCAAAGCGTTCCCCTGAAAGCGTTTAAAACGAGATCAAAATATAATCCTTGGTACAATTCTGAAATTTCCAAAGCGATTGTAGATAGAAACATAGCATACCAAAAATGGAAAACGTTTAAACTAGAAAGCCAACATGAAATTTTCAAACGTTTGCGCAATAGGGTTACTTATTTGATTGTGGATGCTAAGAGGAAATTTTTCAATGAAAATTTTTCGAGTGAGCAAGATTCAAGTAACATCTGGAAGCAATTTGCTTCACTTGGGATTAGGAGGAAGAATGACATTTAAAACACTAACTCATCACCAGATGAAATCAATCGTCATTTTATAAGTTGTTTCTCTAATACAGATCATATAAGCCCGATACCTTCCAGTACTTTATCAGATAGATTCAAGTTTAGCCCCGTTTCAGAATACCACATTGTAAATGCAATTTACGAGATAAAATCCAACGCAGTTGGTCTTGATAATATACCTATTAAATTTTTAAAAGCAATTCTACCATTATTGTTAAAACCAATATGCCATTTATTCAACCAAATTATTATAAGTAATTCATACCCTAGTCAGTGGAAAGTTTCTAAAGTGATACCGATTAAGAAAAAATCGACGAGTAATAGCCTTGAAAATATGCGACCAGTTAGTATTCTATGTGCGTTATCTAAGGCATTTGAGAGAATTTTGAAAAATCAAGTTACTGTATACACTAATGACAAAAATTTATTGCATCCATGTCAGTCAGGCTATCGTTCAGGTCACAGTACCAAAACGGCGATGCTTAAGGTTTGTGATGACATCGGGTACATTCTCGATAAGAGTTCTGCTACCGTTCTGGTTTTGTTGGATTTTTCCAAAGCGTTTGATACAATATCTCATAGAAACCTGTGCCATAAGCTGATGAACGCTTTTGGCTTTTCTCATAACGCAATGGTACTTATTCGTTCTTATTTGCAAAACAGATACCAGAGGGTATATGTAAATGATGTTCTTTCTGAGCCTTTGGCAATCAGTTCAGGAGTACCACAAGGCTCAGTGCTTGGTCCCTTATTATTTTCGCTTTACATTAACGGTCTACCACTGGTTACACATAGATGTGGTGTTCATCTGTTCGCGGACGACGTCCAACTCTATTTTGAATGCTCAGGTTCCGAGAATCTTCAAGTAGCTGATTTAATAAATAAAAACTTATCTGATATCGCGATTTGGGCCAAAAATAATTCCCTTGTTTTAAACGCCAACGAAACGCAAGTAATTTTCATTTCCCGTTCGAAACGCAATGTTTCAAAACCACGAATTTTTCTAGATGGAAGTGAGATCGAATACTCGAGAGGTGTAACAAGCTTAGGAGTAACTATTCAAGAAAACTTTGAATGGGATTCATTCATCTCTAAGCAGTGCGGAAAAGTGCACGCCTCGTTGAGATCACTCCGTTTCAAAACGTTTTTTCTGAAACCCGCAACGAAATTAATTTTGTTCAAGAGTTTAATATATCCGCATTTTGTTTTTTGCGGTTTCATTTTCACGCAAGCCACTTCACATTGTCTAAATCGCTTGAGGGTTGCTTTAAATTGCTGTATCAGATTTATCTATAATCTAAACCGTTTTTCACATGTGTCACGCTACCAGTCTGCGCTGCTCGGTTGTTCTTTTTTGAATTTTGTAAAGTACCGCCCTGTTGTACTGCTTCGTAATATTGTATATAACAAAACTCCTTTGTACCTTCAGTCAAAATTCAATATGTCAAGTACTCGAAGAGGTAGAAAGTTAAATGTTCAACGTTGTAGGACTGCCTACTATAATAGCTCCATTTTTGTAAGAGGAATAATATTATGGAATTCTATTCCAAATAATTTACAAACTATGAGCTCAAAAATAGGTTTAAAGAGGGAATGTGTAGAGTATTTTAATAACTTAACAAATTAGTATTTTAATAGTTTATTGTAGAGCTTTGAATTGATAGAATATTCGTTTCTTTTGTACTTCCTGCCGCTAGTTTCAAAACGAGAACACGAAAGACAGTTGTCTTAAGTTCGGTAATGAATATAATAAATAAATAAATAAATAAATATTTCGTCGGCGAATACCAGGCTGGTCTTCGAAAGAAGCGTTTCACGACGGATCAAATGTTCACTTTGCGATAGCTCCTCGATAAGTTCCGGCAGTATAACTTGCAGACTTACTACCTGTTTCTAGATTATAAGGTAGCATACAACTCAGAGAAAAGAAACGAGCTATGGTAGATTATACTGGAACACGGTTTCCCGCCGAAACTGATTAAGCTGTCGTATGACGATCCCTCAAGCGTGCGTGCGGATAGCTGGCGAGTAACGTTAGATGGACTGAAGCAGGGAGATGCGCTCTCCTACTTACTTTTTAACATCTTGAAGGTGCAGTACGAAGAAGAGCAAATGGTACGATTATCACGAAATCCCACAGAAGAAGGGGTCTTCAGGCTATTAAAAGGTAAGCGGCAAGGTTGGAACTAATTGATAATTCTGCCAAAACAAAGTACATTGTAGCTGGCAGAGAGTGTGGGGGTTCCGGTGGTGTTGGTGCTGAAGTGAAGATTGAAAAAGAGATTGTTGGGGAATGATTTGAAGTGATTTATGATTTTTTTCATCTTGGTAAGCCTGTGTTATATGACAAAGATATGAGCCGTGAAGTGAAACGACGAGTTGCAGCTGCGAACATGGCCCTCTACGGACTACGTACCCAGCTAAAGTCCCGTAGTTTGCAAACTCGCTTAAAACTAGCACTGTATATGACGTTGTTTTTTTTTACTTAGTTAGGGGCAAATGTGGGCCAACTATTACTAATAGAATGCAAACTGCCCTAAACTACACACTCAAATGGTGTAAGCAGGAAGGACTAAATGTTAATCCTTCTAAAACAGTCATTATCCCATTCACAAGAAAGAGAAAGTATAATATTGCAACTCTAAAGTTGGGAGAAACACAGTTGGAGCTATCCAAGCAAACCAAGTACCTAGGTGTCATGCTTGACCATAAGCTTAACTGGAACGACCACCTGGAGTACGCAATCTCAAAAGCCAACAATGCTCTTTGGGCTTGCAGCAATACATTTGGTAAGAAGTGGGGACTCAAACCAAGGATGATTCATTGGATTTACTTGGCTATAGTGAGACCCAGAATAACTTATGCCTCATTAGTGTGGTGGCCTAAAACTACACAAACATCAGCTCAGAAAAAGCTGGATAAGCTACAACGTCTGGCATGCCTATCAATAACTGGAGCATTAGCCAGCGCACCATCCAAAGCCTTAGAAGCTCTTTTGTATCTACTACCTTTGCATCAATATGTGCAGCATGAAGCGGAATAAGGGGCTCTCAGGCTCAAACGCGTTAAACTTCTTCAGGAAGGGGATCTAGAAGGACACCTACGAATCCTTAAAGATTTTCAACTGAACAACGTAGTAACAATGCATGAAGACTGGATGGAATCCAAGACTAACTTCAATATTCCCTTCAAAGTGATTGAATCCTCTCGCAGCGAATGGGAAGAAGGAGGTCCTAAAACTCGCCCAGGATCACTCTTGTTTTTCACAGATGGCTCTAAAATGGGTGAATCTACTGGTGCTGGGGTTACTGGACCAGGAATTAATATATCAATTCCAATGGGACAGTGGCCCACAGTCTTCCAAGCTGAAATAAATGCTATCCTAACATGCACAAATATTTGTTTAGCTAGAAAATATAGATATGCCAATATCTGTATTTTCTCTGATGGTCAAGCAGCTCTTAATGCACTTAAAGCCTACACATGCCAGTCGAAGTTAGTTTGGGATTGTATTTTATCCCTACGACAACTGACTGTAACAAACGATGTAAATCTATACTGGGTGCCTGGTCACTGTGGTATAGAAGGAAATGAAAAAGCCGATCTCTTAGCAAGAACTGGTTCTTCAACTGCATTCTTCAGACCGGAGCCATTCTGTGGGGTTTCTACATCCTGCCTGAAATCAGAGCTCAGAGGCTGGGAAGCAATGATGATTGGTGCCAACTGGAGGGCTACTTCCAATGCAAGACAATCTAAACTATTCATTACACCTTGTAATAGAATCGCCCGCAACCTCCTCAGTACAAATAAAGCTGATCTGAGTACATTGACTGGCCTACTGACTGGACACTGCCCGAGTAGGTATCACCTTAAAAAAATAGGTTAACTGACAGAAGACATATGTCGCTTCTGTTATCTTGAAGTTGGAACTTCGGAACATCTACTGTGCCAATGCGGCGCATTATTTTAGCCAAGACAGCGTATTTTTGGAAAAGGTGTCCTTACGCCTAACGAAGTATGGAATGCTGAACTAACAAAGGTAATAAACTTTATCAAAGAGGGCATTCCTTCTTGGGGGGAAATGCAAAGTCCTAGGGCAACCGTCACTGATACCCATAGTGATGGAACGAACTGACAGTGTATATATATTAACGCGGAGTATACCACAATATATCTAACTAATGGTAGCAGTGGTCATAAGCTCCTACAAGGGAAGAAGACGTTCATTTTCCCGGTGGCCCTTTACGGAGAGGAAGTGTGGACGCTGAAGGAAGCTGATCGACAAGTACTCGGAGTTTTCGAGCGTAAAGATCTGAGATGGATACTTGGTAGTGAATTGGAAAATGAAGTGTGGCGCAGCCGCACGAATCACGAATTGTACCAGGTATACAAACATGCTGATATAGTGAAGAGTAAAATATCATAGCAGGCATCGTGGGCTGGACATGTAGCCAGAATGTCGCAAAAACTTCTTTAACAGAGAACCAGAAAGAGGCCGTCGACTCCGCGGTAGTGGCGGTCTGCTAGTATACGCAGTGGCTGGAGGACAACTGCCCAAGACAGAAGAAGCTGGACATCTTTAAATCATTCGGCCCTAGACCGATAAACGGTTCTTCGGCCGACAAAGTGAGTAGGTAAGTGACGTTGAAGTGGTGTCGGGCGTTGTTGATCCAGTTTGCCATGCAATGTTCAACAAAATTGGTCTAAATATTATGATAACTTTACATCAAACAAACTGCGATTTGTGGGTATTTGTTTCTCCAAGTAGGAGCTATTTTTAAAAGTAAGTAGTAAACCTTTTACAGTACTTTTTTTATTCCAGTGATAAAACTACTATGAACAGGTCGAAGACGTAAACGAAGTACCACTGTTTATGACTGCTGGTAACGTTTTCAGATAAAACAGAAAGATACTTGAACAAACAACAACTGTGAGAGTAAAATATTTGCAACCTTTCACGGTTGTGCACAATGCACAATAATTCAAGAATGTGCCTCAAAGATCTGCTTCAGGTTGCTGTTCACAATCTAGACGCAAATACTAAAAACCGAAAGCACCGAGTTTTGCGCTGTACGAGAAAAAACGAGAAACTTACCTGCGCGGGAAATCCGCAATTGGGGACATCGGTATGTAGCCTCCATTGCCGGATGGATCTCCTGGTGAGCTTCCGCAGGGACTGCACATTTCCATGTAGTTGCTGCTACCACCCTCAACCGAACCGGCTGCGTTGGCCGGTGGTGCCGGGCTGTTCCTTCTGATCGTCTGCGATATTGGAAGCGATAGTGAGTTATAACTGTGCTTCAGCTATTGGTGGAATGACGAATTTTGTTTTTTTTTTTTTTTTTGATGATTTGAATTTTGTTTTATAGATTGAAGATGTAGCAGTTGTCACCATGCGGGCACAGCCAGAGTTGTGAGTGGTTTGAATTTAGGTTGTAAAATGGGACGAATTGGTTTCGAATCGGGGGTTTGAAGCGCCAGATAGAAAGAAAAATAAAGCACATTTCGGAGCTCATCAAAAATGTCAATAACACAGGCAGAGTTGCAATAGAGACCGATAATCGTAGGTGATTGAAATGGTTTGTTTGTATTGGATGTCATTGTAGGTAATTGGAGCGTGCTTTCGGTCCCTATTGCATCTACTGCACGAAATTTTGAATTTTGAATAATAAAAAATAAGTATGATTTCAAAAGTGATTTTTTATTTTCGATGATACTTACGTGACTACCGAATTCATCTATGGAGCGGTGCTGCGAAAACAACCCTTGATTGATTCGCCCATAATTGTGGATGTATTCGTCGGAATTTTCCTCCGGAATCGAGCAACCCGAGCTGAGAGCGCTAGGGGTAGGACACATAGAAGGAAAATCGTGTTATTAATACAAAGGACTCGACTGTAAATTGGGTCAAACAATGGGATCAAGAAGAGACTCACTTAATGACCTTGGAAAAGCCATTGCCTTCGTCCGGTGTTAGGGATCCGACAAAGCTGTCCGTTTCGTCGATGCTGAGCGAAGATCCGTCGCTTCCGGTAGAGCATGCACCGGTCGACGGTGGACTCAGCGGGGACGAATGCACCGGAGGGCTATGACTGTGACTCTGACGACTGACGACCATCGAGTGCGGCCGGTTGAAGCTGGCCGATGGTATTGTCCGAGGCGGAGGCATTCCTCCACTGTTCATAATCAACTGCTGCTGATGGGTACTGGTTTCGCTTGTCGTACGGTTCCGCGATGGAAGACTGTCGCAGCGATCCCGTCCTAGAGCGGCGCCTACGAGTTGGTTCGAAATGAAGACGGAAAAAATACGATGAAATGAATTATTGTTATTGCTAGAATCTCGGAACCCGCGCATCGAAGGTTTTAAGTCTTTTATTTTATTCAATTCGATTCAAAGCAGCAAACATACGTTGCATGAGCAAATAATAAATGAAGCATAAATTCATTGGCAAAAATAACATGAAACAGGGCGCAGTAAATGGGCTTCCAATGGTGGCCAAATTTAGATGAGGTTAGTGGCACGTTGGGCTCTGCTGTTGGGGTGGTGGGTGACATGGTGAAGCTGAACAATTTGCGTTGTCTCTGAATATGGTTTATGTTTTGGTTTGAATGTAAATGTGATAAGCCTTATTCAATATTGGAATTTGATATCGTTTATATGTACGGACTCAAGGTTGTAAATTAATATTTAGCTACAAACAGTCAAATAATTGAGATTTTTTTTTGGTGATCATGTAATCACTATTGGAACCCAGTTTGTTTTTTCAACAATTCCAAATTACTCGATTTCCAGAAACTTAGTTCCCTTAACAGTAAATTAAAGGTCACTGTTTACAATTGAATTGGCTTTCAGTCTTATGTCAATTTTGGGGTTAGTGATAAGAATCTACTAACACATAGAGTTTTTTTTAACAGATCAGCATGCAGAAACTCCATCCGATGTCAAAATTAGATAAGAGCTTTTTTAAGATAAAGAGCAAAATAATCAGTTTGCGTTTCATATCTTTTATATATATCCAACAAACTTCTACTGTGGAAAAATTGTGTTGGAAGAAGTAATGTCGTATCAAGCCGTCGCTCTTAAAGAAATGACAATGTAAAGTTCGCTGAAACTGTATTAGGGTGGACAATGCATTCATAGGGCCGAACACGAAACTAACATCGAACTTTATTTTCCTATATCCATTCAGGGTTAGAACCAGTACTATCCATAACTGAACATAACTAAACTCAAAAAGTGATAACTTCACAATTAAATTTACTACAAAAAATGAGATGAAATAATATGCTGAATGCCACTTATAGTTTGCATTTTTGTAGTGAAAATCTAGGGAAGAAGCACTGTTTTTTGAGACCAGTTACTAACATTCTTGTTTTTTTGTAATCTGCATTAGTGCATGTATTATTTTCAAGCCATTTTTCAAGTATCATTAGGCCACTTATGATATAGCCCATTCGATAAATTGCTTGGCACTAAATAGAAAATCCGCAATCTGCTGACTTTCATCTTTAATTAATCATTTTGTATTAGCATCATATAAATCATTGCCCTATGACGATGTAATGTGAGAAACAAGGTTCGGCATCTCATGTGGCGGTAGGAAAACATTGAATGATATTGTTTAAAAGTGATACCTGCTATATCAAATATTTCGAATAACCTTCGAAAACTAACACAACTACGTTAACGTGTGCAAGCAAAGTTATTTTATGAGACAAATTTTTGGTTAGAGCACAGACTAACAAACGTAACACTGGAATCTAGCTTCATCGCTACAAAAACGATCATTCAAAAATTCCAATCAAATGACAGTCATCGCGCGACAACACTGTCAGGGGCGCTGTCATGTAATCTCATACAAATTTTGTGGTTCCCAATTTAACACATGCATGTATTCTAGCGCTTTTAGTGTTACTAGCGAAAAATACTGGTGTCATCCCAACGATTGAAAATTTGTCCAAACTGTTAAGTCTGTTAGTCTGTAGTTAGAGGTTTGCCTTAAATTTTCAACGATTTTCAATCTCGCTGGTAAAAATGTAACCCTGCTTGTCAGGGCTGGATTTGTGTGCTACGGGGCCCGGAGCAGATATTTTCGTGGGGCATTAAAACATTTAGAAAGACATAAGATAATTGCAAATTATCAAATGACTTCACACTTGGCTGGAAGGTGACGACCGAAAAAAGGTCTTATGCACGCAAAAGTTGTATGGTGCGAAACCAGTACAAAATTGTGCGTTTTTAGTGCAGTTGTTGATGTTGTTTGGAACCCGTACAATGATTGTGTGTTGGGCATAACGCAAATAATGATCTATCGTTTTTTCGATGTATTTGGCAGCTCCAAACTACTACACTTAAAAAGTTTTCACTGATGTTAGTATTACCATGTTGATTTGTACCGGTATTGATAATGTTTTTCAGAAGGTCGCTCTCGTTGAAACAGTGCAACCAGCAATCAATACTGATAATTTGGGTACTGACTAGATTAATGAAAATATTAACTGATCGGTTCACTTTCATGAATCCGGTCATTTGAAAACATCATTGAATCATTAACAATTAAAAAGACATTATGTTTGTTCAAAACATTTTGCATTTAACTATGACTCTGGTTTTGTTCATTTGCATATGATTCCACGTTACTGGCACCAGCGTCACTAAGTTGTGTGGGGAAACATGAATCACTTAAGGTTATTTTGGCTGCAGAGTATTATTAGGGATGAGCAAGTCATTCTTTTTTTTTATTTTATTAAAGACATTTTACATTTATTATGTGCATTCGCAAAATCTCACAGTTATCAACTTTCTTAATGCATTCGTTTTAAATTTAAGTTTAAAAAAATTTTTTTTTTTTTTTAACTATTTGTGCAGTCAGGGTTACACATTTTGTTTCTTAACCCTTTCCGACCGAGCCCACACAATTGTGTAGGTAAAAAATAACGGGTAAACCTAAATCGAAGCAATTCCTATTTAAAAACATTTCCTTGCTCCGGTTTTTTATTTTTCGTAGTAGCTGCGATACTGACACTAGCGCTGTGATCAATAAAACAATGAATAGGACGTTCAAAGAGCGAGAGGGAAGGTTTTGTTTAAGTCACCCTCTACCTACGCAATTATATGGGTCCGGTCGGAAAGGGTTAATAATAAGAAGATTGGACGAATAATTCACGAGTTATCTCCGTGAATGTGAACATAACTCGTCATTTTGATAATGAAACTGGTTTTTTCGAGGAGCTTCAGGAATGTTATGTGTTTGAAAATCTTTCGAACGGTGAATTTCAACAGATGGATGTACAGGGTGTTCAATAAGCTCAAATACATCAACCTTTTATCGTTGTGTAGGTGTGCAACATGGTGCATTCGGTGTATTGGTATTAGTGTCGACTTTAACCTCATATAAAGGCTAACTAACGCGCATAGTGTGGGGTTGCTGACATTTTTTGTTTGTTTACCGCGATGAAAGAGTACCGCTTCCATTGTTCCATTGGAAGCGTGCGGCTAATGTACTGAAGAAGGTTGTTGCCCCGGCACTTCCCTCTGCGGGATCATTACGTCCTTCAACTGGATCGTGCACCGGTTCACATGGCGAATATCGTCCAAGTGTGGTGTCGGAAGAATTTAACTGATTTTTTTCGATGTTTCTGAAAAACGTTTCATGCTCGTCATATAGCATAAAGTGGGCATGCTCCCAGCTAATATGTTTTAAAGGTTCTTAACAAACACTGCCTTAATAAAAATATCTTGTATTTTTTTTTTTTTAACACATTTTAGAAGTGTATTCGAACTTATTGAACAATTTGTAATCAACGACTATTTAACATTAGTAAATGTATTCGTATATAAAATGAAAAATTAAACAGAGTTGATGCCCCCAATAATATTAATCGTTACGTGCTCGACAAAACAAACCACCCCTAAATGCCCGAGGTACCCCCGGATACCCATAGATTAAAACTCTTGCAACTTTGACAATTTTCATTCGATTTTGATAGCTTTAGTACTAAAAGATTCAGTAACTTATCTACTTTGAAATCAGTGCCAGCGGTGCCCCGAAAGAGTTTGTTAATCCCCAGAAATCCGTTTTTTTTCGGAGATATGCTTCGAAACTGAGGATTTTGATGAATATCTGATAGCATTATTGGTATAATTACAATTTATACCTCATATGAGTACTTCCGGAATCGGGATGATGTCCAGACACCTGAAAACGGCCATATTGGCCATTTCCAATATCAAAATGGCGACTTCCGGTTTCTGGAAATAATTTAAAATCGGTCGAATGTCATCGAATATGGGTATTTCCGGAATCGGGATTAGGCCCAGAGACGCGAAATCAACTCCAGATGCTTTTTACCAATGCCCTGTCTGTCTAGCCATTTTTAAGGTGAAACCTCATTGAATCCAAAAACGGCCGACTTCGCATTTTCATAGGGAACGCAATGAGTATTTCCGAGTCTTGTGCTTTTGAAAATTCGAACTGGTGACTCGAAGTCGGCCATTTTTGGATTCAATGAGGTTTCACCTTAAGGCAAGGCTGGGTATACAAAATTCAATTTCCCAATCCAAACAAACTTCCAAATATAATTCTCCAAGGGTACCAGTTGTACTGCCCAATTTTTCTACTTCTATACAAAACCGTCCCTCGTTTGCACAGGTTACAGGTAGTTCGAACATTATGCCGACTAATGTAGGTAGTTCGAAAATAACCTTAGCTGTGGGGTAGACAATAAATAAGGTGGAAAATAAAAATACATTGATTACTCCAGCTACTATTGCTACCGAAAATATTTTTTTTTTAATATTAACTGCCTGGGGCCTATTACGGCAGGTAAACTTTCTTTTCTACAACAGGCAATGTTTGTTCTTATGAACGCCATGTTGCAGGCAAATTCCACGTTTGAAGCAATTCAAATTGGAACAAATTTTACACTTTAAAATGTTTCCAATTTAAAATTTAACAATGATTGTAAATAAATCAATCAAAATTTCAAATTGGAATGCTCGTTCATTGAAAGCCAATGAGAATGAGCTTTTAAATTTTTTAATAGTAAATAATGTGCACATTGCTATTATTACTGAAACGTTTTTGAAACCTAACATCAAATTAAAATATGATCCCAATTACGTGGTTCATAGATATGACAGAATTCAAGGTTCTGGCGGTGGAGTTGTAATTGTAATCAATCGCCGAATCAAACATCGTGCTCTTCCCCATCTTGAGACGAAAGTTAATGAGACTATGGAAATTGAAGTTTAAACTGAACTGGGGATTTTATTTACTGCCGCAGCATAATTACCATTCCAATGCACACGCGAACACAAAAAATATCTTAAAGCTAATTTCGAAAACTTACCACGAATCGTCCAAAATTTTTTATAATCGTCAATTTCAACGCTTAACATCGATCATAGAATAATTCTCAAAGTAATTCCATAGGCAAAATTTGATTCAATGATTGTTCCTCAGGATACTATTCTATTTTATCTCCGAATAGTTCTACAGGTTTTTCTTCTGTAAGAAATCCATCAACAATCGATATGGTACTTACAGATCAAAGTCATGTATGTAAAGAATTGATCACACATGCTGATTTTGATTCTGACCATCTTCCAATAACTTTTTCTGTATCACATGAATCAGTTTTAAAGTCTATCAGTTTTTAAGTCTTAAAACAGAGTTTTAATTATCACAAGGATAATTGGGAAAGATACAAAACTCATATTGAGAATAATTTCAATAATGAGCTTGATTTGCAAAACGAAGTGAATATTGATTCCGCTTCGGAAGCATTGAAATGTGCAATTTTTGATGCCAGGAATTATTCTGTTCCAAAGGCTCAAGTGAAATTTGATTCACCAATAATTGACGAAAATCTTCAACTTCTAATTCGTTTGAAAAATGTCCGCAGACGTCAATATCTACGTTCTCGTGACCCTGATTTTAAAAATATTTATAAAGATTTACAGAAAGAGATTAAACATAGATTTACTCTTCTGAGAAATCAAAATTTTGAGACTAAAGTTGAAAAATTGAAACCATAAACCCTTTTGGAAGCTGTCGAAGATTTTTAAGAAAAGTCTGTTCCAGTTTTAAAAGATGGTAAACGTTTTTCTTGTATCCAATGAACAAAAGGCCCAAAGACTTGCTCAGCAATTGAAAATGAAGTAACACGTCAATATGATTTAATTTCTTCCCAGATTTTTCAACTGCAGAAATAATTGAAACTAACTTGAATGAGATTAAATCAAATATTAAAAATTTAAAAAATATGAAAGCACATGGTGACGATGCAATCTTTAACATATCAATCAAACATCTGCCTGAAAGCACAATGGAATTTTTAGTAAAAATTTGCAATTGCTGTTTCTAAATTGCATATTTTCCCAAATTATGGAAAAATGCAAAAATTACTCCAATTTTAAAGCCGGAAAAGAATCTAGCTGAGGTCTCAAGTTATCGACCAATCAATTTGCTTTTTTCGATTAGTTTGAGAGAATTACTCTTAATAGGATGTAGTCACACATCGATGAATATTCAATTTTTGGAGCTACTCTTTCAGACAATGAAAAAGCATTCGACAGTGTTTGGCATTAAGGTTTGTTTGCGAAATTGTTAATTTTTGATTTTCCCATTTTTCTTATCAAAATTTTTGTCTACCAGAATTCAAAATCTGATAGATTTCCCGTCAGAGCAGGTGTACCCCAAGGTTCAGTCTTGGGTTTAGTCCTGTACAACTTATTCACATCCGATATTCTTGATTTACCTCCAGGGTGCACAAAGTCATTGTTCTGCGATGACACAATGTTTAGGCAACTGCATGTTTAGACAATCCGTGCTAGCAGATACTTCAAACGTGAATCCGGAGAGTCAAGAAATTCAAAAATGACTGCTAAATCGTACACCGCAGAAAACATACGAATAATGGTAAACTCAGTATTACTTTGAAGGTTGTATGTGAAATTGTATTACCAAATTATTATCAAGTTCATTTTTTTAATTTGAGCCTAAAATAAATTGCAAAAATCGAAAGAGTGTGTTTTTATTGGACTGTAAAAAGATGATTGAGAAAGACATGTTTTTTTATGTACAACCTTTAAACAAATTCTCCAAAAGCTTTTATAGCTATGTTTTTGGAGCTTAAATTCTAGGTTTACTTTAATAAAATGTTGCTCTGGGATGCTTAATGAAAAAAGTCATCTCAAGCGTGCAAACGTCTGACATGATTGCACTGATTTTTAAATGAACCTTCGGTAATTAAATATTCGTTATGATTTCAATTGGGCGTAAAAATTATGGCGCGACTTGTAAACTTAACTGTTTACATACTAAAATAAGGGTTCTCTTTTGAAAATCATTCTATACATCTCAAGGTAGCTGTTACATATACAAACATAGAACAACCTGTAACAATTATACGGTTATGTCATATTGTTTAGAACTAAAATCTGCGCTGCTAGGATTGAAAAAAAAAGTAAATAAAAAAATCGGCGGGGAGGGGGGGATAAAATCAACGTCTAGATGATCGTGCGAAGCATACGTGTGATAATGGGAAAAAATCAAGATACAATCGCAATACAATAAACCAACAATGCATAGGAAAATGCTACAGGAAAAGGTTTTTGGGAAGAAACGTAAAACTACAATGTGCAACTGAAAAAAAACGATACATACTTCGCCTCGAGCTGGCACCGTTGCGGCCACTTCGGCGCCGTAGCGCGGGCGGCGGTGAACCGGGCGAACTACCCTTCGGTATAGAATTTGCGCTAGTGTTGCTACTACTACTACCACAGAACGTATAGTTGCGGCTACCGCCGGTAGTGGCGCTTTGGCTATTTGTTGTGCAAGAGCTACTACTACCACTACTGTTGATACTGGTGCTGCAAGTCGTGCTGCCAACTGTAAACGGAATGTTCATAGTGGCCATTTTCAGTGCTGCCAATTTGCTATTATTAACTGCCTGCAGATTTGAGCTTTGCAGCAGTCGACTTATGAACTGCAAATTTGGTGCCGCGTCCTCCAGCTGATTGCTGCCGCTGGCGGAAGTATTGCAGTGAGTTGAGGCCTTTTTCATGTCCATCGGGAGATACTTTTGATCCTCGATAATACTTTCCATCGAACTACGAGCTGGTGTTTGATTTTGGGAATTACTATCGAACGAGTGACCCTCGAATGAGTGGTTGCTATAGTAATTTTGCGGCTCATTTGGCGGATGGCTGGTTGGCGGGGACATGGATGGTAGATAGGAGCATGATTTATTCATATTTTCATAGTTCTGTTTAGTCGAGTGGCCCGAGACAGTGGCTGCTGACATCGATGTCGCATTACCTGCGGTACCGTGCAGCGGACATAAATTACAATGACTTGTCTTGGTACTCTGACCTACGGTGACGATGACGGGCTGTCCCGTCGATGGACAGGTGCACCTTAGTGAGGCTATCGATAAGCTAGAAAACTGCTGATGTCTGCGATTGCCGCCTGGCGGTAAATACTGATGGTGAGCTCCACTCGGGAGCCCATTGTTTGTGAGCCGTATTGCACTTTCTGCCGTCAGAGGGAGAGACCGGGTTCGCTGGTGGACGGGCTGTAAAGAACTGACCAGGATACCGCCGGTGGCATTTTTGCCAAAGAATCCTCCGTCTCCGCTTCCGGTAGGCTGGCCGCTCAAAGTGGAAGGATTGCTACTAACATTGCTACTACTCTGAGAGGACTTTTGTGCTGCCGTGTGGTGGGAAGTCGAATGACTATGAGGAGAATGGCTTAGCATGGGGGTGGCGCTTGGTAATGATAAAGCTCTTTGATGTAATATCACTGCGGATGTAACTGCGGATTAGAGATAAAAAGAAAGAAAAAACGAGAAACGAAAAAACAATCACAGTGACACAACTCGACAGGACATTTATTTGTGTAGAATAGGAAACCATTTGAGAGAAGATGTAGTAGTGTTAGACGGAGAGCTGAGAAGTGGAGACTTTTCTGTTAAGTGTGGAAATCGTGACTGTTTTGGTCTTTACTCCACTATTCGTTTTCATTCGATCTACGATCCGCGGTTCATGGTGTTCCTAAGAAAGTTGTCCATTACTGTCAAATCAGTCCAAACACAGCTTTTCCGTTGTTGGTTAGTCCACTGAAGTCACGGGTATCGTGCGTTAATCATACTATCATGCAGCGATTATCCTTCGCTTTTCACTATTGTGTCATCATCCGTCAGAGAAATAGTATTATTTATCCAAAATTCATTCAAGTCATATGTCGAGCATGTGTGTCTTCCTCAGAGTTTCTTGATTGTGGATCGGTTGCTTGTGTGAGTAAATTCGTCACTTCGATATTCCACGTGTGAGTGAGTTATCAAAAACATTAATGGGAAAAGATATTCATTAATCAGTAAAGGATGATTTTTCGCATTAACCAAATGAAATAACAGAAGGGAAGAGTTCACTTTAGAGGAAAGTTTCTTATTGTTATAATCAATTTAAAATATGAAAAGATTAATTACGAATATAGGAAAAAAATACTATCGAATAATCAAAGTCGCCTAGAGGAGCTCAGGTAAAATGTAAACGAAGAATGAAACCCGACAATGTTCGGTTTCGTTCTTCACTGGAAAAATCAATGTGTTCTAGAATTTTTTTCATAACCGGACATAAGCTAATATGTACAAATTTCAATGAATATTTTTTTGTAACTTGACAAAATGCCAGGCATGCCTAGGGAAGAATTTGATAGGAGGGAATACAGATAGAATTTTCATTTGATAGTCCGACCTCAGAAATTATTGTTAATGTACGACAAAGGAAAACGACGATAGAAGATAAAGATTGAAATGATATAAAACAGGAGTTATTCCTAGCATAGTTGTTGATGAACGTTGCAACTGATTTCGAGTAGACATACGCTGGTGGTACAGGCGGATCGAGCACGGTACGGGTTATTTAGCTGGTATAAACATATTAGTCACTGGGTAAATACTGCTACTTCATGTTAATTAAATAGTTGCTAGTAGCTAACCTACTGGCGCGGCGCAGGTTAGCATTTGCATTTAATGTGAGATCATTTAACCGGTTAATATTCGTCTTTTTTGCTGTAATTTGTAATTGTTACATCTGCGGATGCGTTGATGAAGTTACCACTAGGAGCTACACTTGAATAACCTAATAATATTTAATTGAACCCGGTACGTTACTGGTTGAGTTTAGTTATTTAGAATCTACAGTCTAGTAAACATTATTTTTGCAAAAAAAAAATGGTATAAACTTGAATCAAACTTCATTCATTTTAAAATTGCTAATTTCCTTTGAAGCAGTCAAAAATCTCCTCCAAGTTAGAATTTATAATACGCAGAAATTTCACGTGTTTTGTTTTTTTTCTCAATGGTATGTATGGGAAAAATTTGACCTTTGAAATTTATTTAGCGATAGGGATTAAAAGTTTCGTCTTCTCACAAAAAAAATCCATACAAAATTTCAGCTCAGGAAGGCATGTTCATGAGGACTCGATATCGATTCTTTTAAACCAAATGTTATAGAAAAGCATGAAACGTCGAGATTTGGTTAATTAAGGAGAAAAGTTTCTCAGAGCAAAATCCAGTTTCTGGGACCTAATTCTCAGCAGTATAAAATATGAAACATTAAAAAAATGACGTTCAAATTTCGTTTAACGGAAGTCTCAAAAGCTTCGTCTTTTCGAATAAAAAATCACCACTAAAAGTTTCAGCTAATTGGACTGTGGTGTCTCAAAGCAGTCAAAGTTTCACTTTTTAGGCCGATGGAAAAATGCACGGATAGAGTAGTTCATGAAATTGTTCAAATCAATTTTGAAACTTCTAGAACTGATTTTGCTTAAAAAAAATTAAATTGAAAAAGTGAGACAACACCAGATATTGATGATTCATGTCTTTTTAAGACATTTACTATAATCGACATCGAAAATTTCATGCTTTTCCACCGCTTAAAAATTTTGACCGCTCTGAGGAACGACTTCTGGAAGTCCAATTGCAAGGGTCTAGTTAACGTTTCAGACCTGTTTTCTGGGACATGTAAGACATAAGTCCCCGTACGCGCGGAGAGAATAACTACCACCCGGAATAAAGTCTGTTACTAGATTGATTTTGTAAAATAAATCCTACTTGAACCTAACGTACCAAAAACCCCGGAGAGAAACAATTCCCTTTTCCGATTTTTTCCTTGTTCTTTTGAGGTTTTTTTTTATTCTTAGCTTCGTTTCTAATACTTATAGTTACCAACGAGGAGACCCTTATCGCTACTCTCTGCGGCCTTTTCTCCCCTGGGAATGAAGGTGTCTAGTACCAGCACTTTATTCCAGAGAAGGAATATTGGAAAAATATATTATTTTAGACTATGCAACGGAAGGTTGTATCGAATGTCTGTCTGCCTGTGGAATGGAATTTTGTGACTATACTTGGTTCTGAGAAAGAGGCTACGGCATGATTGAGCATGAATTTTGCGTTATTACTTTTTCGAGAAGACGAAACTTTTGAGACCTACCGCTAAATGCAATTTGACAAGTCGATTTTCATTACAACTCAACTGTTTATTTCATGCGATAAACGTCGATTGAACGTTATTTTCGAATTGACTGCAAAAGCTACGGTTTATTTAAACAGCTCGTGTGTTGTGCGGTAAGCGGTATGTCCAATGATAGCAGGAAAATACCTATTTTTTACGATTTTCTCTACTCTCTATCTGCAAAACTCCCCCGAATTCATATCCCTATTGCAACGCAAGCCCGTAGTGAGAGTAAGTGATGTGAGTGCACTAAATCACTGTTTTCATAATTTCACTTTGCTACAAGATAGTCATTGCACAATGGTTCAGAAACCGAATTTAGGGGGAAATGTGGATCTAAAGCTGGATAGAAATATTCCAGAGTAAAATTTTCTTTTTTGAAAGCTGTTATATAAGTGCCTCTATTCAAATTATCAAATTATTGAAAGCTAGGGCGACCCAAATTTTGATGAAATCAATTATCTTTTTATTTTAACAGATAGAAAAAATCTTCTATAATGTTATAGCCTCGTTTATTTGAAGCCACTTTTTAGAAAAATAAACGATTATGATCGAAGGACACTGATTTCTCTCTCTCTCTCTCTATCTTCCTTTCTCTCTCTATCTGTCAGACTCTTTATCTTTCTCTCTTTCCATCTATCTTTCTCTCTCTCTCTCTCCCTATCTTTCAATCTTTCTCTCTCTCTATCTCTCTTTATCTTTCTCTCTTTTTCTCTCTATCTTTCTTTATCTTTCGCTTTTTCTTTCTATATGTTTCTCTCTATCTTTCTGTCTCTCTCTCTTCACTTGTCTCTCTCTGTCTCTCTCTATTTACCTCTCTATCTATCTCTTTCTCTCTCTCTCTTTCTCTCTCTCGCTATCTCTCTTTCTCTTTCTCTGTATTTCTCTCTCCCTCTATCTCTCTCCATCTCTCTCTTCCTCTCTATCTTTTTTTTCTCTCTCTTTTTCTCTCTCTTTCTTTCTCTTTATCTCTTTTTCTTCTCTCTCTCTCATTCTCTATCTTTCTCTCTTTCGCTCTTTCTCTCGCTCTCTCTCTCTATCTTTTTTCTCTCTCTCTCTTTCTCTTTCCCTCTCTCTATCTTTCTCTCTATATTTCTCTCACTCAAGCTGCCTCTCTCTTCAATATTGTCAAAATTCATATTCTTTTCATTAGCTATGTGCGATGTATCCCGCTTTTCTAACCAATTCAACAAAAAGACCAATGCATCATACTTTTGACGGAGAATTTAATTTAATTTTTCTCTTTCCCTCTCTCTATCTTTCTCTCTATATTTCTCTCACTCAACCTGCCTCTCTCTTCAATATTGTCAAAATTCATATTCTTTTCATTAGCTATGTGCGATGTATCCCGCTTTTCTAACCAATTCAACAAAAAGACCAATGCATCATACTTTTGACGGAGGATTTAAAGGAGAATTAATTGTTCTATCCCGAACATGGTGAAACAATCAATATTCAACGGATCGAACGGATGACGAGACCAAGGTCCAGAAACAGTGGCATATGGCGGAGAAAAAAGTGCTCTATCACCAAAACAACGCTCTCGCTCATTCTGCTCGCGATGCGACCAATCAATTGTAGTAATTGCGCTTCGAACTGGTTCTCCAACCTCCGCATTCGCCAGATTCAGCCCCGAACGATTGTTTCCTGTTTCCTGTGGGTAAATAACATCCGGTATTCGATACACACATCCTTCAGTATACAGCCGCTCCATTACAGAGTTTGCTCTTTGCACGCAAGCTGTCGGTGAGGTGCCAACAGTCTGTATTTTACTCCTAACGCTTATTGTTCCTACAGCCTTTTATAACTGCCGTCACACAACATTCATCATTGAAAATTAAAAAAAGGAGAAAAAATTTCTCCAGTGGGTTTAGGCGAAATGCGCTCTTCGTGTAGTGCTGAAACGAACGTCTACATAAAAAACAACTTCTCCTTTCTTCTACATTCGCTATCCCGAACACACCCTCCAAATAGTTTTTCGGTTCCTTTTGTGATGCTCTGTTGCCAATACGTTTTCAATGTTATTACCCGACTGTCAGCGCGAGTAGCTATCACAAACACACAGCAAAAGTATTTTGAGAAGATAGTAAAAAAGGTTGTACTTTTGAAATGTCTGGTTCTAACGCAACCGCACAAAATTCTTGACAAAAAGTAAAAAATTCTCTTAGTGTAACGAACTGCGAACAACGTTAAGAACATAGTTGCTTCGATGATATCTACACAATCACCTAATGGTTTAAATCTGTTTCCATAAACATTATCAACGAAATAAGCGTCAACAGTATGTGTTAACTCAGATAAAATGATAAGACATTAATTTTTCTACACAAAAAAATAACGCTTGAATTGTCATCAGGCTGGTGCCTGGCTCTCAAATTGAAATTTTATCATTTCTAAATATTAGAATCTCGAAAGACAAAAAAAAACACCAAAGATTGTGTCATTTATACAACACTTTCTCTGTGGAGGACCATATTGTCTTTTTTGCATATTCTTCCAGCCTTGATGACTTAACTGTTATTCAGCTTTGTAGTCACCCATGAACAAAACGAAGATTGATGTCATTCACAACGAGCGTGATTGAGAATGATTCATTCAGTCAGTGATGAATGATAAAACAGTGAAATGTTTTTTAAAAGCTAAACACAAAAACAAGATTTTTAAGAGCTCGGAAAAGGCATCAACGATTTTTTAGACAAAACAAATTGCTCACATGCCGATAATGCTGACACTGATAATGATTTTGATAAAAAAGTGATTGGAAGATTCTATTTCACCTCATCTCCGCAGTGGTTAAAGACTTGCAGTCATCATGTTTCGAACATTCAGTATCAACAGCATCTTGGCGATATTGAGGGTGATAGCAGCATTTATGGCGTGGTTTTCCCCGACTCAGAGGTGAACTGAGAACTTTTGCAGACTGCTGGTGTACAATCATGCAGGAGCAATTCAACGTGTTTTTTTTATCAAAACATAACATTTTACTTTGTTAAATTGTCACACAATGTAGTTAGTCTGAACATGAGTTCTATTAAAGCTGGAGTAGGAAATATTACTGTATGTGTTTGAGATCGTTGCAAATGAATTCCAATTTGCAGCTTATAGTTTGGATAAGCGAACTCAGAAAACAACGCATGGTTTAAATGAAACTTATCTCGAATTAGGTTTGATTTGCAGAAACAAACTGTATGTAAAATGGCAATACGGGAACAGGAAACAAACATAAAAAAACTCGTTCATCCCTCGATCAATCCGGGCTGATTCTTATTGTTACAAGTACCTGACACTGAGTGTCGCCGGAGGGAGTTTCGTAGACGCCACAGTGGGATCGTCGACAGAAACAGTGGATTGGTGACGGAATTATTACTTAGGGCAGTCCGTGTGTGTCGCGAAATGGCGGCCAACGAAAGAGACGATCCGGACGCGTTCGTGCCGATTGTGGTCAGCTGCGGCGGTACTGGAGGTGGTAACATTGCGTACAGCTGGGGCGGTGCACCAGTAGTAGTGGATGAGGTAATGGCCGTCTGGATGCTGGCAGTGGATGAACAGCAGGACGAGGAATCGGATCCGCCACTGCTGCCGCCGTTGGTCACCGACGAAAGTGAAGTCGTGGACGACACCAGCATCATCGGTGGCTGGTTGTGGTAGTCACGAAATTTTCCCATCGACGGCGACGGAGGCAGCAGCATTGCCGTCGACGCGCAAGAGGATTCTGTTGCTAATAGATTGGCGAGTATTGCATTTGAGAATTTCGAGTTTTTATGACAGTTAGCAAAGAAAAGAAGAGACTCATATATTTGTTGATCGATTACTAGATTTTTTTTTTTAAATTATATTTGAAAAAAGTGTTTTGTTACAAAATACCCGAAAACAATTTTGCGAATGAAATGTCAGCACTTCCATTGTTTCAGGGGCTTTGTGTGGATATCGAAAGAGTATTGAGTTATGCTTTTGGATCGTAAGCTCTGTTGAAGCGCACGCTAAAGAACTAACAGAAGCTACAATATTCAAAATTGAGGATTTTTTAAAGTTCAATACAATTTGCTAAAGAGGCAATTATGTTTATTTATGAAGATGAAAATTGCGATCTCGGATATGATAAAAATGCTTAAAAGCATAAAATTTTCTAAATATTGTAGATGTTAAAAAACAAACTGCTACTCAAAAACTTGTTTTAAATTTAAAAACAAAACGCAAGGGTTTTGGAAATGTAATGAAATTTAGCCCACGGATTCTAAAGGTTTGTCTTGTAATTGATCGTCACAAAATAACGCATTGAATAACTGTTAAATCATAAGATTCACCATGTCAGTGATTGGCAATGCCTCGATTATTAATCATCAGAAATCAATAGTGAACAAAGCCCAAAATTATATTTTAAGTTTTTCCACAAAATTCTTTCGACTATTCAGTTTAGAGCTTTAATAATGATATAATACTTTATGAAGAGCTCACAAAAAATTCGACATAAAAACAAAACATAGCAACAATATGAAAGTTCCAGAGTTTTGTTGCGAGAAATATTGTAAGATATGTCGAATCCAAAGTCAAGTTTCCAACGGATTTATCCACTTTTATGGATTGTTAGAACCGAAAGATTCGTTTCCCGGATACAATCATTTTGCATGGTTCAGTTTTGATTGTAAAATTGAGGTTTTGTTTTTCTATGGTTCGCGATTAAATAATCTCTTGTTAATTGAGTGATTGCGCGAATGCATGGGCATCAAAATCAGCGTGATTAATCGCAAATTAGATCAGAATGATGGATGAACGATGTGCAATTCAAGTTCTAGCCAATGGAACTTGTATATCATAAACTGTTCAGCTCTACGGTGATTATGTATTCATGCATTAGCGATAAAACAGCGCAGATTTAGTATAAAATTAACAAAAAAAAACTAATAGGCAGCACAAACAGTAATTAGAACTTAAGCAGGATTAGTAAACATGCCAATACTTCTACTGAGAAAATCATGCTACATCTCACAAGAGAATATGGAATCTATAACAAAGCGTATCACATGCAATAAGGAATAATTGTTGAAAGTCACATCGAAATAAAACTAAACTAAGCTCGAAGTTACATCCAAAGCTTTCTGGCTAATAAGTTGCTTTGCAGTATAAAAATTATTTAATGTTAGTCCCCCTTCTTTATCGATAATCGTGTTCTTCATCCAATTGTATAAATCTTATCAACTAATAAACGGAATGCAATTAAAATAGTGGAATGAATGAAAAGATTGTTTATGTGTTCTTTTTTGTTTAGCGGAGGCGCATTGAGACAGGTTTAGCGGGTGTCTTTTATGGAATGAAGGTTTTTTTAGTTAAGAATCAGCTTGACATAAAACAGTATATTATGGGAAACAGTTTTGTTTTTATTTCAAAATACTAAACAAACGAATTATAGATGAACGAATTGGGTAAACATGGATAAGACACAAGCAATGATGATTAATGAGTCTCGCGAGATCAGGGAGTTAAGGGATAGTAAAAGCTTTTTTGCCTAATTACAGATGGATTTGGGGTAAAAAAGTTGCTTTCTGTGTTTTTAGCTAATCAAGTTATATTATGTCAAAAAAGTAAGATAGCTTCATTCTGATGTTTCAATATTTAGATGGGTAATCCTCGAAAACGTGCCATACAAAAACTTGCTAAATGACCGTTTTAGCCTAAATTGCAACGTCGCTGAGATATCGATTTATGTGGAATTGAAAAGATTAATAAAAATTGAAACTTTCATGAAATCTTTTGTTTTATCAACAAATCTAACTTTCTAAAATCAATTAAATTTTTCTAAGGCAACTATTTTATTCCAAACCAAATACATCGATGTTCCATCGGTTCCGCGAACAAAGAGCCAAAACAGTTTCGAAAATTTTGAGTTACTTCACCGATAGCACATTCCTCGAATTTCGACTAATCGAGTACAATAAAGGGAAATATAGGGAAAACATAACAAAAATAAAAAGGCAAACAAAAAATAAAACGTCGCTGGTTGGTAAAGGTGGCAAAAATGCGAGAACGGAATCCGAAACGATAGAGCAAGGATAAAAAGTAAAGACAGTGAGAATGTGAAAATAAAACTGAAAAGAGTAATATTGATAGAATTTTCGAAAATAACAGTAGCGTACCATGATCATCACTTGGAGACGGAAAATCAGTGGTGGTGGCAGTGTTGCCACTGCACACACTGGCAGTGCTGGCGAATGATGGCGTGCCAGTAGCACCAAGACCAACAGGAGCTCCAGTGTGATGCTGGGTCAGCTGTGCAGCTTGCGAATTACCCCCGGTCTGCGGTGGTTGGATGGAACTGTACATGGACAAGGATGAAGCGCTACCCTCCTCTTCTTGAGGAGGATCCAGCTTAGGTTTCTTTATGGAAGTTTTACCGCTGGACAGCGTCGGAGAGGAATAGAAAAACAGGGGTGAGCCGGGAATGGGAAAACCGGGGGGTCCACCGATCGTCTGACCACTACCGAGAGCAGCAGCCTGATGGCTCGTACTGGCAGGGATAGAGGTAGTAGATGTGCATAGCTTGTCCGAATTTGGTTGATGGTTTTGATTGGCTTTCAAATTTTGACTGGAATTTGGATTTTGTGGGACCATAACTACTGTATTAGTGCTAGTAGCCGACGAGGAGGATTCGGAACCCTGTGCATTAGATGCATGTGAAGAGCTTTGATCTTCTGTAAGATGCAGCAAAATTGAATTAATTAACACTTATTGGCTCTGTTCGAATATGGGACGGTATTTTTTTTTGTTTAGTGTTGTAGCTGGACCTAATAAAATTTGATCGTGTTTTATTTACAGAAAAAAATTAACAATAACGAAAAATATCTCCACATTCCGTTTAAACTGTGTCCAACACTTCGAAATGGAATAGTAGCTTTACTGATTTTTTGGGCTTGAATACTGCATAGAGACACAGAAAAAAGGGACTGTAGAAGAAAATTAGTGAGAATTGAGCTCAAATCACTAATTCTACTACCAAACAAATCGAATCTATTAACAGTAAAATGTAACACCAAAATAAAACTGTTGTATTATAATAACACCTATGTTTAATTAAACAAAAAAGATAGCTGGAACGCAGAACTTAATCTGGATAACTTTCAATTGTATGTGTTGTATTAAAAACCAGTAAAAATTTTGATAAAGAAATTGCAGTAAAAGTCACAAAACCAAAAGAAAGAAAAGTACGATGCACTCGAGAACAACACATAGAATATAAAAGTAACAGAGAAAACCCTTTGCTTCGAACTAGCGAGAAAAAACGGAACATAACAGAACAACTGATTGGTGAGAATCTACTCTAAGTCTCCCTACTGGAGGTGCAACGTGTGTGGAACGTTATCAAACGTATTACTACAGATAAATGAAAATACATAGTGAAGACACCGAAAAAAGGAGACAGAGTTTCTAGAACAGAACGCTTGGGGGGCGGGAGCAAAGGATGGGTAGGTGTAAAAAGATATCAACAGTGTGTTATTGTAAGGTAAATATAAATAGCAGGTTGAATGATCCAAACTCGCACTACTCACCACCAGAGGGAGAAAAGTTGATCGGTCTCGGGCCCGCATGAGTCGCGTGGCGGTTGATGAACGGCGTTGGCTTCGTAACTGCATTTTCCGACGAGGAACGATCCCGCATGGGACCGAGCGTGTCGTCTTTGCTTTTTGCAGACCTGGAATGGGGAACATTTGCAGTTCAACGTTGAAATGACTTTTGTAGATTTTTTCTTTCACACCGACATGTGATAAAATGACGTTTATTTTGTTTGTTAAAAATACCCAAACAACTTATTTTTATATTAATACAATTGCACCAAGTAGGGCTTACGTTATGCAACAAAACTTTACTGAATTTCTACAGAAATCATGCTTTTTCGATTTGGCAGAAATTTTACATACTTATCTCAAAAGAACAATACTATCATTAGTCCCAAAAAAATTTAAAAAAACAATTTTTGAAGCCGCAAAGGTGACATTTACCCTCAATCGGAGATCACAAGTAGTCTCGAGTGAACTTCTTATTTGTATTTGTAAAAATTTCCTACTAACTCAAGAAATATTGACAGTTTTATGTGATACCTGCGTAACATGCCAGGCGATTCGTAGTCTTTCTTGAGTGTTGAAGTGTTTATCAATTTAAAAATAATACAAAGAATTCGTACGATCAATTGTTATTGCATCATTTTTTTTTTATAAAAATAATATTTATTTCATGTCTTCTATGTTACAGTATGTTACATTTTGATTTATTTGTATTTATTATCCGTTATCACGGTCTTAATATAATTTCAGCCATTTTCCGAAACACGTTTTGGAAAACTTTCTGTTGTTCCATCTCTCTTCTCTTATATTTTTCTTTAGTATATATAAACTGCTATTTGGATAACTACGCATAATATATGTATAAGTAAACATTACTATTCAAAGAACTGCCTTCAGTCTTTTGCTTTTTGTATTTATATTCCAACTTAAAATATCTTCAGGATCTGTGGCAACTATTTTCAAACGGTTTTTTAAAATATCATTTAACCATAGTCGGATTGTATGTGTGCGGACACATTCCTTAAAAATATGCTTGTTAGTTTCTGGTACAGCACAGCTATCACAGAGATTATTGGGAAGTCTTCCTATATTGTATTTAACCAATTTATCTTTAGAAACTATCAAATCGTTATACAGCAAAAACATTTGAGATTTACACTCACTTGGAATAAAATTATGTGAGAGATTTTCCCATATGTTTTCCCAACTTAGGTTTGGGAATATGGTTTCTATTATAGGTCGAATATTCCGCTCATCCAGAAAATATAAGTATATCTTTTTAACTGAGTCCAGCGCAGGATTTCCTTTAACTCGTCTAGCAAGCTGCAACCATTCTTTCGTGTTTCTCCCCAGAGACTGCATTTTTTGATGATTTCGCATAATTGTATCCTCATTGTTAGGATCTCCTCCCAAGTTTAAAATATTCTTTATGAATAAAGCTTTGGCCTTAGACTCTACGTCAATAAGTTTTATACCACCTTTTTTGAAATCCAAGTACAATTGGTTGCGTTCAACTTTGAACAACTGTTTTGAACCCCAAATGAAGCCACCAACATTTTTCAACAATTTTGCAAGGTGTTGGTTGTTCGGAGGAAAAACTTGGCAGATGTACCATAGCTTTGAAAGCAAAAATATGTTCACAAGCCATGTTTTCTGTATCAAATTGAGGTTCCTGGTTCTATGCAAACTCAATCTAAAGTGAATATCTTCAATTATCTTATCAAAATTGTGTTTGATAGTTAACGACCATTGTCCCGATAAAAGTATACCTAGAACTTTAACCTCTGCGACTTCTTCGAACTGTTGTGGCCCACTCTTTGCGTTATTGATTCAGATAAAGGATGATTTCTCCATGTTTAACTTTATACAGGATATATCGGCGTAAGAGTTGAAAATTCGAAGAACCAAATCAAACTCCACGTCGTCCCTGAGAAACATTACTAGATCATCCGCGTAGGCTAATACCCGAATAAATTTGCCAGATACTAGAACACCACGGACATTCTCAGAAATTTTCCTGATTAAGGGCTCAATGTACAGTACGAAAAGTACCATGCTGAGCGGACAGCCCTGTCTAACAGAGCTTTCAATTTTTATATCAGAAGTCATGAATCCGTTGAAGAGCACACGTGATGTGGCGTTGGTATATAATTGCCTAATACAGTTAATAAATTTTTCTGGAATTCCGAACTTTTTTAAAATCAACCACAGAAAATTGTGGTTCACTTTGTCAAAGGCTTTTTCAAGATCAGTATTGAGAATGAACCCTTTAAAACGTTTGGATGCTTGTGCCTTTGCAATGATTGATCTCAACTGTTTTACGTTTTCTACACATGACTGTTCTTCTGTACACGCTATCTGACCTGGTCCTAATAGCGTTTCAATAACAGAATGTAAACGACGTGCTAAGATCTTAGTGAATATTTTGTAGTCCGTATTAAGCATGGAGATTGGACGAAACTGATCTAACTTTTCTGCGTTTTGAGTCTTAGGTATTAGCATAATGATTCCTTCAGAGAACTCTTTCTGTTGCTCCAATGAACCATCAAGGTATCCATTGAACAGGAAAAGCAATTCATTCTTGAGTTTATCAAAGTTTGATTCATAAAACTCATACGATAACCCATCAGGTCCAGGGCTTTTCTTCTTGGTGGCTTTCTGGATAACTTCCCTCAACTCTTCTTCTAGTATCGGCCTTATTAAGTTTTCAGCTTGTTGTAAATCAAGCGATTTGGTAATAGAGTTCAACATTAAGTTTATGCTTTGCGCATTCGGCGAAATATTTTCACGACGGAACGTTTCAGTGTAAAATTTGACAATAACTTCCCTCAATTGACTAGTTTCTTTAATATATTCATTCCCGATCTTCAACTGAAGTGAAGTTGATTGTCCAAACTTATGGAGTTGGTTTGAAACATGATATAGGCTTAGTTTTTCATTTTCTAACATAGATATTCCTGAAAACCTAGTACTGTAATATTCAATTCTCTGTAGCTCAATACTCATGAGCTTAGATTTGACCAATTGTAATTCGTTTTTGACGTCGATGCCTTTGCATCTGTCGGCAGCCAACATGTTCAGTTTCCAATAGCCACGGCCTCGAAGGCACAGACAATTGGAATCAACTTTAAATGACATTACTACAGCCATGTGGTCTGAAAAGGCAACTGGCACTGTTTGTACGGCAAGCACCTTGGCTAAAAAACTTTGTGTAGCATAAAACCTGTCTAAACGCGACGCTGAATCAGCACGGAAAAATGTAAATTCTGTGTGTGTACCCTTGAGTTCAGAAGCTATATCTTTCAAATGTAGCGTTTAAGTTAAATTTCTAAGTCCATTACTCATGTTGGCAAGCGCGCTTCGGCTATCGCGTTTGTTAAGTATGCAGTTAAAATCTCCCCCCACTACGGTGTGTAGATTATTACCTTTTACTACGTGGACTGTCATTTGATTTCTAAACAAATCATCCCTTTCACGTTTTTTGTTTGTTCCTGAGTGTGCATACACGTTGATCAAGTTGATATCATCACAAATGATTGATAATATCCTGCCACTTGGATCATAAATCACACTTCTAAATCCTTGGTTCCGTCTCACTAAAATTGCTGTTCCTTTGTTCTGATTACTAATGTTGACGAAAGCTCTATGCGTATTAATAAAAGAAAAATCTTCAAACGTAACTTCTTGCAGAAACACGAAGTCTAAATTTTCGTTAAAAATTTAATTTGAAGAAAAAAAACTCAACTAATAAACTAATAAAGATACGATTTCGCTCTACATATATGGTAAATTCAATTTGAGTGCTAAGAGGGCAATCCATTTAGTGAGCTAATAAGGTATTCATTTGGTGAGTTTTTTCCCTATCTTCCGACAACCGTCTTGGTCATTGGTGAGCGCGATTTGAATTGTGGTCATTAATAATATTAACATTAATAACAATAATATTATTATTACTTTTATTGCCGTAAAATATACACACAAAAAACACCGAAAGCTGCTCCGCTGTTCCAACAAAATTGTTTTCCTGCGGTTAGGTCTGTCATTCGGACTGGTTTATGAATGCTTTAAAATTGATTCGGGTTTTGCACTTCAGCATTCCTGCTGGAGGGCGCAATAGTAAAAAAAAGGAAGCTCGAAAAGCACAATCGTGCCGAGTTCCTGCGGTCTGAGCTCGTTGTTCTTCCTGCTCGAGCGTGAAGCCACTTGTTGCTCAATTATTATCATTACTGTCGTCATTTTGCTTCCACATTCGTTGGGACTACTTAAGCTCACTGTTAACTGCTTCGAAAAATGATACACATTTCGGAATTGTGTAAATGCGGCGCGCGTCCGTTTTGAAAGGGAATGATAATTTAATTACCTTCAAATAAAAATACCCATTTGAGGTTTGAGACTCACACAATTCGTACATAATGTTGTGATATGGAAATTATTCGGTTTCGATAAACCTTGTCATTTTAAGTCAAAATGATTACAGGACAGCAACAAATTTCAGCTCAATGTTTACATCACTAGTAAAATGAGATGTTAACGAAGCCACTGTGAAAACTACCATTATTCGACTCCAGTCTTTGATTGATTTTTAAAAATAACCTTGCTTGATATGTCTTACTTGTAGGCTCTAAGTATTACATACATAAACAATGTTAATTTTGAGCAGAAAACGTAATGTTCCGGTTTGGTTTCACGGTTATTTAAACATAGTAAAAATAAATTCAAACTTACTTCATAATCGTTGTGTGCATATTTTGGGCAATGATAGTGTCCTGTGCTTCCATCCATATCTCGCCAGCGCCTGTCTTCGAACTCCGCCCGACCTCAAGGTAAAAATAGCGCTGAGAGGCACCGCATCTGGAACAAAGTTTTCTCGTTATTATTGTGAGCGTTTCAGGCATTCGCATAGTTAATTTGAAATGTTCCGAGCTAGCAGTTAGAAACACCAATTATGTTTTGGAAATCATTGATCAGCCACTATTTAACCGAATCAAAGCTATATCGGGATTAAAATGTTTGCGAGCTCGTAAATCGGGTGGCGTATTTTGAAATTGTCATTTCTGAAAACGGTTACCTTCGTATCGATGCTAGTGAAAACTCGACCACCTCGACGCGGCTGTCTCCGGTGGCCGTGGTTGGAGGTCCTATCCGCACGAGGGACAGCGTTTTGTCGGTGATGCACAAGCGATAGTTGCCAAGTATGCCGTAACTGTCGCCCAAGCCTTTGCGCTGAACGAACACATCCCAAACGTGCTCTGCAGAAAGGGGAGAGAAAAAAGAAGAGTAGAATTAAACAGTGGTTAGTATAGTTGGACGTCGGAATTAAAAACATCATAAATCAAAAGTTATTTTTTGCCGTTAATTTTTTGCTCGCTTTCCCACTTACTGTCCTGTCGCGGTCGTCGCTGTAAATACTACTTCATTTGATACGAGTAAAAATTTCAACAAGAGGCTTCCATTCGGAAATTAAGGCAACTTTTTGGGTTGTAGGAAAGCGTACACTGCTACCGTGGATCATGCTTTTACTGATTTTACCACCCCATGAATGGAACAAGTTGAGTTTTTCATCTCTCTAAAATAGATCTCCGTAAATATCTTGGAAATCTTGAAAAAATAATAAGCCCTTACGTTTTTAAGTAACAGTTTTGAACATACATATTTGTTTCTATCTCTATTCTTTTTACAAATTTTTAAATCCATTCACATTTTCTGTCTGTCCTCTTTTTTTATTTATTTTTTTCCGTTCATTGCGTTGCATATGTTTATCATTTTTACTTGAATCTCTTTCAAAATCTTTTTTTAAAAAAATAGTAGAAACTGCAAATGGTGAGTTGACAACCTGGAAGGAGCGTAAAACTTAGCTCCGGCTCACACAAGTTACCATCTCACGCCTCCAGAAGTCATATGTTTACAATAAACTGCCAGCTGAAACATGAACACAACTGGCTGGTGTTGCCTGGGCAATCTTGTCATCCAACAATAGCTAAGTGAGAAAAAGAAAATACTTTGTCAACCCGAGCGTCTGTTCACCAAGATGGTGCGGCTCAAAACAGCGTCTGATCTTCATGCTAAGAGCGAATAATCAACGTCCTGGTATCGGCATGGAACTCTAAACAGAGCTGGGGGATAGAGAAGGCCTGACGAGCCGCCCCGCAGAACAATATGTTACAAACAACGTGAGAGAAAATGCGAATCGCAACAATCGGCATGGACCTAGGCAACGAAATCTGGAACACGATTGGAAATTTGGGATGCGCTCTGCTTCCCTAACTAAGACGCTGAGAATCCTGAGTAAGAATTCCCAGGATTGCTATAACTCGGTGACGGAATCGCGAGAGGAATCGTTTCTGCGATACGTACAGAATCTGTGCGCATCGCATACGGGAAACCTTTCCAAGAATCCTCAAAAATCCAAACGAATCGTGAGAGGAATCGTTTCTGCGATACGGACAGAATCTATAAGAATCGCATATGGAAAACCTTCTCAAGAATCCTAAGGAATCCAAATGAATCCTGAAAGGAATCGTTTCTGCGATACGGACAGAATCTGTTCGAATCGCTTATGGAAAACCTCAAGAATCCAAATTTAGGAATCTCGGCGACTCGGCGACAGAATCGTCTCTGCGATCCGGACAGAATATTTTTACGCGGTTTTTTACAAGGATATTTTTTACGCGGTATTATCAATAAACGCGTATTTTCAGACGCATTTTCGAATCAACCATGTTTCTTACGCGGGATTTCGAATTACCGCGGTTTTTCAACGCAGATTTGATTTCCGCGTATTTAACGTGGTTTTTTACGAGGTACGTATTCCCAGCGTAAAAAAACTGAGTGTATAGCATAAGACTGAGAAAAACGTGTCGTAATGTGTCTATTTCTTTTCTAGATGAAATTGAAGAATCTAACCAACATCATAAAGAATATTATACTCATCATGAGAGACGGTAAACTTGCTCCCATTTTGGATCAAATTGCGTTTCTGAGAAAGTTATTTATTCCTTTCTCAAAGTGTTCCACTTACTAATTTAATCCTGTAACTTGGTAATTCTACTTTAGAAGTATACAAAACCTATGCCTGGAATTGATATTGACCAAACAATCGTGTAACTGATGGTTAACAAATGAAAATGACTCTCGCGGTATAGATTTTTTGTAGTACTAGTAGTATCAAATGGAAACATTGAATATTCTCAATATCTAATTCTATTCTACTAAAACGTTCAATGTAAAATTTATTATATTTCAGCCAAACTATATTTCCCTTTTTTTTGGCTTCCTCTGATCTGAACCTCAAATGATTTAATTCAGAAAGACCAGAAATCAGATATATATGGGTATCACCAAAGTAAACTGAACACTGCGACTGTACATGGACCTTGAGTCCTTCTAGCATCAAGCCGAAATTGCTTCGACCTAGTAGAATGCGAACAAACTTCTTTGAATATGCGAACAGAATTACAAATTTGAACAACTGACTCTAACAAGGACAGACTATTCGACATGACTGACGTCCCGGTTAGAATAAACTCATATATACGTTAGTCGCACCTATAGGTTTCGCATAGATTCCCTAGGATTCCTCACATTGGAATCGTAAAGCGTCCGCAATAAGGAATCCTGACGAAAGAATCCTCAAGAATACCTTGTATATGGGACTGGGATTCTTGAGTGAAAATCGTGTTATGAGAATTCTTCGGATACGAAACCTTTGACTTTAACCGATTTGTGCTCAAAATTCTTATATCTTGTAAATTCTTGTTATTTTCATTTAATTTCGATGGCACCAAAAGATCCAGTAACCTATCTACCTTCAAATTAGCGTCAGCGGTGCCCAAGAATTCTCTCATTCCCGGGAATCCAATACTCCGAAAACTGAGGAATTTCATGAATATTTGGACAAAATCTAACATTGGTTCAAGATATATAAAATTACTTTAACAGCCCATTTGTATGGTTTTGGGTATTTTGGTCCTTCCGGAATAGATTCCACTGGCGCTTCTAGTGACCATAAAAACAATTTAATAGAACAAGGTCAAATACCATCCAATATTGGTATATTCGGAACCGGGATGATGCCCCCAGACCGGAAAACGACCTCAGACGCCATTTTGAATTCTGAAATGGTGACTTCCGGACTCTGGGAAATATAAATATCTGGCCGAATACCTCCCAATATGAGTATTTCCGGAATCGGAATGATGCCCAGAGAACGGAAATAGATTCCAGACGACATTTTGGAATTCAAAATGGTGTCTGGGTCGTTTTTCGGTCCCAATTCCGGGAAAACCCATATCGGGTGATATTCGGCCATTTTAGGCCTTTTTTCAGAAACCGGAAGTCACTATATTGAATTCAAAATGGCGTCTGGAGTTGATTTCCGGTCTCTGGGCATCATGACGCATCCGGAAATTCTCATTTTGGGAGGTATTCGGCCAGATTTTGTTATTTTCAGACACCCGAAGTCACCATTAAGGAAATCAAAATGGCGTCTGAGGTCGTTTTTCGGTTTCGGCGCATCATCCCGGTCCTGAAAATACTCATCTTGGATGGTATTCAACCTTGTTTTATTTAATGGTTTCTATCGGCGATAGAAGCCCCTCTGGAATCTATTCCGGAAGGACCATTTGAAAGCCATATTACTTAAACACTCAAAAGCTAACAAATGGCCTGTGGAAGTAATTTTAAGAACTTTGAACCATTAATTGTAAGATTCTGTTCAACTATGGTGCTACAAGTATCAAATCAAGTATCAAGTATCGAATGAAAATTGCAGAAGTTACAAGTACTTTAATTTGGGGTACCCATGAACCCGGTAGCACATAACGGTTGAAGTGAAAGGTTTCGTATCCGAAGAATTCTCCTAACACGATTCTCCTTCAAGGATCCTAGCCCCATAGACAGGGCATTCGTTTTTCAGAATTCCTCATCAAGGATGCTTCACGATTTCAATGTGAGGAATCCTAGGGAATCCGAAAGATTCTCTTGGGGATTTTTTTTTCAGGATTCCTTATCAAGGACGATTCACGATTCCAATGTGAGGAATCCTAGGGAATCTGAAGGGTTCTCATTACACGATTCTCATTCAAGAATCCTAGCACCATAGACAGGGCATTCCTGAGGATTCCTTTTCAGGATTCCTTATCAAGGACGATTCACGATTCCAATTTGAGGAATCCTAGGGAATCTGAAGGATTCTCATTACACGATTCTCATTCAGGAATCCTAACCCTATAGACTGGGCATTCTTGAGGATTCTTTTTTCAGGATTCCTTATCGAGCACGATGACTTATGTGTTCGTCCGGGTTTCCAGGATGCGACAGGATGATCTACGATGAGCTGCATCCACGCAACTTCGAAATCGTATCACTGCAGGTACTTTGTTGAACAGGACAGAAGGTATGGAAAAGCGGACACCGGGCGGCTACTTCCTACCAGAGTGGTGGCACTACCAGCGAGGTAAGAAATGGCTCAATAGTACTGGGTAAGATACGTCAACGCGTGATGGAGTGGCAGCCGATTAATGCAAGGATGTGCAAATTGCGGATAAAGGGCCGGTTCTTCTACTACAGTATCATCAACGTGCACTGCCCACATGAAGGAAAATCCGACGACGAGAGGAAAGCGTTCTACGCGTAGCTGGAGCAGGTACGATAGCTACCGGCGACTCTCGACGGTGTATGATACTCTCCGAAGTCGATCGCCGCGACCAAATATTGAGCAACTGCGGGATGCAGCAGTTGCACAGGAATGATCACGGCAGCTGCAAGCAGCGCTACCCACCGAAGAGCAGCTTGGCGTAGCTACCCTTGAAGATGGCTAGTGGAGCATTCGATCCACCATAGGTACCACTGTTGTAGCGCTACTAGGAATAAGCGCACCGAATCATAGAAATGACTGGTTCAGCGGTGAATGCAAACAGTTGGTCGAGGAGAAAAACGCAGCACAAGGGGAATGCTGCAACACCGTAGAGGTCGAACGTGGAACGATACCGATGAATACGGAACAGCCAAAGCTCAATCTTCCGAAGGATGAAGCGCAGACAACAGGATCTAGATCGCGTAGTGATACAAGAGCTGTACCAAGCTAACGACACTCGGTAGTTCTACGAGAAACTGAACAACTCTCGTAAAGGCAGGAGAAGCATGGACGGCAACCTCCTTACCTAATTGCTTAGTACACGAGCAGGATTAATCTTAGAGCACGAGCAGAAGAAATAGGATTCCAGCCCCCAATTTCCTGGAGGTGGAGGAGAAGATTGGCCGACTGATAAACAATAAAACTGCTGGAGTAGTATACTGCTTCGACTTAGCGTTGTATAAGGTTTTTTTGTGCTCTGTTGCGCTTCTTCTAATCGATCCAGTATACTTGGTCAGTTCGGTTTGTTTATGGTGGACATGCAACAATCGCAGCATGACCTATTTAAACTGTTGAAAAATTCAAAAATGGGGTAGTAATTATTCATCGTTGGGATCTAGAATATAGCAAATAGAAATACTCGTCAGGAAAGTTGATTTAAAAAAAAGCTTGGGCATATAGCAGTGTGCTGTTGGCAGAAACCGTTAAATGTGATGGCGACTTCTTGATACTGATTATCTAATTCTATTTACTCTAATCTTACCGGATGCACACACAGTGAGTTAAGCATCTTAGTCTTTGTTATAACTAATCTCAACCACACATCTTATTAGTAATTATATTTGCTGTGTAAATGAGTCACGGTCGATTATTATTTAATAAATCTTTAGAGCTTTTAAATTAACGTAAAAAGTACTGCTAGAAATAGTTAAGAGACACTTATGAGCCTCATTTAAGTTAAACGTTCATTTTAGGGGTTTTTGCTGCCTATTAATAAAGAACTGTTTTTCTGCTAAATGCGTGGATTTTTTTCAGATTAAAATATATATCCCGTTATATCTCCATAATTTTTTCCCCAATACTATTGTCTTTTTTTTACTTGACCCATCTTATTTCGAAAAATTGCTTTTACATTTAATATTGGCTACTTAAGCCCCCACGCAATATACGCATATTCATCGCTTGCGTGCGGTAGGCAAACATTCCCACGAAAAATAGATAACATGCAGATGGAATTACTCCAGGGTGTTGAAATAAATAGATAAGATATTGAAATCCCTCCCATTAGCTCCCGGTACCCTCCCCATGTACCGAAAGTTCCGGAGGTGCGGATGAAAACTAATCCAGATGCCTCCAAAGGTCCCTAGGTTGCTTTCTTCCGGCCCAAAAATAAGCCATTGAATATTATTCAAATTGGCATTGACCTGGCAAAACAGCTTCGGGACGTAACCAAATTCACTAAGTTGAGGCCGAACAAACTGCGAGTTGTCGTGAGTAGCTTGAAGCAAGCAAACACGATTGTTAGGTATGAGCTCTTAACGAGAAAGTATTGCCGAGAATGTAGAAATCGACGGTGTGGTTACTGAGGGAAATTTGACTGTCGACGACAGTTTGCGTTAAGGGGTGGGCTATTTTCAAAACCTCATTATGCAAAATATAAAGATACTGGATTGCAAACAACATTCAGTATCCGTCGGAAAAGGGAAGCAGAAATTCCAGAGACGTTATGAATCAAACTCCACTGACTTTATTTGAGCCTTGTTTGCTTCAAGCTGTGTGAAAACGTCAAATTTTGTGCCATGGAAACAGCTGAAGCTGCTGAACCAACTTCTCAGCGAGCTGTGGAAATACGGTAGCGAAACACTGACCAGAGTCGTGCACTGGGCCATTGGCCAGATTTGAGAGTCCCATTTACAAAAAAAAAGCTACAAGCTGGAATGCTGGAATACACTGGGCGGTCACTCTGCTGAACGCCGCCTACAAGGTACTCTCTTAAATACTCTGCCGTCGACTAGCACCATTTGTATGGCAGTTCCTAGGGCACCAAGAGGGATTTATTAATGCCCACGCCATTACGGATCAGATATTCGGGGTTCGGCAGGTCATGCAGAAATGCCACGAATACAAGGTGCATACTATCGAAACCAGCTATGGCAAATTATGCACGACTACGGTTTTCCGGTCAAACTAATGCGGTTGGTCAAAGCGATGGTGGATCGAGTAAAGTGCGAGCCCCTTCGAAACCCCTTCTTGGTCAAGAAAAATGAGGGAAGTTTGAATTTATTTTTAAGTGCATAGCACCGTTTTCATTGTATCAAAGTGGTGTTTTTCTGAAAGTACAGTTTATCATCAACAACAAAATTCGTTTGATTTTGAGAAATACCAATTACTACTGGAGTAATGGCCGTTTCCCCGAAACACTATTTTTTGCAGAGGCTTGCGGTGATCCTTATAGAGACTCAGCGGGTCAACCGAAATTAAAAAACTCATATTATTTCATTAGTTTAGAAGTGTGCCGGGTCCTTGAACAATCGCTTTTATGAGTATTTTGTTTTCAGTGCAAACGGGAACGTTTTTCCCAAAAAATGCACCTTTTGAGCGCTAAAAATTACATTAAAATTATTTTTGCGGCAAAATGTAACTGTATGTTTCAAAAAGCGATCGTTCAAGGACCGGCGAATTTAATAACGAAAGTTTAAAAAAAAAGATTACGGAAATCGGTTCAGTAGTTTTCCCGCAATCAGGATCATGGCGAAGTCATTTTTCGGAAAACACTATTCCGAGATAATCGCGTGTAAAGTTTCAAGTTTAGCTTATGCGGCCGTGGCGAGGCGCGCTGCAAATCGCTCTAACTTTCTTCCTATTGCTCAGATATTTATGAAAATTTGTGAAAATGTTCTCAAGATGTTGTTTTTGAAGATAATGCAATAAATTTTTTTTCGGTTTTTTGAAAACCAAAAAGGTATATAACCTCTTAAGGCAAGGTGATGATCTTTCGTGCCTATTGCCTAAGGTTACCCTGGAAGGTGTCATCAGGAGAGCGGGTACAATGATGCAAAAGTCAATCCAGCTGTTTGGCTTCTCCGACGTTATCGACATTGTGGCTCGGACCTTTGTAAAGATGGTGGATACGTATCTCAGACTAAAGGCCGAAGTCAAACGGATTGGACTGTTCATCAGTGTATCGAAGGCGAAGTACATGAAAGGAAGGAGTCCACAAGAAGACAGTGCTAACCTCCCACCTCGAGCTTAAATTGGTGGTGATGAATTTGAGGTGGGTGATGAGTTCGTGTACCTGGGCTCACTGGTAACTACTGACAACGATACCAAAAGAGACATTCATCGGTGCATTCTGGCAGGAAATCGTGCATACTTTGACCCCGAAGGACGCACCGATCGAGTAGAATTCGTCGCCGCACCAAGTTGACCATCTACAGGTTACTGATCAGACTGGTAGTCTTCTACGGCCATGGGATATGGACTATGCTTGTGGAGGACCTACGCGGCCTTGCGGTCTTCGAGCGGAAGGTGTTACGTACCATCTTCGGTGGACTGCAGATGAGGAACAGAACGTTGAAAAGGCGAATGGACCACGATGGCTTGTGGAGCCATCTATAGTCCACACCACTGACTGCTGGGCATGTCGTAAGGATGTCGGATGAATGCCCGGTAAAGATGGTTCTTGAAACCAATCCGTCATGGACGAGACGGAGAGGTGCACAGCTGGCTGCGGATCGATCAGGTGGAAGACGATCTACAAATCCTACGTAGACTACAGGGCTGGCGAACTGCAGCCATGGACCGGGTGGAATGGAGACGATTCCACCGCTTGGGACTGTTTGGTGAGGTTACAATTATACTGAAGTCTATTCTAACGCGGGAGATGCGTTCCGAATTTGTATGGATGCGCGTCAAATAAGACTTTTTTGAATCGAAAATATAACGAAGAAAACCGTCCAAAAATGTTTGAGCCTCGTTTGAATATGATAGTGGCCAAAATATCATTTTTTTTTCAAAGGATATACATATGATTTATATGATTACTGTTGGCCCAAAACGGAAAACGTGAATGAAATGAGGTCGAAATCTTGTACCGTTTCTAAGTAATGGAGAAAACCAACCCGCGTAAACAAATCTTACTGTATGCGAGACTAGATAAGTTTCCAACAAAGGCCCAATGACAATGCTAACAGGATGTTATTTATTCCAGAAATCTATAATGTTCTTTTTCCCATAAAAAATAATCCATTATACTAATTATTTTGTTTAATATTCTACGTCTAATACGAGTATCCAAAGTAATAGCGCTCCACACGCATAACTTAAACATGTAATTAAATGGTCTACGAAGTATCTAAGCTAAAGTTAATACCGGAAAAAAATATTGATGGCTATTGTGAGTTAAAAATACGCTCGTCAACGTAATTGCCGGCGAACAAATTGAACCACAGAACCCACTACCTTCCCTACTTCACCGCTGACTGTCATCCGTCGCATCCAGTGTCCATTTATATTCTATTCTGTTTTGCACACAGTCCACACGATGAATTCACACAATTGTCCGCGTGCTCCATTATCGACCAATCCTTCGGTGGCGCCTCTGATGTGTTGTTTTTACGCCTGTCTACGATTGACGATTCTAAGTGGTACATTTACGTTACATTGGTTACTGCCAGGTGATATTGATATACATAATGTAGAGGGATATTTGAAATTTGAAAAATTTGCACGGGTTCCGCGTTTTTTATACTCATTAGACATTCACAAGTCTAAAATTAGAGTATATCTATTATACAAGACCACATTCGTATATTTCTCTGCAAAACATTTTCGCATGTCTTTGGAATGTTTAAGTATAGTTCCGTGGTTAAATCAGTAATCGAGATTATATCACTAACGAAACCATAATTTTTTCATGGTCTCAATAGAACCTTATGAAACGTACTGTAGAAACAATCATAGGCGAGGATAAGGAGGGGAGTATATGTGGCGGCACCCTTCTCCCTGGACTGATCTATTAGCGCAACATTTTAGTGATTTGATTGAATGACGTGGCTCTTAAATTTTTTAAATTTTTTTTTAATATCAATCTCAATTTTTCTTCTACAGTTTTGAAAAAAACGCCCCTCCCTATCTTAAATTCTGGTTACGCCTGTGGAAGCAGTTATGCGTACCACCTCGGTTATATATAGCTTTATGACTATCGTGCTTTTATTCTCAGTAGGATAATCATAGCTTTAAAAAAAAATGTTAAATATATGTTTAAAACAAAAAATAGCACAAACTAGATCTCTCTGAGCCATAAATCCATTGCAAACTAACTTCACCCATGCTTAACTAGCCTGCAAACTGTTCATCGTTCCAAAAGAATGCCTAGTTTAACACCTTGTACCACTCTTGTAACCAAATAGTTGCGAATTAATGCTAACGTAAAAGGACGGCACTTAATTGAGTGCGTTATTTATCAATGCCGAACGATGTGACCGTTCATTCAACCATTAGCGGGGCCTTTCTAGCGGACGTTTGGAGCCACGAAGCAGAGTGGAGTCAATCACCAAGTCTGAAGAAAAAAAAAACAGCGCTATTAACGCTAGGTAGTTGTTTGCTGCTTTTGTACCTAGAAGAGGACACGCGTGCATGCCGAAACCTCACAAGTATAGGTTTATTTTTCCGGTTATTTGATCCTAAGTTGGACGCATATGTAGAGAAGTGTACGATATTCTTGGTCTTCTTATGGTGTAGACGGTCTCCCAGTTTGCTAGTACTTAGCATTGAGATTGACCCGAATCGTTTATGCAAATAAACACTAATGGTTGTTGGTCGTCGTCAACTAATGTGATACGAAGTAGTACCGGAGACTGTTCGAGCTCGCGGCATGGTTGCCATACCACTGAGCTGGACGATCGAAAATAGTTTATATATCTTCGAATTTAAACATCAACAAATCATTGTATAGTTTCTACATCGATTTAGGCTCAGTAAACTTTGGTGGGATGACTATCCTCCCAATAATGGCACCAATGGCCAAGTACCACTGCTCAATGCGTACCGACGGACACTTTTGATTTCATCGTCGTACGTAAATGAGCAACAAGAGCATTATCGGTTTAGGTAAATATAAATGAAATTAATGCAAATATTTGCATCGAGTCCGGAGGCAGCAGTCAGCCGGGCAGTCAAACCGGTTCCTAAAGTGTTATCCGAAGCACCGACAATGATCCAGTTATGAAGTACGTTTCAAGCCAGCCCAGAAGAGGCCTATCAAATTTCGGCAGCCGGCTAGCGTTGATTTGCGTACATATCCATTGACATTTTCTGCAAATCACTTTGCAACTTGCTGCCTCATACAAGCTCCCATTAGGCACCACAATCGAGGCTTCAGCACATTAACTCTCGAGATTGAGATTCTTGGCGTTGTACGTCTTTCAAGCTACGAAGAAATAATTCAATTAGCTGCCCACCCACCCTGAACATGCGAGTTGAGCATTTAGCCTGCAACCCATAGAATAGCAACACGGCGGGTTCGTTGCTCTGCGGCATGGTGACGTGTGCGATAACGATCAATTTCGTAGGCCCTAATCCATGAGCTAATTATAACACATTGGAAACTGGATATTTCATAAGCCTATATAATAAATAAGTTTGAATAAGCAACTTTTTTGGCAATCACAACAGCGAAAACAAGTTGGCTAAACAACAAATCGAACAAATCGAAAGGCTGAAATTTTGTAAGCATCCTTGAAAGGTCAAAAGCGGCGAATGAAACTTAACCCGCTTTAGCGTTCCGTGTTTTGACTTTTTTCTAGTGAGAAACATCCGCGTACGTTTGGAAAGACTGCTACCTATGACGCGCTAGACGGCTGAGGAGGACGTCGACGCTGAACTAATTGTAGATCATTTTCACTAGAATGACTCTCACTGAAGTGGTACGTTTACATACATTGTCATAGGCGACCGTTTTATTTTTCCTCTACAGCGTGACTTACAATTGGCCTACCTTAAGCTGAGGGGAGGTACAATTGGCTTACTGTAACGGTTTGATGATATTGTACATAAAGACGTCTCGTCGTCGTTGGTTTGATTTTGGCGTTGTTGACAACACGTAAAGGAGGATGGAGAGCGGAACCGGCACATTCGAATAACCGTTTGTGTAGGACATTAGAGGAATATTGCGTTGTAGGAAAAACGTACAGTGTAGCGTAGATTGTGAATGGCCTTGGAAGCTGTGTTGACACTTTCGTAAAGAGAAATTACTTTGATAGCCTTTTTTCTACATTGTTGTTTTTTTTTCAACAGATGTTTGTTTGTTTGGAGTGTTCTTATTACTTCCTAGTATAGTGACACTTATAAATTATGAATAATGTACAACATATGTAACATCGAGAATCACTTTTTCAAAGATAAAAATATTCTCTGAATGTAATAATAAAATAAGCGCTTGGATATTTTTTCGATTATGGAATTGTCATAATCATAGAAGTATGTAGCTGTTGTGCTTCTTTCGAGTTTATTATTGTAAATTTTCTGACGCAGGACAACGTCTTTTCGTAAGGGTCCATTTTTAAAAATTTCTCTCGCATCTTGTGAAACGTTTTATATGTAACATTGCAATGTGTTTATTATTCATACATCATTCGATTCCTGTATTTTATACGATTTGTTATTAGTATCAACAGTGCGACATAATATGTCATAATAATTATTATTAAAAAAAAAAACACGATACACAGATATCACAAAAATGTACCGTGGAATGAGGTGACATTGATCAGTGCACAGTGGTACGAGAGCTCAAAAACGTGAACTTAATTCATTTGCTCTCCAAATAATGGTTTCATTGGCATACTATCTTCCGAAGATATTTAGTATATAAAAAGGCTCAAATTATGACAAAAAGTTTTAGTTCGAAACTCAACCGCTAGTGGCGCTGCAAAATCTAACTTTTTAGCCTTACGTTTTAGAGAAATAGTGTCTTCAGCAAAGTTATAGCTAATGTTATTACAAAAAACTTTGTCGAAGACACTTTTCTTCTAACTCTTCTTGTTTTGGATATATAACGTTTCTTTTTAGACTTGTTTTCAAAATTAGTTTTTCTCGAATATACAAAAAAACTATAACATTTAGGAGGTATCAATGTTTGGCATATATTTGTATATCAATAAAACACACAACTTTGTAGAAGACACAAAATAGATAGCTTCCACACAAATCGAGTTATTGCCAAAAAATGTTAAAAAAGCATCATTTTTTGTACACACCAAGAACAAAATAGCAAAAACTAGCAGACGAAATTTGCATAGAATGAAATATTATCATAATCACTCTACGAAATCACTTTGATCGTTTGTCCCTTTTAGTATCTTCATTGCTTGATATGAAATTCAAAAAGATAGTTCATAGTGCAATTGCAGGGCGAATATGTCATAAACTTGAACTAGTAATAGCATTGGACAATTTCACGCAAAGAATCGATCTCACTGTATCGATCTTTTTTTAGTACTGTCAATCTAGTAGGCATTTCCTAGTCCCTATTGGCCTATTTGCTATCCGAGAAGGCACAAGAAAGCCGGAACAAAATCATCAAGAGGTATGGTGAACTTGCTGAAATATTTGAAAACAAAAAAATAATTATTACCTTCATAGATACAGATTAGACCACACCAAAAAGTTTTCTAAAACAGCTTTAAATGTTGATTTACTACACCGTTTTCTGGAATCAACAGATCCAGTTATTAGCAGTTTGCGAGACAAGCCACCTAATGAGCTTCGCGGTGATGCAAAATACAGGCTAGATGTTTATTAGGAGGATAATGCTAATTCCAGTGGTGGGCACCATTCCGCTAATTCGCTAATTAGCGACGCTAAGATTCAGTTAGCGATTTAGCGATTTCGCTAATTTTTGAGCTGGTTAGCGAAACTTATAGCTAAAATTTTGGCCTTCGAAACGCTAATCGCTAATTCGCTAAATTTTGTAGAGAAGCGACAATAGAAATATTTAGAAAAACTGTGAATTGCTGATGGCGTACATAAATTGCTTCGAAAGATGAACATACTTTACTGCGAAAGTTACTTTTATCAGTTTTTTTACCCTAGAATGGAGTTCCAGTTATCGTACAAGCCACAGGAGCATTTTGAAGAACAAGCACAAGGTCTAGATTGAATTTTTGGCACACCAAGAAATTTGGTGAATTCAAAGAAAACTAGAACAAGATACCTAACTTCCATATTTTTCATACATTTTGAACACGACCGATTTCCGACGGTTAGTGCTGCCATCTGATGACTTAAATTCTCATAAAATTGTCACTATGAGCAAAACCGATTTATCGTGCATAGTCCGTCATCTATCGTTGAGCTGTTCAAGATTGTATATGAAAAAGGTGTAGCAGTTTGGTCAGCTCGACGCTTAAGATAACATGCAAAATAATGATATTGTCATTTTTTGTACTTAATGCTACTGCCATATTTTTTGCACTTCAAAGTACGAAAGAAAAGTGTGAAATTGACTGTCAGAGTGGGGGTTTATATTGAGGGGTTATATTAATTTTCAGGTCCCTTTCTACCAAAAAACAAAAATTTTGATATGTCGCAAGCCAGGTTTCAGAACCATTGTGCATATGGTCAGGTTCACCGGGGCACCCGATTTTTGCTTTATTAAGTTCGGCAAGAGTGGAAAACTTGGCTGTAGAGCGTGCTCATAGCGGCTATCAGGAAGTTCTGATGGTACGCTTAATTTTAAATGAGGCGCCGATAGTTCATGATTCTTCCGGAAAGTTTTATGTTTAAGAACTAAGCATTTGTACACATTTTCATCATTTTTCGGAAGGCAGCACCGTACAGTCGTCCACATGGATACTGAAAAAATTGTTTCACCTTTCAGCAGTCATGTCTTGGCCTTGTCGTCAGAGGATTTTGACGTTAAGTATACATCATATTAACGGTGTATAAATTAGTTCGACTTTTGCTCACGCGCAGCGACAATCATGTCCGATGAATTCTGCAAGAGTCAGGTATCTTGTTCTAGTCATCTTTGGTAAATTGAAATGCGCTTGAAATTATGACAACTTTGGTTCTACTTTTTCGATTCATATAATAATTGAATTTTCATGAAAACATTCCTAAGAGTATCTATTTTCAATGCAAGCTAAATTACTTTTGTTATTCTTGTTTTTACAAAATCAAATATGAATACCGTTTCGTGAACATGGGTTTAGCGTTTAGCGTTTAGCGATTATCGAGCTTAATTTTCCGGTTAGCGACATAGCGATTGGCGTCGCTAAATTTTCGGCTAGCGGTGCCCACCACTGGCTAATTCATATTTTTTATACATTTATTTACATTATTAATTGAACCAAAAAAATATAATTTAATTATTAGAACAATGCAATAGATGATACAACATTTTTAATTTGGAAAAAGTATGCAGTGATTAGTAACCTGGCCAACATTTGACGTGTATTGTCATCGAAAACGTTGAGTAAGGCTGTTTTTAAAACAAAACTTAGGCAATGAAGATACTGAAAGGGACAAACGATCAAAGTGATTTTGTAGAGTGATTATGATAATATTTCATTCTATGCAGGTTTCGTCTGCTAGTTTTTGCTATTTTGTGCTCTTGGTGTGTACAAAAAATGATGCTTTTTTAACATTTTTTGGCAATAACTCGATTTGTGTGGAAGCTATCTATTTTGTGTCTTCTACAAAGTTGCGTGTTTTTCAATGATATACAAATATATGTTGAACATTATTACCTTCTAAATGTTATAGTTTTTTGTATATTCGAGAAAAACTAATTTTAAAAACAAGTCTAGGTGACATGAAATGAAAATGATATTTGTATCGGCCTAAACAAGTAATTGAAGGGTGAAAATTTCCTAGCATCAACACAAGCAAACATTCTTCGCGGGATCCTAGCAATCAAATTCTATTGTAGTTTATTTAGTTATTACCCCCACTGTTGGGACAACACAAAGGCTGCGATCAACATAATCGATTTTGAATAACTGCCCTGTTAGAACGCATTCACAAAGGCAGTTAATTCGAATATGCAGTACTGATATAAAGTCGATTCTATCAACTAGCATTAACAGAATTTCGTCGTCTCCCAGCTGCCAAGTTGCAACATGATGCAACACGCACAACGAGCAAACGAAATCGCTTGATGTTACAAACCGCAATAAAATACGGGTTAAAATCGTTGCGTGTGTGAGAGCACCATCGGTGTTTATTCGCTGGAAACAAATATCGAATGCGAATTGTGGAATAATTCGTCTAAAGAATATTGGAGAATTAGACAACTGAATAGAAAGGCGTGGCCTATTACGTAGCACCCTTCGGCTATAAAAGAGTGTTTCTGGAAAAACTAGCTACATTCATTAGTCGGAAGGTGAGCTGGATGGACCGTCCACAACGTTGACAGCAGTAGAAGCAGATTCAAATTAAATAAATCACTTGCGCTGTGGTTGGTCACCATGTCTCAGTAGCAGCGCGGTTCTTCTCAGCGTGCCTCGCCAGACTGCCATTATTCCCCCACTGTTGGGGCAGCATAAAGATCGTCATCACCAAATACAATTTTGAACAGCAAAATTCCCTTTTTCTAAGGCAAATAAACAAGTCATTGAAAGTTAATAATTTTTGACAACGTAAGCAAGCATTCTGTGCGGATTCTAACAGTTACATCTGTCGCGGCCATCTAATTTACAGAAGGTGAAATAGCTTCCACAGTGCATGCTGTCCGTGTATCTTGACTCCCCCACTGTTGGGGCAGCACAAAGGTTGCGATCAGCAACCGATTTTGAACAGCAAAATGCCTTTTTTTAAGGCAAAAAAAAAACAAAAAATATTGTGTATTGTACTATGGGGATTGATGCCGTGGTGACGATTTGGGATATTGCTTAGTTAAATTAATGGGATAATAGATAAATGGGTTGATGGATATGGGATTTCCCATAACCACGTGAAGGTTCCCGACCACAGACATAAATTTCGTACTCAGCTTGGCACAAAATGTGAAAATTGTCTTTTACTCTAAGTAGTGCAGTATTACTTTGTAGTGTTGTATTATTCTCGTACGATAGACTCCCAGCCTTTATTGAGAAATCAATCAAAAGTTTAGTAGTGAAGTAAGATGTCAAAGTATATGAACACCAAAAGAAGCGTGATGCTCGAAAACGCGCGAAGAACCTGCAAGGGGGAAGTGCGTCGAAGAAACCAAGAACCAGTACTGAGCGTTCTCGGTCCCTGCGAGCCAGAGTGGCAGCAGACGGCGGTGAAGCGAGTTCAACCACTGGTTGGGACGCCGGTGAAGGGCCTTCTACTCGAGGTAGGAGGAATTTAACAATTTTTATAAAGCATCAACTTGTATCGAATACTTTTGTGTACTTATACTTGGAAGAACCAAAAAAAAATATCGAATCTGAAAAATTACTTCATTTCCGCATCTTTGTTAAAGTAAAAAATGGTGACGTTTAATATCAGTGGGAGAGAGTAGTGTTAGCTTTTTGTATTCTACGAATGGCATACCAGAAATTAATATCAGGCTTGGCACATTGATTTGATTGCGTTCAACTGTGTTAACCTGAATAATATCGATAAAATATAAAGGCATATTGTGGTTTGGATTTAAGTCGTATAATATACATACAAAAAAATATATGGAATAGATTTTTTGGATGTAATGCAATCGTATGGTTATGAAGAGATAAGGACCTACAGAATTTTTCAATTTTTAATAAACAAATATACTGTTTCAATATATTCATGAATGAAGAGATCTTGGCGAACACATTAGGACTGATCTTGCAGTATCATCTTCAATATTGGATTGAGGGAGTAACTTTAAATGTTAACAAAACTAGTGGGAGTTTGTTCTGCTGCACTAGTTTAGTAAATGATAATTCTAACAGTGTTTGTAACTTTTGCAGTTAAGCTCTTTTATGATTATTCTATTGAAATTTCTATGTAAACAAAAGTGGAATTAAATGAATATTTATAATAATAATTATAATTATAAATATTGATAATGAAGAAATAACGGAATATTATTTTTTTGACGTAGAACTGCGTTTTACTTTAGCATACCACACAGGGATGCAAACTGAAAAACTGGGACGAAATTTGTCCCTTTTCAAATGCTTATAGGTCGGTTGGTTTTCAACAGATTTTCTTCATTCTTGCAGCAATCGATTGGAAAATTATACACGCATCTGCCCAAATGCAGAAAAATGTTGTTTGAATCTACGAACTATTGCACTATTGAAAATTGTCAAGCCTTGTTGAAATAGAAATAACGTCCTGTGATTGGTCGCTTGCTTGCTGTGTGTATATGATATGGTATGATGTGTGTATGATATGGTATGATGTGTGTTTGGTATGATGATATGGTATGATGTATGTGTGTGTGTATGATATGATATGATGTGTGTGTGTCTGTATGATATGGTATGGTTTGTGTGTGTGTGTGTGTGTGTGTGTGTGTGTGTGTGTGTGTGTGTGTGTGTATGTGTGTGTGTGCTGTGTATGGTTTTTAACTCGGCACGTTCTGCTAACTGCTGAATCCGGTTCACGAAATTCACAACCCTTCATTAGTAGACATTATGACTCATTAGCCAAGTAAAAATATTGGTTTTATCAAAGTTTCATAGCGCTCAATACAGCCAAAAAAGCGCTATGAAACTTTGTTAAAACCAGTTGTGTTACTAGGGTAATGAAACACTCAATGCATTTGTTAATAGTGTACGTAGTTCTACCTCATTTATGCGGTCGTGTCTTGGATACAACCTTCTACTTTCTTTTGTCATGATTTGAGCCTTTTTATATACTAGATATCTTCGGAAGATAGTATGTCAATAAAACCATTATTTGGAGAGCAAATGAATTAAGTTCACGTTTTTGAGCTCTCGTACCACTGTGCAGTGGGGTGAAATTGATCACCTGAAAACTCATGATAAAAATACTAATCATAAGAAATTGCTCTTACAACACTAGACAATGTTAAGTGTCCTTACACGCAACTGTTGCATGATTAACATACTTGTCAAAGTTAACCATTGCATGCCCGGAGCAATTTTTCGAAAAATTCTTCTAATTCAGTCAAAACTCAAAAAAAGTATTAAATTTACTTGAAGTAATCTTAGTTGAGGGTTAATTACGTTAAATTTGGAGAAGTGAGTAAAGTTTGATAAAAACTCAAAAAAATGTAATTTTCAACAATGATCATTCCATACCATTAAAGAAATACTGATGAATTCGCAAGAAATCACAAAGATTAAAATTTCAGAGCTAGTTTTTGAACTTTTGCAACAAACCTAATTGAAATCGGTCTAACGACGATCAAATAAGAGCAAATTTAGCAACAAGCAGCTCGTGAACCAAAATAAACAAATTTTAACCTGAAATATCGTTGTTTTCGTTTCCAAACTAGCTGTTAATGATATTTTTTCAGTACAGAAATCATCATTCATCTTTGGCATATAAAAAAAAGCACATTGCCAAAATAACATATGGATGTCAATGGTGATCAATTTCACCCCAATTTACCTCATAGTACCTTATAGAATTATCGAATTTATTTCATAAAGTAGACGATAGAAATTTCACCAATAGCCATAGAGGTTTACTGGAGCACATACCAGTACTTGTTTTAAAATTATACTATCTTGGGAAAAATGTACATGAAGCTAGTTAATTGGAAATTGTTATAAAAATTGATCAATTTCACCCCGTTCCATGGTACCTGCTTTGATCAATATATTTGGCCTCAACATGATTTAAATGTGGTTTAGGTTTTTTGGCTGATTTTCTTTTTTTTTTGTATAGAATGTCGTGTCCACGTGGACATTATCTTCAACCCCCACCCCCAATATTGTGGACAAGCGTGGACATTTTCCCTTCAAATAAAAAATAATATCTCTGGACTGCCAAAAAAATAAATTAAACATATTTTGAGCACGAATTTTCATGCTAGCATATGCATTTGTTTTTGTAGGTAAACTGGATTCGCCAAATTCAAGTTTACTTTCCCTTCAGTTTTTATCATAATCTATCTTAATGCGCGGAATAATTCCCGGAAGCAACAAACATTACACTTAACGTTAACGCTCAGTTTATATTTATTTCCTCTCAATTAGCGGCCTGCTTTAAATTACAAAGTTCCTTTTTAGGGATGGCGGTGCTCACTAGTAAACAAAAGTAGGTACGTTCACTCGTGCCTCGTACCGCCTCCTGCCGCCGCTGGTCTTGGTGCCGGATAGCCCTTCGGCACGATAATTGTGCCGCCACCGCATCGAGCCGTGCAAAACAATTGCACATTTGATTCAATTCAATTAGTGCTAATTAGTAGCGATGCCGAAAACCGGTTGAAGTGGAATAACGCCTCTGTCAGTCAGGCAGCTATCTAGCAGTAGCGATTCGTAACACAGTAATACAATACCCGCCGACCGGATGGACGCACCATCAAAGCATCGGGGCGGTGGCAGGCACGTTGTTATGGAACGGTAGGATTATCTTTCGAACCCGTGAAGGGACGCGCTTACGGCACCTCGACGCGCCGCCAACTCGGCACAAACTAGGTTTACTTGCGGCCGATTGGAAAGTGATTGTTGATTAGGTTAATAGCCACCGGGCTGATTAGTGTCAATCATTTTTTTTACAGTGATTGATTCTGGGTATGTTTCCGCTTTGTTACAGTTAACTGGCGAGAAGACACCCAGGCAACGACTCTGGAATTTTGGATTACTTTCAACTGGAATGTTGGATATCGGTAAAAGAAACTGTCCAATATGTATGCGGCTTCAAGGTGTAAAAGTGATTATTCTGTAGTTAAAACTTCTTTGGTGAATAACAGACCATAATTTCATCGTAACTTGTTAGGTCTGCCGACCCAACTGATACTCGCATAAAATTGACACCGGTACGTCGTAAAGTAAGAGTTTTTGCAAAATTCCTAGCTGTCTTCAAACGATTGTCGAACGATTTTGGAATGTTATAAACAGTTCTTGCACGAAAATTAACATTTCAATTAAATCGAGAAATCGACTAAACATTGATAAAACAAACGAAATTTGTAAACAAACAAGTTAACAAATCAGAAATTTAAACTAATTATTCGAATGTCGGCCACGGAACAGACAAGGAAAAGAGCAACAATTTTTCCATTTTTTTTTCTTCATGCATCGTTTATTTGACACGGAATATTTCCATTCAATCGAATATTTTTTAATTAGCTCTTTATAAACCAGCAAATTAGTAAATGACTTCAATCCTCAAATCGGATGCTGGTTGTCACGCGTAACCTGTATAAATTGCACTTTTTTTGTTAACTTTATAATGCTTGAATAAGTCCGCAGAAAATGCTGAAATATCGACGAACCGTTGTATAGTTTATTTTGAGACTAGAAAATCTACAATGAAGAACTTCACCATAATAACGAACAAATCAAAACGGTTTCCATTTTCAAACTGTTATACGTTCCATGTTAGAAAGTACTTTTCCGCGGTTCCGTGCATCAAACTAATGGAATTGTTTTTTTTTATCTGGCACTTGCCCTTTCCAAACGGAATATTTTCAAGCCCACCAGTAACTAGCAGCAGGAATCGGGCGCCATAAAGTACCGCTTTAGCACTGTTATACCAATTGGCGAAATGGCCAGAGAAAAGTTGAAGCGGAGCCAAGTAATAATTTGCAAATCGCAGCTACATAAACTCATAATGACAGCGCGCGCGATTTGGTGGATGGTGGGTTCATTGCAGCGTTCTTCTTTTTTTTCGCACACCAGAGCAGCTCACACGCTGTTGCAGCAGAAGGAATGTATTGCCGAACAGGCTACGGGGTTCGTGATGAAAATTTTAATGCAGATCGCGTAATTAGAAGTGACAGCAACAATATGGAAGCAACCACTAATAATGCAGCAGCCGAAATAGGTACACCTGTGTCATTCGAGGGAGAGAAGTCTAATGTATTTAAAACATGAGTGCTTACGAATAATGATAACTTGTAAGCTCGGTATTGTCCATTAGATTTTATTGACGACGATTTTTCATACTTTTGAATGTCGTTCCTAATTTAGTTCTGGTACTAGTTACTAGTTAATTAAAACAGTTTGACGAAATCCTATAATCTTTATCTCTTGTCGGTTATATTTTTTTTCTTTTTATGTTGTGTTCTGTCAATTTCTGACAATGACGCTGTTCGAATATTTGCACTATTATTAAGCATTTTTCTTCTAATCTAAAAATAATAACTTACAAGGTTTGTTCCAATGTTTCTATTGTTTCAACACACGTTTAATGCTGGAGATAGTTCTTTCAGCTTCACTCATATTAGCCCGAATATCAGGCATTTTGAGCTTGATTTCAGGTTCCTGCGCATCATCTCGATTCCGAAAGTACTCACATCTAATGGCAGTGGTCAACAAAGATTTTGCCCTAGAGCTTAAACTAGAAGTATATGAAGATCATAGCTTTTTACCAATTTCTGTGAATTTTGGTGTGCCTAACCACCTCGGAAGTGCGTCAAACGGCCCAAAGTTCCTCACCAGGTACGTCGTTTCTCCGTTTGCTTACAGGAAAACTTCACTGAAGCCTCTGAAGACTTGACGCACTTCCGGGCGGCTAGGGGCACCAAACTTCCCGCTTTCCGAATTTTTTGGACGCGTAGCTAATTTTGAAATCAATTGCTGCAAAAAAGAATGAAATCCGTTGAAAGTTGACTAAGTTATAAACATTTGAAATTAGACAATTTTTGTGACGCTTTCCCAGAATTCTGCTGTAAGACGTAATTCTACGTCAAAACAACCGAGACGACCTTTCTTTTAACCACTCCGTGTTTATTAAATCAATTTAGTATTTTCAATTGAAAATTCGGGAAGTGTCACTTTAAAAGTTAATTGCAATTTTTTTTCATCTCTCGTCATTATTCGTATACAGGGTGTTCAATAAGTTCGAATACAACTTTTTAGCGTTGTATAAGTGCACAACAAGTGCATTCTATCTATTGACATTGACACATAGGCTAACTGACATACATTATGTGGACTTGCTGTCACATTGTAGTAAAGTTGTATACGAGAGGTGAACGGCCGGCGACATATTCTGGCGGCTGAAAACCTACGGGGTGAAGCGGAATTTCACTTATACCACCGTCCGTCGGTACCGAGAGACGGACTCGGCCAAGGACCAGGCGAGATCCGGGCTGCCACGGACACCGGCAGCCATAAAGGTGGAGAGGGAGCGGGTTCGTCGAGAAATCAACCACTCGATCCGGAAGACCACTGCTGACCCGGATGTGTCGATCGGGATTGCCCACATATTAATGACAAAGGACCTGGGATACAAGTCGTGCAAGAAACGCAAGGTTCACGGGGTAACGAAGGCTACTACAAAGAAGAGGCAGGACAGAGCCAAACTGATAGTCAGGAGTTCGTGTTTTCTGATGAGAATCTCTTTGTCTTGCAACAGCCGCACAATATCCAAAATGATCGGCTGTGGGTGCCGTTGTTGACCAGCATCCCTCCATAAACTTCTCGCGGTTCCAAAGCGCCGCGTTGGTTTAGGGAGCGTATCCAGGCGAGGAAAGCTCCCACTGGTGTTTATCGAGAAAAATGTGAAAATCAACGCCGCGTACTATAAGACCGAGGTTCTGGAGAAGGTTGTGGTCCCGGCATCTCGAGACTCCTACGGAAAGGATTGCCACGTCTTTCATTATGACTGATTTTTCGCTGAAACTTTGTGGCCTCTCAGCTCCCCGGACCTTTATCCTTAGGACTATTACTGGTCATACATGCTGGCCAAACAGTACGAACATAGAGTGAGTACTATGGACCAATTTTAGAAGCTCATTTCCAAGATCTGGGACAAGTTGCTAATGGATCAGGTGCGTACCGTGTGCGATTCTTTTGAAAAATATTCCAAGCGCGTCATACAGCGGGTGCTCTCAGCTAATCTGTCGTAAAGGTTCTCAATAAACATTACTTCACTAAAAATTTACTCAGAGAGGATTATCTTGTATTTTCATTCGTCGATACATTTTCAAAGTGTATTAGAACTTATTAAACACCCTGTATATCATTTTATGAAAAAAAAACTTCAATCTTTTCCGAATGTTATTGTGGATTTTTTTTAGAAAACCAGGTATGCAAAGTTACTTAGTTTAGTATGCTCACCGGGCTTCATCCATTCTCTTGATTTTTACCCACATTCTTTTCTCTTTAAGATCAGGATAAGCAAAATGCAGCCTGCTACACTATACACCCACAAAGTTTCATTAACATCTGGCAGGGTGCTCCCAACATCTTTTCGAGTCTGCGCGAAATCCGTCATATATCTTTTTTTTTGAAAGGATTTTATTGTTGCTATATGTTGTTTGTCTTGTTGTTTTACTGTAGTATACTGTTATACTGTTTATACCGTTTTTTTTTTTTGTTATTCAGTCAACTTTTTGAAAGTTAATCGCAGATCACTTTTTTGTAAATTTTATCGTTTATTAGTGATACATTTCATTGAATTAAAAAACAGTGACAATTTTTTTATCTTTGAAAAAACTAAGTACCGTAATGCATCAAATTTCGAACACTTAAGCTATGATGTAACTTCTTGCACTAAAAAATCAACGAAAAATAATTTTTTTTCGACGATCTCAAAGGTTTACCATGTTGGTTAATTTATTTTTGTTGCAATTAAGTGGTATTTATATAGATTCAAACAAGTTTTGTTTATTAAATTAACAAGAATTCAAACCTAGGTTTTGATTCAAATTCCGAACACTTCCATGTAATTACTAAGAGATAGATAGGCAAACCGACCCAACACTGACTGTCACTTTTTTCAACGCCTGCTGGTTCCCTGGAAATGGCCCCACAGTGAAGAGCTATACATGACAGGGTAAAGGACATTCCGAGGAACGAAATGGTATATAATAATCATACTTTCGATTACTCTAGCTATAATAATGTGGTTTTCATTCTAAAGTGTTCGAAGTTTGAGACTGTTCTAAGTTTGAGTCAAAACGGTATGCAAAGTTGTTTTATCTAACATGTTTTTTACACACAATATGCACGGGTACAATTCCAACTTAACCACCGTATTTTCAAAGCAAAATGACGGTCTCTCTACAACACTGGGTCACTTAGCGAATCGATTCATCATATGTACAATTAATTAGGGTAAAACTATCTCGTATGGACTACATCCTTTAGTGGCCGCTCCGATCAGATTAACACAGTTCATACGAAAGCTCTGGGGATTTCCAGAAAACATCCAGAAATGTTGCCTAAACGTGTCAAGTATAACACCAAGATCAGTGACATCGTCACAGCGAGTCAAGTTCCTTCCAGCAATGTGATAATCATAAAGCAAAGGATGTTTTTTTCGGTTAAAGCTGATTACGAAACACTTAGGAATACTAAACGAAATACGATTAAGGCGGGGGCTTAGCTCTTGGAGTCTGGTGCCATCGTCGTGAGTTTGAATGAGCTTATAGATTTTAGTAACATCAGCGTAAAATATTCTCGTGCCTGGAGGCATTAGTCTGAGTCGTTGATAAATAAATAAAATAGCAGAAGTCCCAAAACACTGCCTTGGGGTACTCCGGAATTACGACGGCACCAGATTGCGACATACCCAGTTTAATGGCAGTTTTGCGACCACGAGGATACAAATCAATCCCTGCGTTTTTAATTTATTGCATTTAGCACATAATATTCCGGGATCGACGCGATCGAATGTAGCTTTTGAGTACGTATAGACCGCAATTGAAAATTTTGATCCATACTTCATCAACAAAAATATGTGAATTCCAGGAGGTGAGTTGTCACGAATCTGCCTGGATTAAAACCATGTTGAGCAGTGGAGATGTAGTTTTTCACGTAGAATAAAAAATGATCATTAATTATTAATTTTTCTGAGAAATTCGCGAAAAAATCACGTGCAAAAACGCGTAAATTCCGAAATCCTCTTAAAAAGAGACTTTAGTTTATTTTTGGTGGATAAAACATTTTTTGACTCAACAGTAATTTCCTAAAATGACGTATGTATTTAGGCACTGGCTTTATTCAAAGCATTGTAACTCAGAAACTTTTGGTTATATAGAGACACTGTCTCAGAATGAAATGTAGGAAAAGGATGCTGCCTCGTGAAACAATGTACACAGCGAAAAACAAATTTTTGCTTGGATTCGAAATTTCTAAATAAACCTTAAATTTTATTTTACAAAAAAAGTAATATTTGTCCTTAATTTTTCCTCAAAAAACTTAGTATTCCAGGGAAATTATTAATGAACTTCCAGAAAATTTTCGGTGTTACGATCGATAATTTAGAAACTCTACTCTTTGCAAAGACGTTTAGACTCATCCAGTTTTATGTTATCAGGCTGTAGTGCTCGCGCTCGCGAACAGTAAATAAATTTGCATGATCGACAGTATTCAGTATACAATAACTGATTTTCGTCTCACACACTCCGCACTACTCACCCTTTAGCTTTAGCTGTCTAGTGATTATTACGCCACCCTCAAGATTCAGCAAATGGGTTGAAAATCTACTTCCGATTCCCTAGCACCGAACGCTGGGCCCATATATCACTTTCATAGCTAAACATATTGACTGTTCCTTCATACTATATACTATCCAAAGTGCAAAACTTCTTAGCCGCTGGTGGTGGGTTCTTCGCCCGATTTAATACCGCTACTGAATGTGTGCGATGCGTGGAGGAATTCATAAGCGAACAATGATTTATTTACAGTTTTTAGTTGAAGCCCTTTTTCCACATGTTTGACGATTCGCAATTTATTTATCTCCATTATGCCAAAGCCGGTTTTATTATACTGACATCGTATGTCTCGTATACTCTATGTTTATCCTGATCGTCTTGTGTGTTGCCTAAAGCGAATTGTGGACCTCATACTGTAGCTCATATTCCTTCTACCACTTATGGCAGAATCACACACACACACAGCAAACGTTACACACAATAGCTTCTTTTTTATCGCATGAGGTCTCCGCCAGCTACGACAGCTCAGCCAACATTCATTTTGTGTCCAGTTTTCTCTATCACGTCCTGACCAGTTGTTGGCCAGCTCATACAACTTTTGATACAATTTATCATTTTTAATGCTCACTTAATGGCGTTTTGTGTATAAATTTAATATTATGTCTTACTCCCTTGTTGTCGCAGTCGTACATACGAACCGTATGCGTGTGCATCGTGCCGTTCTACAACCCTCTCCCCGTATTCTACACTTTTTGTTGTTGGAAGGAGGAATAAAATTGTTTTTTTTTCTCAGTTCCACAAGAAATGCAACAACCCAACCCTCCACCGCCATAGCATTCTCTATCTAGAGAAGGTAAGTTATATTATTCTGCTATGTTCAGGCAAGCACAGCCGTTTGTCGATTTTTATTTCGTTCATTTGGCGAATTTGCAACGCAAACAACATTGCTGCAAAACATGTTGAATGCGAAATTTTGCTGCTTCAATGCATGCAGCCTTGCATAGACGATTGTGCTAATGGAAATTTTCAATGGGTTTACAAATTTTAGTTTCATCTTCTATACAACGACAACGCGGATTGCGAGCACATTCTGCTGAGCAGGATAACCGGAATAGAACATCGTGGCAATGGAAACAATATACGATGGGTTTTTACGGTAATTAGTGGACTGTTTATGTGAGCTGCTAGATAATTGAATTTCAACTCCATAGCATCTTAGGTTCAAACGTGGTAGTTATTAGAACGTGATCCTTAAACACTTATAAACTCTGATCACAATAAAATTTATCTTTTTCGATTCGGTTTTCCCGTACGGTTCACATTGGCCTTAAATTTGCTTCAATTTCAAATCGAATTGGTTGGAATTTTTGTTTGGATAGCAGTTTTGATAATCATTATTTGAACTTAGGATTATAATATAAATACTACCTAAATGTATAATTTAGTTTATTCAGCAAAAACTGTGGCAAGTACTGAGACAAATTAGGATCCGAATTTACAACGATATTGTAAGTTCTCAAAGCATTAAAGGAAATTAGAAAAATAACAAACTGGGCTATAATTATAAACAAAATATCACTGTTGCAGAAAAGAGTGAAAAATTTGTTATTTACACTGCCGAAACCGAAATTGTCTTGATATGTCTTGTTGAATGAGTTTACCAATGCTAATATATTCAATATCCATTCGTTTTTAGTACACATTCCAAAATTTGAATGAAGCCGAAATGTGAACAACTTAATTTATTTATAGACCTATAAAATCTTATGCTGAATTAGTACACCCAACGCAAACGGGGAACATTTTATTACTTTAGGGCAATTTTTTATTACTTATTGTGTCTTATGACTGCGCATTATACACAAATAGTAATAACCGAAAAGTAACAAAAATAATGACGGGCACACGCTTGTATGTGTTTCTGCAGTAGAACATACAGCCAAGCACCGCAGTGCATGTGTTAGCAAGACTTCACTCGCTGCATTTGTATTGATGCAACGGTCAGATTCATTTTTGCTTCCCTTCATCCCCACATAATGAGAATCTCACCCGTCAACCTCAAATGTCTAATTAGAAACACTTTCGTTTCGTCCCCCAGTGTTTACATGAAATGAAAATATGTAATACTGTCTGAACAGAGTTGCCGAAGTTGCGAATATTGTTCTGAATGGGCACGAGTTTTGTTTTTTCAAACAGGTGCAAATGAGTTTCCATGAACCAATGAGTATGTGTTTTGAATAGCTTGCAAGAAAGCGAATGCTTTTGTTTTTCTCTAACGCAGTTTACAGATCGTGATGTCATTTAAAGACGCATTTCAAATCTTTGAAATCATCAACGTTTGCATACTCTATGACGGGGAAAATGCTGCTTGGCAGCTCTTGTCATATTCTTCCTCTACTCCGTATGCATACAACGAGCGAACTAATACACGCTCACCGGATGAATTGGAGATTGAAGAAACTTGTAACATGTGCAACATATGCGACGGTGTGTGATTTTTTTTTTAACTTGAGATGGAAAGGGAGCAGTTTATGACAGAAAAAATCTTGCATGTGGTTGCACGACCATTATTAGATGGTCGTACTCCCGTAACACGTGCTAAATATTTGACAGTATGTGTTGTTACTTGACTGGGGAAGATTTTTATTGCCTTTTTAGTAATAGGTTTGTTACCTTAAAGGCAATTTTGCGCTATTGCTTCTAAGGTAATAAGGAAAAGTTTTGCGTGTAGAATATGATTATACTATTTACTATAATCAGTTTTAAATTTCTAGTCTTGAGTCTATTCCTGGCTAACGCGACATAAATAGAAAGAAAAATAAGCGGCACTAAGGATATAAATTTCAGCTACACCGGCTTTTGGTGATCAAAATTCCTGCTAATCGGCCAATTCAAGATCGTGTTTGCTTGTGTGTATTTCCCATGTTTTGTCGTATAACATCTAGAAAAGCTTTAGCGGCTCAAATCGACCGTCTCTGGCACCACTTGTATTGTGTCGTAGAAATATGAGAACAGCAGTGCAAAAAACACCTTGGGATGCACTAAATTCATGTCTGGCCACAAGTAAACAACAACATCGCCGTCGTCGCATCAAATCAAGAAAACTTGCGACAGTGCTGTATAGTCTGCCGAAAATAAATCAACCATCACCACTATCTCTCCTTACCCTGTCAACCACCCCACTAGCAGCCACTCATTGTCGGGTGTCACAAGCAGCGAATCGGAGATGTGCTGCTGACCGACTGCTAATACAAGTCTCGACGGGAGGGGTTTGGTATTTCACGACGCGGCTTTTTTTCTGTCTCGCGGCATCAAAATTAGAATTTGTTTACAACTTGAAAGTGAAACATGCATCAGACACCGCTCTGCCAAAGATTCGAACGATGCACGGTAGGTTCAGCAGAATATAGGGCACAGTCGAACAAACATGAGTCTAGACTGAAATTCATTCTATGAATGCGACTGCTATAGCGTTAGTTTCTTTTATTATTAGAACAGCCATTCGCAGTTGGCGGGTTCAGAAATTACTCTATAAGTGAAACTATGTTGAATGCATTATCACTAATCTAAACACTTTACCCCTCATGCCTTATGCGGATTATGTGGTTTTCCACTTGAAAGCGAAACGGTGGGAGAATTTCTGGTCCCACTACTAGGTACAGCACCGTGTTTAGGAAGGCAGTGCAAAAAAATAAACAAACAAGAACTCTGCGTCACCAGGCGCGCAACTTGACGGTGGGATATCTCATCAATGAAAAATTTCGCATGAAGTACCACGTACCACACACACTCAGTAGATGGATGGCGGATTTCGTCGTTGCAGACATCTTTGGTTGGCTGGGACTGGTGTCTCGGGTGCTGTTGTTAGCAGTACAAAAATAGACGCCGCCACCACCACCAGATCTGATCTCATTAAGTCTACAGCCAACGAGACAATCGACCAGCCAGAGCGTAGTGAAAAGCCAACTGTGGGTTTGCAGAAACATGCAATTTACTACCACAATAAGGCAAAGTGTGATCGGACAGTACAACAAATGGAGGAAATTCTAGAAATAACTATATTGTTGTCAACATCTAGCGCACGCGAGAATTACTTTTGTTTTTCTGTGAAATGTTTACCTAAGTCGATAAGCCATAAAAGTTAGGCGCAAGATCGGATCTTTCATGACGCTAGTAAACATTTTCGAAACCTTCCCGCTTAAAGATCGCTTCTGGGGTCTTATTTACAATCATAGGCTTGTCGAATTTCATCCTCAGAGCGATCAAAGCTTATCTTTTTTTAACCATGAAAAATTTTTAAAATTTCTAAAGGGGGGAAATTCCGAAATCGAAAGTTTTTTTATGCTGATTGTCCTAGAAATGCTAATGTAACTGGACACGTGTCGCTTGAGACCCTATTGGGGTCATCCACCTCTCGGCAATTCCTATTCCAACTTTTACGAGATGTCGACCGGGATACGAGTAACCTTAGCAGAGATCGAGTAACCAATCCTCGGTGGAAACTTCCGTCGTATGCTGATTGGGAGGGGGAACGAACAACAGCGTCTGACCTAGAACGGGCGGCTGAGTCATGAAATGCGTTGCCTTACCAGTTGAAGGGTGTACGGAATCGAATTGCATCATAAAAAAACAGTTGGTAAATTTCACTCATCCAACAAATCGCCTTTTAACTTTCAGGTAGTAAAATAAAACACGAAAGTTTTACTCAAATGCAGTTTTTAGCCTTATTTCTAACTAAACTGTTCGGATTCCTCTAAAAAACTCTTTTTTTTTTCAATTTTCGACAAAAGATAAGCCATTTTGATAAAATTTCGAATGCTTACAATTTTCGACATTATTTTAATTTTCTTTGACTTGAAGTATCACCGCTACTGAAACTGTTTTCTCCTGGGATTGGTGTTCAATAAAAGGCGTTTCGGTTTGCAGTCTAGAAAACGAGTTGATTGCTATGACTGTTCATCACCGACGTTTCGGTCCTTTTATGCGACCATCCTCAGGGCCTACAATATGTTGAACATTTTTCGTTACGATTGGAGCTACAAATAGCAAGTTAAAAACATATGAGCAATAATAAAAAATGGGCCCTAAAGAGTTCGATACCGTACATGCAGGGCGCAGAAAATAAATCAGTTCATTCTGGTGAGTGGCACAGGTTGTTCTGACGTTCTACTAACGTCTATATCGAGGAAAAAGTGTTCAGGTTTTGAGCGCTTATATCAGTCATTTATTTTCAGAATATCGAGGTTTGGGCATCAATCATCAGAAATTCTTCTACGGTTAAATTTATATAACAAACACAACCTATTGTTTAAGATACGCAATTGAAAAATAACAAATGAATAACATCGATTGTCTAAATCATACCGCACAACCAATCACTACCTCCGTTCCCAAGCACAGCTGACACTAACGGATACAACCGATCAGACTTTGTAAACGATTTGTTGTTGTTGTTTTACTCGAGGTCGCTTTCTGTTCCTGATATTTTTTTACTTTCCTTTGTTGACGAAACCTTGATATAAAAGGGAACCATTCGAACATTTCACTACATCTACATCTTCTGGAATGAAGAACTGTACCGGTATCATACGCACGCCATCGAATTGAATCTCTCATTCGTTCATTGACCGACAAAGCGGACGGTTATTTCTGGAGCAGCAGAAAGCGGGTGGTGGCAAAGTTGGCCGCGAACACCAGTGAATTATCACGGTTGTAAACTCGACTTTACAGCAGTGATTCAATCTTTTGCAGCCGGTCTTTATTCTTATTTATTGATCAACTCTTATTTGCAGTATTGTGCCGTTTCAAATAAATGTTGTGAAAAAAAAACTCTTATTTGCTAGAAATTTTATTTAGAACAAAACAGGTTCTTTTAAGTACCATAAATTATCGGTGAAAAGAAAACCATGAACTATTGGTACCGTTTTCTCAATGAGCATACATCTAATTTTCGTTTTTGTTTCTCGGTGTGCGGTTTTGTTTCTCCCACGCAGAGAAAAAAAAACAAACTTGTCTCTATCCTGAAAAATAACAAAAAATTTAGAAATGCTCTAAATTATGGAATTATAGTTAAATAAGTTAATATATTTTCCTGTCACTCGCCAAAACCTTGATAATAACTACGCAAAAAGCGTCAATTACGATGCTTTTTTATGTTATTGATTTGAGGATACAATAAACACAAAATGGTGAACTTATTAACTTTGTGCGTTAGGTGTATTTTCGGCTGAGCAGTCTCAAAAAAGTATAACGACTTTATTTTTTTACTGTCCAACGTTTTGTTCACATCAGTGACACCTCCTCATGGGGCGATTAAATCTTGATGTCACTGATCAGTGACGAAACTTCGGACAGTAAAAAACAAAAGTCGTTCTACTTATTGAGACTGCTCAGCCGAAATACATCTAACGCACAAAGTTAATAAGTTCACCATTATTGTATCCTCATATTTTATTTCCATGTTCAAACATATTTTCAAATATATTCGAAAGATCATTTCGGTTTTTTTTTTCAAATAATCTGTTTTGAGCCCACTAATGAGGGGACTCTCTTAAGGAAATTCTTTAATTTGAAACGAACTTCAATAAACTCACACTTCCAGCTTAGCCACGAAACAAATGGTGAAATCCGCTCTTTGTTCTGTTTGCGCTTGTTCTTCAAGTAACCGATTGTTACTAGGAACAACTATCAAAGATATATTCAATTTTTAAATATTATTCATTATTTTTCAGAGAACAAATTTCAAATCCTAACAAAGCCTATGTGTTTTAGGAGAGAGGGAAAACGGGTAAAATTCTCAGCAAAGCCTATTTATTTTAGAAAAATGTCCCTATCGTACGAGAACAAAAATGTGAAATAGCGATCGGTTATTTACAGAATGCTCGTAGTACGTGAACAATAGGTTTATTTTTTTGAGAAAAAATATAACACCATTTTACGGACCTTTAACAGGCGTGACTCCTAGTCTGTTTCGTTCAGCGTTTTTTAATTTATCCAACCAATTTTTAGCAACTGCACTAATCTCGCGCGATACCATCTTGAAAAAAAAAACGACAAACTAAAACGCGATGGAATACATTAATTTGGCAGTTTGTTCCCCCAGGAAGATGTATGATTATTCCGAGAATTAGTACGTGATAAATGCACCCGAACGGCATAAATTATTCCTCTCAAAAAGCACTTAATCCCCGCATAACAAAAAGCGGAAATGCAAACATTAGTGATACTTTTGTTTCCCAGAGGCGGGAATACAGTAGCAGCAGTGGAGACTTGAAAATCCTTGTAAATCTATACCATGCGACAATCGCTTGCATTTCTTGAACCGGAGCCAATCTGTGCTGAATGAGTATCCATGTTTCTCCGCTACAGTGCTGTAGTGTTTTGTATTTTTGTTTCCTTAACAAATCTGTCCGATAGTCCGTGCCCCGTGTCTCCTGGCTTGGCTTGGTGCAGGGTGCGACATGGATATAAGGATTGAGCACTGACAGAACAATTTTTATGCCCGGTGATGATGGTGGCAGGCGACGGCGGAAGCTTGAAGTCGAGCCGGAAAAGTTTCATCCTTCGTATCGTTACCGGAAAACGGTACTTTTTGCCTCCGCCGGTTCACATATTCACACACATAATTTTACGTCAGCATCAGCGCATAAAATTTTCCGTTAAACACATTTGCCTGAATTATCTGTCTGCCACCTACCAGTTACAAGTTTTTATGTTGCTTATTTTTACGTTTAAAATCTGTTTGCCTAATTTCGATGGCGGTCAGCGGTATGGACTCTGAACGATGTTATCGAATGGCTGGTGTTGATGGTTCTGCTCAAAGCTCAAAGTAAAATCACTTATACTTGACCGGGTTCTAAGTGTCGCGAGCCGAAACAGTTCTCGGAAGAAGAAGAAAAAAAACCCTGAATACTCGATGCAATGCAGAAGTCCCCAAAGGAGGACTTTCCCTGTTTTGCAGCAGCCAGTGCAGAGCGGCGTAAGCCAAGTCGTAAGTACAGTTTACCAGCGTTTTCTTTTATTTATACACATGTAAGCAGTGGGTAATTTTGTGACTTTCATCGAGGCTACTTCTTGGCCCCGGAGCCCAGTTGAAGCAAAAGTCAACCAAGAATGATGCCGGAGTGCTTGTGCAGAGCACCATGTTCTGGCAACATTAAATCTCTTACAGCTAGTTGGGGTTGGACAAGGACTCTGTCTCTCGTCTGCTCGCCGGCTTCTTGTGTAGTGTGTTGTTGTTCGTTACAAACTCGCACTAGTCGAGCGAGACGTGGCGGGGCAAAGTGCATTCTTCCGGAAAGGATTTTTTCCTCTGTCTTGGAGTTTTTTTTTTCTTCCTACGGTGTATGTCAGAGCTCATGAATAACTAATGATGTAACCGTGGAATAAATTTTGATGACAGTAGCAGCTTGTCGTTGGTGCGATGTTTTTTTTGTTTGGCTCTCTGAATTCTGTAAGGCGGAGAACAGTTGAAGTTCGTTTTTGGAAACCGATGGGACTTTACACGCACAAATGGACCGGCGAATGGTTTTATATTCTTGCTACTGATTTATAGTAAACTCTACACAATCTCATCGTATAACCTGATATCCAAATTTGTATTATTGGAATATGGTATAAACTTAAACCACATTGGACTTCCGATTCTGGTGTTCTTAAAAACACATTAATTGATGCTTTCGAGTTGACGTTACATGTTAGAACATAGGATGTTAAAACTTTTTGTAGTTACAACTTTATTTCTTCATCCAAAATTGTACGGTATAGTACTTTGTAATCCTAAGTAACGTTCTCCGGACAGAAACGAAAATCCATATATATTATTTTTATTATATTATACTTCAGAAGTGAAAACCCTTTGATACTAATTCAAAACTATGCAATGTAATTCGATGGCTAACAGAGTATAATTCATCGAAGTTTTAAAAATTTGAAAATAAATCAGAGCCGCCATCTAAATTAAATATAGTTGAGAGAACTTCACACTTTCAGGATACGAAAATCATAACTGGAAAGTTTATCGAATCACGAAACATTTTAATTTGGGCCTAGATTAACTGCTTGTCAATGACGTGTTGTTTGAGCTACTTCACAAAAAAAAAAAAAAAGATACGCATAATGATTTCTTTGTGTAGATCGTAATTTTGAAAGCAATTCACAAATCTCGTTGCACTAACAACTTCAACTATTATTTCTTTTTGTTGTCTTCATCTTAATAAATTGTATAGACTTTTTCTCAGTGTTAGGTATTTTTGTCAATGCGACGAAATATGAAGAAGAAGCGACGAACTCGGTGAGCAATTACTCTGCGGCCATTTTACGCACTTTCGAGCTCGCCAGGAGTACCCATATTTACAAAAATGGTTAAAAAGCTATTATCATTTTTTTCCAGTTTGATCACAAGGAAAAAACCTGTGTTGACCAGTGTAATTGATTCTGGACGGAAATCCGAACCAAGCATCATGCTCAGCTTCAAATACTCGAAATCATCTTTTCAAATTTTATCATTTCTTAAACCTGTCTTCATTTTTAATTACTAGAATATTTAGGCGAAGGTTAGAATTTTAGGTCATTCTCAAAGGTCTTTTATACTCTTTTTGGCTTAATTAATGGAAGTGGGGAGCATAAAAGTGAAACTTCTAATACCTCTCATTAGACAGTGGCTAGCCGTTAAAGTTTATCCAACTTATGTATTTTAAGCACCTTTATTCTTTGTTTTTAGCCACCAGATCAGTGAAGTATAGGAAATTAGACGACATTTATAAATTATGTTACGCAAAAAAACCCAATTTTGAAACTTCGAATGTAAAAAATTGTAATTTGATTATTCGAACTATTGTTCAGTTTTCTTGAAACGCAGATTTCGACCTCTGATTGGTCTCTTATCGCTTGCTTTCCCTAACACGGTCGACAAAATTATATACCTAGTAAACCAAGTATGCACACTTTGGGCTATATAAGAACCTGCCGCAGTGTCTCCGCTCAAACCAATCATTTTACTAGTAGATGGCGACTAGGATGGTCCTATCTAAGCAGCAGCGGGTAGCAGCAGTACCGACAGCGGATAGCAGCAGTAGCTGCAGCGTATATCAGCAGCGGTAATGGCAGCGCTAACTGTAGCGGTAGTAGTAGCAGTGTCAGCGGTAGGTGCAGCAGCACTTTCTCTATTAAAAAGTGGTTTTTGTACGGTAGCGGTAGCATTAGCAATTGGTACAAAAGCTGGCGCTTCCTTCCAAGTTTTGAGATGTCATCAATCAAAATCTGTGGGCCGTAAATTTTTCAGTGTGAAAACAACTTTCTATTGTGTTGTCAGAAAGATGCCTCATTCACTCTGTCAGAGATAGTACAGATATGCGATGAACATCATATCCGATATTAAATTAAACAACAAATTGTTCTTTTGGGAACAAATTGAATACTCATTTGAAGAGTCAATATTTTCTCGTTCATTCATTACACTATATTCAAACAGTGCAGAACTAATTATGCAAAAATGGTCCCATAAATCGAATGATGGGTCAGTATAATCTACATCAACATCGACATTGGCATAACAATGTCAAAAAAACAAATTAACCCTTTCCCGCTCATGGTGACTCTAGAGTACCAAGAATTATAATCATCATATCTTGACATAAAATACTTTGTTGTGCTTACGATTGTTCCATAAACTTTTATATGCTGCTTCAGAGCATCACTGGGTATTTCTTTCAAAATACTACAGTTGACAGTAATTTTAGTTAGTCTACAAAGCGTTCAGCTTGAATTTTCTCGTGAAGCTATAATTTTTTATGATAAACCTTGTGAGCGGGAGAGGGTTAAAAACTGTCTGAAGTACACTAGAAATAATGTTTAGCACGTAAGAAGTACATTGTGAAGCACTAGAGGTTACAACTGTAATGAAATATTGTATGTAGTCTACATTTACATTTACAAACTATTTGGGTTATATCAGAGCCTGCTTCTGCTTAAACTAACCATTTTATTAGTGGACGGCGACTAGATCCGTCCTAAGTAGAGCGAAATTGAGGTAGCAACAGCAACGGCAACGGGTAGCAGCAGAAGTAGCTTTAGCGATAGTGGTAACCAGCGTTGCCAGGCATCTAGATTTTTGAATATATATCCAGATAGGCAGATTTCATATACAGTCTTGCAGATTTTTCAGAAATAATCCAGATTTGTTCAGATTTTATTTTCCCTGCCTCACAAAAAGGTCATCACTGCAAATATCGCACAAAATTTTACAACTTTGTCACCGCAAATGTTGCGTACCTCAAGAATTTCATTGGAAAAAATTACCTTTCGTCCCACACAATGACTGCCGATTTTTTGCTTTTTCCCGATATCGATAAAATCGAGCAGCGTCAACGGCAGGTGCAGCAGCACTATTTGTTCCTCTAGTAAAAAGTTGTTCTCAGGAGCATTGGTCAGCACTTCCTCTTGTGAAAAGCTCTGCCATATTTTGGCATCTCAAAAACGTTTTGGAATGCTGGCAATTGAAACCTGTCGGTGGGAAGCTGCGTAGCCGCAAGATTAGAGAGTCCGCTTTGATAAGCGGGTGGTTGTGGGTTCGAATTTTACAAGAATCATGCCATTCGACGTCGAAAAATAAAATGACATAAGCATGGGTACACTCTGAGGCTCTCGATTTACTTTTCCTTCACGCTGAATTCTACACAATACCTCGCCATAACTTTCTCTGTACAAAATAAGTTCCTCTTTCAATAAAACTGGCCAGAAAGACGCACAACGAAACTTCTCCAGGAAATTGTAATTGGCGATATTTAGCAAAGAAAGGATGCTCGGTATAGTGGAGCCGTAAGCATGAAAAAAAGGGTAAAGTTATATTGCAAACAAGAGCGGATCAAATAATAAGCATACCACTTCTCAATGGCGATATTGATAAAAATAGAAGTGCGGAATACAGCAGACATCCGGGCATTATCTTACAATAGATCAACGATTCAGAGATGAAGTCCATACAGGAAAAAAGCCTATCGGTTGTCAAATTTCCAGCGTGAAAACAGTTTTCCACTGTGTTATTAGTAGAATGACCTATTTCCACTATTGTGGATAGCACTCAGTGTTGCGAAATTTCGACACAGAAAAATGAAAGTGATCCAACAGCAGGTTCACTCTCACTCACTTCAAACTGATATTGAGTGTCACCCAAGTCAACTATCAGTCAATAATCATGTCTGTCATATAAATGATATATCTTAATTATTATCTAAATTATTTTATCTGAGCCAATCTATTGCATGAAGTCAATGGAGTAGGTAGGCACCTTCATCCTACACCGCATAAACATCGCTAGAGCAACATAGCGTGTGCGAAATCACAGTAATGCTGCTAGTCAGCATTACCACTGTCAACTGATTGGCGCTGCAAGCAATTATCACTGTCAGCTCGTTCGTGTTGATACTGGTATTCGTAGTATTTAGTTTCAACTGAGAATCTATCACTGACAGTGAAAATTTGCAACCCTGACAGAGATGCGATCATCTCTGCGTCATATCCGCTATTAAATTAAACAACAAATTGTCTTTTTGAGAACAAATCAAATAATTAATTGAAGAGTAAATACTTTCGGATAGAAGCATTGGCCGGCACTTCTACCAGTTGACGTAGAACTACATTGAGCTGTTCGTTACGACACTTGCATTGTTGCATTCGGGAGTGATCGCAAATTCTTTGAATGATAGACGCTAAAATTACGATAGACTATCTTACATCAATTTCAATAAATTTTATTCAACACTAATGAACCCTCTCTGGAAATAATGTGGCCCTGAAAAAACTCTGGGCTATAACTAACACAGTAGGCTGATCCGTCAATACTCTGGTATTTAGCCATTATTATCAAGATCATCAACTATTAAAGACCACAGTAGAACAGATATCGCATGATCTATTGTGATATGGCCCAGATGTTTTCTGTATTCCGCATTTCATATTATTGGCCAGTATCACTATTGAAATGAATGATATGCTTTTTTCATTTATATCCGTGCTTGTGTGTAAGATTTTACCCTTCCGTTTCAAGCTTACTGCTCAATAATACCGAGCCTCTTTCTATCCTACCAATATCGCCAAATTATAATTCCCTGGAGTGAGACTTCACATAACGTTCCTCTCTGGTCAGGTTTATTCTAAGAGGGACTTATCATGTCAAGAGGAAGGAGTCTTATCGAAATCTCGTTCCCCGTGCCAATATCGCCAATTAAAATTCCCTGGAGAGGATAAATGTTCTCATGATCAGTTTTATTATAAGAAGGACTTATTTTGTCAAGAAGAAGGAGTCTTATCGAACCTCGTTCCTCCAGCAAAGATCGTGCCATAATCACAATTCCCTGAAGAGAAACTATTATACGTTACTCAGACCAGTTTTATTATAAGAGGGACTTATTTTTGTTAGGATGAAAGTCAGCAGGGATACTACAGAATTCAGCTTGAAGGAAGGTTATGTAGTAAGGAGCCTGAGTATAAACCCATGTTAAAGTCCTTTGACAACCAAATGGCCTGATTCTACTAAGATTCGAGCTCACGACCACCCGCTTATCAAAGCGGCTCTGTAACCTTGCGGCTACGAAGCTTCCCATCTTATGCTTATGTAAGGGCTTACATATTTCTCTTTTTGATAACATCCCGTAAATTCGTTGAATATCGCAATTGTCAAAACCACGTTTCTGCATAGCGTTGAGTCATGGGATGAATTATCGAATGCTCCTTCTATATCAAGCAACTCCACAAGTGAATTTTTTTGCCGCTAAATAACAATATTACGAAGTGCTGTAACAAACAATTTACCTTCCTGATATGCAAACTGATATTTGCTAGAAGGAGTTTTCGAAAGATATAATGAACTAATGAGTTGAACGATTTTTTTTTCATTGCTTTGAGAACGATCGACGATAAGCTGATTGTCCTAGAGCAGTGGTTCTCAACCAGGGGTACGCCTACCCTTAGGGTACGCGGAAGAAAAATCAGTAATGGCGAACAAAGCAATTGTTTTATAATACTTCATTTGTTGTTTAAACTTGCTCTTAAAACATGACTGTAGCAATCAAACAAATCATAATTTAATTTGAAACCTTAACTAGACTACCACAACATGATCAACCACTGCTCTCTCGCACTCGGCGAAACATTCCAAGCCAGGGGGTACGATTGATTCGGAAAATATCGCCAAGGGGTACGCAGGCAAAAAATGGTTGAGAATCGCTGTCCAAAATGAATTTGGTAAAGTTTTGTTTTTATTATTGGTATTGAGCTTGAACTTGATGACCGCACATTTCGTAGTTGCTCCTCCGTGATCGATCTGAGCTAGTTTTTTTTTAAGTAGCTAAGTCGCTGTTAGTAGCTTAGGTATTTAAGATAAATATTAGTGAGAAATGAGTATGTGTGTCCAATCACAAATGGTGACTTCTCAACACTGTTAGAAATTTGTAATTTTAATTGTTAGGATTTTTTTTTCGCATTTAAGACTTATCGTTCGTAGGGATTTAAACCTACTTGTCAAAAAAGGGGAAGTAAACTTACAACTAACTCAATTGCTAACTTATTGGCTATGAAGAGAGCTTATCGTAGCAATTGAGGATTGCAACGATTTTTGTCGAAAATTGTTAATAATTTTATTTGACATAGCTTCTAACGGTTAAATGCCAGTGAGTCGATGTAATTCGAGTGTATCAAACCAAGGAGGGCGCTTCGAAATCATTTTCAGAAGTTTATTCTGAATCCTTTGAAGCGTTTTCTTGCTTGTTGAACAGCAACTTGACCAGATCGGTACAGCATAAAGCATTGCTGGTCTGAAAATTTATTTGTAAATCAAAAGTTTGTTCTTTAAACAAAGATTAGAATTCCTGTTTATGAGAGGATATAAACATCTCGTATATTTGATGCACTTGGCTTGTATACTCTCAATGTGCTCTTTGAAAATAAGTTTTTTATCGTAAATTCGTCCCAAGTACTTAATTTTGTCCGACCAACTTAAAATAACCCCATTCATCTTGATAACGTGATTATTGTTTGGCTTGAGAAAAGAAGCCCCAGTCTTATGGGGAAAAATTATCATCTGAGTTTAAGAAGCATTGGGAGAGATTTTCCACTTTTGCAAGTAGGAAGAAAAAATATCTAAGACTTTTTCCTTTCACGGAAATGCTTGTGTCATTGCAGAACAATGACTTTGTGCATCCTGGAGGCAAATCAGGAAGATTTGAAGTGAATATGTTGTACAGGACTGGACCCAAGACTGAACCTTGAGGCCTTGCTCTGACAGGAAATCTATCAAATTTTGAATTCTGATAGTCAACCTGCAGAGTTCGATCAGTAAGATAATTTTTTAAAATTTTGATTAGAAAAACTAGAAAGTTCAAAGTTTGCAATTTCGCAATCAAACCTTTATGCGAAACACTCTCGAATGCTTTTTCTATGTCTAAAAGAGCAGCCCCAGTGTAATAACCTTCAGATTTGTTAGCTCGTATCATATTAGTAACTCTGAGCAATTGATGAGTAGTGGAATGCCCATGGTGAATCCAAACTGTTCTTCTGCAAAAATTGAATTTTCGTTCATGTGTGACATCATTCTGTTAAGAATAATTCTCTCAATCAGTTTACTTATCTGAGCTAGTGAAGTTGCACAAGGAACCACAAGGCTACTTGGGACTAGTTTGCCATCTTTAGTGTACAACAATTCAGTAACTACCGCTTTGTATAGATCGATAAAGCGGCGGACACGTCCTTACGATCGATCGTTTGGGTAAGTAAGAATGTTTTTAGGAAGGATAATAAAGAAGGAGGTGTAACAGTCGTTGCTGTTGGAGACCGAGTTTATCCTGCATCTCCACGACTGCGACGGAAAGGAAGGGTTGTGTCATCGTGGTAGGTTATTGAGCCGAAAAATGTGCGCACGACGTAAACTTATTGCGAAGACGAACGATGAGTATCTTTTTGTCGGAACCTACGGGTCTATACGAGCACTGCGCGGGAATACTATTCATCAACAGAAGCATCCGAGTGTTCAAATATATGTTTATTACTATTCCCGAGTACCCTTGGAAGAGCGAATGCAATTCGGCAGGCACGAGTTTTGAAAGGTATACGCGGTCAAACGGTTAGACCGAGCTAATCTCTGCACTGCCGTGGCTGCTGGGATAAGGAAGGTTTGTGATTTTTGTTGCCGTCATGCGGGGCTTTCTTTGACATGTGGGGCTACTTTAGAAATTTCAGTTTTAAGCTGTTTCTTAGCAAAACTACATTTTAAACTTATGTATTATCTACTACCTGTTGGTAAAACAGTATATTTTGCACCATACTGAATAAAATGTTCTCAAAAATCACTCGTTAGTACTTGTAAGAACACGGCTAGTCTTTAGTAGCCGTGCGAAAGTTAATTATAGTTGCTGAAACTTCTATTTCAAAATCGATGTTCTTGTTGACCATTATTTCTGATAGGCCGAAAACTTCTTTAAAAAACTATTTCTTTTTCATACTTGGCTATCAGTTTGATAAGATTTCAGTTAAAGATTGTTATTTTTGCAAAAATATTTGAAACGGCTATCTTTTTGTCAGCCATTTTTATGTTTGTATGATACAAACTATTTTTTTTCTTCACATATTATGATACAAACTAATCGGAAAACCAATAATTTGCGGAAATATACTAAATAAACTCCAGGCATGCACTTTTGGAAAAACATTCACGGGAATGTCTCAACAAAGTTAAAACCGGAGACATGTCCATCACGGAAGCTGCAAGGCAGCTTAAATACAGTCAGCGGACTTTTTGCTTGAAATAGGTCCTTATATTATAACTTTTAAAAAGAAATTACGATTAAGTTAAAAAAATGTATTTTCGTTTAGACCATCGATTTCTTAAACTGTCCAAAGTAGCCCCCAGTCGGAAGCAACAAATAACTTTTTAATAGCTACATAAACTTTTTTTTATTTCTCAATGATTCTAAATAAAATATGTTAATAATTTTTAATCTTCGAATTTTTTTTATTGTACAGTTCCCTCCCTGTCCCCTGCGTGGTCTTTTTGGTATTTTGACCCCTCCTATCCCCCAACCTCCTAAAGACCAAGTGATTTGGGACAACTCCTTAGTGCCTGTATGCATACCAAACCAGGTCGAAGGACGAGTAACCGAACAATATATACAAAATAGTTATGCAAACTGGATAAAGTAATACATTCCGATCAACCGAGATGGTAACAGTCACGGCATTACAGCTGTTATGACACATTCGACGGGCGACACAAATTGGAAATCGATTAACAAAGCGCACCAGCTATATGACAATCTCATGAATTTTTATGTCTTATCTAATTCTCATCGAACTGCTGATTCTTGCTGCTTGGCTGAGTGAACAGATGGTTACCGTACGAGGTCTAATATTTGTTTAGTTATAGGTAATGCCTAAACCGCGATTTTTCAAACGTACATTAGTTTAATGTGTAATTCTTTTCTCTATTCATATTCAATTACTCGTGATTCCATGGTATTATTTTCGAATTCACCGGTAACCGGTGGAGTTTTGGTCTAGTCGTGTCCAATACGCTTACCTTCATTAAACCACCAGCAAGTATGCCGTTCACATATACATGTATTACCAAAAATGTACGTATAAGATGAAAAAAGATAGATATTTCGGCCGACATGCTAACAAAAACCTGTGAGCTTTAAACCGTAGAATTAAATCAAATTAAACTGACACTGATTAATTAATACAAACTATTCACTTTGTCAGGAATCGAAGCGTGTAAACCGGACTTCGAATCACGGTAGATGATCAGGTACTCGCCAACATCATTATTTCGTAGCTTTGCAACAAACAAATTAGCAATCGCTAAAAATTGTTATTTTTCTCTTTTAAAGCTTCAGTCTTTTGCTAAAGCAAAATTATTTCTCGCTGTGTGCCAGAAATATAAACATCAAAGCGCCGTCGAATCCATAAGCGATACTTAAGTATAGTGGGTAAAACCATTTTTATTCACCAGTAAAGGTTACGAGTGTCGAAGCTGTGGTATTTACTTGATGCTCTCGAAGCGGGTTTCTTTTGGAATGTCCGCATTTGCAGGACGATGATTCATTTTATTCTGCAATCTCGCTTTTCAAGTAAATAAGAGATTGATTTTTTCAGTAACTTTCGCGTAGTGTGAATACCATGACTTTTCACTCAATGGCGTCACTTTACTCGGACTCGAGCCAGACGGGTGTCATAACTTGTTGCTTGCAAGACTACGGTAATTTTCCACCCACGAAAATTTGAAACCGCGACATGACGCGGCAAAATAAAAAAAAACAAAACAAATTGTTTCAAGGATATAATTACGTTTCCCGTTTCGTTTGTAACGAGCCGGTACTAATCTGCTGTCTAGAAATGTGGCAGCCATAGCCGTTGTTTTCGGTTTTGTCTTGATTGCGTCACATTATTGATGGTGAAGACGGTACCGATGACAGTTGTCAGCGGTGTACCGCCGAACGTTTGAAGAACAGCTTCAGTGGTCAAACGCATAACTATGCCATGAAATTATTATTACTGACGAAAAAAAAATCTCAAAAGAAGTGCAAACGATCAAATTTATCAGTGGAGTCAAGTTGTAATGATGGAGACGATAAAGCCAGAATCAACTCAATTGTAAAGGAGACGCATGGTTATCCCTCGAAGTGAGACAATTCCTCTTCCGATACCTCAAAAAAGCTCTGCTGACTTAATCGCTGTCGCAATTTATAAACTTCTAATTGTGCTGAACACTCAACGAGACTGTCTTGATAGTTGTTATAACCAATCCCGAAGCTCTGAGCACCGGGAGTTCGTGGTGTAAGGTTAGCAGTACTATCGTTATTGTAATAAATTTTGGCACACGAATTGTTACGGCCTTTCTCCCCGTACTTGCTCGCTCCGTACCACGAAGACACGGACAAATTTCCACGGCAAACTTTTTCCGCTTCGTAACAGGCGCATTAATTATAACGTCGTTAATTTTGCTCGAGTGCTGCAAAAAAAGCGAGAACTCAACTAATACCCGGAGCAGTCTGGAAGCTGGTTTACTTCACTTCGGGACTGAAGGAAGAAAATTTTTCGTTGCTCAAGAATGATTACAATAATGTTTCGCAGGAAATCTAATCATATTTCCGCGGCTTCGAAAGCACGAGCAGGAAAGGAACTGTGGAACGGTGGTCAACTCGGGTTGAGTCTGCTAACTGAAGCGCAACAACAAAGTGGTGTCCGTTGATGGCACGACGGGAAAATTGGCACTGGAATTACAACAACCACAAGCTGGAGGGCCCCGGCATTCTCCGCGCTGTGTGAGTGCCAAATGAAAGTTTATTTTCCAAGTCCACAGTAAACTAATACACAAGACAGAACGCTACGGCAGTCACTGCAGTGGCTCTGTATTCCAAGCCGTTTGCGGCCATTCATAGCTGGCAATGGGTTCCGTCCGGTTCCGTTCCGACTATGAGCAGTTTTTACCTTTTTGTGACATTCACACCCGACTTTTTTCCTGCTGCTGCTGTGCCGCTACTGCTACTGCTTTTACGGAGTAAATTATATTTACTGCTCATTTCACTTAGTCGGCTCATTAATCTGAGCCCCGAATATAATAAAGTGCGTGTAAATTATCTGCTGCATGCTCGGACGGTTGGCTGCACTCAGTGGCGGATTTCGTTCGCAGATTAGGTGTTTTGGCACCAAGTTGTTTTTGGTTTACTGCTCGCAACTGGTGAATGTGGAGTACGAATGTAAAGCTGTAATTATGCCTTTATGTCAAGAAAAAGTTTCAACACGGAAGTCATGCAAAATGTTTTTTTTTTTGTGGCCTGAGAATAAGTTGGGAAGACTGAGCGTGATCTACTGACATTCGAAAACAGTCTAATGACTGCTCTGGTATGCGAATCTTTTATGTTTGTTGTAGTTTTTGTGAAAATATCAAACATATAGCTTGTTTAAATTTTTGTCATAAAAATACACTTACACTATTATTGCTGTCTAAATCAAGAATATCACTGGTAAGAAAGAAACTTCGCATGAAAAGTGAAAAAAAAACTCAAGTGACGTTTTCAATAAAAATGAGACACATCACAACGTTCTCTCCCTCGTGACTAATACGACTTTCGCTTTGTATTTAACTACCATAACTTAACCCAGTGACATCGTCCAAATGTACAGTGTGGTGAATTAAACATGATATGTGCGTCTCTAAATTGAGCTCCCCGCCAATACGGGAATTATGGTGGGTTAGTCCTTTTTATGACTCATTTGCATTAGCTAAGCCGCAGTCGCGCCTAGTATGTGTAGTAAACTAATAGCGCTCGGTAAACAGACACTGGTGCGGCAGATTTCACGACCATTTCGTATGTTTTCTACGGCACTTGAAACGATCTCCCCTCTTCTTCCCGGACAGTTTGGTGATTTACGACAAAAGTTGGCGTAAATTCGATTCTCGGCTGGAAAAACGACGTCTAATAATACTTTTATGTGGTAATTCACGGTGCTAGTTTCGCCAAGAGTGTACTCAAAGTGTCGTCGTGCTTGTTTAGATTTACCCCGTGAGGGAACAGAGCCAACGATGGCTATCGTTGAATGAGTTGCATAAATGTGATATCTGCATTGCTATAATCACTTACTCGCAATTACCGCAAGAATACTCAACACACATGGAGTGGGGCGAATCTGCCCGTTATCTTATTCCGAGATCGTAACTCACCTGCAATGAAACGAGAAAAGTAAATGCACATTAGAGAGTAGCATATACACACACTGCCGGTAACCGCAAGTCAGTCCCATCTGTAATTTTGTCAATTTTGAGTTAGCATCGGATTTTGGCCTATCTTTGAGTGTATTTTCAGATGAACCGATAAAAAATAGTGGTTTGTTCAACAAAAGTGGAAATCAACACCAAGTCGAATTGTCCCTTTATGAAAAGTAACCGCAAGTCAGTCCCAGAGGAAAAATAACCGAAAGTCAGTCCCAATTGAAAAAAAAACATGCATAATACAATAAAATGAACGGGTAGTGAAGAAGTGAACTTTGACATGACCGTCTATATGAAAATAAGTTATCTAGTAACACTTATCAATTATTGAGATTATTTTTAGATCAAATTGGCAACGAATAACAACACGCGCCCTACAGGGTGACAAAAAAGTCCGGTCACACAGGAAAATCTCAATATTTCAAAGAGTAAGAAGAAAATCTGAATCTGGCTCTCATAGCTTTATTCAGTAACTCATAAAGATACTTCCGGACGATATCTCGGAATTACACCACCTTTCTCTGATCGAACCAACTTCAGACGTCTCGGAAAGTCATCGCAAGCGGCGCGCACGTGCTCCATCGGCATCTCGTCCCAGATTTTCGTGATAACTCGCTTGAATTGCTCCAAATTTGTTATTTTATAGTCGTTCAGTTTCGACATCATGTATCCCCACCCGCAATAATCCAGTGGATTCAGATCCGGGGACGACGGAGGCCATTCATTCTTCGAAATGAAATCGGTCAAGTTTTCCTCACATCACGCCTGAACAACCTTTGCGGTGTGGGATGGGGCGCCATCTTGCTGGAAGCAGTAATAATCGTCTTCAAACAATAGTTCCGCTTGAAGCAGAACATTTTTATTCAAAACCGTGTCCAGGTAGTACGCTGCGTTGATTTTGACCCCTTTATCGATAAAAATAAGAAGCAGTTTACCTCTCTTGCAAATGGCTCCCCAAACCAACACTGACGTCTTATTTTGGAACCGAAAAACGTTCAGCTTGTCCGCAGGAGCTTGCTGGAGGCTCACACTCCAAACTCTATCATTTTGGCGATTGACTGTTTGCTCCAAAACGAACAGCTTCTCGTCCGAAAGAATAATCTCGTCATCTGCGCGCCAACCGAGCAACTCCCGCGACCGTTGGTACCTCTTGTCCATTGTAGCTTTGGTAACCCCATGAACCACCTGTTTTTTGTACGGTGTAAGTTTTAAATCCTTGCACAGAAGCAGGTGGATTGATTCTCGGTTCATTTTAAGGTTTCTGGCCAGCTTCCGTGCAGATTGGGCGGGATTCCGGCGGATCCGGTCTCGTATAATCTTTTTCAGCCTTGGAGTTCTCACAGACCTTGGTCGTCCAGATCGTGCCTTGTCCTCGGTGCCTCCGGTCTCTAGGTACCGATTTATTGTCCGGTACACGATTCTCCGGTTGATTCCGAGCGGTTTTAGGTGTTTGAATATGTGTCCGGGTTTGTACACTTTCACATATTCAGCCAAAAAAAGCTGCTCTTACTTCTGCCATGGCTCACAACTCAATGTAATCAAACTGCACAGAAACGAAACTCTGCCACTTTAGGCAGCGAAGTTAACCCTTTCATTTGACATATAGATGGCACCAGAGAGATGCAACGTGTAGGCTACAGGCGACCCCAAAAAAGTGTGACCGGACTTTTTTGTCACCGTGTATACCATCAACATGGCAATGTGACTGACTTGCGGTTACTTTTCTCTTCGGTGTAGAATGTAACGGCAAGTCAGTCACACTCAAGGTTTTAATCATGAAATCAATGATTTCATTTGTTTTAACAACGTAATTTGTGTAGGCTAGTATGCAAACTATATTTTGGCACGAATATTGTCAAAATAATTCATCTTAAATAAGTGATAAACGAGCGAGAATCTTTCGAAGCTGTTTTCTCGATTTCATATTTTTACAGATGGGACTGACTTGCGGTTACCGGCTGACACTTCTATATAATATACAAGCGACTCAATGACGTTTCGTGCTGCCTCCTGGCGATAAACCAAATCGTATTAACACTCAGCCTATATACCGGCAAGGCTGAAAGACCGACCATCCGACTTACCGTCGGATAACAATTATCTGCTGTACGAATATAGGATGGCTCAACACTTTTAGGAATACCTATTCTTTTCTAACATAATTCAAATAATTGTCAACGATTCTTTCAAAAAAAATTCAAATACTGTGAAATCAGTCTTTCATTTATTTTACGCAATAAAATGCCTGAGACCTTAGCATATAATTAACAGTACAAAACTAAATTCTTCAGAAACTGTTGTAATTTAAGTTTTGCAATAGAATCAGCACATTCTGTAGGTTCTTGTGCCATTCTAACGATAACAATACCGACCGACCCCAGCTGTGGTGCAGTTGGACTTTAGTACTGTCGCGAGTACACAAAAGCAACAACAGTCTAATTAGAAAAAAATTACGGTGGACGTTTGATGAGCTAAAAGGCGCAGAATTATAATAGTTTCTTTTTACGCCCTACACGACGACCGTCTCCATGAGCCAACGCGAAGCTACGAACCTTGAAGGCTCTGGGGCCGGCCTGTCTCGCATGTTGCCAACCCATTCGGAGCCACTTCCGGTTTGCATTTGTTACCGACGGTCGTGCCGTCTCTGCAGCAGCAGCAGCAAATAGTTGTAATTTATAATGGCCGTTATCAGATGGGTTATTTTCTGACTGGAAAGTTATCGTTATTTTTTTCGTCACCAACGAAACTATTTGTTTCAGCATGCTCAAAGGTACCATATAATTTTTTTATACCAAAGAAATGTCAACCTTTGATTGAAGACGTCAATAAATACTAGGTAAGCAGGTAGAAGAGTAACCTATAAATGTTGAGACAATTCCTCCAATAATAAAACAGGCATGCAACGAGGAAAAAGCAAACAGAAACGCAATTGCAACATTGTTGCAGCTAAGTTCTTAATTAACTCGTCGCCTTTGTACACAATCAACGTCGGTGACGACGGCTGGAAGACGGACTTTCGCATCAGCGAGCATGAAAATGTATATTAACTGTGCCCGCATAAAATGCAGCGGAAACAGCAGCAGCTGGGAGGTTTCCTCAAATCACGAAACATGCTTTTGCGCTCTGGTGATGATCGGCTTAATCAACAGGTACTGCAAATGGTCGAACTCGACAAGGCACGTCCGGGTATAAATAATGTAATTAGAAAATTCACCATTGCAACCGAGAATAATGCATAACAATCAGTTTGTGGACTGAATTTTATTAAGGTTGCTTGAGTGGAAAACTTTACTTATTCCTACTATCAATGCGCAGCTTTCTCTTCTTAAATAACTATGGTTTATTTGTTTGTTGGACTGAAAAAATATACTATACACAAAACAGAAGGAGTGGTTCCTTCGGATGAGAAAAAAACCGAAAACTTGAACTTTACTTTTTTTTAAATTAAAAAACCCCGCTCGTTAAAGTTCTGGTGAGCACAATTTATTTCCTAACCAAAGTGGCCACCCAGAATTAATTTTCGATTTCCCGCTTTTTTCCCGGTTTTCTCGATGCTATTTTTAAAATTTTGTTTTGTTTAATAAAAAATATAACAAAAACATTAGTTTGCAAGAACAGTGCTATAAATTTATGAAAAATAAATCATCTTCATCGCTTTCAGCTGTACGTCGACTGTAGTAAGTACTTTTATAGAGTCTTTAAAGCTGAAAGAAAAGAAATTGTCATGCGAACCATGTTCTATCGATAGAATTTAATAAGCATTTATTCATTTTGACCAATGCGTAGCAGTTTATTGGTTGGTAATGCCTTTTGTTTTGCTAAGTTTTTCTCTTAAGCTTAAGCTTAAGCAATATTTAAAAAAAAATTGTTTTATGGAAAATGCACCTTATTTATGGAACCTACATGCGCATGGAAGCATTAAATTGTCATCTTATTGTATCAATAGGTTTATGATCGTTTTCAGAGAAAAATATGTTTAAAAACCGAAGCTGTGCATGTATAATAATATTCTCGATTAACTTGAAAAAAAAACTAATTATCATGTAAACCAGGTTTTTTCAAGAGACTTTACCGTTTTAGACTGTATGTTAGTCTAAAATGCTATTTTTATATATTGTTCTGCTAGCTATTTTCTTAGCAGAACAAGGCATTTTTTGCTTTTTCAAAGCATTAAATTCGGCGTTATGGCATACAATTTTCAAGCCATACACTATTTGTTCTGCTGACTGTACTTTCAGCTTGAGTGATATACAATTTTTGACCTTTTTTTTATTTGCACATCATTGACAATCTTCGCCTTTTCGCGCTTACCTGCTTTATTTTGCTTTTTTTGTGTTTTGATAAGAAGAGCAGGATGAAAAAATTTAGAGCAAATTTGTAGTTAAAAGTTAAGTTTTACATAATTTTACAAATTTCCGTTAGATAGAGAAAAATCAAAATCCAATGATGCAGTATTATTTTAACAGTAATTCCAAGCTCATGGTAGTAAAAGCTCTTAATTCATGCGATTTTGAGATATTTTAAACTTAAGTTTGGAAATTTTCTGTTTCCTATGAAAATACGCTTCTTCGTGAGTTATTTGTGGTTCTTCAGCAGCAAACAGAAATTTATTGAGAAGTACGGTCAAAATACCACAATTTATTCTTTGTCAGCAAGAAGATTGGATAAATAAATCAAGAAATTGAACTGGTTGTGTATGGGACACGTCCGTAAGGTTGACGTAGAATTACGACAGCCTGTCATATGTACAGCATTGCAAAGTGAGCGAGAAAAAAACCTTTCTCCTCCTTAGGGTCCATTCAATAATTACGTAAGCATACTTTTCCACTTTTTTAAACCCCCCTCCCTCCCTTGTAAGACATCGTAAGATTTTTTGATACCCCCCTCCCCCTTATAAGATCTTACTGCCAGCATATATTGATTTTTATTCCAGTTTTATCATTATGAAGCAAGCGCAGTACTTCGTTCCCTCTTCTGTCCTTTATTCGAGTATTTCCGTAATTTTCTTTTCATGAATTTTACCGTCCACACTTTTATGAACATGATCATTTGAACAGCTACACTAACAATGGTTTTCTTACGTAAGATAATCAATTCACCCCCTCCCTCCCTTGTAAGATAGCGTAGGAAAATTGCACCCCCCCCCCTCCAGCCATATTTTCTTACGTAATTATTGAACGGCTCCTTACTGTTTGAGAACGAGACACATGCTACGTTTCTCAAGTCTTTCGCAAACAGAATTTCGAGATAGTCGTTATTCTTCATGCACCTGCCGGAGTAGCTGCTGCTGCTACACCGGCACGCAAAAACTCTTTTGTCTTGCTACTCAGTGACTGCAAAAGAGTATGCGAGTTACTGCTTGTAAGTAGGAGTACCTGACTAAAATTGCTCGACTAGGAGGACTAACAATGGTTTTCTTACGTAAGATAATCAATTCACCCCCTCCCTCCCTTGTAAGATAGCGTAGGAAAATTGCACCCCCCCCCCCTCCAGCCATATTTTCTTACGTAATTATTGAACGGCTCCTTACTGTTTGAGAACGAGACACATGCTACGTTTCTCAAGTCTTTCGCAAACAGAATTTCGAGATAGTCGTCATTCTTCAAGCACCTGCCGGAGTAGCTGCTGCTGCTACACCGGCACGCAAAAACTCTTTTGTCTTGCTACTCAGTGACTGCAAAAGAGTATGCGAGTTACTGCTTGTAAGTAGGAGTACCTGACTAAAATTGCTCGACTAGGAGGAGTGCTTGAAAAAATGTGCTCGAAAACGAGAATACTTGAAGACATCCACCCGATTTTGCTTCGTGCACCGACAGCCGAAAATGGGCGAAAAATCCTAAAATTATCGCGTACTGGAAAGTGTACGGTACCGGACGGCTTTGGTAAGTTTTTTACAGCAGTCTAATGCAAAACCAGCCGAAGCAAACCACTATCGAGGTAGTCCGATACCCTATTCTAAATTTTTTTTTTGTTCCAATCATCGCAATGCATCTTGAAACAATTGTCTTCGACTGGCTGTGCTCGCGAGTAGGGGAGTACACGCGAGTAGAAGAGTAACCGTGATTGTGTGTATATGATGTCGGGAGTGAATGGGAGTAAGAAAGGCTGCGGAAAAGAACCAGAAATAATACAGTCAAACTTGTTTTTGTGCGAGGGATAGGGACCGCACAAAAAAATCGCATAAAAAAATCATTTGAAACTTCACGTGCAGCTTCAAAACAATATTTCCACAGCATTATTGAAAAAAAAAAACTTTTTCTATGCGGTGGATAGGGACCGCATAAAAAAGAAATTCAGTTCAAAATAACTCGAAAGTTGTTGATTCTGATTTAGAATACCTATGAGAACAATTTTAAAACATCGGATTGATAAACGAAACTTTTTTAAACATGCAACTCCATTCAACCGCTTTCCTTCGTAGGCAAGCAATTCGTGACTTTTCCTACGTACAACTGGCTCAAATATTATTTTTTGGACGCAACACTTCTGTAATGCGTTGTAATTCATACCAAGAATAGGAAAAACTAAATGGCTGAAAAACATTCGTTGTTTTGCTTTCGTCTTGATTAGACGCAAATTGTTTATCTCCGTTTGATTCGCAAAATAACAAAACACGAGTTATCGTACGGGTGTTTTTTTTTTCGATTAGCTCTTGTGTGCGATAACAATAGCCTGCAATATATCGGCAGATACATCTTCTGCACACTGGTAGGGGCAGGCTACCCCGCCAGTGATCTGATACGCCGCTGATATATCAGCAAGAATAATTCTCCCGCACCGCTGTTACCCCGCTAGCAGCACGGACCATCATACGATCGAGCGAGTGGAAGTCAACTACAAGTGGCATCTACAAGGTCGAGTGTAAGATACGGCCACTGTGTCACAACACGAAGCTGGATCGTCATTGTTTGTTCTGCGGAGACACTCGATTAATTCAACTATCAGCCGTGAGGTCGTGACTTAGACGTTCGGTGAAGTATTCACTTTAGAATTTTTATCATTATTATTAATATTATTATTATTATTGTTATTTTTATTATTATTATTATTATTGTTAATATTACTATTATTGTTATAATTATTATTATTATTATTACTATTATTACTATTATTACTATTGTTATTAGTATTAGTATTACTGTCTTTTTTTATTTCGATCCATTGTAGTTTGAAAAATTGTTTTTAAAACTTAATATCAACTACCTGATCCCCCCACCCCCCCCCCACATTCGAATATTTATCGTTTGTGTGCGGTAGAGCGTAACGCTCCCGCAAAATCGACGACATGCAGGTGCAACTATTCCTGGATGTGGAAACAAATGGGGAAGAGATTGAGATCTCCCCCATCAATTCCCCTCTACCTTCCCCGCTACCTAGCCCTGTACCAAGGGTACCGGCAACACGGGTGAAAGCTTACCAAGATGCTTCGAAAGGTCCGTTCGTAGTTTACTTTAGGCCCATAAAGAAGCCTCTTAACATTATACAGATTGGCAAGGACCTGGCAAAACAGTTTTCGGCCGTAACCGAGATTACGTAGGTGAGGCCGAACAAACTGCGAGTTGTCGTGAGTAGCTTGAAGCAAGCAAACGAAATTGCTAGCTACGAGCTCTTTACAAGGGAGTACCGCGTGTACATCCCTGCCAAGGACGTGGAGATCGACGGTGTGGTTACCGAAGGAAGCCTCACGGTCGATGACATTTTGCGTCACGGGGTTGGCTGCTTCAAGAACCCCCTGATTCAAGATGTAAAGATACTGGATGTCAAGCAATTACATTCAGTATCCATCGAAGAAGGGAAGAAGAAATTACTCCCTTCGGATTCCTTCCGTGTAACATTCGCCGGATCCGCACTGCCGAACTACATCTCTTTGGACAGGGTTCGTCTGCCTGTACGCCTGTTTGTACCGCGGGTCATGCATTGCCAAAACTGCAAGCAGTTAGGTCATACAGCCACCTACTGCTGCAACAAGGCACGCTGCAGCAAGTGCGGAGGCAATCATGCTGAGACCGCTTGCAGTGAGGATACTGAAAAGTGACTTTACTGCGAGGGAACTCGGCATGACCTTTCGGCGTGTCCCGCGAACAAACAGCGCGAGGAAAAAATTAAGCGTTCCCTTAAGGAACGATCAAAACGCTCTTTTGCAGAAATGCTTAAGAGGGCTGAGCCACCCTCGACAGGAAACATCTTTTCCTTTTTGCCAACCGATGAGGGTACATCTGACGAGCCCATCGAAGGGTGTTCTTATGCCTTGCCAGAGGGATCTAGGAAGAGGAGAATGCTCAACTCTCCTAATCTTTCTCGCAAAGGTCGTAAGATAACCCCTAGCGGAATGACCAATAAGACAACACAGAAAGGAAGCGGTGAAAAAAAACCGAAGCAAGTACCCCCCGGTTTTAATTTCAAATCAAACCAGGAGTACCCACCGCTTCCTGGGGCACCAAAAACCCCTCGTGCACCCATTTCTCGATCAGAAGACATAAAAGAAACAGGGTTCATAAAATTCTCTGATATTGTGGACTGGATATTTAAAACATTCAACATACCAGATCCCCTTCAAAACATTCTTCTTGCTCTTCTCCCTACAGTGAAAACCTTTTTGAAGCAACTCACAGCAACTTGGCCCCTCATTTCAACTATCGTATCTTTCGATGACTAATACGTCGAAAGAGGTTAGGAATTTTGTCACTGTGTTACAGTGGAACTGCAGAAGTATCATCCCCAAATTCGATCTATATTCACATTTGATAAACACATACAATTGTGATGCGTTCGCGCTCTGTGAAACTTTTCTCAATTCAAATGACCAACTTAATTCCCACGATTTCAACATCAATCGTCGAGATCGAGACTCACACGGTGGAGGGGTACTTTTAGGGATCAAAAAGTGCTATTCTTTTTTCAGAATCGACCTCCCCTCGATCTCGAATATTGAAGTTGTTGCCATTCAAACGAATATGAAAGGAAAAGACCTTTGCCTTGTTTCGTTATATATTCCCCCATCCGCGCGGATTGAACAGAAGCAACTCCTTGATATAGCAGAATTGCTTCCCGCACCTTTTTTTGATTTTGGGAGATTTTAACTCTCACTGTTCGCTATGGGGGTCGCTGTACGACGACAACCGATCTTCTTCAATCTGTAACTTGATCGACGACTTCAATATGACAGTTTTGAATACTGGGGAAGCGACACGCGTACCTAATCCTCCAGCACGTGAAAGCGTGCTTGACCTATCCCTCTGCTCGACATCACTAGCGTTAGATTGCCAGTGGAAAGTTATCAACGATCCCCACGGTAGTGATCATCTTCCAATCGTTATATCAATTGCTAATGGTTCAACTCCCCCGAACCCAATCAATATTTCCTACGACCTTACACGTAATATTGATTGGAAGTGTTATGAGTCTATTATAGCGCAATCTATCGAGACTCACGAGGAACTTCCTCCGGAGGAAGAATACGCGTTCTTAGCTGGCTTGATAATCGACGCCGCGACTCAAGCTCAGACGAAACCGATACCCGGGGTAACGATTAGACAGCGCCCTCCCAACAAATGGTGGGACAAAGAGTGCTCTGAGCTGTACGTGCGAAGGTCCGCGGCGTATAAGGACTACCGGGAGTATGGCACTGTCAACCTGCTTCGAAAGTACGAGGCACTGGGCAGGCAGATGAAGAGCTTAGTAAAGGCGAAAAAACGCGGGTACTGGCGGCGGTTCGTAAACGCGTTGTCGAGGGAAACAGCAATGAGCACTCTTTGGGATACCGCCAGGCGCATGCGGAACCGTGACGTTTCGAATGAAAGCGAGAAAAGGTCTGTCCGGACTCTGTACCGGAACAGAAAACCTTTCGCGACGCGTTATTAGTAACTACGGAAGAGCCTCCATTTTCGATGTTGGAATTTTCAATGGCTCTCCTGTCGTGCAACAATAAGGCTCCAGGGTTAGATAGAATAAAATTCAACCTGTTGAAAAATCTACCCGACTCTGCAAAAAGACGCTTGTTGAATTTGTTCAACAAGTTTCTTGAGCTAAATGTTGTTTCGCATGACTGGAGGGAGGTAAAAGTCATTGCTATTCGGAAACCCGGGAAACCTGCCTCTGATCACAATTCATATAGGCCGATTGCGTTGCTCTCTTGCCTCCGGAAATTAATGGAGAAAATGATCCTCTTACGGTTAGACAAATGGGTCGAAACAAACGGGTTACTTTCAGATACTCAATTTGGCTTTCGCCGGGGCAAAGGGACGAACGATTGCCTAGCGTTGCTTTCTACTGAAATTCAACTAGCCTTTGCTCGAAAAGAGCAAATGGCTTCTGCGTTCATGGATATTAAGGGGGCTTTTGACTCTGTCTCTGTAGAAGTTTTAAGCGCGAAACTTCATTCGCAGGGACTTTCACCAAATTTGAATAACGTTTTGCTCAATTTGTTGTCAGAAAAGCATATGTATTTCTCACATGGCGATTCGACAACTTCCCGAATCAGTTACATGGGTCTTCCCCAGGGTTCATGTTTAAGTCCTCTCTTATATAATTTTTACGTCAATGACATCGATGATTGTCTTGCAAATTCATGCACGCTAAGGCAACTTGCAGACGATAGCGTTGTATCCATTACTGGTAGCGAGGCTAGCGATCTGCAAGGACCATTGCAAGATACCTTAGACAATTTGTCTGAATGGGCTCTTAAGCTGGGTATCGAATTCTCTCCGGAGAAAACTAAGCTGGTCGTTTTTTCTAGGAAGCATAATCCAGCTCAGCTGCAGCTCCTACTAACGGGTAAACGATCTCTCAGGTTTTAGTCGCTAAATATCTCGGGGTCTGGTTCGACTCTAAATGCACCTGGGCTTGTTATATTAGGTATCTGACACAAAAATGCCAACAGAGGATTAATTTTCTTCGTACGATTACCGGAACCTGGTGGGGGCCCACCCAGGAGACCTTCTAAGGCTTTACCAAACAACGATTTTGTCTGTAATTGAGTACGGGTGTTGCTGCTTCCGCTCCCAACAAAAACACACATTTGATCAAACTGGAACGAATACAGTATCGTTGTTTGCGTATTGCCTTAGGTTGCATGCAGTCGACCCATACGATGAGTCTTGAAGTGCTAGCGGGTATTCTTCCGTTGAAACATCGTTTTTGGAATCTCTCTTACCGGTTGCTAATTTGATGCACAGTTATGAACCCATTAGTAATTGAAAATTTCGAGAGGTTGGTCGACCTTCAATCTCAATCCAGATTGATGACTTTATATTTTGACTATATGGCTCAAGATATTCATCCTCCTTCATACGATTCCTCCAATGTCGCACTTTTAGATACTTCTAATACTGCTATATTCTTCGACACCACCATGAAACAAGACATTTCTGGTATCCCGGATCATTTGCGACCCCAAGAGATCCCTAAAATGTTTTCCAATAAGTTTAAACATGTTAGTTATGATAAAAGGTTTTACACTGACGGATCTAATCTAGATGAGTCCACTGGCTTCGGTGTTTTCCACGAAAATTTTACCGCCTCCTACAAACTAGATGCTCCTGCTTTCGTGTACGTCGCAGAACTTGCTGCCATTCAGTACTCTCTTGGGATCATCGAAACCCTGCCCATAGACCACTACTTCATCTTCACAGACAGTCTCAGTGCCATTGAGGCTCTGCGATCGATGAAGACTGTGAAGCACACCCCGTATTTCCTGGGGAAAATACGGCGGTTTTTAAGTGCTTTAACAGATAAAAATTACCGGGTTACCTTAGCGTGGGTCCCTTCTCATTGTTCCATTCCGGGCAATGAAAAGGCTGACGCTTTAGCTAAGGTGGGTGCTATTGATGGCGATATTTATGTAAGACCAATTGCTTATGATGAATTTTATAGCATTTTGCGTCAGAGAACATTCAACAGTTGGCAATCATCATGGAACTCAGATGAATTGGGACGGTGACTACATTCCATTTTTCCTAAGGTATCGACGAAAGCATGGTTCAAGGGGTTGGATGTAGGTCGGGACTTCATTCGCGTGATGTCCAGACTTTTGTCCAATCACTATACGTTAAACACGCATCTCTTTCGTATAGGGCTTGTAGACAGTAATCACTGCGTTTGTGGCGATGGCTACAATGACATCGAGCATGTTGTTTGGTCGTGTACCGAATACTGTGGTGTTAGGTCTGAGCTTATAGATTCCCTTCGGGCCCGAGGAAAACAACCGAACGTACCCGTTAAAGACATTCTGGGAAGCGGTGATCTCCAGTACATGACACAGCTATACGGGTTTATAAAAAATGCTGGCATTAAAATTTTATTTCTTTTATCTATTTGCTAGAATACAATTTCTGTCACAAACTGAAAGAGAATGATACACCCGGCTGGAGACACTAAAACGAAGACTCGGCACCTCTATGTTTACGCAGACACCTCAGACCAAAACTGCTCAAATAGAACATCAATGGTTAGCCACGTACAAATGAATACATTCTGTAATATAAAATAGTTAAAAACAAAATTGTAACACCCCTCCTCTCACCTTAAATCCCCACTAGCTCGTAGTCGGCCGCGAGAATAAAAAAAAGGCCTCCCTCTTTTCCCTGCTAATTAAGAATTGAAAAAAAAATGTACTTGGCTCAGTTGAACATAAATTGTATCGTGCCGTGTCAAATAAACTATTTAAAAACTAAAAATGGCTGAAAATGTTGTTGCAAGTGGTCCGTTTTCATAAGCCGCACAAAATAAAATCGCACAAAAACAGTCGCACAAAGAAAATAATCGCATAAAAAAAGTCGCACAAAATAAATTTCGCACAAAAAAGAGTCGCACAAAAACAGGTTTGACTGTACTCCAGTGTGTGCTATCGGTGGCAACAAGAAATTGAGGTGTTGCATGCTGTTTTTGAGCGAGACTTACTCGATTGGGTTAAATAGCAGTAATAATTAACTGGGAAATACGGCTTTTTCAGTCTTAGGGGTGTATCAAAACGCTACTAGGTTTTATGTCCGACGTTTCGGCCTTTGAACTTGGCCTTCCGCAGGGGATATAAAGTTGTACCGTTTTTCGTTCCAGAGTCCATTTTGGTGTTAGCAAAGGTGCGATAAAAAGCCCGAGAAAAAGAAATTAAATCCACCAACGCATCGTGCTTTGTGATGTGGTACTTTGAAAGAGATCCTACAGACAGCTTTGACAACTTATCGTAAAGCTTTGTACACTGAACGAAAAACGGTACAACTTTATATCCCCTGAGAAAGGCCAAGTTCAAAGGCCGAAACGTCGGACATAAAACCTAGTAGCGTTTTGATACACCCCTAAGACTGAAAAAGCCGTATTTCCCTTGAAATTTCATGTTACAGTCATCTTTAAATTTGAGTAATAATTATCTTTCAAATCTCTCTTTTTTAATAATTGGTACTAAACCTGAGGAGGAGTGTTAGTAAACTAATCCCAAGTTGCCATATACGTGGTTCCCTATGCAACTTCACTAGCTCAGATCCATCACGAAGGAGCAACTACGAAATGTGCGGTCGTTCAAGCCCAAGCTGAAGAGGAGTGTGATTAATTGTTTAAAGTACCAAAAATAATGTTGAAGGTTGCTGAAACCAATTTGTTGGTAGAGCACATATTCACCGTTAAACGGACCAACAAACGGTTGGAAATAAATAATGTGATGATTCTGATGAGATTCAAAATCTCGTCTTTGGTCTTTGGATGCTATCCGGATTCCACCCTCATTAAATGGAATTCGGTATTCAAATTGGCGTCTGTAGTGGATTTTTGGCCTCTGGCCATCACTCCGATTCTGGGAGTGCTAATGATAAATGGTGTTTGGTCGTTTTCAGCTGTTTTGAGCTGAGCACCTATTTGGTTCTGGAATCATCCATATCGGGTGATGATCTAGGCTGTTTTCCAGAAACCGGCAACTCCCATCTTGCAAGTCAAAATGGCGTCTAACGGTAAATTCAAGCCTCTGAATATCATCCTAAAAATACCAATACTGGATTAGACTCGTTTCCGGTTCTGATTGGTAAAAACATACGTTCATAACAAGGCACTACATTTTACTATGGTACAATCTTGAAATCACAATTTCCCGCATTCTGGTGGACGCGTACGTGATTTCCCAATCGGTTGCTGTAAGAATAGAGGAAATCCGTTAAAACTGACGGAGATAGAATTTAGAATATTTTTGAGACGCATTCGATGTTTCCGATATTTCAATTTGCACCCGTATCACAATTAAAAGCTTCCTTCCTTGAATTATTTCCTGAAAAACAGATCAACTTTTATTCGTGATTTGGCCCAGAAATTGAGAACGAGCTCTAGTGGTTTAAGCTCAAGAAACAGAAAGCGTGTTTGGGCCTTAACAAAAAAAAGCAAAATCGTGCCAAGATTGGAAGTTATTTTGGAATCGTAGTTTGGATGCGTGTAGACATGTTTTTGAGATTTTTTTTCGTTTTATTTATCAAATCACGAAATTCTCGATGGAACACAGCTGGGGACGTTGAGCGGGTTCGCCGACTTGGGTATTACATTGATGTTTAGCCGCTCTATCTCCTCCAACGATCACTTAAAGCAGTGGGCCGATGCCAGATCCGGCCAGAACACCGCGTCTTCACCCTTAAGGTATTTTTTATGAACGATGCAACTTCCAGCAGGTATTTCGTTCTATAAAGGCCTGAATGCACGCACGGCGTGACAACGCCTGAAGAAAATTGTCAGTACCTTATTGAAGCCATCCAATATGTCTTCTAGCATAAACTGCTTTTTGTCCTCTACACGGATGGCGCAATCGCGCCGTCTTGAGCTCCCTCGTCGGCACACCTACTTGTTACCATGCCTTGCAGTGTTTGGTTGTGGTCTGCGCAGAAGGCGGAAGGCGTTATGAAAAGTAAGCGCGATCGTCAATTGTCATTTCAAGATATTCTGTTTATGTTTGGACAGTTCCAAAAAAATTTCTTCTGGTTTAATTTTTTTTATATTTTTTTAATTGGGTGATTTTGATCATTTTTTCGGCAAACTTTGTCGTTCAGAAAAAACATTTGATGAAACAGCACACTTCTCGGTCAAAACTCGAATCATCAGGAGGCGAAAAATGATACTACACGGCGTTTCCAGCGCTTTCGCCAATAGAAGGCGAAACAAAACAAATTGTGCCATGTGGAAAGCACGATGCGTCTACAAGGAAGGCAGTCAAGTAGAAGGCGGTAAGCTAAAAGGCGAAGCTGGAAGATTCTGGAGAGAAAGCGTCCCAACGTGAGGCGCAATAACCCCTTCTAATTTGGATGGAGGAGGCGTCATTACGCCGAGTGTGTATTCGGGTCTCAAATATCCCCGGTGACGGCCGATCCGGAGCGAAAGAAAAGCGGCTTTCACATCCCCTTCTCATTCGTTGTTTTGCTCTCGTCTCGATTAGACGCAAATTGTTTATCTCCGTTTGAGTTCGCAAAATAACAATACACGAGTTATCGTGCGGGTGTTTTTTTTTTGTCGATTAGTTCTTGTGCTGCGCGATAACAATAGCCTGTTATATATCGGCAGAAACATCTGCACACTGGTAAGGGCAGGCTACCCCGCCAGTGATTCGATACGCAGCTGATATATCAGCAAGAATAATTCTCCCGCACCGCTGTTACCCCGCTAGCAGCACGGACCATCATACGATCGAGCGAGTGAAATTCAACTACAAGTGGCATCTACAAGGTCGCGTGTAGGACACGGCCACTGTGTCACAACACGAAGCTGGATCGTCATTGTTTGTTCTGCGGAGACGCTCGATTAATCCTACTATCAGCCGTGAGGTCGTGACTTAGACGTTCGGTGAAGTATTACCTTTAGAATTTTTACTATTATTATCAATATTATTACTATGTTATAATATTATTATTAATATTATTATTGATATTATTATTGTTATTATTATTATTATTACTATAATAATTATCATTATTATTATTACTATTGTTAATAGTAATAGTATTACTGTCTTTTTTTTTATTTGATCCATTGTAGATTGAAAAATTGTTTTTAAAACTTAATATCAACTACTTGACCCCCCCCCCATGTTCGAATATTTATCGTTTGTGTGCGGTAGAGTGTAACGCTCCCGCAAAATGGACGACATGCAGGTGCAACTTTTCCTGGAAGTGGAAACAAACGGGGAAGAAATTGAAATTTCTCCCATCAGCTCACCCCTACCTTCCTCTGTGCCCTCCCCTTTGCCAAGTCCTGTACCAAGAGTACCGGAAGTACGGGTAAAAGCTTACCCAGATGCCGCTGGCGGTCCCTACGTTGTTTATTTCCGGCCCATAAAGAAGCCATTGAATATTATTCAAATTGGCAAGGACCTGGCAAAACATTTTTCGGCCGTAACCGAGATTACGAAGGTGAGGCCGAACAAACTGCGAGTTGTCGTGAGTAGCTTGAAGCAAGCAAACGAAATTGCTGGCTACGAGCTCTTCACGAGAGAGTATCGCGTGTACATCCCTGCCAAGGATGTAGAAATCGACGGTGTGGTTACCGAGGGGAATCTCACTGTCGATGACATTTTGCGTCATGGAGTTGGCTGTTTTAAAAACCCCTTGATGCAAAGTGTAAAGATACTGGATTGCAAGCAATTGCATTCAGTATCCATTGAAGAAGGGAAGAGGAAATTCCTCCCTTCGGATTCCTTCCGAGTAACATTCGCCGGATCCGCGCTGCCGAACTACGTCCGCTTGGACAGGGTTCGTCTACCTGTACGCCTGTTTGTACCGCGGGTCATGCATTGCCAAAACTGTAAGCAGTTAGGTCACACAGCCACCTACTGCTGCAACAAGGCACGCTGTAGCAAGTGCGGAGGCAATCATGCTGAGAACGCTTGCAGTGGGGATACTGAAAAGTGTCTTTATTGCGAGGGAACTCGGCATGACCTTCCAGCATGTCCCGCGTACAAACAGCGCGAGGAAAAAATTAAGCGTTCCCTTAAGGAACGATCAAAGCGCTCTTTTGCAGAAATGCTTAAGAGGGCTGAGCCACCCTCGACAGGAAACATCTTTTCCTTTTTGCCAACCGATGAGGGTACATCTGACGATCCCGTCGAAGGGTGTTCTTATGCCTTGCCAGAGGGATCTAGGAAGAGGAGAATGCTCAACTCTCCTAATCTTTCTCGTAAAGGTCGTAAGATAACCCCTAGCGGAATGACCAATAAGACAACACAGAAAGGAAGCGGTGAAGAAAAACCGAAGCAAGTACCCCCCGGTTTTAATTTCAAATCAAACCAGGAGTACCCACCGCTTCCTGGGGCACCAAAAACCCCTCGTGCACCCATTTCTCGATCAGAAGACATAAAAGAAACAGGGTTCATAAAATTCTCTGATATTGTGGACTGGATATTTAAAACATTCAACATACCAGATCCCCTTCAAAACATTCTTCTTGCCCTTCTCCCTACAGTGAAAACCTTTTTGAAGCAACTCACAGCAACTTGGCCCCTCATTTCAGCTATCGTATCTTTCGATGACTAATACGTCGAAAGAGGTTAGGAATTTTGTCACTGTGTTACAGTGGAACTGCAGAAGTATCATCCCCAAATTTGATTTATTTTCACATTTGATAAACACATACAATTGTGATGCGTTCGCGCTTTGTGAAACTTTTCTCAATTCAAATGACCAACTTAATTTCCACAATTTTAACATCATTCGTCGAGATCGAGACTCACACGGTGGAGGGGTACTTTTAGGGATCAAAAAGTGCTATTCTTTTTTCAGAATCGACCTCCCCTCGATCTCGAATATTGAAGTTGTTGCCATTCAAACGAATATGAATGGAAAAGACCTTTGCCTTGTTTCGTTATATATTCCCCCATCCGCGTGGATTGAACAGAAGCAACTCCTTGATATAGCAGAATTGCTTCCCGCACCTTTTTTGATTTTGGGAGATTTTAACTCTCACTGTTCGCTATGGGGGTCGCTGTACGACGACAACCGATCTTCTTTAATTTGTAACTTGATCGACGACTTCAATATGACACTTTTGAATACTGGGGAAGCGACACGTGTACCTAATCCTCCAGCACGTGAAAGCGTGCTTGACCTATCCCTCTGCTCGAAATCACTACCGTTAGATTGCCAGTGGAAAGTAATCAACGACCCCCACGGTAGTGATCATCTTCCAATCGTTATATCAATTGCTAATGGTTCAACTCCCCCGAACCCAATCAATATTTCCTACGACCTTACACGTAATATTGATTGGAAGTGTTATGAGTCTATTATAGCGCAATCTATCGAGACTCACGAGGAACTTCCTCCGGAGGAAGAATACACGTTCTTAGCTGGCTTGATAATCGACGCCGCGACGCAAGCTCAGACGAAACCGATACCCGGGGTAGCGATTAGACAACGCCCTCCCAACAAATGGTGGGACAAAGAGTGCTCTGAGCTGTACGCACGAAGGTCCGCGGCGTACAAGGACTACCGGGAGTACGGCACTGTCAACCTACTACGAAAGTACGAGGCACTGGGCAGGCAGATGAAGAGCTTAGTAAAGGCGAAAAAACGCGGGTACTGGCGGCGGTTCGTAAACGCGTTGTCGAGGGAAACAGCGATGAGCACTCTTTGGGATACCGCCAGGCGCATGCGGAACCGTGACGTTTCGAATGAGAGTGAGAAGTATTCAGATCGCTGGATACTTGATTTTGCCAAAAAGGTCTGTCCGGACTCTGTACCGGAACAGAAAACCTTTCGCGACGCGTTTATAGTAACTACGGGAGAGCCTCCATTTTCGATATTGGAATTTTCAATGGCTCTTCTCTCGTGCAACAATAAGGCTCCAGGGTTAGATAGAATAAAATTCAACCTGTTGAAGAATCTACCCGACTCTGCAAAAAGACGCTTGTTGGACTTGTTCAACAAGTTTCTTGAGCTAAATATTGTTCCGCATGACTGGAGGGAGGTAAAAGTCATTGCTATTCGGAAACCCGGGAAACCTGCCTCTGATCACAATTCATATAGGCCGATTGCGATGCTCTCTTGCCTCCGGAAATTAATGGAGAAAATGATCCTCTTACGGTTAGACAAATGGGTCGAAACAAAGGGTTTACTTTCAGATACTCAATTTGGCTTTCGCCGGGGCAAAGGGACGAACGATTGCCTAGCGTTGCTTTCTACTGAAATTCAACTATCCTTTGCTCGAAAAGAGCAAATGGCTTCTGCGTTCATGGATATTAAGGGGGCTTTTGACTCTGTCTCTGTAGAAGTTTTAAGCGCGAAACTTCATTCGCAGGGACTTTCACCAAATTTGAATAACGTTTTGCTCAATTTGTTGTCAGAAAAGCATATGTATTTCTCACATGGCGATTCGACAACTTCCCGAATTAGTTACATGGGTCTTCCCCAGGGTTCATGTTTAAGTCCTCTCTTATATAATTTTTACGTCAATGACATCGATGAATGTCTTGCAAATTCATGCACGCTAAGGCAACTTGCAGACGATAGCGTTGTATCCATGACTGGTAGCGAGGCTAGCGATCTGCAAGGACCATTGCAAGATACCTTAGACAATTTGTCTGATTGGGCTCTTAAGCTGGGTATCGAATTTTCTCCGGAGAAAACCGAGTTGGTCGTTTTTTCTAGGAAGCATAACCCAGCTCAGCTGCAGCTCCTACTAACGGGTAAACGATCTCTCAGGTTTTAGTCGCTAAATATCTCGGGGTCTGGTTCGACTCTAAATGCACCTGGGCTTGTCATATTAGGTATCTGACACGAAAATGCCAACAGAGGATTAATTTTCTTCGTACGATTACCGGAACCTGGTGGGGAGCCCACCCAGGAGACCTTCTAAGGCTTTACCAAACAACAATATTGTCAGTTCTTGAGTACGGCTGTTTCTGCTTTCGCTCCGCCGCGAACACGCACATTATAAAATTAGAGAGAATACAATATCTTTGTTTGCGTATTGCCTTGGGTTGCATGCAGTCGACCCATACGATGAGTCTTGAAGTGTTAGCGGGTATTTTTCCGTTGAAACATCGTTTTTGGAATCTCTCTTACCGGTTGCTAATTCGATGCACAGTTATGAACCCATTAGTAATTGAAAATTTCGAGAGGTTGGTCGACCTTCAATTTCAATCCAGATTTATGACTTTATATTTTGACTATATGGCTCAAGATATTAATCCTTCTTCACACGATTCCTCCAATGTCGCACTTTTAGATACTTCTAATAATGCTATATTCTTTGACACCACCATGAAACAAGACATTTCTGGTATCCCGGATCATTTGCGGCCCCAAGAGATCCCTAAAAATTTTTCTAATAAGTTTAAACATGTTAGTTATGATAAAAGGTTTTACACTGACGGATCTAATCTAGATGAGTCCACTGGCTTCGGTGTTTTCCACGAAAATTTTACCGCCTCCTACAAACTTGATGCTCCTGCTTCCGTGTACGTCGCAGAACTTGCTGCTATTCAGTACTCTCTTGGAATCATCGAAACCCTACCCACAGACCACTACTTCATCTTCACAGATAGTCTCAGTGCCATTCAGGCTCTGCGATCGATGAAGCCTGTGAAGCACACCCCTTATTTCCTGGGGAAAATACGGCGGTTTTTAAGTGCTTTAACAGATAAAAATTACCGGGTTACCTTAGCGTGGGTCCCTTCTCATTGCTCGATTCCGGGTAATGAAAAGGCTGACGCTTTAGCTAAGGTGGGTGCTATTGATGGCGATATTTATGAAAGACCAATTGCTTATGATGAATTTTATAGCATTTTGCGTCAGAGAACACTCAACAGTTGGCAATCATCATGGAACTCAGATGAACTGGGACGGTGGCTACATTCCATTTTTCCTAAGGTATCGACGAAAGCATGGTTCAAGGGGTTGGATGTCGGTCGGGACTTCATTCGCGTGATGTCCAGACTTATGTCCAATCACTACACGTTAAACACGCATCTCTTTCGTATAAGCCCTAGACAGTAATCACTGCGTTTGTGGCGATGGCTACCATGACATCGAGCATGTTGTTTGGTCGTGTACCGAATACTGTGGTGTTAGGTCCGAGCTTATAGATTCCCTTCGGGCCCGAGGAAAACAACCGAACGTACCCGTTAGAGACATTCTGGGAAGCGGTGATCTCCAGTACATGACACAGCTATACTGCTTTCTGAAAAACGCTGACATTAAAATTTAAAATTTTCTTTGTCTATTTGTCAGATTAAGGATACAAATATGCTATGCTGAAGACACGGAAACGAAGAGCCCGCATCTATGCTTACACAAATATTTTGAACCCACAACAAACAAGAATACAATTGCTCTACCAGTTGAAAAACAAAGTTCCAAAATAGTTTCAAGTCAAAACTGTATCTCCCCTCCTCTCACCTTAAATCCCCACTAGCTCGTAGTCGGCCGCGAGAATAAAAAAAAGGCCTCCCTCTTTTCCCTGCTAACGTAGAATTAATACGAATTGTACTTGGCTCAGTAAAACAGAAAATGTATCGTGCCGTGTCAAATAAACTAATTTAAACCTAAAAAAAAAACATCCCCTTCTCACTGATTGCCACAGCAGAACCTTCTAGGGAAACTTGGTTTGTGGAATGAACTTCACCTTGTGGGAAGTAAAATACGAAGTGCCCTGCCAGTCGTTACCATCCTGGGTGAGATAGGTCTCGTCGTCCATCATCACCGCAACGTCGCGATTCCCCGGGAAAATCGAATCGATCATCTTATCCAGCCGCTGCCGCTGTGTCATTGCCTGCAGCTCCGAGACCAGTGGACGTATATCCATATTCACCAGGTACTCAACCAGGTACGGAACCTCACTTTCGCCATCCATCCTCCATTCCCCAGACAGCACCAACCCAACGACGCACCGGAACCAAACTCTCTCCACGACATAGTAGAAACCGCCTCATCGAAGCCGACAAAAATAAAAGACAGGTACTCTGGAGCAGCCTTCCCTCGCTTTCACCAACACAAAGACAGTAACAGCAACAAGTTGTATGCAGTTTCACGCTCGCGCCATTCTCCACAAAACAAATTAGCGGTGTTTTGTCGGTCCAAATCTGTGCATGCTAGAATAAATCTATCACCATCTTTGAATTCGAAAGACGTTACTCTCAAAATATAAATCTTGAAAATTGGCGAATTAAGTTGAAACCTACCGTGGGAGACTGAGAAAATCAGGTTTCCATGAAAATACGTACTTTAGTGAATTTAAACTCGTTTTTCTCAAAATGTTTGCATGCTAAAATAAATATTTCATCTCGTATGGATTCAGGAAACCTTACTTCAAAAATGTAGAGCTTAAAATTTGAGTAACGAATTTTTTATTTGAATTTTTATGAAAATACGAAGTATAGTGAATTTGTACTGAAATAATTTAGAAACTCCAAAATTCACTTTCACATACCATATTTCATCTACCTGACATGATTTGATACATGAAGCAATTGAAACGTATGAAAAATCCGAGTGTTTGCTCAATCTGTTTGAAAAATTAGAAAAAAACACAGACATATTTGCGTCTCACGAAAACGCGGAGAGGTCTAAAGGGGTGGCACCTTTACCAAAACATAGAGCAACTATTCCCCTTGAAAAAAAATTCCAAGTTTTCTCAAATCGACCGTTCCAGTGCTGAAAACGAGCATTTTCAAAAAACAAGTTCCGTCCCGGGTCTTTACGGGTTAAACACTTAAAAATCGATAACTTAAACGGAGAAGTTTCGGGACACATGTTGTCAATTAGCTGTGCTGACAGCTCTCTCATAAACATCCGAATACTGATTATGCTATTATTTAGACATTGATTCGCGACGAGATGGTGAAATTTATAAACTGTTGCAAATTAAGATCACGAGTAAAAGTTATGATTAAGTGTCAAAAATAATGCATGTATGAAATACTGTTCAAGCCAGCGTTTTAACTCTAACATCCTCCTGACCAGTCTACCAGGTCTTTCAGCTGAGGATTTGTATTTATCTATCAGCATGTTTGCTTTATTTATTGAATTAAACGCATAGTACGATTCAGTTGGACAAAACCAGTTGACAGTATTTTTTTATCGTTGAATAATAGATGAAATATCTGTTTTGTATGTAAGTAATTTTACATTATCTGAGGGAAAGTGGTCATTTAACCCATTCCTTTAAGGGAGCTGCGTAGCCGCAAGGTTACAGAGTCCGCTTTGTCAAGGGAATGGTCGTGGGTTCGAATCTTAGTAGAATCAGGCCATTTGATGTAAAAACTGGACTTGAAATATGGGTTCATTCTCAGGCTCCCCACCAGTTACCCTTCCTTTACGCTGAAATCTATAACACCATTGCCTGACTTTCTCTTAACAATACATAAGTCCCTCTTATTATTAAAACTGGCAAGAAGGACGCACTACGACACTTCTCCAGGGAATTATAATTGGTGATATTTGCCGAGAGGAACGAGCATCGGTATAGTAGAACAGTAAGCGGGTAAAAGGAAGGGTATCACGTTACACACAAGCACTGATAAACAATAATAATAAGCATGCCACTTCTCAATAGCGGTGTTGCTAATAATAGAAGTGCGGGATACAGCAGACATCCGGGTATATCGCACAATAGATCTACGATTCTGGTCGCAGTTAGGAAGTCCATACGGAAAAAAAACCCATTCCCGGCGAAGAGAAAGCAAATTTTACCTCTTAAAACGACCTTCAAACTCTCAGTACTCAGCAAATATATGTAGGTACAATTGACACAAACTAAGTTACGTATTGTAGATTGATCTGTTTTCTAACCGTATTGAATAGTTTTATTGTTCAAAACATCAAGTATAATTGTTAAGCTGTAATCCAAGTTTAGATATCAGGTGATGCTCGCCGGGAATGGGTTAAATAAAGTCATAATTCAAAAAATCGTGCACCGTACTCATGAAATTACTTATTACTTTTTTGTAGTACCTAATAGAAAATTGTTGACCAATTTTTAATCAGTTTTAAGTTCGTTTTGAAGTAATTGAATCCGGTTCGCCAGAAGGCATTCTCTTGATGGCTATGTCGTACCGTTGTATGATAGAACCACAGTAGCAAGATAAGATGCATTGTTGTAATGTGTATACCCCCTGTATGGTACTGCGCTCTGAGTGTCCGAGTGATGAAGCCGGCAGGGGTGATGTTCCGTAACATCTTATCCAATTTTCAATTTCGTTTAATTCCGCACCAGAGTAATGCATACGGTATACTGTACCAGGCAATGCACAACGCCAGGGACAGCCCGCAGTGCGGACCGAGCGCGATCAGCGCCTGGCAGCAGCCGAGTGGTAGATGTTGTAAAGTAGTAAATTTTAATTCAAAAATCGGATGTAATAAATCTAAACGGGTGCGCAGTTTCTTGCCTCGATTTCGACTTCAGAATATCTTTGATGCTGAAAAGTTGACGGAAATTCCTGCGATTTCTGGTGACACGGGGTCGGCAAGCTGTTTCCTTAAACCGGAAACTCGGTGCTCCACGCGATGTTGCCCGAATTGGAATAACTGCCAACGATGGGGAGCCCACAAGGCAACGAGATGACGTCGTTTTCATAGTTCAGCAGGATGCGCTTTCGCACAGTGAATAATGAGATTATAAATAAAACGAAAGGAAGTGCTCAGTCACTTGGATAAAATCAACTAAAAGGTTCTTGTGTTATCGTCGCTTTGGAAGAAGGGTCGCTCTTGATAAACGGCTGGGAGGTCACTGTGCATAAAGCGATACACCGATAGGCAAAGATGCGCCAGGGTGGAAAATTGCTAGACAATATTTAAGCAGGGTAGTGGTAATTTCGGTGAATGCAATCTTCATTGACGTAGGGTGATTCCTGTGCTTTCTTAGGGCGGTAAGCGTGGTGGTAGAGAACTTCAGCCAATAAGGATGGCGACAAATCACGAAAACACGGATGATGGTAAACTTTACAGCAAAACACTAGCCAAAAAAAAGTAAGCTTCTTAAAGTAAAAAATTTACATCTTTTCGAGCTGATTTGAAACTACACGTTACTAATAATAACAAAAAGAAACGCTAGAAGCATAGTTTTGTGATCCTTTGCAGCTTTCATTATAAGCTTTTTTTTCAATATTTGCACTTAGTAAACCGATACTTTACTGTACTTCACTGAACCTGTGTCAAAGAAGAAACATTCAGACTACAGAAACAGTAGTTTCGAGATTTTTACCATTGCCGCACGTATCTACTGTTCCGGAAGATGTCCGTAAGTGTAATGCAATAGATTGGGTGGTCTAGCGTTTTGGCCTCGATGAAATTCGTTGGTTTCTTTCTCAAATCGCTCAAATCGAAGATGTCCGACGGTGCCGTTGTGAAACATACTTCATTACAGTCGGTTTCCTGCATGGTACTCCACGGGTGATTTAATCATCCATCCGGTGCCTGTTGTGACGCCAGAGATGATGATGATGATGACGATGATTGTACAGTTTGAGTGTTAAATGAATCGATGAAGAATCTGGTCACTAGTGGCTGCAGTTGCATTGGTCAGCATGACTTGCACCCGACACTGATGATACAGCTAGTGGCAGCAACTAAGCAAACTATAGATTTTTAATTAAAAACTAATCAGAGCTTCTTATACCCGTTACAGCTGTTGTTGTTGTTGTCGTCGTCGTCGATGTCAACAACAGCAGTTGGTTGGGGTTTTTGTGCAAGCGCAAGTGCATTCAATGCAGGCTGTAAAATCTGGAAATGGAATAGGCAAAATGCGTACTGCTGGAAATGTGACGAATCGTCGACCTGAATGCGTCTAATCCGTAAATAATCGGCCTGAGCCGATGAACAAAACCATAGGTAAAGCGGATATTCAATCTTGTTTATCAATTTACATGGGTAATTTAATACAGGTACACAGATGACAACATCGATTTACATACTGCTAGAGGAGTGATCGAACACACATCGGAAAAGTGAATACGATTTGTAGGGCTTCTGATCCAATAGAACTTATTTCATGTTAACTCGTGTACGTATTTTAAATGATTATCTTTAAAACACATGAGCCAAGGTTCGACATAAATTGCGAAACGGAACATCTAGAACAGGTTGTTAATCTCAAAACTCAACCGAATTGCGACTCACGAGGCAACGAATAGACGAATGCAGCAACAAAGTTGCAAAACAAGAAGATTATTCATTGCCAGATGCTTCACTTGCTGTCGCCAGGTTTGTACGCACCCAGTAATGCACCCGTGCAAAATATAGCCGTTAATTGTACGTGAAAATTGTGCTTTACCAGAAAATAAATTTATCGAAGACGCTTGTGTGCATGTTTGCTCAGCTTGAGTCAACACAGCAAGCTCCAAATTGTCCCGGCGAGACTTTAATTTCTGCTTCACGAAAACAGACAACCGGAAAGGTGATAGTTTGCGCCATTAGGCACGAGGAGATGCAACATCGCCGCGGCTCTACCAAGCGTTGCCAGTGTGATTTAGATGGGATATTGGATCCTTAGTTTTCTCGCCTCGTAGGGCGAAACCGGCGCCTGAAAGCAACGGAGGTACTGTAGAAATTTCCACAAAGTTTTTGATTTACTAAGCGCACCATTGCGAAAGTATTTGTCTTAGCGTAGGGCACTAATTTGGCAATTGTACGGTCTAATTGGGCACGGTAATTGATCCTATGGAGAAATGGTGTGCGAAGTTTTGCAGAAATTAACACGTTGAAATAATGAACCACGAGTGATTACGTGTGCACACGGGATGCACTCTTCAGCTGCATCTATCAATCAAACTGCACCGTGGCATAAACGCATATATTTCTATTTTCGCGGCTTCTATCTTTCAACAGAAATAGATCTTCCCCAGGCCGCGCCTGTTAAGAGTGAAGGTTTGAAAATGTCGGGTGTTTTCACACTGTTGAAGAACGTTGTTGCGTAGTGATTTATAGATCAGCGCGGAATATTTGAAGATTTCGTTAATATATTCTTAACTTGCACTACAACTTAAACATGTGTAGAAGAATATACCAAATTACGGAAATTCACTAATCATGCTGATTCTCGTTTTCACTTCATCATGGCCTAGGGGAAAACAGAAGTGGTAAGAAAGGAACAGCACGAAGGAACGCAAATCGCTTTTCAACAACATAATAACCAATTATGAATGTAAATTAATTACAGCATGAAGAACCAACCACACAAATACAGTAAGTATTACTTAACTGGTATGCTGGGGCATGTTACACGCTGCTTTGGAAACAATAAAAAACACCAGTTAAGCTTTTACCATCAAGACACCAAACTTGATAAAAACACAAATAGTTTTTTGCATATAAACAGACATTGAAGATTAATATTTAAATATCATGTACTTTTTCAAAATATTGTTCTCTTCGAAGCAGGTTGTTAGCGTTCCCTTCCCGCTGCACTACATTCACCCATTGACCTTTTTTATACGTTGGATATGCTCTTACAGGTACGCTGACAAAAAAAAATAATACCAAAGCAATGAAATGAGAATTCAGAAAATTTGAATAAAAATGCACTCGAGCACATGCAATCTAATTCCACTGATAGAGACCTAAAAGAGTAGCGCCCCCTTCCTACGAGACTAGTTATAGCTAGGGCTATGAACGAAGCCAATAGCCGAAGGGATCATGGCACCGCACGGTTCCCCCGTGCTTTTCTCCTGTGTGTGTGTGTTTATGGGCCCCGTAAACGAGGAAGACCGGTATCCTGATCCGTTCGTTCGTCCTGCAGCAGCGTTTGTATATATTTTGATGTAATTACGATTCAATTATGTCTACTAGTGCACTCCTTCATCGCTAGATTGGGCAGCCTTATGATGTGCCAGTTATGGTTTATTGCTGTCAAATGGGAGTGGGAATTTGATATACTTTAAAATAATGGATAGTTATTTATTGCCTAAATTAGCATAATGTGCATGCGGTTTACAGTAAAACTGGGCTTTTTGCAGCTTGATTGATGTATACTTGACTTGTTGTTTGCTCTCGTTATTTCGTCTATGATTTATGAAGTTGGTCAAAAATTTTGAATAGTTTTGATACGATGGGAGTACTTGGAAGCTCTACAGAATATAGGTATAACTAGCATATCGAGAAGCCATGAACAATCGACTCGGTCACCAGATCAACAGTGCATCAAAATAAGAAAATCCCAAAATCAATATAAAACTAGTAATTAAATTTGGTAATTAATTATAATCATTTCCCTTATTCATTTTCCGGATTTATTTTCAAATGCCTGTTATGGTAATCGCGAACACAGACGGAACACGACGAGTGATCAGACAAGACACTTATTGCTCTTACAGATATAAAAGGATAATATAATGATTACCTTTCGTCTACCGGTTTCGGGCTACATATTGCCCATCGACAGGACGAGATCCCATGTCCAACTGGTTAAAATTCTCGTACGTTATATCGCACGCGTCGAAGAGAGTGAGCTGGAGATTACTTTCTCCCCGTTGTCAAGTTGAAGAGAATTGAGTTGATCGGTGCATCGTCGTCGTTCATCAATGGTTGTTTGGCCGTCGCAATGTACATTGACTCCCAAGCATTGAGGAGACCAATTTTATTGATGCTTTTGATCAGACCCGCCTTATCCCAATCGATCTCGTGTTGGTTACTCACTGTATGTGTTGCTACACTGGATTCACTCGTTTTGTTCATTTCTACTGCTCTTCTATGCTCTTTAAGCCGCACTTTAACTTTTCTTCGTGTTTGCCCGATATATACCGCGTCGCAGTCTTTGCACGGTATTTTATAAATTCCAGCTTGTTCGTCTTGTGGAACTTTGTCCTTCAGGTTAACCAGAAGTTCACGTAAAGTGTTAACGCTTTTATGTGCAATATTTATTCCATATCTGCGGAGGGTATGCTTCAGTGGATTCGTGATGGTAGGGTAAAACGGGAGGCTGACTCTTCGAATCTCCTCATTTTCCGGTATTAAAGTGGTAGCGTCTCGTCTGTGTTTCTTTCTTTCGTGCTTACGGAGGATTTTGTCGACGAACTGTTTGTCGTACCCGTTCAATTCGGCTGCTTTATATATTGTTTCTTTTTCTGCTAAAAACTCTTGTTCTTCCATCGGTATGTTGAAGATGCGATGGGCCATGGAATGAAAAGCGGCCTGTTTTTGACCACCGAAATGGTTCGAGTCAGCTGTGATGTAACGATCTGTTGAAGTTGGCTTTCGATAGATTCCAAATTTTAGCTTATTGTTATCCTTCCGTGTAATAAGTAAATCAAGGAAAGGAAGTTTCCCTTCGACTTCTTTTTCAACCGTGAACTTGATTGTTGTGTGCCGTGAGTTAAGAAAGTCGAGAGTTTGTGTTAGCGTGCGTTCCTTCACCAAAGCAAAAATGTCATCCACATACCGTTTCCATATCCGAGGGAAGAGTTTATTTCCTTCAGCTTCAACCTCGAAATTGGACATGAAAATTTCGGCTAACAGTGGAGACAATTTACTACCCATACTTAGACCGAAGACCTGTTTATAAATTTTTCCTCTGAACATAAACAAATTTTGTTTCATACATAATTCGGCCACTGACATATAGGCCTCAATGTGATTTGGGGGGGCGCGGTAACGTTCTAGGTGTGTGCGCAAGTATTTTATGGCTTCATTCACAGGTACACTTGGGAACAGGGCAGTCACATCGAAGGATACTAGGATTTCCCCCCTACGGATTTCCAGATTCTCCACCTGCTTAACCAATTCTACGGAGTTTTTTACGCTTTTCCCCTGTGTCACCGGGTACTTTCTCAGCTCATCTACCAGCCATGCAGCCATTTTTTCAGTGGGTGTGCAGATATTGGACGAAATAGGACGCATAGCTAACGGGTTTTTATGGACTTTTGGTAGGCAGTAGAGGGATGCTACTTTAGGATTCGGAACATGTAGTTTTCTATCCAACTTCTCCTCTCCCATCAGGTGTGCTACTTGTCGCCTAGTAATATTTGCCTGTTCTACCATAGTGTTTAGTGGATCTCTTGGTTTTCCGTTTTTATACTTACATTCCTCGTACGGACCCGAATTTATCATGTCGGAGACACGTGAATCGTAGTCTGAGTTGTCCATAATTACGATCGCGTTTCCTTTGTCCGCACGGGAGTAAACCACTTTACGGGACTTCAACCTTCGTACCACGCACCACGTATCAAAATCATAAAGAAAGAAACATAAAGAAGTGTCCATCGTAGAAGAAAAGTTGTACTCGCTGCATTTACAGTTGCTTAAGCTGGTTGAATACCATACCGCGGCAGAATGTATTGTGTTTGGATGTATGGAGAAGAGAAAAAAGTGTTGGCAACAAGTGCTATGTGGTGTGCAAAGAAATTTGCGCAAACGCGTTAAACTAACAAAGCAGAGGCACCGAAAAAAGCTACATTGTCTAGCACGTACGCAAAAGGAAGGAGAAAAAACAACCCGATCCCCGCAGATGATCGATAATTTTGTGATTAATCTCTCGTCCATACAATTCACTCGCGAAGAGCTACATTTGCTTAACAAGGGGCTAAATTTCGCAATTTTACCCGCTAGTGCACCAATAGCCGATGTAGTGAATAATATTGAAAGTGCCATTCAGTACCAGTGTCACTCGATAAAATCCGCGGTTCGCCTTGACGTAGAAAAATGCATTTCCCGCTCAATAAATAGTCAAAACAAATGTAGAAATATTGATTTTGATACGTGGTGCGTGGTACGAAGGTTGAAGTCCCGTAAAGTGGTTTACTCCCGTGCGGACAAAGGAAACGCGATCGTAATTATGGACAACTCAGACTACGATTCACGTGTCTCCGACATGATAAATTCGGGTCCGTACGAGGAATGTAAGTATAAAAACGGAAAACCAAGAGATCCACTAAACACTATGGTAGAACAGGCAAATATTACTAGGCGACAAGTAGCACACCTGATGGGAGAGGAGAAGTTGGATAGAAAACTACATGTTCCGAATCCTAAAGTAGCATCCCTCTACTGCCTACCAAAAGTCCATAAAAACCCGTTAGCTATGCGTCCTATTTCGTCCAATATCTGCACACCCACTGAAAAAATGGCTGCATGGCTGGTAGATGAGCTGAGAAAGTACCCGGTGACACAGGGGAAAAGCGTAAAAAACTCCGTAGAATTGGTTAAGCAGGTGGAGAATCTGGAAATCCGTAGGGGGGAAATCCTAGTATCCTTCGATGTGACTGCCCTGTTCCCAAGTGTACCTGTGAATGAAGCCATAAAATACTTGCGCACACACCTAGAACGTTACCGCGCCCCCCCAAATCACATTGAGGCCTATATGTCAGTGGCCGAATTATGTATGAAACAAAATTTGTTTATGTTCAGAGGAAAAATTTATAAACAGGTCTTCGGTCTAAGTATGGGTAGTAAATTGTCTCCACTGTTAGCCGAAATTTTCATGTCCAATTTCGAGGTTGAAGCTGAAGGAAATAAACTCTTCCCTCGGATATGGAAACGGTATGTGGATGACATTTTTGCTTTGGTGAAGGAACGCACGCTAACACAAACTCTCGACTTTCTTAACTCACGGCACACAACAATCAAGTTCACGGTTGAAAAAGAAGTCGAAGGGAAACTTCCTTTCCTTGATTTACTTATTACACGGAAGGATAACAATAAGCTAAAATTTGGAATCTATCGAAAGCCAACTTCAACAGATCGTTACATCACAGCTGACTCGAACCATTTCGGTGGTCAAAAACAGGCCGCTTTTCATTCCATGGCCCATCGCATCTTCAACATACCGATGGAAGAACAAGAGTTTTTAGCAGAAAAAGAAACAATATATAAAGCAGCCGAATTGAACGGGTACGACAAACAGTTCGTCGACAAAATCCTCCGTAAGCACGAAAGAAAGAAACACAGACGAGACGCTACCACTTTAATACCGGAAAATGAGGAGATTCGAAGAGTCAGCCTCCCGTTTTACCCTACCATCACGAATCCACTGAAGCATACCCTCCGCAGATATGGAATAAATATTGCACATAAAAGCGTTAACACTTTACGTGAACTTCTGGTTAACCTGAAGGACAAAGTTCCACAAGACGAACAAGCTGGAATTTATAAAATACCGTGCAAAGACTGCGACGCGGTATATATCGGGCAAACACGAAGAAAAGTTAAAGTGCGGCTTAAAGAGCATAGAAGAGCAGTAGAAATGAACAAAACGAGTGAATCCAGTGTAGCAACACATACAGTGAGTAACCAACACGAGATCGATTGGGATAAGGCGGGTCTGATCAAAAGCATCAATAAAATTGGTCTCCTCAATGCTTGGGAGTCAATGTACATTGCGACGGCCAAACAACCATTGATGAACGACGACGATGCACCGATCAACTCAATTCTCTTCAACTTGACAACGGGGAGAAAGTAATCTCCAGCTCACTCTCTTCGACGCGTGCGATATAACGTACGAGAATTTTAACCAGTTGGACATGGGATCTCGTCCTGTCGATGGGCAATATGTAGCCCGAAACCGGTAGACGAAAGGTAATCATTATATTATCCTTTTATATCTGTAAGAGCAATAAGTGTCTTGTCTGATCACTCGTCGTGTTCCGTCTGTGTTCGCGATTATTGTGCTAGTTCTTACGTTAGCGTTAAATCATTGTAAAGTGCCTGTTATGGTATTGCACAAATTTGTTACGGACACCTCATCAATCTCTCAATCCGTTTTTATATCATTTAACCATTTTCTAAGAAAATAATAAGACAATTCAAAAAGGAAAAAAAAGAGTGATCAAAAATGATGAATACTATGAACAAAATAGGCATTTGAAATACAAGCAGGAGAACACAAAGTGTAGAAATCTTTAAATCAATTCAACAAAAAACTAACATGTTACAATGATCTCCAGTTTTAAAATAACATTACTCGAGAGTAATCCAAAGCGAATTGAAAGTTTATATAAAAAAAAAACAAACACAAATGAATAAAGTATTGAATGAAAATTGACTCTATACTACAATATTTACGTCAATCATATTTACAATCGCTAACAAAATTGACAACAAAGTCGCACTTCTTAGTTGACGACCGCACATTTCGTAGTTGCTCCTCTATGATCGATATGAGCTAGTGAAGTTGAACAGGGAACCACGTATGAAAATACTTGGGATTAGTTTGCCATCTTCAGTGTAAAACAATTCAGAAGCTTCCGCTTTGTATGTATCGATAACTGCGCCGGCCACGTCCTTACGATCGTTAGGGTGAGGAAGGATGTTGTAAGGAAAGAGATGTAACAGTCGTTGTTATCGGAGACCGAGTTTGCCTCTGCATCTCCACGGCTGCGACGGAAAGAAAGGGTTGTGTCACCGTGGTGAGCTGGACAGTGTTGCGATTAACATATTAATTATCAAATTGAACAAATCAACTGACGGAAATTGATACATAAAGGGTGTGCGTAAAAAAAGATTTGGTAAATTTCACTCGTCCACCCAATCACCTTCTAACCTTCAGGTAGTAAAATGGGTTTTTCACTATTCGTTTTATTCAATTCCATCCCCATATCTCTTCTCATAAGGTCTTGTACAACGTTTGGACACACTGTTTTTTGTGTGGAAATCCATTTTCTTTCCATATTCTTCTCCGATTTTTTTTCCCTAGGATGTTTCCGAAGTGCCTGCTTCTTGATGATCCAGTACTTCTCAATTGGCCGCAGTTCAGGTGCGCACGGGGGATTAATCTTAGGCTTCTTTATTGATCTTAAGCTTCGGTACGAAATTGACTTCCTTAGTCTCGTACCACTTCAGAACATCTTGCACGAGGCTAAATCCGGCCAGAAAGTAGTAGGACCATTGTGTGACATCAGAAGTGGAAGTAGTAAACGCTTTTGGAGGCATTTCTTCAAATATGCCTGCCCTTTGACCGCTCCGGTTGTCACAAATGGAGTGTACCACTTTCCACAGGAGCAAATTGCTTGCCAAACCATGTACTTTTTGGCAAACTTCTGCTTCCTAACGTTCTCAGGAACTTCGAAATTATGATGAACGGTGAAGTACTGGAGCTCCGGAAGTCCCATCGATGATTTTCTACACATATTTGTCCCACTAGTAATTTCTATTCTATTCCATCCCACTAAACACTAATTCCCATATTTACAACTTGGGAAGTGCCACAGAGCACTAAAAACCTCTTCTTACAACGTTTGGCCACATTACGGGTTTCAGGAATTCGGTACCGAAAATCACTTTACTTGATTATTTAAATGCGGTACGTACATATCTTTGTTAGGAATACCTAAACCTTGTGTGCTAGTTTGTAATCTGAATGCCTTTGCTTGCTGTATTCATCATTTCAACGTCATTGTTACGAGAAAACTAATTTAAGTCTCTGAAAGGGGCTATAATATTTCATTTTTTGCAGTTTGAAATCTGGGGCCATACTCGTGTTGATCAGTGTTATATACTGACTTTAGTAAGGCATTCGATAAATTTGCAATGTTGCGAAATTTTTTCCAAAATCAAATTCCCTGATTTTCTCTGAAATATAACATCGATTTTCCAGATATTTTACAGCATTCGGTACGAAAAAGTGCAACTTAGATGAATGCAACTCTGAAATCCCAGTTAAAGAAGTATTCAATCGGATATGCAACCGAACCGTAGCGGTCTTGAATTAGCCTTTAATGCTACAAAAATCAGTTTTTGCGCTAATTTTTCATATTATCTAAGGTAGAGTTCAACTCGAATCTTTTGAAATGAATTCATTCATACTTACCGACAAAACAGAAAGCCTACTGAGCCCTTCTGATGACAAGATTTATTGAGACATCCGGTGTGCCACAAGGTCCACTTCTAGGTTCGCTATTATTTATCTTATGAGCGTTTCCATGCCAAATGATCAAGAAATTCTCAAAAATTTAATCGACAAGTTTTGATTTGCAAGAAACTTTGCACGCTAAGCAAACTAAGTAATTTTACACAGATTGAGTGATTTTTCGGACTCAAGGCTAATTTCCCAAAAGGGCGTATGTATTTTGGCAAAGGTTTTATTTAAAGCTTTGTAGCACAGAAACCATTATATGAAAACTGTCTGAGTACCAATTGTAGACAACTAGTAGTGCTTTACAAAAATATGCAGAAAAAAATGAAAAATTGTTACCAAAAAAATTCACACAAAATAGAGTTGAGTTTTTTTTACAGAAACTTGAAATTATAGTACAACTTTTGATAAGTCCAGTATGAAGAAATGAAAAACAAATATTTCTAGAAAATATTTAATATTGAAATTTTTCAAATATTTGTGTAATCCAATGATTTTAAAAAATTGGAATAGTCATTTCAAACCGAAAAGCTTAATGCATCCGTTTCTGTAAAAAATAAAATGATAAAAAGTTTTCGATGCAGAAATGTAAGACAAGTTTTCACATAAAATTAAGTTTCATCGAACTTTATCAATATCTACATTTTTAAATATAATCAAATTCCAAAAATGCAGCATGATTCTATAAATAATTTCAAATCATAAAGCTCTTGGCAACTAACATTCTATAAGCATCCGTTTTTTTGAGATATTTCAAAATTATGTTTGGATGATTTAAGTATTTTATCGAAAAACGCTTTTTTGTAAGTTATTTGCAACTCTCCAGCAACAACCATAGATTTATTAAAATCTACGATAGATAAAACACATTCATTTTTTGACATCAATATGATTAGATGATTTCATTGTTTCATCCTGGATTTTTATCAGAAGATATACAAGTTTCGTCGAAAAAATTGTAAATTAAAATTTAGTATTTAATAGGATTTCTTTTTTGACCAAAAGAAGTTTTTTTTAATGTTAGTTGTCTACAATGCGTTCTCAGACAGTTTTTATGGTTTCTGAACAAAAAATATGCCGAAACGCTTAAAACTTTTTTGGAAATTAGTCTTGGGTCTGAAAAATTCTTCCGCCTTTCATTCTTCCAGTTTGATAAGTCGAATACGTGTGCAAAGTTTCATCAAAATCAAAGTTCGTCGAACTTCGATCTTAGGTAATTTGGCATGGAAACGCTCTAATTTGTAAACGATGTAGAGTATGTTTTAAATGTGCTGAATGTTTTGATATACGCAGATGACAGGAAACTTTTCCTTGAAATACGCAAAAAATGCTGAGTATTTCAGCAGGAAGTTGATAACTTTCACACACGAAACGCCTGTTGTAACTTAGCGTGGAAAAAAAGTATAATTCTATTTCGTTTTCCATAAAACACTCGACATTCGACTTTAAATTTCCCCTTTGTTGACCATTGTAATAACATTATATATAAGGTAAGCGATATGTTCAAATTCATAAAAAGATTTAATTTGCACTTCAAAGATCCATACACAAACAAAACTGCTGGAATATTGTAGCTTAGTCTGGTCGCCATATCATGATTCATGATACACATATAAACCGTATCGAATCAGTACAAAAAAAAATTATTGTATGCTCTACGAAAGCTAGACTGGATCACTTTATCTTTTGATTCAAACTTCAAACAGTCTCAAACTTCGAACACTTTACAATAAAAATCGAATTATTATAGCTAGTGTAATGAAAAGAATGATTCTTATATACCATTTCGATCCTTGGTACGTCCTTCGCCCAGTGCGCAGTGATGTATAGCTCTTTACTGTAGGGCCACTTCCGGGGAATCAGTAGGCGTTGAAAAAAGTGACAGTCAGTATTCAGACGGTTTGCCTATCTATCTCTTAGCGGTTACATTGAAGTGTTCGAAATTAGAATCAAAGCCGATTCCTAAAATTCTGCTTGTTTTCATGTACAAAACGTGTTCAAATCTATATCAATAGCACTTGATTGCAACAACATAAAAATAATCAACATGCTAAACCTTAGAATCGATGAGAAAGTGAATTTTTTGTTGATTTTTTAGTGCAAGAAGTTACATCATAGCTTAAGTGTTCGAAATTTGATACGGTAGGTATTTTCCGAACAAGGATGACATCCAAAGGTCGGAAATCGTCCTCAGACACCATTTAGAAAATCAAAATGGTGACTTCCGGTCAGGTATTCCAAGAGTACAGCCTTTTTTTACTGTTTTATCAGAATACTTTTTCTGCTGTTGTTTGCTTGTGCTACCTACCCGCGCTTGCAGTCGAGTAATCACATTTAGAACGTATTGGCAACAGAGCATCACAAAATAAAACGCAAAAAATATTTCGTGTAACGATTCGATAATATTTGGCGGATGAAATAATGTAGAAGAGAGAAGTTGTTTTTCATATAGACGGTAATGCCAGCACTCAAGAACAGTGTTGCGAAATTTCGACACTGCAAAATGAAAATGATACAACAGCAATTTCACTCTCACTCTCATCACACTGATATTGAGTGTCGCCCGTGTCAATTCTCAATGAATATCGTGTCAGTGATATAAATGATACGTCTTAATTAATATCGGAATTATTTGATCTGAGCCAATCCATTGCATGAAGTCGATGAAGTAGGTAAGCATCGACATCCTCAACCGCATAAACATCGCTAAAGTAACATAGCGTGTGCGAAATCACAGTAATGCTGCCAGTCAGCATCATCACTGTCAACTGATTGGAGCTGAAAGTAATTATCACTTTCAGCACGGTCGTGTTGAAGTTGATATTCGCAGTTATCAGTTTCAACTGAGAAACTATCAATGACAGTGAAAATTTGCAACACTGCTCAAGAATTGAGTTTGTCTATTGGCGAACATCTGCCCAGAGACAGGGAGTGCGGAATCTTATGATTTTTCAAGAAATTTAGTGTTCCATTTTCAACAGTATAGTAAAAATAAGAACATCAATATATTAGTTATGCTTATTATATATAACAAATATTTTAAGTAGACTATTTAGTTAGCAATGCTTTGCAACTACTTTCTTTTGTGATAACTGTTATACAAAATGCTACAACTCAAAAAAAAAACCTCCAAACCGCAGGCTATTCAAACTACCGTGGCAGAAACGTCCCAATGTAGAAGACTTATATGTTCCAATGACGAAGGCTATATGCCCCAAGCCGAAATCAGCACGCGAAGTGAGAAGCGCTTGAAGTCTCAGAAGCATATTATCCGGCTGGTGGAGAGGAATGTTTCCTTGGAGCTGTAGTATAACCGAAAACACTAAGTATTCCAGCAAATTAAGCAATTCTTACCGTTTGGTACAGCTGCTTATCGGTTCACTTAAGGCACATGAGTACCCATCAATAAACTTCCTGAACTAGTGAAAACCCTGGCGGAAATTAGATTTGAAGTAGCTCAAACCAACATTTATTATTGTTTATTTTCTGCTGGTGACAACTATTGAACTTGCAGAGTAGGTTGGTCCCATGAACTGTTAGAGATTTCCAATATCACAATTCTTCCATCTATGATCCACTCTGAAGCGCAACTATGACCAATCGTTGCAGCATCAATCTGTACCACAAGAGACAACTATAATTCTAGCATACCATAACTGTAGCGAACAGTGCGGGACTAGAACAATAATAATGGAGCCCCGCCGCTTGTTGCCTCAGCCTTGACGAACGGCGCTATCTTGGTAGACACGCCGATGATCGCTTCAAGGTCGGTACAAATTATAGTTTACTGTATGTTTTGTTTTCACATTACATGCCTTCGCTGATGCCGTCCTTAAATCTTTCTTCCATTTTCAAGAAAACTCGACTCGCTCTGCTGCATACAAGTATCGCAGTGAATGGGCGGCCGATGGGTAGTTGATAGACGGAACGGCAATGCTGCCGGAATGCTGTTGCGTTAATTAAAGGAATGCTGCACTATTAATCGTTTGCGGCTGTCGTGGGTTTTGAGCTAAGGGAAAAGGCAGTACGCACGGAACGGGAGCAGATATCTAGCGAATTTTCATTATGTAGCAATACTGATAATTAAGCACTTATCATGCTTCATTTTGTGATATAATCTAACGAGTATTCTCACCAGGTTTACCCAGTTTGCTATCGAACTAGTTTGATTATTATTTTTTGCTTAGAAAAATTTCGAGTCATGTAACAATTAAGTGAGTACCACAACTTCAACATAATAAAAAATGACGTAACAAAACTTCACATTTGCATCATCTAGTATCAAAAATCGTTGTAATCATCATTGACCAGTTTCAGCAACCACAAACTACTGAGGAACTCAGTACACGAACAAACATTAAAATGATCATCAATTTCTTCTAGTCGTATTCCGCAACTGAGGGTGTAAATTTTCCAATTAAATACCAACCACTAATTCCAAGCGCCTCTTGATGAGGTCACCTTGGCTTAAAAAAATGGCGCAGCAACTCCTTCGAGCATCTCACGGTTTGTAAACTAATTAAAGCGGACCCTTTCTCCGCCCACTTTTCGTTTCAGCCTTCCCACTACTGCTGCAGCACTACTCATCCGAAAGCGTAACGTCAACCGAGTGAAACCCGAACAGGAAATATTGACGAACTGCGGCATTACTCCCAGGCAGGCAAACACACCCACCGTGTGGCAGTGCAGTGGCAACCACAAGGCGGAACTCGGAAAGACGTTCACGAGTGAACTTTCAGTTTTACTATTGTTGTCCACCTGCAAACAGTCAGAAATTTACTGCGCACTAGTTGCAGTTTGATGCAATTGAGTGCCAGTCGAACGCAACGACCAGAATTACAGAATTACCAGAATTACAGACAAGGGAAACAGCGGAGAATGACACTAAGATCGACCGGAAGTTGCGTAGTGGGTGGTGTCGTAGGTCTATTAGTACCAATCAACGAAATATTTGTAAACAACGGCTATGACTTACTCTACTACCGGCTATGACTTACACTACTACCTCACTACCACTCGGCAGTCACGGATTTTCGGCCGATTGCGGCTAACCGGAGCAATTTTTCTTCGTTTGATCGGGTAATGATTTGCAAGAGTGCTCTTACCTGTGGGAAGAAAGAAAAGAAGAGAGCAATTAGTAATGGACTGTAAAAGTTTTTGGGGTTGGCAATTGCCAGGTAATAGGGTCAATTTAAATTGTTTTCCGATTGTTGTACGATGCAATGAAGCGAAGTTTTTTATTGGCAATTACATAGAGGGCAGGTTCGCGTGTATCTGCTCCAGTTTTTCGCATTAATTATGCAAGTGCTTGAAAGAAATAACATTCAATCGATGCTTAATCTAACTATCAAATAATGCATAACAATATGGTAGATTGAAAAGATTAACCAGGTTTACCGTCAGTGTATGTCGCTTTTTGAGTTCTTTTGTAGAGGCTTTCCTAATTTGATTATGTTTGAGTACATTGCTATTTTTGTAATCTTTCAAATCTCAACCAAATAGAAAAGAAACATGGCTCCAACAAATGCTAGCATCCCGCTCGGATGCAGAAAGGAATGGGTCGGTTCGTATTGTCAGGCAGGAAAAAACTGCTGCATAACCTGACGAATTCATAACAAAAGAATAACAAGAAACAGGCAACACAGAGAGCCATCTACCGTCACCAAAACCCACACAGGATGTCCGATTTGGGTTCGTTGGTCAGTCAGCGCCGACGAGAGGTGAGTACTTCAGTGGGTATGTCACGTTTCTTTGGGGAAATAAATTTGAGGACATGCGACTCCATAACTTTATTATGATGCTGGTGATGATGATGATGATGATGGTGTCTATTATGTCCAGGGATAACGAGCGCAATTTGTTTATAGTACTTCTGCTGGGTGAATTATAAGTTTATCCTTGCAGATGCCGAGCACACGGTAGACGTGAGTTGACGCTGTCCCATCGGGATAAGGAGATGTGAAAGTGACCTAGCTAGTTGAAATAAAGCATATCCTAGCTAAGTAGTGTTCTATACTTTAAGCAATGAATGGTAAAAATGCGTTGTGAAGCAAAGCCTTGATGCTACATTCCGATTCGGAACTCGACCTTCTGTTTATTGATACACAGACTTCGCAGCCAACTATTTAGTCGACACTAACAGTCTCTCCCGGGTACATGAACCTACGACGACTGGCTTGTTGGACCAGCATCGTGCCTCGAAACCATCTGGGAGAGTAAAAAATGCATTGTACTGATTAAAAAAAAAAACAGTTGAGGGGCTGCATTTTTTTCAATTTTAAATTGATTACCAAACCGAACAGTTACATATGATTTTTTATAATTGGAAATTTCCAGTTGAATGATTAAAATGAGCGAAGGAAAAGAAGAAGACAATTAATTATAGTGTTCCGCTTGGAAGCAATATGGGACCTTTACCTGTATGCAAGGTTCATCGAACAACACCGCGAAAGAACATTTTTCGCTTTTTGCGACTCCAAAGTCATATAGTGTTAACAACAGTCTTGTGCTTATGAAAATTCGAAGTGGTGACTCGAAGTCCGCCATTTTTGGATTCAATGAAGTTTTACCTTAAATAAAACGATTATTGTTATATTATTCAATTGAAGCTTAAAGAAGTTTTTTTTAACGTTTTCCCATTAACTAAAGCCAGTGCATTCAACACAAATTTCATTCAACATTCAGATAATGAATTCATCATTTTAGACTTTCATTTCTAGAGTTCAACAGAAAACTAAACGATATTGGCGGCAGCCCCGAACAAACAAGAGTTTCCTAAAGAAAATGCCCTTTTGTTTTGTTGCCCCAAGCAGTCTTTCTCTCTTGATCCGGCACACAAATACAAAAACAAATGCACACGAAGGAGATGTAGCGACCGATGCTTCCCTGCTTTTATCAACCAACCACCGTCGTCGCCCAGCCGATTTCCATGCGGGAAACTACTAAAACGGCTGCAGGAAATGTTGATCCTTTGTTGAATTTTGATAACGTCATACATTTCCACCAATGCAGCCGGTTTGCCACCATGAAACAACTTGTTGTTGCAGCTGCAGTTAGTACTATGAAGCTGAAACAGGAAACAGTAAAAGGATCGTGTAAAGGATGCTAGAAGGAAGCGTTTGGCAGTAATCGCTTCTGTTACTACGTCAGTATCAGGCGGTTCGTTTTCCCGTATCTTGTACACGACCGTTTTTCAGTGTAGGGAATGGCAAACTAGGCGGATACGAAGCTTCTATGTGTGTGTATATGTGTGCATAAAGCTTGTTTGCTTTTTCATAAAATTAAATTTTCCATCCGCTTTGTCATTTTCCGCATTATGTGCACGTGCTTTCGAGCAATAGTGTGGAAATCATGACCAACGCAACTGTGTTCTCGCTTCTCGTGCATTTTTTTTCTCTTCATCAGTTTTAGTGACCGTCAACAAAGACAAACACACCGCTGCTTCTGCAGACTCAGCGCAGCTCGTTGATGAGGGCTGTCCAGTCAGGACCCTTACTTCACTTTACCATAACTCGGTTAAAGATTTGTTCTATGTTTGTTTGTTTTACTTAATGCGATTGTGCTCTAGCTGCTCAATTTGGTCGAAGGGGCGAAGTAATGAATCATGAAGTGCGCTAGAAGCGGTGCGTTCTGCGAAAGATTTCTCATCTAAAAATTTCACTGAGAAAACGACAAAAAGTACATTGAAAAACAATTTGAAACAGTGGATCTCATGTAAACAAATTTGTTATAACGTAATATTAGAACACTGTTTCCTGAATAAGTTAAGATTGTGAAGCTTAAAAATACATTCACAATTATCTCAAAACGTCCCCGAATACCACCGTCCTTGATGTTACTTTTCCGCCAATGTTTTTGCATCAAACTTTACAAACACTTACTGTGATTGCCGGCAAGCATCGCATAGATATAAGTATGTCCTTGTCCGGTCCGGCTCCATCAAAGAGCGTGGCACTCGTGGTGGATAGAACTATTCAGCTGTCTACTTTAACAAAGTGCATTTTTTGTATCACTTTGATGGTGTCATACAACCAACAACATACACACATTAACTAACCGAGAAACAAACGGAGGACTAAATTTCCTGTCAGTATGATGTCTCGTAAGTTAGTAATATTTTTTATCAACTCCGCACGTATCTGTTGGATAACGTTGTCAGGAAAAAGAATTACATTGATTTTGGCTTCCACTCATGTTGTCAAACAAACACTTTGTAAAGAAGTTTTGATAAACAAAACTCTGAAAAATTATTAAAAAACGGCGATAATGTTACATGTGCTCAAAGAAAAGCTGGTCTTTTTCTCTTTTTTTTTTTGTTCACACAACATTTATTTGACACGGCACAATACAAATTAATGTTTTACGGAGCCAATTAAATCTAATGCCTTATGGTCTGAAATATCTACGAGCTGAAACTATATCTAATACTAAAACTAACATGGTTTTTTCTTGTTTCGCTGTTAAATTGGCACCTTGATGCTCTTCAAGTAGCTATAAACATGTAGCATGTATGGCAAGTTTCGCTGAGCGAGAATATCACGAACTGGCACATAGGGCTGTATTCCTCGGGCCCTGAGGGTATCCAAAAGTAGAGATCTGGCGCCGCAGAATTCAGCACACACCCAAACCACGTGTTCAATGTCTTGATACCCCAATCCACAAACGCAATGATTACTGCTCGCCAGCCCAATACGCAAGAGATGTGCATCTAGCCCGTAGTGGTTGGACATAATCCGAGACATCATGCGAATGAAATCTCGTCCTACATCCAATCCTCGAAACCAAGGTTTGGTGGAAGATGATGCTGTGTAGCCACCTTCCCAGTTCTCCCTTATCCCACGAGGCCTGCCAGTTGACAAGTGTATTCTGACGTGAAAAATTTTAAAAATTCATTGTAGGCAATTGGTCTGTTGTAAATATCACCGTTTGTTGTGCCCACCTTAGCCAAAGTGTCCGCTTTCTCATTGCCCAGAATGGAACAATGAGAAGGGACCCACACTAAGGTAATCTGAGAAGAATTTTCGGATAAAGCACTCAGATGTTCCCGTATTTTCCCCAGGAAATACGGAGAGTGCCTTGCATCCTTCATCGATCGGAGAGCCTCAATAGAACTGAGACTGTCCGTAAAGATGAAGTAATGGTCCGTGGGCATTGTTCCAATAATCCCTAAGGTATACTGAATTGCAGCCAATTCTGCGACGTAAACAGAAGCAGGATTATCGAGCTTGTAGGAGGCGGTAAAATTATTGTTGAAGATACCGAAGTCAGTGGACCCGTTGAGAAGTGATCCATCAGTATAAAACGCATTGTCGCAGTTGATGTTTTTATATTTGTTATAAAATATTTTAGGGATCTGCTGCACGCGTAAATGATCCGGGATTCCACGAGTTTCTTCTATCATGGATGTATCGAAAAACACAGTAGAAACAGAAGTATCTAATAAGTTGACACGATTGGAGGTGTATGAGGAAGGATTTATACTTTGAGACATGTGATTGAAATACACAGTCATGAAACGGGTTTGAGAATTAAGTTCAACTAGCCTATCGAAATTTTCAATTACCAAGGGGTTCAAAACCTCACATTTGATGAGAATACGAGTAGTCAGATCCCAAAAGCGGTCTTTTAATGGGAGAACGCCCGCCAAAACTTCCAAACTCATCGTATGGGTCGAATGCATGCAACCTAAGGCAATACGCAAACCACGATACTGCAATCGTTCCAGCTTGATTAAATGGGTGTTTGCAGCGGAGCGGAAGCAGAAACACCCGTATTCAAGCACCGACAATATCGTTGTTTGGTAAAGCCTTATGAGGTCTCCTGGGTGGACGCCCCACCATGATCCAGTGATTGTCCGGAGAAAATTCACTCTTTGTTGACATTTTTTCATCAAATACCGAACGTGACATCCCCAGGTGCCTTTCGAATCGAACCAGACACCAAGATATTTAGATACCAAAACCTGAGAAATCGTTTCACCCATTAACTGTAAGTGGAGCTGAGCAGGCTCACGCTTCCTAGAAAAAACTACTGTCTCAGTCTTCTCCGGAGAGAATTCGATACCTAGCTGTAAAGCCCAAGCAGACAAATTGTCCAAGGTATCTTGCAATGGTCCTTGCAAATCGGCAGCTTTGGCTCCTGTAACAGAGACCACGCTGTCGTCTGCAAGTTGTCTTATCGTGCATAAATTTGCCAGACATGCGTCAATGTCATTCACATAAAAATTGTAAAGAAGGGGGCTTAAGCATGAGCCCTGGGGAAGACCCATGTAGCTAATACGAAAAGTTGCCAAATCGCCATGCGTAAAATGCATATGCTTTTCGGACAACATGTTATGCAAAAAATTGTTCAAAATTGGTAAAAATCCTTGTCGGTGAAGTTTACCCGAAAGAATGTCAATAGAAACGGAATCAAAAGCCCCCTTAATGTCCAAGAACACAGATGCCATTTGTTCTTTGCGAGCATAGGCTAGCTGAATATCTGTAGAAAGCAACGCAAGACAGTCATTCGTTCCTTTGGCACGGCGGAAGCCAAATTGAGTATCTGATAGTGGACCGTTTGATTCGACCCAATGGTCCAAACGACGGAGTATCATTTTCTCCATTAATTTCCGGATACAGGATAGCATTGTAATCGGCCTATAAGAGTTGTGATCAGAAGCTGGTTTCCCTGGTTTTTGGATGGCGATCACCTTCACTTGCCTCCAATCCTGCGGTACAATGTTTTGCTCCAGGAACTTATTGAACAAGTTCAACAAGCGCCTCTTGGCATTGCCGGGTAGATTCTTTAACAAGTTGAATTTGATTCTATCTAACCCAGGCGCGTTATTGTTACAGGACAGGAGGGCAACTGAAAGTTCTGCCATCGTAAAAGGTGATTCTATCGCATCGTGGCCCGGAGACGTATCGCGAACAAAGTTTTGCGCAGGAACAGAGTCCGGACATACTTTCCTGGCAAAATCAAATATCCACCGACTTGAAGACTCCTCGCTTTCGTTGACCGTTATACGATTTCGCATTCTTCGGGCTGTGTTCCAAAGAGTGCTCATCGATGTCTCCCTCGACGTTTCGTTTACGAACCGGCGCCAATATCCACGTTTCTTTGCTCGGACCAAGCTTTTGAACTTGGTCTCAAGCTCCAAATACCGCTTAAAGTCGTCGGGTTGACCTTTCACCCAAAAGAAGGCCTTAAACGCGTCGGATTTTTCCGTGTAGACATCGGAGCACTCTTTGTCCCACCACGGAGTGGGAGGCCGTTCTTTGATCGTCACGCCGGGATATTTCTCGTTTGGGCTTGCAACGCGGCGTCGAGAATCAAGCCCGCGAGGAGGTTGTATTCTTCAAGTGGTGGGTGATGTTGAATCGACTCGACAGCTTCTGATATCATTTCCCCGTATAATTTCCAATCGATATTCCGTGTGAGGTCATACGGAATATCAACTGATCGCGTGCGAGTTGAACCATTATCAATTGAAATTTGAATAGGCAAATAATCGCTACCGTGGGGATCAAGGACTACCTTCCGTATGCAATCCAACCGTAGCGATGTTGAACATAAAGATAAATCTAAAGCACTGGGGCGCGCTGGAGGTTTCGGAACGCGTGTCATATCCCCGTTGTTTAATATTGTCATGTCGAAGTCGTCGCAGAGGTTATAGATCAAAGAGGAACGGTTATCATTAGAAGGGGAACCCCAAGCCACGCCGTGAGAGTTAAAATCTCCCAAAATCAAACGTGGCGAGGGAAAAAGTTCTATTAAATCAAAGAGCAGCCGTTGTCCAACCTGTGCTCTGGGAGGAATATATATTGAGGCAATACAAAGCTCTTTACCTTGTATTGTCATTTGACATGCGACAGCTTCGACGCCTGGAACCGTGGGGAGGTTAATACGATAGAAGGAATAGAACTTCTTAATCCCTAGAAGTACTCCTCCGTAAGGGGTGTCTCGGTCGAGGCGAATTATATTAAAATCATGGAAGCTAAGATCTACATTTGAAGTGAGCCAAGTTTCACAGAGGGAAAATGCATCGCATTTATGCTTATTAATCAAAACTATAAATGAATCAATTTTTGGGATAATACTTCTACAATTCCACTGTAAAATAGAGATTGAATCCTTCATCTCAGCCGATGAATTAGCCATCGAAGGATACGATCGCTGCAAGGAGGGGCCATTTAGCAGTCAACTGCTTAAAAAACGTTTTAACTGTTGGTAGAAATGCCAGCAGAAGACTTTTAAGAGGAACAGTTATGTTGAAATTTTCAAAAATCCAGTCCACAATATCTGAAAACTTCAGCAGTCCAGATTCTGGCTGAATCTTGGACGAAAAAGAAGGAACAGTTGGGTTTTTTGATGTCCCTGGAAGTGCCGGAAACTCCTTACTTGAATTCAGTTTTGCCAATCCCGGAGGAGTTTGCTTCGGATTTTCTACAGCACTTTTCTGTTTCTTAGTATCAGTCACTTCAGATGGAGACCTTCTCTGTCCTTTCCTAGGAAGCCTAGGAGAAGAAAGGTTTTTCCTCTTCCTAGATTTCCCGGGTTCAACAAAAAAAGATTCCCCAACTGAATCTTCAGAATCAGACTCATCGGATGGCAAGACCTCGAAGAGATTCGGGGAAACCAGTTTGGTAGCAGCGGCCTCTTTGAGCATTTCTGCGAAAGTGCGCTTAGAGCGCTCTTTCAGAGACCGCTTGATCTTGTCTTGGCGCTGTTTGTACGCGGGACATGCAGACAGCTCATGCGGAGTCTGCCCACAATAAAGGCACTTTTCAGCACCCTTATTACAGGCGTCATCCGCATGTTGCTCTCCGCACTTGCCACAACGTGCTTTATTGCCACAGTGGGAGGCCGTATGGCCCAACTGTTTGCACTTGAGGCAATTCATTACCCGCGGTACAAACAAGCGCACGGGCAGACGCACCTTGTCCACGAGCACATAGCTCGGCAGAGCAGACCCGGCGAAAGTCACGCGAAAAGAGTCTGAAGGGGTGTAAGTTTTTACACCCTTGTCGAGCGATACTGAATGTAATTAATTACATTCAAGTATCTTGGCAGGTTCAAGGCTAGAATCCTTGAAAAGGCCTTTTCCAGCCTTCAACAGGTCCTCGACAGTCAGACTCGATTCGCTGACCACACCGTCAATCTCAACTACGCGAGCTGGAATGTACACGTGGTACTCCCGCGTGAAGAGCTCACAAGCAGCAATCTCGTTTGCTTGCTTGAGGACACCAAAACACGCAGCTTATTCGGGCGTACTTTGGTAATTTCAGTCACGGCTGTAAACCGTGCCAGATCTTTACATATTTGCATTGTGTTCAATGCTTTCACTTTCGGCCGGAAAAATACAGTCCCAATACCAACTTTGCCCTCCGGATACTGCTTAAGCCGATGGGTAGCTTCCTGCGGGGTTCCATTCTTAACCCTTGGAACTTTGTATCCGGGAGGGCTAGGCGGTAGAACGAGCGGGTTTTCATCCCCGCGTTCGTCGTCCATGTTGGACGCGTAAGCCACTCACGCAAAATGCCAATCAACAAATAATATTGTAGAAAAAAACCAAGAAAAAAAACTACTTATCTTCTGCAGCTGCTCTCCACCGCAACCAGCGCACGGGCGATGCCAATCTCCAGTCCTTCACTCAAGAGTCCGGTAGCAAAAGCTGCAGCCGCTCCAGCCACACAGCAGCACCAGTACAGCCAAACAGCAGTACGCCGGGTACTGGATCTCTCGCAGTAGAGACACAACGTACAGTCTGTGGCGTACGGTACCAATAGGCGATGATGCGTTCCTTTGTCTTCAATAGACGACGGCAACGAGCAGCAGTGCACACGCAATACAATGCACGGTGACCTTGAAGGCGATTAACTGGTCGGCACTATCGAGATCGAAATGAAATTGCGACCGAACACGACGAGAGCACAACTCGGAATGCTCTTTTTCTCTTGAAAATAGATTCATTATGAACGAAAAAAATTAAGGGAAAGAAAGATCTGTAATCAGTTTTACAAAAAAAATACCTTCACGTCGAGTTTTCGAATGTATCTCATGATTCTACCAATCAACTGTTTACAGTGCGTTACTCTCCAGTTGATTTCGAATGAGGAAATAAAATTTGGAAGAAATCTTTCAGATAGGGTCGAGCGATTGCTCACGAACGTTTGTGTTGATTGGCGTAATTGGATGATGCTTTATCTGGTTAAAACATATACCTTTCACCAGCATGGTGTTTTTGCAGAAAAGGATTCAAAATTTCCTTCAAACATTCGTTCTGTACACATGTTGATGGATAACCGGAGATAGGAATTCTTTTTCGTTTATTACCTACTTTGACCGGTCTTCCACTATATTCCTGATTACTGTTAAGGTTTGCAGGAAATTATACACAGTCTAAACCCGAAAATTCTTGATTATAAAATGGTTTACCGTGAAGTTTTTATCTAGATATTTTTTTGTGTTGCAGTTAGAACTGGACAGTACGCTTGCGATGGTTCTTGTTTCTACATCATGTTGAAAAGAACTGAGGAAGCAGAAACAAAAAAAAATGACCTCTTGAGAGAGAGAGAGAGAGAGAGAGAGAGAGAGAGAGAGATCGTACATGAACATGCTCTTTGTAATCTCTGAACGTGTTTGTCTTGAAGTAAGAGAACCTGGAAAAAATCCAAAATTTTGAAAGCGCTGTAAATTACAATTACTAAACCAGAAAGTGGTTTTGACGTAGAACTACATCTCTCATGAAAATTAAAAAATGAAAAGGTAAAGATTTCATATACTTATAAGTTGGTTTGTTTTCGGCGGATTTTCCTCGTTCTTGAAGTAGTTGATTGAAAAATAAAGTTTAGATATTCGAGTTAAAAAAAAAAGCTGCCTTTGTGTGGTAGCGGCAGCGTCAGTGATAGGTGCATTGACCGGCACTTTTGAAGTAGAATACTTCTCTCAGGAAGTTCGGCTACATAGGGATGTGAAATGAAAATCAAAAACTGAAAAAAGTGAAAAATATGTCCAATTTCAAATGCTAATAAATCGGTTAGTATTTGATGGATTTCCTTCGTTCTTGCAGCAATAGATTGGAAAATCTTTTAAGATTTTTCCCAAAATAAGATAATTGTAATTTTATCATTCACACTATTGCACTATTGAAAAAAGTCAAGCCTTGTCAAAACGAAAAATTCGACCTCTGATTGGACGTTATATGATTGCTTCCCAAGCACGGTCGACAGAATCATATACCTTGAAATTTGAAACATGCTAATTGGCCTATAAAAGAGCCTGTTTCAGCCGAAGCCGCTTATAATAGTTTTAGACAGCGACAACAGCAGTCGTCCTCCCTTAGCAGCACCACTAGCAGTGCAGTGGATACCAGGCGGATAGCGGCCACAGCTGTGGCATGGCAATGGATAGTGCACTAGTTGCCGCGGATCTCAGCATCGATAGCAGCTGGGCCAGCTGATGTAGGGACAGCGGATACCAATAGCAGCGTATAGCGGCCAAAACATTAACATAGCTAAGGATAGCGTAGCAGTTGCAGCGGGTTTAGCATCGATAGCAGCTGATGCAGTGAGGCCCTTTAGTGAAATGCAGTTTCTGTGCGATAGTGGGCACTAGTAAATGCATTCAATGAAAAGTTGACTCATTTTGAAAACACGTGAGCCGTCTAGTTTTGAGTGTTATATCAGCATTTCACTGTTTACTTTATCTCAACGAATACTTTCTTCACATTGTCAGTGATAACGCAAAGATGGAATCGACATCTTATCCGATACTAAATTGAAAAACCAATCGCCCTTTTCAGGATGAAATAAAAACCTGATGAATAAAGCGTTAATGTTTTCTCATGAGTTAATTTACATTTTTAAATTTGTAAAAGTAATAAATTTTACTTTATTTCCGTGTCTCAGAACGTGCTGAATTATCTTTTCCTTCAGTCATAAGCACGACATCCGAAAAAAATTCATCTCGAAATTTAAAAATTGTCAAGCCCCAACCACGACAAGCAACTTACTATATTATTGAAAATGGTCAATCCTTGTTGAAGCGCAAAATTCGATTGATCTGATTAGTCAACGTTTATTTACTAGAAAAAATGACTGAGCAGCCAGGTTATCTTTCTTGTAAAAGTATTCTAATTCAACCTTGCGGTCGTGGATTTGCACACAACCCTCCTGTTATTTTTCCAATTAGTTTTTCATATTATATGGCAAAAAAAAAATGACAGAATCTCCCCGTCCCAATAGGTCAACTAATGTTAGCTTCCATGAGCCTAGACTATTTTGATGTCTTGAAGGTGAAGCTTTTTCGGAAAGTTCGTAACCACCTCCACTATCAGACAGTATTACGTTCTGCTGTCAACAAATATGTTAATGTTAATAAAACTGATGTCTTGAAGGAGAATATGATGGCACAGGTAACAGTAATGCACCGAGCAATGTATGAACAGAACGCTGGTTATTCGTCGCAAAAAAACTCGATATCCATTTTTGTGCAGTCAAGCCAAGTGAAAACTACATTGCCGCTGTTGACACACAGTGGAGCCTGGAACACAATCGAATTGCCGTTTAAATTGTCTTCTTCTCCTTCTTCTTGTTTCGTATAGCAGCAAATATCAGAAATCAATATGATTTTTCGGGCGCCGCAAAATACGTTGCACCGCCGGGGACAACAAAATGCGTTGTTTATTTTTGAACTCTACACTCTGCTTTTTCCAGATTAATTTAAATAACTGAATATAGGGTATTTAAAAGACAATAGAAAACCAAAATGCTTCATACAGATCTTTGAATAGGTAATTAAACGAGCTGTACTGATGATTTTATTCTACTAGCTAAATGAATTTAGTCCAATATGACAATACTAGTTGCATCCCGCGGTGGCGGTATAGAGGAAAACCAAATTAATTTCATCTTGATATTAGAGTTCCGACATTAGTATTTGTATTTTTCAATTGAATTTTTTTTTGAATTAGCATTTGCAAGAAAATATAACTTTCCATAACCTTACGTGTAATTAAACAATGCTATGAAAAAATTAATTGCTGAGGCTAATGTTGTGCATCACTCTAGTCCAGTTTATTTTCGAAGGTAACAGACATATTACTTTCATATATGGTATCTACGTTGTTCTTTGGTATCTTGAAACTGATCAAATTTTTTCTGATTGATTTTGTATACCTACTGATAAAATGTTTAAATTGACCTGAATTCAATGTTAACATAAAATAAAATTCTATGTCAATTTCAAATTTTCTGTGAATATATATTTTCTACTAAAACTGTAATTCGTTATCTATATTTTTTCCACGAGCTTGTAACTGCAGGAAAAAATTCATATGACATCTTTGCCGCTTTGTGATCGGTGAGTGAGCCAACTTCAACAAGCCAAATAGATACAGAAGGAAGTTTTATTTCTACTAAATCGTACTCAATTAAATATTTTATAGAAGGTTGCCATTTCGCATATTAAAGAAAATCGCTGTATTGGAATGAAAGGTATTCATCAATGGTGCAGAAACCAAATTTAGGAGGAAATTTCGGTCTAGAGCTCTATAGCAATATTTTAGAGAAAAACTTTCTTCTACAAAGTTGTTACATATGATAGAGCGCTTATTGAAAAAGTATCAAAAATTAGGGTGACCAAAATTTTCGATGCTATCAAGTATCTAACTTTTTTATTTTTGTAGATAGAAAACCTTGTTCTACAATTTTATAGCTCCATTAATTTTAAGTAGCTTTGTAAAAAAAAGTTTTTCTCTAAAACATTGCTAATACCTTCCTTTTGGAAGATGTTGAGCTTAAATTGGTTAAAATAAATCAAGCAAACTACAAAAGTAAAACGAGCTTAAATCAAACATAGCTTCAAAATAAAATATAAAATTATTGTAGTCCTACGTCAACTATGCGGTCGTGCCTTGGATACCACCCTCCTACTATTTTTATTAAACTTTTATCATATCTCTCCAAAAAAAAAGTATGCAACCATGCTGGAGTGTAAACAAAATACTTTACTTGTACTCTACCCTCTTGATGACGTGAAACGAAAAAAAAATTTTTCAATAAAAATCAAAAAGCTCATTTTGTCAAAACTTTCTTTTTTATGAAAACGACAAAAGGTTAACTAAACATTGATGGCTGTCCAATCATGTAAAAAATTTTAAAACTATTTTTTCTCTGAGTCAAAATGATTTGTTACGACGATAAAAATGTTATCTAAAACTTTGCTAAAGACATATCATAATATTTCATTTATCAGTCATATTTTCGAATAGGCCATTTTGAAACAGAAGTCGTGAGACAACATGAAGAACTAACATTATAGAATGACCTCTTTTTAAAAAAGAACAACTGTACTTCAGCGAAATCGGAAATGACATGCTAAATTTTTTTTTTCAAATTTATTTTTCATGAAATTGCTCTTCTACTTCGAGCTGTGCTTCTACCGCTCGCTGAAAAAATAACTCACTTGCTGCCACCCACTCTAGCGAGAACACACAGAGATACACTGCGTTTTCTGGTAGAAGAATGTGATCCAGAGTGGTCTAGATTCATTATTTTGATTTGATACAGTTTGTGTTGAGATTCAGAAGACTCACTGTAAAAACACTGCAGTGAGCTCTGTTGTATAGTTATTGTGCGTAATATTCATTCGCGTGAGAGAGCTCACCTCAATTTATCATCTCTCAGGAGAGATATTTCAGATTCCACTACGGATGCACACAAATCGCTGCACAGTGGGGAATCGCTGGCCATCAGCCAAAAATTTTTTTTTCGTTAGCTGTTTCATAATATTTTTCCTTTATTGCTATACCATTCAAGTGTCTAAATCCAAAATTTGGGCGCGATATCATGAAATCTGAATTTTTTATGACTTTTCAAAGCTTGGCGAACTGACGTTTTTTGTCTTTGTTTTGATAAAAAGTACATTACTTTGAAATGCTCTGTAGCTTCAATGATAGCTTCGATTTTTTTGACGTCAAAGGAAAAGTTGTTGTAAATATTGTGCAAATCAAACCCTTTTCATTAGATATTGTAAAATTTGGTTATAGTAGGCCTGACACTAAAAAACATTAAAAAAAACGTGATTTTTTGTAGAAAAGTAGCTTAAAAGTTTAGTTGCCGCAGTTTGCCACGGTTGTGACTACATTCAAATTTTAGGTAAAAACGTAAGCTTTCAAATGCGTACTATCCGCTGTAGCGCAGAACTGAGCAAATTGTCACTTTAGTTGAAAAACCGATAGCAGATTTTTTTAGTTTTTATTTTTGAAGTTGAAATTTCATCCAGGATTTATTTTAATCATAACCATGATACCCCATTATTGAAAATTTATGATATCGTACTCAATCCGTAAGGATAAAAAATAAATTTGGGCAACAATCACAAAATTTGTAAATGAAAAGTTATAAAATAAGTGTTAAACAAGAAAACAGTAAACGAATCTTTATGAAATTTCAATTATGTCAAACTTTATTACTTTCTGCAAATATAAAACAATATTAAAAACATTCAGCCCTTTTCAATTTATGATCATGAAATTCGCTAAACTGATTGAAGTGTCAAATACTAGCAGCAAATTCATACCATCAAACTCCTCACAATAGCTCACAATAGCCCGTTTGAAGATTGCTATTGCTTCGCACTCGTTTGCATACAAAAGTAAAGCACACATTTTGCTGTATGAAAAAAAAAAACCAGTCGTCGCCCTTCGCATCTTTTCGTATTCATTTTGAACGTTGTGTCATTCCAGTGTCTTGGTTTTCGATTCTACTTCAGCGGCACCACCTAATTTAATGTCTAGTAAGTTGTCAATTCATGGTGTTATACATGTATTTAAATATCCTGTTTCAACCATAGAAACTGGATTAGGAAGATAACATATATATGAAACAATAAAACATCGAAAATCACTAGAAGAAATGACAATTGCAGCGAAAGACATTTTTCCTGATGATAAGTATAATTAACTTCAAATTTTCTGGAAACAATTCAACACATGATTTAAGCGATCACAGCGGAAGATGATGATGATGAGTTTTTCAATTTGTTATTAGTTTGTATAACTTATGTTGTTTTAGTTTATTTAAAAAAATATATATTTAGACAAAATTCGTTTAGTTCGAGGGGTCAACTATAAATTACGTATTTTTTTCTTCAATGGGGAGGACGCCCGGTGGCACTATTTGTGGTCAAAGATCATATAATTCTATAAAAAAGGAAAAAAGTGCCAAAATATATTAAAAATTGGGTTTCGTACTATATGGACGGCCCCAAACAAAAAATGGATGCCAAATTCGTGTTCAGCGCCCCAAAAGTATGTAAATACCAAGTTTTTGTCGCATTTATCGACACTTTTTTTGCTTGGCCAGCCTTTGTATGGAGTCGCCCCACTGTGCGCTGCTCTTTTCATGTACGTGCGTCGATTTTCTCACCAGTGTGAGAACAATTATTTTCGCAGTGAAACATATTCTCCTACACGCTAGTGATTCTCTGAGGAGAAACAAGCCCGGTCTTTAGCTAAGTTGTAGACAGTTTTTTTGGTGTTTCAGAAAAAAAAATATAAAGCATAGAAAAATTCCTTGGAAAAAAAGGTAAGAAATTCTAAGAGCATTCTTGAAAATAGGTAAGAAAATAATTATAAATTGAATATTTCAAAAGTGTCACAATATAAAGATCTGACTTTTCTCTAAAAACTACACAAAACATTGAGGCTTGGAGAAAGAAAGGAATACAAACAAAAATGTATTCTATTTTTTTTGTATTTTTTTTTAAATTATATTTTTTTGGAAGGACGAATTTACCATCTATAGTTTTATCGAACACACTATACCGATCAAACAAACCGTTTAGAAGTTAGAAATATTTTTTATCATCAATAGACGGGATCCGTGAATTGAAAATTGAAGCACTAATTTTTGGCCAGTTCTCATGTGACAAAAATGCAATGCAGAAATGTGGTCGAGTTTTCCGATTGATGAACAATATTTTGTCTAAGGTATGCGGGTTCTGGTGCCCGCTAGTGTGAGCATTATTTGAACAAATGATAGCTGCGCCGCTATTAATACGAGACGGGAAGAGAAAATGGATTGCGGCAAGGTATTTATGATCGATGATGATCGTCTTTCGGTGTCGTAAAGAATTACGAGCATCGTACGCTCCGACAGAGAGCGAGAAACCATGGATGGAAGGACGGAATCGATACTTTAATGGATATTGTTGCTCGATTGGATGGAAGGCCGCCTGTCAAGGGGGGATTCGATTCCTGTGGGAATTGAGTTTCAGAGTTTCCCATGCTCATTTGGAAACAGTAAAGCCGCATCGCGTTAGTTGGTGGTCACGCTCTGGAGCTATTGTATCATAAATCTGTCACTGGATTGGGAGTCAACCGCAGCTAATAGCGTTGGCAAATTAGAATATTAGTATTTGGTTTCAACTAATAGCTACTTAACTTGTTTATTATACTTAAACGTACGTAAACAATTTCTTAATTCCATTTTTAAACACGTTCTCGTTCATTGGTACTTCACAGTTGGACTTTATGTGTGTTAGAACCAGTAACCAGTTTTTTATCTTAGAACCTCAGTTGTGGGAGCAAACTGATTCACTGTCACTAAATCCTGCTTGTGAACTTGTCCAAATAACAATACTTTCTCAACAACCGCTAAGAGGACTGTTTACTCACTTCGCGCTCTACAATGCAAACTCACATAAACAACATTGTTGCATCCTGTCAGTCGGTGCACTCGGTGTTTAGATTCGAATTAACTAATAAGAATAATAATGGGTACACACGAAGCCAATTTGTTTATTATCGTGTATTGTGTTATTTTTACGAAGCAGTGCTGTTATTTGCTTTCCCCGTTATTTGCAACTGCATGAAAATCGTCTCTCGCCGACGAACGACAAGTGCGAAAAATGCTGTTTGCCAATGTTTAATATTTCTCGAAGCTGCTAAACTCAAAATCTGTGCACAATTTTCTCATCCCGACGCTACAATATAACGATCTCCTCCCCTTCGTCTCATACATTAAAAATAGAAGAAATAAAAGCGTAACCAAATGACTCACAGAAGAAAGACTCTTACATGCGTATAAAATCGAACGTCTCTGATGGACACTTTCGAGTGGGTGCTTCGCGCTCATCATTCATTAAAACGGCAACGAGGACGACATCGACGACAGCAGCGACGATGAACAGGCAACGACACGAGTTAAGCAACAATGTTGCACTTCCAGAGTAACGAAGATGGCAAAAAATGAAGCTTGGAATAACTCTATTTGTTAGACAGTTCCTTCAGTTCAGCACAGGGAGCCTTCTTCCGACCTGCTGCCGTACACCGTAACCTGTATCATACAATGCCACATTGTTCGTGTCAAGCCATTTCGTCCATAGTTTACGTGCAACGCTGCTGTTTAAAAGCCTTTGATGCGTTTTTTTGCTGTTGCTCTGTGATCCTTTCATTTGGACCCGCAGTGCTGAGGGGATTTCACATTGAAGGGTTAGTAATTGGCTGAAAATTTTTGATATTGCAACTGTAATTGCTTTTTGGACTGCTGATTTTTTTAATTGCAGCCATTTTTCTGCATATTTTCCAATAATATGATCTTCCTAACGTGAAGTGTAATATGACGATCGAAACATCTATTGAGCGAAGACGCGCGTATTTTAATTTTCGTTTTTCAATTTAGCATTATTTTCGTCTCTTGAAATTTGAAAAGTGATAAGCTAAAGTTTTTAAATTAGAAATAAAATCTGTGTACAGTGATTTCTTTCGTCATCTAATCTGATACGAAAATAACACACTTTTTCATAAGGGGCCATCCACATTCCACGTGGACAGATTTTTAACAATTTTGAGCCCCCACTCCCCCTCCGTGGACAACTGCCCATAAAATTCTTAAAATTTTGTATGGACCGTGGACATTACACATACGCATTACATACACGCTGTACACGTGGAATGTGGATGGCCCCTAATATTTTAAACTGCGAAATAAAAACTTTTCATTTCCCTTCCTTTTTTATAATTTTTTATCCATAATCGAGTGACTCTCACCTTTTGTTCACTAGTGTTTGTAGTACATATTGTTTTCCATCATCTCAGTTATGTTTCTCCTTTTCTAAGTTTTATCGTGAAATTTTTATTTATCTCCTATTATTGACATTATTTCTGTAGTTTTTATTTATGTTATGAAACTTCTTTTCCCTGCCTGCTCTTCTCATACCCCTCCCATTATATATTTTATTTCTTTCTTTGAGACTACTCTTTACTACTCTTTGCCATTTTCGGTATTATTTGTCTTTAAACATCGTTCTGCTATTTATGAAATTAAACTTCTTACTATCAGGTATTTTCCTGGTCTCTTTCCTATAGTAATTACTTGATAGTCATTGAACTTATTTTTTATTTTACATTGATTCATTTCTTGTCTCCCGCTTCCATTTTCTAGTTAGTACAAGCTCTAATTCATTTACTTGTCTGTTAAATTTATTTTGATTTCATTCTTCCGTCGTATTCACTGCACTGCTTTCGCCGGTTCCAATTATAAAACGAAATTCCAATTTTAGACAGTACTGGCCATACTGCTAACCAGCAAGAAACCGATAACGCCAACAATGTTGAAATTACCTCCGATTACATTTTCTCATCAACCTGCCATACCTAATTTGGTCAATATAATGGCTTCGAGTATGGCTAACGACAAAGCTACAGTAGCGTTCTTACAGACCCTTCCGAAATACTTTTCAGTTCAGAGAACGTACGAGCGAACGAACGACCGACGGTAAGGAAACCGAACCGGATCCGGACTTTTTGAATGAGTGTAGTGCAAATAATTGGTTTGACTGCAGCAAAGTATGTAAATCAGTTTATAAACCTAAACTCGTTACTGGTAAACTTCGGGGTGCAAACCGCACGTGGGATTCGTGAGTGGAGCCCAGCTTCCTGGCACCATGCATATACATTCACCGATGATAAATAGCCGACCGAGAGAGAGAGAGAGAGATGAACGGGTAGAAAGAGAATGGGATTTTTTGTGTTCATGCAAATTCAAGATCTAGATGCAGTAGCGACAACGACGAAGTTAACGTAAAGTGACCAAGTGTGAAATAACACACTCGAACGAAGCGTTACTGGATCCTCTGCGTCGTTTGATATCCACGCGCATGAAACGGATCTGTTGAAGAAAATGTCACCTGGTCAGGATTATTGCAGGTTGTAACGAGCTTTAATCTATGATCTGGATCCGCAGGGGTAACAGCAACATGTGCATCCGGGTCTGGGAGAGCACAAAAAGAGACAGGTTCAGTAGTAGGGAGGTTATTAATGTTGTTGTGAGTTCCACTTCAATGCGATCAATGTATTAATTGATTGAAAATTACTTTTAAATTCCCGTTTTTACATTTTCCATATGTGAAGTAAAAGACTCAACATTCCAATCAATGGAAAATAAATAAAATGTGATGGCCCATTACTCCGGAATTGTACAAGTAATATAATTTAGCGAACTGCAGTATAAATTTCTTAATCCTGTTTGCAACTAGTAGTCGAACTACAAGCCATTAAATTTCTTTTCTTCTTCGCCCAACCAACCACATAAAGTGAATGTACGGGAAAGAGAAAGAGTGCACGGCAAAAAGAATTTATCGGACCCCTTCCACAAATCATTACGATTCCCGCTGCCATTCGCGACCCAGGTTCGAAGCTATAGCCCATCAGAGACACCTGATCCCCTGCCAGGACCCTTCCGTTCCGATCTCCACCTCATGGATCGACATTTTTCTCACAGCAATAATGCATTTACAAGCCTCGATACCGCTGCAGCAGTTCAACATTAACCCTTCAGCCTTGCACACGCTGTTCGATGCAACAATGTTGCAGCGCGCCCCACCATTATTGAATTTATTTACTACCTGTTTCTTCAATAACCACTTCAGTTGCCCTCTCATCATCAACTGGTAAATATCACGGAACGACTGGTTTAGTAAATCAAGCGTCTTATGATGTACGCGAAAGGGTCTCCTTCGGCCTGATCCCGGATAGGCCTGCGCCATGCACAAATGCATGCAGTTGTGTAGTGTTGTTTTTGCTTTTCTTTATTTTTCTCCGACATTATCTTATGCACACGTTTCCCACCTTCGCTTCCTACCTCGGTGCCGGAAGGGGCCTGCCTCTAAGCGTTTTGATGAAAGACCAACCGCGCGAAATTGGTTCGCTCGCAGAAGCAGCGCCGCGGAAAGCCGAATGTAACCGCAAAGCAAAAAAGGGCGGTTTTCCGCTTTTGTTTGCGCGATGAACTTTTTTTGTTTCGCGCTGCTTCGCTTTGTTTCGGTTTGCGGCTGCTGCACTGTGGAACGTTTGGGTATTGGAAGGTGGTCACAATTTCGATGAGAAATGCCAAGAATTACTACACTCTCGGTGCTTATGATTAGTAGAAATTTTTACGTATAGTCAAAATCGAAGGGTTCAATACAGAGAATAAATTAACACACTTGGGAGCAACTCCTATCTCTACCTCCACGTATTACCGACTAGGATACGAATAACCAAGGCTTCCCTTAGCACTGGGAACCCTTAGGAACTAGGAGGTACGCTTACAGGAAAAGGGGAGCTGTTCTCCTTGGAGGACAACTCATTTGAGCGTCTGTTTCCCAAGAGAAACTCAAACAGCGACTGATCAGAAGTTGACGGCAAAACTATGGAATGCGGTGTCTCGTCAGCTACATCCAAGACAACAGCCAGCCCTATCGCAAGACTAGGCATCCGCAGCCCTACTAAGGCAGCATGTCGAAAAATCAACACTCAAGAAGTAAATACGAAACGGAAACGGCAATGACCTTGGCGACGAAATGGAAGCTCGATACATGGAAATGTAGATTGCTGAACGGCCCGGGGGGCGACTGGATCCTGCTGGGATAAGCTAGAACCCCGCCAATTCGACACTGTTGCGCTTCAGGAGCTTTACCGGAAAGGGGAGAAGGTGCGGCGGATTTGTGGCCACAGAACACAGTATTACCAGAGCGGCGGCACCACCAACGAGCAGGGTGTCTAGATTCAATCCTAGATTTTCTGAGGCGAAAAATCTCTGGGATCACGCCTTCCATCGCATGAGGAAGTAAAGCCGTTGGCGCCGGTCCTTAATAAACGGGTCGACAGATAGGGTCCTGGGTGGAGTCGCCTCCCTGGGCGTCGGTGATTGGCACAACAACAGTGGCGGAACTAGACCGACGGAAAACAAGCGAGAATAAAAAAAAGAACTCAACACCTCACCAACGTACATCAAACCAAATTGACCATGCTCTTCAACGACCGGTTCTTCTTAAAATTACCATAATACGCACCAATCACAGTGCGGATATTGACTTGGCCACTACCTAGCTGCGGTATGCTTGCAGTTGAAGCCGTCGACTGTGTATCACGCGCGACATAACCGAGCCTCGCAGCTCAGCCATGAAGCAGCTCCGGGACTCCCAGGTTGTCCCAGGAATACGCGCGACAGCTAGAAGCGATACTTTCCACGCGAGAGCTCTCGAAGACGGCTGGCGCAGGACTCACTATCAGGAAGACCGCAACGACGACACTGGGAGTGGAGCGATATACCTAGCAATTCAACGAGAAGGAACAAGGACAAGTACAAACGGACACGGAACGACATGACCGCGATCCTCAGTTGGCTATCGGCTCCCCTACGTAGCAAAAGGAACGTGAATATGAGGAACTCGAGCAATTTTCCCGTGCCATCGACCCGCGGAAGTTCTTCCAAGGTCTATGTACCGCAAGCCGACATGTGCGACGACGCGGACCAGAACTTTCTCATGGATGCCGATATTTATGAAGTTCATTGTGAGATCGAGAAGGTGAAGAACAACTAAGCCGTCGGGTGCATTTTCACAAGTACAATGTGCGTTTGAGGATCCTCCATCTTCAATCTTCCTCGAGACTCTCGGAACCCTCGCTATTACGCCACCTTGAGTTAATTTTTTTGGCACATCTAATACATCTAATGATAGGGGATTCGAATTGTTGAGCTGTGGTGGCTGCCCAACCATTTTTGTACGCTGACTAGGACAGTACGGTCCAATAAGACTCGATTGACCGCGTCTGAGGTAAGTTTGGGAGATTGTCGTTTTTTCTTATTTATTGTTGTTTTCACGTACGGCCCTGGCCTGTCTCTTAGCGACTGGCCTGTCTCTCTGTCACCAGCACCATGCGCACTACACTAACAGCAGCCTTGAGGGCCATGCTCTGCTTACTACCTCTACATCGACATGTGAAGAAAGAGGCATAGCTTGGTGCACTAAGGCTTCACCGAGATAAAACAATATTCGAAGGCGACCAGGTTGGTCATCGTCGCATTCTAAGGGAGTTTGAACTAACAACTTTAGTCACCACAGTATAAGACTGCATGGCGGTTCAAAACAATCTTGACGTTCCATATGAGGTGATCGGAACCAATCGCCACATGTGGAGTAGGGATGATCCTGCACTTCCATCAGGCATCATCTGTTTCTATACAGATGCGTCAAAAATAGGATCCAACACTGGCTTCGGAGTCTACGGGACCGGGGTGTTAAGGAAACCATTCCGATGAGTGTAAGACCCACCGCGCCAAGGTATGTCTTAAACGTAATTACAGGCACGCGAAAATCGGCATCGCCTCGAACAGCCAAGCTGCACTATTGGCACTAAGGTCCGTCAAATGCGCGTCCAAATTAGTTTGGGAGTGCAGCGCAGCACTACGGGAGCTATCCCGGCAGGTTCTAGTTCTACTGTACTGGGTACCTGGACACTGTGGTATCGAGGGCAATGACACTGTGGTATTGAGGGTACCTAGACACTGTGGTATCGAGGGAAACGCTATAAATAGCTAACCTATGAAACAATACACAGGGTTACAGACAAGCTTAACAGTTTATCTCTCCAAACCCTGCTATAATCAAGAAGCTTCTCGGTCTCAAACGTGATGAGCTACGTCTACATGGGAGTTATTACCGGACACTGTTCTGCTCTTTATCACCTGAAGAACATCGGAATTGTCAGATGTGCTAACTGTCGCTTCTGCAAACTTGCAGTTGCAACATCCGCTCACCTGCTTTGTCATTGTGAAGCCCTTACATTTGCAAGGTACTACTTCTTCGGACGTTACCTTTTAACTCCGTATCAAGTATAGAGCGCATTACCATTAATGCTCATACATACTCGATATTATATTGCTCTGTGAAGTATACCTAAACTATGCCAAAACCGGTTTCGTAAAATCACCGTTTTGAGCTCAGTTTTTGTCCAATTTAAGATCTGTTTTTAAAAAGATGGTTTAGAAGATGCTAATATGTGGACAAACTCATAGAATATTGATATTGGGTCTTAAAACAAAATGGCGTCACGATTTCTCAAAAATTCAAAATGGCGCCATTATTGCCCCTTAAGTTGAAATATGTTCAAACTCGGAGAAGTTCGCCTTCGCATCGAACTTCATCAAAAAATCATACATAGGAGCCAAGGCAAAAATATTGTTGCACTGTGTTATTTACAGGGTGCTTAATAACTTCGAATACAACTTTTCATCGTTGTGAAGGTGTGCGCCATGTGCATCGTGTGGATTGATAATGGTGTCAGCCTCATATATAGTCCAACCAACGCGCATGGTGTCGACTTGCTGTCACTTATTGCTTGTTTACCGCACACGATGAAGCAGTAACGCGACGTCGTGGTAAACAAGAAGATATCGTAAACTCCCGCATAAACATCCCACGGTTCTAGAGCGCCGGTCCTTGATAGTTTTGCGGGCGATATACAAGCGTGGGAAGCTTTCATTGGTGTTTATTGAGAAAACCGTGAAAATCAACGCCGCGCACTATAAGACCAAAGTTCTGGAGAAAGTAGTGGCCTCGACACTTCGGGACCTCTACGGGAAGCAGAGCGAACATAAAATGGGGACTATGGACCAATTTAGGGGGCGTTCCTAAGCCACGTGGTCATAAAGAGGGGGAGGGAGGGAAACAAGGATCAAAAGACCACGAAAGACCACGCGGGGGGTGAGATGATTTTCGGAATGGCCACGTAGATTTTTCCTGATTTTTAATTTATTATTGTCACCAAGTCAAGAATGAAACTTTTTTTTGTATTTTATTTTAATCAATAAATTTATTTGACACGGATTGATAATTTATTTGTGTTACGGAAAATTTGCAATTAGTCAGCAATTAGCTAATATAATCAAATTTTTGAAGCCTTAACACATATTTTTAATTTATTAGAACGAAGAACAAAATAAACTTTCCGTTTTTGAAAAGGCTTTATCTAATGTGGCATTTGCTTTGATTGTATTTTGCAATGTGTCGAAATCTGTGACATTATTCCTGGAAGTATATCTTAATACTCAATAACTTGTAAAAAAAAATCAACGTCTCGGTCTTACGTACAATATATGGAACCAGGATGTTGGAAGTTGAATAAGGCGTGTTTTTTAAAAAAAAGACAAAATTACAAATTTGTATGAAAGTGATCAGAATATGACAACGTGGTTTAGGAACGGCCCCTTAAGAAGCTCATTTCCAAGACCCATGGAACGAGATGCCGTTGGACCAGGTGCCGCGGGCTCGTCAAACGCAACAAAAGGACGGACTGGAGGGAATGCTCCTATATGTCGAACAAGTTCTCAATGCACGTTGCTTCAAAAAATGGACTCTGAAAAGTATATTCGAACTTATTGAACACCCTGTATATACTTTGTATCCCTTTTAATCAAGCATTTTTGAAATTTTTCAGTTTTGGTTTTAATATTTATTTTTGTTTTTTGGATACTTCGTTCCAGAACCCAAAGGTATTAAGAACTGAAATTTGAAATAGTAAATTAACATGTAATACGAAGAATCAAAATTATATGGATAATTTGGTTTTTCTATACATTTTAATACATTTTAATCTTATTGAATATTATTTAAAGTTAAAAGTAAAAAAAAAATCCTCAACACTACATTAATTAGGCCAAATTTAGCCCGAACGCCAATCATTGCTACGGTGATGTGTCGTCTGTCAATGGATTTGTTTATCTTGAGCGGTTAGCGCCCAACCGAATTGGTTTGTAAGTTCTCTTTCGCGTCCAATCATAACAGGGATTACGTTCGCAAATGCTCGCCTTTCGGTGGTTTCGGTCCGTTCAATTCACACGGTACCGACACGACAATCGACCGCGGATTTAGGGGACGTTTGAAACCAGCCAGAAAAAAAAGAGAACGCCCGTTCGCCGTTCTGTGTTTTGCACAGTTTACGTATTGTACACACAATCCAGGCAGGGTGCAGTGGCATTATGCGGCACTTTGTTTAATTTTTGTATGAATTAAACAAAACATACAAGATCGACTTAATTAAATAAAAACATTGAGGTCGCTTGAGTGACGTAAATTAAAGGCAATTCCGATGTTAGAGAAGCTGTAAGTTTACAAAATCAGACGTTTTATCGATTTATAAATTAGCAGTAATTTCAACATTCAACATCAACATTTTTCAAAGTAACAAAATGAAAATGTGCTAGCGACGGCATTAATCATTCTCAAATACAGACATTAAATTAATTGCCAAAACAAGCCCTGCAAAGAATTTTTCAACTAAATTTTGTGAGAAAACAAGCAATCAACTCGAAATTTTGGGTCATATAATTTATTCTGTTACTTTTACGTTTATTGACGGCAGCTGATTACTCGCACCATCACTCAATTATAAATAACTGCTTGGAAGTCATTACAGGCGGCTCGCGGTCATAATCCTCCAATCATGCTCATAACAGTCGACCATAAATCTGCATATGACGGAATTTCGAGCGAAGATTGGCACAAAACAAGTGCGACGCAAAGGATGCTTACAGCATGCGGACAAACATTCAGCTATCGAACGTTGAAACTAGAGCCAGACAGATTATGTCTAGGTTTTCCTAGAACCAGCCAAAGCCAGACAACCTTTTTGATACCACAATAAATAAAGTTTCATGCAAATACGATGTCGCTGGTAAAATTCGATTTCGTACCTGTTTTGGGCCGCGCCGTCAGACAACCTTGCGCTCCGTCTAAGATCGTGGTCCGGAGGCGTGAGAAAGTCTGGAGCGATTAGCTCTCCGTTGGGGCACCGTAATTTGATCACTGCAGACAGTAAACAAAGACAAACAAAATCGCGTAGACACAAAGAAGACTGAATGTGCGCCTATTGGTTAAGGTTTTTATTCATATGCTTTGAAAATATATTGCCTTCCAAGAAGGATAGATCCATGCGGTTGGAGCGAAATAGGTCAATCCATGACGCGAATATTATAGATGCTATTTCGGGTACACGTGCCATTTTCTATTTTTTTCTTTTGTGTTTCAAAATAAGTTGCAATCAGATATATAATAGCATCTACAAAGGATACAGGAAATCAGATCGAACTTTTGTAGACGCTTCTTTGTTGTTTGATCAATCTTTTTTTTGACAACTAAAAATGTTGGATTTTTCGGAGGTACTCTCACTCCTCAACAGACACGCTCAGAGAGTAACGAGAGTATGTATATGTAGGCTCTCTCTATCCTCTTTATGTCAGCAATTTTTGGTTTTGTTTAAACATGCTCAGTTCTGTTCAAAATAGCGTCAAAACCTGGAGCATTGCACAAGCACATTGTACGAAAGAAATGCACAGATGCTAAAAACATCTGCGTCTGGCAAGACGCTAACAATATTATAATTTTGATATTTTTTAAGCCTTTATAAGTATTTCAATAGCTTGGTGCTGACAAAATATCTCAAAATTTTATTAATTCATTATTCAAAAGTGCTTGATATTGGCATCAAAAATCTGTAAAAAAAAGTGTTACAAATTTTTTAACTTTCTCACAACGCTCTTTGAATATTTTAGCCACCATGAGTCAAAGCGACATCTTTGCGCTTCGATTGCTTTGGTAGAGCCTTTATGGTGAAAATGCTCGCCATGAGTGTCAACTTGTCAATAGGAAAGAATCTTGATTTTTCCCGTCTGGGATTTATATAGGTACATCAAAGAATCCCTGTGAATATAGATCAGTACGGTCGTTGACATGTGCTTTTATAAATTATCATTTCATAATCGCTACTTGAAACCATTGACAAACAAATCTAATGATGATACACATCAAAGAAGAGATCAGTAATTGTCGTAATTGCCTACACTTCAAAAACTAATTGTAATCAATGAATGAAATCTTTTTTTTATACCACGGCAAAAAATCCTCAAACAAAACTATCAATCCGTAAACAAGAGATGCACATAGCTGCAAAACCCGCTTGCTCGGCCGCTAGAGATTGCGCTACATATAATAGCAAATTTTTCCTGCCAACGCACGCCGTCTGTAGGTGCGAAAATCCGAGCAAGATCTGTATCAGCATCAGGGAGAAATGTGCACGACGCACAGGAAAAAGAGTGGGAAGACATAAAAACCCGGTGGGCGTTTCAGATCGACAGTATACAAATATATAGCTTTATTCAAATCCCAAACGCAGTAACAGGGAAAAACATGAAGCGTGGGCGAAAGCGTAGGCCAGTGATATGAACTGCGAAGTGGCCGACGCGACTATGACTACGGACAGATATAGCTGCTAGCCGGCAGTCGACGATGGCGACGGAGCGATTGGAACAAATCTTCTGCTGGAACTATGAGAAAGGATCGTAAACTGCAGCTGCATACCCCATTAGTGGTGATTGGACGATACATTTCGCACAACAAAGTTGCATTGAAATCGATACCGACGTTAATGTTGTCGGATTTGTCGCTGCATTCTAAGTATATAATTGAAATCCTCTTGGGTAGTTGCTTCCCGGCGGAATTTGAATAATAATCAGTTGGAATGAATGTTATTACCTTAAAAGCAAAACTCCCATAACATCGAAGAAATATGTTGCCGGTTGCACCTCAATGGCAAAACCTACCACTTCCAAACCAGTCCTAAATGTGTTGTTGCAATAAACTTACCTGAAAAGTAAAAAGAGAAGAAAAACAATAATCAGTTGATGAACTAAAGGCCCCTTATCATTTATATTTTACTATCCCCAAACTTTTTACACTAACTTCGTCCTGTCCCGTAAAAATAAACCCTGCTTAATCTTGATTAGCTTTTATACCAGTTTGGTCCGGTTCTTGTTTCGGTACGCTGTCTGTGTCTGTCTGGATACCGGTGGTATCAAATGTCATCGATTAATAATTTTTTTTCAAGCAAACATCGACAACAGTCTGACTCAGAAAACAGTCAACGGGAAAAACAAGAATTCCAAATGTACACTGTTTTGGGGTGAGCAACATCGACAACAGTCTGACTCAGAAAACAGTCAACGGGAAAAACAAGAATTCCAAATATACACTGTTTTGGGGTGAGCTCACTGAGGCGGCGAAATTTTAACCTAAAATACGTGTTGATTGCGTGCTAAATGCTAGTTAATTTCTTCATTTTTTCAAAATTTAGATTTTCAGGTAGAAAGTGTAACAGCATTGGAAAAATACAGAAAATTGCTGATTCGCTATCAGTTCAAATAGTATTTTTTATGATTTTTTTTTCTAACATTAAATTACAAATGTGAAAATTCAAAATTATTTAGCACAATTTAACATCAGTTGTTGTGTATAATTATACTATTACAACAGCCGAACATATAATTTTCAAAAGAATCAGAAACTCTGCCAAGAAAACTTGAAAGTAAACAAACAAATGAAGAAGACAATTGAGAGAAAATACTACAAGGTATACTGCTCAAGGGGTTGTATGAAATGGTGACGTAGGACTAAATGTATATATTATATGCTGCGCTAAACTGTTCATTTACAACACTACCATTTATTTTTGATGGTCGTTATTGTAAAACTAACGATGCATGATTGTATACTAGTAGTAGTTGCGAAAATTCTCATAACTCTTATCTTCAAGCATCTATAGTTCTGAAAAGAACCGATTCCATAATCTTCAGTTAGAAAATCGTGCTACAGAACGCTGATAATCGCACCATCGGTAGCATTGAATATTTTGCTTGACCGCTCATAATGAAGTTAGCTCTCCGCTGTGCCCTCCAGTAGCTGTGCCAGCTAAATATTCTGCAGCGTGCGATGGTAACTGTTGCTGCCGTAAGCAAAATAAAGGTAACATGTTCCGCAGTGCCTGGAAGTTGACTCGTATGCAGCTTTCGTTTCTCAATGCCGCGTACCTTTAACAGCTGCACTGCACTCGCTATTCTGTAACAAACTAAACTGAAGCTGTATTTTCTACACGCAGTCTTTTGTATCGAGTTCAGCGTAGTTTTTTGCCATAAGAGCGTGGCCACGCAGCTTGGAGAAAGACAAACAAACCAAAACACCTTCGATACTACTGAGTGATTCTCATAAGCATCAAAAGAAAGTTTTTGCTTTCCCGATGGTTCTTAGATTAACTAATTTTCGTTTCTAATATTTGACTGATAACGGTGTTCGAGTGGGTACAAACATACAATTAAACCGGAAAATCACTCAATTTAGCAGTGAAAATTCTTGAAATGAGGGTTATACCTTGTTGTGATAAACTATTAACAGGCAACACTACCGTTTATCTTTGGTGCACCCTGGTCGTTATATCATATTGAAGTCTGATATTTGCTGCTATACGAAACAAGAAGAAGAAGAAGACAATTCAAACGGCAATTCGATTGTGTTCCACACCCCACTGTGCGTCAACAGCGGCAATGTAGTTTTCAATTGGCTTGACTGCACAAAAATGAATATCGAGTTTTTCTGCACTGATAGACGACGAGTAACCAGCGCTCTGTTCATACATTTCTCGGTGCAGTACTTTCGCCTGTACCATCATATTCTCCTTCAAGACATCAGTTTTATTAACATTAACATATTTGTTGACAGCAGAACGTAATACTGTCTGATAGTGGAGGTGGTAACGAACTTTCCGAAAAAGCTTCACCTTCAAGACATCAAAATAGTCTAGGCTCATGGAAGCTAACATTAGTTGACCTATTGAAACGGGGAGATTCTGTCAATTTTTTTTGCCACTGCTATACAGAATATCACAGAAGGCAGTTGGTGTCTATTCATGAAGTCTGTGCCAGGCGTGTTCGCATATGATTGGTACATTGTTGCTGAAAATTCGACCTTGAAACTTTTATTCCACTGCACTGTTTAACAATAAATCCAACGACATATTGATTATTATGATTCATCTTGTGGTTACATCAGTATAACCGTTTGAAATCTTTCATTCCGACATTACATCTTGGTTTTAGTTTTCGCGGAATGTATCTCCATACAGTGCGGTTAGACGTAGTCCTACGCCAAAAAAAAACAAACCGAGAGGTATGTTAAACTTTGACCAAAAATCATAGTTTTAATTATAACTTTTTACAATGTTTTATAAACAAAAAGAACAAATAAACATTTTTCTGTCTTTCTACGAAAACGTGCGATTTCAATGGAATAATACTTTCGCTGGAGATTGTAAAACGCTATCTTCAGAAAGAACAAAATTACTTAAAAAGTACGAATTGTCATACAAAATTTCCATACAAAAGTATTTTTTCATAAAAACGATCGAAAAGACTCTATTATTTCATTTTTATGATAGTAGAACATATCTCTATTCATCTGCGTGTTTCTGTACGCTAATGAGTAATTGAAAGTTCAATTAATTCGTGTGAAACCGTTAATGATAAAACAGCTTTTTTGTGCTGTTCCGAGGAAAAGTATTCAGTTAAAATATGTTGTTCTGTATGGCTCAAAAAAAATCATGTCGCTTCTGGGTGGATTAATCACTAAATCGACCATTTTAAGAAAAGCGCAACAAAGTACATAGAAATTTCTCCAGAAAAAAATCAGGACTTACTTACAAAGAATGTCAAAAAAAACTTCTTCTTGAGCGTCTTAATAGAATGGAATTGAATATAAAGGATAGGTTATGTTTCCATTTACTACTTGGTAGTAGAATTTAATGGAAACATAACCTATTCTCAATGTCAAAAGTAGTTTCAAATTGATGGAAAGTAATCTATACATATAAAAATGGAGTTCTGCCTGATCCTGAGTCTACAGAATTGGAAATGACTAAACTAATCGGCGTGAAAACTTGTGTTAAGGGGTTTCTGGAGCCGGGAAAGGTTTTTATGATAATTGGGACTCCTCCCTCTTTTGGAAGGGAGGACTCCCATACAAATGAAACATAAAATTCTATATAACTCGAAAAATAATCGAGCGAATGAACCCAAATTTTGCATGTGAATGTTTTACGAAGCAAGAAATATTTCTATGGTAGTTTGACACCCCATGCTCTGAAAAGGAGGTTTCCCATACAAGCGAAACACTAATTTCTGCATAACTGGGGAACTAATCAAAAAACTGGAATCAAATTTGGCGTGCAGTGGTCTACGGAAGCAAAAAATATTTCTGTGGTAGATCGACACCCCATTCTCTTCTAGAAGGGAGGGCTTCCATAAAAACGAAACACAAATTTCTGCATAACTGGAAAACTAATCAAGCAAATGACGCCAAATTTGACATGTGAAGGTTTTTGGGAGCGTAAAATGTTTCGATGATGATAAGACACCCCTCCCTACTCTAGGGTCTAGACAAATTTTTGCATACTCGAAAACTAATCAAGCAAATGGAATCAAATTTGGCATGTGGTTTTTGGGAGCAAGAAACATTTCTATGAAGGTTCGACACCCTTCCCTACTTTTGAAAGGAGGGTTCCCATATGAGTGCGACATAATTTTTTGCATACTCGAAGAACCAGTCATTTGATATGTGGAGGTTTTCGGGGGCAAGGAATGATTTAAAAACAATCATAATGGTGGTTTGACACCCCTGTCTTCTCTGGAAGGTAGGGCTTCCGTACGAATGAAACACAAATTTCTACATAAGTCGAGTTACCGACATCTGTTGCTTATAAAGAATTTTGTTCATCTCTCTTATTCTTGACCATCCGGACCGCGAACGGCAGTTTCTACAGAAATACCGTGAATATAACATGCACACACCATTTTTTAATCGACTTTAAATCGGCGTACGACACAATCGATCGAGATCAGCTATGGCAGATTATACACGAATACGGTTTCCCGGACAAACTGACACGGTTGGTCAAATCGACAGTGGAAAATGGGTGATGTGCGTAGTTTGAGTTTCGGAAACACTCTCGAGTCCCTTCCAATCTCGATGAGGGTTACGACGAGGTGATGGATTACACTGATCGACACAGGTGCACTCCAAAAGCTCAAACCGGAGAAAAAGAAAGATTATAGCTATTCAACCATTCCTGTTATTTTTAGTGTCCCTAGCCACTAACTTTTTTTCAGAGACTAAAATGAGTTTTCTCGTGAACATAACGTTAAAGCTTCGGACCCGCCGAGCAATTACTATGCGAGCTCTCCTCACGTAAGCTGACGCGTTTTGGTAATGGCTAGGGGCGTCAAAATTCATAGGAATAGTTGAATAGCGATGATCTTAACCCTTTAACCCTTGAGAAGATGAGGGAGACGTACATTCGACTGAAGGCTGAAACCAGACGAATTGGACTGGCCATAAACGCATCGAAGACTAAGTACGCGAAAGAAAGAGGTTCAGAGAAAACAGTATGAACCTCCCACCACGAATTTATATTAGCGGTGATGAAATTGAGGTGTTAATCGAGTTCGTGTACCTGAGCTCATTGGTGATTGTTGATAACGACACCAAGCAGAGAATGTCGTCGACGCCTTATGGCAAGAAATCGTGCCTACTCTGTACTCCAGAGGACGCTGACCATCTACAAAACACTGAACAGAGCAGTAGTCCTCTACGGCTACAAAACTTGGATCGTGCTCATGGAGGACCAACGCACCCTTCGGGTTTTCGAATGGAAGGTGCTGTGTACCCTGGAGTGCAGATGAAGGATGGATCATGGTGTAGGCGGATAAACCACGAGTTGCTGGGAGAACCACTCATAGTTCAAACGGCGAAACCCGAGAAACTACGGTCGGCTGGGCATGTCGTAAGGATGTCGGACGACATCCCGGTGAAAATGGTTTTCGAAAACGACCCGAATGGAACGAGGCGACGAAGCACTGAAACGGAGGCGATTTGTAATCTTATTGTAATGCAAAATTTGAGCCCGAAGGGACTTCAGGAAGTGGAGCCTCAAAAATCCACAAATAGTAAATAGTTCATGAAATGTAGTTTCTATCTCTCACACTGAGAAGTCATTCCAACCTCCACTGAGGGTGCTGAAACAATAGCCAGCTATAAATAATAGTAAATGTACGAAGTGCGAGAATTGGATAAGCGATACAAAACTCGATTCTAGAACTACGTCTTTAACGTTCTGCGGTGGTGTAACGGAAACACATCTGACCGGAGATTGGAAGTTGTGGGTTCGAGTCCCACCTGCTGAACTATATTTTTCGTAGTTTCTAATATCATATTTTCAGTTAATTTATTTTAGAAGTGAAAATTAGAAGTGTAGAAATTGAAACATTTTTTTTGGTGCCAAATGCCTCAGAAATGCATAGAAAGTCGAGATAACACCAGATCTAGAATACATACATAAAAAACTTTATTCGAGAAGTTGAAATTGCCAGATTGCAAAACAAATCAAATTTTCCTCATCAAAAATACAGCAATAAATCTTTTATCAGTAAAAGTTTTGTTTGTCAAAATCGTTTGTTTTATTCTAATTCGAATAATGTGCACCAGAACGCTTTCAACAAAGGTTTGATTTAATAATCTATCGGAACGTAAGCCAGATACACCCTAATCAATTTGTCAAACAATTCATCTTTCGCTGTTTATGATGAGAAGAACGCACTAAGTTTTCATAATCTTAACAAATCCGTTTCTGCGTACTGTATATCCACGGCAAGTGTATCATCTTCTTACGCCGAACACAATGCAAATGTTTTGTCTATTTTCTGCGCTGCTTCGGACGAAAACATAATCTAGAATTTCCTCCTCGAAATGATAGGCCATTAGTGTCGTAATAAAATTAATTAAAACATAATGGTCTGATAATGGCACTTTGTCGTGAAGCTGCCTCCCAGACACGTTTGCTGTGTGCTAAAACGATACAAATAACGAGGAGTCAGAAGAAAAAAAAACACACACAAAGGATACGAAACATTTTCTAACCTCGTCGAAACGACACTGAAGGAGACCGAGAGGACCGGTGAGGGGGCGGTCCAATTAAACGATAACACCCTTGAGTTCTGGTTTAGTCTGGAGGAACTTTTAATTCGATACAGGTAACACGCCAAGGAAGATTGACCTGGTAGGATAATCTCGTTTTGGAATGATTTGTATGTGCGTTAGGATGGCCCATTGATGCAGTTGGAAAAAATCTACATCACTGCAAAAAATGTATTTCAGATTAAGTATTAGTTTCCAGAATAGATAGGTACCCAAAATTCTCTAAACAATGAAAAAAAGTTTGAATTGAAATAACCTCAAAAACAAACTAAAGGAAAATCTCACAGAGTTAACTGAAATAATCAACTTGCTGTCGCTTTCAACCCATCCGCACAGATTGTGGAAAAATTTGTTTATGTTTAAATATTCATAAACAACAAATCTAACTGAAGCTCAATCGTCAACACACAGATATTTAGGAGTGCAAAAAAACTGATTGGCATACGCACCCATACATATTCTATAACTAGTGGATGTGTATACAAATTCGAAAAATCTGTGGTAGATAAGCTATCGACCAAAATCCGTAAACAAGAAGATAGTTACGCGTGTGTGAGAAAGTAATATAGAGAGTGAGAAAGCATTCCAGAGATCAAGTTCAAGGTTAAAACTGCATAGGTGTTAATCGTTCCGCTTGTATTTTTATTTACACGGATTATGTTGGGAGTCTGATTCTGTCACACCAATAAATTATGTGTAACAGCTTCTTTCGCACTCGCTTTATTGATGATGCTGCGAACCGAGCTCCGTGAGGCGGCGAACCTTCGTTCGATAGGCTTACGTATTTATCTTGTCCTTGAGGGTGCTTCCCTTTATTTGCTGAAGCAGCTCGCCTGTCAAATTCGCGTTTGTTGCCTCTGGAATACCGGTTTCAGCGGGTCAATGGAATGGCTTCATTTCAGTTTGTTTACACATGGTAAGTGCAGACTCCGATCGCTTCCGCATGCTGGACAGCAAACATACGCTCGTACAACTCAAGTGAACTAAAGCTCACTAAACTACTCTGCAGGATGCACTGATATATGATGACACCACCGCCAGCCTTCCATTTCCAGCAGTCAGTGCCACACGAACCGTTGAGCTATTGAGTTCCGAGCTGTCCACAAGAGACAACCGATGTCAGTGCCGGGGCATTCAACGAACCTAGCCAAAGAAGTACACTGGCCCCGGAGATGGTAAGTGGGAAGACCGTAAAAACCGCATTCCACAAGAAAACGATGCTCTTTGGTGATACATAAATGAGAAGAAATAAATAATAAAAAAGAAAAAAAACAGCAAGCTGCATAACATTTCCAAACTGGCAGACTCAGCTTCCTCCTGATTCTTCTCGATTACTGAATGGCAAATCTGCGGCCGAGGAAAGAGGAATGCTGCGATAATGGAAGAGCGGCTGCCTGCGATCCAAGCGACAAAACGACATGAGAATGCAAAATTGTCTTAGTTCGTTGTTGTATTGCCTCCTCCTGCACCCACGAGCCTTTCCGAACTGCATACCCCACGTACTTACTGCACATCGTGACACCCTGAACGGGATAAGTGATGGAAATGGGGCTGAGAAACAGCAAACTCTGAGGTTTCTAAGGACTGCAAATCTAACTTGTCTAATAGCGCTTATATGGGACATTCTTGTCAACTGACAAATCTTCTTTGCGCGCAGTATAGTGATCGAGTGTGCGCATTTTCTTTCCACTTTTTTTTTGTCGAGAGTGGACATCAGTATCATTTTTTTACAGAACGCTCTCAAGCTGATTTGTTCATTGCGCAGCAGTTAAGAGGGGAAAAACCAACTAATATTGTTATTTAAAATTTTGACCATACATTTTTCATCGATGTTCACTGTGTCTGTGAATTAGTGTGCATAATGCCCATATAAAAGCGACATACTATAAATAAATAAATAAACACATAAATATGAAAAAGTGAAGAAGCTCGGAAAACCAATTGGACGATTACTGGAATGCTGAATTCGACGTCGATTGCTAAACAAAGCAATATATTGGTGCTGCATCAACGAAGGCTGATAGTGTTGGCAAACCGAAACACATAAAGAAATAGAGATGACCCTTAAGAGCAACGTTATTTGACCAGTTCTGCATTAAAATTGAGTGAAATTGGCGCAATTTTCGATGATAATTGAAAGAACCCAAGATGTTATGAAGTTCAGCTTTAACGCAACTTATAACTATAGCAAGCGTATAATCAGAAAGTCTCCAACAGTATGTAGAAAAAAAAGTACCCAGAATTTAGAACCAACATTAAGCTATTGGACATTTTTTGTGCGCGAGGCCGAATGGATGTGAGGCCAAAGGGATGTGGGGCAGAGTACGGTATTATCGTCATCATCATCAGCGAAGGCTACATGAAACATTTACTCTGGCTGCCCTCTTTTTGCCATATGTATTTCGCATCAGTGTCAATTGAAGAATAATTCACTCGCGGCCTTCGGTCGACTCGCTGTTCGAGCGAACTGAGGAAAAGAAACTATGTTTGCTTACTTTACTACACTTTTAAGACGACAGACCGATTATCGATCCAGTGCCGAATCCAGAATACGTCGCCATGTCCCTCGGTCTTGGGCTGCTATCCTCCAATCGCCCCTAACACCTATTTCGCGTGCATCCTCGTCGACAGCACACATCCAACAAGTGCGGGGTCTACCTCGAAGTCGACGACCTCTATCGGGATTCCTGCTAAATATCGCTTGACGCTCATCCGGCATTCTCGCTACATGCCCAGCCCACTGAAGCCTGCTGTGTTTTATCCGCTTGACTATATCCGCCGATTTGTATGCCTGGTACACTTCATGGTTCATGCGTCTGCGCCAAACACCATTTTCTAGTTTGCCGCCGAGGATTGAACGCAAAATCCTACGCTCAAAAACACCAAGAGCTCGCCGATCAGCCTCTTTCAGCGTCCATGATTCATGGCCGTGAAGAGCCACCGGAAGAATCAGTGTTTTATAGAGTGCAAGTTTAGTACGGATTTTCAGACTGCGGGACCTTAGCTGGTTACGTAGTCCGTAAAAGGCCCTGTTTGCGGCTGCTATCCGCCTCTTTATCTCACGGCTAACCTCGTTGTCACATGTCACTAATGTTCCCAGGTAAATAAATTCGTCGACTACTTCAAATGTTTCCTCATCTAGCACCACCGCAGCACCAACCTTCGACGGACTACCACGCACTCTGCCAGCCACCATGTATTTCGTTTTGGCAGAGTTCATGACGAGCCCTAATCTCGCAGCTTCCCTTCTGAGAGGTCCGAAGGCCTCTTCCAGAGCTCTACGGTTGATACCAATGATGTCGATATCGTCCGCAGAACCGAGAAGCATGTGCGACTTCGTAATGATGGTGCCGCTTGTCTGCACACCAGCCCTCCGTATAGCACCTTCCAATGCGATGTTGAACAATAAGTTCGACAGCCCGTCACCCTGCTTCAAACCATCTAACGTCACGAACGAGTCCGATATCTCACCGGCTATCCTGACGCTTGATGGAGAACCTTCAAGGGTGGCACGAATCAGCCTAATCAGCTTTGTTGGGAAGCCATGTTCAATCATAATCTGCCATAACTCATTTCTCTTGACTGAATCGTACGCTGCCCTGAAGTCTATGAACAGATGGTGCGTCTGCAAGTTGTATTCTTGAAATTTATCGAGGATTTGTCGCAAGGTAAACAATTGGACCGTCGTGGAGCGTCCCCCTCGAAAACCGCATTGGTACTCGCTAACAAAGGTCTCCTGCAACGGCCTCAGTCTGTGGAACAGGATGCGGGAGAGAATTTTGTACACGGTATTGAGAAGAGTTATGCCCCGATAATTGCTACAGTCCAGGCGATGGCCTTTTTTGTAGATCGGGCATATGAGACCCTCCAATCAGTCCGAGGGCAATTCTTCATCAGACCACACTCTCAGCATGATCCGATGGATGGCACGATACAGCTGTTCGCTCCCGACTCTGAAGAGTTCGGCGGGAATGCCGTCCTTCCCGGCTGCCTTGCAGTTTCTCAGCTCTTTCACTGCTTTCTTCACCTCGTCCATGGATGGTGGATCCACAGCTTGACCATCATTCTCAATAGTCATCCTGCTTCTTTCGACTCCACTTTTTCCCTCACCGTTCAACAACACACTGAAGTGTTCTTTCCAACGCCTGGCCACCTCTGTTTTATCGGTTATCAGGTTCCCCTCCCTATCGTTGCACATGACAGGGGCTGACACGTTTCGATTCCTGATTCCGTTGACCTTCTTGTAGAAGCTCCTCGCATCGTGCCTGGAGAAGCAACCTGCCGCCTCCACAAGAATACGCTCCCAATGCTGTCGTTTCTTCCGGCGATGGAGTCTCTTTTCAGCGGCTCTTGCATCTCGATATCTACCCATGCTCTGACGAGTCACAGCCGTGGCCAACATGTGACCCCTGGCGCGGTTCTTCTCTTCCGTCACTCGCTGGCACTCAGCGTCAAACCACTCATTAGGCGCAGCTGCCGCAGTTGTACCCAACACTTCTCGCGCTGTAGTGCTGATCGAACTGTGGATGTGCCTCCACTGCCCATTCAGGTTCCCTTCAACTCTTTCCTCAATCCGTTCATCAACTTTCTGCGAGTACTCTGCAGCCACTGCTTCAGTTGATAGCCGCTGGATGTTCAACTGCATCCTCCTAGTTTCCTTGGATTTAAGCACGTTGGACAGCCGGGCGCGGATTTTGGCTACTACGAGATAGTGATCCGAGTCAACGTTCGGTCCTCTGAACGACTTCACGTCTGTAACGTCTGAAAAGTGCCGTCCATCAATCAGAACGTGGTCAATTTGAGAGCAAAGCTCTCCATTCGGGTGCATCCAGGTGTGCTTACATATAGCCATCCCCCTAGCTGCAGCGAAATCAACAAGCCTCAGGCCATTGTCGTTCGTAGTAGAGTGGAAGCTTTCCCTAACAGTTACGGGGCGGAAGAAGTCTTCCTGCCCGACCTGTGCATTTGCATCTCCGATGACAATCTTTATATCGTGTCCTGGGCACTCATTGTATGTCTTTTCCAGGAGCTCATAGAACTCCTCCTTTTCGTCATCGGGTTTCTCGTTGGTCGGTGCGTACACATTTATTAGGCTGTAGTTGAAGAATTTGCCCTTAATTCTCAACACGCATATACGGTCACTGATCGGCCTCCATCTAATGACAAGCTTCATCTGTTTTCCAATTAGCACGAAACCGACTCCTCTTTCTGCTTTCACGCCGCCGCTATAGTAGATGTGGTACTTAAATGAAGTGTCCGCAATAGGATCCACTGCTCGGAATTCGCGTTCTCCCGATTTCGGCCACCGCACCTCTTGGATAGCTGCAACCTCCACATTCACCTTCCGCAGCTCTCTAGCCAGGATACTTGCGCGTGCCGGTTCGAGTAGAGTCCTTACATTCCAAGTACCGAGTTTCCAATAATCGTTGTCCTTTTTCGTTCGCCTAGGTCCATGCCGATTACTCCGTTCCGTATTTATATCTGGATTGTTCGTAGTATTCAATATTCAGTATGCTGCCTTACTAGGGCTGCGATACCTAGTCTCGCGACGGGGCTGCCGTCTTTGATATAGCTGGCGAGACCCCGCGTTTCATGATTCAGCCGCCCGCTCCGGATCAGACGCTGTTGTACGCCGCCCCTAACATGGGGAAACAGCCGCGTACGTTTCCTCTTCCCAGTCAGCATACGACCAAAATTTCCACCGGGGTTGGTTACCTGATCTCCGCTAAGGTTACTCGTATCCCGGTTGACACCACGTGGAGGTTGGGATAGGAGTTGCTGGACAGAGGTGAATGACCACAATAGGATCTCAAGTGACACGTGTCCAACCATTCGCCAACCAGAAACTATGTTTGAGTTAACCTGATAAACCAGTAGATCAGTCGTTTGTGTGCGAAAGGCCGCCGCTTCCGACGGCGGGTCGGCGGCCGGCTCGGACTACGAAAACCACGGCGGCTTTGTAGCGCCTTGCCCTCGGTTATTTTTTTTATTTTATTTTTCGAACCTTTAGCTTCTTTATCAACTATAACCATTCAAAGAATTCAATCAGATTCCTTCAAATATTTTGTTAACTGTGCTTTGGAGTAGGTCGACAATTCACTGAACGCCAAAATCATGTACTGCGGAACTTTCATCAAAGATACCAACTCTATGTTTCGTCGCGGGATGATGAAATAAATGTGTGTTGCTGTGGAACATTCAACTCCTCAACTAATGTGCAAATCGAATTTCTTACACCACAGCAGCTCGGATTTTTTTTCGGTTCTTGGTGATGCAGTGAAGTGACATTGTTGTTTTTCTTACAATTTTTCGACGTAAGACGTCCGAAAAAAACTGATAGGTGATTCTTGAAGGAAACAAAGCAAAAAATCCAGAAAAAATATTATTTTTGACAGGAAGGGTTGGCAGATAAATTACTTTGTATTTAAAAACTAAATTTGCATTTACGGCAAATTCGACTAATTTCATTTCGAATTCGATAGTTTTATCGTATTCCTCCGAAAATTTTAAGTAATATGAGCCAAGTCCGAGATATAACAAAATCATAACTGTTTTTTTCCTGATTTCTCCATGATGGGTTGCATTGGTTAGGTAATCTCTTGTAGTTTTTATAGAAAAGTTAGCTTTTTAAAAATAAGCATTTTTAGATAATTGATTTTTAATTTTTTTTTTTTCAAAATAAATATATTTTTAGGGTGTATAACATGTTACGTCTTCGGCAAAGCTGTAGATAATAATTTTGTCTTTCAAAAACAAAATTATTTTGTCTTTCAAAAACAAAATTATTATCTACAACTTTGCCGAAGACGTAACACCGAAAAATAAACCGTTTTGGCCCTAAAAATATTTGTAATCATCAATACGTTCCAAAAATAGCATTTTCCAACAGCTTCTCAAAAATCAGTCGTGTTCCAAAGAAATAAACCAAAAGCACAAAATGGTATCTTTTGCCTATAGAAACGTCTATGCAAAGTTTCAGCCAAAACTGAGACATTTTTTGTGGAGCCGCTATTAAAAAAATTAGTGATTAGTGATTGTCTAAATCATATCAAGCAACCAATCACCTTAATTCCCAAGCACAGCCGACACTGAAGTATACGACCGATCTGACTTTGGAACGATTTGTTTTTGTTGCTGTTGTTTTTCTTGCTCCAGTTCACACGCCACGCTTACCGGAAGTTCATGAAAGGTACCATTCAAATATTTTACTATCATTTTCACTCCAAAATCGTAACAATATCATACGGTCGCTGGGTGCTGATCATTGAAAGGAAGAAAAGGCAAAATAGTACCGGTCATCTCGTGCTTGGTTTCACCCGTTTATCTGGCGGCTGTTAAAGAGTACTTGATAGCTGCAAAAGTGCCAAAAATGGCTGGAAGTTTTGCCTGATTTAACCAGTAATCAGATTTAACCAGTAATACGTAATCAAAGTAGGCAGTTGAATTTTTTCTTACGAAACGTTGATGATAGCGGTAAAAGCCATGCAATAAGCGTATAAGCGAATTCTCGATCTTTTTCTTTGTGTCAATTTTTCGACCGATGCATTTTTCAAAAATATTTTACTTTTTTTACCATTTCTTATTCTCCTGCGCCCCGCCCACTTTCCAAGAAGGTGACGAAACCTTGATATAAGAGGTACCATTCAAATATTTCACCATCTATTTCATTCCAAAACCGTATCGGTGACATACGGACGCCAGATGTTTGTATTACACAGGGTCGCAAAAAAAATTTCAAAATTCAATTCCCTGATTTTCCCTTAAATATATCCTTAATTTTCCTGATATTTTCCAGCATTCAGAACAAAAAAGGGCAACATTGATGAACGTAACTCGGATATCCCAATGATAAAAAGTATTCGATTGAATACGAAATCAAACAGTAGAGGTTCCGTATTGGAATTTTAGACTGAAAAAATTAGTTTTAGCGCTAAAAAGCCGTTTGAACAAAAACACCGGTAAAAAGTTTTTCCCCGATTGTTTTTCAGTTTTACCTGACATTCCCTAACTTCCTTGGTCAAAAAGTGAATCCCCTGACATTTCCTGATTTTCCAGGGTTTCGCCACCCTGATTACAGTTTCACAGCGATAGGAGTTAGCAAGGCAGTTTTGTGTTTTTGTCTCGCAATGTCTCGTCATATGAGCCGTTGCGGAACAGAGTGGTCTAAAGACCATTTTTTTCGAAATGAGTTTTTTGCATAAACCATACTCAAGAAGCTGAAGTTGGGAGATCAAGAAAATTTCGGAAAACCGAATTTTAAAGCTGATTTATAACATGTTGAAAATTCGTCCGGAACAGAATGGCCGTTTTGTTTCGGAACAGAGTGGTCTATGTACATAAATCGATTTAATACTAACATGTAACAAGTAACATGAAGCATATTACATGTGAAAAGGAACATGCCACTTGTTTTGTACATGTCACACGTGATATGTAACATGTTACACGTAATGTAACACGAAAAATGTAACATGTAAAATATTATGTAATATGTAATATCTTGTGTTACATGTAATGTAACACGTGACATCTTACATGTGACATGCTATATGTATCATATAACATGTGACACTAGCCATTTTATACGATTTATCGTCATTTTCTTTGTCATTTACCGGGTTTGTGTACATAGACCACTCTGTTCCGAAACGATTCGAGGATTCCAGTGAATATATATATGAAGTCAGAGTGGTCTATGTACATTGGTGAGATAAAATCACCGATTTCGCAAAGAAACTGTTAATTTTATGTACCTATCCCAATGTTAAACCACTTTATAACCTTTATATTAGAACATTTTGTTTGAAAGAATCCGTTGAACAGAATTTTATTCAGAGATTCGCAACGGCTCATATGAATATGACGTAGAGGCGCAATTCCCAGAAGCGTGCATCGAAATATGGAAAAATACCGTAGTCCTATGTCATACGGTCGTGCCATGGATGCCACCCTCCTACTTTTACTATTTTCATTTTGTGATTCCAATTTTAACTCAAAAAGTAAATAAGAGGAATTTGTGACTACGCACACATCTCAGTCAAAAGAGCTTAGAACAAATCGAAGTGCTTTCCAAAATATACAGAACTTTCAGAAAAACCTAAATTAATCCACCTATCGGTCAGACCCAGCCTTTCTCATTCAAACATATTATTTGTACAAATAGATTTTCATGAACGCTTCAATCCAATAAATGTGTATTCACTTTTTGGGTTCTAAAATAATGATGTTGTCATATGAGTGAAAAATATGAAATTTGACGTAATGTGAATGCTCAATAAATAGCGAAATAAAAGTAATGATTCTTAATTTCGAACAATTCAATCACGAGCGATACCGGGAACATTCAAATGGTACGATCAGGCCTGGATTTGAGGGGGGGCAAAGGGGGCAGATGCCCCGGGCCTCCCGATTCAAGGGGCCCCCAAGTCCTGAGGCGACCTTTTTTTTTTGCTCGTCACCTTCCAGAACGATACCTCGAAATATTTTAAGGAAAGAGGGCCTCACAAACAAATTTGCCCCGGGCCCCCCGCCGTCTAAATCCGGCCCTGGGTACGATAGCACATTTAAATTATATTGTGGCCACATATATTGATCAAAGCAGGTATAGTTATAAATAGCCTTTGATTTTCTTTTCTTTCCATAACTTTCGAACCACATATCAAATTGTTATGAAGTTTGTTATTTGTAAGTTTGAGAGATGACTCGTTCGTATGACACTAGTTATGTTCAAATAAGTCGTGTAATCTTTGAGATAATAGAATTTCGTTGTTTTATTAACAATACATAACGGTTGCTTAGTTCGATTATAATCAAATGAAATAAACTTCAATCACGAGCAGTACCGGGAACGTACGAATAGCACAATACCAAATTTAAATTTTGTTGAGGCCATATGTTTTGATCAAAGCAGTTACAGTTTTAAATAGTCTTTGAATTTCGTTTCTTTTCATAACTTTTGAACCACATATCAAATTGCTATGAAATTTCTTACTTGTGAGTTTGAGAGACAACCTGTTCAAATGACACTAGATATGTTCAAATAAGTCGTGTGATCTTTGAGATAATAGACTTACGTTGTTTTTATAATTTAATACATAACGGTTGGAATAAAAATACGATTATAGTCAAATAAAATGGGAACCTATAGGAAAGCCAAACTTTTCATTTGACACTCAGATTGTTGAATTTAGTCCAGCCATTTTCGGGAAAACGAGTGAATTTGAAAAGTCACCGGAACATGTTTTTTTCACAATTTTCATTTGATACCAATATTGTTCAAATCGGTTGTGTACTTTCTGAGATAATGAAGTTTCGTGATTTTCACATTCTGGTACTTTACAGACGAAGTTACAATCCGATTACATTGAAATTCAATAGGGTCTTATGGGGCAACTAGACCTCTCATTTGCAATCAATTTCATGAATATCGGTCTAGCCATCTCTGAGAAAATCGAGTGAGATTGAGAGAGCGTTACACACACACATACGCACACACACATACAGAAAATGCTCAGCTCGTCAAACTAAGTCGATTGACATACGAGATTCGACACTTTGGAGCACTTTTATACCTTTGGTTTTTCCAGTGATTGCTATACCTTTCTAGGAGAAAGGCAAAACACAGCATCATTCCGTTGCTGAAATTATTGAGCCATTTTTAAACAATGTAGTAAACTTACGTAGTCTACCAAAATACGCTTGTAATTTCTTTTTCGTTTGAGGATAAATTTAATCAAAAGTGTGCCTTACCCAAGGGTAATTAAGAAGACAATTAAGAATGGGCTTACCTAGAAAGAAAAAAAAGAAAACACTTATTAGGAATTTGAAACATCAATCTTTAAAGTTATTTCACCAATATATTATATGCAGTGTGTATGCCAAACTCTCACAATGTGGAAATCGAACTTTGCAAAGTATCAAATCAGTGTGGCAGAAAAATTTTCAAAATCTTAACTGTTTTCCCTGATATTCCCTGAAATATTACATCCATTTTGCTGATATTTTTTAGCATTCGGCACAAATAAGTACTACGTAGATGAACAGACCTCTAAAATCTTAGTGGAAAAACTGTTCGATCAGATATGAAACCGAACGGTAGCAGTCCCGAATCAGCCTTTTATGCTAGAAAAAACAATTTTTACGCTGAAGCCTCGCTAAGAGCCTCTTAAAAAAGAATCGCGTATCGGATGAAAAAAATTTCCTGATTAGTTTTGCAGTTTTCCCTGATATTCCCTGATCGAAAAATCAAATCCCTGAGATTCCCCGATTTTCCAGGTTCGCCACCCTGGAAATACAAATACTCTAACACTAGATTACACTAATCAACACAGGTAAGGTTCTTAAGCTTAAACTGAAAAAAAAAAAGAAAGATTATAGCTTTTCAACCATTCCTGTGAACTTTGGTGTACCTAGCCATCAACATTTTTATCAAAGACTTAAATGAATTTTCTCGTCTACATAACGTTGGAGCGACGAGCCCGATGAACCATAACTAAGCGACATTTTGACGTAAGTTGACGCGTTTTGAGCCTTAGGGTAGCATTTTTTTCGTTTTTGTTGACCAGTGTGTTATCATTCCGTATCAAATAGGACAGCACAAAACGACGCACTTGTTGTGAGCCAGATTTCCTCTAATTAAATTGTCCACCGAGAACGATCGCAACCAACTTGCATGCCCTGCATGACTTGCAGAAGTTGCGCTGCGCGTTGTTGACAGTGGGTAGGTGTAAACACAGAGCGGCTCCAACCATCCGCTCTACCACGAGTTCATGCGAACGCAATAAAGGTAAGTAAGATAACAACAATGATAGGTGGCAACCGCAAAAAGTGACAACCCCTTCACGCCTCCGTCGCCCCATCACTTTCATTTTTATCAACTTGTAACATTGACATTCGTATTGCATTCCGGGGCGACGAGATTTGGCTGCACTATGAGTCGTCAAAGTGCGAAATTGCTCGTGATTTCACCCAACGTAAATGAACCCGAGCGTATCAGGTTGTTGCGAAAAGTAATCGCGACCTTCGGAAAACAGTGACAGCGATGGTGGTACTGATAAAGATATTATTGAAGATTTCTTTCAATGCAGTAGGATGTTTACTGGTGCGTAGAACTACGTCTTACAGCAGGATATTGTTCCACGCATTGCAAAAGACGAAAGATTTAAAACGCTTATAACTCTTCTTTTACTGAATGTGATTTATGTGTAAATATGTCGTTTGTTGATTATCGTATACAAAATACATACATTTTCTTCTAACTTAGCAATTATCATGCAAAGATTTCACGAACAAACACCAATGCTCTTTTTCGAACCCAAGAGGCTTAAATAACACCCCGAAATTGTTGTCCTGTCAGTGAAGCGTTTTTGAATAGCATACGATAGTCTCTTCCTGACGATGAAGATGAAAATATTCTGCAAGCATTATTTTGAAGAGCTAAGCAATTTTTACGTCTTGTTACAAAGTGAGTTGTCATATAGACTGTTCCGAAAATTATAAATACATCTTCTTTCTTGAATAAAACAAAAAATACAGGATTTTTCGGGTCATTTTATTCTGAAATATAGATAATAAGTGTTTTCTTTCCAGTTTCAATTCAAGTTGGGATTATTTTTCGTAGGATACGCGAGTTCTCTAACTATTCTCTTAACACTACTCATAAGCTTTTGCACAGTGTGTTCTCCGACCATTTTTACCACTTTAAGCCAATCTTTTTTAAATTTTTCAACATTGTCCGCTGGTTTGACAGATTTCCTCAGCTTTGCCTTGGTCAAAGCCCAAAAAGTTTCAATAGGGCGAATTTCAGGGCAGTTTGGAGGATTCATCTCCTTTGGGACACATGTGAAATTATTTGTTTTATACCACCCTAGTGCATCCTTAGAGTAATGGCAGGAAGCAAGATCGGGCCAAAAGATTGGAGGATTAACCATGGGTAACAACCTTTTCTGCAAACACTCTTTCACGTGAATTTTACCATTCATTGTGTCATTCGTAATGAATGGACGAGATATTTTACCACATTCACAAATGGCCTGCCAAACCATTACCTTCTTGCCGAATTTTTCGGTGTAAATGGCTTTCACTGGTCCAGGGACATCCTTTCCCTTCGGTGATGTATAAAATTGTGGTCCTGGCAGAGTCTTATAGTCCAGTTTTATGTAGATTTCGTCATCCATGATAACACACCCCATTTTTTTGAAGCTCTCGGTTTCACAGATTCAGCTTGTTTTGGATTTCGTTTTGGCTGATTCTGCTTCCGACGGGTCTGCAGACCCATTCTTCCCTTGGCACGCATAACGTTACTCGCCGAGGTTCCAAGCTTTCTCGCCACATCTCGTACTGATACTGAAGGATGCCGCTTGTATTGTAGTATTCCTTAACCTGTTTGTCCATTGAGGGATCAACAGGCCCGGGTTTTCTACCACGTCTTGGGGCATCAGTAAATGTGCACTCTTCACAATACTTCCGCAATGCGGTTTGAACTGCTCCGACACTTATACCTTCTTCTCTGGCTAATTTTCTTATAGAAAGACCACTCACGGTGCCCCATTTGTGCACAATTCGCTGTCTTTGCTCGGGAGAAAGGCCACGCATTTTAAAAATTTCGCACTAAATGTTAGAAAAAATTACAGCATCTGTTTCTTTTGGAACAACAGGACGCAGCCAATGTTTGGTTGAATACTGCACGTTATTTGAAATGACGGTTGATCGTAAGTGTATTTATAATTATCGGAACGGTCTATAGTTACATTTTGCCTCCATCTCTCGCCAACTAACTTCACCAAGCGCGTGCAGGATGTATGATTTACTACAAGGACGGATGTTCATCAATCGGACTACCGGTTTCTGCAGCCGTTTTCCATCCGGTGATAATCCAATTGAACAATAAATTAGGACAAATCAACTAACATTTGTAAGGAAGTCGTCACAATAACTGCGGTCAACTAATGTGTCCAACCGGTATCACGTCGAGAGCCGTAGCCATTCAGGCGAGGACTACCGTAACCAGCATGAGACATCCGCTTTACTTCCTCTCCGTCTGTGGTTTCACGCAGCTGAGCACCAGGCAGCCTAGTTTACGTACTGTTAATATGGGTGGCGACAATGTGATTAAGACTGACAACGAACCACACAATCCGACAGACGACGACGGGACAAACCAGGCGCCTGTGCCGGCAAAGTTTCCCAAGCCAATGTCCTGGGGGGATGAAGCTGACCTGCGTGCGGGGTGTACAAGGTTATCAACCAACGCCGGGGCTGACCCCTTACAGAGGCAACCAACAAGTGAACCGTTGTCGGCGCATAGCACGGTGCCTAGACAGTGGCGGTGCTTAGACCATGTATGTAATCTAATAACAGCTTGCTTAAACGCCTTCTTTGGCACGTCGTTTCTTCTTCCGGTACGAAAAAAGCCACTATCACGAAACTGAAAGTGAAAGGGCCGAGGCGATATTTCACATGTGTATGTTACTTGGTACGAAAAAGTAGAAACTGTTTTCGCTAGTCTCACAGTGAAATCATGCTGAAAAAGTAGTCTAAACTGCAGGGTAGTCATACAGAAATAAATGACAAGCTAAAAAGGAATTTTGAGGTTTCAAATCAATTACACTTAACTTCAATTCTCATCAAACTGGAAAGTAATCGCAGGTTTTCAGCTTTTTCTCTCTGAGCTGCATAGGATAACCCTAGTGTAAACGTTTACTACTGTAACTTCTCGTTACTATTCGTCACATTTTTTTTGGTTCAGAAAGGTGTCCTGGAAAGTTTAGCACCATTCTCGATTGTGGAAAAAATGGTTTTCTCATTTGGCGGAAAGTTCATACGCTTTTATTTTGTCTGAAGGTCTACGCCCCGAAGCTTGTTATCTAGCAAAGAATAAACCGTAAAAAAACTCAGTGAAGATGGTGGCTTTTGTACAAATCGTAACGATTTTCTGCCTGAAACGATACGTGCACTCAAATGCAGGCACCGTATCGTGCTTTCGGGCTTGTATAGTGGCATGGCAGGTCACCGTGGCAACAACAGAAAAAGAAACGACTTCCAGATAAATTTGCTGGGTCGGGACACCAATTTTGCGGCGGTATCAGCAATAGGTCGCACCATTTTCGGTTGCGAGAGACTTCGATATCGGTTGCCGCCTTGAACGTAACGTATGGTTAGTGGATTGCGAATCGATGTCTGTCGATGCGGGGTGCAAAAGTGGATTATGTGTGTAAGTATGACAGCGTAATTTGCAATAAATGTAGAAGTAGAGATACGGCGCCACCTCTTTTCTCGGTTCTAGTTTGCAATCGTAAAAAGTTATTATTCTGTGGATAACTTGCTGTTACAAGGAATTCGACTATACTTAGAATCGAGTTCAATTAACCTCAACATAAAAACAGATGCAACAATAAGGATGGTGCTGCTATAAACAGCAACAAGCGTATAAAACATAGCACCTCTTAGAAAACCTGCTTGGGCGTAAACGCAAATCCGGATTTCACATGCACAAGTTGGATTGTGTGAAACTACATCAATGTCATGCAAAATTAGCACAATTTTTAGTTAGGTGTGTAACCTTGATAACGATTGTGTCTCAGCTTTTTTTAAAATGCTGAAATAAAATTCACATAAAGAACATTTCGAAACAATATAATACAATAGGTCAATTGGACAATAAAAAAAACAACAGGTCAATTGGAATTGGATAACAATGTAATGACTACCTAATTATCTGCTAGTCAGACGTAGGGGAATCAATCAATGCGCCAAATTCCCGCCAAATACCAGTTCAATTAATTTTCATTAGAAGCACACTAATCTTCCAATTAGAAACTTCGAACCCATCCCTCGGTTATCAGTTCCGAAGCGTAAGCGGTACACGGTAGTGGTTTTGCAGTAGCAGCAGCAGCAGTAAACCTGCTGATGACGATCTAATCTGGTATGAGAAATTCACACCGGACTGGGCATAGGAGCCCATCAAATTCACACGGTACATATCCAACAATCGCATTGGATTGGCAGCATACATTTTTGAACAACCACAAGCAAAGCTATCTCACATCATTTAAAACTGATAAAAACGTTGATCGAAGACGCGGTCTCAGTGACCTACAGTTTGCCAACATGCCGGTTCGTTTTACCCCGTACATTCTCCATTATATGCGATTTCCCAATCGATCATAAATTATCGATGTCATTTGTGCCTGGTTTTGGAGAACAACAGCACAGCATACAGATTCACATGCACATGCAAACGCGTCTGCAGTACCACAAATGACACATTTACCATTGAACAGCTTGCTGTCGGCTGAAAACCGGGAAGCAGGACAGGCGGGTACGGATTCAGGTCAATGGATAACCAATTAATTGCTATTAGAAAACAGCTTCGAAAATACACACGGCCGGCCGAGCGGAGAGACGATATTTTTGGATTGATCCCACATCTCAAGCGGGTCCACTTGTTGTTCGATTGGGGTACGTTGTTTCAAATTCGCTTCCAAAACAAGTATGGCCTTATTTGTTCTACTACACGACGACATACGTAGAAGGGGGTCTGCGGAAAGTCACAATCACGACATCACTTCTCCCCTACGACGGCCACGTGCCATCGATCTCAGCTTGTTTTGAGAAGAAGCAGCGGCTTAACGTGCCAATTGGAGCGCACTGAAATACCTAGAGGGCGCTTCGCTTCGGAACGATTGCACTAATCTCGCCAATTGGCGGTATTCGGTTAAGTAATTATCCCCGCACCCGGGTGCGGCAAGCCTCAATCGAACAGTGTTACGCCTTCGGATGATGCTAAGCGCTAGCAATTTGGTTTGTAGAAGCCGCGATTGTTGTTGTTGTGAAGCATGTGAAGGGAGACTTCAAACAGAATGCATTTAAAATGAACCCTATTTTTTGTTGAATAACATTATCTTTATCTCTTCATCCATCGTTTTCATGAAGGAAATTATGATAACAAAACCTATGTATTTTGTGTGTGAAATATTCACAGAAACACGATGCAATATTCAAATTTGATTGACCGAAAAATGCAATATAATTTTCCAACTGTAAAAATAAGATATCTGGCAACACTGCCGACCTAAATTGTTATTTTTCTGAATTTCTTGACTAATTTCCGTCAAATTGCGTCATTTAGAATACCCATAATCAAAGAGTTTTAGAGATATTAGCAAAATAATTATAGAAATTATAAATAAATCAGAGAATTCCTGAAAATACTGTAACCCGAGTTTCGCTCGGGGCGACAAGTGTTTTTAATGCAAAATTTTGTAAAGAACACGTTGAAAATACTTAATTTGAAATCAAAGTTCATTCAGTTGCCGAAAAATGCAATTTCATTTTTCGAATGCAAAAACAACCTAACTGGCAACATTGCCACTCAAAATTGATATTTTTTTTGGAATCCTCAATTATTTTTATTCAAAATCCATGAATCAGTTTATTTCTAAACATCATGCTTTGTAGCCATAATTGATAGAAAACAAGGCTTTTTGACGAAAAATTGCATTTTTTCCAAAAAAGGCGAGGGCCCCGCGGGGTGAGGGGGGGACCAATCGGCATCAAAATTGGGATTTCCGCATAATGACCCTATATGAACAATTCTTTAAACTTTGAACCAAACTGAGAAGGTCGTTAACACGTTTGTATTTTTTTTTGCGCACTTGAGATGGAATGACCTATATCCAGTGCTGTCAGATTTATCTGAATCTTGTTCCGCAAGCATGAGAGATTGCTATTCGAAATTTGTAGCAACAATTCGTCACGCATCCTATATTAGTCAGACCTTTTGGTAGAACGTCTAGAATTTTACGCATATCCCGAAATACAGATGCTGCCTTAGATTCTCACTGCTGAGCTTGAGGACATTCGAGGCCTAGTTTAGTTAATGTGTAACTGATTGTACAACATATTGACATGTTCCAATTTCTTATCTAATGAACGAACAATTCAACATTAAAATAAATTGTCAAAATTCATGAATCACACATCTTCGGTACTTAAAGCTTAAGAGCATTTCCAACTTAAACATTGTATGTCACTTTTGTCTCGACATTTTGTTTGTTTGAAAAAAAAAGCTTACGGAAACGTTGCTCTGAGCAAACAACAGTTCCGTCGCTTTTTTTAAGGGGGAGATTTGCTAGCCGTTCCGTCGCTTGAAAAACGATAGTTTCGATGTTGACAATTGTCCACGTGAAGAAAGACCAAAAACTTTCGAAGAAGCTGAATTGGAGCAATTGCTCGATGAGGATCCATGCCAAGCGCAGGAACAGCTTGCTTCGTTATTAGGTGGTACCGAAAGCTTTCCGAACCGCCATTTCCAAACCGAACAAAAGCACTAAGGAACGGTATCGACTTCAATTACTGCAATTAAACCTAGCACTGAGCGACAAACGACCACAATACGAGGCAAGAAAAAGTGATTCTACTGCATGACAATGCTCAGCATCATACGATAAAAGTCGTTAAAGCTTACATAGAAACGTTCAAATGGGAAGTTCTACTTCACACGCCATATTTCCCAAATTTCGCACCGTCTGATTATTACTTGTGCCGTTCGATGGCACATGGTCTGGCTGATTCTGCTCATACAAGGACATCGGAAAATGGTTTGAAAAAAGACTAAGACTTCTGACGTAGGACTACGTCATTGTGATCGTAATTATAATCGAAACAGAACGATGGGACAAAGTTGTAGCTAACGATGGGCAATACTTTGAATGATTTATGGGTGACCTTTTTTTTTTTAAGATAAAGTTACAATTTTGTTTAAAAAACAGTAAGAATACAGTTGCGCACCTAACCCCGACGTTCAAACTGAATTAAAATTAAAGATTATAGCTTTTTAACCGTTTCTGTGAATTTTGGTGCCCTTAGCCGCTGTGGAAATGCGCCAGGTTTTCAGAGACTTTTCACAGAAACTATTTTGAGCAAATGGAGCCTAACTTGAAACGTTATTGTATTGAGAAGCAAGAAATATTTTTGTGATAGTTTGACACCCCTCCCTGCTCTAGAAGGGAGGGTTCCCATACAAACGAAACATAACTATCTGTATAACTAGAAATAGAATTGAGCAAATAAAATCAAATTTGGCGTGTGGTGGTTCACGAGAGCAAGAGATATTTATGTGATAAATCGACACCGCTCCCTTCCCAAGAATGGGGACTCTCATACAAAGGGAACACAAATTCCTGCATAACTCATAAACTAATCAAGTAAATGGAACCAAAGTTGGCATGTGATGGTTTTTAGGGGTAAGACATGTTTCTATGGTCGTTTAACACCCCTCCCTCTTCTGGAAAGGGGGGTTTCCATAAAAATGAATTATACCTTTTTTCATGACTTCAGAAATTACGAGCAAATGAAACCAAATCCGGCATGTGAAAATTTCTGGAGGCAAAAAATATTTTCAAGGTGGTTTGATACCCCTCCCTCTTCTGGAAGGAAGAGGCCCCATACAAATAAAACACAAATATCTGCGCATCCAAAAACTAATCATGCAAATGAAACCAAATTTGGCATGAGAAAATTTTTAGGAGTGAAAAATGTTTGGTGGTTTGACACTCCTCCCTAGTTTGGATGGAGGGGGGGGGGGGGCTGGAAAGCAGCCGAAAGTGACAAAATGCCACTAAATATGGGTATTTTCGTAATCGTGATGATGCACAGAAGCCAAAAATCGACCACAGACATAATTTTGAATTCCAAAATTGCCACTTCCGGTTTCTGGCAAACTGCTTAAAGCGACCAAATACTCCCAATTCCCGTAATGTGAAAAATTTGAATTCTTAGATGGTGACTTACGGTTTCCGAAAAGTAGTGCAAAAAACCGATTTAACCCCACATGCTTATTATAAAACCCAAGATAGCGACTTCCGGTTTCTGTAAAACAGCCGAATATGGCCGAATACCATCCAATATGGGTTCATCCGGAACCAGAATGACGTCCAGAGGCCAGGAATTATTATACACGCCATTTTGAAATCCAAGTGACAACTTCCTTTTCTGGAAATCAGCTGAAAATGACCGAATGTCATTCAACATAGGTATTATTAGAATCGAGGTGATGTACAAAATCAATTCAGAGTGTTTGATACCATTTATATAGAAAAAAAAATGGGCGGAACGAAGTTTGCCACGACAGCTAGTTCTTTCATGAAAGTCCATGCTGAAGTTTTATATCAGTAACTTTCGAAAACAGTAGTTTAAGCTGATAGGTTATTTGAAGATTGTTTTTAGGTGAGCTTTTTGCAACTTCAGTTTTATGTACACCATTTTAAAAAGTAAAGAGAAAATTAAAATGAAAAAGCTGGTCTTGTTAATGAATCGGAGAAAATCGATTCGAGTTTTTCCTGTTCATCGCTGAAATTATGTACGTATTTACACCACAAACAAAAGTTTATTAATTTTGCAAAGTTTGCGACTTGATCGATTCTGTTTTATTTTGCTTTCCCTGAAATGATTCTCGCTGGATGGAAACCGATTTGTCTGCGAAGACAATGCATAGCTATTCATAGGTTCACAACAATGAACGAGTCAGTGGAGCTGCCACTGCTAGTGGCGGCTGCACCACCGGCGTCGCTACAGTGCCGCTTCCGTATATCCGTAATGTTCGGCATTAAAGCATTTTTCATGAATGAGGGAAAATACGTGAGCCTACCAAACACGGTCGACACGGTTGCATAGATTTCTGCCTCGTAAGGTCGCCAGGGTCGGGTCAAGGTTTATCTGTGGGAAAGAAATGGTGAATACCCGGATTGGAAGAGGTGATTTGTACAGTACACCCAAAGGTTGGCTGAGATAACGATGAGAATGCAAAACTTACGCTTGGTTGTATTTTTCGATTGTTTGCACACAGTCCGCGGGGAAATGATGGCTGATTGCAAATGATGACCCACAAGGTGGAGGTCACCATTAAATTCGCATAAAGCGAAACGAATCATAACGAAAATGAATTATTTGACGAAAAACGATGATCCATCGGAGATTGTCTCCCCCTTTTTATCACAAATCGTAGAAAAAGAAATTAGTGTGAAGTTACGAATCTGGAACTTCATGGTTTGTGGCTATCTGGCCACCCGGAAAAAGAAAATCTAAAACCAAATGTACAGTTTTAAATCTATTGTAAAACTAGCTCAGGTTTACACTGATGATCGATCAGTTATACGATGCCTACTGGATGATAGTGGAAACTGTAATATATTTACGGTGACGCGAATTACAATATACATTGCAAAGCCGTCAATATTTTCTGCGGTGAGCTACAATAAGATTCGGTTCTTGATGTTCAAGTTATGCAACTATGTTAAGGTGAAACTGTGTTGAAGCCACAAATGGCCGATTTCGAGCCACCACTTCGAACATTAAAAAGCACAAGACTCGGAAATAGTCATTGCGTTCCCTATATAAAAGCTGTTTGATGTTTGCTTCACCATTGCAAACAAAAAATAGCGTTTCCACTGGTGACGTATCAACTATTACCGAGTTTCGTACCATTAAAAATTTGAAGTGGTGGTTCGAAATCAGCCATTTGTGGCTTTAACACTGTTTCACCTTTAGCAATCATGTAACATTTTGTTAATCGATAAAGCTTCTGAACCGGTTGAATTGAAATAAGATTGTGGACAACGTTGTTCAGTTTTTTACTGTTGAATAGTTATTAGGTAGTAATAGTTTTTTCATCAGTTATGAGTTAATTCAAGCAATAGAAATAATTAAAATATGAAAGCAACCAATTGTCACGCAACTTTTACTTTGCTCCATTAACAAAAAAGGATACAGACGTTCTGTATCGCTAGAACCTCATTTACAACGTGACTAATTGAAAGTTAATCATGTTTGCTCACGTTAGAAGAAAACCATTTCTAAGTAAACATTTCCCTCTAGCTTGCGGAACCGAATACAGATGTACCACCTTCTAGCGACACTCTGATTGAGAAATCCGTCGCAGCCCAGTGTAGGTTGCTGATTACGTCCACTAACCGGGTGTCAAGTCAAGCTATGTGCGCCGCCACAATGATTGGCAGAATCCGTTGTCGTCGTCGGAAAGCGTGAAAATATCAGCTTAGCTCCTCACTCGTTCGCGTAATCATATAAATTGTGCGCAAAATGAAAAAAAAAACACTAACAGAAGCACAGCTACTGTGTGTTGCTTATAGAATCCGGTGCGCTCGGTCAAGTTGATGATCGTTTTGGTGTAAAACAGCGGCTGTCTGATTCTATCCGGAACGAGCTTTATTTGTGTTCCCCTTTTCCAATGGAATAGTTTGACTAGTCATAATAGAGACCCGTTTTTTCGCTAGCCTAGCCGTCGTGAAACGAACGTGGCGTAGATGATTGCTTAATTACCAAAGTGTTGCCTGCGGAACGAGGTGTTAATTCAATGCGGTTAGGAGCGATTTGTATTTCAAAACAGCAAATTGGAACAAAGCTGTCCCACGCACTGTCGCGTTTTCGGAACAAACTTTTGCGACGTTAGGTGAGTGGGTTCGGAACTCGTTACATAGTACTAGTTTTCTAGTTGTTGCTGCCGCTTTACCGTGAATTACTACACTGCATCATTTGTGGTGTATTTTCCATAAAATAACTCAAGGTTGAGTACGTCATTATTTTGATTATTCAAAACTAATTCAACCAGACGAGGTTGATTGCAAGTTGTGATTTCCTTCAGGAAGAATTGCACAGCTGGTGCATCCTTCCTTTTAAGCATCAGTTATATGTATGCATGTGGCTGATCGGAAGAACCGGTGCCATTCTACGAACAAATGTGGGTACATAATTTCTGCTTGGTTGGCGAGATTATCAAAAACTTGCTTCTTACCCTGATATAACTGCCTCCCGGTCATTACTTTCCCGGATTGTAGGGATTTACGGAATGGCAGCAGAGTGAGCTTTGGCGCATCTGTAGGAATTCAGTTTCTTCTTCAAGTCCCTGGAGGCTGCAACGGGTGCTGCGGGAGTGGTATACGGAGAGGAATATGCTACATAACTTTACACTAGACTGATGGAACTTTCGACAGCTATCGACTGTGTATATACTCTATTCTGCACCATTGGTTCTGTGAGTGCGGTCTGTGAATTTCCTCCGTAAGAGATATTATTAAAACGAGCGTATGGAGCCGGGGGTGGGCTTTTAGCTGGGAGTAGTTTAGAGGCCTCGAAAAAAATCATTGTCATGCACATTTTCAGGTTATTGCTAATATGGAATAAACACATTTTCCCGGAAACGAATAGAACAGTGTCTTTGGTTGACAATGAAATTATAAATAAATCAGTTCTGTTAAACTTATTTGTACAAAAGCCCAGCAAACCACTGTTATCAAACTTTCTCCTGTTCAACGAAACGCGTACGGAACATCCTCTGAAAACCGTACCGGCTTGCGTCTATCCCAGCTGTACAATAATGCACACACCCAGCCAGCGAGCGGTGCGCCTGTAGCCTTCTCGAAGATTACTACGAACAGCGCCCGTCATTGCGAAGGAACCAGCATGAAGCACCCCGAAGGCCATCGCTCGTTTCTCAGCAGCTCATCATGAATCCTATGCGCCACGCCACACCACATCAACATCCCAAAACCGCCGCATTGTTTGGGAAACCAATTTGGCCCCGGTCCATCCGGTGCGGCAATAATCCGTCCCAAGTAGTGTAGTAGTGGAGAGTGCACTGCAGCAGCACAAGCTCGGAGAATTAGTTGACCGGCCGGGCCGAGTCGGACATTTACGAACCGCGCGCAGTGGGAAGTGGGCAGACAAATCGCAATTTGTCCGCTCGGAAGATGAAATCATTGAAACTTCCTGCTCTCGTATTTTCATTCATTATTTTGCCACTGCCTAGCCCTCGCACAGATCGCCTTATATGTAATGATTTTAGATTTCTTTTTTTTTTGCAATTTACGATTCCATCGAATTGATGAAGATCTTGACGTGGGACTTGCCGGAAATGGACTGTATGCCCCATACAACGAGACTTGGAATGAAGAGTTTGTTTTGTTAATTCAACTAGTGATATGGCTTTGTTGAGGAAGACTATGTATTATCATATGTTCAGGTCTGTTAAGATAACTTTATTACTAAAATGAAATCAGTACATTTACATGGAGTTAGAGACTGTTGGGAAAATATGTACCTGCATAAGAGATATTTAAATGTTTTTATATTTACAGTTTTTAAGGGTTGTGGGCAGACAGTTCGCAATTTGTCCGCTCGGAAGATGAAATCATTGAAACTTCCTGCTCTCGTATTTTCATTCATTATTTTGCCACTGCCTAGCCCTCGCACAGATCGCCTTATATGTAATGATTTTAGATTTCTTTTTTTTTGCAATTTACGATTCCATCGAATTGATGAAGATCTTGACGTGGGACTTGCCGGAAATGGACTGTATGCCCCATACAACGAGACTTGGAATGAAGAGTTTGTTTTGTTGATTCAACTAGTGATATGGCTTTGTTGTGGAAGACTATGTATTATCATATGTTCAGGTCTGTTAAGATAACTTTATTACTAAAATGAAATCAGTACATTTACATGGAGTTAGAGACTGTTGGGAAAATATGTACCTGCATAAGAGATATTTAAATGTTTTTATATTTACAGTTTTTAAGGGTTCTCCAAGCATATTATACTATTCGGTTAGAGTCGATCAACTTAAAGGTATGAAGTGGAAAATTTCAGTAATAATTCTCTTTCAACTCTTTTTTTACTAAGTGATTGATAACTTCAAAGAATAACGTTGTTTAATTGACTTGAAGTCATTCGAAAATGAGGTTGAAGTTTGCAGAAATACAGTTTTAAGTAAAGTACCATTTCATCGTCAAAACAAAAATCTACGTAGAGGATCAATGCAAAAACCAAGCGGCGCGGCGTAGATAATAGAATGATGGAATTTGAAAACGCGGATGGACTGCCGTGCACACTGTTTGGTATACAGACGAACACTGCGCACGAAGTACATTAGTTCTTCGTCAATAGTTGAACCGTCAACAAGCATATCATTTAGATAGTACCAGAAAGAAACGGCAAAGTAAACAAGAAGCAGCCAAGTTTAGACTTCCGTAGATTCGCTATTAGCAGGAGAGCTAGGCAACCACCCTTGGTCTGAAGCGAAAGCTAAACTATAGTTTAAAGTCGATTGTTCCATTCGTCCTGCCAAGTATAAATTATAATTATAAAGGACCAACAGCTCAAAACTTGATGTTTCGGATAAAAACAAAATTTTTTTTTTAAATAGTTCATTTGACACGGCACGATACAATTTATGTTTAACTGAGCCAAGTAAATTTTTTTTAAATTCTAAATTAGCAGGGAAAAGAGGGAGGCTTTTTTTTATTCTCGCGGCCGACTACGAGCTAGTGGGGATTTAAGGTGAGAGGAGGGGTGTTACAATTTTGTTTTTAACTATTTTATATTACAGAATGTATTTATTTGTACGTGGCTAACCAGTGATGTTCTATTTGAGCAGTTTTGGTCTGAGGTGTCTGCGTAAACATAGAGATGCCGAGTCTTCGTTTTAGTGTCTCCAGCCGGGTGTATCATTCTCTTTCAGTTTGTGACAGAAATTGTATTCTAGCAAATAGATAAAAGAAATCAAATTTTAATGCCAGCATTTTTTATAAACCCGTATAGCTGTGTCATGTACTGGAGATCACCGCTTCCCAGAATGTCTCTAACGGGAACGTTCGGTTGTTTTCCTCGGGCCCGAAGGGAATCTATAAGCTCAGACCTAACACCACAGTATTCGGTACACGACCAAACAACATGCTCGATGTCATGGTAGCCATCGTCACAAACGCAGTGATTACTGTCTACAAGCCCTATACGAAAGAGATGCGTGTTTAACGTGTAGTGATTGGACATAAGTCTATACATCACGCGAATGAAGTCCCGACCTACATCCAATCCCTTGAACCATGCTTTCGTCGATACCTTAGGAAAAATGGAATGTAGCCACCTCCCAGTTCATCTGAGTTCCATGATGATTGCCAACTGTTGAGTGTTCTCTGACGCAAAATGCTATAAAATTCATCATAAGCAATTGGTCTTACATAAATATCGCCATCAATAGCACCCACCTTAGCTAAAGCGTCAGCCTTTTCATTGCCCGGAATGGAACAATGAGAAGGGACCCACGCTAAGGTAACCCGGTAATTTTTATCTGTTAAAGCACTTAAAAACCGCCGTATTTTCCCCAGGAAATACGGAGTGTGCTTCACAGTCTTCATCGATCGCAAAGCCTCAATGGCACTGAGACTGTCTGTGAAGATGAAGTAGTGGTCTATGGGCAGGGTTTCGATGATCCCAAGAGAGTACTGAATGGCAGCAAGTTCTGCGACGTACACGGAAGCAGGAGCATCGAGTTTGTAGGAGGCGGTAAAATTTTCGTGGAAAACACCGAAGCCAGTGGACTCATCTAGATTAGATCCGTCAGTGTAAAACCTTTTATCATAACTAACATGTTTAAACTTATTGGAAAAAATTTTAGGGATCTCTTGGGGCCGCAAATGATCCGGGATACCAGAAATGTCTTGTTTCATGGTGGTGTCGAAGAATATAGCATTATTAGAAGTATCTAAAAGTGCGACATTGGAGGAATCGTATGAAGAAGGATTAATATCTTGAGCCATATAGTCAAAATATAAAGTCATAAATCTGGATTGAGATTGAAGGTCGACCAACCTCTCGAAATTTTCAATTACTAATGGGTTCATAACTGTGCATCGAATTAGCAACCGATAAGAAAGATTCCAAAAGCGATGTTTCAACGGAAGAATACCCGCTAGCACTTCAAGACTCATCGTATGGGTCGACTGCATGCAACCTAAGGCAATACGCAAACAACGATATTGTATTCGTTCCAGTTTGATCAAATGTGTGTTCGCTGCGGAGCGGAAGCAGAAACACCCGTACTCAATTACATATAATATCGTTGTTTGGTAAAGCCTTAGAAGGTCTTCTGGGTGGGCTCCCCACCAGGTTCCGGTAATCGTAATCCTCTGTTGGCATTTTCGTGTCAGATACCTAATATGGCAAGCCCAGGTGCATTTAGAGTCGAACCAGACCCCGAGATATTTAGCGACTAAAACCTGAGTGATTGTTTTACCCGTTAGTAGTAGGAGCTGCAGCTGAGCTGGGTTATGCTTCCTAGAAAAAATGACCAGCTCAGTTTTCTCCGGAGAGAATTCGATACCCAGCTTAAGAGCCCATTCAGACAAATTGTCTAAGGTATCTTGCAATGGTCCTTGCAGATCGTTAGCCTCGCTTACAGTAATGGATACAACGCTATCGTCTGCAAGTTGTCGTAGCGTGCATGAATTTGCAAGACATTTATCGATGTCATTGACGTAAAAATTATATAAGAGAGGGCTTAAACATGAGCCCTGGGGAAGACCCATGTAACTAATTCGGGAAGTTGTCGAATCACCATGTGAGAAATACATATGCTTTTCTGACAACAAATTGAGCAAAAAATAATTCAAATTTGGTGAAAGTCCCTGCGAATGAAGTTTCTCGGTTAAAACTTCAACAGAGACAGAGTCAAAAGCCCCCTTAATGTCCAAGAATGCAGAAGCCATTTGCTCTTTTCGAGCAAAGGCGAGTTGAATATCGGTAGAAAGCAACGCTAGGCAATCGTTCGTTCCTTTGCCCCGGCGAAAGCCAAATTGAGTATCTGAAAGTAAACCATTTGTTTCGACCCATTTGTCTAACCGTAAGAGGATCATTTTCTCCATTAATTTCCGGAGGCAAGAAAGCATAGCAATCGGCCTATAAGAAGTGTGATCAGAGGCGGGTTTTCCGGGTTTTTGAATAACAATGACTTTTACCTCCCTCCAGTCGTGCGGAACAATGTTTAGCTCAAGGAACTTGTCGAACAAGTTCAACAAGCGTCTTTTTGCAGAGTCGGGTAGATTCTTCAACAAGTTAATGTCCAAGAATGCAGAAGCCATTTGCTCTTTTCGAGCAAAGGCGAGTTGAATATCGGTAGAAAGCAACGCTAGGCAATCGTTCGTTCCTTTGCCCCGGCGAAAGCCAAATTGAGTATTTGAAAGTAAACCATTTGTTTCGACCCATTTGTCTAACCGCAAGAGGATCATTTTCTCCATTAATTTCCGGAGGCAAGAAAGCATAGCAGTCGGCCTATAAGAAGTGTGATCAGAGGCGGGTTTTCCGGGTTTTTGAATAGCAATGACTTTTACCTCCCTCCAGTCGTGCGGAACAATGTTCAGCTCAAGAAACTTGTCGAACAAGTTCAACAAGCGTCTTTTTGCAGAGTCGGGTAGATTCTTCAACAAGTTGAATTTAATTCTATCCAACCCTGGAGCTTTATTGTTGCACGAGAGAAGAGCCATTGAAAATTCCAACATCGAAAATGGAGGCTCTTCCGTAGCTACTATAAACGCGTCGCGAAAGGTCTCCTGTTCGGGGACAGAGTCCGGACAGACCTTTTTGGCGAAATCGAGTATCCAGCTATCTGAATACTCCTCGGACTCATTCGAAACGTTACGATTCCGCATGCACCTGGCGGTATCCCAAAGAGTGCTCATCGCTGTTTCCCTCGACAACGCGTTCACAAACCGCCGCCAGTATCCGCGTTTTTTTGCTTTTATCAAGCTCTTCATTTGTCTATCCAGTACATCGTACTTTCGGAGCAAATCGATAGTGCCTTGTTCTCGGAAGGCCAAATACACCGAGGACCTCCGCGCGTACAGGTCTGAGCACTCTTTGTCCCACCACTTGGAGGGAGGGCGCCGTCTAATCGTTACCCCGGGTATCGGTTTCGTCTGAGCTTGAGTCGCGGCGTCGATGATCAAGCCAGAAAGGAACGCGTATTCTTCCTCCGGAGGAATACGTCCACGTGGGACTCGATTCTTTGCGATATTATGGTCTCATAGGACTTCCAATCAATATTACGAGTAAGGTCGTATGAAATATTGATTGGGTCCGGGGGAGTTGAACCATTAGCAATTGAGATAACGATTGGAAGGTGATCACTACCGTGGGGATCATTGATTACTTTCCACTGGCAATCTAACGCTAGTGATGTCGAGCAAAGGGATAGGTCAAGCACGCTTTCGCGTGCTGGAGGATTAGGTACACGTGTCGCTTCCCCAGTATTCAAAAGTGTCATATTGAAGTTGTCGATTAAGTTACAGATTAAAGAAGATCGGTTGTCGTCGTACAGCGACCCCTATAGCGAACAGTGAGAATTAAAATCTCCCAATATCAAAAAAGGCGCGGGAAGCAACTCTGCTATATCAGTGAGATGCCTCTGTTCAATCCGCGCGGATGGAGGGATATATAACGAAACAAGGCATAGGTCTTTTCCATTCATATTCGTTTGAATGGCAACGACTTCAATATTCGAGATCGAGGGGAGGTCGATTCGGAAGAAGGAATAGCACTTTTTAATCCCTCAAAGTACCCCTCCACCGTGTGAGTCTCGATCTCGACGAATAATGTTAAAATCGTGGAAATTGAGTTGATCGTTTGAATTGAGAAAGGTTCCACAGAGCGCAAATGCGTCACAATTGTATGTATTTATTAAATGAGAAAATAGATCGAATTTGGGGATGATAGTTCTGCAATTCCACTGTAATACAGTGATAAAATTCCTAACCTCTTTCGCCGTTTTAGTCATCGAAAGATATGATAGCTGAAATGAGGGGCCAAGTTGCTGCTAGTTGCTTCAAAAAGGTTTTCACTGTAGGAAGAAGGGCAAGGAGAATATTTTGTAGGGGATCTGGTATGTTAAATGTTTTGAATATCCAGACCACAATATCAGAAAATTTTATGAACCCTGTTTCTTTTTTATCTTCTGATCGAGAAATGGGTGCACGAGGGGTTTTTGGTGCCCCAGGAAGCGGTGGGTACTCCTGGTTTGATTTGAAATTAAAACCTGGAGGTACTTGCTTCGGTTTTTCTTCACCGCTCCCTTTTTGTGTTGGCTTATTGGTCATTCCGCTAGGGGTTATCTTGCGACCTTTGCGAGAAAGATTAGGAGAGTTAATCATTCTCCTCTTCCTAGATCCTTCTGGCATGGCATAAGAACACCCTTCGACGGGATCGTCAGATGTACCCTCATCGGTTGGCAAAAAGGAAAAGATGTTTCCTGTCGAGGGTGGCTCAGCCCTCTTAAGCATTTCGTGAGGGAACGCTTAATTTTTTCCTCGCGCTATTTGTACGCGGGACACGCCGAAAGGCCATGCCGAGTTCCCTCGCAGTAAAGACACTTTTCAGTATTCTCACTGCAAGCGGTCTCAGCATGATTGCCTCCACACTTGCTGCAGCGTGCCTTGTTGCAGCAGTAGGTGGCTGTATGACCTAACTGCTTGCAGTTTTGGCAATGCATGACCCGCGGTACGAACAGGCGTACAGGCAGACGAACCCTGTCCAAAGATATGTAGTTCGGCAGTGCGGATCCGGCGAATGTTACACGGAAGGAATCCGAAGGGAAGAATTTCTTCTTCCCTTTTTCGATGGATACTGAATGCAATTGCTTGACATCCAGTGTCTTTACATCTTGAATCAGGGGGTTCTTGAAGCAGCCAACCCCGTGACGCGAAATGTCATGGACCGTCAGGCTTCCTTCGGTAACCACACCGTCGATCTCCACGTCCTTGGCAGGGATGTACACGCGGTACTCTCTCGTGAAGAGCTCGTAGCTAGCAATTGCGTTTGCTTGCTTCAAGCTACTCACAACAACTCGCAGTTTGTTCGGTCTAACCTTTGTAATTTCGGTTACGTCCGAAAACTGTTTTGCCAGGTCCTTGCCGATTTGAATAATATTTAGAGGCTTCTTTATGGGCCTGAAGTAAACTACGAACGGACCTTTCGAAGCATCTGGTTAAGCTTTCACCCGTGATGCCGGTACCCTTGGTACGGGGCTAGGTAGCGGGGAAGGTAGAGGGGAATTGATGGGGGAGATCTCAACCTCTTCCCCATTTGTTTCCACATCCAGGAATAGTTGCACCTGCATGTCGTCCATTTTGCGGGAGCGTTACGCTCTACCGCACACAAACGATAAATATTCGAATGTGGGGGGGGGGGGGTCAAGTAGTTGCTATTAAATTTTAAAAACAATTTTTCAAACTACAATGGATCAAAATAAAAAAAAGGCAGGAATACTAATACTAATAACAATAGTAATAATAATAATAATAATAATAATAATAATAATAATAATAATAATAATAATTATAATAACAATAATAAAAATAATATTAATAATAATGATAAAAATTCTAAAGTGAATACTTCACCGAACGTCTAAGTCACGACCTCACGGCTGATAGTAGGATTAATCGAACGTCTCCGCAGAACAAACAATGACGATCCAGCTTCGTGTTGTGATACAGTGGCCATATCCTACACGCGACCTTGTAGATGCCACTTGTAGTTGACTTCTACTCGCTGGATCGTATGGTGGTCCGTGCTGCTAACGGGGTAACAGCGGTGCGGAAGAATTATTCTTGCTGATATATCAGCTGCGTATCAGATCACTGGCGGGGTAGCCTGCCCCTACCAGTGTGCAGAAGATGTTTCTGTTTTGCGAACTCAAACGGAGATGAACAATTTGCGTCTAATCGAGACGAAAGCAAAACAACGAATGGATAAAAACAAAATCTTTTGACTCATTTTGACAAATTTTAATTTTTTTCTATTTTTTCTTCTGAGTTGACTATTTTTGTTGTTGTAGTTTTTATGAAAAAAATATAAACTATCTAAAAAGTGAGTTTTTTAAGATATTTAATTTATGGCTGTTTTTAATATTTCTTTTCGTCTCACAAGGTATATTTTTTCTGGAAGGACAACATTATTTTTCTTTTTTCTGGAGAATCTTCCCTTTTTGTCTTTCATCTCATTAGCTAATAGTTAATCTTTTATAGTTTTTAAGAAAAAATATTCTTTTCAAAGAAATGAGCTTTTTAGATAATCAATATTTATTTTTTTCACATTTTATCTCGAAAAAAAATGTACCCTTTTTTATTTTAATCACTAAACGAAATCACTCACTACACTAAGAATACTTTAATCTTTGAAACGTTCACCTTAAATTTGTAAAAACCAGCTTAAATTAGCAGAAATATATGAGAAAAATTTCTACAATTCCTAAATTTCAACTGTACACTAATGTCGCTTTTTACGCGGTTTCTTTTACGCGGGTTTTTTTACGCGGATTCCGGAGTTTACGTGGTTTTTACGCGGATTCCGGAATTTACGCGGTATTTTTTTAGCCCGGATTTCGGTTTTCCTTCACTCGGAATGCACAATTAACGATGTTCTTTTTACGCGGATTCCGGAATTTACGCGGTATTTTTTTAAGCGGATTCCGTAATTTTCGCGGTTTTTCGAGCGCGGATTCCGGAATTTACGCGTTTTTTTTACGCGGCACGTATCCCCCGCGTAAAAAGCGACTTTAGTGTATGTATTTTGATCTGTTTTCACTGCTTTGAAGAAAATCAAAAGTTGCCAAATCGGTTACTGTTAATACGTACAAATCATACTGAAAATGTTGGATTATTCCGACATAATTGACCTAAATGGACAGCACTGCCGTGGTTACCTAGGTTACCATATTTGCACGTAAACAACTACAGCGGATATCTAGGTAACCTACTACGACAGGCTGCGGCTACGTTCATTCATGATAATGTGATTCATTCATGATTAACAGTGCACTGCAGTGTGATGAATATGGGGGCGTCGTGAGATGAATAATTGAGCACTGATTTAAGTTTTGAGATGGATATGGAAGCGTTGTGCAAAATGGTTTGTTTTACAAAATTCAGGATAAATCTAGCTAAGTTTACTAAATATACAACACTGAACGATTCTATAAGAGCACGTAAGCGTATTTTATTTATTTGTTCAATGATTTCATTAACATTTGTTGTTTAATCCGTGCATTCTTCGTGAATATTGGCTTAATGAATATCGTGAATATCGGCTTAATGAGACATTTGTTGTTTAACCCGTGCATTCTTCGTGAATATCGGCTTAATGAAATGAATAATGGAGCAGTTCCCCTACAACTTTGCCGAAGACGTCACACTAATCGAATAAACCATTTTGACTCTTAAAATAAACGAGTCGTGATTTTAAATAAAAAATAAATAGCACAAAATGGCATCTTTGGCCTGTAGAAACATCTATGCCAGCCAAATCGGAAATGACAATTTCACCTTTTCTTTTCTTCTGTCGTCTACGAGGCTCCTCCTTCTCTAAAAGTTTCTCTCCAAAGCACACTGTTTACAAAACTACTAAAACGTGGTCGAGATTATGTTGATTTTAAAGCCATAGTGTCTTCAGTGAAATTATTCCACTTATTATTTTCCATGCTGTAGAAATTGCTATTTTGTGATTTATCATCCGGAAAGTGAGAAAGAAATTTTATATTTCTCATTTCGGAATATAAAAATGCACTTTGTTCGGCAAAGTTGTAGCATATTTCAAAAGAAACAACTTTGTCGAAGACATCATGCTTCTATCTTTTTATTCAAATGGACTTTTATGGAGTTTTTCTTTTATAGATTGCCACTAAAAATCTTTTCTATAATATGACTTTTTATAGTGATTTTCTACAATTTTTCAATATTCTACAATGTTGTTTGCAACGACAAAACATACAATTTCACCAAAGAAAGTTCATTTTTATCTCTCGTATTTTTTTTTCTTATTAATGATTTTCATTCAAATAATACACTAATTCACCAACAGATATCGACAAAACCTGCAAATACAGGTCGGACTCGATTATATATAGTCTCCGTTTTTTTTTCACTACAAGTCGGACTCGATTATCCGGAGACTTGATTATCCGGAAACTCGCTTATCCGGAAGTCGATTATCCGGAATTTTAGACTCGATTATCCGGAATTTAATTTTTTTGGTGGCCGTTTTCAATTTTTGTTCCGAAATTTTGTCTTTACCATCCCTTCTGGCATATTTGTTACCATTTAAGTCCCTTCCGGCACGTTGGGACATGTTCGAATTAAGTGAAAATAATCAATGTTCAATTTGATTTTTTTGCTTCTCAAGATTTTACCCCTCTTTGCCTCAAAAATAACTTCTGGTTACTAAAAGAAATATTTATTTTATGTTCGTTAAACGCAAAATTTCAGTATTTTTTATGTGATTCGATTATCCGGAAAACTCGATTATCCGGAACGAAATTTTTTTTGATCTTTCGGATAATCGAGTTCGACCTGTATATATAATCGAATTTTTATATATCATCGAATGAGAGAAAAAAATGTTTTATTTTTAGTTTTCATAAATGATTTGTTGTTTTCGAATAAATAAGAAAAATTTTATTTTTGATTCATCCCCCTAAAAGTCAGAAAACAATTTCTTACAAAAAAACATATCTTGTAGTTGTTCCTGATGTAATTGCAGTCAAATGTAAAGAAAAATTATTTAAAAAATTTTAAAAGTATATGTAGATTTGTCAGCTGGTAAGTATTTAATTTCTCAAATTTTTAAAAATTATTTTTTTTTTATTTTTTTTATTTTTTTATAATTTTAAAATTATTTTTATTTAGGTACCTATTATTATTTAGGCATTTTTAGTTTTTTTTAATTTTTAAATTTTTAAAACAATTTTCGATTTTTTTTATTTTTTTTATTTTTTTTCCTTTTTTTCCCTTTTTATCAGATGTTACGTATTTTGTAGATATTCTCTTACGATATATTAACTCTAGATAAGTCATATTTGAAATTCAAGATTTTTTTTTTACTTCTATACATAATCGAATCTAAAATTATATATATTCGAATCATATATAATCGAGTCAACATATAACGGAGTCTCTATATAATCGAGTCCGACCTGTATTCCCAGAAAACAACCATTTCTATCTAACCATAAAAGTTGAACATTATTCAATCAAGATATAGGCATTTGTCTCTCGCTGTCATTTGCGTTTTTTCTGGGTAGATATCTGTGAGTAAATAAGTGCATTATTTCAATAAAAATCTTCAATTGCTAAATAAATAAGCAAAGCAAAGCCTTGGTGCTACATTCCGATTCGGAACTTGTCCTTCTGTTTACTATACACAGACTTCGCAGCCAACCGTTAAGTGTACAGGACAATTGCGGGGCTAGCGCTACGATCCTACTGACACCAACAGTCTCTCCCGAGACAAGACTCGAACCTACGACGACTGGCTTGTTAGGCCAGCATCGTACCTCGAGACCAGCTGGGAAGATGAAGCTAAATACATATAAGGGATAAAAATAAGCCTTCCCCAATGACTTCTAAAATTTCTCTAAAATCTCAAAAACCACTAAAATTTCTGAAATCACTGTGAAAAAATATATGGAAATATCGATTCTGAATACTATCGAACATCATACTTTTCATGACTTTTGCAGAGTTTACTATGGATTGCACCTCAAATCCATAGTAAACTCTGCAAAAGTCATGAGAAGTATGATGTCTTCGACAGTTATTTTTTTGAAAAAGTGCTGCAATTTTTCTGTACAAAGTGTTTTTTTAATTCCAAAAAGAGGATAAATAAAATTCATTTTTCACTTTTGCAACTTTTAGCATGGAGAATTATTAATGGAACATCTTTTCTGAAGACACTACGGCTCCAAGAATTTTTTTTTGGTAGAAATAATTTGTATCACATTTTTGCAACTTTGAAAAAAAAAAGTGCAATCTGCTTACTCCAATTAACAGCATTAGCCTTTTGATTGCATGACGACAATAATACCACCTGCTAGGCAAATCAGCCTCATAAATTGTGAAAACATAATTTGACGGCCATAACAGAGTAGTATTCGGTATTTGAGCGCATGTTTTCGAATGCAAGACACCAAGAGATAAATGCCTATGGTTTTGTCAGCCAATATTTGCAGATTTTGTAGATATCTGTAAGTAAATTAGATTATTATAGAAAAATCGTAGATAACCAAAGAAATACGTAAGAAAAAAAAATTCTTCTAGAAAATTGTTTGTTTTTTATAGCAAACAACATTGTATAACACTACAAAACTGGAGAAGATACCTATAAGGAGTGCAATAAAAAAAAAATCTTAGGGACAGTTAATATAAAACCCCACAAGAGCATATTAGAATAGTCTTCGACAAAGTTGTTTTTCTCAAAATATGCTAAAACTTTGTCGAAAAAAGTAGACTTTTATATTCCCAAATGAGAAATATAAAATTCGTTTCACGCTTTTAAGAAAATTAATCACAAAATTGTAGCCTGAGTAACATAGAAAATAAATAATGGAACTTTACTGGAGATACTACTTACGGCTCTAAAATCGATGTTTCAGGGTAAAAAAAAATCGATCAAATTTGTGCAGCTTTGGAAACAGTGCACAAAAAGAAATTGTAACTTCTACTATTTCTATGACGGACAGTAAGGTTTGGTCGCGGCACAGAAGGAAAGGTCATTATTCATGGTTTACCTATAACGTGTCCTCAAAAGTCCTAATACTTAATAGACCCAAATAGGTTCAATAAAAATATAATGGTTTAAATCGTCAAACCCGTTTTTTTTCGAAACTGCGAATTATGAATTGTGTACGTTTAGAACAAAAAAGACGATATGCCAATTTTGTGACAGTTATTCGTTTTGTAAAATAAACGCGAACCAATCATGTGATATATTTTTCTACTATAACGCTAACAGTTCCTAACAGCAAAAAGCACCCGCTTTCTTGAGAATGAACTCATGATTACTGCAGTACTGAAATTTGGAAAATCACTTTTACAAGGGACAAGGGACATGCACGTATGACTGTGCATCCTACACAGATGGGAGATCCAAATTCTAGTGCTGCGGAAGGTGCTCTACAATCATTAGTGCGCATTCCGCTGGCTTTCTCTGTTGGTCTTTTAGCTATGGATGGCTGCAAGATATTTGAAAATTGATATCCAGTTCCCATTAAATCATCCTCTTGCAATAATGATCGGAGAGACAATGAAGGGTAAATTTCTGTATGCTAGCTTCTGAACGTAACTACTGAGAGATACACTTCCGATGGGCACTCCGAGCCAGCAGACAAATCGTGGACTAGAAAGTGGTGAACATTTTATAGCTGCACCACCCGCAGTCGAAAAATGAACACTAAAAAAACGCAAGAACTCAGTTTAATGCTTATTTAGCAGTTTGTTCTTCACACAAAATGAGCGGATGCAAAAACAACACACATATGTTTTTACAATCGCCGTCTGCTGAGTCGTGCTGCGCTGAGATCAGCCGCTGCTCTGCTAGCTTCGTGTCGACCCAGTCTTCAGTCAACCATCTTGTTGCAGCAATGATCGGAAATACAATATTAATTGAATTTCTGCATGCAAGCTTTTATACGTGACTACTGAAAGTTATACTTCCGGTGAACGTGTCGTTGTGCACTCGAGCGAATAAAACAGCAACAACAAATCGTTTACAATGTCAAATCGTTTGTATAATTTAGTATCAGCTGTGCAGCTCTGATTGGCTCTACATTTTTCAGTAGTACAATATTTAGTGTCATATAATCAAAACTGTCCGTATTTCGGTTGATACAAAGCTAATTTTCCAATCGATTGCTGTAAGATTTCTTCCGTTGAAAACTGACTGAGTTTTAAGATTTGAAAGTGGACAATTGACGCTCCCGATGTTTTCGGCTTTTCAATTTGCACCCCTATGTTGCCGTAAGACGTAATCCTACGTTAAAATTCTACTTAATGACATTATTACACAATGCGAATGGATTTCCTCTGTTGAAAACTGACTGAGTTTTAAGCATTTGAAAGTGGACAATTTCGTGACGCTCCCGATGTTTTCGGCTTTTCAATTTGCACCCCTATGTTGCTGTGAGACGTAATCCTACGTTAAAATTCTACTTAATGAAATTATTACACAATGCGAATGTCTAGCAAAAAAGTTTAGACTATGGATTAGTTTTTGTTTGAGCCTCTAGATCATCAATATCTTGTTTTAAACTTCACTTACAATTATTTTGTTTATTTTTATTTTATTTTTCACTAACTCATAGGCAAAGTAGTCATGATATGCTCAGAAAAGTTTTTCCTTTCATGTGAAATGCTCTATATTTTAGAAGTTCGAATCTGTTGCAAAAATAATAGCTTTTCAATTCACGCGTTTATCTTCATCACCCCAATTGCCTGGATATTTCCGATTACTCACATTTCCGTACTTTGATAGAGCGTTTATGACCTCATCAAAACAACACTGCCTACCGACACCTCAAGCCCTTCCTTTCTGTGAATAGAGATGATGGCTTAAATGAGCCAAACGGACCCATTTCCCCTTCTCTCGATTTGCTGGCTAGTCTCTCTATTAGCAAACCACAACAACGCGTATTGATGTAATCCGGGGTGATGGCATACGCTTACTCCGCACTACGGAATGTTGATGAGGAATAAGATTCGTCAGACACGTCCGCGAGTTGGATTGATTCGGAAAACACTGTTTAAATGACCTAATGTATGGAAATACTAGACGGGGGTGTCGAACGTTTCTAGCCTTCATACAGTAATAACATTTTTTGCAATTTCTCCAAGAGGTTTCGCTTATAAAGACATTGACTCCCCACGCATTCCAGCGCGTGCCGCCGGGGCGTTATTGCGTCTGTGACCTTGAATGGAAATTTATACTGGCTACCATGGCCAATAGACATAGGGGCGATTAATATTTCCTCAGCGTACAACCTAGTTTACAGTGCCTCGCAGCCCAGTGATGATATCTGCTATTTAGTCGCCGTCTGAGGGTGCTACTCACATATGGATTTGCTTTCGCCGTTACGAGGAAGTTATTGAAAAATGAGCCGTTTTTTATCCAATTTCTGAATATCGCTAGCGTAGGAGTAACAGTGACGGAACCTCGGTTGGCAAATTGAAATATCTAGGACGCCCAGCTAGACTCCGGCATGTGATTGTGTTTTTGTGCATGATCCGGCTGCTCACTATTTATTTACAAAAAAAGGGACTGATTTGAATATTAAGTTAACTGCCTTCGAACGTCTGAGCAGCAGCTAAACTGATTTAGAATTCGCATGCTCTTTTCTCCCTTATACAGTGGGTGAAATCTGGAAACTAATGTGCTTTAACAAGGAGTTGGTGGTGGTGGTGGTTCAAGACTAACTCTCTCCATGTATTTTTTGTATTATTTCTCCGTATCTTTTGCCGAAGACTAATGTCTGGACGTGAAGCGACACTGTGATTGGTAGACTACATACATTGACTGACGACAGCGGCTCTCCTTGGATTACCACTCTTTCAGTGCGTAACGGGGTCACAATGTGATGCGTTATGCCTGAAATCGACCAAAATGTCACAATGAATAATTCTTGTTTCGTTCATCATCTGAACCGTTATGATCTTTGGGTCTTTTGTAATTATTCGCATATTTTCTTTGGTAATGCTCACGATAGTCCAGTTCAGACAGATATCTTGAACTTCAAACGGTAACAGCTAAAAGCTGTTTAGCTCTAAAAAATGAATGAAAAGTTTCGGATCAAATTTATACATACAATGAACCAAACATGTGAGGGAGGATGATTGCAACAGAGCTCTTAGGCGGATTAAGGTGATATCATTAATTTTAATTTCGTTTAAACAGAAATATTGAATGAGTTATGAATCTCCAAATCCAAATATTTTAAACATTGCAAGTCATTGCATTCAGGATATGGTTATTACTCATATCTTCTGACCATAGGAATTCTACTGTGCACAGTAATGTACGCAGAACTCGACAAAGTCTAGCACTTGTTATCTATGTCAGAATATGGAAATTGACGTGACGGGGTGCGCGCTACTGCTGCTGCTGCTTGTTGGTACACTATGAATTAGTTCAATCTGTATGGAAATCACTTAGCCGCTTGTTTAAACTGTGACTTTGCATCTGGCTACTGGCCACTGGTATTACGGTGACTTTGGTTGATACGATCCTATCCGAACTTTCACTAGGCTGAGCGGTCTGCAGCCAATTGGGTGTGGCGGACTGTAATCTCTTATTTCAGTTCTTCATTTACTCGACATGTAAATGCACCAAATAAGGAAACAAGGCAGTTGATTATTGCAAGATAAATTTTCAATAAAATATTTCTGCGATGTTTCGATTTAGGTAGAATAAGATTCGATTGTCTAGTTCTACATTCACAACAAGAAAAGCAAATCAATCTATTTTCAGACCCAGTTTGCGCGAGAGTCGGTCAAAACCGCTGCACCGTGCCGCAACACCGTATTTGCGAAGCTGATAACTTTTCCCAGCAGCGCCAGCAGCAAGTGCAGTTTCAACCGGGCGGAAATTCCTCATCTATGAGTAAATCACACAACTGCACAGCCGTCGCTTTAAACGTACACACAGCATTCGCTCAGTAGTCATGCGAGAAAAATATTTCAATTATTTTGTTTTGATTGCTTACTTTATTCTACTGCGCCATCCAGCGGCTATTTAGCGGTGTTGCGTATCAACCACATGCTCAAGCTGATTTGCTGCCAGTCATCGTGGCTGCTGGGATAAGTCTCATTTTCCAGCGATGGTTACAGCTATTTATTGGGCAGCTCTGTGCGTAAAGCTGACTTCTCAATCGATTGATGCTGGGCGCATGTAAACAACAATCACAGTTTTTGCCAAGGTTAGATTCCCTGTCAAAGTCAACTACAATCGGAGTGTTTGACAGAGGGAAATGACAGCCGACAGTGGCCAAGATAAAAATAGCTTTTATGACTAGTTTTTTTTTTGCTACTGAAGTGCGTTTTGAAATACTAGTGGAATTGTTGTGATCCATTTTACGTGAAGGTTAATAGTACCGAAAATACACTTCGAAAGCTGTTTTTGCGAATCGGTATGTCAATATTATTTGATTGACACGTATTTCTAAAAATAAAGCCTTCCATAATACCAACAACCTATTTATATTATTGGGAAGGTGTAAACATTTTTTTGTCACCATGTTCAAGATTATCGAACAATCTTAACAATCGTTGGAGTATAAATAGAAACAAAAGGTTCATTTCCTGAAATGCCAGGACGTAACAGAAAAGCTCGCTTTGATCCAGCTACAAGAAATCGTGAGGCTTCTTCTTCAAGTGATGCCGAAATTTTCAGTTATAGGTATGATATTCTCTCTTCCTATTGAAGCTTCACATTCCGAGCAATAAGTTTCACCTATTGTGGCAATTGCAAATTCCAGAATGCAGTACTTTAATCATATCTTTCCGAGGAAAAAATCAAGAATCTTCCAATGGCCACAAACATAGTTTACAGCATTTGACAGAAAAGAGGTACAAATTTTATTCCTAGAATAACAAAAAACGAGAGACCGTTTAAGACTATTTTCAAAGGTCTCTCAAATGATCAGACCACTAAGGGAATTGGCGGTTGTTTAACAGAATTATTTGGTTTTCCCCCAACCAATAGTTTTGATGAACCGGAAGGCAAATGCGAAAATCAATGAAAATGGAATACAGCAGTAAACTAACCTAGTACGTTTTGATCGCAGCAAAGTAAATAATTAAAAATATTTAGAATAGATACGTGCTTTATTTAACGTGTGCATAAAGTGGGAAAATTCCCAGAGACATGGAGGAATCTCTAATCTCACGCAATGCCGAAATATGGTTGTTGAACGCTTAACTGCCATTTGGCAGCAAAATGTATAATTAGGTTGACTCTTCTCACACAAAGGACATCTCTCCCGTGTAAGAGACCACTAGTGGTTTCAATTGTATAAATTGTAGGGGTGAACAAAAACCTAATTTCTTTGATTGTCCTGCTTGGTAAACAATTATTGTATCCAGACAACGTAGGTATTCAAAACAACCAGTCGTCATTATCATTCAAGTGGGTCATCAACTTTCAATACTATTCAGGCATGACCAGCATTTCATTTAGCTAGTGTGTCTGTAGGCGATATTCTCAATTCAGATATCAACAAATTGAAAACAATTTAATCTGTTCAGGCATCACGGGGTGTTCATATGCTGGGTTCCTTCCAGGTAGTATTCCAAATTTCAACAGCAACAAGCCTTTCTTGTTTGCAGCAGAAAAGTCAGCCAGTTGTGATTTGGGTAGTGCCACTCCTGAGAAGATGGACTACCTACAACAATCCATGCTGCAGTTTAAATTCGCTTTTGTTGAACTGTAACTCGGTGTACGAGACTGTTCGAGTAGGTATGAAATTAATAACTGAAACTAAAATATAGCAATGACTTTAAATAATGTTGTCATTTTCTTAAACTGGAATTTTAATCGTTGATTTCAATATAAAACATAGATCTTGTAATAAGGCTCATAGCAACTTCAAAGGAAACATGTTGTTTAACGATTGCTTGGTAGGATTTTATTCAGTTTTATTTGCAAATGGTCTAAATGTTTTTCTTATGTTAGCCATCAACAAAATGGTATTAACGAATCAGAACCATACATACAGTGACTTATCACCTTATGAGCAAAATCATTTCAAATCGCCTGGAAATACGCGAAAATTTAATCGACCATTTTTGATTTGAATGAAACTTTGCATACGTATTTGGCTTAGCAAACTGAGCATTTTTCACAGGTGGAGAGATTTTTTACACCCATGAGTTACATTCTAAAAGGGCGTATGCCTTTTGGCATAGGTTTTATTCGAAGCATTGTAGCCCAGAAACCGTTGGTTGTCTGAGAATGAGTTGTAGGGAATTAAAAATGCACTATAAAAAAATATACACTGTACAAAAAAAATTTTTTTTTGACCAAAAAAAATTAAAAATAAACATTAAATTTCAATTTAAAAAAAAGAGTTGAATTTTTTTTTTATTTTTTAAAGAAATTTGACGTTAATACGCAGCTTTAAAAAAAAGTCCAGGATGGAGAAATGAAAAATATTTTTTTTATAGTAGATTAATTTTTTTATAAAAATTCTAATTTAAACATTTTTTAAAATATTTGTATTCTGATGATCTTAAAAGATGCAGAGAGTCATTTTGAATCAAAAAGCTCTTGGTAGTTAACATTCTAAAGGCATTGGTTTTCGAGTTATTTCTAATTTAAGCTCGAAAAATCATAATTATTTAGGAAAATACACGTTTCTCTTAATTTGTCCATGGTTCTCCAGCAAAAACCATACGTTCATTGGAATGTTTCATCAAAAATATACAATTCATTCTTTGACAACAAAACGATTGGGCGAACGGTTCTCAAGAAAAGAGTTAAATGTTCTAAGTGATATAAATATATATAAGAATCAAATATTTATTTTCGAGTTTTATTATCTTAGGAACATATTTTTTTATGACATAGATACTTTACAGAACTAGTTTCACCTTATATTTTATATACATCATAAGTAAATGATTCGTCATCTGTTGAAAACAGCTTCGTTTGTATCTTATTTTCTGAAGTCGGAACAAAAGAGTAATACTTTTGTGTGGCAGCCATCATTATAGATTTTTTGAAAATAGTGCTCCATTCTGTTACTCCTTGTTCATATTCTTCATATGATACCCAACTAAATGACATTTTCGATGAATTTTTATTACAATCATACAATTCTTTTGCGCTTGTAATGGGATGTTCATGTTCTTTAGCTAAACTTACATTTCCTGCCATTCGTTTTAATATGCCACCAATTGCATCGCATGGGCCTTTACCATGAGAAGTCGCAAAAAATGCCACTCTGCATCGACGTTATATTTTGTTGCAAAGTTTTTTCTATTTTTATATTGTGAGGCAGCTCCATCAGACATTAATATCGCTTTTTTCAACTCTATTGTTGTTTTCAAAAAAACTCATTAATTTGGCAATGAACACCTGAACCGCAACAGTATCATGATGGAGTACTTCCGATATTATGATGAAGCTGATATTCTTAAGTGTTCCAGATTCTGAACAGTAAACAACGAAGGGATGAATGGTGACTTGACTATCATTCCAATAACTACACGAATCACAAATTGATAAAGACATATCAAAATGAGCTTGACTGTTCAATATTTTTAATTTTGCAATAACGTTTTCGTTTAACGCAACGCACAGATTGGGAGAGAGGAATTTTTCCGTCCGGTCATTGTAAGGCATAGTCTTGACTCATCAACCAAAGGAAATAGCCTGAGGCCAGAGGAATGGTCATGTGTAGCTCCTATTTTACAACAGGAGCTTCCAAATGGAGAAGCCTGCTCCCAGATCGATCACGTACCGATTAACGGTTGGCACTTTTCGGATGTTACTGAAATTAGATCTTTTCGGGAGCCAAACATGGACTCTGACTATTATCTCGTCGTTTGTAAGATCCGCGCATGGTTGTCGAACGTGCTTAAATATCGCACAGAGAGGACGATGAATTTCAGTTACAGCAGTTGAAAACTGAAGGCGTGGCGCAGTAGAATATAGCAGCAGTTGAAAACTGATGGCGTGGCGCAGTTGGATCTCAAAAGACCAGGAGGAACGAGCGGAAGACGTATTTAGGCTGTGGAATAATATTTACGGTGCCATTTAAACGACTGCGAGAAAAGTAGTAGGTACGATGCGTGGAAGACAACGGTTTGATGCTAAGTGCCAGAGAGCGGAGGAGGACAATCGGATTAAGGGCTGCATGCCTACTGCGGCTACGCGTCAGAACAGAGAAAGATATCGGGAGGCAAGAGCTGCCGAAAGTAGAGTTTGCTAACGGAAGAAGCGCGAGCACCAGGAGAAGATTCAATGAGCTTCAAAAGAATCAGAAACAGGGACTTCCCTGTGCCGGTGATATGTAATGACAAGGACGGCATCCTGCTTATGGACAGACCGACGGTGGCAGTCAGATGGAAAGAGCACTTCAGGCGCTATTGAACAGTGAGAAGCTAGATGAGCGAAACAGAAACAGGATAAGGATTCTGAACGACGAACAAGCTGTGAAGCCAACAAGGAGGAGGTTGAGAAGGCGATTAGTGAGCTGAAAACGGTAAGGCTGCTGGGAAAGGTGGTATTCCGGCCGAACTTCGAAAAGTGAGAAGCGAGCGGCTATATTATCTGATCCATGGATGGAGAAATCCCGAACGACTGGTTAGAAGGCCTCATGTACCCAATTTACAAGAAAGGCCAACGACTGAAATATTACAACTATCGAGGTTGCTCAGCTCCGCATACAAATTGCTCTCCCAGGATACCGGAGATTCTTCAGATGTAAACTGTTAACAGAATCCTTCGTCAGCGAATACCAGGATGGTTTTCGACAGGTACGTTCTACGACGGATCACATTCTCACCCGGCGACGGGTCTTCGATATATTTCGGAGGAATAACTTGCAGACTAACCATCTTTTTGTAGATTTTGTGACGGCATGCGACTCAATGAAAAGAAACAAGTTGTGACACGGTTTCCTGACGAAGCTAAGATCAACGATCATCAGGACATCTCACACGCTCCTAGGTTCTGCGGACGACATTGATATCATCGGTATCGATCGTAGGGCTGTGGAGCAAGTCTTCAGGCCTTTGAAGAGGGAAGCGGCAAGATTTGGACTCAGCTTAAACGCTGTCAAAACAAAGTACATGGTAGGGAGCGTGGGTGTTCCGGTGGTGCTGAAGTGGAGATTAATGGGACAACTTTAAGTAGGTGATGAATTCATGTGTCTTGGTACGCTGAGACATGTGACAACAGTATGAGTCGTTAAGTAAAACGCCTAGTTGCAGTTGCGAATAGTGCCTCCTACGGGCTTTGTAACCAGCTAATGTCCCGAAGTTTCCAAGCTCGCACAGCATTAGCGCTGTATAGGACGCTGAACCTCACGGCGGCCCTTTACGGACATGAAATATGAACGCAGGCTGGCAGGCTTCGGTGGGCTGGACATGTAGGCGGCGTACCTGATGAAAGAGTCACCAAAACTACCTTCAGAAGAGAATCAAGAAGAAGCCTCGTACTCGGCGGATGTGCGCAGTGGAAGAAGATTCACGATCTGCTGGTGTACGAGGTGACTGGAGAACAGCTGCCGAACATAGAAGAAGCTGCACTTCTCTAAGTCATTCGGCCTTAGGCCGGCAAACGATCCGTCGGCCAATAAAATAAGTAATCGATCCATGATCGAAGAGAACTTGAATTCTGATATTATTTCACAAAATAGTGTTGGCATTGACAGACCATTGGAAGATTTGAACAGTTTAACTCTCAATGTCCAGAGTTGAAAAAAAAATCTAACATGGATTCACACTCTTGTGAAATGAAAACTTCATAAGAGAAGTCAAACAACTAAAATCATATTCCAAACCCTCCTGGAAACATGCGAAGGTTCTAAAGGAACCTTCAAAGCCCATTGCAGTCCTTGAAGATGGTGACCGCATTTTTCTCACGAATGATCAGAAAACCCGAAAACTTGCTTAACAGTTTGAGATTGTTTCTAATTTTAATTTAAACGTATTGAGTTCTATTAAAAATGGAATATCACGAAGGTATGATCAGTTCACCAGTCAAGAATTTCTTTCAGAAGATGTACTGTAAATAAATTGAATGATTTACGAACTATTATCAAGAACTTCAAAAACATGATAGCACCAGGAGATGATTGAATTTTCTATTTCCTCCTCAAAAGGCTTCCGGAAAACTCTTTAAGTTCCCTTGTGAGAATTTTTAACAGATACTTTGAGTTGGCACATTCTCCTTCGAAGTAAAAAAAATGCTAAAGTCACTTCAATTTTAAAACCTGACATGAATCTAGCTGAAGCATCAATTAGTTCACTGTCATTGGAAAGACATTAAGGAAGAATAATTCTTAATAGGATCATTAATGAGAGTTCAATTTTTGCAAATGAGCATCTTGATTTTCGCCAAGGGCATTTGACTACTCATCAGTTACTTCTGAAGGTAAAAATAATACAAAGCTGGTGTACCACAAGGAAGTATTTTAGGCCCAATCTTATATAATATTTTCACTTTTGATGTTCCTGATTTATCATCAGGGTGTTGGGAATCTCTGTTTCGTGACGATACAAGCATTTTCGTGAGCGCAGAAAACCTTCGTGTTATATGCAGTCGGTTGCAAAAAAATCTAGGTATATTTTCTTCATACTTGCAGAAATGGAAGATTTCTCCTAATTGATCAAAAACACAATTAATTATTTTTTCTCGTAAACCAAATGTAAAACCCAACAATAATCACGTTGTAAAGATGAACGGTACAATGCTAAATTGGTCTGATCAAGTTAAATACCATGTGCTATTTTATGATAAGAGTCTTACTTTCAAGAAGCACATCGAGAATATTCAAACAAAGTGCAATAAGTAATTAAAATGTGTACATCCTTTCATCAACAGAACTTCTAGACTTTGTCTCAAGAAAAAACTGATAATTTACAAACAAATATTTAGACTAGCAATGTTATATGCCGTCTTCATCTGGACATGTTATTGTGCAACCAGGAAGAAGAATGAACTCTTTTTCCCCTTTTTTGTTAAAAATTTTTAAAACAGTAAAATATATGCAATAATGTTGATATGTCATCATTCGTGGCAGAAAACACAATATAAATTCCAAATTATATTGGTAAATAAATGAACCAATACATCATCCAATTCCGAACAATTTTTGACCCTGGTTATTCTGAACGTAGTTGTTCAAAATACCGAACAGATATGTTGAAATTTCTGATAGAACAAATTATAAGATGTGAAGTTCTGTCGGAGTGCTTCTCGAATGAAAATATTGTTCAATAATTTTATTATAAACATGAATCGGTTTGTTTCAGCCGTTTGTTATCTGTTAACAGTGTTCCCGGTCTCAATTTTCAACAAGGGCATGTTTTCACAATACAGAATATCAGTAAATACAAGCAAGTAAAGTTTCTACATCCCGACTTGCAAATTACACACATCTCCAACCATCTGACATTTCTAAGGAGGGTTTGTTACAGCAATTATTGACATCTCAACCTTTCCGAGCACAAACGAGCTTCACCCTGATCAATCTCCCCGACCTAAACCGAGGCTGTCAGCACAGCACAGCATACCGGCAACCCGTCAGGATAGGCGTACCACGGGTGAGCAAACCAACAAGAACCGAAAGATCCATTTCTTACTGGCTTTTATATTCCGTTCATTCATAATTTTGAAATTCGCCCCCGGCTTTTAGCCACAACGAGCATCCCGCTCCATCCAAACCCAAATACCGCGTTTGTAAGATGCGAGAAGCAATTTTCTCCGAGTCTCTTGTGTCTATTTCGAAACGATCGTAAAGTAAGGCAACAAGCCCGAGCTGCTGCGGCGACAGCAGAAGTCGTTAGTTTTCTATTTAGCTGTTGGCAAGTGTTTGCGTCTGGCCTGGCGGAACAAGCGACCTGGGGCTGGGGCACAAAACGGTACCCGGCACCGGTGGTGATTGAGGTGGGACTTCTGAATGCTACCGGGAGTCTTGTACTACGACGCGCGCACCTCGCCCCAGCCCGGACTATCGCGTGCCAATCATTTTGTGTTTGCCGGAAAGCGGATTCATGAATGAAAGTTTCAACTTGAGTGCGGGACGACATTGCCGTGTGCTGCTGCTGAGTTTAGAATAAATAATTTATCACTTTGCAAACAGGAGAATCGTTTCGACGGAGGCAGGATGGCGGTTAAAGTCATATAACGCTGATATTGATATGAAACTCATGAACAAATGTCCATTATCTTGATAGCTTGCTGAACGAATAAAATGAAATTTTCAATGTAGATTTTTATTACATCACTGTGACTTTGTTGACTATTTGTTGTCAAATTTCAAACAAACCTTTCGTTCAGGTAGTCCATCCGCGAACAGTTATAATTTGCCAGATCTTAAACATTCGAAGATCCATGAGAAAACATTGTGCACACTCTTCATTTCAACAGTATTCGAGCGATCCTCCGAGTAACGTTGGTCGAAAATCAAAATCATTTTGCCTTTCCCTAGAGGAGAAAGCAACCGCCAACGGCGCAGAAGCTCATGAAGTTGGCGAAAACCGTGGGAACGAGATTCCCGATTGGAATGGAATGCATACCTTCGACAGCATGGCGCAGTAGGTTGAGGTACCGAGGCGACGTTGACTGACCAGCGCGCGAGTCCTTTCATGAACGTCGCAACGCCAAGAAAACCGAGTTACCGGAAGGCCCACCACACCCAAGTTCTGTTCGTGTTATAAGTAAGCTGGGACTGCTAGTGCAGCCGCATGTTTTCGATCAATGCTGGCTCATTACCTTAAATGGAGTTAATTTAGTTTGAAACGGTGAAAAGGCGGTTTCCTTGTGCAGCATATTTTAACAATAATAATTAAAACATTGGCTTGAACGGTCAATGTCGGTGTATGCCCTCTTATTAAAAGTACAGTCAATTTATATTGACAGAAAAACTGAAAATAAATCGTCCGTAAGTAAAACACATTTTTAGCTGTTCTCCTCGGAAAGTCGCGCTGATAATATTAAATCATAATCTGCTCAGAAAAGCTGTGTTTATGCACTGCAACCAACGGTGATAATAAACACGTAAAATCACCATGTCCTGGCGAATGATTCGACTCCTCATCAACTGCCGTGTCATTCAGCACACTCCTTCTCGTACTCCGGGATGATGTTCTTATATTTATTTAATTTAACGCCCTTTTATCGCTAACAACGATGTTCTTTGGCGAGTATACATTCCTCATTTTCGTGACTCACGGTAGCGGCGCGGCAGTCAGCTGACAAACTTTTCTCCGCACCGCGTTCGCGGTTCGACCATGCGAAAGCACAAGTAACACTGCCTGTCACTTGACAGGTTTCCACAAATCTCGGCACTCTCTTTCTCCTTCCCGATTCCCGTTTCCCTGGGGCGTAGTACTCAAAATATGTCAAACATAATAATCATATTAACCCTTCATAAATACTGGCTCCGTCATCTGTACATCTTCCCAGAATCCCGCAACATCCGTCTCCCGTGTTCGCATCGGCGATGCGCCGTCAAGAGGAAGCTCGGCATCCGATCCGGTGATAGAGCATACGGGACAGCCAGGAAAAGGAATGCAAGTCTCTTTCGAAAGCAGACGGACGTGAAAATACAACGCACAGTGTGCTCGAGGACAGTTTTAATCGGGCATGCAAGTTTGCATGATTAACTTTATCAAGTATAAAGTTTAGCGCGAGGAGAAAATAACATTTCGGTTTAGAAAAATGTTCAATATCATTTTCAAGATTGTTTTAATGGCTTATTTTGTCCTAGTCATTAAATTTTGTTCAGCTTTCCCCAAAAAAATAAACATTCGTATCAAAACACTTTGGTACAATGTGTGTATCATAACAGAATTCAAACAAAAATGAGACCAAACATTTGACCAATGAGAGGATATTATTGTTTTGGTATTGTTATGCCAATGGTTTCGTAATGCAGATTATACTGACATATTTTGCGTTTCATGCTACCATTTTTTGCACTATTTTTCCTGCACTGTTTATTGAAAAAAAGTTTTCTTGTTCTGTGATTGTAATGAAACTGAGTCTGTATGATTTCATGTCGTCTGTGCAAATTATTATATGTATTAATTTTTTTAAGTATGAGGAAAAATCATTTACATACAAAATAAAAGAAGCGGACCTAAATGCGAACCCTGGGGCACTCCAGAGGTGACTGAAAGTTTAGAAAGTAAGTTTGTTGAAAAGAGTACTATTGGTTCGCGATTTGTTAGATATGACCAGAACCAATACAGAAGTTGAGACGCCAAGCCAATTGTTTGCGGTTTAAAGAGGAATAAAGGGAACATTTCCAAGTTTTGGCAAATTTTACATTTTTCAGAGACAAATTGATAAGGCGTCGTTGAAAAATTTTCTTGGCATGATTTGACACCATTTTCTTTTTCTTTTCGTTGGTACAGTTACTGAAATTATATTATTATTCAGTATTTATTAGACTCTGCAAATTCATTATGAGAAGTCTACTTTTTGCTTGCTCATAGTTGGCTTTATTGAATTCCGGCAGTTTTTCGTATTCACAGTCACACGGACGAGAAGTTTTGTGGATGAAAATTAAATATTCTATTGCTGGGGGAACCTTACTGGGAATACTTCATTTTTTCCATAATGGTGACAATGATGTATATGCACATAAGTCCTCTGTACAATTTTAAATTAGAGGTCTAGACATGAATTTTGTTGTTTTTTTTCACAAAATTTATTCCATCCAATGTACTTTCCTCGTATACTTTCAATGTTCAATGTGCTTTTCAAAAAAAAATATTCTTTTATCGTAAATCAGTCCCAAGTACCTAAACTTTTCAGGCCAACTGAAAAAAAATCATCATGCTAACATGATTATTTTTTGGTTATAATGATGACTAATTTGTTTTAGAAGCATTACACAGTGGTTTAAAACGTGTAAAACATGATCGGTTATTTGAGTGTAAAAACGCCAATTATATGCTAAAGTGTATTCGACAAAGTTTTCGTAGATCTCAAGGGGCTACTCTTGACGCAAGTTTTGACTTTTTGATTAATTCATTCAAAAGTGAGATAAAAAATTTATTCTTTTAATTACTGAGTTTTCTACCAACGCTTAAGTTTCAAGGAAACTGCAAAAAACTAGTGAAACCTAGTGAAAGTGACAGCTAGTATTAATCTCCATCTTTCGATTGTAGACTGTTGTTTTTGCGACTTTGCGAAAAATTTTAGTATATATATGAGAAAAAATTTAAAACATAGTAGGCCTTTAAAATCACATCAAAATAAGTTATTTGATATTTCAAACTACCTAAATGTGGTCGATTTTCAAGAGATAGAACCAAAGTATCTTTAGCAAAAGTTTTCTACATAAGATTGCCTACAACTTTGCTGAAGACTTCATTTTGATTTAGAGAAATTCCATAAAAACGGGCAACAGATTTAAACGACCATTTTTGATTTGGGTGAAACTTTGCATAGACGTTTCTATAGGCAAAAGATGCCATTTTGGGCTATTGGTTTAATTTTTTGGAACACGACTCATTTTGAGAAGCTATGTAAAATGCTGTTTTAGGAAGGTATTGATAATTACAAATTAATATTTTTAGGGCCAAAATGATTTGTTTGATTGATATGATGTCTTCGGCAAAGTTCATTCAAACCGTTTGGCTGTAGAAATATTTTTAATTTCCAATAGAGCCCTAAATTCAATTTAATTCCCCAGAGAGAATTTATTATTTACTTACTTATTTATTGAATTGAATCCATCCGACTAGCAGTCTTAATGAATAAGTGAGTGTATATGGGCTGGGAAAAGCCACCTTGAAAGACACTGGTAAGCGGCTATCAAAACGGCATAAAAACCCAGCATCTTTACATATACATATACAGAGATATTACAAAAGTCCGATACAGATAACATAAATTAAGTCAAAACAAACAATACACATTAGGGTGGGGAAAAATGATCGATTTTCCAGAACCAGGTTTTTGTGGTTCCTTTTGGGGTCCCAAACATCCCTAAACTTACCGGAAGTCGATTGGTTTTGTCTCCGCTTGGCGCATTGCATTTCAAATTTGTATGAAAATTCATATGCGAAAACCTACTTTTTTGCATTTACCTTTCTAGAGCCCAATAATGCTCTAATAACGCACTACATTATGTTAAAGTATAGTATTTTAGATGCCTAACAACTAATCAAGCTCAAGCTCAAGCTCAAGTATTTTAGATGCCTAACAACTTTGCAGAAGACACTGAAGAGCTAGAATGTACCTAAGAAGAGCCATAGCTGTTCAAAGTTGAGTATGTCGATTTAAATGCAGAAAATCTTGTTTTCTGCCAACATTACCAATGTGCCGGCGTCAGTAGGATTCCCATCAGAAGTAACCTGTGGTAACGAGTTTATACGCTAGCTGGACCTAGCAAACAAATTTAGGTCAATATTCTAGGCGTAAATAGAATCTACAACGTGTTTCAGAGGTTACTTCTGATGGAAATCTGACTAACGCCGGTACACTGGCAGTGTTGGCAGAAAAAATGATTTGCAACATAAATTTCGACATACGCAACTTTGAACAGCTCTAGTATTTTTTTGGCACAACCTAGCTCTTTAGTGTCTTCAGCCAAGTTGTTAGGCATCAAAAAACCTACCATTTGAAGTCAGGAAACCTATGGTTCGAGCCATTTTGAGCTCTTTAGAATGGAAAATGCAAAAAAGTTGGTTTTTCCATACAAATCTTCATATAAATTTAAAATGCAATGCGCCAAGCGGAGACAAAACCAATCAACTTACAATAAATTCAGGATTGTATAGGGCCTCAAACAGAACAAAAAAAAACTTGGTTCTGGCTTTCTGCTACCAAGTTTCGTTTTTTCCTTATAACGATTCCCCACCCTAATACACATTAATTAACTACACTAGAAATTAAAATTATCATTTAGTCGATTATAAACCAGGGCCATCCGACGAACAGGTTCATGCGGCCCAAGAATGCTGCCCTGAGGAACACCAGAATTGGATTGCGACGTTCCCAACTAAACCGCGATCTGTCGGTTGCGTAGATAAGAACTGAGCCATTTTACCAATCCAGTTGAAGTTCCAAGCCTGTTGCATTTGACACAAAGTAATCCATGATCAAAACGATCAAAAGCAGCTTTCAGGTCCGTGTGACAGCAACACTCTAACGAGATAATCCTATTTCAGTATTGAAGGGGATTCGGGGCTAAATTTGCATGTTGCTAATATTTCACGTAGATAAGATACCTATCAATAGATTTCTGAGACGGTTTTCTTCAATATAAGACATAATTTGACTACCAAATTTAGATATTAGCAGATCAATTAATGCTCTACATACTTGATATTATTTTGCTCTATGAAATATATCAAAACCATGCCAAAACTATTTTTGTAGAATCGCCGCTTTGAGGTTTCGTCCGATTAAAGATCTGTTTCTTTAAAGATGGATGAGAAAATGTTTTTAGCGGGACAAACTTTTATTTTTGATATTTGTCTTTAATAAAATGGTGTGAAAAAAAGGTTGAAAATTTTCAATTTCTCAAAAATTCGAAATGGTGAAATAGTTGCCCATAGTAGGTCTAAACTCGAGGAAGTTTATTATTGCACCAAAATACATAAAAAAATCATATATAGAAGCCAAAGCAAAAAAATTGTCACACTGTGTAACCATTTCAAAAATGAACCATCTTAGAATAATTTTACTCTCATTGTCGAAATGTTTAAATTATTTTAAAATAACTTCAGAGCCTTTCCTAAAATCATTTCGAATTTGGTTAGAGTATTCTAGGATACATTTTATCATTAAATTCATTCACTGTGCGCCATACTGCACCGTCATCCTGAACTAGTGGGAAGCAAAATATGAACACAACCTCGCTGTAATGGAATGTGCAAGAGGTGAAAATTGCTGTTACTGGCGGCGTTGCGCCACCATACCCTTGCGAGCTTTCTTTCGTCTCGTGTTTCATCAAACTAATCCCGAAAACTTCACAGCGCCAACGATGAAGAGCATACCCAAAAAAAGAGATCTACCAAAGCGCATATTACTTCTTCCGGGCGGAATGCCTACTAGCACTTTTGCATTTACTGGCAAGAACAGGCACGCATATGTGTGCACACTTACACACACAAGCACGCACATACTCTTGAATCGGACAAACAACAATCCGGTAAAAGATAGAACCATAAATCTTGACTTTGAAAAGAAATTGAGTTAAGAGCGAATTCGTTTTAACGTCCTGTGTGAACCCCTTTACCCCGGCGGCCGGCCTTACAGCAGGAACATCATCAATGACTGTGAGTAAACAGAGGCAACTTTTCAACATGTTCTCTTTACACGCCCTGCTCGGTACACGTGCTACCACAATCTACTTACGGTCCACTGGATTGAATGCAAAGTCCCATATATTACCGTGATTAATATTTTAAGTATTTTTCTACGTTTGTTGTTTGTTTGCGTCGTTTTTTGTGTTCGTCGTCAATCTGTTAGCTCCCACATCCGCCCACAAGCACATTGACACAACAGGAATTACTGGCGCTTAGCTTTTGACCTACAGCCTGCCTGACAGCCGGCAGGCTCGAGTGCATGGATTTCGCCGTCGATCGTCGGCTTTTATGCTGCGAGACTGAAGACTCGATTTGCACGGCTGTAGCATACAGCATATTGAGTATCTGCGTCGCTCCCGATGGGAACGTTTGCAAACAGGACGCACGGGGCGATACTGCAATTTATGTTTATAGCTCGTTTGGCAAAGGTCTGGTGTGATGTGGGCCACCCGCTGAAAGGCGACGTAGGAAAATGCAATTGAAGAGATTTTCAACTCAAACACGTTCGGACTGTCGCTATGAGCCCAATCGTCATCGTATTGAGATCCATTAACTGGAATTTATCTCACAAATTTCAAACTGCTCAAATAATATGATTCCAAGTTAAACAGAAGATATCACCGCTGAACGGTAGTCGAGGTATCAAATATAAACCATATTAAGATCGTAAAGTCGATTGAAAAACTTACCGCTACGCAATGTCAAGGAGCCCAATGGGCAGTGAACAGGTGCGGGCTGTAATTCGTCGACCAATTAGGCTCTACATTTGATCCAATTATAACTTAAAAACACCTAAATTTATTGGCCCACGTGTGCCGGTCCAATTAACCCGAAGTAAGGAAGTCGATGGTCATTGAATAAAGTTGAAGCTTACCTGGAAAAAAAGAAAACAAGAAAAATTAGCAACATGAATTGGATAAACTTTCCAAATGCACGGTATCTCGGTTCGCTGGGTTTCCACCTGCTTCTGAAGAGTGTACGAACAAAGAAGATAGAAACTACCACCTAATAATGGTTTAATTAAAAGATTCTGTTCGAAATTTCAAAGCAAGTCTACGCGAGCTCTACTCGATTTTTTTATTTATGACGGGGTTTTAAAGGAAAGAAAATCAAATGGGCGTGCTCGTAACAGTACTGCCATGACCAGTACAAACATGCTGAATCTACCCAGCAGTGGAACGTTCAACGCTCATACGTGTAGGGCGTTGAAAAAAGAAACAATTTTCGATTAATTAGTCTTCGAATAATTAAGTCGTGCAGAACACCGGTACTTATCAAAGAAGAATCTCTCAGTGACATTTACAATCAAAACGTTCGTGGTTTCAAAACTAATATACATGACGTTTATCAGCAATAATAAAATTACCGATAGAAATATCACATTTCTCAAGCCCATACGGCTGAGCAAGTTCGACCATAAAACATCTCGTATTAGCGGTATATTGATTGTAACAATTTACCAGGGTTTAGCACCTCTTCCTCGCTAAGAAAACTACTGACGATCTCAAAACTAAACACAGAGCAATATAAATTCAGTTAGAACTTTTCAAAGAGCTTCTATAGACAAATAATAACAAAACATGCGAGAGGGGAGCATGCATAAACTAACTTTTACTAGGTTATTTTAACCCCCCCACCCATCTCCCTTCGTAGCATTTCATCACAAAGTCAACATCAATTTTATAGAGCTATGAATTTCTGAGATCTACGAGTTTTTGTGAAATTTGTCTGAATTTCACGTTTGCTTTGTAATAGTGCTATGAGTTCAGACAAATTAATTCTGTGAATGTTCGTCAATAGAAACAGAATTTTAGTTTACCTTATTAAAACTATGACACAATAACACAATAACAAATCATAATCATTTCTTAAAATTGTCCATAAAAAAATAATAAGTATCTAATTTTTTGAAGTCTGTTTGAAATATATTCCAGTTTTAATGCAATCACAGGTTACATGTAAAACTTTGTGTCTTCTGTGAAGTTTTACACTTGATTGATTTATAACTTTGTCAAAAACCACAAAGCTCTAGCGTATAAGAGAAACAAGTTGACATCGTAGCGCCACCACAAATCAAAAACTAGTTTAAGCTTTAAAATTGTAGCCCCAGCTATACCAAGAAGCTTTGTAGAAGATAGGAAACCGATTGGATGAACGCTGAGCGTGCTAATAAAAAAGATTCCATAATCGTAAATTTTATTGAACCAATTAACATATTTTCTCAAAGATTACTCAATACTGTTTGTTTTTACATATTATTAGTTTTGAAATTCGCGAAAGTCAGTGGATGAATGAATGATGATGTGATGAAAAAAACTCGTATCACTGTCTTGAATACCCACGGAGATGACTAACGCGACAAGTGGGCGTAGCCTCGCACATGGTATTATGGAAGAAAGTAAAAAAAGATTGGGTTGGGCTGCGCGTTGCTTTTTTTAGGTATTTATTTTCCGTTTAGGTCATTAGTTTTCTATCAACTATTCAACCGTCGTTCAAACTCGTCATTAAAATGGCAACGAGGAGATAGGCGGCAGAGTAGCCAAGTTTAGCCTCTCGTATTATTGTTACTAGGAGAGCTAGGAAAGTTAGCTGGCTAAAGCTATTACATAGTACACTAGCTCAGACGCACTGTTCCGTTCTTCCTGCCAAGTACAAAATACACTTAGCCTTTCTCAAGGCCACAAACACGTTCTTGGAACAATGTTTAATTTTCTTCCCTTGCTAATTATGTAACATGCAGTTATACATTTTTTTCAAGCGATTGAAAAGTGAGACAAAAATTGTTTTTCACTAAATACGATCATGTTTTAACCATCGTGCTAGAATTATATTTGAAATTGTGTTGTTGTTGTTGTTATTGAGCCGTTAAGTATGTGTAATACAAAATAAACAGCTAGAATCTTGCAACTACATAACTCGGAAAAATCGTTTGATAAATAGGATAAAAAAATGTCATTAGTGTGTCACAATAAAGAGATAATATGAACACAATATTAAGATAAAGACGAGGAAATGGTAGAGAAATTAAAACATTTTCAGAAGTTGCTTTTGTCATCTGCGGTCAAAATATGAACGTTAAGAAGAAAAGTGAAATTTTAAATAGCAATGTTCTGGCGAGTGGCAGAGAAATGATAACTACTTTAATTAAATAATTTTGATGCACTGAAAAACAAGGCACCGTCCGGTACGGTATGCTGCAATCAAATGAACGTGTGTTGCAGCGAAAAACATACAAACATAAAATTGTCACCTGCTACGCTGCGGCAAGTCTGCTTGCTACTGGCCGACCTGGTTCTTAGTAAATCATCCTTTTGCTACAGTGATCGGATGAAAAATAAAATTGTTGCATGCTAGCATTTAAATGCGTCTCATGACAGTTATACTTCCGGTGGGCGTGTCGTTGTGCACTCGAGCGAACAAAGCATTAACAGCAACAACAAAAACAAATCGTTTGTATACTTTAGCGTCAGCTGTGCTGGGAAAGTGCTTGGATGTCATCATGCGGGCAAGCGATTGGTTGAACTACAATCGAATTGTCTATGAACTTAAAACTTTTTGCTATGAAAAAAAGTTTCAAATATTGTTTTCATAAACTATAGAAATTCGTTCTCTATCCAACGAGATATCAATGACTAAAATCCGTTCAGTATTCTCAATTTGTGTTCAGTATTTTCAATTTGTCGGAACGGCCCCCTTTTAGAGTAAGACGTATTTTCGTCAAAAAAGAAGAAGCTTCAGAACGAATTTTACAATTGTTTTCTATTGTTTCACAATTTTAATCCAGTTGATCGCCCTAGAATAGTTGAGAAAAGAAAAATAGGAATTGAAACACACGATAATAGGAATGTACATTCATAATTAGGTTTCATTCATTCTCTTAATTTTTGCTCTCATTCTTTCTCTACCTATCATACGCCTAAGAGAATTAGACTTTCTCTCACACAGAGTAGGTAAGACAGAATCAAAGAGCATTTCAGTCGCATAGTTCATTTTCACAAACAATCATCGCATGCGAGGGGTGAACAATTGTTTTCTCTCTCGGTTTCTCGGTAAAAAAACAAAGCACGTAGGTTCACATTGAGGCCACATCCTCACAAATTTGAAAGATTTTTAAAGAACAAACTTTAAAGGATGAGCTATTGGCAGGAATTTCACTGAACTACTTTGTCAAATTGAGGGTGTTTGTTCGCAAGAAAAACTATAATTCTTCGCTCTCTCAACCGCAGATGTTACGATGCACATTGAATGTAAACTCACAATGGTTGAGAGTCTTTTACTCAATAAACACTTAGACGTTTTTAGTTCCCAAACCGAGTAATTCAAAAATCCGTGCTGAAAATCGCGTAATTTGAACTTTTTTGTTGCTCATTTCTTTATGATCGGAAAGCTATCGCTATGTAGTAACTTTTCGAAGTTTACATTTGAAAATTGAGAGAAATGTGTTTCTTAAAATTGGGCCGATACATATTTTATTTTCATTTTATATCTTTTTTAACTATTGAAGGGGAGGATTCAATAATGTTGAAAACTGGAAGGGGAGAAGAAAAAAGTTCAAACCATTTTGTTTATATTATTTTTCGGTTTTTCATTCATTTAGCAACAATAAAGTCCAGTGCCAGTGAGAGTGTCGTCAAAAAGCAAACCAATTAACTAATAACAATGGCGAAGTTATTTTTCAAAATTCATTTGAATGCAAGTTACTTACGTCGTTACCTGCTAGCATACAATTTTTTCAAGATTTCGTTTTTTTTCTCGGTGTTATTTATTTTTCGAGCCCCCCCTCTCCTTGGCTAACTCCGATAACCTTGGACATCAGCTTTAATGTTTTTAAAAAAACTTTTTATGCAGAAATCTATCGAAGAAACCAAATTACGAAGATTGAGAAAATTGATGAATAGATGAAGAGGACCAAATTTCATTATATTTCATCTATTATAATCATTTCTAATAATAAAGATAAACGTGCCAAGGACGTTGGTGCCAGGTCTAAACAAATTTGTTCAACAGAGCCAGAACAGACGCAGCTTCGGTCGCACGTCGTGCAAATCGCACATAAAGTGGACAAATAAGATAAAATCATGCACTAGCTGTTTTTGTTCACCGATTTCCTAGGCTAAACAGATCATAATATCCACACAAAAAATCAAAAATTGATGAGAGGAAAAATAACTTTGTTGCAGTTTCCGATCTATTATTTAAAGAACTCTTCCATAGATATATCGATAACAAGAATACAGTCTCGAATCGTTCAAAACAATCAAGGTTTATTCACTCACTCAGATTTGCCTGCAAAGACCATAACGACACCGCTGTTGGTTAGAGAGAAGGGCCGTAAACTGTTTGCGCTCTGGCTGGGAAGTATAACATGCGACCAAACGACTGGAAAGTCTCGTTACGACCTCGACCCGTCTCGAATTCATATCATTCTACATAATTTCCACGATTATGTCACACACTCACCCTCCAATGGACTCGCCAGATGGCACGGCACCAAATTATCGGCCATAAAAGTGTTCAACAAATCAAATTGTTTGTCTTGCGCCGTACCCCAAAGCGGAAAGCGATGACACTTTTCCCGGTAGTTATGGCATTCCTTACGGGTTATAAATTCCATCATTTTCTTCTTGGGACTCTCTATCGTTCGTGAGTTCCCGCTGTCATACACACATGGACAACGTGCATACACATCCAAGAATCGGGATCCCCGGAGAAATTAGTATGCAAATTGGCGAAAGCTTATGCCGGCTATCCCGGAATTCATAAAGTACACTTTAGAATGACATTATTGGCCAATAAATTTGCCCATCCCCTTCGGGCGGTATCGCGCAACAGTGGAAGCAATCCCGCGTAGCTCTACCGCCAGGATGTGAATGGCTGCTGGCAACCAGGACGTGCATAGGCAAACTGATCCGCAGTTGTTGCCGCTTCTCCAAGGATGGATCACTTGTCGTTTGAAGCGTTGTCCCTTTGGCGGATTGCTGTAAGTTCCTTCGAACGTTCGATTTCTTCCGCACTTTGGCGCGATTTGCGGAAGTTCAGTACTAATACTGACGGATGATGTGCTTTATTATGTACTCTTTTCAGAAAGATTACGAAATAAACCGTTCATGAATAACTTTGTATGAAGATTGTAGTTTTTAAAGATTGTTGTTACAGCTTTGAATAACTGCACCAATTACAAACGTTACGACTTCTCAACCCAAAATCAATAAGAAACCCGAAAGCAAATTTATACAGCAAAATGAATTACCATTAAGTGCCCGACAGCTGGATCGAGTATATATTTTCAAAGCAGTTTAATAGGATTCGATATTTCAAACTAACCCGCCACCGTCATCCGCACGGGCAGGAGAACCCTTATGAATCATAACTGCCCTCGTCAGTTGCTCCTTCAATACGCAATGAATTTTACGAGTTTTATGCAAATGATTGCCTGGCCGGACACTGGCGGTCGTAGCGAAATGATGCCAAAAATAGGTCTTTCTCCATCATTTGGGACGGAATTCACCTTTTCTAGTAGGTAGTAGAATTTAGTGTAAAGATGCACATGGACATGAGGGAAATGATAAACCAAAAGTAAAATTTTCCACGTTTTCTCCAGCATACAGTCCGGAAATTTATTCACCATCGTCAGCAAGGCCCGACAGGTCTTGGCGCCTCTAAAGGCGTACTAAACTTCATATTTACGTGTATTTCGGAAAGCACGATGTTCCACGAGAAAAAAAAACACTCAAACGGCAATAAAATTCCCGATTTTCATTTTAATATGCTCCATCGATGATGACGCCTGATTTATGACTTAATTGTGGCCATAAAAGTCGAATTTCCAGTAGGCGCACGCCCTTTCTCGGCAGTGTCGCTGTATGCTGACGTGATGGTTTTCACAGGATGGACACCGTCAGCTTGCTGGCACGGTTCGCTACCGTTTTTGCCTGTACTACCCTAGTTTGGTCTCGACCTTTCAATTAGCATGCAATTTGGCTGGATAATCGAACATCTGAACTTTGAAAATATGTGTGCGGTTAATTTTATTCTGACACGTTATTTCGATTGAAACGTGATCAATGCACGCCACCACAGTGAAAAGCTAACTTGGTGATAAAACATGCCCACGAACATAATCCAATTCTTCGATTCAAACGAACGGAGTCCATCGTAAAACTTTCCAATTACTAGACAAATTCGGAGAAGTTCAAACGTCACACGATGCGACACCACCTTCAAGCGTGTTTCCCAAAATATTTATTACATTCTCTCCCGTTCTCGCGTACTGCCATAAATCTTGACCCGCTTTTATCGCTTTCTGTATTTACTATTCCGTGGGTTTAATCCGGGAATGCATTTAACAGCACATCCCAGAACGGTGACTCTTGGTTTGCAACAAAATCAACGCAGCACATCACAACGCCTGCAAGTGTTCTCCTTACACAGCAGTTTGCTAGGGAGATCCTTTCACGAAATCGCCGCTGATTATCACCCCCATGTTTTATGTATTGTTTGTTATTATTTATTCCTCGCCAGGAAAACAATACGCCTAGTAAAAAAATAACCCGCTGAATGGAACTAATGATGATATATGCGTACGTGAGAAAGCATCAATGTGTTCAGGAGACGAGCCGTTGCTGAGAAAATTCGTCTAACTTATTTGCCCACTTTTTTCATACTATCGATTGATATAAGTGACACTACTTTACACGCTTTAATTCACAGGGAAACTTTTCATAGTTTCCTAGTCTTACTTTAGTATTTTAAATGACTTCTGCTATACTTGAAGATTCCGGATGTACCTATAACTTTTATACAAAAAGCCATCCTACTATTTACCAACTGGTTTAATCAGGCATCTCGATCAGAAGGACAAAACAAAATTGTAACAGAAGCTGTTAGTGTGTTATGAGAAAAACCTTTCAGGTTGTGTTTTTAATTTGATCCCGTTAGGTGTTAAAATAACAGAAATTGTAACAAAAATGATTCCACTAGTATCAAACCCATATCAAGCTTTGTTACTAACGTATCAGCTTTCTAACAAAATAAGATAGCATACAGAACAAAATAATAACAACCATTGTTAGAAATAACAGGTTTTGATGGAGATGAAAAATCTGTTGGACTTGATTCAGAACTACTTCATTTCAGAATTTGTTATCATAACTCATTCAGATTCAATTTCGTTATCAAAAGCATATGGGAAAATACAAAATCGTATCAAAATTTATTATTTGTATCTCGTGTTGATAGAATTCTGTAACTTTTTAGTTATGCTCTTCTGATCGGGATGTTAAGTGCTTAACTTACTTAGCTTTTTGCAGCTTAACACGTTATTAGATGAAAATATTTAAAGTGAAATGGAAAACACGCATTCTGGATAATACACAGGAAAGGTTCAGTATATAAACAATGGGCATACGTTAAGCAAATAAACATTACGTACCTATAATGAACGTAATAAAATGAAAAAGATTTGATGGATGGTAGGACTAATGGACAAAAGGTCGCATGCAGTGACCTTTTACAAGGTAGTTCATACAAGCGAAGAAAGTCCCTATCCTTTACTCGTCGAAAGTAATCAGTTTTAATCTAAAAAAGACATCTAAGAGACTGAATTGTTCTCTATTCGTTTTCAAAAGTGATTTAGTTTGAAATTTTAGCAGTTATTTTCTACTACCTTTGTCCAACAAAAGATCTCTACCACACAAAAAAGCAAAGCAAAGCCAAGCCTTGGTGCTACATACCGTATCGGAACTAGACTTACTGTTTTTCTATTCACAGACTTCGCAGCCAACTGTTAAGCGTACAGGACAATTGCGAGAATAGCGCTACGATCCTACTGACACTGAAAGTCTCTCCCAAGCCGGGACTGGAACACACGACGACTGGCTTGTTAGGCCAGCATCGAACCTCGGGACCAGCTGGGAGATTTAATCTTTACCACACATCATTCAGAAAATATATCATAGACTAACTCCGAATTTTTGCAGCCATAAAATACAGAGCAAAATCTACTCTCGTCAATTTTCCTGCTATATTCTCTACTTCTGTTTAAGTACGCTTAGAAGATAGTACTCCCCACTCGCAAAAGGGGGGGATCATGTGAAGACAAACTGTTATTATTTATTTTAGTATCGCTTACACTCTTGATATTACATTATATTTTACGGATTTCAAATAGGTTAATATAACGTCGGGATAAACCTATTTAAGTATTGCAGGCGAATTGGAGCAAAATTTACATGTTGCTGACATTTTACGTGGATCATATACCTACCTACCAATCGATTCCTGAGCCATTTCTACTCAATATAAGACATCATTTGACTACCACTGTTGAATATTAGCGCATTGCCTTTAATACCTATACATACTCGATATTATTTCGCTTTGTGAAATATACTAAAACCATGCCAAAACCGTTTTCGTAGAATCCCCATTTTGAGCGCAGTTTTTGTCAGATTTAAGATCTGTTTTTTTTTTCCCTAAAGATGGGTATGAAAATGCTAAAGCATAGTTTACAGTTCCAAGCGAAATGAAAAATTTAACAAGTGAGAAAGCGTGAATTTTCGCGAGCGAAATCTGTCGTGAAAATCCGGTTGTGGAACACACAGGTATTACACCAGCCTGCCGAAAATTGGCCGAAACTGACAGATTATAAACGCGCTGACATGACGTTTATGTTTTCGCAAGCTGCTTTTCTTTTCACGAGTGTGTGCAAGCGTGAAAAAAGTAAGCCCAAGAGAAAAAGATACGATCCACAACGTTCGATTTCGCTGGATCGAATTTGTTTACAGTTCTAAGTGAAGTGAAACTTTTGCATGTTGCATTTTTCACGTGCGTGAAAAAGTAAACACATTCACGTGCGTGAAAAAGTAAACACAAATAGGGCTTAATATGTGGACAAATTCTTAGAATTTTAATATTTGGCTTCAAAACAAAATAGCGTCGAAAAAACATCGAAAATTTCCGGTTTTTTTTTAAATTCAGAATAGCGCCACAATTGGCCCTTAAGTTGAAATGTGTTCAAACTCGGGGGAATTTGTTGTTGCATCAAAATACATGAAAAAAACCATACATACAAGCCAATGCAAAAAAAATTGTTGCACTGTGTTATTCATTCGTTAGTCAGTAATATTTGCATTTGTATTTGTATTTGCATATAATTCATCTAACCTAGGTTTACATGAATGATTGTCAAAATCGTTTAAAATAATCGACATTTATTAAGTAGTTGCCTAAGCTTATATGACGGCACACCAAAATCGTGAAGGTCTTCCACCTTAAGGAATGTACGAATGCAGGAGGCTAGAGGTTCGTTGTATCCAAACGTAGTGCGATAAAAACTAGGTTGTAGCAAACCAGTAGATCGTAGACTGCGTTGCGAAGCACGAAAGTTTAACAGTGACAAAAGTTTCGGAGAGTCGATTTCTCCATTAATAACTTTAGCAACAAAAAGCGCTTGCTCAATTTTCCTGCGTCGATCAAGAGTATCGAGTCCAAGCAGAAGACAGCGATCAGGATAAGGAGGCAGGTTAATTGGATCCCGCCAAGGCAAGTTTCTCAATGCAAAACGGATGAACCTCTTTTGCACACGTTCGATACGAATAGTCCATACCAGTTGATTAGGGCACCAAACCATGCTTGCGTATTCGAGAATAGGCCGAACCAATGAGCAATACAGTGCTTTCAAGCAGTAAGGGTCGTTGAAATCACGAGCTATTTTGGAGATGAAGCCAAGCTGACGTGTGGCTTTAGCAATGATGTTCGAGCGATGCAAATTAAAAGAAAGTTTCGTGTCCAATAAAACTCCAAGGTCGTTAATGTGATCCACCCTCTCAAGTTTCTGATCGTCAATATGATAGTCGAAAACTATTGGATTCAACTTGCGATGAAAAGTTATAACGCGGCATTTGGAGACGCTCAGAAATAACCAGTTTTTACGGCACCAGCCTACAAATATGTCCAAGAGCTTTTGTAAACGGCGACAATCATCAACGGTGCGTACTTCGAGGTATAATTTCAGGTCGTCAGCATATATTAGTTTTACACCAGCACCTAACAGCAAGGTCACATCATTGAAAAACAATGTAAATAGTAGGGGGCCCATATTGCTTCCCTGTGGAACACCTGAGTTATTCGTAAATGAAGATGAACAGCAAGTTTCAATTTTTACGCGCAGTACTCTACCGCGTAGATAGGAGCTGAACCATGCAGTAAATTTCTGGGAGGCACCGAGTCGCGAAATTTTCTCAAGCAGTATATAATGATCAATTTTGTCAAACGCAGCTTTCAGGTCCGTGTATATTGCATCAACTTGGGTAATCGTGCAAACCAGTTGACTTTTAATTCAGTCCCACTGTTGCTATTACAATATTTTTTTTCGGAAAGACAAAATTATTATCTACAACTTTGTCGAAGACGTCACACTGACCAAACAAACCGTTTTGGCCCTAAAAATATTCGTAATCATCAATACCTTCCCAAAATAGCATTTTTCAATAGCTTCTCAAAAATGAGTCGTGTTCCAAAAATTAAACCAATAACACAAAATGGCGTCTTTTGCCTAAACGTCTATGCAAAGTTTCAGTCAAATGAAAAGTGGTCGATTAAATTGGTTTTTTTTTCCTGTATGGGCTTCCTCACTGCGACCAGAATCGTAGATCTATTGCGAGAGATTAAATTGGTTGCCCGTTTCTTTGTGGAATTGCTCAGTTTTGTTTTCAAATTGAATTGGTTGCCCGTTTCATTGTGGAATTGCTCAGTTTTGTTTTCAAATTGAATTTATTCAAATAAAAACAAACATTTTCAAAATCTATACCTATAAAAATGCAGTGCGGTCTGTCTGTCTGTCTGATCCATATTGGCTCGGAAACTACCGAACCGATCGACGTGAAAATTTGTATGCAGGGGTTTTAGGGGCCGAGAAAGGTTCCTATGATAGTTTGAGACTCCTTCCTCTTCTGGAAGAGAGGGGTCTCATACAAATGAAACACAAATTTTTACACATCTCAAAAACTAACCAAGCCAATAAACCAAATTTGGCACGTGGATGTTTTTAGGAGTAACAAATATGTACATTTTGGTTCGACACCCATTCCTCTTCTGGAAGGGAGGGGTTCCATACAAATGAAACACAAATTTCTGCACATCTCGAGAACTAACCAAGTGAATAGAACCAAATTTGGTAGGTGGATGTTTTTAGGGGTAACAAATATATCCATAATCGTTTGACACCCCTCCCTCTTCTACAAGGGAGGGGTCCCATACAAATGAAACACGAATTTCGCACAGCTCGAGAATCAATCAACCAAATACAACCAAATTTGGCAAGTGAATGTTTTTAGGTGTAACAAACATGTCCATAATGTTTCGACACCCTTCCTTCTTCTGACATGTCTCCAAATACCATTTCGAAATCCAAGATGGCGACTTCCGGTTTCTGAAAAACAGCGGCAAATGACCAAATACCACTCAATATGAGTGTTTCTTCAACCAGAATGACGCTCAGAGGCCAAAACAGTCTCCTAATGCCATTTTGAAACCCAAGATGGCGACTTCCGGTTTCTGAATAACAGCGGCAAATTACCAAATACCACCCAATATGGGTATTTCCGGAATTGTTATGACGCACTGAAGCCACAAATCGGCTTCAGATAACATTTCGAATTGTAAGATGGCAACTTCCGGTTTCTAAAAAACGGCCAAAAATGGTCGATTTCCATAAAATAGGAGTATCTTCGGAACCAGAATGATACACAGGAGCTAGAATCGACCACAGACACCATTTTGAATTCGAAGATTGTGACATCCGGTTCCTGAAAAACAGCCGAAAATGACCAAATAACACCCAATATGGGTGTTTCTTAAACCAGAATGACGCTCATGGTTCAGAAATTGTCTCCAAATGCTATTTTAAAATCCAAGATGGCGACTTACGGTTTCTGAAAAATAGCCTGAATACCACTTGATATGAGTATCACCGGATCCAGAATGATGCAAGGAGCTAAAAATTGACCTCAGACCAGTTTGAATTGTAAAATGGCGACTTCTGAGAAACAGCCGAAAATAACCGAATACTACTACATATGGATATATCCGTAATCGAAACGATGTAAAGAAGCCAAGTATTGACCCTGGACACCATTTTGAATACTTTCAGTTTCTGGAAAACAACGAAAATAACTGAAATGCACCCAATATATTTCCGGAATAGAGGTGATATACAAAAGCCAAAAGTCGAGGATGTTGTCATTCCGATAAAATCAATCATTTCAAACGATATAAACAAATCGTAAGGAATCAATGAATTTGCAATGTTTAAAATTATTAAATTAAACACTAAAATAGGCGGGACGAAGTTTGCCGGGTCAGCTAGTTTTCTATAAATGTGGAGTCAAATGGCAAAATTAACAGGACTACATCATTGTAGGAAACTTTTCACGTAGAACTACGTCTCTCAGGAAGTTCGGGTATATTGGGCTATATGAAACATGTTACAAGTGGATGGCAACTAGGACAGTCCTAACTAAGCGCAATAGCAGCAGCAGAAGCAGCGGATTTGACGGTGGTAGCTGTAGCGGGTATCAGCAGCGAGAGTGGTAGCGGTAGTTATAGCAGCAGCGGTTTAGCAGTAGATGCAGCAGCACTTCCTCTAGTAAAAGGCTGCCTCTGTGCGGAAGCGGCAATACCAATAGTGGATACATCGGCCGATACTTCCTCAAATGAAAAGCTGCAGTATTTTCACAGCACATGAACGTTTTTTCAGAGGGCTGATAAATTTAGTGTGAAAACAGCTTCAAGTTTTAAAAATTGTCAAGCCTTAATTATGCAAACAATTGTATTATTGAAAATGGTAAAGCCTTGTTGAAACACAGATTTCGATTCATTCTATTGGTACTGTAGAATTTAATATTTGGGCTATATGAGATCCTACTTCTGCTTAAACCAAACAATTTACAAGTGGATGGCGACTAGGACAGCCCCAACTAAGCAAAAACAGGTAGCACCAGAAGTGTCAGTGGGTATCAGCAGTGATATTGGCAACGCCAGCTGCAGTGGTAGATGCAGCAGCGTCAGTGATAGGTGCAGCGGCGGTTTTTTATCAAAAAATTGCTTTCGTTCGGTGGAGGCAGCATCAGCGCAGGTGCATTGGTCAGTAACTTTATCCGGTGAAAAGCTCTGCCGTATTTAGGTTACACACAAATGTTTTTGGGATGCTGATAATCAAAGCTTGTCGGTCGTCAAGTTTTCAGCGTGAAACGCACCGCATATTGTTTGTTGTATTCCTGTTCAGTGAAGTGCAAATTTAAATTTGGTAGCACTGCAGAAGGAGTCTCTTTTGCACAAAATTTTGAAAGCATTTAGTACAAGTAATCTAACAAATCCTCTTATTTTAACTATTCCTGTGAATTTTGGTGCTCCCAGGTATACAGAAGTGCAACTGAGTAATTACTCGCTGGGTTCGTCGCTTCTACGTTGGCTTATGAGAAAACTCATTAAAGCCTCTAAAAAAGTTATCTCCACTAGGGGCACAAAAATTCACAGAAATGGTAGAAAACAAAAAATTTTCATTTTTTCTAGTTTGAGCTCTAGGGCAAAACCAGTGTTTACCAGCGTTATTGTTCCTTAGAATATTATTCTATTCTATTTTGAAAGAGTCCTATGAGTTTTTTTTTTGTAAAAATTCAAGTAATTAATTGATCACACACGTTGGTTTTCAATCCTATCACACGAACTCTGTGTTTAACTATCACAGATATAGATAAAGTAAATATTGATTTTGGGTTGAAAGCATGATGTGCGTAATTTTTAATGCCAGAATTAATTCTGCTCTAAAGGCTCACGTGATCTTCAATTTCTCATTCGTTTTGAACTATACGCAATTTAACATTGATTAACTCTTTAGAGAAATGCAAATTTTAAGACTATAGTCGGAAAATTTAAACCCTGTTGAAACCCCTTTTGGAAGCTGTCAAAGATGGTTATGAATCCTTCAAAACCTATTTCAGTAATTAAAAGAGAGAATTATTTTCTTGTAACCAATAAACAAATATCTCGAAGACATTGCACATCCAGGTGAAGATGAAGGCACTCGTCAATACAATAACAATCTTACAAAAGAATTTTGGTCTGAAGAAGTAGTTGGAACTAACTTAAATGAGATTAGAACAATTATTAAAATTTCAAAAATATAAAAGCACCTAGTGTTCCAGAACTCAATATCAGAGTTATTTTTGTGATACAACCTAAAGCTACTCTTTCAAACCTATAAAAAGCATTATCCGCTCTTTCGTTCTTCACAACCCTGTTTTTCTTTTAAAATACTTTAATTTAATTTTCATTACTTTTTTCCTTCAAAAATAAATCGATAAATTGACTCCCTAGACAATGTTCCGAAATCCGGTGCAATTTTCCACCAATATCAGCGGTGCCAACATAGAAAGAACCACGAACAACCAATAAATAAGTGAGAAGAAAACCAAAAACAAAACATTCTCCATTCAACTTCTTCCGATACCACAAAACATTCGCATAGACAAGACAAGCAATAATAAAACACAACCAGAAACAATTCAATAGACAGCTAATATATTTCATCAATTCTGCAACCGGGACCTTGAAGCAGCGGCAGCGAAGTGATAATTCCATGAAAAATGACTACTTGACAGAAGGCTTTTTTTTGTAAAGTGAAACAATCTACCAGAACGATGCCGTATACTAAGGACTAGCTGCAAGCGCCAAGGCAACAGTGGACATTTTTTGCAATGAAATACGTTTCGCGTCGCGTTCCTCGCATGAAGCATTCGTTCAGCCCTTCCGTCAGAGGAGTTATGTCTTATAAGATAACAAGAAAAAGCTTTTTCCAAAAAACAAGCAACAACACTCCCTGACTCTAGATGCCAGTCTATCTGTGTGTTTTTTGCAACGGTTGAAGGTTGAAAATTCGAAAGTTTGACGCCAAAAAAAAGTCTCGCTAAGCTATAGAAAGAGGAAAAGCGGTTCCAATCTAAGCTTGAACTGGCCCGCGATTCATGGGGAAGAGTTGCTTTGGTCGTGACGCTCCCGGCGGTGATGTATTGCCCAGAGAATATTAGCACCCTCTGGGAGGGGTTGAACAATGTCGGAAGGAAAACTCATTGTAGATTTGAAAAACACTAAACGCCGTCGTTAAAAACTGTGAAAATTCCTTGAGTCAAAGTTGGCGCTGCTGTAGTGTACCGGATGTGCTTACCTGGAAGGAGAAAAAAAGAAAGAACAAACAATTGATTAAGACGTGCTGCTTGAAGACTGTCGTGAATATCAATTGACATTCACGGGGCCGGCACACAATCGACGGTAGAAAGTAAAGCAAAGGGTTTCCCGAATTCATCCGCTTGTGTTTGCCGAAAATGGCACCTTGCTTCATGCTGCGCTGCGCTGGCACGTCTTACCGCATCGGGGGCACACGGTTGCCTGACTGGCGGCGAACTTCAGCCGCCAAACCAAACCGTGCGAAATTAAAATTCTTCTTCCTTCCTTTTCCATTTGCATAAGCGTCGAGTTGACGCCGCCCGGCGCGGCCAGCGGCAGCGATGACACACGACGCGGACGTAAAGTGCGTCAGAGTTAATGAAATTCCTTTTCCCTGATTGTTTGCAGATGATTCTTTCCTTTTTTTTTGCTTTCTCGTCTGCCCTATCGCACGGCGGAAGCAGTTTTCGATGTGCTTCCGCAGGGCGCACGAGTGGGCAAAATAGTAAGGTGCGTTTAGTGTTTCCGATTGGAAGCAAAACTCGTTTTTCTTAAAAGTGCAACGTAGATGAACGCAACATTGAAATCCCCGTGAAAAATTATTGATCGGATATGAAACCAAACAGTAAGAGGTCCCGCATTAACCTTTCATGCTAAAAAATGTCTGTTTTAGCACTAAAGAGCCGTTTAACAAACTGCTTCTCGTTTGGAAAAATTTCCTTTATTTTTTCCCAGTTTTTCCTGATATTCCCAGAATATCAACTGACTCTTTCTATTTTTTCAGCTTGAGGAAAGGGTCAAAGTGATGGGATGAGGGAAGCCTAAGAGCAAACCCATGCGTACATGTCCCTCTGACACCGAACGGTCTGATTCTACTAAGATCCGAGGTCATGATCATTCGCTTGTCTCTGCGGACTCTGCAACCCCGTGGCTACAAGCTCCGTCATAATTTCTATAAACCTTTTTTATCCATCGATATACCTAAAGATTGACAAAGGATAGATTAAATTTGTCAGAGAAAGATTTTAACAGAATTGCTTGTTATTTTATTAGAACATTGAAGAAAACCGTTCGAAAAAAGTGATTTTAAAAACGGTCTTTTAAGATCATTTTAAATTAACTTTTTTATATAGACAATTTAGTGGCCTAAAGCTGTGAACATTTGGGTACTCTCAAGAGAAAAACTTCTTCATTTCTATGGAACAGTTTAAATAAGGAACAGTGTTACACATGAAAAAGATTTTATTAGAAAAACTTCATGTCCTTAGTAGTGCTCATTTTTAGTGTCTGTTAATGATTAAATAAAATTAGCGTTTAAATGCTTTGTTCGGTAGGTATATCTTCACCAAAATAGTAGAAAATATTTTTTTATCTCTTTTGGAATGTTGGTGAGGGAACAGTTTCAAGATTCTTTTCATGCATAAAAGCAGTACAGACATGCGACACGCGTTCATTTCTAATCTGGCTTCCCATGCAAAAGCACCAGCAGGAGCTCTTGAATATCTTCAAAGAGATGATGCATATGAAGCGCATATAACTTTACAACCTTTTTAAGTTCCGTCATTCTCGCTTCTGCGTTTACGAAACTGGTTGTTTTTTTTCTCTCCCTAAGGTAATAAAGACGATCAGCTTCGCAATACTCACTAACAGAGTTCAATTCTCTAAGGTAAAGAAAACGACCAGTTTCGTGAACGCAGAAATGAGAATGACGGAACTAGATAAAGTTGTAAAGTTGTAGGCGCTTCATATGCATCATCTCTCGGCAGATATTTAAGAACTGCTGCTGGTGCTTCTGCTTCAAAAGCCAGATTAGAAATGAGCGCAAGCCGCATGTCTCTACTGCTTTTATGCGTGAGAAAAATCTTGAGACTATGTTCCCCCATGGAACGCCTCTGCGTTTACGAAGCTGGTCGTTTTCATTGCCTTAGAGAAAAAAAAAACAGGAGCGTTGTGTGCAAAGCCACGACCGCAAGGTTGAAGTAGAATACTTTTACTAGAAAGATAACCCTAACCCTGACTAATCAGATTAATTGAATTTTACGCTTCAACAAGGATTGACCATTTTCAATAATATAGCTAGTTGCTTGTCATGGTTGGGGCTTGACAATTTTTAAATTTTGAGATGAAATTTTTTCGGATGTCCTGCTCATGACTGAAGGAAAAGATAATTCAGTACGTTCTGAGACACGGGAATAAAGTGAAATTTATAACTTTTACAAATTTAAAAATGTAAATTAACTCAAGAGAAAATGTTAACTCTTCAATCATCAGGTTTTTATTCCATTCTGAAAAGGACAATTCGTTGTTCAATTCAATATCTGACAAGATACCGATCACAACTTGGCGTTATCACTGACAGTGTGAATAAAACATTCCTTGTGATAAAATAAACAGTGCAAAGCTGATTTGACACTCAAAACTAGACGGCTCACGTGTTGTCAAAATGAGTCAACTTTTCATTGAATGCATTTACTAGTGCCCACTATCGCACAGAGACTGCATTTCACTAAATGCCTCACTGCATCAGCCGCTATCGATGCTGAAATCCGCTGCAACTAGTTCGCTAGCCATAGCCATACCACAGTTGTGGCCGCTATATGCTGCTTTGGTATCCGCTATCCCTGCATCAGCTGGCCCAGCTGCTATCGTTGCTGGAATTCCGCTGCAACTAGTGCGTTATCCATTGCTACGCCACAGCTGTGGCCGCTTTCCGCCTTCGCTGGTATCCACTGCACTGCTAGTGCTGCAGGGAGGACGACTGCTGTTGTCGCTGTCTAGAACTATTATGAGCGGCTTCAGCTGAAACAGGATCTTATATAGGCCAAATAGCATGTTTTAAATTGCAAGGTATATTATTCTGTCGTCCGTGCTTGGGAAGCAATCATATAACGACCAATCAGAGGTCGAATTTTTCGTTTTGACAAGGCTCGACTATTTTCAATAGTACAATAGTGTGAATGATAAAATTACAATTATCTTCTTTTGGGAAGAATCTTAGAAGATTTTCCAATCTATTGCTGCAAGAACGAAGGAAATCCATCGAATACTAACCGATTTATTAGCATTTGAAATTGGACATATTTTTCACCTTTTTGGGTTTTAGATTTTCATTTCACATCCCTTTGTAGCCGAACTTCCAGAGAGAAGTATTCTACTTCAAAACGCCCTGCTCATAAACGCAAAAGCGAAAATGAAAGAACTAGAAAAAATTGTATACAGAAAAGTTTTTTACGCGGGTTGCTTTTTTCAATAACTCAAAAATTTTACGAGTCATGGACCTCATTCTAATTAAGTTTTCCGTTTCAGGACACAAGTAATCATATATCAGTTTGAAAAAATATTACAATTTTCGGTGCAAAAACTAAAATTTATAACACCGTATTTTAGCCATTAGAATGACCGTTATCATATTCAGTCAAAGTTCAAACGTTTTGGGACGGTTTTCTACGTCATTTTTTACAACTCAATTTAGTCTTTTTTCGCGGTTTAAAACGAATTTGGAACGTATCCCCCGCGTAAAAAAACTTACTGTAGTTGAACACGTTTCATACGTATCATCTATCGGAAGATATTTAAGAGCTGCTGCTGATGCTTCTGTTTCAGAAGTCAGATTAGAAATGAACGTGAGCCGCATGCCTGTGCATGTCTTCAATGGGAACAGTTCGATGATTGATAAAACGACCAATCGCATGGTAGCGATCAAGGCAACATTTGGTACTTTTTGGCGATATCTGTGTATGGGAAGCGCGTGCACGTGGTTGGTTAAATGATGAATAATTTTGAAATAAATTTCGACTTGTAGATTGTTTTTTTAGATAATAACTATTAAAACATATGTCGTAGTGTTGATGCTAGTAACAAATCTTATAAAATACAGGAATCGAATGCTGTATAAACCATAAACATATGTGTCGATTTTAGCATCGCTATACATGATTGAAATATTACATATAAAACGTTTCATAAGATGCGAGAGAAATCACAAAATGGACCCTTACGGAAAGACGTAGTCCTACGTCAGAATTTTTTTAACAAAAACCTATTTATGTCCAAAAAACATTTACAATGTAGAACAGTGTTAGACAAGATCAAAAATTGTTTTAGAAAAACTTCATTTCCTTATTAGTACTCATTTTGAAAAAAATAATAAAAACAATAATTCTAGCTTCTTAACGGTTTGTGTGTCTTCGGTAAAGTTGCGTAAGAAGAAAAAACTGTTTTTGTCTAGATTATTATAACTTTTTTAGTTTTCATTTCTTCATGTTCGAACCAGCATCATTGTTCATCAAGCGGTGAGTGGTTTTGGTAAAAAAAAATCGGTTCTTTTCAAAGAAACAATTGAGGGAAAATTTTTTATGGTGTATATTTTGAACAATACAACAACTATCTACAACTTTGTTTAAGACATCACATCCATCACACCCAAAGTTATCAATGTTTTTTTATAAAAAAATATTCCTTTTCATTTGTTTGTCGCTCTTTTAGGTGGCAAATCTAAAAAATATCTCTTGGTCAATGGTCTCAATTTGAAGGGCATATTTGACTCTATATGTGATGAAATTTCGAAAAATATATTTCTTCTATATATAAGTAAATTTAATTTGAAAACGTGACTAAAATTGTAATAATTTTATATATTTCGCATGCTGAAGCACACAGATTTATTTTTTGGCATTTTTTCTCTAAACGACAAATAATTACCGTTAATTTGATCCTAAAAGCGTATTTAATATTTTTTTTTGTAGAAATTCAATCAACATCCTGGACGTCACTCATAAATATTAGTGGTAGATGTCTTGGTCATTGTGATTTTTTAGACTATCTATATTCAACAGAGCTCAGATTAATTTTGAAGAAACAAAAATAGTTTGTTTTGTTTACCCCTAGACTCGCACATTTTCAACGCGTTTTGAGAGCGTACTGTTCATCGCATACAAAAATCTGACGTGAATTTTTTTTTAAGGGGGGGATTTGTTAGTAGCTTAGGTATTTATGATAAATATTAGTAAATAATGAGTATGTGTGTCCAATCACAAATGGTGACTTCTCAACACTGTTAGAAATTTGTAATTTTAATTGTTAGAATTTGTTTGCTTTCGCAATTAGGACTTATCATTTGTAGGGATTTAAACCTACTTGTCAGAAAAGGGGAAGTAAACTTACAACTAACTTAATTGCTAACTTATTGGCTATAAAGAGAGCTTATCGTAGCAATTGAGGATTGCAACGATTTTTGTCGAAAATTGTTAATAATTTTATTCGACATAACTTCTAATGGCTCAACACCAGTAAGTCTATGTAATTCGAGTGTACCAAACCAAGGAGGACGCTTCAAAATCATTTTCAGAATTTTATTCTGAATCCTTTGGAGCGTTTTCTTCCTTGTTGAACAGCAACTTGACCAGATCGGTACAGCATAAAGCATTGCTGGTCTAAAAATTTTTTTGTAAATCAAAAGTATGTTCTTTAAACAAAGTTTAGAATTCCTGTTAATGAGAGGATATAAACATCTCGTATATTTGATGCACTTGGCTTGTATACTCTCAATGTGCTCTTTGAAAATAAGTTTTTTATCATAAATTAGTCCCAAGTACTCAACCTTGTCAGACCAACTTAAAATAACCCCATTCATCTTGACAACGTGATTATTGTTTGGCTTGAGAAAGGAAGCCCTAGGCTTATGCGGAAAAATTATCATTTGAGTTTTAGAAGCATTGGGAGAGATTTTCCACTTTTGCAAGTAGGAAGAAAAAATATTCTCTGACGTGAAATCATTTTCTCTTTTACTTAACAACAATTCACTTCAAAATTCCAAACATTTCTATCTCCACAGCTAGGAAGTGTGCAAATGGCTCGAATGTTTTCTACAAACTAGTCAGCGAAATTCATCCGAAGGAAAAAACAATTCCAGCAGCCGCCGCGTCATCAATTGATATTCAAACTCGATCGGCATGCAAATCACGTTTTTGCTGTTTATTGTATATATTTTTTTCATGATTTTCCTTGATTCCGAAACTTGGTCCGCCTTTTTGCTCGATTGCTCCGCCAGCTTCCGTTGGTTACCCACGGGTTACCCTGGGAGGCGATAAACATTGTCTGATAATGAGGATTATCTCTGGCCAAATGGTAGGATGGCAAGTAGGAGGGCTAAATACGAAGCGGATCGTTTTGTCGCTGTTAGACAGTGAAAATTCAAAAGGCAACTCCTTTGATTCGGTTGGCTTTTCAGCTAATTGAGTTTTGGTTGACGTATTTGAAGAAGTCCGCCACCAATTTCGGTCGTCAAGAGTCTGAGCTTTCGCAACAAATGGATCCAGTTTTGAAATTGGACATTCGCACGGTTGATGTAGTTACTTTTGAGCGCCAGGGTATTTCCTAGCTGCACGCGTTGTCTGTAGTCGTAAATCTCCCTTCGACAAGTTGCAATAAACAACACCCGGAAAAGTCCCAACCGAAAACACAGCCGCAGTGAACCGCAGTACAGGCTGGGGACAACATGTAGCATTTTAATATTGCCTTTATTACACGGAGTTTTATTGAATATTTCCTGAAACGACATCCGCGAATCGTTGCGTGCCGCACTGGCATCATCGGGCAGCGTTGTTGTCATCGCCAGTACCGCCGTCAGTCGTCGTCTCTAACGGACAGAAGGTCGGCAGGAGTTCAGAAGGTCGACAGGAGTTTTCGGCTTGCCTGCGGTGACACGTCTGACGCATCAATTTTGACCCCAAATAACCCGATCACGAAAGTCGAACATATCATAACAAAACCAGATTTATTAAGGTGCTCAAAATTTCATTACAATAAAAATGGCAGAAAAACCAATTGTGCAAACACATACGGCAGAATAACGAAAAATCCCAATGATGACACAAATTTGTTGTGCCAGTAAAAGTAACAAATTTCGTTAAACCTTTGCCAAACTCTCACGTTCGGGTTTGCGTTCCGCGTGCCGTCGTTCACGGCCCCATTCAGTTACACGCAGTTAATGGAACCATGCTGGTTATATGTTTCCTTTTCTTTTTTCTTTTGTTTTTCAATGCAAAGCTTCTTGGGTGGCTGATGAAGCATGAAATATTCCGAAACGCACTGGATATAAATTTCGCAAACATCCATAAACCTGCGCATCTTGGAGGCATTCGAAGAAACTGCGGACGCGCGACCAGCTTCACCAGTTGCGGCTGAGGCAAACCACAGTAACGGCTAAGTAAGTGAGAGGGAAAAGAGAAGGGCTCGCGCGAGTGGGGCGTAGTAAAATAACAATGATACAACCAATACCGGAGCTTTTTCCCGCAGCAATTTGGGGATTTCAGTCACGGTTCGATTGGTGAAACGGTTCGATACTGCGGCGACATGTACCCGATTGCTGGGAGGGCGTTGTGGGATTTTGCTTCGCGCCCGGTTTGTCAATATTACGGTTCACAAGAAGTTGTAAATTAGCTGGGATTCACTGAGGTAATTTTTATTTTATTGGAAACACCTGCGAAGATGACGCAAGCCGCTAAAAATCTTTTTAGTTTTTCGATCGGTATAGATGAGTAACTAATTATAACTGTAACAATAATTGGATCGATCATTTGTAGTAGAATACAGAGTAGTTCTAAGCAAAATGCGGCATTTCAACATTGTTTTAATTTTTTTTTTATTTGACTGAGGCTTTTAACAGATTTGCTGGCAACTGTAGACGTCGTTTGTGCTAACTAATTATTGAAACGGGTTTGATAAATAAAACTATGTCTAGAGCCAGAAAGATTTGTTTGATTTGTGTGATGATTTCGGCAAAGTTGTAGATAGTAGTTTTGTCTTCCAAAAGAAGTTATATACTGTAGAAATTTATTTTTATAAGAAAACAAAATTTGAAATAAATATATATTTTAAAAAGCTATTTTTTACAAACCTATTTTTCTATAAAACCTGAATTAATCCACCTAGTGGTGCAGAAACCTTTGTTATACTAACTATTACTTTATACATATTAGGCCAGTAACCAACGTAAGTTCAATTTCAATAATGAATTAAATGAATTTAAAAGATAGTTTTCAGATAGTTAATCAAAGACGATCATTGAATCAAAGCTTGACGTGGTTTTCGCAAATAATATGAATGTTATCACTGGAGTACATGAGTCTTATTTTTTCGATCACAAACCAATTTTTAAATGCTGGCTAGAAGCAATTAAAGTTTTTTGAGATAATCGAACGTGAGGAAACAGTGATAGATAACAATAATGCTGAGTTCACACTAGAACAGCAAACATGTATGTTAGTTTAGTGCGGTTCTACTTATTCGCCTTATTTTCAGAAATCGCAGGACCTAGATTTATGAATCAGCATCAAGTTTTTAACGAATTGAAGCAAACTTCTACAAACCTGCTCTCGAAATATAGTTCAGAATTATACAGGAAAAAAATATGGCTATTGATGAAAGTTGTCATTTAATTCAATCTCAAATGCATTATCTGAAAATGAAGGCTCTCCACGATCTTTGAGAATTTTGGATTTTCAGAGTGTAGGCGAGAACATTCTTTTCGAAGGCCTAGAATGTATGAAAAAATCCGGAATAAATACTTTTAAAATCTTGCTGCGATAACGAGAAGTGGAATAACATGGATACTCTGTTTGCACTTAGTCTTAAATTAGAAAGCAATATTTATATCTTACATGAGCATATTGTATCATTCATAGAGATAAGTGACTTTTCACCTGCGCACACTAGTAAACGTGTAGAGCCATGTAGAGTTGCTTCAACACTTTTTCCTTATTTTGCCGATTACGTTCATCAGCTATTTTAGATTCCTGGTCACAAATTTAAAACATAAAATAAGTGTTCAACTGAAAAATTTCCAGCTGTTCAAAACGTAGCATTGCAAAAAAACAGCGATTTATTTCTGTTTTTCTCAACGGGTGGCACTGACACATTCGTCATAAATAGGTCTATACATCTTTGGTAAAGCTTTTTAAAATATCTGCATCGCTAATTGTTTTACATTTGCACACTGTGGGATCAGATTTTACTACAATGCTTGGCTCCCGAAAGTTGTAAATGTTTCTTACTCTTCGCAAATCTAGGTTCAACGTACAATTTAGTATATATTTTATAAAAAGTGAGCACAGAAGCTTTGGAAGATAAGGAGCTAAGTAAGCATTGCAGTTTCTTCTAAAATCTGGTTCAAATTTTCAAGAAAAACCTAAGGGTATTTTATTTACACCAGTTAAGACGCACTACGAAGAGTGTAAAGATTATGAAAAGTTGTCGATGATTGTTGGTTTCCTTTGAGAAATAAATAGCGATACGAAAAAAGAAAGATAGAGAAGAAGAAAGAGCAGTGAGAGAAAAATTATACAGAAAGTAAAATATCCCATGTCTAACATATACTTTGGTCAAAACTCTACAGTTCAAGCAACCAACAAACGATCGCACTCAGTATGATTTTCAAAGAGCTCTGGGGCTTTCATTTGAGCAGGCGAACGTCAAAATTGGAATAAGTGTTCTGTAAAAAGAGTGTTTTTTATTATTTTTCTTTTTTGGGTCGATTTTAATATACTACACATATAAACAACATATTTACACATACATACGTACAGGCACACATACACAAACATACATAAATTGTTCAATTCGGCGATCTGAGTAAATTGGTATACAACACATGGCTCTCCGTGCCATAAATTTTGCCTTAAAAGTTAAATGTCTCAGATAAAAAATACTCTTTGATCAATATTTTAAAATCTAAGCCACTAATCAAAAATCCACTCGGTAGCATTCTGGGCGAGCACAGTAGCTTCCGTTTGCTTATAAGATCATTCAAATCGGATATTGCGTTCTGTAAGAAAGGTGCGTTAGTATTTTGCGGCACATACATACAGACAACATACATACACACACACACACACATACACACGAACAGAAATTGCTCAGTTCGTCGAGCTGAGTCAGATGGTATATACGATTCGGCCCTCCGGATCATGGATCTATTTTGCGTTTTTCGACCGATTTTATAACCTTTGTTTAGTATAACAAAGGTAAAACTGCAAAAAGGTGCTTGAACAATGATGGTTGTTTGAGCTTAGAGAATTAACAATTTCTTTATAGCCAGAACAGAACGTCGACACAAAGTTATAGACACAAAAAAAGCAGATACCGCACCACCAACTTTTTATATCCCTTCCTCTTTTGATCTGCGTTGAGTGTTCCTATAGTAAAATTAACAGAAGCTATACATTAAGAAAGAAGTGCTATTTATATTTCTAACCATATTTTCGTCAGTTCTTCGCTCACTTTGAACCGATCTCGATTAGTTTAGCAACAAGCGGATCAAAAAAAATTCCAACTGATAACAAATGACATAATAGCTAACCATGAATATCGGTTTCAGTTACGAGTAGACGTCAATTTACCAAGCAAACACCCAACAGACTTACTGACAATGCAGGCTTGTGTACCAATCTGCTCTGCTCGCGGAAGATGTTAGCGAAGCCGAACATCTGTATCAAGTATGAATAAACTTTTCACTCTAAAGTGGCTGCTCCGATACGCCCCATTCAACGCCTATTAGCGTTGTCGTTTTGTTGTGAACAAGCGGAAATTTTTTTTGCTCGGAAGCTTGCAGACCCGGTCGGCTAATCTGCCGTAAACTGGTACAATGTTTCGTCTTCCGAATACGAAAATGCCACTGCATATTGGAAATGGCAAGATTCTCTTGCCTTCTTCCCATCATCATCGCTGACTTGTGTGTGTTTTCGGCAAATCTGTTTACCGTTTTACACCGTGCGATACGGCGCTATTTTCCGACGATGGCGATGATGAAAGGCGTCCTGACGGATGACAGCTGCTGTGACGCGGCAGTCAAATTGTTTATCCGCAATGTGAGGACCTTGTCATTCGGCAGAGTTTTTGATCGACTCAGACGCGTTCAGAAAGGAAACTGTAATCCGATATTCGAAGTAGTGCTGGACAGAAGAATTTGATATAGTCATCTTACCAAGCGTGTCTCGTCGTCGATAAATTTCGTAAAAAAATTTAGCTTATTTAACCATTTCACATACATTTCAATAGGGCAGCTTTATTTGTGCCATTTGAACAAGCTTATCTTGTTCAAAAGCATCCAAAACAATCATAAATAAAACGACGAATTTCAGAAAAAAAAACAGTAGAAAAGACGAAACCTCCACCATTGTGGGTTTTGGAACAAAACCATGCAAACACCACAACAATATGTATATTAGAATAGTCAAACAAAACAGCACCAGAGATAAAACAAACCGGTAGAAATTCGTCATCATCAAAGCAAACCACCTTGAACGTCACTGCAAAAAGTGACTGTGCTTCAAGGAACTGCCACTCTTGAAAAGATAATTAAATGCAAGTTGTCATTTTTGCCGGGCACCACTTTTCGTTTATGATAATGACGATGATGAAGACAACGTCGACAGCGGCGGGCCGGCCTCGAGCAGCCCAAAACCACCCCGATGTTTTTTTGTGTTTTGGTTCCCTATTTGTTCAGTTAATATTTTTTCGCTCTCTGTCTCACCCGACAAACCACTCTGGGAGCCCGCTGGCTGGCGGCGGCTCGCTACGGTTCAAATTGAATTTAGCAGAAGTTTTCACAAGTTTTTATTCAATTTCGGCTTTGGTAGCTCTTAACCGAATGAAAAAGTAAATTAAATTGAGTGCGTTTTTATCGCGTCTTTTGGCTCGTGACCGAGCCAATTGTAAGTGCATGAAGATAATAGACTTTACACTGATTCCGATGTCGTCCGGATTATTGCGGGCCCAGAAGAAGGAACCAGCGTAGCTTCCTGGAAGAAAGTTTTTCTTACTTTCTAGTTGCTTCGCAACAGGTCTATTTGTAGAATTATCACGGAGACCTCGACGACACGAGATGGCAGAGGACAAATTCCAGAACATTGCATCACGAGCATTTCAAATTTTATATAATGCAGTAACTTGCGCAGCACATAAAATTCAAACTGAAGAATGGATTGAGGCGTCTTCGCTTGAAGAACAGTTCCAATTTTCATTTGAAAAATGTTTAAGATAAAATTTTAGAGTGCAAGCAATATTTTCAATTGAGTTAGAGAGAATAGAGCAATCTCTAAGAAAATTCTAATGCCTCGAAAGAAATGGAAAATTTTCGACGTTAGTAACCCCTTCGAGTGCCATTCCGAAATATCAAAAATAGAGTGAAACGACAGTATGAAATGTTTCAAATGCTTGCAACTATGTTTTCCCTGAACGAATTTTAATCATTGATATCTCATTGGATAGAGAACAAGTTTCTCTAGTTTATGAAATAAATTTTTGGAACATTTTTTTATAGTAAAGAAGGTAAAACTCATAGTCAATTTGGTTATAGTTCAACCAATCGCATGCCCGCAATCATGCAATCCAAGCACTTCCCCAGCACAGTCGACACTAAAGTGTACAAACGGTTTGAATTTGTAAACGATTTGTTGTTGTTGCTTTGTTCGCCCGAGTGCACAACGACACACCCATCGAAGGTATAACTGTCGTTATTCACATATAAAAGCTGACATGCAACAATTTAGTCTTCATTTTAGTCACTGTAGCAAAAGGACGATTTACTAAAAACCAGATCGGCCAGCAGCAAGCAGACTTGCCGTGGCGCAACAGGAGACAATTTTATGTTTGTATGTTTTTTTTTGCAACACACGCTCATTTGATTGCAGCATTCCGTAGTGGACGCGCCTTGTTTTTTTGTGCATCAAAATTATTCAATTAAATTAGAGTAGTTATTTACTCAAAGTAATAAAAACTTTAAAATCTCTCTTTTCCTCTTACTGTCATTTTTTGACCGGAGACGGTAAAAGCAACGATCGAAAATGTTTAAATACCTGAATTTTCTCGTCTCTTTCTTGATACTGTGTTAATATTGTCTCAATATTGTTGTCCCAGTGTACTTGCCTAGCTCTCCTGGTAACAGCGATAGTACGATTGCGATTATTTGTGGCCCGCTTGTGTCCTCGATGCCATCTTAATGACGAGTTTGTTGACGGTTGAACAGTTGACGGAAAAACTAATCAACTTCGCTTGCAACGTTCGTCTTTATACCTAAAAACACAACGAGCAGCGTAGCCAAACTTTTTTTACTTTCTTACATAATACCGTATTCGTGGCCCCGCCCACTTGTCGTGTTAGTCCTCTCGATATGTATTCGAGACAATCGCACGAGATTATTTTGACTGACTTTCGTGCAATTCGGGTGTATATTTTAAAACGTAGAAGAATACGCAGAGCCAATCGTAAACCTGCTAACGTCATGGCCAGTATCCGTGAATGATGCGGAATAGTACTTCTATCCAGCGTCACTGATTTACCAGAGAAATATTCTTCCGAATATCCAAGCTGTTATGCTTTCGAAGAAAACAGGCTATTCAGCTTTGTAGAAAATTAATCCAACTGTCCTTTTAGGGACGATCTCTTGCTTTCAATTGAAGCAGTTAATGAGTTTTTCACATCTCAGTACAAAATATTACTGCAAAAGCAAAAATCAATTTATTTCTTGAGTTGGCGATACTCAAAGAGTCAATTGAAAGTATCGTTGTAGACGATAGATTTTGGATTTAATTGTAAAAATTTGCCTGTTCTGCTCTTTTGTCGTCCATCCTACATATTCATATTGTCATAAATATTTGGTTTTCTTCGTCAATGGAAAAAGAAAAATGAAAACTTTTGTTCGAATAAATTTGAATAAATCATATAACATTGTACTGTTGTTACACCATTAGTCTCGTATTCACGGAGGCAGCAATTTTTATAAAACTATCAGTTTCACAAAATAAAGTTCCAATTTTGATATTCTCTTAATTGTTAGCTTTAATTTGGATAAAATTGTTCACAGATATTCTTATGAGCTAAAGATGCTAAACATTGATGATTGTTGGATCGTATATAAATGAAAAAAAAAGTAAAAATTTCCAAGGGAATTTCATTCTATCTGAGTCTAAATTGTTTGTTTAATTCATGTAATGTCTCCAGCAAAGGTGTAGATCGTATTTGTGCCGTTCCAGAAAAAATATACATCGTGAAAAAATTTATTCTTGAAAAGGCAGTTGGAAAAGTATTTTTGAAAATTAATATCTCGAAAAAATCCACTTTTTGAAGATCTGAACTTGTTTACAAAAAGTTCACTATGCAAGCTAAACACACTTTATAGTGCGTGTTTTTTTTTTTTTTAAGTGCAAAATTATTATCTACAACTTTACCGAAGCCATTATACAAATCAAGCAAATAGTTCAAACGCTAGAAGTATATTTGTCATTAATAGACAATCGGCACAGGAGATAATCCCGAAGTTCGATTTATGACAACACAAAATCCGGGACACTAAGTTTGAGGACTTCTCCTACGCCGAATATCAATTAATGATAATAAATATTTCTAATGTATGAACCGCTTATTCTATCGGCAAACAACAATTTTGTCAATTTTCTCATTAAAAAAAATACACTGAAAAAAAACTGCAAAAAATCTTGTTTTTTTTTTTAAATTATAGCTTTTTTAGTTTTTACTTTTTCGCGTTCAGACATTTAGGTCTTTGAAGTTTTTTGAGATGTTCAATTTGTAATAATTTTTTTTTGCAAGAACTTTTTTTCTTTCAGTATACATTTCTTCTGGAGTGACCAGAATAATACTTACAACTTTGCTGAAAACATTACAAAATTCAAACAAACCATTTTGGCTCAGATAGAAAAAAAAGATTTTTTGTTTGAAGATTGAATCTTTTTTTCTGATTTCTGCATGATCAAACAACCATCAGTTTTTTATATATTAAATTTTTTTTTTGAGATGATTAATTTTCAATATTCTTTCTCAAAACAACATTTTTTTCGCGGTATATTTTTTTATATTTGTATATTTTTTGTATATTTTTTTATATTTTTTCCAGAAGGATTTTGACCTTCTTCATCTATAACTTTGCTGGAAATCAGACTGATCTAACAAACCGTTCTTGCTCAAAAATATTTGTAGTCTTCAATACGTTTTTTAAAATAAGTCCTTTTCGAAAATGAGTAGTGATTCGAAAACAAAACTAATAGCACGAAATGACGTCTATAGCTTATAAAAACTTCTGAGCAAAGATTCAGCCAGAGCAAAATTGTCTATTGAAAACGTTGACCAATGTTACTTGTAATTGGTCTATAAGTAATTTTTTCAGATTCATGACTAATTTTTGAGACGGGTTTATGTAACAATGACAATGGTTCAGAAACAAAATTTAGGGGAAATTTGGGTCTAGAGCTCTATGACAATATTTTAGAGAAAAACTTTTTTTCTACAAAATTGTTACATATGATAAAGCGCTTACTGAAAAAATATTAAAAATTGAGGTGGCCCAAATTTTCGATAAAATCAGGAATCTAATTTTTTTATCTTTGTAGATGGAAGAAAAAGTTGTTATACAATGTTATAGCTCCCTTAAGTTGAAGTTACTTTGCAAAACGAAATCTTTTTCTATCTTTAAAAAATATCCTATTTATGTTGAAAAAACACATTTTTTGCTCTAACCTCTTTGTTTCAATTTCCACCTTCAAACTGTTTTTGAACGAGCATTTGAAAATTTGAAAATTTGAAACTTTTACAGCATTTGAAAAGCATCAATTTGACATCATGAATATCTCGATTCTACTCGAAGTGATAAATGATTTTCATCAAAAATATGCGTTTTTCCTTTGTTTGTCAGTCTTTTTGAAGCAAACATAAAAAAAAACATTTGAAGGGCACATTTGACTCTATATATGGATTTTTTTTGTTGAAAATATGATATCTTCCATATTTTAGTAAATTATATTAAAAACATGACAAAAAAAAAAAAAAATTTATATATATATATATATATATATATATATATATATATATATATATATATATATATATATATATATATATATATATATATATATATATATATATATATATATATATATATATATATATATATATATATATATATATATTATGTAAGAGAAAGCACACAGATTTGTTTTTTGGCAAGTTTTCCGAAAACTAGAAGTAATTAATTTGATCCAAAAAGATCGAAAATCAATCAACTGGTTCAAAACGGATGAATTTTTGAAAATAAAATACATCGAATAAAGCCGTTTTATATGGTCACCCTATTCCGTACTAGTCGCCCTAACGACCCAACGAAAAAATACGGATTTTATTATTTTCCCTGCGAGTTTGAGCCGGTAACCGCAAGTCAGTCCCATCTGTAATTTTGTCGATTTTATGTTAGCATCGGAGTTTGGCCCATCTTTGTGTGTATTTCCATATGTATCGATAAAAATAGTGGTTTAGGAAAAGTAACCGCAAGTCAGTCCCAGAGGAAAAATAATCGAAAGTCAGTCCCATTTTACAATAGAATGGACTCGCCATCCATTTAATAGAGAAGAAAAAAGAAGTTGGATATGACTGTTTATATGAAAACAAGTTACTAGATTCAATTATTGGGATTATTGTATGGTGGTTAATTTATGTGCAGCAATTTCCTGCTAATACTAGTCCAAATCCACTTCTTAAACTGTTCAATAAGGGTTTCTATAACATGTCTCTCTCGTTTTTTTTCCCGGTTAGAGTGAATTTTCAGAAACACCCTCTTTTTCTTCTGATATGTAAAAAGGTTTCGTTTAAAAAGAATTTTGTTATATTTTTCAAAACAGTTCTTGGTAATGTGACAGACTTGCGTTGACTTTTCTCTTTGGCGTAGGATTTTATCATAAAATCGATGATTTCAGTGGTTTATGCAACGTAATTTGTGCAAACTATATTTAGGCATGAATATCGTCAAAATAATTCGTCTTGAATAGGTGACAACTGAGCCTGAATAAAATATCTTTCGAAGCTGTTTTCTCAATTTCATATTTTTACAGATGGAACTGACTTGCGGTTACCGGCAGTGAAGCACTTTGCGTGACTAACACCGAAATTGGGTGACCCTAAAAAAACAACTCTATTCGATGTATTATTGTATGTTGTTCTGATTGTATTCTAGTAAAAAACGCGTTAATTAACAAATCGCTTTAAAAACCCGCATTAGTTCGAAAATCCGCGAAAAAAAACCGTGTTATTCTAAAATTCTTGTAAAAAACCTCGTACAAAAATTTGGGTGAAAAACCCTGACTGTAGTAGTTATTGAAACTATTCATCTAGAAATTATTCTTTGACAATCTGAAAAAATGGAGTTGATCTAATTTATTGAATTGAAACACTACTGAATGTCTCAATTGCTCGAGTTGCTAAATAGCTACATAGTTGCTCTCATTCATCATTCCTACAGATTGTGCAAGATATGTCAAAAAAACAATACATCAGACGTTTTAAGTGCGGCAACTGTCAGTTCATTACCTCAACACAATCTTTCATTGTAGCAGACTGACGCACGCCGTTCGTTGGAGTTCTTCAACAGAACACACACAATTTTATTCGACATATAAAAAACCATCAGAGCAAAGCTTTTTAATGGTGTGATCTCCTGTGTTAATCTGTCAAATAAAAACGCAGTCCGCTCGTGTCATAATTTGGTCAATTGATTTTCCCTGACCTATTGCTAATGGCTCGTTACAGCAGAGACGACGATGGTTGTACGATTCTCTAGTCAGTCTTTCGAAATGCATGGCAGCTAAAGTGTTCAACCGTCAAGAGAAAGACTACAGGTTTACTAGCAATTTTACAGATAAAACATGGGTCGTTACTACTTTTACGACTTTTTGTATGTTTTCAATCAGTGAGTGAGACGAGTAGGAACAATCCATCATGCGAAAGGTCTCGCCGGTTCAACAAGCCAACCTGTTTGCTTTCTTCCGTAGCAAACCGTACGCGTACGAAAAGAGGCGGATTGTAATGAAAGTGTTTTATCCACTTTGCTCTTCGGCTTCGGTTTGGAGGCTGGTTTCGGTATATAGATTGGGTTTTATTGGCTATAAATGATTAGCCAATCAACTTAATCCATTTTCTATTTGCCTTACCACACGCGGCCGGTTCACCTTTCCACAGCCACATCCTTGAGTTTAAAAATAAACCGCTCAGGGGGGTGAATTGTTGCGTATAGCCACCCTCCCGAGTTCATCAGCTTGACTCCTGTACTTGAAATGGTTAATTGGGTTCAAAAGCATTCCATTTTTTTCGCGGCGTCGAATTTCCACAGGCGATAGAACCTGCCAAATCCAATTCAAGGCTGGCGAAAAGTTTTCCGTTCGTTCCTAGACGATGAACTTTTCAACGTAGGCGTTTATGCGTGTGTGTCTTTGAAATATTCCATAAACAGATAGACGCATGGGACCAAGCGCAGAATTGCGTTAATGCCTACACTTTTGAGAACATTCGAACGGACATTTGGTATCTATTTAAATCTTTCTGCAGATAAGATTTTTATTTCTAGTATCAAGAGTTATAGTTATACAATCGTTTTCTTCCAATCCTCAGGTTAGAAAATGGATCGGTGTTTTATGGGCGATACAGTTTGTGCCACTTCTCCGGACAAACATAGGAGATTCAAAGTCCATTTTTGAGCCAAAAAATGATATTATTTCTTGGCAAGCAGGTGTTGAAACAATTATTATTATAGTCAAAATTACGCTCGGTCTGGTTATCTTCCAACCACGCACCAATGACGACTTGGTAGCGTCACTTAGAAATTTGACTTGCTTCCTAACTTTCTTTTGTCCCCGTGCGCCCCGGGAAATTAGAACACGTTTGTCATCAAAATCGTTACGCAGAATGCCATTTTATCTCGCGTGCTTCGGTTAATGTTTTTGTGCTCAAGTGTGTATGGCGCATTACGCCACCAATGGCGTTTCAGATGAACTGGAGTTTGGTTGAGAGAAAATGCACTTGGAGCTTTGCCATTGCAATCCAGTGCAGCCAGCGCCTTCTTCGTTAAGGTCACTCTCCTAGCACGGATGATAGGATTTCACTAATGAAATTGAACACTTTATAGTTATGAATAGTCGACGTCTCTTGGTAGCTGAGAAACCCGTATGAAGAATATGATGGTAGTACTGCTGGATCCGAAGCAGGACGCCACCAAGCACACCAAGCTTATTTAGCATGTTTCCGTATTTTTTCCGCTTTGTGTATTATTATATGTTTTGTAGAGTAAGTGCCATCAGGGCTGGAAAACTCGACCCGCATCACGTTGATGTACTCTTTCAACGCCGAGGCCATCTCGGGTGCTGCTTCTTTGCTTCCGAACTCTTTCCGTACGGGTGATGCTGCGCTGGGAACAGCCACCAAGCTTGTTTTTGGCTTTGCAGGAGCAGCTTCTTCTGCTGGTCCCTCACCGGGGAGATATGAGGATATTCGAATCACGAACGCGATTGCTATTAATAAAACATTTGAAGCCACTAGCTTGGCTCGCTGCTCGATGCTTCCTTAGGGTAGAGAATATAGGAGCACTTTTTGCATGAATGACAAATAAACAATCTGCTTATGAGAAAAACGGCAGATTCACGTCGCATTCTGTATGCGCTGGCATTTATGTATATAAACGGAAAATAGGATTTTTGGAAGCTAGGAAAAATCTGAACCGAGCGAAAATTTCCACTACATGGTACAGAGCAGCGGTTCTCAACCTTTTTTTGTCCGCGTACTCCTGACGATATTTTTCATATCGATTGTACCCCCTGGCTTGGAATGTTCTCGCATATTGGAGAGAGTACTGGTAACGGGTGACAACTAAAAATATGGAATTTTTTGGGGGCTCTTTTACTCCACAACAACGCTTAGAGAGAAATGAAAATATGTATATAAAAGCTCTATCTTTCCTCTTTATGTCAGTATTTTGTGTTTTGTTTATACATGCTCAATTCGGTTCAAAATGGCGTCCAAACAAGGAGCATTCCGCAAGTGCATTGTACGGTTCGGTATGAACTGCAAAACAATTCTGACAAGAGGTGAGTAAACCATTTTGAAAGCGAAAATTTTCCGGTTTCTTTTGTTTATGGTTTCCTGCAAACCTCAACAATAATCCGCCAGGGAGAAAGCTGAAAACCAGCCTGCGTAGTGAACAGGCTTTTCCCTTTTTGTCAAATCATGGTTCAAGCCTAGTGGTTTGGCTATCAATTGAAATTTATACCAAAACCATTATGATTCCATTTATTTTAAAACATCATACAGACGAATTGGGTATGTGATTTAGTCAGAAAAAATATCATCACAGTACGTCAAAAACACCAACGTTCCTAAGCAACCACTCGACTCCATTTGTACCCCAAATACGCAACCTAACAAATCATCCCCAGTGTCGTTCAATCGAAGATTTCCTTGGGATTTTGAGTTTCTTTGGTGCAAAAATAACTAGAAATCAACGAATAGTGAACAGTTGATCGGTAAAATCAAGAGATGCATTCGAAAAGCGGACTTGAAGGCCGTACAACGCTCTTGTTTCGGCAGCAAAAGAAAATTTCGGCGGGAGGCCGGTAACGGACCTTTCTCAAATGTTCAATATTTTTTGTTAGCTCATAGTTAATGTATCTTCATGAGAATTAAATCAGTTTTTCTCTAATTTCTTCCACCTTTTTTGACAGCTGTAGAAAAAAAACCAAATTTTTAGTTGTCACCCGTTAGTTTAGTTCAGGTTTCAAAATGAACTATGGTTTGTTTGATTGCTACAGTCATGTTTCAGGAGCAAGATTGAACAACAAATGAAGTATTATAAAAAAAATTGCTTTGTGCGCCATTACTGTTTTTTCTTTCGCGTACCCCCTGAAAGCTTTCGAGTACCCCCAGGGGTACGCGTACCCCAGGTACTGCCAAGGAACGGTCAACGTTTATTTACTAAAAAAAATGACTGACACGTAAGCAGCTTATCTTTCTTGTAAAAGTATTCTACTTCAACCCTGCGGTGGTGGCTTTGCATACAACCTTCCTGTGATTTTTCGAAAAAAATGTACACTCTAATTTTTTTAAAAATTTGCCGAAGACGTCACACCGATTAAACAAACCGTTTTGGCTCTTAAAATATTTGTAGTCATCAATACCTTCCCACAATAGCATTTTTAAGTAATTGCTAAAAAATAAAACGTGTTCCAAGGAATCAAAACAATGGCACAAAATGACATCATTTGTCCATAGAAACATCTATGCAGAGTTTCAGCCAAATAAAAAAAGGTCGGATAAAATTGTTGCCCGTTTTTTGTGGAATTGAACAACTGCTCTAACATTTAACAATGGTCAAGAAACCGTATATAGAAGGAAATTTTGATCTATAGCTAGATAGCAATACAGGTCGGACTCGATTATATATAGTCTCCGATTTTTTTTTTCACTATATATAATCGAATTTTATATAGGGTATTGGCTCCATTATCGTCAGGTTTTACCTATTATCGTCAGTGGGTTTTTTCTAGTTTTTTCTATTGAGGAAGTTATTTTTATTTAGATACTTTAATTTAGGCATTTTCATTCCCTTTATTTTTGAAATAAAAAAAAAATATTAAGATTTTTATTCCAATGTTTTCCCCTTTCCACCGAGCGTTACGTAATTTATAAATTTGGTCTCAATTTAGACGGGACACTTGACTCTCTATACGGAGAAATTTTCAAAAATATGTTATTTATTTATATTTGAAAACATGACACAAACATTTAAAGAATCTTATCTATTTTGTATGACAAAGCACACAGATTTATTTTTGTAGTATTTTTCTAAAATAGAAAAAATACCTTTAATTTAATCCAAAAAGATAAAAAATCAATCAACTGTTTTAAAAGTTATGATGTTTGAAAATAAAATACAGTCAGGTCGCTTCTTACGCGGTTTTTTTACGCGGGTTGCTTTCCTCCATTACTCAAAAACGGTACAAGATATCGACCTCATTTCAATCACGTTTTCCGTTTTAGGTCACGAGTGATCATATATCACTTTTCAAAAAAATTCACAATTTTTGGAGTAAATACTCAAAATTTCAAATATTTAATTTTGGTCTCTAGATTGGCCACTATCATATTCGAACGAGGTTTTAACGTTTTAGGACGGTTTTCTTTGTTATATTTGCAACTCAAAAAAGTCGTTTTTTACGCGGGCCCATATAAATTTGGAACGCATCCCCCACGTAAAAAACGACCTTAGTGTACAGCGAATAAATCGAATAAGCCTTTCTCCTAGAAAGGTATAGCAATCACTGAAAAAACTAAAGGTATAAAAGTGCTCCTAAGGGCCAAATGTCGTATATCACTCGACTCAGTTTGACGAGCTGAGCATTTTCTGTATGTGTGTGTGTAACGCTCTCCCAATCTCACTCGGTTTTCTCAGAGATGGCTGGACCGATTTCAATGAAATTAATTGCAAATGAAACGTCTATTTGCCCCATAAGACCCTATTGAATTTTATTGTAATCGGATTTCTAGTTTAGAGGTTATGTATCAAAATGTAAAAATCACGAAATATCAATATCTTAGAAACTACGCAGCCGATTTAAATAAAATTAATTTCAAATGAACGGGCTACTTAAAAATCCCTTAACTTTTAAATTTCATAAAGATTGGACATGTGGTTCAAAAGTTATGTAAAGAAACGTATTCTCGAGACTATTTAATCTCACTCATGTTTCTCAGAGATGGCTGGACCGATTTTCATAAAATTGGTGTTAAATGGAAGGTCTAGTTGCCCCATAAGACCCTATTGATTTTTGCAATCGGACTATTACTTTGCCCGTATGTTCAAAAATGTGAAATCCAGCTATGAAAAGTAAAATATTCACAAGACTACTTAAACTCGCTCACTTTTCTCAGAGATGGTTGACCCGATTTTCACTAAATTAGTGTCAAATGAGAGGTCCAGCTGCCTCATAACATCCTATTGAATTTTACTGTAATCGAACTGTAACTTCGTCTGTAATGTATCGAAATGTGAAAATCACGAAACTTCATTATCTCAGAAACTACACAACCGATTTGAACAATATTGATATCAGATGAACGGGCTAGTTAAGGGTTAACTGATGAATTATGATTGAACAAGTGGTTTCATAATTCGGCTGCTCTATACGTTCCCATTACATTCGATTATAATCGAACTTAGGCAACCGTTATATATTCGAGTCTATAACGAGTCTATTATCTCAGAGATTACACGACTTATTTAACATAACTAGCGTCATACGACCGAGTTATCTCTTAAACTTACTAATAACTAACTTCATAATAACTTGATATGTGGTTCAAAAGTTATGGAACGAAAGGAAATTCGAAGACTATTTAAAATCAGGCTTTCGAATACACTAGCTCTTTTATCATTTTCGCCTGATGAAATAATATGCCAGAGCGATCAAGTTAGCTGATAAAAATATCGCAATCGTTCGTTGGGGAAAACTGTTTGGTGCTCAATGTCCTAATGTGCTGTTTCGCAGTATTAATACTAGGTTCGCTATTATATATGTGCTCTTTTTGAACGGAGGTAGGAAGCATCGATCAGAGTAACATTTGATAACAATTTGTGCCGATCGGCTGGATAGACTCTGCTCACAAGTGTGTAGTGTCATTTTTTGCTCTGCCAGCTACTGTGCTAACCACGATGCAATGTAATCTGGTTTTGTAATTTCGCGTTGACGGCGTTTCTACATATTTGTTTAGTTTTGCCAAGCAAACAAGAAAGAAGTAAATATTTTTGTTCATCACGCACATTTTGATAACAACATATTAAGTTCGCGTAGATGCGAACAGCCTTTGAAATCTCTTTTAACACCGTCAACGCGAAACGCTATAATATCAATCTTTACTAGTAGCCAAGCTATGCCAGCTGCAATATTTAGGCAAAGCAAACGAGATCCTACAACACCCCAGAGCAATTTCATTTTGTAAAGGATTCGTTCGGAATCACAATTAGATTTTAAACTTTTACTCCGTCGAAAACTGAGCAGCTAAAATCTGTGCTCACTCAATCGGAGATGTGTAAGTTATTGTTTTTTCTGTGCACCATGAATCACAGTGCCCTTTTTTGCATTGCGTTTATAAAAGTTCGTGGTTGTGAGAATAGCTACCTTTGATTAGTTTTTTCTGAAGAGCTGTATCAAATTAAGCAAAATTATGAGTTGCATGCATATGCAACACGTGTTTACTGCCTACTGGTATCAAGAGCAATATTTTACATCTACACATTCCAACGAAGAGGAGTATTCAGAAGCCTGTTTAAAACTATACCTGCTTTGATCAATATACGTGGCCTCAACATAATTTAAATGTGGTTTCGTACTATTTGAACGTTCCCGGTATCGCTCGTGATGAAATTGTTCGAAATTAAAAGTCATTTCCTTTATTTCGCTATTTCTTAAGCACTAACATTACGTCAAATTTCATGTTTTATACTTCAACTACAACATCAATATTTTAGAACCCAAAGAGTGAATATAGGGTAGGAAAGGGCTTAAGCCGTGGCGCCTATTATAATCAGTCGAAGAAAGCAGGCTTTAAACTCCTGAATATTGATCAATATCGACAATTTCAAGGATGGAAACGAAAACTTTGATTGTCTAGCTGTCTTACGAATATAAGAATTACCGTTAATCACAAAGAAATCACACAAAAATCACCATTCGAAACAAATCGACCTATATTGCAGCCATTCAGGAGCCACTTCCGGGGCTGAAAAAAAACGCCTGCAAAACAGATGGAAACTGCTTATCGGGGTGATTGGAATAGTGTCCCTCGATTGGTAATTTTAATTGATTATTGTTAAAGTTTGCTAATTTAGTTTTATAATATGAAAACAATTTCTGACAGAGAAAAAGATAGAGAACACATTGATATATTCCTGTTTGAATTTCACCCAACACATTTCGAGTATTTCGTCTCAATACACAGGCGGTTCCTAAAGCTGCTGAGAATATGTTCCCTACCGTGGAATGGGGTGAAATTGATCAGTGGTGTGAAATTGACCACCTGGAAATTCGTGATAAAAAATACTAATCAAAAAATATTGCTCTTACAACACTAGGCAATGTTAACGTGTCCTTAAACGCCACTTTTGCATGATTCACATACCTGTCAAAGTTAACCCTTGCATGCCCGGTGTAATTTTTCATATTTTAGAAAAATTCTTCTAACTCAGTCAATACTCAATCAAATTTGATCAAACAAGTTTCCAAATAATAAAAAAAGTATTGAATTTACTTTGAGTAATCTTAGTTAAGGGTTAATTACGTTAAATTTGGAGAAGTGAGTAAAGCTTGATAAAAGCTCAAAAATGTAATTTTCAACAATGATCATTCCATACCATTAAAGAAATACTGATGAAATCGCAGGAAACCACGAAGATTTTAATTTCAGAACTAGTTTTTGAGCTTTTGCAACAAACCGAATTGAAATCGGTCTAACGACGATCAAATAAGAGCAAATTTAGCAACAAGCAGCTCGTGAACCAGAATAAACAAATTTTAACCTGAAATATCGTTATTTTCGTTTCCGAACTAACTGTAAATGATATTTTCCAGCACAGAAATCATCATTTATCTTGAACATATCGAAAAAAATCACAATGCCAAAAGAATGTATGGAATTCAATGGTGATCAATTTCACCCCAATTTACCTAATAGTACCTTATAGAATTATCGAATTTATTTCATGAAGTAGACAATAGAAATTTCACCAATTGCCATAGGGGTTTACTGGAGCACATACCAGTACTTGTTTTAAAATTATACTATTTCGAGCAAAATGTACATGAAGCTAGTTAATTGGAAACTGTTTTGAAAATTTATCAATTTCACCCCATTCCATGGTACTCTACTTTTATTGGATTGAAACGTCCATGTAAATCTATTTTTTCAAATAATAAGTTTGAATGAGAAAGGCTAGGTGGATTAATTTAGGTTTTTGGGATTACCATTCCTTAAAGCTGGTTGCCCTAACGACCAAAGACCAAGAGATATGTTTTATGTTTGCCCTAAAGAAAACGGCAAACAAATAAGTAAGCCATATTTTTTGAAGGAAAACTTTAATAACATTAAGTAGAATTAAGATATTCACGATGCCAGAATTGCAACTTGTTTCTCCTTAAAAGCGCTAAAAGTCGATCAATCACAATTTCAATGTGTAAGTTTAAGTAACAAAGTTAGAGCGAAAAATGTGTTTTTTGAATCTATCGGTTATTTTCAAAGTTAGAGAAAAACTTTTTTCTGTAAAGTTACTTAAAATCACGGATCTACAACATTGTAGCACAACTTTTTCTTCTATCTGCAAAGATAAAAACGTTAGATTCCTGATTTCATCGAAAATTTGAGTCACCATTATTTACGATAATTTTTAAATAGGTGCTTTATTGTATGTAAAAACTTTGTGGAGAAAAGTTTTTCTCTAAAATATCGCTATCGAGCTCCCGATCCAAATTTTCCCCCAAGTATGATTTCTGGACCATTGTGCACTGGTGGGCAAAGCGACGCACTTGCTTGAAGAGAGCAACAGATCGTGTGTATCTGAAGAGCTTGCAAACAAAACACCGCCGTGAACTCTGAGTATCTATCCAGAGAGCTTTCTCATACGAACAATACGCACAATAACTACACAACAGAGCTCACAGCAGTGCTTTTACTCTGTGTCTCTTAAGCATATATAAAATAAGGGAAGCATCTAGGTAGGAGAGCAGATTGCGTTGTTTGCTTTGTACCTTGAAACTGAAGAAAAATCCAGTTGCTTTTCGAATGCCTTTGAATTTATCTCAGCGCGAACTTCTGAGAATTCTCACTACAGTGATTAACCACTTTTGTTCTACTCAGCTGTGGTGTGAGCAGCAAGTGAATTATTTTTTTCTGCGAGCGGCAGAAACACAGCACAAAGCAGAAAAAAGAAGTATGGTGCAGTAAATTACTGGAAATTTTCTCGACTCAGCACAGGGGCACGGTGTTATGTTTAATTCATGCAATGTTGCCAGATTTTGTTTCATAGTACATATGTTTCAAAATTGATCAAATCAATTCGAAATACTGTCTCATATTTGCCCTTGCTTGCATTGAAAACTAATCTGAACCAATCAACAGTCAAATGATTCAGCTACCGTTGCTGATTTTTTATCATAATTTCCACCTTGATAGCAAATCCAACTACTCAAAATTCTACACACACTCTGCCACAAATCGGCTTTCGAGGTCAATTACTTGCCACCCATGCTTTGATTCTTGCTCGATAAGCTACTGTTTGACGGTGGTATTTGTTTATGCCTGTACTGTCTACTAATCAACAAATAAGAACCAACAATTTCATATCGATGTAATGCAGTAGCAGTAATCGTCGAACCTGGAGATTTCCGGCTCAACGGCGGTGGCAGTGCTACGGACGCCGGTAATCCCTTCTGAAAGAGATCCAATGGAATCCTTGTGCCTAGGGCAATAACAGTTGTCATTTCGTACCTAGCCTAGCAATTCCAATCCCAAGCCGGTATCGGTTGTTACAATCCAATAAATTACATCTGTAGAATCCAAGCCGACCGAATAATTCTTGTCGAGTTCGTGCCGAACAAAACTAGACAAATGCAACCCAAAGAACCGATGATTGTTGTTATTGTGGTTGCGGTTCCACTGCTGCTGCAGCCTGTTTGTGGCATTGCCCACAGAGAGGAGATCCAATCGTGGATGTTTAATTTTTCGTAATTAGGTGTCATATCCGGAGATGCCTGACTCGGCCAAAGCTAGCCGCAATAACTGCTGCAAGGATACCAAATATCTGTGGCTAGCCTCAGCCTAAATGCGAAGAGCAGAAAGTGTGGACTAACGGGAGATAGTCAATTAACTCGGTTCGATATTTGATACTTATCGTTGCCGGCCGCACAGGATGGGAAGGAGAGGCAAGTGCTTGTGTTGTCCGATAGGCAGTCAAGGCCCATGTAATAACCTTTTGGCTTTCTGCCGGTGCAGTGCAGTTTCCTGGATGATGCAATTTTGCTATTACTTCAAGTGTTAGATAACGCGTGCAGTTGTTGGCCACGGCCGCGCGGTCGCAGAGTAATTAAAATTTATGACCGTTCAATTCTACCAGCACGAGGCACGTTTTCCGAACGATGAACCCAAAGTTTACTGCCTTTGGCAGTTCATGCGTCGAATATTGTTTTCAGTAGTGCCCCGTTGCATATGCAAATTAGCGGCCAAGTTCGAGGTTTTAGCGGGCAACTTTGGGGTAACTCTATAGAAGGGCCCACCTGAGGCGGGTTAATCTTTCTACAGTGTGGCGTCCCAGGCAAGTAATCGTTTCAATTTTTAATTAAGGATTAGCAAAATTGGTTGATTTTGAAATTGCGGGCTCAGAACTATAAGCACGGTTGCAAAATTATATGTCTCTAAGTGTAACGATTGAATTCGATAGTTCATTAATTTTGATGTGCTTAGGAACGTAATTGCCTTACTTTCGGCTGTGATTGAACCTAGATAAACGTCTAACCCGACAATTACCTTTGATACCTTTGATGTGACATTAAGAGCGAGCTGGTCTTTTTTCAACCGTTCTTGTTTACGCGGTTATGAATTACGGGGATTTGCCATTACCTCACTGTCACAACAAATTAGACCGTTTCAACAATGATTTCCTGCAAATCCTAAGCCAGTCGGTCACAGCTCGATCAATATTCATTTTATTTCCACCGTATAACAAAATCCAACGCAAATAAACCGACCACCGCCCGGCACGTTTCAATAACTCATACATCACACCACGCGCCATCCATTCCGTCCCACTCGCCACTCTATCGCTCCGCCTATTTTACACGCAGTGCAACAATGTATCCAGCAAACAGAAAGCGTCGACCGTCTCCCCCTCGTAACTAAATTTGCTGGCAGAACGATTTGCGATGAAGCAAAGCGCGCGCAACGTTCGTTGGCAGAAGCCAACAACAGTGCGAGAAGCCACTACTACTGACACCGCAACCGCCTTCACCACCCATTTTTTGCGGGAAGGGAAAGTTCATTGTTCCAGCCGGCTTCGGGTGTAAATTTTGTATATTTAGCAGGAGTCCTCCCGGGTCGACGACAATCGGTGAATAGAGTTCGCCCTAATTAATGTCTTCGTCGCGCCTGTTCTGAACTGCCGCTGGAAACAGCTGTCTGCGCGGTAGTTCCCGCATGACTGGGAGTCATCGTGCGGCACGTCACTCGGGGGCGGGAGATGTGGGAACGGAAACGTAAATCAGTCCTCGGACCGAACGTACCAAATAAACTCCCCCCGTTATTGAACTTTCAGTTAGTACAGAGTAACGACCGCCTGCACGAACGGTGGGGAGGAACAGCGCCGAGCTATGGGAAGGGCAATTTATGACAACTTTAAGCAGCTGTCAGTGAACGCGATAATACCGATAGTGGTTTACTGTTGTTTCATAGCGCAAGTTCAAGGTCGGATTTTTTGTTCACGATATGTGATAGTTTTTTTATCTTGCGGCTTCTACAAACAATAACCCACAATTAAGCTGAGGAGAGCTATAAATTATGTTTTCAAGAGTAACATGTTTGTTCCAAATAGAATTCTACTATGTGTGAAGGGTGATAAAGTTGAGAATCAAGATAGCTTGCTTTTAAATATATCAATCTTTTCAAGGGGCCAGATTTTTAACTTTTGACCCTCCTTCCCTTCCGAGAAAAAAGCGCCATATAAACACTTTTTGCCTTTCTCCTAGAAAGGTATAGCAATCACTGGCAAAACCGAAGGTATAAAAGTGCTCCAAAGGGCCGACTCACTCGACTCAGTTCAACGAGCTGAGCATTTTCTGTATGTGTGTGTGTCGATGTGCAACTTTTCAATCTCACTCGATTTTCATAAAATTATTCTCAAATGAAAGGTCTAGTTGCCCCATAAAACCCTGTTACATTTTATTGTAATCGGATTTATAGTATAGTATGATATTTAACAAAATGTGAACATAACGAAGGTTCATTATCTCAAAAACTATACAACCGATTTTAAAATGAACGGGCTGACTACCTAAAAACCCTCGACTTTTAAATTTTATGAAGATTGGACATGTGGTTCAAAAGTTATGGGAAGAAACGTGTTCTGAAGACTCTTTAATCTCACTCATGTTTCTCAGAGATGGCTGGACCGATTTTCATAAAATCAGTGTCATATGGAATGTCTAGTTGCCCCATAAAACCCTATTGATTTGTTTTGAAATCGGATTCTTACTTTGCCTGTTATGTTAAAAAAAAAGTGAAAACCAGCTTTGAAAAGAAACATATTCCAAATGCTACTAGAATTCACTCACTATTCTCAGAGATGACTGAACCGATTTCCACAAAACTAGTGTCAAATGAAAGGCCTAGTTGCCTCATAACACCCAATTGAATTTTATTGTAATCGGACTGTAACTTCGTCTGTAATGTATCAAAATGTGAAAATCACAAAACTTCATTATCTCAGAAACTACACAACCGATTTGAACAATACTGATATCAGATGAACGCTAGATGAATTTCGTCAAAAATTGTGAAAAGGAAGTCATATTCAAAATAGAAAAAAAAAATCTTACTATAAATAATCGAATCTAGAATGATATTTTATCGAATGATATATAATCGAGTCTATATAAAATCAGAGGCGTCTCGTCCACCTGTTCAACCTGTTCATAGGACAGGTAGACAATCTCAGAAAAAAGTGATTTTTTCACATTTGTAGAGTGGATGAAAAATCATCGGAGTAATTTATTTGTAATTTCAATGTTATCCCGAACATCCTTATTTTATTTTCTACATAGTGGAAATGTATGCACCGTGAAGAATGTAACCTGATGGGCTACATTTCAGACTACGCCATACAACTCACACGCAACGCAACCCACACGCAATAATGACTACCGTTTGTTCAGACCTTCCACCTGAACTAACCGTCGTTCAACACTTCTCTGCACCTTCAAGTGCGGCAGGGTAGACGCAGTCATTTATGCTCACCACTACTAATGCGACGCCTCGCGTAAAAATGACATTTTTGGTTCAAGCTTTCTGCTGAACAAAACCGATGTCAGCGAGAGAAAACATTCATTACACACCACCTCTCTTTAGTGTCTGGTAATCTGTTTCGTTATGCCTTTCTGTTTCTTCTCTCGACGTCATTAAAATTTGAGAGAGACCACGTGGCCGCGAGAGTTCGCAGATCCATATTCAGAGCTTTCGTAGTGCAAATGAAAAACGAGCAAATTCATTTATTATTTCTGTCAATGTGGTGGAATTCTTCCGTCGATGTATAGTTTCATTCAAACCTCTACACCCATTTTGTTCATCCGAAAACTTGAACGTTTGTCTTCTTACGCGCTGCTTTCTTTTTAGTTTAAAATTTCAACATCGTCAAAAGAAACGCTTTAGCATTGAACAAAGATAGGTTTTTTACTCATGCGAAAATCATCATGCGAATTATCGTTGGAAAAAACCTGAATGATACTGACATTGCATATCACAACGCCATCCGTCGAGCGAACTTTTCTAGTTCTTCGACGGATCCAGAGTTATTTACGACTAAAACCGATCATTGAGAATCATGATGTGATAAATGTGGATAAAGATTTCCTCTATGAAATGATGCAGATATCATTATTATACGAGAAAATTATCGGAAAACTCGCGGTCATAATAGACCGTAGAATTTCTTTGCCATATAGATAAATGTAGAGAGATAGAAATTTTCGAAACTGTTATCACGATACTGTTCATTCTGTGCCGAACACGCATCAGTACTGGACGTGTTTGGTGATCGGTCCGATAGAGTATAAAACAAAAGACGTGTGAACAAGTGTTGGCATTGTTTGCCTGGTCGAGTGAAATAAATCCGGGTTCAAGGTCGTTCCTTTGTGCAACTGTTTCGCATCGTGACTGCCAGCTGGTGCGTAAGCCGATTTGGCTGCTGGCTGGATTGTGCTACAGCAGTGGACGAGACACAAACGAGGAAAAAGAAGAAGCCATCAGTGTCAGCAAGTCGTATCGCTGTGTGGAGTGATCTCACACCTGGCTCGCTGCTGGTGGCTGTTTGGTGCTGCTGTATTGGTGCTGCTGGCTGTAACGGCTGCTACTTCGAACGATCGGACAACCAACCTTACTGGAAGGGAGAAATAAAAAGGTACGTGTTCTTGTCAGCGCTAGTGCGCTAAACATAGCGCGATGGATGTAGATCCCTCGCCTCCCGCGCCACCATCCCCGAACCCCTCTGACCCTGACCCTTCTGTTACCCCCTCCCCTGTTCATTCTTCAGTCCCCCCTCGCCCCAGGCTTTACCCAGACGGAGCCCAGGGCAGCTATACTGTCTATTTTCGGCCAAAGGCGGGACCGAAATCGAAACAGTTGAACCTCTTGCAGATTTCTAAAGACCTGACGAAGGAGTACAAGGGCGTGACCGAAATTTCCAAGGTCCGGCCTAACAAGCTCCGTGTCGTGGTCGGTAACCTGAAAGAGGCCAACGATATAGCTTGCTCTGAGCTCTTCACACGCGAGTATCGCGTTTACATACCCGCACGAGACGTGGAGATCGACGGTGTCATAACCGATTCGAGTCTGTCCGTCGAGTGTATACTGCAAAGTGCCAAAGGGTGCTTTAAGAACAAAACGTGTCCCGAAGTAAAGGTGCTCGACTGCAAGCAATTGCGGTCAGCATCGATCATCGGTGGCAAAACAGTATACACTCCGTCAGACTCGTTTCGAGTTACGTTCGCCGGGTCTGCACTACCAAGCCACGTCTCGATCCACCGGGTTCGTCTCCCTGTGAGGCTCTACGTGCCCCGCGTCATGAACTGCCTGAATTGCAAGCAGTTAGGCCATACAGCCGCCTACTGCTGCAATAAGGCACGTTGTGGCAAGTGTGGGGAGTCTCATGCGGAAGATTCTTGCAGTGTTAACGCTGAAAAGTGTATTCACTGCGGAGAAAATCTGCATGAGCTCTCGACATGTGCGGTGTACATGCAGCGCAGGGATAAAATAAAACGGTCTCTCAAAGAGCGTTCAAAGCGTTCCTACGCTGACATGCTGAAGAAGACCGTTACCACTTCTCCCGTTACTTCGAACCCCTTCGATCTGTTGCCCTCTGAGGAAACCGATTCTGACGATTCACCAGCGGGAGCATCTTACGCCAATCCTGGGGAGTCTAGAAAGAGGAAAAATATTTCCTCTCCTAAACTTCCCAGAAAAGGTCCTAAGATTTCTCAAAGTGAAATGAAAGATACAAACAAACCAAACAGTGCTGCGGAAAAACCGAAGCAAACTCCTCCTGGGCTGGCAAATTTAAAGTCCCAGAAGGAGTTCCCAGCACTGCCAGGAACATCTAAAACCCCAGTTGCTCCTTTTACACTCCCAGTTGATGAAACAAACTCTGGATTAGTGAAATTTTCTGACATTGTGGACTGGATTTTTGAAACTTTCAATGTACCCGATCCAATTAAAATTTTTCTTACAGCATTCCTCCCAACAGTTAGATCATTTTTGAAGCAGTTGACTGCCCAATGGCCTCTCCTTGCAGCGATTGTATCCTTCGATGCCTAATTCAACTGCGTATATGAAGGATTCTATCTCTGTCTTACAGTGGAATTGTAGAAGTATTTTACCAAAAATTGATTCGTTTAAAGTTTTGATAAATAAAAACAAATGCGATGCATTTTCCCTTTGTGAAACTTGGCTTACTTCAAATATTGATCTCAACTTCCATGATTTTAATATTATTCGCCTTGATCGAGACACCCCATATGGAGGAGTACTTTTAGGGATTAAAAAGTGCTATTCTTTCTATCGTATTAACCTCCCCTCGATTCCAGGCATCGAAGTTGTCGCATGTCAAATGACAATACAAGGTAAAGAGCTTTGTATTGCCTCAATATATATTCCTCCCAGAGCACAGGTTGGGCAACGGCTGCTCTTTGATTTAATAGAACTTCTTCCCTCGCCACGTTTGATTTTGGGAGACTTCAACTCTCATGGCGTGGCTTGGGGTTCCCCATACAATGATAACCGCTCCTCTTTAATCTATAACCTTTGCGATGACTTCGACATGACTATTTTAAACAACGGTGAAATGACACGTATCCCGAAACCTCCAGCGCGCCCAAGCGCTTTGGATCTATCCTTATGTTCGACGTCGCTACGGTTGGATTGCACATGGAAGGTAATCCTCGATCCTCACGGTAGCGACCATCTGCCTATTCTTATTTCAATTACTAACGGGTCAACTCGCATGCGACCAATTGACATTCCGTATGACCTCACACGAAATGTCGATTGGAAGTTATACGAGGAAATGATTTCAAAAGCGGTCGAGTCGATTCAACATCATTCACCACTTGAAGAATACAACCTCCTCGCGGGCTTGATTCTCGACGCCACGTTGCAAGCCCAAACGAAGAAATATCCCGGCGTAACGATCAAAGAACGGCCTCCCACTCCGTGGTGGGACCAAGAGTGCTCCGATGTCTACACGCAAAGATCCGACGCGTTTAAGGCCTACCAGACGGGAGGTATACCTGGCGACTATTTACGGTATTCGGAGCTTGATACCAAGCTTAAAAGCTTGGCTAAAGCAAAGAAACGTGGATATTGGCGTCGGTTCGTGAACGAGACGTCGAGGGAGACATCGATGAGCACTCTTTGGAACACAGCCCGAAGAATGCGGAATCGCGTAACGGTCAACGAAAGCGAGGAGTCTTCAAGTAGGTGGATATTTGATTTTGCCAGGAAAGTATGTCCGGACTCTGTTCCTGAGCAAAATATTGTTCGCGATGCGTCTCCGGGCCACGACGCGATAGAATCACCTTTTACGATGGCAGAATTTTCAGTTGCCCTCCTGTCCTGTAACAATAACGCGCCTGGATTAGATAGAATCAAATTCAACTTGTTGAAGAATCTACCCGGCAATGCCAAGAGGCGCTTGTTGAACTTGTTCAATAAGTTCCTGGAGCAAAACATTGTACCGCAGGATTGGAGGCAAGTGAAGGTGATCGCCATCCAAAAACCAGGGAAACCAGCTTCTAATCACAACTCTTATAGGCCGATTGCAATGCTATCCTGTATCCGGAAATTGATGGAAAAAATGATACTCCGTCGTTTAGACCACTGGGTCGAATCAAATGGTCTACTATCAGAAACTCAATTTGGCTTCCGCCGTGCCAAAGGGACGAATGATTGTCTTGCGTTGCTTTCAACAGATATTCAGCTGGCGTATGCTCGTAAAGAACAAATGGCGTCTGCGTTCTTGGACATTAAGGGGGCTTTTGATTCCGTTTCTATTGACATTCTTTCGGGTAAACTTCACCGACAAGGATTTTCTCCAATTTTGAACAATTTTTTGCACAATTTGTTGTCCGAAAAGCACATGCATTTTACGCATGGCGATTTGGCAACTTTTCGCATTAGCTACATGGGTCTTCCCCAGGGCTCATGTTTAAGCCCCCTTCTTTACAACTTTTATGTAAATGACATCGACGAATGTCTGGCAAATTCATGCACGATAAGACAACTTGCAGACGACAGTGTAATCTCTGTTACAGGAGCCAAAGCTGCCGATTTGCAAGGACCATTGCAAGATACCTTGGACAATTTGTCTGCTTGGGCTTTACAGCTAGGTATCGAATTCTCTCCGGAGAAGACTGAGATAGTAGTTTTTTCTAGGAAGCATGAACCTGCTCAGCTTCAAACACAATTAATGGGTAAAACGATTTCTCAGGTTTTGGTACACAAATATCTTGGTGTCTGGTTCGACTCTAAAGGCACCTGGGGTTGTCACGTGAGGTATCTGATGAAAAAATGTCAACAAAGAGTGAATTTTCTTCGTACAATAACCGGACAATGGTGGGGAGCCCATCCAGGAGACCTTATAAAGCTTTACCAAACAACGATATTGTCTGTTATTGAATACGGGTGTTTCTGCTTCCGCACCGCAGCAAACACACATTTGATCAAACTGGAGCGAATACAATATCGTTGTTTGCGTATCGCCTTAGGTTGCATGCAGTCGACCCATACGATGAGTTTGGAGGTTTTAGCTGGAGTACTACCATTGAAAAACCGCTTCTGGAGCCTGTCTTCTAGTATTCTTATCAAATGTGAGGTCTTGAACCGTCCCGTGATTGAAAATTTTGAAAGGTTAATCGAACTTAATTCTCAAACCCGTTTTATGACATTGTATTTCAATCACATGTCCCAAAATATTAACCCTTCTTCGAATATTCCAAATCGTGTCGACTTATCAAATACTTCTGATTCTACTGTGTTTTTCGATACATCCATGATAGAAGAAACTCGTGGAATCCCGGATCATTTACGCGTGCAGCAGATCCCTAAAATTTTTTCCAATAAATATCGAAACATCAACTGCGACAATATGTACTACACTGACGGATCACTTCTTGATGGGTCCACTGGCTTCGGTATCTTCAATAACAATTTAACCGTCTCCCATAAGCTCGATAATCCTGCTTCTGTTTACGTCGCAGAATTAGCTGCAATTCAGTACATACTAGGGATTATCGAAAAAATGCCCACGGACCATTATTTCATCTTTACGGACAGTCTCAGTTCCATTGAGGCTCTCCGATCGATGAAAGATGTTAAGCACTCTCCGTATTTCCTGGGGAAAATACGGGAACATCTGAGTGCTTTATCCGTAAAATCTACTCAGATTACCTTAGCGTGGGTCCCTTCTCACTGCTCGATACCGGGTAATGAGAAAGCGGACTCTTTGGCTAAGGTGGGCGCAACAAACGGTGATATTTATGAAAGACCAATTGCCTTTAATGAATTTTTCGCACTTGTACGTCAGAATACGATCATCAGTTGGCAAAATGCTTGGACCAGAGGGGAATTGGGAAGGTGGTTACATTCCATAATCCCCAAAGTATCGACGAACCCGTGGTTCAAGGGGTTGGATGTAGGTCGGGATTTCATTTGCGTGATGTCCCGGCTTATGTCCAATCACTATAGATTTGACGCGCTCCTCCGTCGTGTTGGGCTCGGGGAAAGTGGTATCTGTGCCTGTGGTGAAGGTTATCACGACATAGAGCATGTGGTTTGGTCATGCCCTGTACACCGTGACGCCAGGTCTAAATTAATAGCTTCCCTGCAGGCCGAGGGTAGACAGCCGGCTGTTCCTGTTCGTGATGTCTTGGCGAGCCGTGACCTATCCTACATGTCCCTTATATACGTTTTCCTGAAATCCATCCACGCCCCAGTCTAGTCCCGTTCCCCTCCGTCTACACCCAACAAAACGACAAGAACACGTTTGAACCTTAAGTACAAAACCAGCAATTAGACCCCGCACAATAGAACCAGGACCCAAGGACTACGAGCCTCTGTCCCAACTCACGACATCGTGGCTCAGCAGAACGAATCCATACATGCCATTCGACGATTATCAGACGACCATTGAACAACAAAACACTGATTGGAAATCCCATGCTAGTTTTAAGTTAGACTTAATTTCAGCTCGTAGTCGGCAGCGAGGATAAAAAATTTGCTTTAGTTTTTAAGTCATCAGATATAATTGGCGCCGTTAAACATTAAATTGTATTTGTGCCGTGTCAAATAAATGTTATGTGAAGAAAAAAAAAAAAATCACGATACTGTTGTTTTAGTGTTGCAAATGTTGATTGAACAGCTAGCCCACTTGGTCACGCGTCGCCTCTGGTTTCAATACCAATCTTTAATAACTAAAGAAGTATGAGAAATGAGAATAAGCTTCCTTCGGTGAAATTTTATGTTCTGTTATAGTAAATGGCATTGAAAAACTGTAGTAAATCGTTATAAAAAGATGTTGCAAAAATAGTTCCTAAGGGGTATTCTATGAAAAAGTCTGCAAAAGTCCATTTAAATAGGCATCTGCCTAAAAGTATGTCTTCGGCAAAGTTGTTTATTCTAAAATGTGCAACAACTTTGCCGAACAAACTGGATTTTTATATACAAAAATAAGAAATGTGAAATTCGTTTCTCGCTTTTAAGTGGATTGAGCAACTAGCAACAAAATAGAAACTTCTATAAAATGGATAAAATGGAATGGATTGTTTGTGATCTTAAGTTTCTTCACAGAAAATACAACAGTTTAATGATTATATTTGAGATTGAATGAATAATAATGAATTCTTAATCTAATTTAACAGGTAAATCGTTCCAGAAATCCGTTTTTTCCTCTCCGATGAGAGGCAAAACAGCACCAGAAGTTGCTCCTTGCGAGAAACTTCCACTCCGCAGTTCTTTTTTAAAGCTTAAGGTAATTTTCCAACTTAAAACCTTCAGTGGAAACCTGCTTGAGCTGTTATTTAGAAAACAACATGCAACTTTTCATTTCCCCATCATTGGCAATGGAGCTGCTGTACTGAAAATCCATGCGACCTTTTTGTACAATAACTCGCCTGATTTGGTCAATGTATGGTCGATCTTTGCATTGATTCAGCCTGTACTGACTAATTTTCAACATAGATTGGAAGAAGTGTTCCGCTTGCATATCCAGTATGTAAACGTTCTTCTTAGCTCTTCGAACAGAACCGACAAATTCGGGGAATGTTACTGGTGGTGTTTGGCGCATTGACTTCTCCACGGCTGCATGGAACGAATCGGCCGCCATAAACGTATGGCCCGGTTCAAAATATTTTAGGACAATTTCGTCCACTTTAACTGAAGGTGAGTTCACCAGCAATATAAAGTGAAGAAATAGTCCCCAATTCTTGTTTTGCGATGAGCAGTTGTCAAGCCAAAATGTAATTTTTCGTTCCGCCAAATGTTCGACAACTCTGTGGAAGCAACTTATTAAATCGTTCGCCGATCTTCCAGTTACTGCTTCATGCCACAAACATGCTGTCACCGGATTTGTTTCTGCTTATTTTCCGGCGGGAGCAAACGTTTCGTTAAAAGCGAGTAATCGTTGCGAGAAGACTATTGTCTTGAATCCGTCAAGACGTGGGAGCTGAATGACCTGTGACAACAATATATTGAACTATTAGGGGTAAGCAGGGTAAGACCGCCACCTTAAGCGATTTTGTTTATAGAAAAAAAAGTTGCGGCTGCAATTTCATTTTTTCTTCGCTAAGAGGTTCTTCTATTCAATACCTGCATTCAAAAAATGAAGACTGAAATACTTATGCATATTTTCCAGCTTTTTTTTCAATTTTGAAAAGTCATTGAAAATGTGCAGATCTTTTTCATGCGGGGTAAGCCCGCCCACCAGCGGGGTAATATCGCCCACCATTTTTTGAGGATAACAAATATTTTTAGGACCAAAACGGTTGATTTTATCGGTATAGTGTCTTTGGCAAAGTTGTAGATGGTATTTTTTTTTCTTTTTTAAAAAAAATATACACTGTGAAAAATCTGAAAAAAAATCTGAATTTTAACTTTGTTTTATTTTTTGATTATCCAATTTTAAAACAATGTTTAGGTAACTTTTTGTGGTTTTCAAAATAAATATATTTTTCATAATTTTTCAATATATTCAATTTATAATATACCTGTCTTAAAGCTTAAAATAAATACTCATTAATCCTGTCTGTATGATTTTTTCGAAGACTTATTATGTATAAAGTAACAAAAAAAATCATAAAAATCTTAAAATTTATAAAAAAATAAGTGTTATTTTTTTATAAATTTTAAAATTTTTATGTTTTTTTTTTTTTTAAGAACAAAATTACCAACGACTCTATACCAATCAAACAAACAGCCCAAAAAAAAATTTTCTTCACAAAATGTGAGCTATTCATATTTCTATTACTCCACGATCCAACAACCATCAAATTTCAGCTTACCTTTTGTAGATTTTAGAGGCACAAAACCTTTTTTTTTCAATAACTTTCTAAAAATTTGATTTTTGGTTCTATTTTTTATCTTTTCTTTGATTTTTTTTACAGTTCATACTTTTTTCTAAAGGAGAAAACTACTATTTTTAACTCTGCCGGAGACGTCATACCTATCGAATAAACCGTCCTGGCTCTAAATTTATTTTTGTTCATTAATACTATTTTACACAAGATTATTTTTTTCAGAAATAAGTCTTGTTAAAAAAAAGCTTCAACCAAATTGAAAATGGTCGATTAACATCGTTGTCTTATGTGGCTTAAAATTGCTTTACTGATCCAGTAAAGTTCCCCTTTGTAGTGTCGAGGCTTTTGGGTCTTGAAGTAAAACAACAAACAGTTGTATACGTGGCGGCTTTACCCCCAGTGGAACATTCATATTCATATTCCACCGAAAAAGTAATCAAAATTACATGATTACTCACAACTTTCGATATTCACGAAAAAAGACAGGTTAAGGCAAGCGATTAAACGTATATTCACAAACAAAACAATAGATTTTTAGACAGAAAAACCTTAAGTCCCGTTGCCGCAAAACAATAGCGCATTGACTGGTTGCCAGCTAAAAGGTTGTTTTTGATTATTTCTGTGACCGTTCGCGCACTATCAAAACAGAAAGGGGTGCAAAATGTTATGTAATTATACTGTAAAAGACACGTTAAAGGAATTTTTCAATTATCATAAAACTTGGTAGTAAAACTACAGTGGGCGGTCTTACCCCGCTGGGCGGTCTTACCCTGTTTACCCCTACTGTTTTATTTGATGTGCCAAAAACCTTGCCTTCTGGAGGTCGTCTGCTAGAACTATTTGAGCCGTTGAGAGCAAAAGTGGTACATGTGCCATTAAGTAAATTTTTCAGGAGACGCGATAAACGAAAACACTCAAATAGTAGGGGTAAGCGGGGTAAGACCACCCCCTTAAGCAATTCTGTTTATAGAAAAAAAAGTTGCGGCTGCGATTTCATTTTTTCTTCGCTAAGAGGTTCTTCTATTCAATACCCGCATTTAAAAAATAAGAACTGAAATATTTTTGTTTATTTTCCAGATTTTTTTTTAATTTTTAAAATTCATTGAAAATGTGCAGATCTTTTTCATGCGGGGTAAGCCCGCCCAGCAGCGGGGTAAGATCGCCCACCATTTTTTGAGGATAAACAATATTTTTAGGGCCGAAACGGTTGATTTTATCGGTATAGTGTTTCTAACAAAGTTGTAAATGGTATTTTTTTTTCTTTTTAAATAAAATATACACTGTGAAAAATCTGAAAAAAAATTTTTTTCTAAGTTTTAACTTATTTTGTTTTCTGATTATTCAAGTTCAAATCAATGTTTAGGTAACTTTTTTGGTTTTCAAAATAAATAGATTTTTCAGACTTGGGGTTTTTCAAGATAGTGAATTCATAGTATACCTATCTTTAAGCTAAAAATTAAAACTCATTAAACCTGTCTGTATGATTCTTTTGAAGACTTATTATGTATAGAAAAATACTAATAATTATTATTTCTTTTATTTATATTTTCAATTTTCTATGCTCTTTTTTTTTGAAGAACAAAATTACCAACGACTCTATACACCAAACAAACCGCCCAAAAAAAATTTCTTCACAAAATTTGAGCTATTCATATTTCTATAACCCCATGATCCAACAACCATCAAATTTTAGCTTACCTTTTGTAGATTTTACGGGCAAAAACTAGTTTTTTTAAATAAATTTGAAAAAAAAAAAAAAAAAATATATATATATATATATATATATATATAAATATATATATATATATATATATATATATATATATATATATATATATATATATATATATATATATATATATATATATATATATATATATATATATATATATATATATATATATATATATATATATATATATATATATATATATATATATATATATATATATATATATATATATTTTAATTCTATTTTAATATCTTTTCTTTAAATTTTTTTAGAGTGTGTACTTTTTTCGGAAGTAAAAAACTACTATTTTCAATTCTGCCGGAGAAGTCATACCAATCAAACAAACCGTCCTGGCTTTCAAATTATTTTGGTTCATTAGCACCTGTTCGGACCCTTGACTCGACACTTTGAATACCTTAGTATGTTCCTCTGGCTGTTTGATTTCTTCCACTGCAATCCAGTGGGAATAAAGTGCACACGCGGTCGGTATCAAAAAGCAAATTTTATTAGAGTGAACAAAAGCCCTTTATTACGGTGAAAAAAAAAAACAATACGGTGACCGACCGATCGAATAATTTTATTGCTACTGATCGTAAGCGGGAAGATGAGAGTAGATCAGAAAACGAAATCTGTACTGATATGCCTTATCACAACTACTAGTTCCCCCGTGCAGTGAGCAAAGAGAGAATCAATAAAAACCATGAGAATTTATGCTGCACGGGGGGCGCTCAGATTGAGCTGATCTATATACCTAACATGCCGGCCACCTAAATTCTATTTAGGAATTTACCAATGCGAAAAAAACTTAATCTAACTTATAAATAACTTTCAGTTGCTCTTCGAAGTTACAGGTCGTCCTTCGGGGTTGGATTCGGAGGTTGAGGGTCGGCGGAGATCGTCGACTGCGTGGTTTCTACTTTCTCGAATGGTAGCAAACAGACACGCGCAGCCTGCCGCTTGTAGACTGCTCCAGTCGGCGTTCGTACCTTCACTACCCTCACTACGCCGTCGGGGCCAGGGTAGATTTCGATGATGCGAGCTAGCGGCCATTCGAAAGCTGCGCTTCCGTCTTTCTTGAGGACCGCCATTTGGCCCACTTTGAGCGGTGTGGCACGAAGAAATCGTTGGTTCTGGTTATGGAGCTGCGAGATATACTCCCGCTTCCACCGTTTCCAATGATGCTGAACCAGCTGCTGTAGTTGCTGGTAGTGTTGCAGCCGATTTGTGGGGACATCCGTGTAGTCCGGGTCGGGAATTGCCAGCAGGGATGTGCCCGTCAGAAAATGACCAGGAGTAAGCACGTCTAATTCACCCGGATCTTCTGACAGTGGGGTGAGAGTGCGCAAGTTCATACCCGCTTCGATCTGAGTGAGGACCGTCGTCATGTCTTCGAAAGAGAGCTGTCGTTGACCCAGGACTCGGATTAGTGATGTCTTTGCGGATTTTACGGCCGCCTCCCAAAGGCCGCCGAAATTGGGTGCTCGTGGTGGGATAAACTTCCAGCTGATGCCACGCTGGGTAGCTTCAGTAGCGATTTTTGCCGTCGCGACTGGGTCACGTAGTAGATCGTAGAGCTCTCGAAGATGGTTGCTGGCGCCTTGGAAGTGGAGACCATTGTCCGAATGAATCTCAGCAGGTAAACCTCGACGAGACACGAAGCGTCGCAAAGCAGACAGGAAAGCAGCGGTAGTGAGATCCCCTACCAGTTCGAGGTGGACCGCCTTAGTGCTAAAACACACGAAAACGGCGATGTATGCCTTCTGAGCTGCAGCCTTTCGGTGAACGGGCTTCAAAAAGACCGGACCGCAGTAATCCACACCAGTGACAGTGAAAGCTCGAGAGGGAGTGGTACGGGATTTTGGGTATTGGCCAGGAGGTTGCGAGACAGGGACAGGTTTAGCTCGAAAACAGCGAATACAATGTCGGAACGTGTAGGTTGCCAGTGCCTTGCCGTTTATGGGCCAGAATTCTTGCCGGATTTGAGCGAGCGTCATACGAGGACCAGAATGAAGCGAGATTTCGTGATATGCGACTGCCACTTGTCGCGAAAAAGAGTGATTCCCAGGGATAATCATGGGGTGTCGAACAGCGTACGATTCTTCGGCAAGATTGAGCCAGCCACCAACTCGAAGTATGCCGTGCTGGTCTAGGAACGGGTTGAGTAACTTCAACGGCGAACTAGCAGGAACAGCACGATGATTAACAAGCGCCTTTATCTCCACAGCGAATGACTCCCGTTGAATACCTCGCACCAATGCATACTTAGCCTCTTGTAAGTCCTTGACGTTAAGCATCGGGGTTGCGAGGAGCGATCTGCGACGTTGACAACTTCGTACGAATCTCACGCAGTATGCCGTAATCCGCAACATCCTCCAATAACACGAATATCGATCCAACAGTGGATGCAGTTGACCGTGCTCCGTTACCACGAGCACGTTCTTCTTCTTCTCCAGCAATTCTTCCGCAGGCTCGTATTCCAGATGTTCCCGGGTATTCCAATGTTGATCAAGAAGCGATAACCAGTGTGGACCATGAAACCAGTGTGGTAGCTCTGCTAGGTCCTTTGGCATAACTCCTCGCGACACGAGATCGGCTGGATTCTCTGTCCCTTTCACGTGATTCCACTGGTGTCTCTTCGTAATCTCCTGGATGTGTGAGACCCGGTTAGCAACGAAAGTAGGCCAGACGTATGGTGGCAGCTTCAGCCACGATAGTACGATAGTCGAATCTAACCAGAAAGGAGCCTCGATCTCCTCCATCTTGAGTGCGTGCACGGTCGCACGATATAGTTTGGCAGCAATATGGGCACCGCATAGCTCTTACCTCGCGAGTGTGGCCTTCTTCAGGCTTGCAGGACGAGATTTTGCTGCTAGTAATTCGACCTTAATCTGCCCGGACATGCTAATCGAACGGCCATAGATGCATGCTCCGTAGGCTGCCTCGGATGCGTCGGAGAACACATGGAACTCTGTCAGTACTGGATGATCGGTGAATGCGTGTCGATCCACCTTGACGTTGGCGAGTGACGGAAGTTGTTGGTAGAAACCTGCCCACTGCTTCTCCAAATCCGGTGATAGCGGATCATCCCAACCCTGAGTAGCCACCCAGAGTAGTTGCATTCGAATCTTAGCCCAGGCAATAACAGGAGCTGTGAGACCGATAGGATCGAATAATTGAGCAATGACGGAGTACACCTTGCGCCTAGTCCACTGTCCGCTTACAGTGAGACCTGATACATCGATGCTTAGCAGATCTGGCCCTGGCTGCCAGCTAATTCCTAGCGTTTTCACACGCTCCTGGTCGAAACTCAAAGCAAACGATGTTCCCAATTCATCGGAAGTTAATTCTGACAATACTGCTTTCGAGTTCGATACCCATTTGTGCAGTCTGAAGCCACCTTTTGACAACAGCTGTACCAATTCTTGCCGCAGCGAGATAGCCTCTTCTTCCGATTCCGCCCCACCGATATAATCGTCGACGTAAAAATCGAAAACTAGCGCCGTCTTCGCTCGTGGAAATTGATCACCTTCATCATGCGCCAGTTGCTGTAAACACCGTGTGGCGAGGAACGACGATGGCGCTAACCCGAAAGTGACCCTGGACATCTCATACGTCGAAATTGGTTCCGTTGGTGAGAACCTCCACAAGATCCGGAGCAAAGGGGTGTCATCGGGGTGTATTATCACCTGCAGGTACATCTTCTCGATGTCAGCAACTAGAGCCACCAAATGCTTGCGGAACCGAAGAAGCAGATCGAAGAATGAGTCTTGGATCACCGGACCCGTCATGAGGGCATCATTCAGTGAGCGGTTTGATGTCGTCTTGGCTGAACCGTCGAACACCGGTCGAATCTTCGTCGTCGAGCTTGATTCCTTGAAGACCGGATGATGAGGCAGATAGCAGGCAATCCGTTTATCGCGCTTCAATTCCTTCTCTGGAACGATTGCCATATGATTTTGATCCAAGTACGCTTGCATTGCTTCGTTGTATCGCTTCCGAAGCTTCGAGTCCTTCTCGAATCGCCGTTCAAGCTGCAGTAGTCTCCGCAAGGCCATGTCCTTCGATTCGCCGATCATTTGCTCGAAACCCATTCGCTTTGGCAGACGCACCACATATCGCCCAGTCGAATCACGGGAGAAAGTATTTTGAAAATGCTCCTCGCAGTCTTGCTCTTCCTGTGTCAGCTTCGGCACATCTTGTAGCTCTTCAATCGTCCAAAACCGCTCGATTTTCTCTTCCAAGGTGCTTGTGTTGATCGTCGCGTGGCAACACGGAACAGGGTTCAGGCTTCCCAAGTCGGCCTTGCCGGCTGCAATCCACCCGAAAACGGTGTTAACAAAGAGTGGAAGTCCTTCGCCGATGCGCTGAATTTGCACTCGACCACTATTCAAAAGCAAGAATTCGTAGAAGTACTCCAAACCCAGGAGAAGATCGATCGATGCTCGCTTGTTAAAACCAGGATCCGCCAACGCCATGTCAGATGGAAGTTTCCAATTACCGATTGGAATTGTTGTTGACGGTTGGTCCTCCGTAACCTTCTTGATGACCAGGAAGTCCATCGGTACCGAATAATCCGAAATTCGAGAACCGATCGTGGCAGACACAGAACCGTTTATCTGAACCCGCGCACTGCCGACACCAGAAATTGGGATATTGACTCCGTTTCTAGGTAGCTTCAGAAGCTGACACAGCCTCTCCGAGATAAGATTTGCTTGCGATCCGCTGTCCAGTAGCGCTCTAGCTGTATGCAACCGCCCATTGCGATCCTTCACCGATACCAAAACCGTCGACAAAAATATGTGCGCCTCCCTCGAATCTGCTGAAATATTGGCCGCGTAGATTGTAGCCACCGAGCTTTGAAGAGACTGCCGAGGAATTTCCACTGTAGCTGTCGTAGTCGTGAAGGAAACAGAACTACCTGATTGAGATTGATCAGAGACCTGAGCATCAGCCGCAGAACCAGAACCGGATGCTGATGGCCCAGGATGAAGTAGAGTGTGATGCTTCTTGCGACACGTACGGCAACGGTACTTGGAATTGCAGTCTCGACTGTAGTGATCACGTCGGAGACAGTCGTTACATAGTTTTTTCGAATTGACGACCTGGAACCGCTTATCCAAAGGCATCTTCACGAACTGTGGACAATTACTTAAGTAATGAGGACCGCTGCAAGAGACACATTTTGGCGAGTAGCCTTCCGACGCTGCGTGGACTGACAACTTCGGTGCTGGTTTCTTAAACGGAGTGGACATAGAGAGTGGTGGGGCACGCTGGTTTTCGGAGGACTGGTCGACTGCAATCGCATCCAGAATCCGGGTTTGACCTTCTAAGAACTCCATCACGTGTAGATAGGCAGGCTCTTCCCTTTTCACGGCAAACTCCTCCCATTCCTTCTGCGTGGCATCGTCCAGCTTCGATACTAATAGCTGCGTCAGTATCGCTCCCCAACCCGTTGTTGCTTCTCCTAATAAATCCAAAATTTTCAGATGTCGATCGAAGCAATCGATGACGTCATGGATTCCACTCGCAGTCATCTTTTTCAACTTCGGGTACTGTAGCAAAGCGTTTACGTGTCGCTTTTTCTGCAAGTACACATTCGAATAACGTTTGGTCAACGCAGACCAGGCAACCCCATAGCTCGCTTCGCTCATTGGGAATGCATCAACGACCTTCAACGCCTCACCCTTTAGAGACGCTCGTAAATAATGAAAACGTTGTATCGCGCTCAGATCCGGATTGCCATGGATCAGCGATTTAAATGTGTCATAAAATGGCAACCATTTGTCGAATTCCCCATTGAATTCTGGCAGATTTATTTTGGGTAATTGAATATTGCCACATGCCTCTGTGCGTGAGGTTCCAGAGGGGGTGGGGGGAGTAATGGGAGTGGTGGATGGCAATTTCGCTTTCAACTCTGCCCTTACCTTGAAGTACAACTCCTCAAACTGGGCCCGAGTGTGCTTGTGTTCATTCACCTTTTCTACATGTTCCTCCATCTCCTCTATTTGCGTTTGAGCCTCTTCGAATTCGTCCCATTTTTCGTCGAGTTTGTCGATTCTGGATTGGACCTGGAGAGCGTGATTGGCCGGGTCGTATTGCTTCAGGAACCGTTCCGTTCGTGAAAGAAAATCGACAATGTTGTCGCGCACATGCAGCTTCGGCTTAAGCTTCTTCGTCATCTTGCCAGCATCCGTCGACGAAAACTGTAGAAAGAAATTCGAAGCACGCACAGCACCACAAAGTCAACTGATAGTTAATTGGAGAGAGGCTCACCTGAGAGCCTAAATGAATAGGCCTTGTATTTATTAAAACTGCCAACAGGAACAATCTCCAATTTTTCCGATAAGGTTGTGAACAACACCGGAAAGCTGTATTCAGCTTGATCGAAAGACAGCCCAAAAGTCAAAATGGTTGTAGAAAAGTACGCGCCTCCGGAAACGAGTATACTTTAAATATTGTGAAACCACCGTTTAGGTTCCACTGTCGCACGAAATTCTTGCTCGAATCCGTCACCCCAGTGATCATCAGTCGGTCCGTTCCACCTACACGTATTGTGATCGTCCTGGCCAAAACGAATTTGGATAGGCCGTATGCAGGAACGTCAGTTCTCCAAGCGAGGCAAAGTCCACCGGGAAACGAGAGAGGTCGGTTGCAATTTATCCGTTGAAAAATAAGAGAAACTCCAGCCTACTCACCGTGTGAGCCTGGCTAAACAGGCCTTGTATTGTAACCGTATGTATAATACGCTCCCCCGGTAACGAACGATTTATTAAAAAAAAAAATGGTATTTCTACCGTTTTGGTTCCGCAGAATGATTTATACCGTCCGTATAAGTCGCAGTCAAAAATCGTATCCAATTGATTCCAATATCACAGTCCAGCAAGAAAAAACCACATGTGCGTTCTCGCGAGAACAATAGCAGTGCAGCAAATTAACGATGGCGACAACCAACGCGCGCGCGATAAAGATGGCGAAAATCTATTCGCGCTAAATGTGAATGCGGTATCCAAGTAAAATTTCACACACCCGTGGCCAACAATCCTGGTCACGGCACCAATGTTCGGACCCTTGACTCGACACTTTGAATACCTTAGTATGTTCCTCTGGCTGTTTGATTTCTTCCACTGCAATCCAGTGGGAATAAAGTGCACACGCGGTCGGTATCAAAAAGCAAATTTTATTAGAGTGAACAAAAGCCCTTTATTACGGTGGAAAAAAAAACAATACGGTGACCGACCGATCGAATAATTTTATTGCTACTGATCGTAAGCGGGAAGATGAGAGTAGATCAGAAAACGAAATCTGTACTGATATGCCTTATCACAACTACTAGTTCCCCCGTGCAGTGAGCAAAGAGAGAATCAATAAAAACCATGAGAATTTATGCTGCACGGGGGGCGCTCAGATTGAGCTGATCTATATACCTAACAGCACCATTTTCAAACAGGTTTACTTTTTTCAAATATAAGTCTTGTTAAAATATATTACTAGAAAAGCTTCAACCAAATCGAAAATGGTCGATTAACATCGAAGTCTTATGTGGCTTGAAGTTGCTTTACTGATCCTGTAAAAATTCCCTTTGTAGTGTTGAGGCATTTGGGTCTTGAAGTAGAACAACAAGCAGTTGTATACGTGGCGGTTTTACCCCTTGTATAGTGGGCGACTTTACCCCCAGTGGAACATTTTCGTATTTGACCGAAAAAGTAGTCAAAATTACAAGATTACTCACGGCCTTCGATATTTCCGAAAGAAGATAGATTCAGGCAAGCGATTAAACGTATTTTCACGAACAAAACAATTGATTATTAGACTGAAAAACCTTAAGTCCCGTTGCCGCAAAACAATAGCGCATTGACTGGTTGCCAGCTGAAAGGTTGTTTTTATTTATTTCTGCGACCGTTCGCGCACTATCAAAACAGAAAAACGTGCAAAATGTTATGTAATTATACTGTAATAGACACGTTAAAGAAATTTTTCAATTATTTCATAACTTGGTAGTAAAACTACGGTGGGCGGTCTTACCCCGCAGGGCGGTCTTACCCTGTTTACCCCTAAATTATTTCCAACAATTTTTACAAACATAACTGCACTAAATCATTACTGGAAAGGTTTCAAAAGACGGTACATGAAAGCATAACGAGTTCTGGTTGAGAAACTTACACAAACTTTAATGGAAAAACATGTACCACTTTTGTTCTATGGGAAAAATAATGACAACCAGAAAACGTTGAGAGCAAAAGTAGTACATGTCCAGTCTAAGCATGAAGGATGCATTATAGCTCGCTAATCTCAAAACATAGAACATTCATGTCTTCAGCAGAGTTGTTCAAGTGATTGAGTACTACAGAATGATGATCTGTTTGTTGAGGAATTCTGTCACTTTGTGGCGCTAGTGTATATGTAACAGCAGACATTATAAATAATCTAGATCGACTGAAGCCAATTCAAAGGAAAATACCCTGGTATCTTTAGAATTGCTATTTGGTCGATAATAACTACACGATGGACCCAGGTTCAACTTTCGGTAGACTACCGGTTGCCCTCCGGATCCAGAAATACCGTAGAAGAGGAAAACTTAAAATTATTTTGGCTATAACTCTGGTATAAGTTATCAGATCTCAGCTTTTCTTTGATATTATGGTATATTTTTGCATGTGATAGTTTCGAAAAAAAAAAACACGGAAAATACTAGGATTTGTTCATTAAAGCAGACAGTGTATGTAGTTAGAGGAGCGACAAATGAGTGAACTGAATATATGATACAGCCTTGGAAAAATATACACCGTATCCAGATGGGACTAGGACCTGTTTTTCAAAATTAATCTCGTTTACGGTAACTCCGGATCTTTCGGAGGGCTATCTGATAATAAATTTGAGTAACATTCATTTATTTTCATTTATTTATTTTTATCATTTATTTTCGTCTGGGAGTGGTTTAGAAAAAAAGTGGGACTGTTCTTAGAAATTAATCTCTTTCATGGTAGCACCGGTGGTTCATGTGGTGGCCATCTTGGAGCATATTTCGTTCCTTCTAGAATTGGTCTCGAAAAAAAAAAACAGGAAGCTTTAGGAACACTTTTGAAAATTTTGAAAATTGACATTTTACGCTAGTTCCGGATCTTTCGGTGAAATCATTTCGTTTCTAGTCAATCCCGCAGAAGCAGTTTCGAAAAAATTAGGAAGCTCTAGGATCACTTTAGAAAATTTACCTCAATTGCGGTATTTCTGGATCTCCCGGAAGGCTATCGGTGGCCTGCCTAGAGCCAAACCTAGGTCCAGTGTGTAAATATATATCTATATCAAACGCCTCAGAGAGTTATCTTCTAAATTGGCCACAGCATACGAGTTGATACTGAAATAGATAAAACTCTTTCTGTTACAAAATAGTCACGGGTACACTAGCGCCACGTAGTGAGAAAATTCCAAACAGACAGATCTTCATCTGAAAGTACTCAATCACTTGACCAACTTTGCTGAAGACATGATTGTTCTATATCCTAAGATCTTCGACTTACAATTCATCTATTATGCACAGACTGGACATGTACCACTTTTGCTCTCAACGAAATGGTGATTATGTTAATTACCAAAAATTGTTATGGCTATAACTTTGGTTTGGGTTATCAGATCTCGGTTTATCTTGGATACTCTAGTACGTTATTGCGTTCTGCATCAATTTATGCAAAAAACCCAAAAAGTGTAAAAATGGCACATGTACCACTTTTGCTCTCAACGGCTCATTTCATCCGGTTTCCTTTCCTTGCCATCTGCGCGATACGCATCACGTGACTGGCTTGCAAGACGCATGTGTTCTTCGTTCTTGGCGCAAACTGAACAGCCGTGTCTTGATGTTTCATCTTTGTGCCCTAGATCAGTTTGATGCTGCGAAGCAGTAACGCATATTTCGCATTCTTCGTGCCCAAGTCTCACAATAGAAATGTTTAACTTTGTGAGGACTCTACAGTAGAATGTGTAACTAACTTTTAGTTCGAGGTGCGTGTCCAAATACTGTAGGAACATTTGCTTCACGGTGATGTCTGTCGGTAGGTACAGTCTGTTGGGCGCATGTTCACGGCGATAATGAGAGATGGTTGGGTTATACGTGAAAATGTGATTTTCAACCGCATTCCATTTTCCATTACTTCGGGGATAATTTCCTTGCATCCGAGGTTTGGCTGATACCTCGTCCTCCTTAGAACCAATGTATCGATACACAATGTTTCTATAAAAAATATAAATTTTCAAGAAAAAATCTGAGCTAATAAAGTATTTTTTACCCGCAATCTTCACTATAACCGATGGTATTCAGGAAAAATTTTCGGCAAACTTGAACAACCCGTTTCTCTGACATTTCAAGCGAAAAGCGATGAGAATTCATTTTACGAATCTCGTTTTCATGTCGGTGTGATGTACGTTTCGTTTTGATGGCCACTCGATCCACTCTCTCACGAAAGAAAATCGTTCTTTCGCTGATATCCAGCTTCCAGAAAGCTCGATGTATAATGATGATATCATCCCTAGATATATAATCTGAACAGCTTCTCCGGCACCCGCATGGTATGAAGATTGGTGGATGAGCAATATGACGTTTCTTCAACAAGACAGCTTTACGCTGTTCTTTCTTGGTAAGCTTACGTTTTTTCCTGCAGCACTGCTCTTCCCAATAGCTCTCCGAACCATCCGAATCAATGTCATTTCTGCTACTTCCTAAGTCCGCTGAAGGCTTTACGGCAGCATCATCGAACTGACCGGAACATTGATCACCTCTTTCATCCGTATCACTATCACTTCCGTACGCCATGATTGATTCTAAAGCTGACATTATTTACACAATCAAATTATTTACCAGAAATTGAAACAAAAATTAGAAACAACTAACACCCACGTGTTCGATAAATAAAGACAAGGACGAATGAAAACAATGCATTTTCAAATTTCATGGCCTACTTCCACCAGAATTGTGTTTTCTTTGGTCGTAGACAAGTAGTAAACGTATGTTCAAATGACAACTTCCAGACATGCATCCCACAAGAAAATTCCTTACAATAATTATCATTATTATCAAAGTTATTGATGAACTGAAGGTAAGATTATCTCCATATGTGAAGTGTTGTTAAAACATATGTTGAGAATATTTTTTCCTGTGCTATAGAAGGCTAATTTTAATCGTTTCTTAGCAACAGAAATAATTATTTCAGATAATTGATAATTATCTGAATGTACCTGGCTTTGCTTTGGATGAAAGATTTCTAAATTCATGTTCATTTGTTTCATTTTACTGCTCACTTATCCATTATGAATTTCAAAATGGCATATTTAGCCTTTCCAGACTGAGTTTAAAAATGATGTCTGGAGTTGATTTCTAGATAATGCGCTCCGAAAATATTCATATTGGGTGTTATTTAACCAATTTAGACTGTTCCTCATCAAGTGGAAGCCGCCGTCTTGGCTTTCAAGATGGCGTTTGGGATTAAACTTCTGGGTGTCCAAAACACACGTATTTAATGGTGTTTGGCCATTCTATATTGTTATTTCAAGAAACCGGAAATCGCCATCTTGGATTTCAAAATGGCATTTGGAGACAATTTCTGGCCCTTGTGCGTCATTCTGGTTTAAGAAACACCCATATTGGGTGTTATTTGGTCATTTTCAGCTGTTTTCCAGACACCGGAAGTCGCCATCTTACAATTCGAAATGTTGTCTTAGGTCGATTTGTGGCTTCAGTGTATCATAACAATGCCGAAAATACCCATATTGGGTGGTATTTGGTCATTTAACGCTGTTTTTCAAAAAAAAAAACGGAAGTCGCCATCTTAGATTTCGAAATGGTATTTGGAGACATACCAGAAGAAGGAAGGGTGTCGAAACATTATGGACATGTTTGTTACATCTAAAAACATTCACTTACCAAATTTGGTTATATTTGCTTGATTGGTTCGCGAGCTGTACGAAATTTGAGTTAGATTTGTATGGGACCCCTCTCTCATGGAAGAGGGAGGGGTGTCAAACCATTATGGATATATTTGTTATCCCTGAAAACATTCACCTACCAAATTTGGTTCCATTTAGTAGATTAGTTCTCGAGATAAGCTGAAATGTGTGTTTTATTTGTATGGAACTCCTATCTCACATAAGAGGGAGGGGAGTCGAATCATTATGGACATATTTGTTACTCCTAAAAACATCCACATACCAAATTTGGTAGTATTTGGTAGATTGGTTCTCGAGCTGTGCGAAATTCGTGTTTCATCTCTATGGGACCCCTCCCTTGTAGAAGAGGGAGGGGTGTCAAACCATTATGGATATATTTGTTACCACTATAAACATCCACCTACCAAATTTGATTCTATTTACTTGGTTAGTTCTCGAGATGTGCAGAAATTTGTGTTTCATTTGTATGGAACCCCTCCCTTCCAGAAGAGGGAGGGGTGTCGAACTAATATGGACATATTTGTTACTCCTAAAAACACCCACTTGTCAAATTTGGTTCCATTTGCTTGGTTATTTTTCGAGATGTGCAGAAATTTGTGTCTCGTTTGTATGGGACCCCTCCCTTCCAGAAGAGGCTGGGTCTCAAATTATTATAGGAACCTTTCTCGGCCCCTAAAACCTCTACATACAAATTTTCACGTCGATCAGTTCGGTGGTTTCCGAGCCTATATGGATCAGACAGACAGACAGACAGAGAGACAGACAGACAGACAGACAGACAGACTGGACTGCATTTTTATAGGTATAGATAGCATATCATTTGATTACCTAGAATAATCTTGTTTAAATGTATTACAAACAAAAATGCCTGTGATACCGCCGAGTTATGGTTGAATTCGTATGTGATGGGACAAAACATGCGAGTACTTTCAAAATATACCCGCATATTGTGTCCCATAGAGATTTTTTCGAATGCCACAACGTAAAAGCTATACCATCCGTGGTTTTTTAATCTCAAAGTTAAATTTGTGATACCATGAAACTGTTCTGACCATTGGTTCTGGATTTCAGTGCTATAAATAGCTGGCAATCACGAAATTAATCAAAAATATTCAATCGCCGTTTTCTCAACATGTCATTTTTCATTATGGGACAGTTATGCGGGTACCGGCAGTGTAGCTCTGCGACATTTTTTTGGACGATAAGCATGAAGATATACTTTTGTAAGGAGACGACCCAAAAATCGTTCGGAAGTTATTCGTCAAAATTTTTCTATAAAAGATTAGAAAACCGCAAGGTAATCAATGATCACCATTAAAACGAAAAAACGACGTTCAAAAAAATGAAACAACTGTTTTCATACGGATGATCAAAATTTATGGCTGTTCCAAACCGTCCGCATTATTTTTCCGGCTGAATTTTATTGTCTTCGTGAAGCACTCAACAACTGCTTGAAATTAAAATCACGTTTTGGCGTGTTTTCAGCACACAATGTTTCATACGCACTGCGCGTATGTTATATTCAGGTTTGTCCCTCTTAGCACGCATGACAAATTACCATAACATGAACTGTGTTAGCATATGCGGTAAAGAATAAGACGAATGACGCACGTTACCGGTACCATCGCAAGTACTCGGATTCCTTTAAAGGCTGTCGACTCTGCACAGGCGATTACCTCACTTCCTACTGCCATTGTTAGGTTCAAGACTTCAAATAATTCGTACTCACCAAATGTAGGTCTCGGGGGCTCGCCCTCCGACTCCTCGCCGCGTTGAAGCGACAAAAGCGTGCGCAACCAGCGATTTAGCTCATCCTCGCTATCAAACACAATACAAAAACAGTCATCCTTAGTGTACAACGCAATCACATGCTTCTTAGTGTCGTGCCGTTTGTTAATGTTGAAGCAACTACGCAGAACTATGCTTCTTTTGGCTTGCACTGAGCTGCTTTTCAGCCAGGACTGTTTGAATTTCTTCTCACTGTCAAAGTATTCCAGTCGGGCGCTCTTCTCCGGCGTATCGCCGTACACAACAAAGTATTTCTTCTTGTTGGTTTTCAACTTCCGGTGGTACCCGTGCAGGACCACGTTTAGCTCGGTGGGAATCATGCCGCCGGACACCGACATTCCACTACTTCCGACTGTTGCCGAGGTACCCATACCGGATCCGCTGGGACCGACTCCACTAGCACCGGCTCCGCCACCCCCGCCGTTCGACGAGGACGACATACTACGGGGTAAAGGAAGTAATCTTTTGACGCTGCTAACACTGGAAGCGAGCGCGCTTTGATAATGGTGCTGATGGGTCGTCGTTGTGCCGAAAGATTGCGTTGCAAGTTGGCTATTATTGTTGATGCTGTTGCTGTTGTTGTTGTTATTGTTGTTGGTACTGACACTGCCCGTGCCTGACTGGCTTGTGGCTGATGTAGAGTAAGTGTTGATAATAAGATTGTTGTTGTTGCTGTTAGCGTTGCTGGTGAGTGTGGACATCGCGGCGGCAATTTTCCGCCACGGTGGCCCATGTGAACAGTTGGAGTATGACCGAGTGGGCGGTTTTTCCGAAGTCGTTTTGATGCCCTGCAAAAAATGGAGAGAGAAAAAACACAACATTTAATCATGGGCATATATTTTTTTAAGGAAATCCGCACTAAAGCGCTCATCCATTTAATTTTATAATCGAGCTTAAAACTAGAAAAAAATGTCATTGACCTGAAAACAGTGCCGAAAACAGACTGTGTGAGAAACAAGAAAATAACTTCTAGCAGTTACTAATAGCGAGGGTTGACTCAGACCTGGTTTACCACCTTCGTTCTCGCAATGCACCAAAAAGAAAAACAAAAGTATAAATAAAACGTAATTGAATCATACCGCACCATTACCGAAAAATAAGTTTCCACTTGAAACTACTGGCAGACCAGCGCGTCGAGGTATTTGCGGCTTAGATGCAGTTGAACGGCGGCGGTGGTGAACGGGCGCGCTGCACTAGAGGCGGCAGCGTTTGATGTTGGCGGTCAAAATTGAGATATTTGAGGTGTACACAATCAAAATTGAGATTGATCTTTAACGTTTATATTTACCAATGTTAAAAAATTTGCAACTTGATTTCCAGGTTTAACGCAAAAATTTATTTTATGCCATGAAACTTGCTCGAACGCACACCCATCATTTCACAATAAGATTGTACCCATAGTGCCAGTACGGCTCACGAACCCAAACTATCGTAGATTGTTCACTCTCCCGTCTCAACGCTAACGAGAAACCATTGCCAATGAGAGCAATTCTATACATATATTACTGAAAGAAGTATTTCACTTGTTCGTTTCAACGAGTCACTTTTGTTACAAAAAAAAAAAACACCATACAGTATCACACGTGCTCTTTCATTCTGTGGAACAACGCCAACATAGCAACTCCTTACTCATCTGATAGCTAATGTTGCTTTTGGCACCTCTGTCCGCCGCGGCAACCACCTGTTCCACCGGCAGACTCTAACCAACCCCGCTCTCTGCCGTACACCACAGTGCAATTCAGGACACACTCGAAAAGCAGATCCAACTTTTCCCATATAATTGTTGCTATCGATGTTTTGCCAACTTTGAACAAAGGCGAACCGATTCAAGTAGAAAAGGCACACAAAAGGACCACCGCCGTCGACGCCGACAACGACGACGATGATGCACATTACTATCTCCTTCTGCCGGGGTTCGACCATCCACCATCCATTCACTTGGTCCTGGTTTAGTCGATGTTGTTGTAAGCCAGTTGAGCCCGTCTTACTTTCTCGCCGTACGATGATGATGGGCGCACAAAAACAACGAATCAAGAATCGAAACCAAAACAGCACCCGAAGACGACGTTTTCAGCTGGTGGCGGGGAATTCTCATGCCTTACCTTTCGTGCTCGAATAATTTAATCGCTCGCCAGATTTACGCAAAGTTCGTCACAAACCAGCTTGTTTAGACGGCGACACTCAGGGCCGCATTGCAGAGTGGCCGAGACGAAAGCAGTTGAATCCGTTTCTCAGTTTAGCATGGATGACTGGGGTAAACAGCCGAGCACAAAGAAAAGAAACATGAGGAGACTCACGTAGAATGTTCTGAAATATTTGTTTTGGATTTATCTGAATATACCGGGGGTTGATTATTAAAACTAATGCGTCCAAACATCGGTGGTAATCGAGAATTAGTAACCGTTTTTTAAATAAATTTATGCTGTTGATAGTATTGAAATATATAAAGCCAATGCCAGCAACCGAATTACTCTAATTGATCTTGTTACCTTTTGGTAAAAGGTAAATTTAACAGTAAAGTAAGGTAAGGTAAAAGTAAAAGCCTTCGACGACCCTTATTAATTGCAATAATTATTGAAGCATACAATTTTTCAATTCCACATACAATAAACTATTTATAGATTTCAAAACAGCGTACGATTTAGTTAAGTGCAACAAATTGTAGAAAATTATGGAAGCTGAAGTTTCCTTAACAAAACTGCTTTAATTGTTTCGTACCACCCATGACAATTCCATCCCTCCGAGTTGGTTTTGAGGTACGATGCTGGTCTAAATAGCCAGTCGTCGTATGTTCAAATCCCGCTTTGGGAAAGAGACTGTTAGTGTCAATAGAATCGCATCGCTAGCCCCGCAATTGTCCTGTACACTATTATTTTGCAGCGCAAGATGGATGCCGTGTTTACTAAATCCGGATCCAAATCAGCGAAGTGGCAATTTTTTGCACAATTCCTAATATTTTTCTGGAATGTACGTGTAACAAATTTTCATTACCATTACCTCATTACCTTTAGTTTTTTAATTTTTAAGCTTTCTACATAAGCACGATTTCGAAACGATATGGATTGTCTTCCCATTAGTTACAGGTTGTCAACTACAATATTTAGAGTCAAACCATTGTGGCGTAAACCATACGTCGACTGTGGAGGAAATGCTTCACCAGCCTGTTCACCATGATGATGCGGCTCAAAACAGGGTCTGATTTCCATGTCAGGATTGGCTGATCTACATCCTGGTGTCAGCAAGGGACTGTAAATAGAGCTGACACGATGGTCCCTCGGTGAGAAAGGAGGTTGAAGAAGGCCCAACAAGCCGTTTCAGAAAACAATGTGTTAACGTAAGAGATAATACGAATCGAAACAATCGGCATGGACCAATTTTATTCATTTAACGTTTGCGGTAAAAAATTGGACAAAAATTGCCGATTTTTCATGGGATTACCTTCACACGCACTGACGAAACTAGCCATGCGGCATCAATCATAGTAACCCATCAACCCATAGCAAAAAAAAATGGACAGCTCTATCAGTCGAACTCTAACCGAGACGCGAAAACACTTACTCCGTTCAGAAATGTGCGCGTTGAAAGAACAGTACCCCGTTGCGTTAAAAAAAACTCGGTTCCGGACGGCAGACGACTCTGAGCGACAAGAAGCTCCAAAGAATGCTGAAGAGGAAGACCAGCGGAAAAGTGGCTACATCACTGCGAACGCTTGACCGGGAGGTTTGTGAAACCTGTCAAACAGTGAAAAAGTACCTGGCGAAAATGGATATACATTACAGGAAGCGGCAGTCCCGTACACTGGACTCGCTGCAGGCAATGACGCAGCAGCAAAGCATGAATAAGATGGATAATTCGATTTTCCCGGCAACGGCGACGAGACCTGTCTCACCCTGGATGGTAACGACTGGCAGGGCACTTCGTATTTTACTCAAGGCCGCTCTTTTTCGCTCCGGACTGGCCGTGAACGGGGGAGTTTATAGTACGAAGTGGCCAGGTTGGCAAACCCGCCCTAAGATTCCAACTCCAACAATTTGTCTTGATAACTGAGGAGGAATTGATAAATGTAACGGAGAAAAATCTCAAAAACATGCCTACACGCATATTTTTGTCCGCCATAGCGAATGTTTCGGTTAATTGCCGGAAGGCCGCTCGCAAGTAAGCTAAAATTATTACTTTTCATTGGTCATTCATCAAACTCAATTATTTGTCTTAGTTATTTTTTTACCATCATCCGAAAAAAGTCTGATTAACAAAGCTCTCCAACCCCTAGAACACTTCCCGCCAGATCTCGCTCCACCTGGTTAACCCATCTTGCCCGCAACGCCTCGTTTTCTTCCTACCGGATTCGAGGCAAACACTTTCTTCGCCGGGTAGCTGTCCCGCCCAGCGTATCAGTCCAGCTTCAACCATTTTTCGAATACTGGGTTCACCGTAGAGTTGCGCGAGCTCTCGGTTCATCTTCCTCTGCCATCTTCCGTTCTCCTGCACGTCGTTAAAGATCGTCCTTAGTACCAGTTGTTCGAAAACTCCGAACACTCGCAGGTCCTCCTCGAGCATTGTCCACGTTTCATGCACGTGAAGAACAACCGATCTTATGAGCGTTTGGTATAGGTTACAGTCCCTACGGGGGCTCAGTCTGTTCGACCGCAACTGCCTGTGGAGCCCATAGTAGACACGGCTTCCGCTGTTAATACGCCTCCGGATCTCACGGCTGGTACTGTAGTATAAATAAATACCACAACAAATAATCCAGTCATCAACGCAGCAATAAAGCTCATAGTAAACACCGACAACGGAATTCCCTACGTAGCACACCTTCCGTGTGTCTACTACACTCAGCGCAAGCCATGCGCGTAGCAATAACGTTTGTTTATCAAACACCGAAAAAAAAAGCAAAGAATGCATTTTCATTCGTCGCCCCAGCTGTCGCAGAATTGAATGTAAATAAATCGTTACCTAAGTTTAGCTATATAAAGAAATCCCGATCAATAAAGATTCATTACTCGTTTGGAGCCCGACCAGAAGGTCGACTACTCCAGCAGTAAAGTGTAGCAGCAACTAAGTATCCTTGTATTTCCTCTTGCAACCCTGACGGTTACGACCAGACGGCAATTGCTGGAAAGAACACTTCCTTCATGATCCGCCGCGAATTCAACGTCGTATAATCAACTTCGCAATAACAACCAAACAACCCTTCAGTACCATTGTTTTATATTACCAGTGATCCAAACTCGTCAACTACCTCGAATTCATTGCTGACGATCGTAATGCCACTGCCTAGGCGCTGTTGATCGGTTTTAGTTCCGCCATCTAGCATATACTTCGTTTTAAACATATTCATCTGCAACCTAATCCTCGCTGCTTCCTGCTTTAGTCTGGTGTACTGTTCTGCCACTGCCGCAGTTGATCTGCCAACAATGTTTGTGTCATCAGCAAAGCGAACGAACTTACTGGATTTCTTGAAAATCACACCTCACGTGTTGATGTCCGCTCGATTTACCCTGTAGCGCAATGTTGAATAGCTGGCAGGAAAGCCCATCACACTGTCGAAGCCCACCTGCGGGATTCAAATGGACCCGTCAATCAACCCGAAATCCGCCCACAGCCCTGGCTCCCATCCTACGTAGCCTTTATCAGTCTTATCAGCTTCCCCGGAAAGCCGTTTTTGTCCATGACCTCCCATAACTCTTTTCGGTCGATAGAGTCATACGCGGCTTTGAAGTCGATGAATAGGTGGTGCGTGGTAATTCTGTATTCACGGTTTTTCTGGGAGATCTGTAGTATGGTAAAGTTTTGGTCCGCCGTAGACCGTCCTCCCAAGAAGCCGACCTGATAGCTTCCGGCGTGGACCTAGGCAACGAAACAAGGACTACGATTGGGAACTCGGGAACTACAAATCACTTTGCTTTTCGGCCCATCAACGCAAGGATATGCAAGGAAGGTCGGTCCTTCAACTACAGCATCACCAACGTGTACTATCCACATGGAGAGAGATGCGACGACGAGAAGGAAGCGTTCTATGGGTAGCTGGAGCAGGACTACGATAGCTGTCCGCGAGGAGACGTGAAAACCGTCATCGGTGACATGAATTATCAGCTAGGATGGAAGGCAGTGTACAGACCGGATTCGGGCCAGATAGCCTGCAAACCGTGTCTAATGCGTGACCTTGGCAGCCTCCCGTTGTATGATAGTCCGAAGTAACCCGCAAATATATCCACCTGAAGAACTACCAGACAGTTAAATCGACTTCGTTCTAATCCACGGGGGGTTCTAATATAGTTCAAATATAGATTCGAACTAGTAGCTGTATGATTGCGTTCAAAACTCTCGACAGTGCATGAGACCCACCGAAGTCGAACGACGCGACCAAACATTGAGCAACCGCGGAAGGTCGGGATTGCATAGAAATCCGCGCAGCAGCTGGAGGCAGCGTTACACATGAAAGTGGCGCAGCTAATCTTGAAGATGGTTGAAGAAGCATTCGATTCGCTATGGGTAGCACTGCTTCAGCGCTTCCAGGTATAAGGGCTCCGGATCATAGAAACGACTGGAGAAGGGCCGGAAGAGCTGTACAAAGTTAACGACACCCGGAGTTTTACGAAAAGGTGAACAGCTCCTGCAAAGGCTACGTGCCAAAGTCAATATGTACTCCTTGAACGATGAACTGGTTACGACCTAGTGTGAGGTGATCGAAAGGTGGAAGCGGCACTTCGACGAGCATCTGAACGGCAATGCAATAGAGCGCGAGGAAAAAGAACTTCAGTTCCTGATCTCCTGAAGGTGAAGGAAGATTGGATTGGTCGATTGAAAAACAACAAAGCTGCTGGAGTAAACCAAATTGCTACTGAGCTGTTGAATTACGGTGGAGAAACAGTGGCTAGAGCCATGCACGGGGTTATAACCAAAATTCTAGAGAAAGGACGAGTACCGGAGGAGAGGACGGAAGATATTGTTTCTCGTCCCCAAAACGTGGCAAGCTGGGGTGTTGCAATTATCAGGCAATTACTCTGCTGACACCGTATACAAGATACTCTCCCAAGTGCATTGTCGTCGACTATCATCATTTGTGAAGTAGTTCGTGAGGCACTACTTGGCGGAATTCAAGGGTGCCCGCGCCAACACTGATCAGGTATTCACGGTTCGGCAGTTCGAGTTCGTGTATATAGGCTCACTGGCTACCGCCGATTACGATACCAGCAGAGAAATAATGCGCCAATTATGACAGAGAAACTCAAATTTTTTGGTTTCCGGAGGACGCTTCGATCGAGTAGAACTCGCCGCACGAAGTTGACCATATCAAAGACACAAATCAGACCGGTAGTCATCCACTGCGATGAGACATCGACTATGCTTGTGGAGGACCAACGCGTTCTTCCGGTCTCCTAGCGGAAGTAACGAACCATCTTCGATGGACTGCAATTGGAGAGCGGGACGTGAAGAAGGCGAATGAACCACGAACTGCAGAAGCTGCTTGAGAAGCCATCTATCGTATACACGGCTAAGATTGGCAGGTTGCGGTGGACTGAGCATGTCGTAAGGATGTCGGACGACAGCCCGGTAAAGATGGTTCTTGAAACCATCATCTCTATCAAGGACGAAACGGAAAGATGTACAGCGGGCAAGGTGGATCCATCAGGTAGATCTACGGATGCTACTCAGACTGCACTTTTCACATGTTTTCGTGATGTAGGACCGTAGAAAGTTTTCAAAAATAAAAACTATTTTAAGGGGTAATATCTACCAAATGCTCAAAAAAACAAAGTTTTTTTTTCATGAATTTTTCCAAAGGACATTTGAGATATAAGATATATAAATAATATATCGTTGGATTAAGCAACTCTTGAAGAATAGAAAAAAAATTATTGCTGCTTTTTCTACAAAATGGCGGCTGTGCAGCAATTGCCGTAAACCGCTTTTTTAAAAGGTGTTCCGCGGCGAGCAGTAGAAGTCGAGCCCAACTCCACCTACAACCAAAACAAAATTTTTTTCATTATCTACACAAGTGTCGCTAGTGAAGTACACATGATCATATTTTTAAAATTTTTCTTCGCAAAATGTCAACGGTTTGAAGAAAAAAATTCATTTTCGATAAAAAAAATCGACTTCAATTGTTTATAACTTTTGGTGTTGTTAATCAATCGTTAAAATCGTGTGTACTTCACTAGATAATCTAATGAAGAAGCTACAGTCAAAATTTCAAGTCAATTTGATGTAAACTTTTTCAGTTCTACTGCTCGCCGATTTTGAAAATATGATTTTGAGTAAAACGCGTTTAAAGTTTCAAAATGCTATAAATCTCAAGAATCGCAATAATAAAGCCCCTAATATTTTTTTTTATCTTCAGTCAGCTATCCCTGCGCCGTAAAGTTGTCCTTCCTGAGCTTTATTTTCCTCTTCTTCCTTTTTGTTATATGATGTATGACTGCGCCTAGCCTCTTTCGCGATATCAGACATGCGATGGTCAGTGATTTTGACGCGGTTGGCGTCCGATCCCACGCAAAAATCAAACTTGTCACTCATATTTAAGTACTTTTGAATATAACTCACAGTTAAAAAGTATCAAAAAACTCAAACAAAGAACGTACACCACGAGAACGGCTGATCGACTAAACAAATGGAAATTGTGAGTAAACACGTGCTGTAGAGACGCTGTAACGGTCGAAACTTGATGCAGCGACCTCTATACTTCACATTTGAAACACGATATCGATCATAGGTAACTTCTACTAGTTTACAAAGCCTCGAAATTAAAAACAAAAACAAGCATGGCCAAAATAAACGAAAAATGTTATTTTGGAGCATAAAAGTTGTTCGATAAAAATTGATTTAAACGAATTTTGAGTTTAGATCAGTACTTGAGCGATGTAGATTTTGATTTTAGGATAGTTTTAGCATGATTTAAGCCAATAAAAAAAATGACAAGAAAAAATTTTTTTTGGTAGATATTACCCCTTAATTTTCAAAAATAGAATTTAATTTTTTAATAGTTCAAATTATACATTCAGCTTCGGTTGGTTATTTTGGAGTTCAATATATAATACTAATAACATTCGATTTTTGTATTCGTGATTGAATGTTCATGCTACCTAGCCAAAGAAGGTTTTCATTGTCATTCGTTTCAATGTTCCACCGATTACATCACATGGGCTTTTACCGTGTGATGTTTGCAAAAAAAACCCTCTCAGCTTCAATCTCATAGACGGATTTCGCGCCAACTCGACCAGATGTTAGCAACTTTTTTATATAAATCGCTTTATCTGAAAAATGGCAAGATGACTTTTGGGGGATATTCAAGGGATGACTTTTGAGAAATTGTCTGGATCTTTCGAATTTATTTTACAATAAAACGGACATTTCAGTTCTCTTCAAACTCACATTTTTTTATAGACTATTTAGTTACCTGAATCTCTTTTGAACGTTGCAAAAAGGGCACCATTGAGAATTTTTTTTTTATCGAAACCTTTTTATCGAAACCTTTTTTAATATCCAACACTCTTTCGAGTATATTGTTTTTAAATGACCATGCGTCTCCGTGAAAGTACTATATCAATAATTACTGCACTAAACTTTTGAAAAATGAAGTATGCAAAGATAATTTTTTAATAAGGCCCACATACCAACATAGTTTCGTTGATTACTGAGAGGGTGATGCCCATGTCATGCACGCGCTGGCGGGAAAATCGTCAATATTTTGATCTGAACTGACATAACTGGTGAAGTTTTGTTTTCAATTGTTAACCTATATCTCCTGCTTTTTTCACTGTCCATTTACACTGTGAATAATCATTAGTTCATTATTTTTTATTCTTAATATTCTTATCATAAAACATTTGCATTGAACAATGGAAATAAAATATTTCTGACAACAACCTAGCCGCAAACCGTTTATAGATTGTAGTTCATGTCAGATGTGAACATGTGCAACACCTTTAAAACGCAAACAAACATAACACTAAACCTTGCGCTATCTGCTACATCGCTTCACTCTGATATCAAGATAAACGACTCAGCAGGGAAAATCTTGGAGATGGGACCCCCCGTCTTACAGAAAAAGACGAAAATAAACAAGCGATAACAATAAATTGAAAACAAAGTTTTGCGCCACTCGAGAGTGTGGTATCATGTATGTCACATTGATTACCGGGCGTTGGGGATCTATGTACGGGCTGCGACTGCTTACTATTGCAGCAACCTGTGCTGAATCCTGATCGGCGGAGACTGCAATCGGCAGCGTGCGAACTCTCTGCAAAGATTCACGCCAACGGAAACGACAGTTCTCGGTGGAGAAAAGGCACGGTGCGGTTTTGTCGCTAAAATATTCAAAGCTCTCAATAAGGATCATAACGAAAACGGCTTTACAGTGTTGGCAAATTTTTTCCGAACGGAAGACATGTCCCACCTAGTTCATAGAATTTGGTGCAATCAATTTGCATAATTGAATTATTTTTCATTAGCCCGGTGCCTTTGAAGAGAGAGAGAGAAAATATATATTTAGTGGAAGAGAGAAAATCTAGGAGCAATCATGAATGGATTTTAACAATGTTTTCGGGTCGAGAATAAAACAATGTATTCCTCATAACTTGCTATGGGTTTTATTATGGACTTCCTTCTTTTGTTTACCTCAAATGAAATTTGACTTTCAATTGCCAATTTTCTAAGATTTCGTTCGTTTTTTTCTGTAAGACATCCGTTTTAAAGATTTTGACCATTCCCCTCCCCCTCTCCGTGGACAAACGGCCATATCAATTTCAAAAATTTTGTATGGACCGTGCACTCTTCAATGTGGATGGACCCTTGTCGATTATCAGTCCTCGACAGTAAACATTTGTTGCGTACGACAACGATACAATGTACGCATTCGATTAACCTGGAGTAAACCGACTCTCAGCCAAACGTGTTTACGAATGAGTTCGTAAATGAATATGAAAATACCTTTAATTTACATTTTCCAACTTCACGAATGGTAAAAGCGTCAAATGTAGGTGGAATTCGGTTAATATCTGTACGAAAAAAATAATGCTTTTTTAAATATTCAATTAATCTTAAATATCAATGCTGCCAACAAAGTTCATTGCGACAAAGATTAATAAGGTCTCCAAAATTGTGAATGCTTGCGTCTAATGACATGTTGCTAGCTAGCTGGCAGGCGTGGCTCCGTTCGGCCACCGTAATACGGTTTTCGCGTGGTCAGTTATTTAGTTCGACGAAAACGGTGCAGTCTGGTATTATCCTGCTGCAGTAACACGGCAGCAGCTCGTGGAAGTAATCACGAAAGGCGCTGTTTTTTCCTTATATTAGCGGACGAAATTTACATATCGGCATCCAGCGATCTGTTTTGCTTGATTTTGAAGCTATTACAGCTGGTAGTGAATGCTTTTTCAATGACTGTTTTATCGCGCAGTTTGTGATGTTGCATTTCTTGTTGCTTGAGTAATTGAATAAAGCAAATCAAAATGACTGGGCGCAGGTTATTATTTATTGGTCACATGAACAGTGGCACCTACTGCACCGCGGGTATTTTAAAGGTCCACTGAGTTTGATTCAAGTTCCACTAGGACTGAAGTATGAGGAACCAGGTTATACGGAGATGTTTTTATTAACTTTGCACATTATTTCACAGATAATAAAATCATTGAATTGACAAAACAAAATCACGGGAGCTTATAGGAAAAACCGCACAGTCTGACAGCTCAACAAAAGTTAAAATTCTCAACAACAAACATTTACATCAAATCAAAACAGCCGAAGTCTAGGTTTATTACCGCGAAAATGCAATCAGATCAATAAAACAAGCCAACAAACAAAATGATCAAAAGCAGAAGGGAGAGAAAAACAACAGAAACACAAGCCAGACCAAAGGTACCAAGAAATGACTTATTTTGCGTGCCAACTGATTAGAGAGCCTCCTTGCCGTGCTCAGCTAATAGAATTTACAGCTTGAGGAGTTTTATGAACCATAACCGAATTAAAATTGTTTATCGCAAACCTTAAACAAGCCGTTAACGCGAATCATACCCTGTTAGGCTCATTCGGTTCCGCTTGCGATCGGATTCGGTTGGAAAGTTTTTCACAGTCCGGAACCATCGTCGCCTGTCTCCTGCGCCCACAAGTATCTCGAAAATAGAACCAACCTCGGGTTGGATTCGACTATTCCGGCAATCGTCTTTATTGAAATAAATCATTTCAGTTCTATTGGCCGTGTTCGCAGTAACAGAACGGCTGTGCCGTTCATTAAGCATCCTAAATTGCAAGAGCCCCCTGCAAGAGCTGCCTGTTTTAAAACTCGGAACCGAACGCGAAGCAACCCCGATGCCGGAGGCTAATTGACGACTAACTTCACCCCAAAGCCATTGAACTGGTCGGCAACCGAGCGATGAACTTTTTAAAATGCGTCGGAGAACGCCAAACTAATGCATGTGAGACCGAGCATGAACTGGAGGACTAAGTGATTCATGAGAAGCTACAAAATGTTAGATTAAAAATTGTGATAGGTAATAATTATAGCATCGCAGTTTAGCGCCGTTGAAAAGTGAATAATTGCGGATGGGTTCATTGCATTTGCTAAAGTTTGGCGATTGCTTTGCTACGAACTACTGAATCTGATTTTGTAGATGGCGGCTCACCCTCCTTATTTCGAAAATGTGGCTTTCCAAAAAGTTGCATAAAAAATATGCCTGTTATTGTAGAAAACATAGCTTTAAAACTGCAAGCTCGATCGAAATGCCAGAGTTTAAGAAAAATATAGTACATTTTATTGATTGTTGTGACAATTGTTATAAACTAATTTACCAAACGCCGACTACAAAAAATGATAGGCAAGAGGTGAGAAATGAAAATTTAGAGAACGAATCGAGTGGTCTAATTTGGCTTCTATATCAGTATCTGCAAACAACTAAACAGCTTGAGCCTATAAAGCTTTTCTGGAAAGTTCGTCACAACTTCCTTTAACAGATAGTTTAATGATCTGCTATGAGAATGTTATTGAAACTGATGTCTTGAAGGAAAGCATACTGGTACAGGCAACAGGAAACTTGGTAAAGTACACTATCGTTTGCGGTAAAAGAAATGGATGAAAATTGCCGATTTTTAATGGGTTTACTTCCTATTTATTTATTTATTTATTTCGTAGAGCAAAAGTAGACTACATATAAAAAAACTGACAACTCTATCAGTCGAACTCTAACCGTTATGGCGAGAACAGTGAAGCCACTCCGTTCAGAAATGTGCGCGTTTAAAGAACGGTACCCCGTCGCGTCGAAAATGGGCATCGTGCGGCAGTTCGTGTACAACGGATACGCCCGTTCCGGCATCTACAACACCTTAGCACTATTGGACAACAATCAGAGTATTTAAAGAAAACCCGATTCCGGACGGCCGAGTGAAAAGAAGCTCCAAAGGATGTTGAAGAGGAAGACCGAGGGAAAAGTGGCTACATCACTGCGTGCACTTGGCCGGGAGCTCGGTGCAACCGGCCAAACAGTCGAAAAGTACCTGGTGAGCATGGACTTACCTGTCAGGGAGCAGCAGTTCCGTCCACTAGTCTCGGAGCTGCAGGCAATGACGCAGCGACAGCGCCTGAATAAGATGGTCAAGTCCATTTTCCCGGCAAATCACGACGTGGCGGTGATGATGGCGATGAAACCTATCGTACCCTGGATGGCAACGACTGGCAGGGCACTTCGTATTTCACTTCCCCTACGAAGGAAGTGCGCACCGAGGTAAAGTTTATCTCAAACACCAAATTCCCCAAGAAGGGCACAGGACAGGCCATGAACGAGAAAATTTATAGTACGGTAAAAGATCTATTTCCGGCCTACTAGGCAGCCGTCATAAACATTTTCTTGAATTATAGATTGGAAACAATGAAGCAACTTGAATGTTGCTCATTGTTTTAACTGTGAAGCTTTTTTTTAAATAACCTGGTGCTTTTGGGTACGTACAAAAAAAAATTCTCATACCAAATGTCTTAGAAATGCATGAAATGTCAAAACTTAGTGTGGTGTGTGTGCGGGAAACTATTTCTACAAAGTGAAAAAAATTGAATCTTACAAGTCACGTAAATATTTTTGCCTTTCTCTTAGAAAGGTATAGCAATCACTGGCAAAACCGAAAGTATAAAAGTGCTCTTTTATTAAAATTTCAGTTGGTTCTGACGTAAACCACGATTTTGTTTGTAAATTATGTGCAATATCATTTAAAATTGCGTGAAATTTTATGAAATTTTCTATCAAAGGCGATGGAGCTAATTATTATACGCGATTTGACATAAATTTTGGCATTTGTATCTAACTTTGTAGGTAATAATATTATGAAAAATAGACAACTGTAGCCAATTTTCATTTTTACAACTGTCTTAGTTGCGGGACCTAGAAGGTATTAACTCTACCAACCTTTTAAAGAACGACCAAGTACTTGCAGTACATTCCAGAGCCATTTTCCATTCCGTAAACCCCGCCTCAAAATGATACTAAAATCTTTCAAATTAGAATATTATTTTTAAATACACTAAGGTCGCTTTTTACGCGGTTTTTTTACGCGGGTTTTTTTACGCGGCTTTTGTTACGCGGATTCTGGAATTTACGCGGTTATATATAAAATAGATATAAAAGATATAAAAACATGAATAGGGTAAGAAATGGCTTAAGCAGTGGCGCCAAATTCAATCAGTCGAAGAAAACGGGCCACTAAGTACTAAATTTTATTCATCATCAACAATTTTAAAGACAGAAATGAAAACTTTGATTGACTAGCTGTCTCACGAATATGAAAAGTACTATTCAAGAAAAAAAATCTTTCAATAACAGCTCAAAATAGGATCGCAATGATTGAAGCAGTATCCCTCAATTGGGAAATTTAGTTGATTATTGTTAAGGTTTGCTAAATCAGAAAACTCATGCTGACAGAGAAGGAGATAGTGATCAAATTGGTATACTTATGTTCGTATTTCACCTCACACATTTCAAACATTTCGTCTAAATAAAAAGTTACGTTGTTACGTTGTTGGTTTCCTAAAAGAATATCATTTTCAGTAAAAGGAGAAATAGAGATTATCAGTCTCTTGCGATTTCTCGTCTGCAAATAAAGCTTGAAAGCTAATTTATTTGAATTTATAATAGATGTTGATTGGGGAAGATCAGATCACACAACTAGGTGGATCAATTGAGATTTTTTTTTATTTTTGACGTGACGTGTTACGGCAACAAAGGGGTACAAACTAAAAACCGAAATCATCGAGAACGTCACGAAAATTGTCCACTTACAAATGCTTCAAACTCAGTCAGTTTCTAACGGATTCCCTGTATGCCACCAAAATACGGGAATGTGTGATTTTGTGATGCTAACTACCGTACTATTGACAAATTTAAAAACTTGTTGAACACATGTTTCGAGTAATCAGAGCTAAAACATGGCCTTCTTTCCCAGCACAACCATGCGGGTCGGTCGGTCGGTAAACGATTTGACTTTATAACCGATTTGTTGTTGTTGCAATGACACATCTACCGGAAGTTCAACTCTCAGTAGTCACGTATGGAAGTTAGCATGCAGAAATTCAGTCTTCATTTTGTAGACCCGATTACAGCAACAAAAGGACGGTTGACTTTTACTGGAAACTGACTTTATCCGCAGTCGGCAGAGCAGGAGTTAATTTTAGTGCAGCAAGGCCGAGCAGGCGACCAACCAGTGGACTACAGCGCTGCACAGCATTGCAAAACGTGCCCGAACGTCTGTCGCGTAATGTTTACTTTCAGCCACTTGGCCACTGCTAATAGTTGTTAGTGTGCCGGTGGCGTTTGATCGTTATGTCATGTTTGCTTGCTTGTAGTGTGTACGGAGCGGAGAATTACAAGAGAGAACTAGAATCTTCCCCGGGATAAAATGATAATCCAAAATCAACGCTTTTCTTCAAGGTTGCCGGATCAATTAAAAAAGAGGGTTGAAGGAGAATTATTAATGGAGTTTACCGCTCCACACCAATTATTTGACATGTTCCCAAACCCCATTCGTTGTTTTGCTTTCGTCTTGATTAGACGCAAATTGTTTATCTCCGTTTGATTCGCAAAATAACAATACACGAGTTATCGTACGGGTGTTTTTTTCGATTAGTTCTTGTGTGCGATAACAATAGTCTTCAGTTTATCGGCAGAAACATCTTCTGCACACTGGTAGGGGCAGGCTACCCCGCCAGTGATCTGATACGCAACTGATATTTCAGCAAGAACAATTCTCCCGCACCGCTGTTACCCCGCTAGCAGCACGGACCATCATACGATCGAGCGAGTGGAAGTCAACTACAAGTGGTATCTACAAGGTCGAGTGTAAGATACGGCCACTGTGTCACAACACGAGACTGGATCGTCATTGTTTGTTCTGCTGAGACACTCGACTAATCCTACTATCAGCCGTGAGGTCGTGACTTAGACATTCGGTGAAGTATTCACTTTAGAATTTTTATCATTATTATTAATATTATTATTATTATTGTTATTATTAATATTATTATTATTATTATTATTGTTATTATTATTATTATTGTTATTATTATTATTATTGTTATATTTATTATTATTACTATTACTATTATTACTATTGTTATTAGTATTAGTATTACTGTCTTCTTTTTGAAAAATTTGAAAAATTGTTTTTAAAATTTAATATCAACTAGCAGCACGGACCATCATACGATCGAGCGAGTGGAAGTCAACTACAAGTGGTATCTACAAGGTCGATTGTAAGATACGGCCACTGTGTGTTTTTGAAAAATTTGAAAAATTGTTTTTAAAATTTAATATCAACTACTTGATCCCCCCACCCCCCCAAATTCGAATATTTATCGTTTGTGTGCGGTAGAGCGTAACGCACCCGCAAAATGGACGACATGCAGGTGCAACTATTCCTGGATGTGGAAACAAATGGGGAAGAGATTGAGATCTCCCCCATCAATTCCCCTCTACCTTCCCCGCTACCTAGCCCCGTACCAAGGGTACCGGCAACACGGGTGAAAGCTTACCCAGATGCTTCGAAAGGTCCGTTCGTAGTTTTTTTTATGCCCATAAAGAAGCCTCTTAACATTATACAAATAGGCAAGGACCTGGCAAAACAGTTTTCGGACGTAACCGAAATTACAAAGGTTAGACCGAACAAACTGCGAGTTGTCGTGAGTAGCTTGAAGCAATCAAACGCAATTGCTAGCTACGAGCTCTTCACGAGAGAGTACCGCGTGTACATCCCTGCCAAGGACGTGGAGATCGACGGTGTGGTTACCGAAGGAAGCCTCACGGTCGATGACATTTTGCGTCACGGGGTTGGCTGCTACAAGAACCCCCTGATTCAAGATGTAAAGATACTGGATGTCAAGCAAGTGCATTCAGTATACATCGAAGAAGGAAAGAAGAAATTCCTCCCTTCTGATTCCTTCCGTGTAACATTCGCCGGATCCGCACTGCCGAACTACATCTCTTTGTACAGGGTTCGTCTGTCTGTACGCCTGTTCGTACCGCGGGTCATGCATTGCCAAAACTGCAAGCAGTTAGGTCATACAGCCACCTGCTGCTGCAACAAGGCAGGCTGCAGCAAGTGCGGAGGCAATCATGCTGAGACCGCTTGCAGTGAGGATACTGAAAAGTGTCTTTATTGCGAGGGAACTCGGCATGACCTTTCGGCGTGTCCCGCGTACAAACAGCGCGAGGAAAAAATTAAGCGTTCCCTTAAGGAACGATCAAAGCGCTCTTTTGCAGAAATGCTTAAAGGGCTGAGCCACCCTCGACAGGAAACATCTTTTCCTTTTTGCCAACCGATGAGGGTACATCTGACGATCCCGTCGAAGGGTGTTCTTATGCCTTGCCAGAGGGATCTAGGAAGAGGAGAATGATCAACTCTCCTAATCTTTCTCGCAAAGGTCGTAAGATAACCCCTAGCGGGATGACCAATAAGACAACACAAAAAGGAAGCGGTGAAGAAAAACCGAAGCAAGTACCCCCCGGTTTTAATTTCAAATCAAACCAGGAGTACCCACCGCTTCCTGGGGCACCAAAAACCCCTCGTGCACCCATTTCTCGATCAGAAGACATTAAAAAACAGGGTTCATAAAATTCTCTGATATTGTGGACTGGATATTTAAAACATTCAACATACCAGATCCCCTCCAAAACATTCTTCTTGCCCTTCTCCCTACAGTGAAAACCTATTTGAAGCAACTCACAACAACTTGGCCCCTCATTGCAGCTATCGTATCTTTCGATGACTAATACGTCGAAAGAGGTTAGGAATTTTGTCACTGTGTTACAGTGGAACTGCAGAAGTATCATCTCAAATTCGATTTATATTCACATTTGATAAACACATACAATTGTGATGCGTTCGCGCTCTGTGAAACTTTTCTCAATTCAAATGACCAACTTAATTTCCACGATTTCAACATCATTCATCAAGATCGAGACTCACACGGTGGAGGGGTACTTTTAGGGATCAAAAAGTGCTATTCTTTTTTCAGAATCGACCTCCCCTCGATCTCGAATATTGAAGTTGTTGCCATTCAAACGAATATGAAAGGAAAAGACCTTTGCCTTGTTTCGTTATATATTCCCCCATCCGCGCGGATTGAACAGAAGCAACTCCTTGATATAGCAGAATTGCTTCCCGCACCTTTTTTGATTTTGGGAGATTTTAACTCTCACTGTTCGCTATGAGGGTCGCTGTACGACGACAACCGATCTTCTTTAATCTGTAACTTGATCGACGACTACAATATGACAGTTTTGAATACTGGGGAAGCGACACGTGTACCTAATCCTCCAGCACGTGAAAGCGTGCTTGACCTATCCCTCTGCTCGACATCACTAGCGTTAGATTGCCAGTGGAAAGTAATCAACGATCCCCACGGTAGTGATCATCTTCCAATCGTTATATCAATTGCTAATGGTTCAACTCCCCCGAACCCAATCAATATTTCCTACGACCTTACACGTAATATTGATTGGAAGTACTATTAGTCTATTATAGCGCAATCTATCGAGACTCACGAGGAACTTCCTCCGGAGGAAGAATACGCGTTCTTAGCTGGCTTGATAATTGACGCCGCGACACAAGCTCAGACGAAACCGATACCCGGGGTTACGATTAGACAGCGCCCTCCCAACAAATGGTGGGACAAAGATTGCTCTGAGCTGTACGCGCGAAGGTCCGCGGCGTATAAGGACTACCGGGAGTACGGCACTGTCAACCTGCTTCGAAAGTACGAGGCGCTGGGCAGGCAGATGAAGAGCTTAGTAAAAGCGAAAAAACGCGGGTACTGGCGGCGGTTCGTAAACGCGTTGTCGAGGGAAACAGCGATGAGCACTCTTTGGGATACCGCGAGGCTCATGCGGAACCGTGACGTTTCGAATGAAAGTGAGGAGTATTCAGATCGCTGGATACTCGATTTTGCCTCTGTACCCTCGATTTTGGACACTGTACCGGAACAGAAAACCTTTCGCGACGCGTTATTAGTAACTACGGAAGAGCCTCCATTTTCGATGTTGGAATTTTCAATGGCTCTCCTGTCGTGCAACAATAAGGCTCCAGGGTTAGATAGAATAAAATTCAACCTGTTGAAGAACCTACCCGACTCTGCAAAAAGACGCTTGTTGAATTTGTTCAACAAGTTTCTTGAGCTAAATATTGTTCCGCATGACTGGAGGGAGGTAAAAGTCATTGCTATTCGGAAACCCGGGAAACCTGCCTCTGATCACAATTCATATAGGCCGATTGCGATGCTCTCTTGCCTCCGGAAATTAATGGAGAAAATGATCCTCTTACGGTTAGACAAATGGGTCGAAACAAACGGGTTACTTTCAGATACTCAATTTGGCTTTCGCCGGGGCAAAGGGACGAACGATTGCCTAGCGTTGCTTTCTACTGAAATTCAACTAGCCTTTGCTCGAAAAGAGCAAATGGCTTCTGCGTTCATGGATATTAAGGAGGCTTTTGACTCTGTCTCTGTAGAAGTTTTAAGCGCGAAACTTCATTCGCAGGGACTTCCACCAAATTTGAATAACTTTTTGTTCAATTTGTTGTCAGAAAAGCATATGTATTTCTCACATGGCGATTCGACAACTTCCCGAATTAGTTACATGGGCCTCCCGCAGGGCTCATGTTTAAGTCCTCTCTTATATAATTTTTACGTCAATGACATCGATGAATGTCTTGCAAATTCATGCACGCTAAGGCAGCAGTGCTCACCCAGGAGACCTTCTAAGGTTATACCAAACAACGATATTGTCAGTTCTTGAGTACGGCTGTTTCTGCTTTCGCTCCGCCGCGAACACGCACATTATAAAATTAGAGAGAATACAATATCGTTGTTTGCGTATTGCCTTGGGTTGCATGCAGTCGACCCATACGATGAGTCTTGAAGTGTTAGCGGGTATTCTTCCGTTGAAACATCGTTTTTGGAATCTCTCTTACCGGTTGCTAATTCGATGCACAGTTATGAACCCATTAGTAATTGAAAATTTCGAGAGGTTGGTCGACCTTCAATCTCAATCCAGATTTATGACTTTATATTTTGACTATATGGCTCAAGATATTAATCCTTCTTCATACGATTCCTCCAATGTCGCACTTTTAGATACTTCTAATAATGCTATATTCTTCGACACCACCATGAAACAAGACATTTCTGGTATCCCGGATCAATTGCGACCCCAAGAGATCCCTAAGATTTTTTCCAATAAGTTTAAACATGTTAGTTATGATAAAAAGTTTTACACTGACGGATCTAATCTAGATGAGTCCACTGGCTTCGGTGTTTTCCACGAAAATTTTACCGCCTCCTACAAACTCGATGCTCCTGCTTCCGTGTACGTCGCAGAACTTGCTGCTATTCAGTACTCTCTTGGAATCATCGAAACCCTACCCATAGACCACTACTTCATCTTCACAGATAGTCTCAGTGCCATTGAGGCTCTGCGATCAATGAAGCCTGTGAAGCACACCCCGTATTTCCTGGGGAAAATACGGCGGTTTTTAAGTGCTTTAACAGATAAAAATTACCGGGTTACCTTAGCGTGGGTCCCTTCTCATTGCTCGATTCCGGGTAACGAAAAGGCTTACTCTTTAGCTAAGGTGGGTGCTATTGATGGCGATATTTATGAAAGACTAATTGCTTATGATGAATTTTATAGCATTTTGCGTCAGAGGACACTCAACAGTTGGCAATCATCATGGAATTCAGATGAACTGGGAGGTGGCTACATTCCATTTTTCCTAAGGTATCGACGAAAGCATGGTTCAAGGGGTTGGATGTAGGTCGGGACTTCATTCACGTGATGTCCAGACTTATGTCCAATCACTACACGTTAAACACGCATCTCTTTCGTATAGCTTGTAGACAGTAATCACTGCGTTTGTGGCGATGGCTACCATGACATCGAGCATGTTGCTTGGTCGTGTACCGAATACTGTGGTGTTAGGTCCGAGCTTATAGATTCCCTTCGGGCCCGAGGAAAACAACCGAACGTACCCATTAGAGACATTCTGGGAAGCGGTGATCTCCAGTACATGACACAGCTATACCGGTTTATAAAAAATGCTGACATGAAAATTTTTTTTTTATCTATTTGTTAGATTACAATTCCCGTCACAAACTGAAAGAAAATGACACACCATGCTGGAGACACTAAGACGAAGACTCGGCATCTTTATGTTCACGCAGACACCTCAGACAAAACTGCTCAAATAGAACATCACTGGTTAGCCACGTACAAATGAGTACATTCTGTAATATAAAATAGTTAAAAACAAAATTGTAACTCCCCTCCTCTCACCTTAAATCCCCACTAGCTCGTAGTCGGCCGCGAGATATAAAAAATGTGCCTCCCTCTTATCCCTGCTAATTTAGAATTGAAAAAAAAAGGTACTTGGCTCAGTTAAACTAAATTGTATCGTGCCGTGTCAAATAAACTATTTAAAACATGTTCCCAAACCTATTGCAAAGAAATTCATAGACATAAATTATTTTATGTAACTTTCTGGTCGTGTCTTTTGAACAACCTCTGCAATTTTTTTTATTTCTATTATTTCTTAGATAGGCAATAGATTTGCCTCTCACTTTGCCGTGTTTACGATTGCGGTAGAACTACTGAACCGATTTTTTCATCTTTTTTTAATGTTCGTTAATAAATTCCCCGGTCGATGAAGGATCGATTTTTGAAACACAAAGTTTAATTTGCCCAAAAAATAATGCCATTTTCAGTGCTCAAACTTGTTTTTTCGGGAAAAACGTTCCCGTTTGCACTGAAAACAAAATACTTATAAAAATGATCGTTCAGATACCCGGTACACTTATAAACTAATCAAATAATATGAGTTTTCCGATTTCTATTGATCTGCTGGGTCGCTATTGTAAACACCGCAAACCTCTGCCAAAAAAGCGTTTCGGGGAAACAGCCATTACTCCCCAAATAATTGGTATTTCATATGAACAAACGTGTTCTGTTGTTGAAAAACTTAACTTTCAGAAAATTGTGAACCAGTGTTATTGAAAGAAAAACTCATAGATCTTCATCTCTCGAATTTGAAAAATTTTAAAATTGAATTGAAAAAAAGTATAGAAAATTTGGCGGGTTTTTTTCAAGAGTACAATTTTCTTAAATGGTGAACGTATACTTTTGAAAATATACGTTGGGGGCGAAAAATAATTAATATAACAAAGATAGTTTTTCCATTACAATGAATAAATTATTCTCCATTTATTATTATTTAGAAGTAACAAATATTTTCAACTTTCAATGCAGCTCATAATCCAAAAACTAAAAAAAAAACAAGCTAATCTTTCCCGTTTTCTCGCGGTCGATGTCCTTCATGTGCTCGAAAACTCGAAAACATTGTCGGAACCACGAAACTTCGGCATTGTGAATGATGTAAGTGTTGCTGTAAACCGTCAGTCCATCATAATAACCGAAATGAGATTAAGGCTGAAGAAAAAACACCTATTGAACAAAATAAAATAAACCTGGAACAATGCGAACAGCAAGTGGAATATCAATGACCAACCGATTCTCTACGGCACGCAAATCAAAACATCCGACTCGACGGCGGTGACCTTTTCCGTCGGCCAGTCGTCGAAGAGGAGGAAATTGCCGACCGACGCAGTCCAGTGCTGCTCGGCATGCGCAACACTGCGAATCTGTTTGAAATTTCGCGAACAAAACACACACCGGATTGCGTGTGTTGTTGTTTTTAGGGGGCTTCAGGGGCCACAAGTACCTCAAGGCTAGTCGACTGGTTGCTGACGCCGATTTGGCACCTGGTGTGCGTGAGCTTGCGTATACCGTGATGGTTTGATGGTCATCGTGAAGCTGCTGAGAACGAACTTCTGGGAAGTGAGTAATTTTAAATTGCGTTCGACTGGTTCGATGAGTTTACCGTTACGTACAGGTGCAGAATGGCGTGAATAATAAATGAGATTTAAACAAATTCAATCGCTAAAATATTTTTACTTTAAAAATCGCTGTGAAAAATAAATAAAAATAACGTGAGAGATCAACATCAAGAACACCTACCTAAACGCCAAAAATACGTTCGTTCGCTAAGCCCCTCCACAGTCGCTGCTGAGCCGAGCACCATTCCGCAAAGTGTTAATGATAGCAGTACTCCTATCACATGACAGCCCGTCTTATCGGTTCTAGAGCACCGCGTTGAAAAACAAACTGCAATCAGCTGCTTCCCGCTGATAATCACTTATTTCATCGTAAACAAAGACAAAAGGCAACCCAGGATGTCACTTCTGTGCCGGTCTGGGTAATCCAAAGCGTATAAGCAACCAGCACGCAAGCACGAGGCGATTTCATGAACTCTCATGAATCTTGACGGACGGAGTCTAAATGCCAAAAGACGGTAATCCTAATCGTTGCTCTCCCCCACCCGCAAATTGTCGGCTGTAGTAATGGAGAGGTGCGATAAGCACAAGGCTTTATACCCATACAGAAGGCGTTGCAAATTGCCGTCCAACGATTCGATCAGCCAGGTTTGGTGGCGCCTACGAATCGAGCTAATCAACCAAGTCCAGGTGAATTGTTTTGGACCGTGCCCAAAAGTGGAACCGAATCGAAAAATGCTTATCGCACTACAAACCCGACGGCGGTAGCTATCACAACAGCAGCAATGTTAGCTCCGTTATCAGCTAGAGGTAGCAAATTCTAGGTGTTGATCTTTATGGGCACACCTAGGAATGCTAAGTTGTTGTTCGACGAGAAAACGTTATCAGTCAACTCGTAGCGCGACTCGTTGGCACTTCGAACCCAGGTCGCGCCTTTCATAGTCCGATGTTCGGTTGTAATACACTGTTGTTTAGCTTGACCGTAACACTGTTTAAAACCGGTCATCAGGGTCCACCTCAGGTGTGACCTTAACCATCCGTCAAAATTCGTACAAAATTTTATACTTCATTTGTGAGCCGTATGGCATCTCATGTAGACGGAACCAGGCCATGTTTGAACCTTCCCGGAAAGGTCGCTGCCACTACTACCATTATTATTATTATTATTTCTTGTTTCAAGAGGTTCATTGTGTCGACTGTTTGCACTTTTGTTCAGCTATCGTCATGTTGTTTTCGTGGCGTCGGCTTAGTTTGGCGGCGTGCGTCATCATCGTTAGGCTGAACTTGCGCGTCATAACAACACAGCGGGTGGGAACATGGAGGCGGCACTAAGAACGTTGCTCGAAATGCGATTGTTTCGTTTCACACACCGCATTAATGTATCAAATTTATCTTCATTTGTTCAAATTAGGAAGCACGCAGCTTAGAGTGGGATTTTGTGAACTAATACAAGGGCTTTGAGTTAGCGCAAACAAGGTGCGTTAAAAACGAAGCTAGATTTATCTACAAAGCTTGGAGTGGTAGGTATTCTAATAGCAATATATTTTTCAATGTTAAAAATTTATACAAGAAAAATATCACCAAACCAGCAGCTGTTAAAACAAACCCCTTTTGTACAGAAGTTTGTCGTAAGTTTCCAGAAAAGTTTTGTAGCTGCAAGGCTTGTCAAGCACTCAATCGTAGGTTCAAGTCTTAGTAGAAACAAGCCGTTGTGAGTCAAGAAACTTTATCCTCCAATTTCCCATAAAAAGTTTATGATATTCGGATAACTCTATTATTACTAAAGCACGAAACTAGACCTCTCCATTGTATTGTATAATATTGTGAAATACGCACAAACACAAATAAAATAATAATAAGCATGCTTCTAATCTTATTAGTGACATTATAAAAAAAAGTACCTTATACATACGCAGTGATTAAAAAAATCTTGAAACCATTAACATGTATCATTGTTCCAATATTGATCCGACAAGTTTGTTATTTCGAGCGTTTATAAGCTTTTTAGGATCGCCCCAATCTCCATAACACAAGAATCAATCAAACCGTAATGTGATTCAATCGATAAAAATAAGTCTGCACCCTGTTGCTGCTTTTTCGGGGCGCTCGGTTTAAACATCATCGAATTCTTCGTCGGGTTATGTACCCTCTGCGAGCCAGACAAAACATCGACCGCAGCCGACAGCTGTCATCTACAATAATCAACAATGTGGCCCACCCGGTGCTCTTCGATGCATCGCCTATTGTCTTGGTCTTCGTGAAGTCCACCCCAGCCGAAGGTCGCGGACTATAAATGCCACAAGACCCGGTCGACTTCAACCAACAACAAGTCTAGCAGAATGCCACCAATCAGCATTTCGTAGTAACCAGCGGAGTCCCGGTAAAGTTGCAGATTTGCATAAGTAATCAGATACCGTTGAATGGAACAAAGCCGGTGGTTTATGACAATTCTGAAGATCATAAGTTTAAGGTTTCCAGTGAAAACGCATTGCATTATAAAAAACACACCTCTGTTGGTATTCGATTATAAAGAGCCAAGAAATAAAGGATAAATTAGTATCTTAGTGTACCGGCCCAGCATAACATCAAACACTAAGACTACTACGTGGAAGCGCGCGAATTTAGACAAAAATGTCAATGAACGGCGTCAAGGTTAGTATTGTGGCTGCAGCAGCTGCTTGATAAACAAATTGATAATCATTCTAAAAACAAAAATTCAACCGTCCTAACCTTGAAGCCAATGGGCAACCAAACACGCGCTCGCTCGGAAGGCGCACACCAATACAGCCGTTGTGCGTAGTGCCACTGACTGTGTTCCACACCACAAATCGATTGATACACGTAGAACGGCTAACAGAGTTGATCGTGCCGAAGGAAGCCGGCTTGGCCACCGGTTTTTGCTTGCTACTATGCCGGTAGTCGTTCTATGCTTGCAGACATGCTTATGTCTTCACCTCCGCAGACGCTTTCATTCTACAACAACTCGAAACTGCAGTTCCGTTTTACGAACAGATCCAATAACTTCGATAGGCGGCATTTGAGATACAGTAATTTGTGATTGGTGAGCTACTAATTATGTAATTGGTACTACTAAAAGATCCCCTTCCGTTAAAGTTTAATCATAAGACTCTTGTAAGAGATTTAGTTTCTTTAAAGTCGCGATAATTAAACTCAATAATCGCTACACGAGGAAATTGTTTATGAGAAAGTATTTATTTGTATAGTAATTTAGCAGGAAATAGTCGGGGAAAAAACTTTGTTTGTTGTATTTTAATTATTAAAGTCAGATTTCTTACCTCTTCGATTTTTCGAAAATTTAATTCTTCCTTCACACGCTTTGTAAATGTATCATTATGAATGTGATACAAATTGTGGTAACAACTTCAATCAATAGAATTTTTTTTTTTGCCTTTCTCCTAGAAAGGTATAGCAATCACTGGAAAAACCGAAGGTATAAAAGTGGTCCCAATGGCCGAATGTCATATACCACTCGACTTCTTTCGACGAACTGAGCATTTTCTGTATGTATGTATGTATGTATGTATGTATGTATGTGTGTGTGTATGTGCAACTTTTTTTTCTCTCTCACTTCTCTCAGAGATGGCTGGACCGATTTTCATAAAATTAATTGCAAATGAAGGGTCTAGTTGCGCCATAGGTTGCTATTGAATTTCATTGTAATCGGATTTTTAGTTTAGAGGTTATGTATCAAAATGTAAAAATCACGAAACATCAATATCTCAGAAACCACACAACCGATTTCAATAAAACTGGTTTCAAATGATTGGGCTGTCCCCAGAACCCTTAACTTTTGAATTTCGTTATGATGTAACATATGGTTTAAAAGTTATGTAAAGAAAAGTTATCCTGAGGTTGTGAAAAACTCACTCATTTTTCTCAGTGATGGCTGAACCGATTTTCACAAAATTAGTGTCAAATGAAAGGCCTAGTTGCCCCATAGGTTGCTATTGAATTTCATTGCAATCGGATTGTAACTGTGTCCGTTGTTCATAAATATGTGAAATCACATAATGAAAGTAAACATTGACTTTCTCCTAACGATCACTGGCTAAGTAAAAGGTAGAAAAATGATTGAAATGGCCGAATGTCATATACTACTCAACTCAGTTCGACGAATCGAGCATTTTCTGCAAATATGCATGTATAGCTGTATATGTTTGTGTGTGGGTGTGCACGTGTGTATGTGCACCTTTCTTTCGCATTCACTTTTCTTAGAGATGGTCTGACCGATTCTTTCTATCTTGGTGTCAAATGAAGGGTCTATTTGCCGCTTAGGTTGCTATTGAATTTCATTGTAATCAAACTTTTAGTTTTGGCGCTGCGTCAGAATGTGAATATCGCTCTTATATCTCAGAAGCTATGAACATAGTTGAATTCAAATTAATGGGCTTTTAAACCCTTAAACAATGAATTTCATAATGTTTATGCATGTGGTTTGAAAGTTATAGAAATAAACGTAACCCGCAGACTGTTTAAAACTATAGCTGCGATCAAAATATGTGGCCTCAACATCATTTAAATTTAATATTGTACTATTTCAATGTTTGCGGCCTTGTTCGGGATTGAAGTTGAGATTAAAAGTCATTTCTATCATTTCACTTTTTGCCTTCCTCCTAGAAAGGTATAGCAATCACTGCAAAAACTAGAGGTATAAAAGTGCCCAAAAGGGCCGAATGTCGTATATCACTCGATTCAGTTCGCTGAGCTGAGAATTTTCTGTGTGTGTGTGTGTGTGTGTGTGTGTGTAGCGCTCTCCCAATCTCACTCGATTTTCTCAGAGATGGCTGGACCGATTTCAATGAAATTAATCGCAAATGAGAGGTCTAGTTGCCCTATAGGACCCTATTAAACTTTATTGTAATCTGATAACTAAAAATGTTGTGTATCAAAATGGAAAAACCATGAAACATCATTAGCTCGAAAACTACACAACCGATTTGAACAAAATTGGTTTCAAATTAACAGGCTACCTTGAATACCCTTAACTTTTGAATGTTATTAAGATTGAACTTGTGGTTCAGAAGTTATGGAAAGAAACGTGTTCTGGAGATTATTTAATCGCATTCATTTTTCTCAGAGATGGTTGAACCGATTTCCACAAAATTAGTGTCAGATGAAAGGTCTAGCTGCCTCATAACACCCTATTGAATTTTGCTGTAATCGGGCTGTAACTTCATCTGTAATGTATCGAAATGTGAAAATCACGAAACTTCATTACTTTAGAAACTACACAACCGATTTGAACAATATTGATATCAGATGAGCGGGCTAGTTAAGGGTTAACTGATGAATTATGATTGAACACGTGGTTTCAAAGTGTGGCTGCCCTATACGTTCTCTTTTCATTTGATTGTAATTAAACAGTCTATTATCTCAACTGACTTATTTGAACATAAATAGTGTCATACAAACGAGTCATCTCTCAAACTTACAAATAACAAACTTCATAACAATTCGATATGCTGTTCAAAAGTTTTGGAAAGGAAAGAAATTCAAAGACAATTCAACACTATACCTATTTTTACAAATAATAAGTTTGAATGAGAAAGGCTGAGTCTGACCGCTAGGTGGATTAATTTAGGTTTTTTTGCAGGTGGTTGAATATTTTAAACTGTAATTCAAAAGAATATTCAAGCACAGTTTAAATTATTTTAGATGTAACGTTTGTTTACTGACTTTCAAGTAGAATTGAAAATCTCGTAAATTTCCGCGATACACGCGGGTTTGAGCTTGCTTGAGCTCGAACGACCGCACATTTCGTGGTGGCTCCTCCAAAAAGGATCTGAGCTAATGAAGTTGCACAAAGAAACAACGTAAGTGGCTAATCTGGGATTAATTACCCATCTTCAATGTACAACAATTCAGTAGCTTCCGATTTATATAATATCGATAACGGCACCAGCTACGTCTTTACGGTCGGTTAGGGAAGGAAGAACGGAAGTGTTACAATCATTGTTGCCAGAGACCGAGTTTACCTCTGCATCTCTAACGACTGTTATGGAAAAGAATGATACTTTACTCACCGTGGTAAGTAAAGGATTTTTATACCTTTACCCTTCCATTTACACGCTTAGTATTTTTTGTTCTCATTTAGCGTGACGATAGGGTCAAAGTAGTAGAAATGAGATACTCCAGTTTCAAAACCTGATGAGAATCCAGCTGAAGTTTCAAATTATCGACCAATCAGTTTGCTTTCTTCAATATGTAAACTGTTCGAAAGAATTATTCTTAACAGAATGATGTCACACATCAACGAAAATTCATTTTTTGCAGATGCGCAGTTTGGATTTCGCCATGGGCATTCCACTACTCATCAATTGCTCAGAGTTACTAATATGATACGAGCTAACAAATCTGAAGGTTATTCCACTGGAGCTGCTCTTTTAGACATAGAAAAAGCATTCGACAGTGTTTGGCATAAAGGTTTGATTGCGAAATTGCAAACTTTTAATTTTCCAATTTTCCGTAAAAGGAAAAAGTCTTCGTTCATATGCAGTCGATTGCAGAAAAGTTTAGATATTTTTTCTTCCTACTTGCAAAAGTGGAAAATCTCTCCCAATGCTTCTAAAACTCAAATGATAATTTTTCCGCATAAGCCTAGGGCTTCTTTCCTCAAGCCAAACAATAATCACGTTGTCAAGATGAATAGGGTTATTTTAAGTTGGTCCGACAAGGTTAAGTACTTGGGACTAATTTATGATAAAAAACCTATTTTCAAAGAGCACATTGAGAGTATACAAGCCAAGTGCATCAAATATACGAGATGTTTATATCCTCTCATTAACAGGAATTCTAAACTTTGTTTAAAGAACAAACTTTTGATTTACAAACAAATTTTTAGACCAGCAATGCTTTATGCTGTACCGATCTGGTCAAGTTGCTGTTCAACAAGGAAGAAAACGCTCCAAAGGATTCAGAATAAAATTCTGAAAATGATTTTGAAGCGTCCTCCTTGGTTTGGTACACTCGAATTACAAAGACTTACTGGTGCTGAACCATAAGAAGCTATGTCAAATAAAATTATTAACAATCTTCAAAAAAAATCGTTGCAACAATAAGAGACGTGAACGGCGGCTGAAGCGCATCGAGTGTTGAAAGTTAAAAGTTTGCGGGAATGCTGCTTGAAGTGATAGAACATGCCATGATTGGTTCCGCCGCTTTTAAGACAGTAATTTCAATATTGACGACTGTCCGTAGGAAAGAAAGCCAAAAACCTACGAAAATGAATTAAGGGGGGACCCTACTCTGGAAAGTTGAAAAATAATGAATTTTCGTGATATTTTTTTCGGATGTTTAGAGAAATGTGAGGTGTTCGGGCATTTCGGCTATGGATTTAGGTATATTTGAAGATGTATTTTGTGTACCGTGGGTAATTCAAAAGAATATTCAAGCACAGTTTAAATTATTTTAGATGTAACGTTTGTTTACTGACTTTCAAGTAGAATTGAAAATCTCGTAAATTTCCGCGATACACGCGGGTTTGAGCTTGCTTGAGCTCGAACGACCGCACATTTCGTGGTGGCTCCTCCAAAAAGGATCTGAGCTAATGAAGTTGCACAAAGAAACAACGTAAGTGGCTAATCTGGGATTAATTACCCATCTTCAATGTACAACAATTCAGTAGCTTCCGATTTATATAATATCGATAACGGCACCAGCTACGTCTTTACGGTCGGTTAGGGAAGGAAGAACGGAAGTGTTACAATCATTGTTGCCAGAGACCGAGTTTACCTCTGCATCTCTAACGACTGTTATGGAAAAGAATGATACTTTACTCACCGTGGTAAGTAAAGGATTTTTATACCTTTACCCTTCCATTTACACGCTTAGTATTTTTTGTTCTCATTTAGCGTGACGATAGGGTCAAAGTAGTAGAAATGAGATACTCCAGTTTCAAAACCTGATGAGAATCCAGCTGAAGTTTCAAATTATCGACCAATCAGTTTGCTTTCTTCAATATGTAAACTGTTCGAAAGAATTATTCTTAACAGAATGATGTCACACATCAACGAAAATTCATTTTTTGCAGATGCGCAGTTTGGATTTCGCCATGGGCATTCCACTACTCATCAATTGCTCAGAGTTACTAATATGATACGAGCTAACAAATCTGAAGGTTATTCCACTGGAGCTGCTCTTTTAGACATAGAAAAAGCATTCGACAGTGTTTGGCATAAAGGTTTGATTGCGAAATTGCAAACTTTTAATTTTCCAATTTTCCGTAAAAGGAAAAAGTCTTCGTTCATATGCAGTCGATTGCAGAAAAGTTTAGATATTTTTTCTTCCTACTTGCAAAAGTGGAAAATCTCTCCCAATGCTTCTAAAACTCAAATGATAATTTTTCCGCATAAGCCTAGGGCTTCTTTCCTCAAGCCAAACAATAATCACGTTGTCAAGATGAATAGGGTTATTTTAAGTTGGTCCGACAAGGTTAAGTACTTGGGACTAATTTATGATAAAAAACCTATTTTCAAAGAGCACATTGAGAGTATACAAGCCAAGTGCATCAAATATACGAGATGTTTATATCCTCTCATTAACAGGAATTCTAAACTTTGTTTAAAGAACAAACTTTTGATTTACAAACAAATTTTTAGACCAGCAATGCTTTATGCTGTACCGATCTGGTCAAGTTGCTGTTCAACAAGGAAGAAAACGCTCCAAAGGATTCAGAATAAAATTCTGAAAATGATTTTGAAGCGTCCTCCTTGGTTTGGTACACTCGAATTACAAAGACTTACTGGTGCTGAACCATAAGAAGCTATGTCAAATAAAATTATTAACAATCTTCAAAAAAAATCGTTGCAACAATAAGAGACGTGAACGGCGGCTGAAGCGCATCGAGTGTTGAAAGTTAAAAGTTTGCGGGAATGCTGCTTGAAGTGATAGAACATGCCATGATTGGTTCCGCCGCTTTTAAGACAGTAATTTCAATATTGACGACTGTCCGTAGGAAAGAAAGCCAAAAACCTACGAAAATGAATTAAGGGGGGACCCTACTCTGGAAAGTTGAAAAATAATGAATTTTCGTGATATTTTTTTCGGATGTTTAGAGAAATGTGAGGTGTTCGGGCATTTCGGCTATGGATTTAGGTATATTTGAAGATGTATTTTGTGTACCGTGGGTGCAAATATAGTGAGTATTACGCTATTGGCGGTGTTTTTCTCGAAACTATGTTTTTTCAACTGGTGGTAAATTTTTCTCAGCATCTACTGAACCGATTTTGCTGAATTTTTTTTTAACATGTAAAAATGGATTATCTAACTTGTTACGTAGCCGTTTTTTGATATCTGAGTTTTTCAATGTTTTATGATTTTTTAAATAGTGATTTTTCATGAAAAAAAAAAACAATTTTTTTACTAAAATGGCCGCCAGTTTGGCAATTTTTGGAATTTTCAAAAACGGCTACGTAACAAGATAGATAATATGTTTCTATATACCGAAAAAAAATTTCAGCCCGACCGGTCTACTAGAAGCTGAGAAAAACTTACCACCAGTTAGGTACTGATTTGGAGAGAGCATCCACGTTCCCAGCTGCCAACAGTGTAATACTCACTATATTTACATTCACGACATGGAAAATACATCTTCAAATATACCTTAATCAATAGCCAAATACTTCACTTTACTCTAGACAGCCAAAAAAAAATATGAAAATTCATGATTTTTCGACCTTCTAGAGTAGGTCCCCCCTTAAAGGAATTTGACGATGAGGATCCATGCCAAATATAGAAACAGTTTACTTTGGTATTGCGAGTCACCACCCAGCCATTTGCAAGGGCCTGTATGCTTTGCAAATGACTTAATAACATGGAACTTGCGTTTCTTGTGATTTGAAGCTAAGGGCCGTTGGCTTTCGCCAGTGAACAACTGCTCCAGAGGCAAAAAAAAGGGTTTTCCTCATCAATATCGTGATGAACCCAAAGAGAGTAAAGTCATTGGACTGCCCGGCCATGCTCTTACATCGTCGACTTGGTCGAATATACGCTTTGCGAAGGTTATACTGTGTATTTGTTGGGACCAGGTCGGTTTTAATTATTATGACCTGTTGACACCGGACGAAACCATCACTGGGAAACGGTATTGACTTCAATTGATACGATTAAGCCGAGCAGTACACGACAAACAGCCACAATGCGACCAGCGGCACGAAAAAGTGATTCTACTGCATGACAATACTCGACCTCATATTTCCAAAGTCGGTAAAACTTACATAAAAATGCTCAAATGGGAAGACCTACCTCACCCGTTTCAGTTTTATCCATCCGTTCAATTTTTCAACGCATGTAAATAAATCTACATTAATGGAAACATAAACATAACCTTCGAATTATTCATTCAATCTCTTTGATGTCGAAGAATGAATTGTATTCTATCGATCGTATATTTTAATAAGTCTATGTTTGTTGCTTTGGAACTTAGCCCTCTTTATCCTCTTAATCTTAATCTGAACTTCTGGAATGAAGCCAACTTTGAACAAAGAAATAATTCAAGGGGATAACTTAATCCTTTTAGATTTAGTGTATATTTTAGTGTTTGTTTTCTAATTTCCTCAACTAAAAACGAAATAACTCGAAAACGGATGCTTTAGGAGGTTATTTATTCTGAGGTTTTCGTTTAAATTGTTCAAAATCATTCAGATTTGGAAAAACGTTGGAAATAAATACTTGTTCGAAAACTGAAGCGTTACTTTAAAAAAAAAATTATTTTTCATCCTGCATTTTTTGAACTAAACGCACCTTTATAAACGCACCTTTATAACTTCAAGGTTGTTTTACAAAATATAAAAATTTCAACAATTCGTTTTAATTAAAATTTAGTGTCATTTTTATTTATTTCAGTAAAAATATTTTTTTTTTCGCGGTGTATGTTTTTTACAAAGAATTTTCAATTCCCTACAGCTTATTTTCAGACCGATATTATTTTCAACGGATTCAGAGCTACAATACTTTTAATGAAGCCTATGCTAAAATGTATACGCATACGCAAACATTACTCTCGAGTCTAAGAAAAATTCTTCATCTGTCAAAAATACTCAATTTGCTAAGCCGAACACGTGTTTGATGCAATTTTTCTTTTTACGCCTACTGCTCCGAGCCTCGTTTCTCCTGCTAATATTATTGCCGATTAAGGGAACTGCTCCATTATTCATCTCAGCCCATATATTCATCTCATACAACATGAAAACACAATTGAAGATAGGAATAAAAACGCATATTTTCTAACTAAACCAATCTACTAATCTATGGAATGGATTCTTTTTAGTTCACTTCAGATTTCTTATAAAGTAGAATTCTCAAAAACTCACTTAAAAACTCTAAATTTGCTATTATAGTCGGGCATCTGCACTCGAAAATTTATTTATTTCAGTCACCTACCTCAGAAAACAAAATTCGCGCATCGTTCAATACGGCTACAACGGGACTCGTTCAGCAGCCAACCAAAGTTTTTTTCATCACTAGCGGACCACTTTTTATTTTATTCACTAAACAAAAACACTCACTACCTACACTAAGAGTACTTTAATCTTTGAAATGTTCACCTCAAATATATGAGATGAGTTTCTACAACTCCTAAATTTCAACTGTATGTATTTTCAACTGTTTTCACTGCCTTGAAAAAAACCAAAAGTTGCCAAATCAGTTCCTGTTAATACCAAAAAATCATACTGAAAATGTAAAATTATTCCGACATAATTGACTTAAATCGACAGCACTGCAGTGGTTACCTAGGTTACCAACTTTGGACGTAAACAACTCCAGCGGATATCTAGGTAACCTACTACGACGGACTGCGGCTACGTTCATTCATGATAATGTGATTCATTCATGATTAACAGTGTGATAAATATGGGGGCGTCGTGAGATGAATAATTGAGCAGTGACTCAAGTTTTGAGATTGATATGGAAGCGTTGTGAAAAATGGTTTGTTCTACAAAATTCAGGATAAATCCAGCTAAGTTTACTAAATGTACAATGCTGTGCGATTCCATAAGAGCACGTAAGTGGTTTTTGTTTATTTGTTCAATGATTTCGTAAAAAATTGGTGTTTAATCCGTGCATTCTTCGTGAATATCGGCTTAATGAGATGAATAATGGAACAGTCGTGAGATGAATAATTGAGCAGTGACTCAAGTTTTGAGATTGATATGGAAGCGTTGTGAAAAATGGTTTGTTCTACAAAATTCAGGATAAATCCAGCTAAGTTTACTAAATGTACAATGCTGTGCGATTCCATAAGAGCACGTAAGTGGTTTTTGTTTATTTGTTCAATGATTTCGTAAAAAATTGGTGTTTAATCCGTGCATTCTTCGTGAATATCGGCTTAATGAGATGAATAATGGAACAGTTCCTTTATAATTCCCTAGAGAAGTTTCGGCTAAATGTAAGATTATTATGGAAGGACTGCGTATTGAGGAAGTCATCAAGGACCTGTAAAATTTAACGTAAAGCAAGGGTTGGTGGGGAGCCGTTGACATTGAGTTGTTTGGGTTTATTAAGATTCAAACCCACGGCGACTCGTCGAAGCGGATTCTGTAACCTTGCAGTTAGGAAGCTCTCTCTTCATCATTTTGTTTCCTTTTTTGAATTTTGAGTTAGTTTTTATTTGAGAAAGTTTTTTTTGCCCTCCCGGTTAAATACGTTTTTCGCTTTTTCATTTATTCATTATGCAATTATGAAAACTATCACGAACACAAAAAAAAAGAAAAAAAGAAAAATAAAAGAAAAAGAAAAAAAAGAAAAAACAAATGAAAAAAAAATTTAAAAAAAAATAAAAAAAAAACACGAAAAGAGATTTCATTCCAAGCAAAACTTTATGTGATATTTTATGAGCAATAGAATCATATATTCTAGAGACATAATGACCAAGTCAATAATAATTACCAACCGCCATACAAATGAAGTTTAATGTTGGTTCCAAAATGTGCTGAATAATAACCTCAAGCTTAAGTGTTCTTATGATGTGTTATTCTATTCTATAGAATTTTACCTGTGTATTGCCTGTGTTTACAGGAACCGACTTTTTATGCAGGAAATCCTGCCTGGTATACTTAGATGTGAACTGACTATCCACAAATACCCACAAATGTTTCTGGGCTTACCTGGAAATAAGAAAGAAAATATATTAATCTAACAGCTCGTGATATTTTCTATTAAACATTGAACATGATATGGCAAAAAAGAAAGAAATCCAAGGGATATATTTCATGGTATTTTATGGTATAATACAAGGTGACACATTTCATTAATCTAATTCGGATAAAATGAAGGCTGAACCTCATTGTTGGTGATAAAACGATAGTCGAATATGTTTTTTTTTTTTTCAAAGATTAACTTCAGACAGAATTTCGTTAAAATTCTCTTGACAACACTGGGCGGCGAAAGCGAAAAAAAGTGCTGCCCTGAAACTCGAAATAGCTGCCCTCGGAAGATTATAACTCTTTAATCATTCCTGTGAATTTTGGTGCCCCTAGTCATCACCAAAACGCGTCAGCTTACATGAGAGTTCGCATAGTAATTGATCACCGGGTTCATCGCTTCAATGTTATAGTATCTGAAACAATGTTGGTGGTTGGGGGCAGGCTTGTAAACGGTCACCATTTTCATTTGATCTCGCTTCCTTAGCGTGCGTCACAGTCGGCTTTCGCACGTAAATGTAAAATAACCAAACCATCGTCGCTCAGCTCACAGAAAGCAAAGGATAGTCAAATGACACTCGCGTATCAAAGAGATGCACACTGTCAATCGTTCAGCAATGTTATTTCGGCCTATTTCTGTCACCGATTTTCATAAAATTAATTGCAAATGAAAGGTCTAGTTACGCCATAGGTTGCTGGTGAATTTCATTGTAATCGGATTTTTAGTTTAGAGGTTATGTATCAAAATGTAAAAATCACGAAACATCAATATCTTAGAATCCACATAACCGATTTCAATAAAACTGGTTTCATATGATCGGGCTGTCTCCAGAACCCTTCACTTTTAAATTTCGTTATGATTGAACATATGGTTCAAAAGTTATGCAAAGAAAAGTTATCCTGAGGTTGTTTGAACTCACTCATTTTTCTCAGTGATAGCTGAACCGATTTTCACAAAATTAGTGTCAAATGAAAGGTCTAGTTGCCCTATAGGTTGCTATTTAATTTCATTGCAATCGGATTGTAATTTTTTACGTTGTTCATAAAAATGTGAAATCACATAATGAAAGTAAACATATTGACTTTCGCCTAACGATCACTGGCTAATTAAAAGGTAGAAAAGTGATCCAAATGGCCGAATCTCATATACTACTTGACTCAGTTCGACAAATCGAGCATTTTCTGCATGTATGCATGTATAGGTGTATATGTTATGTTTTGGCGCTGCGTCAGAATGTAAAAATCGTTCTTATATCTCAGGAGCTATGAACATAGTTGAATTCAAATTAATGGGCTTTTAAACCCTTAAACAATGAATTACATAATGTTTAAACATGTGGTTTGAAAGTTATAGAAAGAAACGTAGCCCGCAGACTGTTTAAAACTATTGCTCGAACAAAATATGGGGCCTCAACATCATTTAAATTTGATATTGTACTACAGGTCGGACTCGATTATCCGGAGACTCGATTATCCGGGGGCCCGATTATCCGGGGCTCGATTATCCGGAGAAAATGGCTCGATTATCCGGAGTATTTTTTTTCTTCTGTATTTCTATAATGTACTTTTGCCTTCCGGATCATTGGGAGTTTCGGGGTTGTTCAAAATTGTAACAACAATGCCCCGTTCTGTTTAGGTAGTTCGTTTTTGGCAGTTTTCTCGTCGTTCCTTCGACCAATTTTTACTCAACAACCTCCAAAAGCAAGGTATTATGGTTTTTAGTTGCCGATGAGGACAACCGCCATTGGTCAACCGGTTTCGAATTTATGGCCGGAATATATTTCTGTAATATAATGGCCATGATCAATGCAGTACTTAAGCAGGTATTAGACGAAGCAAATATTTGCTATTTTTCAATACAGATTTTATTTTCTGCAAATAAAAATCGTACCAAAAATAGCAAATATTTGCGTCGTCTAATACCTGCTTTAAAACCACAAAGTGGGCTGTTTCGGTGGTGTTCCGGATACTCCTGGATTATTGAACCAAAACTCATCAAGCGAAATCAATTACGATTTGAAATCCGCAAAGAAGCTCATTAATGGTCTTATCGAGCGTCCAGGTCGTTATAGGTCACTTAGGAAATAGAATAAAAAATCATGAGTGTTGTCAAAATCGAACAGGGTCTGTATATGTAACACCTCAATTCTTCTTAATATTTAAGATAATAAAACAGATAAATACCTAAATCAAATCAAATTCTATTATATTTTCTGGAAAACATTTTATTTAATCTCTCGAAACAAAAGCTGTCTTTCTAATGGTAGTTTTGATTTATTTTATTTGGTTTTTACATCTTCGAGATAATCAAAATAACATAATTTATTATTACGTATATATGTATAACAAACGCCGACAAAGAGTCTAATTTTTTATTTATTTCGTCGGCACAAGTATTGTGAACAACATAATATAATAGAAAACTCACTGTTCTAAATGAGAGATATTAAAAATGAAAAAATAAAAAATCGCTCGATTATCCGGAGGATTCGATTATCCGGAGCGAAATATTTTTCAAAACTCCGGATAATCGAGTCCGACCTGTATTTCAATGTTTGCGGCCTTGCTCGGGATTGAAGCTGAAATTAAAAGTCATTTCTATCATTTCACTTTTTGCCTTTCTCTCAGAAAGGTATAGCAATCACTGCAAAAAATAAAGGTATAAAAGTGCTCAAAAGGGCTGAGCATTTTCTGCATGTGTGTGTGTAACGCTCTCTAAATCTCACTTGATTTTCTCAGAGATGGCTGGACCGATTTCAATGAAATTAATGGCAAATGAAATGTCTAGTTGCCCTATAAGACCCTAGTGAATTTTATTGTAATCTGATTAATAGTTTAAAGGTTATGTATCGAAATGTAAAAATCACGAAACTTCAATATCTCAGAAACTACACAACCGATTTGAACAAAATTGGTTTAAAATGAACGGGCTACCTAAAAAACCCTCAACTTTTGAATTTTATGAAGATCGAACTTGCGGTTCAGAAGTTATGGAAAGAAATGTGTTCTGGAGACTATTTAATCTCACTCATGTTTCTCAGAGATGGCTGGACCGATTTTCATAAAATCAGTGTCATATGGAAGGTCTTGTTGCCCCATAACACCATAATGATTTTTTTTGCAAACGGATTATTACTTTGCCTGTTATGTTTAAAAATGTGAATTCCAGCTATGAATAGGAACATATTCCGAATACTACTTGGACTCACTCACTTTTCTCAGAGATGGTTGACCCGATTTCCATAGAATTAGTATCAAATGAAAGGTCTAGCTGCTTCATAACACCCTATTGAATTTTGCTGTAATCGGACAGTAACTTCGTCAGTAATGTATCGAAATGTGAAAATCACGAAACTTCATTATCTTAGAAACTACACAACCGATTTGAACAATATTGATATCAGATAAACGGGCTAGTTAAGGGTTAACTGATGAATTATGATTGAACACGTGATTTCAAAGTTTGGCTGCCCTATACGTTCCCTTTTCATTTGATTGTAATCAAACTAAAGCAACCGTTATGTTTTAATTTGTAAAACAACGAAAGTCTATTATCTCAAGTATTACACGAGTTTTTTGAACATAACTAGTGTCCTACAAACGAGTCATCTGTCAAATTTACAAATAACAAACTTCATAACAATTTGATATGCTGTTCAAAAGTTTTGGAAAGAAAAGAAATTCAAAGACTATTCAACACTATGCCTGCTTTGATCAATCAATATAAATGGCCTCAACATGATTTAAATGTGGTATCGTACTATCTGAACGTTCCCGGTATCGCTCGTGATTAAATTGTTCGAAATTAAGAGTCATTTCTTTTATTTCGCTATTTCTTAAACACTAACATTACGTCAAATTTCATATTTTATACTTTAATTACAACATCAATATTTTAGAACCCAAAGAGTGATTATACCCCATTATTGGATTTAAGCATTCATGTAAATCTATTTTTACAAATAATAAGTTTGAATGAGAAAGGCTGAGTCCGACCGCTAGGTGGATTAATTTAGGTTTTTATTTTTTTTCTAGTTTGAGCTCTAGGGCCACACTTGTATTGACTAGTGTAATCAGTTACAAATTTACTACAAAATAATTTTTCAAGCCTTTTTTCAATTTTTTGGCGTTTAATAACAAACCAAAAGAATATATATATATATATGATTTTCCTTTAAAAAAAAACTTGAGAGTAATATTTATATTCAAAAACCATCAATTTTGAACTAAAATCTAAAAACCACATTTTTAATACTAACATTATTTATTTATATAAATTTCTTTATGCATTTTAGGCTGAATTAGTATGCTGAATTATTTTACCTATGCACATGTTTGTGTGATTTTTAAACGGCTGGGAGTATGAATTTACACTTTTCGTTTACACAGCAATACGTAATTTATATGTAATCCAAAAAATGAAGAATATCCGTCAGGGGCGCACATATATTTTACAATTAGTTGCTGTTTGGGTTTACGTAAAACATTTTTTACAGTTTTACCTTTGTTATACTAAACAAAGGTTATAAAATCGGTCGAAAAACGCAAAATAGATCCATGATTCGGAGGGCCGAATCATATATACCATTCGACTCAGCTCGAACTGAGCAATGTCTGTTCGTGTGTGTGTATGTGTGTGTGTGTGTATGTATGTTGCCTGTATGTATGTGCCGCAAAATACTAACGCACCTTTCTTACAGAACGCAATATCCGATTTTAAGGGATAGCTCCAAACGGTCGAAACACGACCGGCCGAATCTCAAACGGCCGAATTATATCAATCGTCGGAAGCGGCGGCCTCTCGCATGCAAACAACTGATCTATTGGATTGCCCGGATTACTGAAGCATAGGGGCAATCTCCTAGTTTACGTCCGAACGAGCGGTAGCGAGTAAGGACAGTATGCGCCCCGGACAATCGGGTTGGCCGAAGCCACGAGTGTGTTGCATTAAATTTTTGACAAAATCAATTTTTATTTTTTTTTTCATTCTATGAATTAATTAGGGAACAGAAACAACGAACCAGGAAACAAAATAAATATTTTCGAAACCATCTTTTTTGTATAAATTCTCATAATTTTTCGCATGGGTGGTAATACTTTATCGAATCCAATGGCCAAAATTCTTCTCAAGTATTACTTATTTTATGGACGTTTTCTTACAACATTTCAGCTCTAGATAAGTCATATTTAAAATATAGAAAAAATTTCCTGCTATAAATAATCGAACCTAAAATGGTACATAATCGAGTCCATATATAATCGTTTCTGACCTATAAATAAGTACTGTGACGTTTCGATAATACTAAGATCAATTTCTTATTTATTACATGTAATTTTTGTGTGTATGTGTTTATATAAGTTCATATGTGTGTGAATGTAAAATTTTGAATGTTCGGTATAGTTGTGCTGTTGGCTACCAAAAATTTATTACTTAGAGTGAAAAAGAATTGCACCCGAAATTATAGAAATCGTGTAAATCTATTTTAACAAATAATAAATTCGAATGAAAGAGGCTGGGTTTCACCCCTAGGTGGATAATTTCGGATTGCATTTGAATCAACATTAATTATCAATGATTTTTCGGCCTTTCGAATGATTCGGCCTTCTGCGGTTCAGCCGTTTGATAGATTCGGTCGTTTGTTTTTTCGGCCGTTTGAAATTCGGCCGTTTGTGATTCGGCCGTTCGTGTTTCGGCCGTTTGTAGGTAAACCGATTTTAATGATCTTATACGCAAACGAAAGCTACTGTGCTCCCCCAGAATGCTACCGAGTGGATTTTTGATTAGTGGCTAAGATTTTTAAATATTGATCAAAGAGTATTTTTTATATAAGAAATTTAACTTTTAAGGCAAAATTAACGGCACGGAGAGCCATGTGTTGTATACCAATTTACTCAGATCGACGAATTGAACAATTTATGTATGTTTGTGTATGTGTGCCTGTACGTATGTATGTGTAAATATGTTGTTTATATCTGTAGCATATCAAAATCGACCCAAAAAAGAAAAATAACAAAAAAAACTCTCTTTACAGAACGCTTATTCCGATTTTGATGTTCGCCTGCTCAAATGAAAGCCCCAGAGATCTTTGAAAATCATACTGAGTGCGATCTTTTATTGTTTGCTTGAACTGTAGAGTTTTGACCAAAGTATATTTTAGACATGGGATATTTTACTTTCTGGATATTTTCTCTCTCTCACTGCTCTTTCCTCTTCTCTATCCCTCTTTTTTCGTATCGCTATTTATTTCTCAAAGGAAATCAACAATCATGGACAACTTTTCATAATCTTCATACTCTTCGTAGTGCGTCTTAACTGGTGTAAATAAATTATCCTTTAGCTTTTTCTTGGAGATTTGAACCAGATTTTAGAAGAAACTGCAATGCTTACTTAGCTCCTTTGTTCCGAAGCTCCCGTTCTCATTTCTTATAAAATATATACTAAATTGTACGTTGAACCTAGATTTGCAAAGAGTAAGAAACATTTAAAGCTTTCGGGAGCCAAGCATTGTAGCAAAATCCCACAGTGTGCACATGTAACACAATTAGCGATGCAGATATTTTGAAAAGCTTTACCAAAGATGTATAGACTTATTTACGTACGAATGTGTTAGTACCACCCGTTGCGAAAAACACAAATATATCGCTGTTTTGTTTGCAATGCTACGTTTTGAACAGCTGGAAAATTTTTCAGTTGAATACTTATTTTATGTATTAAATTTGTGACCAGGAATCTTGCCTACACTCTGAAAATCCAAAATTCTCAAAGATCGTGGAGAACCTTCATTTTCAGATAACTCATTGGAGATAGAATTAAATTGACAGCTTTCATCAATAGCTATATTTTTTTCCTGTATAATTCTAAACTATATTTCGAGAGCAGGTTTGTAGCAGTTTGCTTCAATTCGTGGAAAAAACTTGATGCTGATTCATAAAGCTAGGTCCTGCGATTTCTGAAAATAAAGCGAATAAGTAGAACCGCATTAAACTAACACACATGTTTGCTATTCTAGTGTGAAATCAGCATCATTATTACCTATTACTGTTTCCCCACGTTCGATTATCTCAAAAAAAAAAATTCAATTACTTCTAGCCAGCATTTAAAAATTGGTTTATGATCGACAAAATAAGACTCATGTACTCCAGTGATAACATTCATATTATTTGCAAAAACCACGTCAAGCTTTAATTCTATGATCGTCTTTGATTAACTCTCTGAAAACTACCTTTCGAATTCATTTCATTCATTATTGAAATTGGACTTATGATGGTATACGATTTGTAAGTGACTGGCCAAACATGTATAAAGTAATAGTTAGTATAACAAAGGTTTCTGCACCACTAGGTGGATTAATTTAGGTTTTTAAATATGATGTTACAAGGTACCGTTGAGAATGTCGTTATAGACTTAGCAATGTCGTTATAGAGAGATTTGACTGTACTATTGTCGCAATAAAGAATGACAAGTATGAGTTTTGGTATGCCGTTATAGAGGAAGCTCGTAATAGCGAAATGTCGCAATAAAACGAAGAATTTTAGTATAAAACTGAGGGACCTTTGAGAAAGTCGCTATAGCGAGATTTGTCATTATAAAAAGTGTCGTTTTAGAGGGAATTAACTGTATACTTTTCAAAAGTTGCCTCGGATATTAAAAAAATAATTCTGACATCACGTATCAAAAAATTGATTCGTAAAATCGTTCAAAAATCCTGTACGAGGGCAAGTTAATTGATCTAACTTATTCAATAATTGGGCAACAACCAATTGCATACCGTCAGCGAAACCGTACTTCTCGAAAAAAATGAAATTGTAATAATTCTTTGGAGAAATCACAAAATGACAGCAGAATCCGAGAGTACGTAAACCTCATGGTTGATTTTTTTTATGAAAACACCATCTCTAGTTCAGAAAACATGTTTATCCAGTCGGTAAACGTGTCCTACAAACAACGAAAATAAGGATATCGATGTCTTTCTATATGCTTTGAATGAAGATATTGGTTCGAAAGTTCGAACGATTGAAATAAATCATAACATTATATTACGGAAGCTGCACCACAAAAAAAAACAGCGAAAAATGTTCAGGAAAGAAACGTACACAACCCTGTCACGAACGTCATTCCCATACATTTCGCTTGAAGCCGTTTTTCTCTGGCTCTCTGGCTCGATTATACGTCAAAAGGCTGTCAGTGCTTGCGAAACAGACGATTAAGCACCGTCCGTGCGAGATCAACTGTTGCTGCAAGTGGGATGAAGAAATGCAGAAAGCGAAAAACGATTGTTTTGTTTTTAACATTTTATGGATTTTGTGCAGGACATAAATGGTCACGTTCGAACATGTTTCAACACGTTTCGGATAGCCCTACATTCAATATAGTTAGAAGCACGCAAAAAATCCGTACAGTAACACATGCGGCACAATGAACGGAGCTTATGACCATATTTCCAACAGTAGCGCCATCATCATCGGCGGCGGCTTCAGGAAACTGTTGCCATGACATCGGTCTGGAAACGTAGCTATCGCAGCAATAATAAACATGGCAGAAGTTCCACATCAGTGTCTTTTCATGCACTAAACCACAGCGACCGGTATAACGACATGTCCGAGTAGAAATGAAAACTAAATACATTCCAATCACAATGTGTTGATTTCTTTGCCACACAAATTTTCTCTTCGCCGGTTTTCCAGTGCTGCACACCAACACTGAAACCAGAGTCGAAATCGATCCCGACGAAATTGCGCGTGTTTGATTAGTTTGATCGGAAATATGGATCTCTTTTGATAGCCTTCGTAAATAAAATATAGAAATCTTTATAAATGCGATGCTGGCGTAACGGCCAGTACTATATTTCTCGTAAAATTTCCTTCAGTGTATGCAACTTTCGAGATTGTTTTTTCACTCCTTGATTCCCTTTCTACATTCCGGCAGACGGCGACATGCCGTGCTTCCCAGTGCAAGCGACGAAATTCAAACGAAAACATATTGCTCGACAATTAAAGGAAAATAACTCTTTTCGAGTGGAACGTTTTTGAAGCCATGGACCGAACCGACCGGTCCGACGAATGAGCTTGAGCGCACGAAAAACTAGTGCACATAAAAACCTAATTCAATCTCAGGCTTTTGACACTCCCTTTCTCGCCGCTTGAAGTAGGCCCACGTGCCAGAGACCACGGAGGTATATGACCAGCAAATGGTGCGGGAAAATAATTCGGAAACCGCAAAAAGTACAGTGCTCACAACTTGTTAAGGTGGGTGATTAATTGACTAATAAAACTAATCAGGTGCAGGAACAAAATAGTCCACCCGGAAGCGTCGTGTTGGTTTTGTGATTCACGAAACTATCAGCTGGTTGAAATTAATACTTTCAATTAAATTCATTGTATGATTGAGCGGGTTCATCGGCCTCCTTTTCTTGCAGGAGCTTTAACACAAGTTAAAGACAATAACCACTAAATCAAAACTTTCAGCAGAAGTCTACGGCTCAATTCTCCGCCACAGCCAGTACAAATCAATCTTCTGGCGGCATACGTATTGGATTGCCAGTTTTGAAACTGGTTGTATCGTTTGCCGCACTGAGTTCGTGGGCATTTTTTTTCCTCACTAGCATGAGCATAAATCAAACAATTTTCGCAACCTCTTCCCGTTCGACCGTACGAAGGTAAACGAATGCAGAAATCTCCTGCACGAGTCAGGTTTTTATTTTTATCGAAAACAAAAGTTTCGTGAAAGTAAACAAACCTTCTGGGAACTCCCACCTACTCGCCACGCACACTCACATACCCCGTCGATTTAGCTCACCTGTAGGTCAAATAAGCCACATCAACCAGCACATGGCGGCTCACCGGTTTGTTCGTGTATGTGTGTATGTGATTATGCCACAGTGTGCACGCAAGAAAATCAGACAGAGAAAAAAATCGTTTTAAAAATAATTTCAGGAAACTGCCAGACATAAATTTAAATTTTTGCTTGTTCGGTTTGTTTGCCACCGTTGCACAACTTTTTCGCCCGTCCGGTTCTACAGGGTCATCTTCACCACCGAAGTGAAAAAAAAGAAACGGCAAGATTCCACTTCAATACTAGCAATTCTTTTGGCTATGCATGATCTAGCATCACACGAGAGGAAAATAATCGAGTTCGAAAACAAGATACCGCCGGCAAATTGGTCCTTGTAGCTTACAGCTTGAGAGAGGGTCAATTCGATTCCGCCGACGGTACTCGTGTAGTAAATACACTGAACTCGCACTTTACGCAGGAGACACCTGGTGCGTAGAAAAAATCGAGTAAAAACCTTCACTGGTTAAAAGGAAAATACTTTCGAAAAAGATTAAGAGACAGAGTAATTTTCGCCTTCGAATCAAGATAAAAATCGAGAAAAAATAAGAAAGTTAAGTGAGTATTCGGAAATTTAATTTTGCAATTCTAAACGATACTTAAAATAAACGATTTGAATAAAATGAACGGACTTTCTTGAGAAGACCGAAATTCACACAACTTGTAGTACAGAAATGTAATATTTAATCAAAGTATTTGATTTTATTCTCAATATCAATCAATATTTGAACAACACCCTAAATTACCGGCACACAAAAAAAAAACACCACGTAATATCAAGAAACTGGTCACAGTCATATAGTATATAATTTCCCCCTGAAGCAGAGAGATGTAAATTTATGCTGCTTAGGTGATTCAAGAGAATTGTGGTCGCCGTGGCTCTGTGGTTAGCGATGTCGGTCGGCTAGCTCTCCCACACGGTTGTGATATCGGGTTCGATTCCCGATCGAGTCGAGGATCTTTTCGAGCTGGAAATTTTCTCGACTCAGCACTGAGGCACGGTGTATCGTTGTTCTTATCCTACACATGCAAAATGTGCCAAAAACAATATCGATAACGAATTCTCTCAACTAATCTAGTTGATCGAGACCGCTATTAGCCCCAAGGCTAAGCGTGCGATATTGTTGTTAGGTGATTCAAGAGAGAAAAACGGATATATTTAGAAAAGTAAAAAGGAGGGTTGTGCAGTGAATAACATTATTGACAAATAGGGGCTCACTTCTCACACTAAATGAAAACTCACTTTTTTGCAGTTTAAACAATTTTTAAAATTAATTGTATTCCAATGATTTTAAACAACTAAAATGGTCATTTCAAATCGAAAAGTTTATAATAATAACATTGTGTTTTTAAGCTGTTTTGATTTTATTTTGAGAAAATTTGAAAATATACTTTCAATCACGTATCAAATCAAAAAAGGATGTAATTTTCTCCTCAAATTTATTTTGTATTGAAACTGGACATTATTCCCAATTTCTTTGTGAAATCTTGTGGATGGAGATATGTAAGACGAATTTTTACTTAAAAGTTATTCAAATTTTTTTTATGAAACTCTATCTTCAATAAAAATACATTTTTCATTTCACCATCCTGGACTTTTTATCAAAAGTTTCGTCATAGCGTTACGTTTAAATAAAATAAGAAAAGAAGTCTACCCTGTTTCCTTTTTCATTAAGTATATTTTCAGTAAAGCGCTGAAAAACTTTTAGGTATAACTCGAACACGTGTGCAAAGTTTCATTTCGGTCTAAAAAGGTCGATTGAATTTTTGCGAATTTCTAGATCATTTGGCATGCAAACGCTCTGCAAGATGTATGCGAAAATGACCTGAGTTAGCAAGATTAAAAAGGCAGAATATGTCACAGAATATCACAAAATTGGTCGAAGTGACGAAAATACCCAACTCGGAAACAAAGGCGGAAATCATAATACAAATCGTTTTTTGCCGGTTCGAAACCCAGTTTGATTTTTTTGGATTTCTCAGGAAAGTTTTCACAAAGTATAAATATTCTCGCAGGGGTAGGGTAACCGCTCCTATATTCATCTCAGTACCTATATTCATCTCATCACGCCTTTTTGATCAATTTAACGTCAAATTTTACCATATTTTTAACGTAAAACTTTCAGCCGCTTGAGAAAATCGAGAAACAAATAGATTTACTTTCAAAAATTTGTATAAATTTGACGGTAAATTGGACAAATGAGAGAAATAAGATGAATATAGGTGCACCAAGCTGTTGAGATGAATAATGGAGCGATTACCCTATATGTGTTTATTGCAGATATTTTTTTTTAATTCTAAAATATCTACCATGACCACCATGCGTCTCCATCAAAAAAAGCTCCTTAAATGCAAAAATATCAAACGATAAGGTCTCTTCGATATTGAACCATCAAAAAACGGTAAAAGAGAATTTCCATGCTAAATGATTGAAAAATGCGGAAAAATGAAATAGACCATCTTTGAGTTGAATTAAACTTTACACACGTATTTAGCCCAGCAAACTGTGTATTTCCGCCGGTGGATACATTTTTGAGGCCCAAGAATAATTTTCTGAAAGGGCGTAAGCACTTTGGAATAGGTTTTATTCAACGCATCGTATAGCTCAGAAACCTTAGGTTTCGCAAAACAGTTGTCTGAGAATGAAAAAAATTTTTTTTTACCAAAATAAATAATGAATAAACACTATTTAAATTTGCAAAAACAGTTAACATTTTTCTTGTCGACAGAGGAGTGAGAGACAATTTTTTGAGGGTTGATTTAAAAAAAATTCTACATTTCTCAAAATATCTGTTACCTAAGTAAAAATGCAGTACTGTCTGTCTGTCTGATGTTTGCACAGCTCAAGAACTAATCAAATAAACGAAATCAAACTCTAATTACTGCATAACTCGGGAACTAATGAAGCAAAAATAACTAAACTTGACATATGGAGGTTTTTGAGGCCGGTTTCTGTGATGGTTTGACACCCTGCCATAGCTTGAAGAGAAGGGGGGAGGTTCTCCCACGCAAATTAAACAGATATTTCAACTAGTTTTCAGGAAAACAATCTAAAATGATCGGGACAGCTGAAAGTGTTCAAATGCTACCCAATACGGGTATTTCTGCTTCTCTCTTGGCTTCAGGCCTAGGTAGGCCCATCTCGCCGTTTGGGTTTTTAGCACCAGAATGATGCACAGAAGTAAAAAAATCGACCACAGGCACCATTTTTAGTTCTAAGATGGCGACTTCCGGTGTAAAATACCATCCAATATGAATATTTTCGAAACCAGAATGACGCTCAGAGGCCAGAAATTGACTTCTCATGCCATTTTGAAATCCAATATGACGATTTCCGGTTTTTGCAAAACAGAATAAACAATTCGCAAGGTTTATCTTCTAATGTATAATCAATTGAAAAGGTTTGAAATTGACGAAAACATGAGCGGAACGAAGTTTGCCGGGTCAGCTAGTCTAATGATAAAATTTTTGAATAAATATTAGCAATCAAAAAGTCTATAAAGATTAACTTCTCAAATACATTGGCGATGTCTATCCAACTCTATCATTGGAATATAAATGTTTAGAAAAATGTTAAAATTGAATTGTTAATTAATTAATTTATTTTATGATTTATTGATGTAAGACACCCGAAAAATAGTGATAGGTGAATTTTGAAGAAAATTAACCAAGGAATCCAGAAAAAAAATGTTGCCAGATAGATTATTTTTGTATTATAAAACTAAATTTGCATTTTTCGGCAAATGCAGCTGAATTTATTTTAAATTTGATGGTTTCATCGTATTTCTCGGAAAATTTTACGTAAGAAATACTTATCACTCCGTGGTAATATGAGCCAATCTCGAGATATTACATTTTTACAAAAATAGTTTTGAATTTCCTAATTAATTTTTCGTTAGCTCTACCTAACATAGAATTGCTGCATACTTCAATTACTTTTGACAGCAAAGTTCAATTTTGATAATAATATTTATTCCTCTAAGGTATTTTAAGTACTTTTCGAATTATAGTAAAAAGTATACTGTCATTTTTTAAGTAAATTACAAACTCAAAAATATATGATTTTGGAGAGGTTTTTATTACGTTCATTACGGTTCGCAAGCTACGACGAACCGTACTTTTTATGGTTTTCATTAGTAAAGGATTTGAAAAAGCACGATCTTTTTTTTTTTTTGCACAGAATTTCATTTAATTATTGCAGTGCTCAAGAAACTGTGGTAAACAAAGCCATTAAGTATATCATTTTCAAAATCAAAACCGCCATCAGAATATCATTTATTTCTTACAACTCTTACGATCGAAGCGAACAATTACACAGAGTTCTGAACGATGTTTTATGTCAAAAACAACCAAGAGTTTTCAATTTATGCAATATACAGAATTGAACAGCACAAAAAAGCGGTATTACGGCAATCACTAATGCATAATACACTAATGAGCAGTTTCACAAAAAATGTCTCAATTTTTTTTTTTTTTTAAATTGTCATTTATGCTTTGGCTGAAATTTTGCATAAAAGTTTCTATAGGTAAAAGATACCATTTTGTGCTGTTTTGATTACAAATATTTTTAAGGTTAGGCCTGTTTGTTTGATCGGTATGACGTCTTCGGCAAAGTTTTAGATAATAATTGTCTTGTCTTATCTTTCCAAAAAAATATGTACTCTGAAAAAATATTTTTTTTGTGAAAAATAGTTAAAATAAAAATTGAAAATTAAGTATCTGAAAAAACTCATTTTTTCAAATTTCATTTTTTATATAAAAACTACAAAAGATTACCTGAACAATGCAACCGGTCCGATTATGGAGAAATCAAGGAAAAAAATATAATTTTTCGAAAAAATCGGGATTTTTTTTTCGCAGGGTATATTTTGTTGGTTTGTTTGATTGACATAGTATCTTTGGTAAAATTGTAAATAACAATTTTGTCCTTCAAAAAAAAAATGCCCCTCGAAAAAAATATTGAAAAAATATTTTTTTTTTTTTTCAAAAAATCTACTTTTTTTCTTGATTTCTCCATTATCAGACCGGTTGCATTGTTTAGGTACCGTAAACTGGGGTGATTTTGATCACTTTTTTGATTGTATCTCAAATATTTTCAGAATATACTGAAAACAATATTCTTTGATATTTTTAAAATAAGTACTGGCATGCATTGGAAAAGATTCAGTCACTACTTCAAAAGTTTAGCAACAATTTTGCTGTTTTTAAATATGCTCTAAAAATTTTACACCAATAATCATTCCGGGGAGACTTTGATCACTTCATTGTTTTGATGAATTTGGAGTAACACTTTGCTACTTTCACTAAATTGAACAGCCTAAAACGACTTAAACGAGTCAAATTTAGAAAATCTATAACGAGCGTCTTAGCAGAGTGATTGAGATCAATCAAAGAAATAGTTATCGGTTTCCGTTATACTCTACTAAATTTTTTGGAGATAAATATTGAAATTCAGTCCGCAAATATATATTTCGATTGTGACATACAGTCTTCCTCAGTGCTTATGTGGACTGGTAAAGAGCAAAGCGTAAATCCTGTTTTTTTTATTTGTAGTAGGTAAAAATGAAAATTTAGCACCCTTAATTGGAGTTAGGTAGGGAATTACGCGGTCGATTGTTTACCGTACCATGTCTGGGGTTTTTGGGAAGCAGATTGAATAGCCATGAGGGGTGATTACCTGCGTCTTTATTGAGAAGCGTGCATGAGTGTTGTTTATAAATTTCTAAACTTTCAGCTACGTCTAATTTCCATAAATCATCAATGGGGCGGAGGAGGTGAATGTTATCCGAAGTTAGTGGATGTTCCTCGTTAAAAATATGTTCAGCCGCTTTTGATTTGAAAAGGTGTGGTGGGGCATTTGTTGAAACTTTACTTGCTTTTGTCACTTCTGCGAAATGTTCTTTGAAACGTATCCCTAGGTTACGTTTAGTTTGTCCAATGTAAACCATGTCACAGTGACTGCATGCAATTTTATAAATTCCAGCTTTGTTCAGGGTATCAATAGGGTCTTTGGTAGACCCTAATTTTGTTTTGAGTTGGGTATTTCTACTAGTGTAGACAATATCCATCCCAAATTTTCTAAATTTTGAACGAAGTAGGCGTGTCAAGTTAACGTCATATTCAACGGCTACCCTTTTCAGATCTTCTGTTATTGGGGTGAGTGTTGTAAAAGATTTCCGAATTCGAGCACGCTTCTTTTCATCAACCAATGGCCTGAATGATACTTTCATTGTAGCCATTAAGTTTAGCAATTTCGAAAATATATTCCAGTTCCTTTTGCTTGGCTACTTCACTTAGAGTAAAGTTTCCATGCGGTGGATCATATGATGGAAGGATGCCATTTTATGCTGGAAGGGATGGTTTGAAGTGTTAGGTATTACCCGTTTTGTATTCGTGGGTTTCCGATAAATTTCAAATTCCAAGTCCGTAGACTTTCTGACTACAACGACGTCCATGAAAGGGAGTCTGTTGTTAAGTTCTTTTTCAATTGTGAAGTTTATATTTTTATGGGTATTATTAAGGGATATGAAAAAAGTTTCAAGTTCCGCCCTTTTCAAAATACAAAAAATATAATCCACATACCTCCACCATCGAATCGGTAAGATGTTCCTCTTCTCTAATGTACTTTCTATATTTGCCATGAAGAGCTCACATAGAAAGGGAGAAAGAGGATTCCCCATTAGTGCCCCTTTAGTCTGTTTGTAAAATTTACCACGAAATGTGAAGTAGTTTTTTTTTCAGCAAAGGCGTGAAAGTTTCAACAAACTGTCAACTTTCTTTTTCCAAGTATTATCAAAATATTGGGAAAGAAGCCAGTCCTCTAAAAGGTTTAAGGTTTCATTCACTGGAACGCTAGGAAATAAGGCCGTAACGTCAAATGAAACCATTATCTCATCAGATTGGATGTTACCCGAGGATCTTAAATTTTCAACGAAATCTCCGGTGCTCTTTACTGATCGACTTGGAAATTTATGGGGCATGGCTTGAAATTCTTTTACCCGCCATTTAGCCAATTTTTCTGTGGAAGCCCCTACCGCTGAGATAATTTCTCTCATTTCATTTCCAGGTTTGTGAATTTTGGGGAGACCCTTTATTCTTGGAAGAACTGGATTTGAAACACGAAGATTTTGTAACGCATTACCCAAAACGGGTTTGCATTCTTTTATTGTATTTTCTACACGTTCTACCATATCAGCAAGAGGATTAAGTCGCAGTTGCCAATATGGACCTTTATCAATTTTTTGGGTTATTTGTTCATCATAGTCAGATTTGTCCATGATGACGGTTTTGTTCCCCTTATCTGTTTTTAAATAGAAAACAGGTTTTTTACGTAATTCCTCAACTGTCTTTATTTCAGACGAATTTTCATGACGTGGCAGTGTCTTAGTAATTTTTGAAAAAAATTGGCGTACTTCACCAGTCTGTTCTGTGGAAAGTTTACAACTGTCCATCCCAGCTTCTATATCGATGATCGATTGTTCAATATTGGGTCGTGAAGGAATTGCGAAGTTTAGGCCCATATTTAGAAGATTTTGCTGGGGTTGTGAAAATGCGTACGAAGACCTATTGACCACAAAGTCGTCAATGAGGTGTACTTTGGCTGTTTTTCTACTACTGTTATTTCGTAGAAGCAGTTGATTTAACTTTTTCAATCCCAATTTTCGTTTTCTTTCCCCTTCACACTTTTCGGCTACTTTAACTTTAGTTAGAAAGAGGCACCAATGGGGAATCCTCATTCTCCTTTTCTATGTGAGCTCTTCATGGCAAATATAGAAAGTACATTAGAGAAGAGGAACATCTTACCGATTCGATGGTGGAGGTATGTGGATGATTTTTTTTGTATTTTGAAAAGGGCGGATCTTGAAACTTTTTTCATATCCCTTAATAATACCCATAAAAATATAAACTTCACAATTGAAAAAGAACTTAACAACAGACTCCCTTTCTTGGACGTCGTTGTAGTCAGAAAGTCTACGGACTTGGAATTTGAAATTTATCGGAAACCCACGAATACAAAACGGGTAATACCTAACACTTCAAACCATCCCTTCCAGCATAAAATGGCATCCTTCCATCATATGATCCACCGCATGGAAACTTTACCTCTAAGTGAAGTAGCCAAGCAAAAGGAACTGGAATATATTTTCGAAATTGCTAAACTTAATGGCTACAATGGAAGTATCATTCAAGCCATTGTTGATAAAAAGAAGCGTGCTCAAATTCGGAAATCTTTTACAACACTCACCCCAATAACAGAAGATCTGAAAAGGGTAGCCGTTGAATATGACGTTAACTTGACACGCCTACTTCGTTCAAAATTTAGAAAATTTGGGATGGATATTGTCTACACTAGTAGAAATACCCAACTCAAAACAAAATTAGGGTCTACCAAAGACCCTATTGATACCCTGAACAAAGCTGGAATTTATAAAATTGCATGCAGTCACTGTGACATGGTTTACATTGGACAAACTAAACGTAACCTAGGGATACGTTTCAAAGAACATTTCGTAGAAGTGACAAAAGCAAGTAAAGTTTCAACAAATGCCCCACCACACCTTTTCAAATCAAAAGTGGCTGAACATATTTTTAACGAGGAACATCCACTAACTTCGGATAACATTCACCTCCTCCGCCCCGTTGATAATTTATGGAAATTAGACGTAGCTGAAAGTTTAGAAATTTATAAACAACACTCATGCACGCTTCTCATAAAGACGCAGGTAATCACCCCTCATGGCTATTCAATCTGCTTCCCAAAAACCCCAGACATGGTACGGTAAACAATCGACCGCACTCCAATTAAGGGTGCTAAATTTTCATTTTTACCTACTACAAATAAAAAAAACAGGATTTACGCTTTGCTCATTCACATTCTACGTGAACAGTTTATAATGGCGAATGTCCAAGATTCATACAAAATTTTTAGAATATATATGAATGATTATTCACTGAGAGAGAAGGTGGTCTAAAATCATCAAAAACTAGTCCACGAGGAATATGACTTATGAAATTGTCCAAATTTGCATGTTACTTCACGTCTTGGGTTTTTGTCAAGAAGAAATATGTAATACGCTGTGGAAAAAATTGGGACTCAACATTGCCTTCGAGGAAAAACTTGCAAAAATAACAATAAAATGTATTGTTATAATATTTGTTCATCTTAAGAACTAATCTGGGAATAAAATAAAAACACTTTACGTATTGCAACTTGTTGTTTTGAATCTGCTTGAGCCGATTGTTTGTATGCAACAAAAATCGCCAAAAATACACTTTATTTTTAAATAATATTTTAGCATGAAAAACACTCTTTAAATAGCAGGAAATGCATGAATAGTAGCAATGCGAGCATATATCCACACAATCAGTGAAGATTACGACAAATCCCAAGCACTACGAGCGCTTTTTTACCACATTTTCAGAAAAGAGGTACAGTGATCAAAGTCACCCCGGTGATCAAAGTCACCCCAGTTTACGGTAATGTTTTGTAGTTTTTATATGAGAAAAAAATAACATAAAATTAATTAAATAAATTTAATTTATATTTTTTATTTTTTTACCAAAAAAAAATTAATAACGTCATAACGATCAGACAAACAGTTTGTTTTAGCCCTAAAAATATTTGTAATCATCGATACCTTCCCAAATGAGTTGTGTTCCAAAAAATAAACCAATAGCACAAAATGGCGTCTTTTGTCTATAGAAACGTCTATGCAAAGTTTTAGCCAAAATGGTCAAAAATGGTCGATGGCCGTTTTTTTGTGGAATTGCTCCAATACAATCCAAGTCTTTCCTCGATTGATGTTCTTTGAAACATTCTTCCTGAGTATAGCACTGCATTTTTCTTACTTTAATGATTTTAATTAAAAATTTAACGCAAAAATCCAAATAAAAACTGTAGTTTTTTCTCTAAACTTTGAAGTTTAACCTATAGCAAAGAAATGTATGAAATATGCAGAGCTACAGATTGAACTATGACCCACGAGTATAAAGTAACCAATAATTATTAGATAACTCCAAATTGCATTTTATAACCTTCCCGCGGGAATTTTTCTGGAAAATTAGACATAATGTGGTCCCCTTCATACCTTATCAGCAGCAGTCACACGTGCATGCATGCGACGTTTATTATTTTAATTGAGTGAAGTATATTGGCCGGGGTAAACAGCAACCAAAAACTCCGAACCATTCGATAAACTTCCCCCAAAAGACCGGCAACCAATTAGAAGCCAGTTTAGGAGCACACTCACGTAATGTTTAAGCCGAAGCTAAATCGATACGCGGCCTAGAGCGTTAGCGGTCAAACCGGACGATTTTCGAGGCGTAGTCTGCTGTACAGCTTATCGTCGTCCGATAATACAGAATTTTACCGCTAGTTTGTTTTTTGTTTTTCTTGCTTTCTGCTAGAGCCGCCGAAAGTGGACAGTTTTTCCACCATGCAAAACAGTCCCAGCGCACACAACACTACTTTACGGTAACTATCGACTGGAAAACCCGACGGCGGGTGGATTGAATCAATTAAATCACTTTTTATTGTACCCACTTGATTGGGTTTCTCTTCCCTGGTACTCAGCTTCCAATTTATTAACCTTGATCACGTAATGAGCTTCCTTTTTTCCCCGAACCACAACCACAATGTTCACGTTTTCTGCAGCGGGTTTCTTCTGCTCGAAACGCGGTCGGCGTAATTTCACTTTGGCACAGCCCGAATAACACGCACCAAACTTATGAGCAGGATATTTTCTGCCACATTTTGCGCACACAACCGGAGCCGGACTGGGTTTTTATACTTTTGATGTGTTATTTATTTGTTTTGTGTAGGAAACTAAAATTAAACTTATCGTAGTTTACCAATTTTCTTCTTTCACTGGAAAAACCACCGAATCCGACGCGTCTTATTCAACTTAGTTCATCGAATGGAATTAACCTTTTTGCACTTGCCCGAGGATGTTCTAAAGACTGTACCCTCAGATGCGGCAGCTCTAAAGCAGGTGATTCGTTTCTTTTACGTTCACCACAAGCCTTGCACAATGTCCCTCCAAACTGGATTTTCAAAGCACGTAAAACATCCACTAACTGCGCGAAGGTATCACAAGCAAAGCACATGAACTTTTACAACAATATTTGTTGTCAAGTTTTTTTTTCTTCTCTTAATTGATACTGAATGCGTGCGCCTTTCACCTTCGGTTATCTTTTGACAATAACTGGTTCTTCGCAGGTTTTAAGCGATGCTTAAAATTTCATTTATTGCAACGGCCAGGTTTCAATAATCACTGCATTATTATCACCCTACCTGTCGTGTAATGATTGCTCGTCATTGAATACTGATTTTAGGGTGCTAACCATGGGAAATACGAGCAAAAAAATTGAGACACTTTTCGATAAGATAAATATGGTTGCAGTCCATCAAAACAAACCAATAAATATAAATCATTTGTTCAAGTTTTCCCACCAGAAAAAGTGCGCAATTAAAGTATATTACAATGCACGACGCACTCACATGATGCCAAATTATGAGCTTGTACTGAAGGACCTACGGAGGTATTTTTATGAGAAAGTTGGGTCGACAGAAAGTTCGCAGTTCACGCTCTACTTACACAGACATCAATAAAACAAATTAAAACAGAAGGTATAGTGATAAAATACTTTCCATTTTCAACACAATGCTCTTGTAAAATTTTCTAAATTAAAAAAACTTAAGAAGACAAAAATATAAGTAAGCGCTGGAAAGTAACTCGACTACTGCAATTTGATGTACGTTGAAAAATATATAATTTAATATTTCTTTGCAACTGCGTAGTTCTAACGGAAGTACGAATGTTCCAACTTTGAATGCAAACAAAAAAAACCTTCCTAGCCTTACTCAAGTTATTACAAAAACTCAAACTGGAAATTATTAATGTTAAGCCCTTCTAGGGTCACCACGAATATTCAAAATCTTTTTATTTTTACGCTAATTTCAATTTCAAGAAAACATTGAAAAAATGTGAAGATAAACAATAATAACAACTTTTCAATGTTTTTATTGATTTTCAAATAGAGTACAGTCAAGTTGACGTTCCTATCAAAACTGATTCTTGCTGCAAACTCCAGGATGCGTTAACTACAGACCAGTGTCAATTCGAGCTAGTGTCCAGTGCGAAATATAAAATAACGGCCCAGAATTTGACAATTAACCTTGCAAAATAACTGCTGGTTTTAACCCTCTAGTGCCCAAGTTAATTTCGAGACGGGCTTCGTTAAAATCACTATGAACCATTATAAACTAAATCTTTCGAGTGTATTAAAACCAATCCATAATCCATCTTTAACCATTAAACCCAAAGGATATATCGGTAACCGAACAAAAAGAAGCGTACACTAATTTATCAGTATATTTTTATAAATGCTAATGTACTAATTTTTATATACGTTGTTATTGGATAGCATATAATTTTACTACGTATACAATGCAGATATTTGCCGCGTACAAATTTCAACACGTAAACCAAATAACTAACCATAACTAACAGAATTTTACTACGTATACTATGCAGATATTTTACGCGTACAAATTTCAACACATAAATACGCAAGCTAAATGACTAGCTCTAATTTTCTGATTATACCGCAACTGTGAGTACCACCTAAACTATGGAATTGTGAGTTGTACCACGTTATGTAATTACGACACGAATAATATTCTTCACATCGTGAACTGGTTAATTCGTATCGCAATGTGTACGTAGCTAATTTGTATTAATTGCGAAAAAGTGTACACTGCAATCATAAATCACAGAACTAAAAACCATAAATTATAGCCTCGAAAATAGAATTCTTTCAACCAGAATAATATGTAAATGTTGTTACGAATGGGAGAAGATTGGGAATCTTGAAATACTTATACTGCACTGAAATTCGATTTGATAAATTATATCATCAACCACTGAGAACATATCAGCATCTCTTTGAAGACTCTATACTCTTAAGGTATATCTTTTCAATTCAAGGACATCATTTTATTGAAGAAATCAAAAGTCAATTACCGTAAGTTAGTTTTTAAATTAGATCTAAATTCAATAAAGTTACACACATGTTATAATTACACGTGATTAATAGATTGTTTATGGTGATTCAACCATGGGTTTTCTTTTTCACTAACAACTATTCAGCAATTGAATTGTACTTCTAGTAATCAAATTAAAAAAACGCTGAATATTACTACTCTTCGATCACATATTTATAGTAAAATGTATTCAGTAGCGAACAAACTACTAGCGTTCAAAATCTTTCATTTTTTTGACGCTGGCCAGAAACTAGATTTTAAGCTTCACTCTTATACCAAAAAACAGTGATTAACAAAATGTATCAACCTGTATAATTGAAGAATTTATTGCTCGTATGGTCGTTAAGAGTTTACTATTGAATCTGCTCGCAGTATGTCCAAATAATGAATGTTTTACTGCTTGAGATAATTTCGCATATATCAAAAACCACATGCCAAAACCACTTGACATCACATGACTGACCAAGACGCTTATAAAGTTTTAGATTTTAAAGCATCCTCTCATAATGAATAAATAAGTTAAATCCAAATCAGAAACCGTGCAGCGTTGCAGCCAATTAAGAAATAAAAACTCCATCTTGTGGTTGGTAACGTATTCCCCATGATTAGCAATCCGCTCGCTGCTCCTCCACGCACTGCCAACCAACATATGTTGCATCCTCCACCGCAACCGAGCAAAATAAATTTGCGAATATTTAATTTTATTATTTATTTTTTCACCGCAATCAATAGCCGCACTTATTCTACCACCGTGGCCTTTTTTATTCGATTATCGGAACGCTCTCTATCGGACTGACCGGTCTCGCACACACTTACGCGAAGACAGTGTAAAAAAAAATTATGTACCGATCGCCGTTTTGCTGCTGGTAGTTATCGTGTGATACTCTGCATGCAAGTATCTTCAACGATCCCCACAAGCTTTCATTTCTTCTTGAGCACCACCTCGTCGTCCTCGTGCTTGCTTTTTCCACGTTCACACTTTGGGGCACATTACCAACCGCGCTTGGTACGCATGTGGCATTTTTGATTCAGCAGATGGGTGTAGTGTAGGTACATGAAATTCACCGAAAAAAAACCATCATCGCGTTTCGCACAATTGCCGAAAATTTGCGGCCACCAAGCGACGGCCAGTCAGCGTGCGAATTTGTGCCTGTGTGTTTGAGTGTGCGATCAAAACCGCTAAACTACATTCCACGCACTTTCGCGATCGTTGGCGGCGGCGGCGGCGGCCAAGACGGGTTTTGCGAAACACTGATTCACCGCGACCAACTCGAAGCGGTGTCCGTGGGCTAATATCCCCCTTCCCTCCTTTTACCTATTTCATTCTATCGCACATGCATCAGAGCCTGTTGCCAATACTCGACACTCGACCGTCGAGGATCAGACCAGCGAACAACAAATCACCCGTAAGTAAAGTCGCACTATTACGATCACTAATTTTTCTTCTCATAGCGAATTCGTGCAGCAGGCGGATAAGTAGAAATCGTATCAACCACAAAGCGCACCAATAATAATAATAATACAATTATTAGCTGTAACAATCACAATAACAACAGCAGGATATCCGGAAAATGTGTCTAGATCAAACTCGCGAACGTACACTCCACACCAGAGAAAAACGCTCACTTCGATCAGAGAGACGACAACTAACTAAAAACAAGAACTAAACTTGTTATGAATTAGAGGGGTTCCTGAGACTTTCGTAGCCGAATCGGTTTGTCGAAACCGCACACCGAGAGCGCGAGAGATCCGATTCCAAAAGAGGCGAGCAAAAGCGAGAGGAGCGAGAGGGAACTCTCTATGCGAGAGCATTTTAATTAAATAACATAGCGATTCGGTTGCTCCAGTAGCAGCGGCAGCGGTGGTAGCGGTGGCGGCAGCAGCAGTCTCCCCTACAAAATCGCAAAACGCCAAACGGAGCAACCGAGACGATCAGTGTAAAATTACACCGAACCGAGCACGACCACTACCACCCACCGGCTACCACCACAGAGCATATCATGTATAAGGCAGCAATCAAAACAAACAGCGCATCCACGCCGCACAGTGGAACAATTGTGGCAACAAAAGAGAATTGACGGTTAAAGGTTATTGTTCGTTAGTGTCATTTCTGCACCAGGTGTATGAAGGTAGCTTTCAATTTCTAAAGTCGCGTGAAAAACGCCTTTCTGAAAACGGTATACTATTTTGTTAGCGGCACTAGGTACTAATAATCTGTTTTTTACTCGACAGTGAACGAGTATATTGTTGAAAATTTCGATAACAAAATTTTACAGATTGTTTTTTTTTTTTTTGTTCAATGCTAAAATATTTTATCCAGCGTCTAAAATACTTATTAAAACAGGTAATAAATTTGCCTAATTTATAAGGCTTTTTGACACCCGACCCGAACCCGAATAATTTTTTTCAAAATTTTCAAACCCGAAAACCGACCATCCCTACTACATAGGGATGTAAAATGATAATCTAAAAACGAAAAAAAGTGAAAAATATAGCAAATCCCAAATGCTAATAAATCGGTTAGTTTTCAATGTATTTCTCTCGTTCTTGCAGCAACCGGTTGAATAATCTCCTATGCATCCGCACAAATGCAGAAATTTGTAATTCGATCATTCAAATTATTGTACTGTTGAAAATTATCCAGCCTTGCTAAAATGCGAAATGTTTGTTGGTTGCCCAATGCTTATTTTCACACGCACGGTCGTCAAAATTATAGACCTAGTAAATCGGGAATGTACTATTTTGTCTATGTAAGAGCCTGCTTCAGCCTAAACTAGTCATATTACTTCTGGACAACGACTACGACAGTCCTTACTTAACAGTAGTAGAAGTGGCAGCACTTTTTCCAATGAAAAATTGTTTCATTTTGACAACAAACTGACATTCTGGAATTCTGGCATTCAAAATATATGGGCCGTCAAATGTTCAGTGTGAAAACAGCTTTCTACTATATTGTCAGTAGAATGCCTTATTCGCACAGTGATAGCGCAATGATACAATCAGCATCATAACCGATTTAAAATTTAACAACTAATTATTCTTATGAGGATGATCTAAACACCTAATTAAAGAGCTAATATTCAGTCGTTCATTCATTACACTTCATTTTAAATGTAGAAATGGTTATAAATTTGACTTTGTCTTCATGCCTCACAACGTACATTTTCTTCTCCTCTAGCAATATGCAACACCCAGCTTCAATTGTCTGCTTTCAAACGACACTAAAACGCAGAATCGAACCTTGAAAATTGTCAAACCTCAATTATGCAACCTATCTGTATTATTGAAAATGGTAAATCTTAAGGAACATAGATTTTGATTGATTTGATTGGTCGCTCTATGCTTACTTTCCAAACCACGGTCACCGAATTAGAAAACCGAGTGAATCAGGAATGTATTATTAGGTCTGTATAAGAGCCTGCCTAGAGTAGTCGTATTAATTCTTGACAGCGACTAGGACAGTCCTTACTTAACAACAGCAGCAGTGGCAGTGGATAGCAGCAGCGATAGTGAGAGGGCCAGCAGCTTTCTCTAGTTAACAGCTGACTTTGTGCGGTAGCGGGCAGCTCCAGTAGTAGGTATATCAGCCTTGTTTTGACAACATACGAACGTTGTGAGCTGCTGGCAATCACAATATGCGGGCCGTCAAGTTTTCAGTGTGAAAACAGCTTTCCACTGTGTTTCAGAAGAATGTTCTATTCCCACTGTCGGGGACAGCAAAGAGATGCGACTAGCCATTATGTTCGACATTACATTGCACAACAAATTGTCCTTTTGAGGACAAATCGAATACCTATTTGAAGTGTTTATATCTTCGGACCAGTATGCTTTGCGGTATTTCAGCAACACAAAACCTTTTCGTAGATGCTGCCAATCAATCTGCCACCCGTGTCTAGTGTTCAGAGTGAAACCAGCTTTTCACTGTGTTGTCCGTGGTGTTTATATGTGCAAATTGAAATTCAGTAGCACTCAACTCCACTTTTGCACGAATTTTCAAACATAATCAATACAAGTAATGTTGCAGACAACCTTATGTAATTCTACGTCAATCTTGCGGTCGTGGCTTTGCACACTACCCTTGTGATTTTTTAGTTTTTAGTTGTGCAATTTTCATACAAATTTTTTATGCACAATCGACTTCCAGGTAGTTTAGGAGTGTATGGGGACCCACATGAAACCAAAAAGCTCTGTGCGATCAAGTTTTTTTTTTAATAGAAGGTCAGACACAAAATCATTCTGAATTAAGTTTTATTCGTTGTGAAACATTACACTGCATTGAAAGTTATATTACTGGAGAAGGCCAGATAAAAATGCTGACTGATATATTGAAAAACGACTCCAAACTTTTTAAAATATACACTAAAGTCGCTTTTGATGCAGTTTCATTGCGCAGTTTTTTACGCGGCTTTTTCACGCGGATTCTGGAATTTACGCGTTTTTTATGCGGATTCCGAATTTACGCGGTTTTTTTTTTGCGCGGATATCGGTTTTTCTTCACTCGGATTGCAGAATTAACACGGGTTTTTTACGCGGATTCCGGAATTTACGCGTTTATTTACGCGGATTCCGGAATTTACGCGGTTTTTTTACGGGGCACGTATCTCCCGCGTAGAAAGCGACTTTAGTGTATAAGCATAGCGTAGTATAAAATATGGATCATAATTCATGAAACGGATCACTAAAAATCGCGATGTCTGATTTTTTCAAATAAATACATATTAAAAAAAATCAACTCATTTTTCCTAAATTGATATTTTGTGTTTATTCTAAATTTTGTTTTAGTCAAAAAAAATTTTTTCACTGTGCATGTTTTCTATATAAAACATTATTAATTCCCTACAACTCATTCTCAGACAGTTTTGCTATACAACCAACGGTTACTGAACTACAATGCTTTAAATAAAACTTATGTTAAAATGCATAAACCCTTCTGAATTTCAATTTTCAACGAACGAGCTGAGAGTGAAAAAAAAATTTTAGCTCCAATCAGTAGACAATGGTTGCTGGCTAGCAGCTTTTCTGTGATTTCACACACGCTGTGTTGATTTATCGATGTTTATGCGTTTGAGAAAGTAGATGCTTATACAGTTCATCGACTTCATGCAATGAATTTGCTCAAATGAAATAAATTCGATATTAAATCAGACATCTCATTCCTTCCAATGACCGTACATTCATTGAAAATTGACACCGCTGACACTAGAGGTCGTTTCAACTTGAGACAGTGATAATGCGTCATTTGTCATTTTCGTTTGCAGTGTCGAAAATTTGCAGCACTATGAGAACACATCTCCCAGCTGGTCTCGTACGACGTTGGCCTAACAAGCCAGTTGTCGTGCGTTCGAATCTCGGCTCGGGAGAGACTGTTAGTGTCAAGTAAGATCGTAGCGCTAGCCCCGCAATTGTCCTGTACACTTAACAGTTGGCTGCGAAGTCTGTGTATAATAAAACAGAAGGTCGAGTTCCGATACGGAATGTAGCACCCACGCTTTGTTTTGCTTTCTATGGGAACACCACTTGGAGTATCGCATGCTTTTTGTGAGCGAGTTTAACAACACTGCTACTCCGTGATTGATCGGAATCAGTAAAATTGCACAATGAATCAACTGAACGGGACTGGGAGTAACCGACCATTCTCGTTGTACAAGTTTTAGTGTCTCGATACTTTTAAAAGGATCAACGGTGCCGGCCACGTCCCTGCAATCGGATTGGAAGAGGGATGGGATGTTAGTGTGACATTTGCTGTTTGGATACCGTTTTAACCTCTACATCAAAGATCAAAGGAAGGAGATTTTTGCTAGTAGAGAAGGGTTCGTTAGACCAGGATTCACCTTGACAAGTGATGCGATCCCGATCAGAAAGAAAAAACAAAAATGTAACAGAAGTTGTTAGTTTGTTAAGGGAAATTTGGTCCCGTTAGATGTTAAAATAACAGAAATGATTCTACTAGTATCAAACACATATCAAAATTTGTGACTAATATATAAGCTTTCTAACAAAATAAAATAGTATAAAGAACAATATAATAACAAACATTGTTAGAAACAACAGGTTTTGATAAAAACGAAAAACTAGTTAGACTTGTTTCAGAACTACTTCATTTCACGTTTTATTAATATAACTCATTCAGATTCAATTTTGTTATCAAAATCATAAAGAAAAATACAAAATTGTATCAAAATATGTTATTTGTATCTCACGTTGATAGAATTTTGTAATTTTTTAGTTATGCTCTTCTGATCGGGATCATACATATATTTTCTATCCTTCTCTTTTTAGCTGTTTCCGGTTTATTTCCTGTTCAGCTGGCTGATTAGGGATGTACAATTAGCTTATTTATATTTAGTACCGGTTTGAACAAACAGGCAGTAAGAATGCAGTTGGGGCCGCGCACAAGCGTGTGTATGTTTTTTTTTTTCAATAAAACACAAAGTTGTTTAACTTCTTGATTTGAGATCGATTAGCATGTGACATGGATTACTTCTATCAACCAGTCGTTTTCGTTGATGCAAAAGGTAATTCCAAATAAAATTAAAATTTGGCACCATTCGTGCCAAACCTCGAAAATTAGATACAACCTTTTATTTATTTTTTTTAAGTATGAATAACATACAACATTTCTAGTTCATTTAAAAAATGCCGAAGTAAACATTATGGGTTCGAAGTGATGTCATGATGAGCTTTGAAAATTTAGCATAATTATCTAAAATTTGCTCAGGAGCCACAAATTTTATTCAAAAGCTGAAAAAGTCATGAAAAATGAATGCATAACAGATAAAGAGTTATCAGATGGATAAATAAATTTCAATTCAGGTATTCAGTGTTTTAATAATCGTAAAATAGTCAAACAACAATCGAATCTTTTTTTTTTTTTTTTTGAACTAAATTTTTATTTTTAACAACGGCTTTTTCCCGTTAACACGCAAGTTGATTATGCAGACAGTATCAATCGAATCGCAATGCCAATCTGATGTCTGGTGGCACTAGAGATCGAGATGCATCTTATCATTACTTTGTTGAATCGTCGAAACAAAATACTAGAACTAAAATTTCCTGGAGTGAGACGTCACCTAACGTTTTTGTTTTGGTTAGATTTATTTTAAGAGGAAGGTCAAGAGGAAGGAGACTTATCGAAACCGCGTTTCCAGTGTCAATATCGCCAATCACAATTCCCTGGAGAGGATTAATTTTCCTCTGATCAGTTTCTCCAGCCAATATCGTGTCATAATTACAGTTTCCTGAAGAGAACTATGATACGTTACTCAGACCAATTGTATTATAAAAGGGACCAGGTTTGTTAGAAAGAACTGTAAATGACAAAATTAATGGAGGGCTTGTAACCTAGAGATACCCCATCAAAACAAATATTGTTTCTCGTACTCGTTTATGGTCATAATATTCACTGATATCATTTATTATTTGTTACATTGCTTACTAGTTTTTTGTAAAACCATTCTTGTGAATTTTGATGCCTCTAGCAAGCTCGGAAATACGTAAAGTCTTTAGAGACTTAAATGAGGTTTTCCCGTAAGTAAACGTAGAAGCGACGAACCCGGCGAACAATTACCCTGCGGTTTTTTGACACACTTCCGAACTAGCTAAAAGCACCAAATCCACAGGAACGGTTGAAAAGCTATAATCTTTCATATCTTTCCAGTTTTAGTCGTGGAGCAAAACTTGCGTAAAGATTGTTACAAAGATTCGAAAAACGACACCGAACAAATAAATAATGTATAAAAATCAAGAAAATTGATTCCAAACTATTCGCACTGTGCGCACAGCCGCATCAACACGTTCTTATGGTGTGTTGGTTTTCCTCGAATTGATTATTACGGCGATTCCGCGTATAGTGTAAACACACGGAACAACGACTGTATGTACAGTTCTCGTGGGTATCGTTGTGGAAAACAGTCTGCGCCAGCGCCGTGCCTCACAATGTGAAATATTTTCCACTGCCATCGCCCCAGATCGATGGGGAATTGCGCGTAGAGACGCGACCAGTAATAACGGCGTAGTGGCGGTTTCGCACTATGAATCGTGTGGAGAATGTAGCAATAAAAACAAACTACGTAATACATGCTCCGATTGAGAGTGGAATAAGAGACGGCGGTTACTCTCCCACAACGGGGACGCGCCAACAGCGACTTTGGACACGTTGCGTAAATTTTCCTTACAAGCTCTATAGAGATAGTGAGAGCGAGCAGAATGCTCTCGTTTCGAGTGGAACCAAAATCGCCTATCCCGAGCGATGGAATTATGTCCGTGCAAAGTGTGCGCGCTACACATTGCGAACTTGAGAAATATATCGCCTGCAATTGTTATTTACCAAGTTGCTCTGCAATGTCTGGCGAAAAATGCAACGCCGATTTTGTGTTCGCCATTGAATTACGTCTCCTTTGTGGACTATACCAGGGGTGTCATACTAAAATTTAGATGCTCACGAGCGTAACCGCTGGTGCAGCGAATCAGATTTCGAGCGATATTATAACTTGTTCTGTTCTTTATGAACCAGGTGTAAAGATAAACCCATCGAGAGTGGCACTTTGAGAATAAAATCCTAAATATTTGTTTATTTACCGTTCAAGTGCTTCTTTTAGTTGACGGTTCAAATTTTGCCAGTTTTCTTATTTGGTATAATTTTAAATTCAAGGATAACGTTACACACAACACTCGATGTTGAGACTTCGAAGCGACATCGAATAAAGTCACAGTAGTGTTTTGCCTTTTTCCTAGAAAGGTATAGCAATCACTTGCAAAACCGAGAGTATAAAAGTGCTCCAAAGGGCCGAATGGCATATATCACTCGACTCAGCTCGACGAGCTGAGCATTTTCTGTATGTATGTGTGTGTGTATGTGTGTGTATGTGTGTGTGTATGTGCAGATTTTTATTCTCACTCACTTTTCTCAGAGATGGCTGGACCGATTTCCATGAAATTAATTGCAAATGAAAGGTATTGGTGCCCCATAAGACCCTATTAAATTTCATTGTGATCGGATTTTTAGTTTAGAGGTTATGTATCAAAATGTAAAAATCATGAAACATCATTATCTCAAAAACTACACTACCGATTTGAACAAAATTAGTTTCAAAGGAACGGGCTACCTGAAATACCCTTAAATTTTGAATTTTATGAAGATTGAACTTGTGGTTCAAAAGTTATGAAAAGAAACGTGTTTTTAGGACTGTTTAATCTCACTCATGTTTCTCAGAGATGGCTGGACCGATTCTCATAAAATCAGTGTCAAATGGAAGGTCTAGTTGCCCCATAAGACCCTATTGATTTGTTTTGCAATCGGACTATTACTTTGCCTGTTATGTTTGAAAATGTGAAATCCAGTTATGAAAAGGAACATATTCCGAAGACTACTCAAACTCACTCACTTTTCTCAGAGATGGCTGAACCGATTTCCACGAAATTAGTGTAAAATTAAAAGTCTAGCTGCCTCATAACACCCTAGTGAATTTTACTGTAATCGGACTGTAACTTCGTCTGTAATGTACCGAAATGTGAAAATCACGAAACTTCATTATCTCAGAAACTACACAACCGATTTGATCAATATTATTATCAGATGAGCGGGCTAGCTGAGGGTTAACTGATGAACAACACAGGTTAACAGAATCTAAAAGTGGTTGTCTTTAAATTCAAAAGGGTGTCTAGGGTCAATGTTTGGTTTCTATGCATCATCTCGATTACTGATATATCCATATTAAGTATTATTAGGTCATTTTCGACTGTTTCCTAGAAGTTGCCATTTAGCAATTTTAAATGGTGCCTGACGTCAATTGTTAGCTCCTTGCATCATTCTGGTTCCAGAGACACTCATATTGGATAGCATTTGTTTATTTTAGGCTGTTTTTCACAAACCGTTAGTCGCCATTTTGGATTTCAAAATGATTTAAGATAATTTCTGGCCTCTATGCGTCATTCTGGTTTAAAAAACACCCACATTGGGTGTTATTCGATCATTTTCGGTTGTTTCCCAGGAACCGGAAGTCGCCAACCTAGAATCCAAAATGGGGTCTGTGGTCGATTTCAGCTGCTGTGTATCATTCTAGATCCGGAGATACTCATGTTAGACGGGAATCGGCCATTTTTTGGCTGTTTCCCAGAAACCAGAAGTTGTCATCCTACAATTCAAAATAGTGTCTGAGGTCAATTTTTAGCTTCTTGCAACATTCTGGCTTCAGAGATACTCATATTGGGTGGTATTTGGTCACTTTGGGCTGTTTTTCAGAAACCGAAAGTTGTCATTTTGGACTTTAAAATTGCCTGTAAAATCAATTTCTGTCATCTAGGCATAATTCTGGTTCCGAAAATATTCATATTGAATGGTATTTGGTCATTTCCGGCTGTTTGCCAGACACCGGAAGTAACCATCTTAAAATTCAAGATTGTGTCTGTGATCAATTTTTAGCTTCTGTCCATCTTTCTGGTTCCGGAGATACTCATATTTAATGGGAATCGTCCATTTCAGGCTGTTTTCCAGAAACCGGAAGTTGCCATCTTACAATTCAAAATGTTGTCTGAAGTCGATTTGTGGCTCCAGTGCATCATTACGGTTCCGGAAATACCCATATTGGGTGGTATTTTGTCGTTTGTCGCTGTTTTTCCGAAACCGAAAGTCGCCATTTTGGATTTCTTAATGGCATTTGAAGACAATTTCGATCGATTTTAGCTCCTGTGTATCATTCTAGATCCGGATATTATTATATTGGGTGGAAATCAGCTATTTTGGCTGTTTTCCAGAAACCGGAAGTTGCCATCTTACAATCCAAAATGTTGCCTGAGGTCGATTATGGAACAAATTCGTTACCGCTAAAAACATTTACCTGCCGAATATGGTTCCATTTAGTTGGTTAGCTTTCGATATGTGCAAAAATTTGTGTATCATTCGTATGGAACCCCTTCTTTCCTCCATTTACTCGGTTAGTTCTCGAGATGTGCAGAAATTTGTGTTTTATTTGTATGGCACCCCTCCCTATCAAAAGAAGGAGGGGTGTCAAAATATTATGGACATATTTTTTACCACTAAAAACATTCACTTGCCAAATTTGGTTCCATTCAGTTGATTAGTTCTCGAGATGTGCAGAAATTTGTGATTCATTTGTATGGAACCCCTCTCTTATAGAAGAGTGAGGGGTGTCAAACCATTATGCACAGATTTGTTTCCTCTAAAAACATTCACATGCTAAATTTTGTTCAATTCACTCGGTTAGTTCTTAAGTTGTGCTGAAATTTATGTTTCATTTGTATGGGACCCCTTCCTGTAAAAAGAGGGAGGGGTCTCAAACTATCAAAGGAACCTTTATCGGCACCAAAAACCCCTACATACAAATTTTCACGTCGATCGGTTCGGCAATTTTCGAACCTATATGGATCAGACAGACAGACCGGCTTGCATTTTTATATGTATAGATTACAACATCAATATTTTAGAACCTAAGAGTGTATATATTGGGTTGAAGCGTTAATGTAAATCTATTTTTACAAATAAAAGTTTGAATGAGAAAGGCTGGGTCTTACCGCTAGGTGGATTAATTTAGGTTCTTAATTTGTCCATGGTTCTCCAGCAAAAACCATACGTTCATTGGAATGCTTGATCAAAAATATACAATTCATTCTTTGACAAAAAAACGATTGGGCGAACGGTTCTCAAGAAAAGAGTTAGATGTTCTAAGTGATATAAATATATATAAGAATCAAATATTTGTTTTCGAGTTTTATTATCTTAGGAACATATTTTTGCCTTTCTCCTAGAAAGGTATAGCAATCACTGGAAAAACCAAAGGTATAAAAGTGCTCCAAAGGGTCGAATCTCGTATATCAATCGACTTAGTTCGACGAGCTGAGCATTTTCTGTATGTGTGTGTGTGTATGTGTGTGTGTGTGTGTGTGTGTGTGTGTGTGTGTGTGTGTGTATGTAACGCTCTCCCAATCTCACTCGATTTTCTCAGAGATGGCTGGACCGATTAAAATGAAACTAATTGCAAATGAAAGGTCTAGTTGCCCCATAAGACCCTATTAAATTTCATTGCAATTGCATTGCAATTTCATTGTACTCACTTTTCTCATAGATGGCTGAACAGATTTTCACGAAATTAGTGTCAAATGAAAGGTCTAGCTGACTCATAACACCTTATTGAATTTTACTGTAATCGAACTGTAACTTCGTCTGTAATGTACCGAAGTGTGAAAATCACGAAACTTCATTATCTCAGAAAGTACACAACTGATTTGATCAATAGTATTATCAGATGAACGGGCTAGTTAAGGGTTAGCTGATGAATTATGATTTAACACGTGGTTTCAAAGTTTGGCTGCCCTATACGTTCCCATTTCATTTGATTATAATCGAACTAAGCAACCGTTATGTATTAAATTGTTAATAAAACAACGAAATTCTATTATCTCAAAGATTACACGACAAATTTGAACATTACTAGTGTCATACGAACGAGCCATCTCTCAAACTTACAAATAACAAATTTCATAACAATTTGATATGTGGTTTGAAAGTTATGGAAAGAAAAGAAATTCAAAGGCTATTTAAAACTATACCTGCTTTGATCAATATATGTGGCCTCAATATAATTTAAATGTGGTATCGTACCATTTGAATGTTTCCGGTATCGCTCGTGATTAAATTGTTCGAAGTTAAGAGTCATTTCTTTTATTTCGCTATTTCTTGAGCATTTACATTACGTCAAATTTCATATTTTATACTTCTATTACAACATCATTATTTTAGAACCCAAAAAGTGAATACACATATATTGGATTGAAGCGTTAATGTAAATCTATTTTTACAAATAAAAGTTTGAATGAGAAAGGCTGGGTCTGACCGCTAGGTGGATTAATTTAGGTTTTTTTAATTGGCTTGTGCATGTCAGTTAAAATAGATGTCAACTGCTGACTGCGATGTTTTACGTCAATTGGAGTGAACAAATATCTGGCAGACACATAGAATGACTGTTTCCAACGCAGATTGTGAAACAAATGATTTTATTTGCTCAAAAGCATATATTCACGAAAAGAGAATGGCCACTAATGCAAAAAGATAAATCAGTTCAGTTTCTCACTTGAAAAGATTTCTAAGTCAACAAATAATGTGAAAAATTTTCACTGATTTGCCTTTTTATTTCGTATCTAAGATAGTTTTTTTAGCAAATTAATAGTTTTAAATTTTTACTGAAACCAACCACAATAATCTAAACTATTATTGAATCATATCATAAAACCTTAAAAAGTTGCATATTGAAAAAATGATTTGAATTTAACATACTTTCTATACGAAACTGCTGATTACCCAGATATCATATAGTTGCCATTGCCTCAACACATAAGGCGACCCCATTGAATATAAACGAGAAGAGGACGCATGGTTGATTTCTAATATATAATAGTGAACGTTAGAAAAATATCAACTTCGAAAATGCTTGAAAATTTAATGTTTCGTTTCTCTAAAGAACAATTAAAGTTTATTTTGACAGTAAATCTAATTAGCTGTCCAGGATTTTCGTTATTGATACGCAAAACATTGCACAACACTTTTTTCATTTTAATTTTAACTAGTCAAAAACTTAAAAGTCCTACTTAAAAATTTGCTTTCCAAAAGCAATTGATTTATACATATAAAGAACATCTATGTGTTCGAAGTTGCCACTCTATAATCAAACACGTGCAAGCTAAGTAAATAAAAAGACGAACTCTCGAGAAAGAAAACCGTGTGACAAATTCGCATCCTTTTTGTCTCCTAATACAATTAAAATCAAATTCCCAAAATGGTCACAAAATGCAATTTATCCAGATATCTCACCCTGGTGAAAACTTACCACTTGCCGGTTCCAGGTAGAATTGCGTAAAATGGAACCGCTTGAATCCATCTTAATAATAAACAGCACTCTTTTGTTTCGGTTCAGTCGGAACTGGGACTGTTTTTCCAGAAGCGGAAACAAGAAACACCGCCCTAAGACTCTTCACAGACAATGGACAATATTATTATTCTTCTCGAGAAAAAATATCGAACCAAAGCACCTATCCCACAAATGTATTGCATTCGACAATGTCGATTCTGCGTCTCAATTTGCTACAAAAACGGAAGTTGTGTCCTACAGGCAACGCTGTGCTCTCTCCCGAATGACAACAAAACGAATGTTTGCTTTCCTTAAAAAAAAAAGAATACATTCAGCAGCGCGAGGAAAAAATATGATTACAACAAGAGCAAACTCCCCCCCCCCCCCCTTCAGTCCCAGACCGACATCACACGAACTTCTCCCTTGCTACCAGTCTTCCAAAGAAAGACAAACAATAAATTGCGCTTCAGGTCCGACGATTTCTTACGGTTTCTTGCTCGCCTGTTTCCAACGAAGGCACTTTATGCGGTGCTGCCCTCGCGGAAAGATAGGAATATGCTCAAACAAAAGCCGTCGCTGTCTCAAGGTCAACAGCAAATCCTTTCCCGTTCCCGTTCTGGCCACGAGTAAGGATTGATTCTCTCACTCCATGTAGACAGAGCATGCAACAACCTCGCACCGAGCCAGGACATAAAATTTAATTGCGTTTTGATGCTCACGAGGTTGTAAAATGTTGTGACGCAACCACGTACAGCAACGAAAGGATGTTTCATTTTTTGATGGTAAATTCTGAATACTTTATATCGTACCTCTTATGGTCCTGTTTATGAGAAGGAAATAAATCGTCCTGGAATTTAATTTTTCAATAGCAGACACAATCACTCTAGACCAGTAACATCCGAGCAGAAACAACCGTAAGCGCGTAAAACCAACCGCGAACTTGTGACATTCCGAAAGATTCTTCTGTTGTCCTGATCCCGTCGTTTTAACGAAGTCGTCATCGTACACGAATCGTTACGTCTACGAAGAGAAACCGCTCCACACATTCCAGGATGCGTCGTCTGTGGTCAGGGATTGGAGTAAACGTTCGGCCATGTAATAGCCAGCAATCGGTCGGTACCATTCCGTAGCATGCAGCACCAGACGGAACAGACCGAAAGCGACAACAGTAGAGCGAGCGAGAGAGCGAGTGAGTGAGTACGTGCGCATCGGTGCAAGTTCAATACCACTATAAAGCTTGCTGCATCCATCCGAACTCAGACCGAGGATTACATTGCCATTTTACAGCGCAATAAAAAGTTATTTGCAGACAAAGGGGTGATCTTCACGGTGGTATCAAAGCAGGAATGGGAGGGGGGAGGGTTCCTCGTTTTTACCGTAGGATTCATTAGTATGCATCCGGAAGAGCACAGGGAAGTCCTCGGTGTATTCAAATTACGTTTCTAGAAAGACCCTTTCGATTAGTTCTGTGTAACAATGCGCGTTGTATATTGAATTCGTTTTTGCCAATGAGGTAATACAGATTACTTGGTTTAATATTTTGGAATAAGAGTGAATATATTTCTATATGCAAACTCCTCGTGATTATTAACCAGATTCACTCTGCATAAAAAAATGATTACAAACTAGTTGACATCAGAGAAATGTAACCATATCTGCTATATTAGCTTGAATTTCGAATAAGTCTAAAAATCTGCTGAATAATTTATGATTTAGGCATTTGCATTCGAGGGAAAAATTTATTATTTTATATCTGTTTTTGAAAATTTTGTTCGTACCATAAACCGTTTTGAAACGAGTGAAACTCATTGCAAGAATATTGAATGAAATAAAACTAGCAGAAAGTCGTAAAAATCACTTGTAAATACAAGAATCATTGATAGCTGCAATTTCCGTTTTGAGAAACATAAGTAGGGTAAAAACTGTATAATTCAAACTTTCAATCTCAAAAGAAAATAATACTGGTCGTCAAAAGCGAAAAAATGCTGCCCTAAAGCTCAAAATAGTTGTCCTAGTGAAATCATAGTTTTTTAACTATTTCTGCGAAATATGGTGCCTCTAGCTAAAGTAGAAATACGCAAACTTATGTCAAAATGTCGCATTGTTATTGCACAGACAAACATACGTGCCTCTTCGAAGAAAAATCCTGAAAAATCTTCGTCCTTATTTGAAACGTTACACTCGTGCGCCACCATGTGTGCCTACTAACTTATTTTCGTAAAACGGTTTTTGTCTTTGCTAATGGGTGTGCACGCTTGCTTATAGCGACACTAGCGGCATTATTGCCCACTAGGCAACATTTCAAAATAATCGTTATTTTTCTGGTCGATGAAATCGTCATCGAGTGGCGCGTCTGTTTGTCTGTGGTAATGTGGTCTGTGTGAAAAGCATCGTCATACAGGCATTTCTGTTTCACTGCTAAAAATTTCCAGATAGGTTAGTCAATCTTTGCTGATAAAGAAAAGTTTTCATCTTTGTTGATAAAGAAAAAAGTTGTTCTAGAATGTTGTAGCCTCGTTAATATTAGGCAACTTTGCGAAAATGCTATTTTTTCTATCTTTGAAAATAAATTTATCCGTTTTTGCTCTAATTTTTATTATTTCATTTCAATTTCTACATCAGAACTGTCTTTAAGGACGATTTTAGGCGCTTTTCAAGACAAACATTGGATAATGCTTAAATCGTGATTACCTCAATCCAGTTCAAAATCATCAATGTTTGTTCTATCAAAAATTGGGCCCATTCTTTTTGAAGGCCATTTGACTCTACATATGAGCAAAATTTTCAAAATGTCTTTTTATATTTGAGAAAATTCAATTTAATAACATTATAAAAATTGTATTTTTTTTTTATTCTCGCTTATTTACCGTCGGTCTAGTTCCGCCACTGTTATTGTGCCAATCACCGACGCCTGGGGTGGCGACTCGACCCAGGATCCTAACTCACGACCCGTTGAATAACGGAAAGGCGCCAACGGCTTCACTTCCTCATGCGATGGAAGGCGTGATCCCAGAGATTTTTCGCCTCAGAAAATCTCCCGGTGTCGGCTAGGATTGAATCTAGACCAGTTGGGTTGGTTGTGAGTGGATCACGCCACCTCACAACCATCGACACCTATGTCGGCAGTGGGATTCGAGCCCAGGTGTCGAGCGTGAAAAAAAACTGTAATAATTCTATGTTTATTTTTTTGTATTCAACAGTACATATTTCGATTCAAAAATAGTGATTTTAGTGACTGAGTTGGTTTTTGAATAGGCCGGTGGAAAAAATACTAAAAGAAATGTGAATTTTAAGAATATTGAAGAGAAAGAGGCAGGTTGAGAGAGAGAGAGAGAGCAACTCAATCAAATTAATGACTATCATGTAGCAAAGTGGGATTAGAAAAACGGCAGTTTGGCGCGCACACGTCACTTACTCTAAAACTCCAGTTATTCTCAATATGGTTTGCGTTGGAGTAGAAATATGATGGCAGGAGAAAACTGAAGGAAAAGAATAGGAGAGAACAGCGTAAGGATGAAGTGTTTTGCTGCTATTATTAGCGATACCGCTTACCATACAGCGCACGTGCTGTAAAAGTAAATCATTGCGTAGTTCGGTCAATGGTCAATTGGAGAACAATACAGGTCAGACTCGACTATCTGGAGTATCGAAAAAAAATCACTCCGGATAAGGCGACATCCATAAATTACGTAACGCTCATAGGGGGGGGGGGGGGGTTATCCTTAAGCGTTACGATTTGTTACATAGGGGAGGAAGGGAGGTAAGACTAGCGTTACGTAGCAAAAAATCTTTGGAAAGACTCTCCAGAAACGAGCATTTTTATAATGCAAATTCTTCTACAGCATTACGTAATTTTTATGGGGGGTATGTAATTTCTGGATGTCGCCTAATCGAATTTTCAGGATAATCGAATCACAAAAAATGTTTAAATTTGCAATCAACAAACCTAATACAATTGTTTTTTTTTTTTTGTTATTTTACTTATATGATGCAGTAACGTAGCCCGAAATTATTTCCATGGGGAAAGAGGTGAAGTCAAAAAAATAAATTAGACATTGATTGATTTCACTTTACTCGGACATGTCAAAAAGATACCGGAAGGAATAGAAGTGGTAATAAACATGCGGGAAAGGATAGGAAAGGTAAAACTTCAAAATAAAAGTTTTAAACAAACAGAAAAAAAAGTCCGGATAATCGAGTCCAAATTTGCCTGTGGCTGAAAGCCACCCTAATAAAGTAATAAGAAAAAAAAAGGATTCCAAATTTCAGGATAATCGAATCCCGGATAATCGAGTCCCACCTGCATTCGAATTGTTGTTTACCGCATGACACAAACAGTAGGGTGCCAATGGAAATCGATTTTTCGAACTGCGTTTGGCGATAGGTCTCAAAAGTTTCATCTTCTCGAAAAAAATCCCCACGCAAAATTTCAGCTTATTCGTAAAGCGTCCCCAGACCCTAGTATAGTCACAAAATTCCATTCCCATAGACAGACAGTCATTCGATGCACAGTCCAAAATATTTTCCCGACATCCCTTCGCTCGAATAAAGTGCTGATATTGCACACCTTGTTTTCCATGGGAAACAACGACGGCAGCGATTTTCAAATTTGAATTTCAAATTTAATTTCATATTTGCAGGTATTTTATTAGCCTTTAGTTTTACTTTAAAACAGTTACAAAGAGAATAACTTGCGTTTTTTCGCGGTCATGATTGTGATTATTTCCCCAAACTATGATTTTCAGAATTTGTAGTTGAACAGGTAGGTTCAAAAGCCACGAGTCTCCTCTGAATAAAATCAATCTAGCAACAGACTTGATTCCGGGCGATCGTTATTTTCTCAGCACGTACGCTTACGAGGAGTTTCGTATTACAAGTTCCTGTCAAAAAACTAAAAGATTAACTCAGGCTTTTCAACCGGACTTTGGATAGTCGTGCTTTTTATACCAATGAAAAAAAGTACAGGTAATTTTCTATATCGGTTTTTTTTCTGATGCCAAATAACATCTGATGTTATCGCAATATCATACGGGTGACAACTAAAAATCTGGATTTTTCGGAGCTCTTCTACAAACACGCTCAGAGAGAAATGAAAATATGCATTTGAAAGCTCTATCTTTCCTCTTTATGCCAGTATTTTCAGTTCAGTTCAAAATGGCGTCCAAACTAGGAGCATTTCGCAAGCGTTCGCTATAAACTGCACAACAATTTAAGCAAAAAAATCACGGTAAACCTCAACTATAATTCGCCAGGAAGGTAGTGGAAGACCGGCCAGAGTAGTGGACGAAACTTGCCGGTGTCACTATTGAATTCAATTGAATCATTTTTCTGCCACTCGCCAAAATGTTGCTAATAGTGATAAAAAGAGTCTCGAGATTGGCACATATTACCTCGGGGTGATAAGTGTTTTTAACGAAAAATTTTCCGAGAAATACAATGAAACTATTAAATTTGGAATAAAATTAGCTGCAAATTGGGATTTTTCCAAATCTGTGATGGTCGTGTTCAAGTGGCATGTACACTAGGGTAGGACAAACAATAAAGACTAGCTCCCATACACTTTTCGTGTTCCTATAACAATCGTGTAATTTTTTAGATTGATCGGGGGAACTATATTTTTGTGCCCGATTTTTAAAGTTTCCATACGATTTTATATGGGAAAATCCACTTTTTCAAAACCTATTCTCTAGAGACGCCCGGTTGACTCCTAAAAATATATTGATACATGATATTTGTAGGAAATTTTCCTGAGTAAAACTCTTGTGATGACCGTAAGGATCTACGATGCTTGTAGAAAAAGTTATTCGCCCCAAACTGATTGAATGTCTGACGAATTGAAATAAAAAAATTACATAATATTTTCATCGAGAAGGATTCTGTTCCAACCACGTTGTTTTGTTTTGACGGCTACACTGTTATATTCCAGCAACTTTTATAAACAAGAGCTATTTTTTCACAAATTTGAGTTATATCTGCTATTTCTGCTAGTTGCTGACTATATAGCGTCAAAGATTGAAACTGTTTGTTCTATTTCTATCTTTTTAGATCATTGTTTTTGCTTTTCGTTTATGTCACTCTTTTGCTGTTGTTTTGTTACTTCCTGAGCTCACACTACTTCTTGTTTTCGAAGATTTTCCATTCATTTTGGTTCGCTGTTGTATGCATTTTTTCGCAAATGTCTCTGGTTTCTGTATCACCAGGGTGGCCACTCAATATCAATTTTCCCGGTTTTTTCCCGGTTTTCCCGATGATATTTTATAAAATTTCCCGGTGTTTTATTTTTAAAACAAATCAGGAAAAAATTAATTTTCACATGCTTATTTATGCCTTGCAAAAATAGTGTTACAAAACTATGAAAAACATTTCTCCTTCATCGTTTTTAGCTGTTCGTCGATGTTCCTTCATAGTGATCTGCTGCACAATTTTCGCAGTCTTTATCGCCAAACCTTTGACAATCTTCGTCTTTTCGCGCTTTCTTGCTTCCTTCTAATCTTTCTCAGTCAACCTACTCTTGAGCTTGCAATGCTTCTGTATCAGGATGCCAATGAAATGCATGGGATAAATTAAAGCGTTGGGCATAGAGGTTTTGTCTTTTCGAAAAATGTCCTCAGGCGAAATTTCAAGCGGACTTTGGGAAGAAGAGCCTCAGAGTGACCAGTGAAAAAATGCACATGAAACTGTCAAGATGCATTTTTCAAAATGCATGAAACGTTGAGATTTGTTCTTTCAAAACCAATTTTTTTTTTCGAAAAACTTCAATCCTGGGACTTACAAAATTTTCGGGCTGGGGCCGATGGAATGTATATAAAATTTTCTCATGGTCCGTAAAATAAATACAACTGACACTCTGAAAAAACAATTTAAAAAAAATATTATTAGCTACTGTTTGTTTTTGATATTGAAAAAAACTAAGATCTGAGAAAAAGCTCTTCAAGGTGGCGACTTTCCCCAACAAAATTCAGTAGTGAAAAGGTCGAACACAGAATAAAAAAACTACTTTTTTTCTGGGAAACACTTAATGTGGAGAATGTTGTAAATAACAGAGTCTTGATTATTTATATTATTAACGAAATTTCAGCAGATATTGACCTAGTTTCTGCAACATGACAGACGAACACAGTTTGTTAAAAATATTTGATACATTCTCTTTAAAGTATGTCACTTGCGAATGCAATTGAATATGCTGCTTGTGATTAAAATCATATCAAAAATCGAGAAGTACAAACCGGGTAACTCCGTTCCGATCCGGTTCGAAATAAAATCGAGACTCGAAGTTTCCGGTCCTATCTGACTTTTGACCGGATTCTACCCGATGCTATGTCGAACACTATTCACAAGAAGTTTCAATACGCCTCCAGCGACGCTGATTACTTTTTGACTTTTTTAAAAATCTGACAATATATGTTACGGAACAGTAAATTCATCCATCTGACCAAGATTTTATTTGACGCAGATCTTGCTGCAAAGCCGCTGTCGACTTTGGCTGAAACCAACAACCAGCTTTCCCTTAACCGGCAGAATCATGACAGTTAGGTAATCGTGCGAAAAAAGCAGGTTTGCATGTTGACATTTCCTCAGAAACTGTGGAAAAAATCAAACGGCAGACATAAAGGAGGATGATTTTTTCGGCGTGAAGCCTAATTTCTCGGTTTTCCCGTATTTTTCCCCCGGTGATTTGAAATTCCCGGCTTTTTCCCGCTTTTCCCGGTAGAGTGGCCACCCTGTATCACGTTTATTTGTTTTTTATGTTTATTTTTTATGTTTTGTTTACTATGTTCTTTACTCATATTCGTAATCTGTTTTCTATGTAATGCTAGTTTTTTTGTTCTCATTATTGTTTCAAGTCTGTTCTATCTCCTGTGGTTCTTATGTTCACAAAGTTCTCCATTTTCGGTGAATCGAATTCCAGTTTTCGGTGAACTCTTAACTTCGTACGCTCTGTGCTTTTGAATTTTAACTTATTTTTGTTTTTTTTTTATAACTATCTTTTTTCAAGATTTATTCTTTTTCTATTTCCAGTGGTTTGAGTTTTCTGTGCCTTCAGTTTTTGAGCCTTTATCCTCATTCATTTTCACCCTTGTGTTCTTCAGGTTTTATTTTAATTTTTTTAATAACAAACTTAAAATAGTTTAAACGAAAAATTCAATAGGCAAAAATCCATACTATAGAACATATAGAATAAAAGTAAATAAATTGCTTATACGTGAAAGCCGTTACTTACAAAACCATTTGATACGAAAGAGTTTCAGAGTGGAAAAACATCACCATACCTGAAAATAAAAGAAAATAGCATGATGAAACAACGAGATTACACTCAAAACTAACAGGGGCGTAATGGTATTATACCGAAAAATCAAATCATGTGATAACAATATTGAAACAATATTTACAGACAAGCATAAATACGACGAGACAGAAAAAGGTACATTTCGGTACCGGTTTAGGAAAAACCCCGTCAGCGAACCATTATATGCTTCACAATGTGTACTAAATATGTACCCAAACTACGCAGTTCGTACTGAATGTGTGTCGTACGGACGTAGTTATATGGAAATACAGTGCCACGAGTCTGCAGGAGCCGAAGAGAAAAAAAAAACTGTTAAAATGGAACAACCGTAGCAGAGTCCATCCAAGAATTGAGGTCAGTTGCCGCCCCCACTCGCTACCACCACCCACGCATAAATGACATCAGCGACCAAAACCACCCTATCAGACGACCTGACCAGCATGGCGTATGTACTCGTGAGCATGACTGGTGCACAGATAATGAACGCATGCGTTATAATTTATGGGTTTCTGTTTCGCCGCAGACTGTTTATAGTCAGCATCAGAGGTAAACACTGCCAGGACACTGCGACTGGGTTAGGCAAGGTGGGAACGATGTCATGTTTCCACTCGAATCCGCCGTTCACTACATCTCAAGAAAATGGTCTTTCTTGATTGTTTGAAATCCCTAGTTGACGAGGTGCTTCGAAAAGCAAACACAAAACTCAATATTTTTTGCACACCTTGAAACTCTACCAAGACATAATAATAATAGATTAGAGTACAAATACAAATCAGAATATATATAGTTTGCTTGTCTTTCAGTCACGCGCACGACAAACGAAAGTTACTCAAATTGCCTTTTTCCCAAGCAAACTCTGAACCTGAGGTACACTAAAGTTTGTTATTTTTTTTAGTGTAGCAACGCAAACACTCCTGTTCTGACTACAAGTTACCTTTGCTTTTAGTCCTCCGCTCATCTCCTCTCGCCTGGTATGCAGAAAGTCGCAAGGAAATCAAAGCTAACTGCGTCTTAACTAATTTTCGGCACACGTGTTAAATCAGCACATGGCTATAGGTTCTGACAAAAACCGCCAAAAACGTAATAAAGGGCGGAAGGCAGTTTTAAGATGTAAGAAAGACATAGTAGGGGTCTTCACATCGAGCTCGTATACGAATACCCAGCCGTAAACTGTGTATCTTCCATTACTCGTCAATGGAGGTGAGTATTTTTACGGCTGGGTATTTGTTTACGAGCTCGACATAAATACCCATAGTATCAAAGATATAAAGCATGTAAATGAAATTTAAAGTTAACCAAACCACTGTCAGTTGATTATGAACGTTACTTTATAGTTACATGTCCAAAAAGTTCTGTAATGTCAGGTTTTAGGTTGAAATAAGGCAGTACCCGTTGTAATTCGTTGAGGATAGACTATGAAAAAGTCAAGAGCATGATGGGGATTATAAACCGTTTTTGATCGAGAAAATAAGCAGTTTGGATTTTTTTCAAATGTGTACCAATTTTTGTATAAAATGAAAATTGTATATTTCAATAGTACAGTTATTCGATAGTAAAAAGGTTTGTTCATTTAAAAAAATCAATTACAACCGAAGACGTTAATAACAAACATTTATAAAAAATTAAAGAAAACCGACTGTAAGAGCCATTTTATGTAAAACCCCATATCGAGTTTTAAGTTGAGCTTATGGCGCCGTGACGAGCCGCACTTGAAATCTATCCAACTTACTCCATATTACTCAAAGCTCTAGCAAAGTTTAAAAAATGTTCTCAAGGAGTTGTATTAATTTTTTTTTCGGTATTTTAAAAATTGAAAAGGCAGTTAACCTACACAAGACATGCTGAATATATTATACCCCAAATTAATCCATGACACGACGTTCAAGATGTACGGGGAAAGTTAAAATTATTTTGCTGATACGTGAAAATTTTAGCTGTTTTAAAACAAATCTACAGTATAAGATAAACCCATTCCCGACGGGTGACATTCAAACTTTGATTCAAGTTCAACAATTATACTTTGATAAAATAATTCAGTATGGTTAGGGAACAGATTGATCTATAATATGCAATACAGTTTGTGTCAATTGTATATATAGTTGATGAGTAATAAGAGTTTGATGTTCATTTTTTAAGGTTTAAACTGATTTTTCTCCGCCGGGATCGGGTTAAGCTATTGGTCATTATTTTTAAACACTATGTCATACCTGATCAACTGTTTTGATTTAAGATATTTTGGAATATCGACATAACTAAAATTTTCAAAGTTTTAAAAATTAAACATAGGTTTACCTACTATCCTGCAAATGTGCTGCAGTAAGCCAACTTTTTTTTTATTTTTTATCAAATAATATTTGTTTGTTCATATGAAAAAAGACGAAAACAAAGAAGTAGACAAAGGTTGTGGTGATGGGACGAAGATTGTTATGTTGTTACGCAACACTAGAAAAGGTTTCTGTGATGGAACGCAGTTGACAGATGTTTCATGCGCGTCATTGATCATGGGTAAAGTTATATCGGAGTATTATTATTGCAGTGGATCCGTAAATGAAGCGAGATGCAGATTCGTTTTAAAGTAAGCAATCAATCCACGCGTTTTCATGATCTACTGAACGAAGGATTTATCGCAGTTTAGATAATTTATTAAGTTTTAAACCAGCGTTGGCCATCTGCATCGAATGGTCGATAGTGTCATAATTTCATCTTGAACTTCAAATCGATACTTCAAAAAATAATTTATTGTTTTAGATTACATGCAAACTTTTAATAATCCAAAATGCATTTGAAAGTGGCTGGCCACTACGGGCCAACTAGTGTTTCAATAAAACCACTAATTACACACAATCCATAAACGTACATAACCTTCTGAAAACAAGTTAGTAACAGGAAAATGAAACGAGAAAACCCATCCACGATTGGACTTTGTTCGAAGCCCCGTAACGGAGAAATTTTTTCGGCGGAGCACAAATTAGGGTGTGTCACGATTCAACCGGTAATGAACTCATGGACATCAGTATATTTTTTATTTTAAATTAAATAAACGCAATTGGTTTAGTTTGGCCCACCCGCTCGAATCTGACCGTCGCCGTGATTTCACTGCAGGACAAGGAACAGTACAAAATTGCGTTTACGTCTCTCTCTCTCTCTCGGAGCCAGGTTCCATACACCAATCGATCTCGAAGGGGGCCCGCAACGTGAATCCGACAATACGCTCATAGCAAGGTTGGAAGCTGTTGCGTGCAAAGGACTTTTCGTGACTTGCCTTTGTCGAGCACTCGCTCGCGGTCAGTCTGTTGGTGCCACCGCCGCCACGCAGTCGTGATGATCGACGATCCGCTTTGGTTCTGTTGCCGGTAATCTATAAGGTGCCTACCTTTTACCTAGCCTCCCCGGTTGATGAGTGCCGGCAAAGACGACGATGATTGGACGGTTGTGGAATGCGATAAACTATTCGAATAATTTGCCGAAGTGTGCAGCGATATTCCGAACGAACGACCCCACCGGTCATGGACGGCTGGATTAGCTAACAGAGAGGGCAAATTGATGGATTGTTGATATAATTGGAAAAACGTTCCCGGTAAAAGGTTCACAATGAAGCCGGTTTGTGTGACATTGACAAACACAAGAGCTGTATTTGAAATATTAAAACGAGCTTTTTACAGCAAATCTTCTGTAAATGGTAAACAAGTCGCGATCAGCACAGAAATGAGGGAATACGTTCGTGTACGTTTGTGGGAGCGATTTCAGGTTCTATAAGTTGAAGTGATAATTTTTTTCTCTGAGAATTATTTACAATTTGTGATCGGACCATAGCACAGATTTAAGGAACTTATAGGATATATAGTGGAAATGACAAAATAATCTGTTTCATCCAAAACCTGCTAAAAAGTTGCGCGCTACTAATGAAAATCCACGAAAATCTCAAAACGATACTTATACTCTTGGGTTCAAATGTTTGTTTTTAAACTCAACCATCGAAATTAATTAAAATAATTTAATTTTTTATTTAAATTAACGTGTGTTTTGTACGCCCAAATTATTTAATTAAACGTGTGTTTTGTACGCCCAAATGCTTCGTTAGAACAACCTTTTCCCGTAAAATGTAACTAACAAAAGTTAAGTACAAAAAACTAAGTTTTAGGCAACTTTTATATAAATACTCTGTAACTCTGTACCCAATGAAAATAGGAATTTTGTTTGTTCGGCAAAGTTTCATATTTTTGCACGTTCCAAAGCTTTGCCAAATAAACCATTCCTCTATCTCTTAACACAAAAAAGTTAGTATTTTTTGATATATGAAAACACGCCGTTCTCTAATAAGGGCTGATTGGAACAGATGGAACCTACAAAAGTTTAAAGTACTTCAGCTTAACTTCAAGGAAAAATATTGACATCATTATTCCATTTGCCCTTTTTAACATATACGTTCTTGAGTTTATCGAAATAATAAAACTTAGTAAGGAAACGTCCTGGAGATGGATGGTCTTTGGCAAAAATGTGTGTTTTGTGTTCCCTAACAATTCCTTCGAACCAGGCTCCGATTTGAGGGGGGCAAAGGGGGCAAATGTTCCGGGCCTCCCGATTCAAGAGGCGCCCCTAGTCGTTCTGGGGCGACCTTTTTTTTTGCTCGTCACCTCCCAGAACGGTACCTCTGAATTAGTGTTCGACATCGGACCGGGTAGGGTCCGGTGAAAGTCCGGTCCGGACCGGTCCGAAGTCCGATCGGACCGGAACCTTCAATGTCCGGTTTTTTTCCGGACCGAACCGGAACGAAGCCTTCCGGACTTCGGAACGGACCGGGTAATGCTTTCCGGAACCCGGGCATTTTCGGTGAAAAAAAAAATATTTAATTTAGGTCATAGAACGCAGCAAGTTTTTCATCCTTTTTGATTTTCTTCGCTGCTTTTATAAAAATACAACCCATATGGCCTTGCTCGCCTTTTTAACCTGTAATATATGCTTTAATTGATCACATGGTTCTTATAAAATTAGAAAGACAATGATTGTTACATTTTTTTTGCTATTTCAATTTTGCTCCTGCCACTTCGAAACTAGTGAACAACTGATAGACTCGCACAACTTGTTCTGAGTTTGTGCTTAATTCAAGGTGGTCAGCGAAACGAGAAAACCTTGAAAACCGGGAAAAAGCCGGGAATTCGAAACTGAACCGGGAAAACCGGGAAATTTATCATTTCCATTGTTAACATTATTTTTGATTTACACATGCTTGGGATCTGTTGTATAAGGTCAACGCACTATACATTTTCTGCCATCTCACAAACACTGGAAGGCTCAAGGAACCATTTAGTTGGTCTCGAGGTAAGGTGCTGGAGTAACAAGCCAGTCGTCATTCGTTAGAATCTCGGCTAAGAGAGACGACCGTTAGAGTCAATAGGATCCTAGCGCTAGTCCCGCAATTGTTCTGTACACTAACAGTTGGCTGCGATTGTTTTTCTTTAATTTGTCTCCCTTCTTATTCGCACTGATTAGGGCTTCAACAGTAAGTGGCGATCAAACATCAAAACAACCACCACTTTACAGGATCAACGTCTAATGTCATTTATGGCTGAGTTTGTTTCAAAGTTATGTACCGAATTCTTCACAATTGATGTAAAAATACTCTTTAAAAAGAAACAAGATTTGAATCTTGGGTTACAAATCGCCAATTGTAGGTTTTTATTGGCGATTTGTAACCCAGGGAAGGTAAAAACTTCAAATTACTAAAAAATATTTTGAAGGCCAGAGAAGTCAAGAATGATTCCAATAAAATTTTATATGTTAACTTGAAATAGGCAAAAACTAAACTATGATAAAAAAATATTTTAAACCTGAAACAAGTAATGCCTCCACCAACCACGCTGGATCTGGGTTCGAATCCCAACGCCATAGGTGTTGATGGTTGTGTGGTGACGTTATTCACTCACAATCAACCAAAACTGATCTAGATTCAATCCTCCGGAGATTTTCTGAGGCGAACAATCTTTGGGTTCTTTTATCGCATGGGAAAGTGAAGCCGTTGGCACCGGTCCTTTAATCAACGGATCGTTAATTGAGATTCTAGTTGAAGTCGCCTCCCCGGGTGTCGGTGATTGACATAATAGTGGCAGAAATAGACTATCAGAAAATAAGCAAAAATAAAAAAAAATCGTAACCTAACCCATTCCCGGCGTATGATGCCATATGGCATTACCTGACATTCAAACTTTGATTTGAGTTCAACATTCATACTTGAAAATTTACACGAGGAAACTATTCAGCATCGTTAGAGAATGGATTGATGCTTAATATGCAATACAGTTTATGTTAATTATGCATATAGTTGATTAGTAATAAGAGTTTAAAGTTCATTATTTGAGGTAAAAACTGATTTTTCTCCACCGGTAATCGGTTAAGCTTAAATTCGCTTGAGAAAATGTCTCGAGGAGTTTGCGTTTCAAAAACCAGATGCAACGAAAATAATTTAAAATTCAATTTAAAGTTTATTGAATAGTATTCTAGAGGCTTGAAATGCAGAGCCTGTCTTTGTTTTTTCTCAAATTACTTGCATACTCCTCTAAAATCAGAAAGACATATTATTCAAATAAAAAAGGCAAAACTATAAGGGCCATTGCGGAAATCATTCGCCTAAAAAAACCTGGAACAATACCACGTAAGGATAACAATGGTATCAAATTAGTCCTTTCTATATTGTCAAGACAATAATTGAGCCTCAATAGATCCTTAAGAAAACGGAAAAAATATTTTGAAGGACAAAAATACACACAGTTGTTCATAATTCGGCTCACAATTGCCATGAAACGTTTACAGAGACTATAAAAAGATAAAAGATATGATCAAATTTTACTAAAGGTCTCGATAAAAGTCAGCAATCAAATTTTAATTTAACCCCAGAAATGCACCATAAATATGAAAAGAATTCAATGATATTATAAAAGTAATAAATTCAATTTTTTAAAATAGATGTTTGTTGAAAATTCTGAAATCTAGAACGCGGAATCAGAAAACACAAACCAATCTTCTTATTTAGTTCAAAAAGGCAAAAATTGTTTCTAAGTAGCAATACAATTGTATTGAAGCCTGAAAGAAACTAATAATATCAATTTAAAATCAATTTCAAAACGGAAGTGTGTGAACACTAGGAAATGGGTAATAATAAGGTTGAAAATGCAAAAAAATATTCTTTATATTTATATTTATTCTTAAACAAATTTAAAATTGCCAGAATCGGCTATCATTGCAGACTCAGGCAAGGCGAAAAACTATATCGATTCGGGGTCAAAAAAATATGCTCTAATTATTTCAAAAACTCTGAAAAATAACTAGAATGTTTCCTCTCATCAACTAAAAATGACTATGAACAAGTTATCAGGAAACAAGAAAAAAATAATAACAAAATTTTAAAGTCAATTCAATAAAAAAAATTAAAGTCAATTCATTTCAAAATTAGGTTTTGAAAAGAAAATGAACTCAGAGTTGGGAATTTAGCTAAAAATAGCTAAATTTTAGTCTGACGAGAAATCAGAAGAAGAAACTCTAGAAAAGATTCCAAATTGAATTTAAAAAAAAATCCACAAACATATTTGAAATTCAATTTAGAATTAGTGGAAAATGAATTTTTATATTTTATTTTCAAATAAGCACTTTGAATAAGCCCAAAATCCGTAACAAAGCTTAAAAACAATTAATGAAATTTCACTAGGCTTGATGATAGAAAATGATTTCAAAGATTTGTCGTTTCCGAAGCTCAACAACAGCCAAAACAACTTTGAACTAAATTCCAAATTTGTAAAAATATATATTAAAGGTTTGAAAAAGCAGAAACCAGTCCTACAAAACGCAGAAAATCTCAACCGGAGAGTGCAGAAAGTTACAAATATTGCTTTAGTTAAACAGTTTAATTAAACCAGTAATTATTTACATAAGTCTAAAATGACAGAAAATAGAACAATTCAAACGGTTCAAAATAAATAAAAAATTTATGTGAAAATATTCTGAAACATGAAGCAGAAATTGATTCTGAATTATATCACGATTTTAGCTGAGTGAAATAATGAAAATCTCAGCCATGAAAAGTCCAAATAATCAACAGCAAATACATGTTGGCCAAAGAAGTTAACCCTTTTTCAAGTTTTGAAATGAAATAATGATATTAAAAACAAGATTCTCTCACAAAATTATTTTGTCAATAAATAAACGTGGTTGAACTTATAGATTTATGCGTTTTAAAACCGAATAAAACATCAATTTCTAACCGGGAAAAAAAACCGGGAATTTGAAATTGGAAATTTCCTGGCCACCCTGTTAATTGAATGCCATCAGCTAAATTGGTGGAAAGTGAGTTACAATATACATAATTTTTGTTTCATTAATGGTGTTGTTTATTTTCTTTTCATCATTCAGGACAATTCTGAAAGATTTCCGAACCTGTCGTTAATGGCAAGAGACGTCCTGTGTGTTTCTGCATCGAGTGTTCCACTCAAAACAAATTTTCTTCGGGACGAGTTCTCGTCACATCACGCATGAACAGACTAAGTAGGAAAAGAATCCGGCAGCTACTTTTACTAAAATATTGGCTCAAATAAATGTTCCAAAACTAGGAAAATTGTAGAACCAGCCTTTTTTGTTACTACACTCCAAACTTTTCAATTAGAAAAAAAATATAATAAAAAAATAGAAAAACAAACTGCAAAACTTAGTTTGTATTGTATTGATTTAGCAAATATTCTTCAACATGCATAAACAATATTTTTTTCACTAAAATAACGCTCTCGAAAAAACTGGCAACTTTTGTTCCCGGACTTCGGACTTCGGACCGGACTCCGGACCGGAACCGGAACGAAGCCAATCGGACCGGACCCAAATCGGACCGGAACGAGATAGTTCCGATTTTTTACCGGACCGGAACGCGGACCCAACGTTTTCGTTCCGATGTCGAACACTATTCTAAATGTTTTAAGAAAAGAGGGCCACACGAACAAATTTGCCCCGGGCCCCCACCGTCTGAATCCGGCCCTGCTTCGAACAACACTTTCATGTACAATGCAACTAACAAAAGTTGATACAAAAAACTAAATTAAAAGTTAGTTTCATATAATATATTTTATAACATTGTACCGAATAAAGATAGGATTCATTTGTTCAACAAAGTTTCATATTTTCGAGTCTTCTACAACTTTCCTGAATAAACCATTCCTTAATCTCGTAACACAAAAAAGTTAGTTTTTTTGTTTTTGGGATAGTAAAATTTTCATACATTTTGAAAATTTGCGATTATGCGGGTCATTATTACAAATAATTAAAAATTACAAATAATCCAAGGACACTATTAGGCTAAGATGAAGGTGGAAGGCGCTATGGAATTATGTTCCATTGGCCGCAGCCCAAAAATTTTTAAGTCCCAGAGGGTCAATTCAAAAAATGTAATTCGTCTTGTTCCTGAAAAATAAATCCAATATATTATTATTAGATCACAAATCAATCGGTCTTTAAACCTTCCCTATCTCCGTGAAACCATTTCACCGTTCAAAATGGTCGCTTTACTGATATGACACTCACAATAACTTAGATTTCACGCCAGATGTAACAAAAGTGAAAAAAAAGTTGCCCTAGAGCTCAAAACAGTTGCCCTAGAAAGATTATAACTTTTTAACCATTTCTGTGAATTTTAGAGCCTTTCCTCCTTTCAACGGCTAGCACCTAGCTAGCCGTATGTCACTGTTACGGTTTTGGAATGTAAATGATGGGGTGAAATGTTCGAATGGTACCTTATGTATCAAAGTTTCGTCAGTTCTTTGGAAAGAAGGAGTTTGGAAGAATAGGGAATGGTAAGGAAAGTAAAAAAGCATCGGAAACAGAAAGTGACCTCGAGTGAAACAACAACAACAACAAATCGTTTACAAAGTCAGATCGGTTTTATCCGTTAGTGTCGGCTGTGCTTGGGAAGAGAGGTAGTGATTGACTGCTCGGTATGATTTAAACAACCGATGTCTATTACCAACTTTTCAATAGTGTATCTCAAACAATAGGTTGTTTTTATTACATAAATTTAGCCGTGGAACACTAGAGAACGTCTATTATTTACGTTAACGCAAATAATTACTTTCTTCGACCCCACTCCTATGTCACTCCTTTTTATTTTTGGAATATTGTTTCTATGAGTTGTCAAGCTTTCCAACTCCCCTTTCGAACGTAACATACTAATTGGATGACCACTACATGTTTTCTTGCACATTTCCGATTACGGAAGTTAATTTTGGGCTATAAAAAATATTAAAAATTTTGATTCTATTTTATGCACAATTCGATTTTACGCACATTTCAAAAACGAGAATGTGCGTAAAATCGAGGTATACCTGTATATCGCGAGCACAATGGTGGCGAAAATAATCGGCAGCGCGCCGACTCAAAATGCAACTTTCTCATTCCCAAACTGAATTTCCAGTAGATATCTGCTTACCAGAATAGAATAAAGCTTTGCTGTAAATCCATTCTGATTTTTTCCCAGTATAACTTCTGAGAAGAGAAAATCATAAACAGTCTGTAAAAAAAATCAGAAACGACTTTGTGAGCTTTAAGCTTCGGCATTGACCAACAATTGCAAATCATCACTGCACACTTGTCAATTTTCGATTGGCCGTTTTATTTTGCTGTGTGAAAATATCGCCTGTGGGACGAAGAAAAACGGCAAGAAAAGACAAGACAAAATGATTCTTTTGCAAGACAACGCTTCACCACATATTGCTAGATTTCGTGCAGTGTTTTAACCTGCAATGTCACCAACTCACCACTGAGGTGGATGCCCGAACTAGCATCTCTTTCCCTAGAACCTGCTTGGCTACCGTTTTGTGAGTACTGCTTTTTTGCGTCCCTGCGGAACTCAAGAAACATTTCGCCAATGCAATCCGCTCCCAATTCCTTGAGATGGGTTTCGCTTCACATTTTCTTCAAGACGTCAGAATACTTAAACCCGTCCGTCTTGAGTATGAGGGCGTCCTCCCGCCTCCGCGCCTTCTTAGCCCTTGGTGGTCGTTTAGTCGCCACTCCGTCTTGGCATCCGGTCTACTCTCCGACCTTGGTCATGTTGGTGTGCCAGCACAATCAACAGGTTTTTCGCCTTCTCGGGGGCTCCTGTTTGCACCTGCTTGGATGCAATCGCTTTTCTGGTTCTAGCCTCCTTCTTGGTCACCTCCGCTCGAGCTTCCAGTTCCGCGAGCTCTGTTTTGGCCTCATCGATAGAGTTCCGCAGTAGAAGGAGACAGGTTCCCGGCGATGTTCTGCCTGTTCGGCCATTCTCGGCTTTGACTAGCAAGGAACCGTCTACAGATATATTTGATGTGGACACAGACGTGTTTGCTGTCTTCCAGTTCATGATTTGGATCCATCATGTCCACTTTCTTCTACGGAAACAGCGGGATGACCCCACCCGTAAAAAGGTTAGGCAGTCCCTCCGCGCCCATCACCGTTTTCTTCATTTAAATTTATTCTTACTTAAATGGGTCTCCCTTCCAGCCGCTATCCTCATCCATACTGGAGTAATCGCCTATATAGTCCCATGGTGGTCTATGGCGATGGTAGGTCACCATAGCGCCTTATTAGCAACTATGGTCCTCCTACTTCTGTTTGATTCCTACCAGGAACGTACTGCAAGACCTGTCAGGTTGGAGATCTCTGCACCGAGTACTATCTCGCCGTTTGAAGCCATTGTGACACAACTTTACCAAGGGAGCTTGATACAGGAGCCAGCCCAAAGTCTCGATATGTTGTCAAAATCCAACTTATATCCGGTCTCAATGGGTGGGTCAGTGTATTCGGGTAATGGAAGCCGCACTACTCGCTGCGTCAGATGCTTCCAAGTACATGTGGCTTTTGCGAGGACTTGAAGGCACAGTGTCCGAACTTCAAAATCGATAATTGCGGTTAAAACATACAGTTTGCATAAAAAAAAAAACTGGCATATGAAAAGGTAAAATATCATGTATTGGTCTTTTGAAAAAGATAAAACAGTGTTCAAAATTTGCAAATAACATCTGTTTCGCATGACTAAAGATAAAAACAGTTTATCTTAAAATTTTTATTTACTGCTTAAAAAATTTCAGTGTTTTTTTTAATAAAAGTTTGAAAAGCAATTATCTACAGGGTGCGTCAGGCTTATTGGCAGTGTATCAGAACATCGGAAATATCTTATTGCATTTTTTTAATGAACGCCAAAATAAAGTATTACGAGTTTGCTGCTCGCCCAGAAGACGCCGAAGAAGGTTTCCTGGGTAACAGTTATGTCGTTTTGACACAGTTTATTGCTATAAAAAGTCTCTACAGAGTGGTCCTCAGCAGCAGAGCCCGGAGGTTCAGGATTTGCACATACGTCAAAAATCTCAGGATTATAACAAATCTTGATATTTGTTACGAACTTGTATCAACTTCGAAAATTTTGATATTATTGCTAAAAGTAGTATAAACTTGTATTTTATACATGATTTCGTTAATAGTTAAAATATTAAAATTCCCATCAAAATTACACACTGATTACTACAAATTATAGCAAGTTTTGTAAGGTTTTTGGAAGAAAAATATCAGAATTAGTTAAATTATTTTGTCAATTGAATAACAAGTTTTGTTGTAAATATGCTTTAAAAACACACTTTCGAATATTCATGTGTATGATAACAGAATTTGATATAATTCTGTACACTAAACCGCGTAAAAAGCGACCTTACTGTACTTTAAAACATTCAGGCATATCAAGAAGGCTTTGTTATTTCTATCCAGTGCAGATATATTTTTGTTACCCATTTGTTATAATCGTTTGATCGGGTATCTGTCAATTCAATTCGATGCGAGGAATAATCATAGAAGATTTTTCGGAGCTAGAATGAAACACCACATTATCACGGAGCGGAAGTGGTGAAGGAGCTACGAGCAGTGATGGAAACGAAACGAATATGATGCAATCGTCGTTTATTCATCATATGTGCACTTCACGATGTGTACAGGCCGGGACTAAACTCGAATCCTCTCACTCAACCCATAATGAAATGATGATAGGGTGCATAGGTTTCTGGGAGAAACAAACACATGACTAGACTACATCAACTCTGAGAAGCGATTCGATCGTTGCGTTTGTCTCTCCATAGGCCGGTAGTTACGGGAAGAAAGGATAGCAACAGGAGAAAATCATATCGCCTGAACAGCAGCAGAGGTGTGGTGCGGTGAAAGGGAATGTGTGGGGGAAGGAACTACTTCGGCGGCTGTTGAGTTTAAGCGAGAGTAGGAGAGCATACAATGTCATTTTCTTTCTTTTTCTGACAAAAAATCATATTCATGAGTCAAAAGAATAAGGATATAACAAGTTCTGATCGCTCTCTGTAACAGAGACGAATAACTTCATATACCGAGTTGTGCACATTGAGAACCACGTATTGTGGTGTACACTAATGAATAGAAATATATCGTAAAGAGGAAAGCAAAAAAAGTGCACCAGCACCGATACTTTGTTTTTCGCATACTGACGACGATGTCAACGCAACCTAGGCTTGTTTTATATGTAGGTATTCATTAATCGCTAGAGGTGATTTTTTTCCTTCGCTGGCTACGAGTGATTCTTTCGAAGAGATTTCTTTTTTTTTTCTATTGGAAAAGAAAAAAATAATAATCCTGTTCTCCGACAAAAAAAAACTATTCAGCATCGATGCTGTGTTCTACAGCCGCACAGACCGGTTCATTTCACTGAAGAAATTTGCGGATATTTCGGGAAAAGTGATATTTAGATTCCAAATCAAACATCTGGCGTATTTGAAGTCTGTCATAACGCGCACGTGGTTATCAATATCGGGAGACAACGTTAGAAAGGCATGCTTTTCTTCCGGCGCTGTCTTGAGGATGTCAATGATAAAAATGGTAGACACAGCGAGTGCTGTTCGAAAGCTGTTCGAAAAATTGGAACCTAACAAAGATAACTGAACTCAAAAATTTTGCTATTATTGCTAAAAGCGGTTGAATATGAGATTTGAATTTGCACACGTTTTCGTATTTTGCCTGCCGCACCCTGTACACCTAGTCCATAGACATTTTTTTAGTAGAGAAGAGAGTTTTTGAGATACATTTTTTTGAAGATTACACCATCTAGCTCACATATACCTGTTGTTGTTTGTTTTAACGCGACAGACCGATTATCGATCCAGTGCCGAATCCAGAATACGTCGGCATGTCCCTCGGTCTTGGGCTGCTATCCTCCAATCGCCCCTGATACCTATTTCGCGTGCATCCTCGTCGACAGCACACATCCAACGAGTGCGGGGTCTACCCCGAAGTCGACGACCTCTATCGGGATTCCTGCTAAATATAGCCTTCGCTAAAAGGCCCTGTTTGCGGCTGAAATCCGCCTCTTCATCTCACGGCTAACCTCGTTGTCACATGTCACTAATGTTCCCAGGTAAATAAATTCGTCGACTACTTCAAATGTTTCCCCATGTAGCACCACCGCAGCACCAACCTCCAACGGACTACCACGCACTCTGCCAGCCACCATGTATTTCGTTTTGGCAGAGTTTATGATAAGCCCCAATCTCGCAGCTTCCGTCCTGAGAGGTCCGAAGGCCTCTTTTACAGCTCTACGGTTGATACCAATGATGTCGATATCATCCGAAAAACCGAGAAGCATGTGCGACTTCGTAATGATGGTGCAGCTTCTCTGCACACCAGCCCTCCGTATAGCACCTTCCAATGCGATGTTGAACAATAAGTTCGACAGCCCGTCACCCTGCTTCAAACCATCTAACGTCACGAAAGAGTCCGATATCTCACCGGCTATCCTGACGCTTGATGTAGAACCCTCAAGGGTGGCACGTATTAGCCTAATCAGCTTTGTTGGGAAGCAATGTTCGAGCATAATCTGCCATAACTCATTTCTCTTAACTGAATGGTACGCAGCCCTGAAGTCTATGAACAGATGGTGCGACTGCGAGTTGAATTCTCGAAATTTATCGAGGATTTGTCGCAAGGTAAACATTTGGTCCGTCGTGGAGCGTCCCCCTCGAAAACCGCATTGGTAATCGCCAACAAAGGTCTCCTGCAACGGCCTCAGTTTGTGGAACAGAATGCGGGAGAGAATTTTGTACACGGAATTGAGAAGAGTTATGCCCCGATAATTGCTACAGTCCAGGCTATGACCTTTTTTGTAGATCGGGCATATGAGACCCTCCAACCAGTCCGAAGGCAATTCTTCATCAGACCACACTTTCGGTATGATCCGATGGATGGCACGATACAGCTGTTCGCTCCCGACTTTGAAGAGTTTGGCGGGAATGCTGTCCATCCCGGCTGCCTTGCAGTTTCTCAGCTCTTTCACTGCTTTCTCCACCTCGTCCATGGATGGGGGATCCACAGCTTGACCATCATCGCCGCTATAGTAGATGTGGTACTTAAATAAAGTGTCCGCAATAGGATCTACTGCCCAGAATTCGCGTTCTCCCGATTTCGACCACCGCACCTCTTGGATAGCTGCAACCTCCACATTCACCTTCCGCAGCTCTCTAGCCAAGATACTTGCGCGTGCCGGTTCGAGTAGAGTCCTTTCATTCCAAATACCGAGTTTCCAATAATCGTTGTCCTTTTTCGTTCGCTTAGGCCGATTATTCCGTTCCGTATTCATATCTTGATTGTTCGTAGTATTCAATATTCAGTATGCTGCCTTACTAGGGCTGCGATACCTAATCTCGTGACGGGGCTGTCGGCTATGATATAGCTGGCGAGAGACCGTGTTTCATGACTCAGCCGCCCGCTCCGGATCAGACGCTGTTGTACGTCGCCCCTAACATGGGGAAACAGCCACGTACGCTCCCCCTTCTCAGTCAGCATACGACCAAAGTTTCCACCGGGGGTTGGTTACCCGATCTCCGCTAAGGTTACTCGTATCCCGGTCGGCACCACGTGGAGGTTGGGAGAGAAGTTGCTGGACAGAGGTGAATGACCACAACAGGATCTGAAGTGACACGAGTCCAACCATTCGCCAACCTCATATATACCTACCTTTTGCAAAATAAGGATTGGGCTAGAACGATCTACCTGTGTTGTGTCCTCTAGTCGAAAGCATATACAATGTTTCATTAAAATCAAAAATGTTCGATGAAGATATCAAGATTTGCAGGACGATTTCGAATGGAATTATTCAGTCCATTTGGATTAGGTAATCAAATGTATATTATAAAAAAAATCATCAAAAACCTATTTGTTACTTGAGCTGGAAAGGTATCTTAGGCGAGTCATGGAATATTTGATAGACCTAAAAAAATAGAGTTCATAAAACTTGCAGCAATATATCATCGGACCAACATTCTGCAAGTCACGAGTTTTCGAAGAAAACGAAAAATATGATCCTCATATATAGCATATATACACATAGGTTTATTAAAATTCCACATTTAATTGACCAATCAACAACCAGCTCAATTTATTACACCCGCAAAAGACCGTAATACGTAGAGCCAGCCAGTGTGTGATAACGTTGCCAGCGTCTGTTTTGAAAAGACACGGAACAAAATAATATAATGTGCGATCAGGCCACTTTCGCGTCACTAAATCCGCACACAATACAGCAGCAGTAAAACGTTCAATTGGTGCAACGAACAAGTTCATTCAATGTGAGAAGTTCGTCCATTCAGTTTTTTTATTCTCCACAGAAAACCAAAACCGAATTCATCGGTTCATGTCAATGGAATTCAGCTACATGGAGGCAAACCGTCCCAGGTCAAGCAACACGCCAGCACTTAAATGCCGGTGATCATCAATGACCTCCAGCTCGGCAAAGAATTCCCCACCGTCGCATCTAACAATTCGGCTAGGCCACTCGCAATAGTTTTCAGTGACAATATCTCAAGCAGACAGTGTACAAAAAAGCACGGCCGGAACGTTGGTAATATAGCTGTACCTATACAAAGTAAAATTCATTCATAATTACTGAGCCGGAAGTTACTCTTACGTTTGCGGCGGCTGCCCTGTTACTGCTTACTGCGACGCAGGCCCGAGATACGGCATCATGCGGTGTAGGTACGAACGAAGTGTTGTGATCGCTTCAAGCCATCCCGCAGCCGTGTGTAAGTTCGACTCTGTCTTCCTGTTTTGTTCGGTCAATTTTTGCAGCCTACTGAGAGAACCGGAGCGAGCTCACCCTGGCGCGATTCGGTTTGTGACGCAAGTTAGCAAAAATGTTGTCTCTCGGCTCGCATACCAGCCGCGAGCTGAGCTCCTTCTTCGATTTGTGTAACTACTACTGGCGCATCCGAAGCAGCATTCACAAAATTCGCCACAATGTGAGTGTTTGCGTATGTCGGAGAAACATATACGAACAAATACGCACACCTCGCCGAGCCCGACCTAGTCAAAACAAGAAATTATACGCGGGATCGACGTCTGCCATTATTCGAAACCAGTAAACAAGGCATGGTGGTGTAGAAGAGAGCTCGAGATGCTCTCCGCAGAAAGCAAAACAACGTAGTACTACCGATAGCAGCTCTGTACCAAGGTTTTAGTACTGGTGGGTTGATGCATACATACGAACCTTTGCAAAGCGGGTTTTTTAAAAGCACAAATATATAGAGCAGTCGAGTGCAGCAGTACATGTATGTATAGTAGATAGTGTGCAAAAATACTTGTTCAAGCATCAGACTCGTGATGCGGCAGCAGGCGCACTATGGGTACAGGTGGAAAACAAACCACCACCCTTCCGTTGGCTGCTCGGATATAGCACAGCAGACGCTGCTGAAGCGACCACCAGCTAGACACCCAACCCGCATGCCACCTCGTCATTGCAACTGGCATGTTTGCGGAGTGCTCCACCCAAGCAGTGCAGCAGTCTGTTTATCGGCCCAAGCACGAGTACTCAGCCACGGTGGGTCCCAGAGTTGTGAAATATTTTCGATTTACGCTACGAGCGATTGAAGGTTTTTCGGTTGGAAGACAGCCGAAAATCGTTATTTTAACATGAATCAAAAATAATCGAAAGTTGACACTATAAGTCCTTTAAAACCAATTCAATTAATCTGCTGTTTGATAAACAAGGAATTATCCACGTTCGAATCAATGTGTCCAAATTGACTATTTTCCTTTTAGGTTATTTTTAAATCATATCCTAGCCTGTTTTATATCAATTTAATATTATTTTTTATCATTCCTTTTTCATCTTCAAGCATTTTCCTTATTTTTGATTTTTTCAACTCTTTCAATATTTTGAAATTTTAGTGATTTCTTCATGACGTCTTGATATGACATTTGAACGGACAAATTTTTAAGTGTGTCTTTAGACGGCCGTGTGCCCAGAATCCCCCAGCTCGTAGTTTTCTAGAGTTTGTCTCATCCTCAAAACTTCTAAAAAACTAAAAACTAAACAAGAAAAAATAACGCAACGATTAAGCAAATATATAAGTTGGTGCATGCATTTCAACACAAAATCACTACAATAGAATGCGATAGAAAAATAAAAACCTATACATATCTGAGTCTTTTAAAACAATTCCTCAACAAGGGACCATACTCTCATAGACCCACTGTGTAGTTAGAAACAAGCGAATGAAAATTCTACATAGTGTACCAGTAATGTTGATGGAACTTTCTTAGTGCCTGGAAAGTACATATATGCTGACGTTCATCATTCGCAGCACCAAAGACTGTAAAATATTCGCGTTATACATTATCAGTGTATTGTATTTTACCAGATGTATTCATTACGTTAGAACTAGCCAGCAGAACATAACATTGCATTTTCGTCGGGACCGATGGAAATGTGAGAAGGAGAAAAGGATATAACCACACTCGGAAATTAGGTCAGGATCACATATTTACATAAGCCACGAGCTGGTGAAGCTTAAGATGTAGTGGAAAGTTCCACCATTACTTGATGCGAATACAATCAACGGGTATGATGGAACGTTTTTAGATGCATTTTATCTGCGAGAAATTTCACATTGATTCTCTAAAATTAACTATTCAAACTTATATAAAAAAGTCGGAGTATAATCCGTATACAAAAAAAATTCCAAGATAACAACAAAAAAATTCCAAGATAACAATATCTTATATAATTGTTAAAATTCAATTTCAAACTAATGAAAACCCTCAATACCTAGGGGAACTGCTCGAAGAATGCACGGATTAAACACCGAATTTTCACGAAATCATTGAACAAACAAACTAAATATGCTTACGTGCTCTTATGGAATCGTTTAGCATTGTATATTTAGTAAAAATAGCTTATAATATCCTGCATTTTGTAAAACAAACCATTTTTCACAACGCTTCCATATCCATCTCAAAACTTGAATCACTGCTCAATAATTCATCTCACGACGCCCCCATATTCGTCACACTGTTAATCATGAATGAATCACATTATTATGAATGAACGTAGCCGCAGCCCGTCGTAGTAGGTTACCTAGATATCCGCTGCAGTTGTTTACGTGCAAAATTGGTAACCTAGGTAACCACTACAGTGCTGTAGATTTAAGTCAATTATGTCGGAATAATTCCAATAATTCCACATAAACAGGGTAAGACCGCCCACTGTAGTTTTACTACCAAGTTATATAATAATTGAAAAAATTCTTTAACGTGTCTTTTACAGTACAATTACATTACATTTTGCAGCCTTTTCTGTTTTGATAGTGCGCGAACGGTCACAGAAATAATCAAAAACAGCCTTTCAGCTGGCAACCAGTCAATGCGCTATTGTTTTTCGGCAACGGGTCTTAAGGTTTTTCTGTCTAAAAATCAATCGTTTTGTTTGTGAATATACGTTTAATCGCTAGCCTGAATCTGTCTTCTTTCGTAAATATCGAAAGTTGTGAGTAATCATGCAATTTTGACTACTTTTTCGGTGGAATATGAAAATGTTACACTGGGGGTAAGGCCGCCCACTATACATGGGATAAAGCCGCCACGTATACAACTGTTTGTTGTTTTACTTCAAGACCCAAATGCCTCGACACTACAAAGGGGATATTTACAGGATCAGTAAAGCAATTTCAAGCCACATAAGACAACGATGTTAATCGACCATTTTCAATTTGGTTGAAGCTTTTCTAGTAATATTTTTTTAACAAGACTTATTTTAGAAAAAAGTAATCTTGTGTAAAATGGTATTAATGAACAAAAATAATTTTAAAGCCAGGATGGTTTATTCGATCGGTATGACGTCTCCGGCAGAGTTAAAAATAGTAGTTTTCTCCTTTAGAAAAAAGTATGAGCTGTAAAAAAAATCAAAGAAAAGATTAAAAATAGAACCAAAAATCAAATTTTTAGAAAGTTATTGAAAAAAAAGGTTTTTGCCTGCAAAATCTACAAAAGGTAAGCTGAAATTTGATGGTTGTTGGATCGTGGAGTAATAGAAATATTAATAGCTCACATTTTGTAAAGAAATTTTTTTTGGCGGTTTGTTTGATTGGTATAGAGTCGTTGGTAATTTTGTTCTTAAAAAAAAAACATAAAAATTTTGAAATTTATAAAAAAAAAATAATTATTATTATCACTCTAAACATAATAAGTCTTCAAAAAAATTATACAGACAGGTTTGATAAGTATTTATTTTAAGCTTTAAGACAGGTATATTATAAATTGAATATATTGAAAAACCCTAATTATAAAAAATCTATTTATTTTGGAAACCACAAAAAGTTACCTAAACATTGATTTGAACTTGGATAGTCGAAAAATAAAAAAAAAGTTAAAACTGAGATTTTTTTTCAGAATTTTCACAGTGTATATTTTTTTAAGAAAGAAAAAAAATACCATCTACAACTTTGCTAAAGACACCGATAAAATCAACCGATATGGTCCTAAAAATATTTGTTATCCTCAAAAAATGGTAGGCGATATTACCCCGCTGGTGGGCGGGTATATCCCGCATGAAAAAGATCTGCACATTTTCAATGACTTTTCAAAATTGAAAAAAAAGCTGAAAAATAAACATAGGTATTCCAATTCCAGTCCTTATTTTTTAAATGCGGGTATTGGATAGAAAAACCTCTTAGCAAAGAAAAAATGAAATTGCAGCCGCAACTTTTTTTTCTATAAACAGAATTGCTTAAGGTGGCGGTCTTACCCCGCTTACCCCTATGATTTTTTCGTATAAACAGAAACTGATTTGGCAACTTTTGATTTTCTTCAACGCAGTGAAAACAGATGAAAATACATACAGTTGAAATTTAGGAATTGTAGAAATTCATCTCATATATTTCTGCTAATTCAAGCTTGTTTTAGGAAATTTAAGGTGAACATTTCAAAGTTTAAAGTATTCTTAGTGTAGTGAGTGAATTTGTAAAGTGATATAAACAAAAAGTGATCCGCTAGTGATGAAAAAACTTTGGTTGGCTGCTGAACGAGTCCCGTTGTAGCCGTATAGAACGTTGCGCGGATTTTGTTTTCTGAGGTAGGTGATTAAATTAGGTATAGGTAGGTGATTAAATGAGTTTTTAAGTGCAGATGCCCGACTATAATATCAAATTTAGTGCTTCTAAAAGAACTAAGAATCCATTCCATGGATTAGCAGATTGGTTTAGTTAGAAAACATGCGTTTTTTTCCTGTCTCCAATTGTGTTTTCATGTTGTATGAGATGAATATATGGGCTGAGATGAATAATGGAGCAGTTCCCCTAGTATTGTTGGCAGACATTTAGAAAACTAAACAATCAGATTAGATAGAGACAGCTTACCACAATTCAATAAAAAATAAAACAATTGTGTGCATCCTCTCGTGGTCAAGTACGTACATGTGTAGGTTCCTAAACGTAACAAATCGAAGTGCCACTTCAAAAAGTCTGATATAAACCCAAGAACTCATCACTATTCCTTCAGAACTGTTGAATGCATTCAAACTTTATGATGCACACGAATATGGTCAATCTTTTGGTGATCAGCTTTTTCGCCATTTTGGCGCTGGCCACTGGTAAGTACACAACTTGTTTTACAATTGCAGGAAAATCACGAAAATTAACGCCTCACTCGTTCAACAGCCGTTTCAGTTTCGACAAGAAAAATCGTCGGTGGATTTCAAGTCTTCATCACCGATGTTCCCTACCAGATTTCGTTACAATATTCTGGCAAACATATTTGTGGAGGATCTATTATCGCAACTCGATGGGTTCTGACTGCTGCTCATTGCACTAAATACGATGCTAAATTCTATACCGTACGAGCAGGTTCCACAGATTGCTCCACTGGTGGAGTTGTCATCGCAGTACAAGCCGTGACCTCGCATCCGCTGTACGGCCAGCTCGGCTATGATTATGACTATTCTCTACTGCAACTAGCTGGAAAGTTAGTATATTCCCGCAACGTTGAGAGAATTCCGTTACCAAGTGCAGGCGAAATTGTCGCGGATGGATCAATGTGCACCGTTTCCGGTTGGGGTGATACCAAAAACCAAGCAGAAAATTCGCGACTATTGCGTGCCGTAAACGTACTGTCGGTTAACCAACAGAAGTGTGCCGCCTATTATAGTTCTATAGGCACCATAACGGAACGAATGATCTGTGCTGGATACACAGCCGGTGGCAAGGACTCCTGCCAGGGAGACTCCGGGGGTCCACTGGTTACCGGCGGCAAATTGATCGGAGTGGTGTCCTGGGGTGAGGGATGCGCTGCACCAAACCTGCCCGGAGTATACGCACGGGTTGCGGCAGTTCGCGAATGGATTACCGAGGTTTCCGGTGTATGAAGCTAATGTTTAATAAACTAATTAAGAATATCCAAAGAGCAACAGCCTTGGCAGCTACCTTGGTCATATTTTCTACACGTTTAATTGAACGATTGTGCTTTCTACTACTTGCTGATATTTTCCAAGCAAATCAGCTTATCGCGAGATTACCAGTTGAAGCAGGAGCTCTTATTGAGCAGCATGAGGATTATTTTAAGCTGTTCTTCGAGGAACGTGTGTCTGAATTTAACGCATTGGTGAATCAACGACATTGACGAATCATTATAAGCAGGTAGCAAAATAGAATTCGTCTAATTAAATTATGATTGGTATGATTTTGTGTGTAGGTTGGTGGGAGAGGATTGAGCAGTCATGTAAAGTGGTTACATACCTCTTGTTGAGCTGAACTGATCAGCTATTTTTATTTGAAAAGATGTGATGACCGATTTTTTAAAACTTTATATGCTTTCCTTTGAGACGATTTCCCAGATTTTTTTGGTTTGTCTAATGCAAATTAAAATTTGAAAATATTGCACAAATTCTACAAACTCATGCTAAAGTAATAATATCCCTTTCCAGATCTCTTTTTGTTGTGGAATAGGTATGTTGTAAAAGATTTCGCTTCCATCCATGAGATATCACGGTGAAGTACTTTTGATATTACAATAGGTCATATATGTTATGTGACACGAATTGCAAATAGTAAATAACAAGAGATGAATGGTAGCCTTATTATTATTCCAATAATTATTCTGAGAAAGCAAACGAATAATTCTCTGAAAAATGGCGCACTATTACAACATCTTCTTTCTATGAATTATTTCTTGTTTCTCTCATCAAGGGTTATTAATTTTTGCAATTTTTTATTAGAATAAGATACATGTTAAGTAATCGCTGTAGAGATAAGTAGTGTATTTTTTACAGAGCATTATTGGTTCCTCTAAATTCATTATAAGATTTTTTTTTCTCTTTCAAAGTGCACTGCAGTGTTGTATTAGGGATTTTCGGCTCACAGTTTGAATAGGTAATAAATTATTTCAGATTTATTCGGTCTTGATAAGTTTTCGAAAAATATCATGTATTATTACTAATAATACATGATATTTTTCGAAAACTTATCAAGACCGAATAAATCTGAAGTTTCTCAACCTTTTTCTATAAATCAATGCATCAAAAAAACGGCAATAGCTAAAGACAAGCTGTCAAGTGAATGTGTTTTTCTTCAAAACTTCTCTACGATTTGTCAGTTGAACAAATAATAGAGATTCTGTTTCAATTCTTGTGGCCAATATGCAAAAAGTAAGACGAGCTCATAGAACTACTTGGTACACAAAAGAATCATTCTTTCAGATCATTCTCTTCCCATCAAATGGCAGCCACAAGTTAGAGGTTAATCATTAATATTCACTATCTTCAAATAAACAAATAAATAAATGTTATTGTAATCAAAAATTAAATAAATAACAAATATATAAATAATAATAAAAAAGACAAAAAAGTTTTATATATAAGCATAACTTCAATAATTTAATTTACACAGAATAAGGTAAATTAGCATAATCCCGTAAATAAAATATGATCACGCGGTACCGACCGGGATACGAGTAACCTTAGCAGAGATCGGGTACCAAGCCTCGGCGGAAACTTTGCTGACATACGCTGACCGGGAATGGGAGTCGTACGCGGCTGTCTTGCCATGTTAGGGGCGGCGTACAACAGCGTCTGACTCAGATCGAGCGACTGAAGCATGAAATGTGGTGCCTCGTTAGCTGTATCTAAGACGGCAACCCTGCGCGAGGATAGGTGTCGCAACGCTATTAATCCCTAGAATAGTCCAGATCAGTGTTGCGAAATTTCGACACAGAAAAATGAAAATGATACAACAGCAGTTTCACTCTCACTCTCTCCAAACTGATATTAGGTGTCACCCGTGTCAATTATCAGTCAATAATCATGTCAGTGATATAAATGGTATATCTTAATTAATATCGAAATTATTTGATATGAGCCAATCCATTGCTTGAATTCAATGAAGCATATAGGCACCTTCATCCTACACCGCATAAACATCGCTACAGCAACATAGTGTGTGCGAAATCACAAAAATGCTGCCAGTCAACATTACCACTGTCAACTGATTGGAGCTGAAAGCAATTATCACTTTCAGCTCGTTCGTGTTGATACTGATATTCGTAGCTCTCAGTGTCAACTGAGAATCTATCACTGACAGTGAAAATTTGCAACCCTGGTCCAGATAATAATACGGAACGGAATAATCGGCATGGACCTAGGCGATTGCAAAAAGCACAACGATTATTGGAAACTCGGTAAGGGCTAAGGCACTGTAAGAAGAAAATTAAATAGAGAGAAAATAGGAGAAAACAGCGTAAAAATTAAGTGTTTTCTTGCTAGTATTAGCGATACCGTTAACCGTGCACCGCACGGACTGTTCAAAGAAATCATTGCGTAGTTCGGTGAATGGTCAATACGAGAACAATGTTCGAATTGATGTTCACCGCATGACATAATCGATTTTTCGAATAACGTTTGGCGATAGATCTCAAAAGTTTCGTCTTCTCGAAAAAAAAATCCCCATACTACATTTCAGCTTATTCGTGCAGTAACCTCTTTCCCAGACCCTTGAATAGTCACAAAATTCGATTCATATAGACAGACAGACATTCAGTGTATAGTCCGGAATAGTGTTACTTATTGTTACATATGGGGGAAGGGGGTTGGGTAGTTGAAACAGTATCGTAACTGTGATTTTCCTTCAAATTCGAAATTTTTGGGGGGCTTAGCGTTACGTAATTTTAAGGGGGGGTCTCATTGAACGCTACTTATCGTTACATAGCGGGAAGAGGTCTAAAATATAGATTCTTAGCGTTACGTAATTTGTGTACGACGCTTTGCGACAAATTATCGATAAATTTTGAGAATTCTTCAAAGACTTCAGGGCAGCTTACGGCTCAGTAAGAAGGAAAGAGTTATGGCAGATAATGCGCGAGCATGGTTTTTAAACACAACTAAATCCACTAATTCGGGCTTCTCTTGATGGTTCCAGCCAGTGAGATATCGGACGCTTTCGTGACGTTAGATGGTTTGAAGCAGGGTGACTGGGCGTCAAACTTATTGTTCAACATCGCATTGAAAGGTTCTATACGAAGGGCTGACGTGCAGAGAAGCGGCACCTTCATGACAAAGTCTCACATACTCCTAGGTTTTGCGAACGATATCAACATCATTGGTATTAACCGGTTAAACGCTGGAGAGGCCCTTGGACCTTTCAAGAGGGAAGCTGCGAGATTTGGGCTTGTCATAAACTATGCCAGAACGAAGTACATGTGGCTGGTAGAGAGCGTGGTAGCGTGGTCAACGAATTTATTCACCTAGGTACATTGGTGTTTTAGCCGTGAGATAGCGGCCGCAAACAGGGCCTTCTACGGATTGCGTTACTAGTTAATGTCCCGCATCCTGCAAACCCGGTGGCCCTCTATGGCCATGATGCAAGGACACTGAAAAAGACTGATCGTGAGCTCTTAGTGTTTTGAGCGTAGAATCTTGCGGTCAATCTTTGGCGGCAAACTGGAAAGTGGTGTTTAACGCATGAACCATGAAGTCTACCAGGCATACAAATCGGCGCATAAAACACGGCAGGCTACAGTGGGCTGGGCATGTAACTAGAATGCAGGAGGAACGATTAGCAAAAACAATATTTAGCAGGACAACACAAATATCTGAGCAATAATGTAGCAGAATATTCCAGTCTTATGGCGACTAGGCGCCCAGAGACCTCAAGTGCGATATATTGGTGAGTGTCGACTATATCCGTGAATGTCGTCATCGGTCACGCAAACGCACAGGTTGGGAGGGAGATTCTTCCGTCCAGTCATTGGAAGGCATAGCCTCCACTCGTCAACCAATGAAAACAACCTGAGGCTGATGAACTTTGCCGCGGCCAGAGGAATGGCCATATGTAGCTCCTATTTTCCACGTTTCAATATTCGGAAACACACCTGGAGGCATCCAAATGGAGAAGCCTGCTCCCAGATCGATCACGTACTGATTGACGGTCGGCACTTTTCGGATGTTACTGATGTTAGGTCTTTTCGGGGACCAAACATTGACTCTGACCATTATCTCGTCGTGTGTAAGATCCGCGCACGGTTGTCGAACGTGCTGAAATCTCGCACAGAGAGGACGACGCGTTTCAACATTCAGCGGTTGAAAGCTGATGGCGTGGCAGCAGAATACGCCAGAGAGCTGGATCAACGGATCGCAGAACAGCAGGAGGAAGGAGTAGGAGTATAAATGGGCTGTGGAGCAGTATCCACGGCGCCATCGAAACGACTGCGAGAAGGTGGTAGGAACGACGCGTGGAAGACAGCCTAATGGCTGGTTCGATGCAGAGAGCGACAGATGAAAAGAACAGTGCCAGGAGCCGCATGCTCACTGCGGCTACGCGTCAGAACAGAGAGAGGTACAGGGTGGCAAGAGCTGCCGAAAATAGAACCCACTTTCGGAAGAAGCACGAGTACGAGGAGCAGGTGCTCGCTAGCGCAGAGGACAGCTATGCTCAAAACGACGTGCGGAGATTCTATAGAACTGTCAACAGAGTCAGAAGCAGAAATTTCCCTGTGCCGGTCATATGTAATGACAAGGACGACAACCTGCTTACTGATAAACCGACGGTTGCAGCCAGGTGGAAGAAGCATTTTCAGGCGCTATTGAACGGTGAGGAGCCGGATGAACACAGGAGGAGGTGAAAAAGGCGATTAGTGAGCTGAAAAATGGCAAGGCCGCTGGGAAGGACGGTATCCCGGCCGAACTTCTAAAAGCGGAAAGCGAGCGGCTGTACTATGCGATCCACCAGATAATACTAAGGATCTGGGCGGATGAACAAATGCCGAACGACCGGTTGGAAGGCCTCATATGCCCTATCTATAAGAAGGGCCATCGATTGGATTGTGGCAACTATCGAGGCATAACGTTGCTCAACTCCGCATATAAAGTGCTCTCCCGTATCCTGTTCTTCAGACTAAGACCGGTAACGGATTCCTTTGTTGGCGAGTACCAGGCTGGTTTTCGACAGGGACGTTCCACGACGGATCAAGTTTACACCCTGCGACAGATCCTCGATAAGTTCCGGGAGTACAACTTACCGACTCACCATCTGTTTGTGGACTTCAGGGCGGCATACGACTCAGTGAAAAGAAACGAGCTGTGGCAGATCATGCTGGAACACGGTTTCCCTACGAAACTAATTAAGCTGAGTCGTATGACACTGGAGGGATCAAATCGTGCATGCGGATAGCTGGCGAGACATCGGCCGCGTTCGTAACGTTGGATGGACTGAAGCAGGGGGATGCGCTCTCCAACTTACTGTTTAACATCGCTCTTGAGGGTGCAGTACGAAGAGCAAATGTGGAAAGAAACGGTACGATCATCACGAAATCTCACATGCTTCTTGGCTTTGCGGACAACATCGATATCATCGGTATCAACCGTAAGGCCGTGGAGAAGGCCTTCGTACTTTTCAAGAGGGAAGCAGCGAGATTGGGGCTTGTCATTAACTCTGCCAAAACGAAGTACATGGTAGCTGGCAGAGAGCGTGGGAGTCCCCGTGGTGTTGGTGCTGAGGTGGAGATAGATGAGGAACGATTTGAAGTGGTTGACGAATTCGTTTATCTTGGTACGCTTGTGACATGTGACAACGATATGAGCCGTGGAGTGAAACGACGAGTTGCAGCTGCGAACAGGGCTTTCTACGTACTGCGTAACCAGCTAAGGTCCCGTAGTTTGCAAGCTCGCTAGTTTCGTGCTGTATAGGACGCTGATACTCCCGGTGTCCCTTTACGGACATGAAGCTTGGACGCTAAAGGAAGCTGATCGACGAGTGCTCGGAGTTTTTGAGCGTAAAGTTCTGCGATCGATACTTGGCGGTAAACTAGAAGATGGAGTGTGGCGCAGACGCATGAGCCACGAGTTGTACCAGGTATCCAAACATGCTGATATGAGAAAGGTAATACAGCGGGGCAGGCTTCAGTGGGCTGGACATGTAGCCAGGATGCTTGACGAGAGAGCCGCCAAAACTATCTTCAGTAGAGAACCAGGAAAAGGCCGTCGACTCCGTGGTAGGCCTCGCACGCGGTGGATGTGCGCGATGGAAGAAGATGCACGATCTGCTGGTGTACGAGGAGACTGGAGAACGGCTGCCCAAGACAGAAGAAGCTGGACATCTCTAATTCGTTCGACCCTAGACCGGTTAACGGTCCGTTAGCCAACAAAGTAAAGTAAGTTTTCCTTCTACCAAGATTGCGCGCTATAACGATCGTATTTGTATTACTAATGAACTCAACAGCTTGAACATTTTTGTATCGGATTTAATTACTAAGTTTAATATCCGATTGTGTCTCGTAGTGATCTGGTGGTCAGAGATTGGGAAGATTAATATTTTATGATTCCCAAATAAAAAAAAATTATAGTTGAGGTAGATTCCCTCTTTCTTAGGCCTTTGAAAACAATGATTCATCAACATTCATTCCGGCATAACCAAAAAACTATTCGTATTTAAGTTTTATTTTTTAACTAACTTTAAAATCTTATAACTACGTATATAATACCAGTAAGCTGTCCCATATACTAATAATAGATTATCTGGTTTTACTTTTTCTACTAACGGGCACAGACACATTAACACATACTTAGCTCTCTGCAACTCGATTTCGAATGGCACAGAAAGGAGAAAGAAATATCCATCCGCAACAAAACCGTACCATTCCCCAAAGGGAAATAGCAAATAAAGCCTACACGGATATAACTACCGCAACATCCAAATAATTGAATCCAACCCGCAAACGATGCTCTTACAAAAAAAGGAAAAAAGCTCCGCTCCAGGATCCGACTGTGTATGGCGGAATATTTTCCGCACTAAAATCACTAATTGAAAGTTCACCCCTTTTCAGGATTGCCGGACGACCGGCCAATGATATCGGCATAAACTGAGCCGCAATTAAATCAGCAGCGGGCTGCTCTCGACCAGATCCTTTAGTGTGCCCGGTCGTCGTCATACTGTTGAGAATAGAGCAAATGTCAGCGGTATAATGGACTCCTGATTTAATTTTATCGATCAAATGGAGCGTAAACGGAAAATGACGACTGCAAAAACACGACAGAGAACGTCCTTCACTACCACCCACTTTAGTCAGCACAAACGCCAGAAACACACAGGGAGAAAATTATGACTTGTCATTTTGGCACAGTTACCGTAAGCCAATCAGGTGCTAGAGCTGTGCGGAAAGAGCCGCAGCGGGATTGACCACCGGAACAGGAACCTGGCGGCATTTTCAGCGCATCGACCCTCGTCAAACTAATGTACGCCGCCAGAGCCTTCGACGTACTGCGAGAGCTTGTACGATGGAAATCACATCAGTAAAGCCCAAAATCCGTGCCAGTCGCCCTCTTCGGTACTACGACCTACTGCGGAAGAAATTTTAGCGCTGTGTTGAGATCCCCCACCAACGCAGCGGTAGGTAACACGACACAGAAAGATTATTGTTTCCAAATAGCAATATCATGAGTCTTTCCCAAAAGATGGGTCAGAGTGTCAATTCGATCGACTTCGGAAGGAGCAGCAGCTTCGGTATACTCAAATGTTAGTTTTGTTACGGGCGGATGTTTCGCCAAATTTGGCAAACACTGTTATCTCTTTATAGAACGACTAAATATACCCTCTCACTGTGCTACCGTCACATAGAAAAACTTGTTATGACAAGATAAGTGCTACTTTTGAAAAAGGGTAATTGTTCAGTTCTAGCAACAATCAATTATTTCTGCCATACGGTCTTTTTAACAGGACACCTTCAATTTTAATATTTCATTGAAGTTTTAAAATTACGATAAACAAAAAAATACAGTGATTATTATAGTAGTACAGATTTTAGGGGTTTAACGGTAATTCTTGCGACCGAATACGTTAGACCGTAACGTGGTATACAAAACCCATCAAATGGCTTGGGCCCACCGGTAAAATTCAGACTTTACTTCAAATGAGTTTTCCCATGAACGGCCCTACCTAAATATCATTACGTATTAACTCGACTGTTTACCTCACCCAAACTTCGCAGAATATAACGTCAAGAGCGACAAAAGACTTTTTTCCTCTTCAAACTGCCAAACATACCGATTCTCGGACCAATGAAAAAGTCAGACACAATAATAAGAAAAATCCGGAACTCACAGAAACAATTTTACGCTTCATCTGAGTAATTTTTGATTCACCAAAGGAGCACAGAAATGATTTTATCTAGCTCTTCAGCAATGGGTACAGACGCTAGTAAAACCTGCATGTTACGTGGAATCATATAAAACCGAATGTATGAAGAAAGGTTCAGATTAGAACGGTGTGGGGCGTACACAGTAAAAGATGAACGAAGCATAGATGCAAGAAGCAAGCAACATGCCGATCAGTGGGGTTATAGTGATACGAACTTTGCTCTATTCATTTTATTTTATTTTCAGCCCGCTTGCAGCAATCAGAAAAGATACCTGCTTCCAATCGGCGACAGCTTTGCAAAAGAAAAAAAAAGACTTTCGCTTGTGCTGGCAGATGCAGTTTATATTTTTTCTTTCGAAAAACACCCCTCCCAGCTGACGTGGATAACTTTTGATGATAATGAAAACGATGATAAAACGGCACCAGTTGCAAGTTTTTTTGCCATCAGTATCGGTTGAGATGGAAAAAAGTGGAGAGTGCATGAGGGAAACCTAGCACTGGAAGACGCGCTTCTAATAGCCACAGAGCCGCCATTGGTTGATAGGATCGTTGAATTTTAACCGCACTTTGGATGCTGAAAATGTGTACCCTGAGCGCGAAGTTTGCTCTTCAGCTTTTATTGTACTTGTGGGATTTAGATCAACTTTAAAGTAGCTTTTATGCTTGCGGGTATGCAGGTAGTGCGACTGGCGTTTGTCATTTTTTCACAGTGATGTTACGCAATCCCTATGACAGTCATCGATTCCATAGATACAGTCAAATCCCTCTATAACGACACTTTTCAAAGCGACAAATCTCGCTATAGCGACATTCTCAACAGTTCCTTCTGTTTTATACTAAAATCTTTCGTTTTATTGCGACATTTCGCTATAACGAACTTCCTCTATGACGGCATAACAAAACTAATACTTATCATTCTTTATTGCGACAATAGTACAGTCGAATCTCTCTATAACAACATTGCTAAATCTATAACGACATTCTCGACGGTACCTTCTGTTCTACATTCTTCGTATTATTGCGACATTTCGCTATAACGACAGTCCCTTGCGATGTCGCTATAAAGGGATTCAACTGTACTTGGTACGAAATTCATCGCAAAATATATCAGTGAAACTAGAAAACACTTTTTTGCTGATTAACAAACCAATTGAAAGTTATTTTGCGTTTTAGGTTAAAGAGAATGCCTAATTTGCACGTTAATCGTTTTTGGCAAAAAAAAAACTGATCGAAAGCATGTCCATTAGATGTAACAGTCTGTCTGTTCAGACCACAGTCTGAAGACAAATAATTTCCAAAATGTTTAAAATTTTCTGTTCAATGTGTTTCTTGAGCTCAAGCCTTATTTTTCTCAGCCTTTTTTTAATTTTAAAAATTTTTACTGCATAGAAAATAGAACAATCGTTTGTTCTGTTTATAATTTCACTATTTACTAAGTTTTTGAATTTTTCTATTTTTTTAGTTTTTTGTTGTTAATTCACTTGGTTTCCTCAATATTTCACTTACCTCATTATATATTCTATTCAAGTTTTGCAGAAGATTTCTCAGTTTTTGCAGTTCTCTTCTATTTTTATTTTCCAGGTGTTTTCCTATCGAACGTCTCTCTCTCTCTCTCTTTCTCTCTCTCTCTCTCTCTCTCTCTCTCTCTCTCTCTCTCTCTTCTCTCTCCCTCCCTTTTCTCTCTCCCTCTCTTCTCACTCCCTCTCTTCTCTCTCCCTCTTTTTCTCTCTTTTCCTCCCTCTGTCTCTTCCTCTCTCTTTCTCTCTCTCTGTCTCTTCCTCTCTCTTTCTCTCTCTGTCTCTTCCCCTCTCTTTCTCTCTGTCTCTTCCTCTCTCTTTCTCTCTCTGTCTCTTCCTCTCTCTTTTCCTCTTTCCCTGCAGTTATTTCTATCTCTATCTCTATTCTTCTCCTTACCGCTATCTTTCTTTATGCCTATTTAATTTATTTCTAAAAAAATATCCTTTTCGCTCTCCCTTTTTATCTATATTACTCTCTCTTTCGATCTTTTTTTCCTTTTTAATCCTATTTAACTTCTAATTATTTCCTTATTTTTTATGTCTGTCCTTTGAATTTACATCTAACCTAAAATTTAAATTCAAAATTTTTGGCTTGGTAACTTTTTTTTTCATTTTTTTTTTAAAAAGGGGGGATTTGTTAGTAGCTTAAGTATTTATGATAAATATTAGTAAATAATGAGTATGTGTGTCCAATCACAAATGGTGACTTCTCAACACTGTTAGAAATTTGTAATTTTAATTGTAATATAATAATAATTCTAATGATTCAACACCAGTAAGTCTATGTAATTCGAGTGTACCAAACCAAGGAGGACGCTTCAAAATCATTTTCAGAATTTTATTCTGAATCCTTTGGAGCGTTTTCTTCCTTGTTGAACAGCAACTTGACCAGATCCGTACAGCATAAAGCATTGCTGGTCTAAAAATTTGTTTGTAAATCAAAAGTTTGTTCTTTAAACTTAAAGAATTCCTGTTAATGAGAGGATATAAACATCTCGTATATTTGATGCACTTGGCTTGTATACTCTCAATGTGCTCTTTGAAAATAAGGTTTTTATCATAAATTAGTCCCAAGTACTTAATCTTGTCGGACCAACTTAAAATAACCCCATTCATCTTGACAACGTGATTATTGTTTGGCTTGAGGAAATAAGCCCTAGGCTTATGCGGAAAAATTATCATTTGAGTTTTAGAAGCATTGGGAGAGATTTTCCACTTTTGCAAGTAGGAAGAAAAATATCTAAACTTTTCTGCAATCGACTGCATATGACACGAAGACTTTTTCCTTTTACGGAAATGCTTGTGTCATCGCAGAACAATGACTTTGTGCATCCTGGAGGCAAATCAGGAAGATCTGAAGTGAATATGTTGTACAGGACTGGACCCAAGACTGAACCTTGAGGTACACCTGCTCTGACAGGAAATCTATCAGATTTTGAATTCTGATAGACAACCTGCAGAGTTCGACCAGTAAGATAATTTTTTAAAATTTTGACTAGGAAAATTGGAAAATTAAAAGTTTGCAATTTCGCAATCAAACCTTTATGCCAAACACTGTCGAATGCTTTTTCCATGTCTAAAAGAGCAGCTCCAGTGGAATAACCTTCAGATTTGTTAGCTCGTATCATATTAGTAACTCTGAGCAATTGATGAGTTGTGGAATGCCCATGGCGAAATCCAAACTGTTCATTTGCAAAAATTGAATTTTCGTTGATGTGTGACATCATTCTGTTAAGAATAATTCTCTCAAACAGTTTACTTATTGAAGAAAGCAAACTGATTGGTCGATAACTTGAAACTTCAGCTGGGTTCTTATCCGGTTTTAAAATGGGAGTAATTTTTGCATTTTTCCATAATTTAGGAAAATATGCAATTTTGGAGCAGCAATTGAAAATTTTCACTAAAAATTCCATTGTGCTCTCAGGGAGATGTTTGATTAGTATAATAAAGATTCCATCGTCACCAGGTGCTTTCATATTTTTGAAATTTTTGATAATTGATTTAATCTCATTCAAGTTAGTTTCAATTGTTTCTGCAGGTAAAAAATTCTGGGAAGAAATTAAATCAAATTGACGTGTGACTTCATTTTCAATTGGACTCACAAAATTCAAATTTGAGTTATGAACACTCTCAAACTGCTGAGCAAGTCTTTGAGCCTTTTGTTCATTGGATACAAGAAAACGTTCACCATCTTTTAAAACTGGAATAGGCTTTGAAGGTTTCTTAAGAATCTTCGGCAGCTTCCAAAAGGGTTTTGAATATGGTTTCAATTTTTCAACTTTAGTCTCAAAATTTTGATTTCTCAGAAGGGTAAATCTATGTTTAATCTCATTCTGTAAATCTTTATAAATAGTTTTAAAAACAGGGTCACGAGAACGTTGATATTGACGTCTGCGGACATTTTTCAAACGAATTAGAAGTTGAAGATTTTCGTCAATTATTGGTGAATCAAATTTCATTTGAGCCTTTGGAACAGAATAATTCCTGGCATCAACAATTGCACATTTTAATGCTTCCAAAGCGGAATCAATATTCACTTCGTTTTGCAAATCAAGCTCATTATTGAAATTTCTCTCAATACGAGTTTTGTATCTTTCCCAATTAGCCTTGTTATAATTAAAAACAGAGCTCATAGGGTTTAAAACTGATCCATGTGATAAAGAAAAAATTATTGGAAGATGGTCAGAATCAAAGTCAGCATGTGTGATCAAATCACTACATACATGACTTTGATCTGTAAGCACCAAATCAATTGTTGAAGGGTTTCTTACAGAAGAAAAGCATGTAGGACTATTCGGAGACAAAATAGAATAGTATCCTGAAGAACAATCATTGAATAAAATTTTGCCATTGGAATTACTTTGAGAATTATTCCATGAACGATGTTTAGCGTTAAAATCGCCGATTATAAAAAATTTCGAACGATTTCTGGTGAGTTTTTGTAAATCACCTTTAAAATAATTTTTGCGCTCGCGTGTGCATTGAAATGGTAAATATGCTGCGGCAATAAATAAAATCCCAAGTTCAGTTTGAACTTCAATTCCCAAAGTTTCAATAACTTTCGTCTCAAGATGGGGAAGAGCACGATGTTTGATTCGGCGATGAACAACAATTGCAACTCCACCGCCGAAACCCTGAATCCTATCATATCTATGAACCACGTAATTTGGATCATATTTTAATTTTATGTTAGGTTTCAAAAATGTTTCAGTAATAATTGCAATATGCACATTATTTACTGTTAAAAAATTAAAAAGCTCATTCTCATTGGCCTTCAATGAGCGAGCATTTCAATTCAATATTTTAATTGTTTTATTTAAAATCATTGCTAAATTTTAAATTAGAAACAATTTTAATAGTAAAATTTGTGCCTATTTGAATGGCTTCAAACATTGATTTTGCCTGCAACCTGGCGTTCATAAGATCGAACATTGCCTGTTGCAAAAAAGAAAGTTTACCTGCCGTAATAGGCCCCAGGCAGTTGACATTAGAAAAAATATTTTCGGCAGCAATATTAGCTGGAGTAATAGGTGTACAATTATTTTCTAGCGTGTTTTGCTTACCCATATTAACGGTCATTTTCGAACTACCAACACTAGGCGGTATAATGTTCGAACTACCTGTAACCTGTGCATAAGTTAAACGGGTATGCAAAGGAGTAGGTAAACTATGATTAATGGTACGCTTTGGAGAATTTTGTTTTGAAGTTTGTTTTGAATTTTGTTTACCTTGCCTTGCCTTAACAATTGCTAAACGGGCTGGGCATTGATAAAAATTCGACATATGGTTGCCGTTACAATTCGCACAGCGAAAATTTTTACTCTCTTTCACAGGACATGTGTCCTTTTTGTGAGAAGAGTCTCCACAAATGAGGCATTTTTGGTCCATGTTACAAAACTTTGAACCATGGCCATAACGTTGGCAAACACGGCATTGGGTGATATGCTTTTCACCTCCGCCAAACTTTCGATATAATTCCCATTTTACACGCACGTTATATAAAGCATGTGCTTTTTCAAAAAATTTTAGGTTATTAACCTCACTGCGGTTAAAATGAATTAAATAATTTACAAGGGAAATTCCAGTTCGCTGACTGTTTTCGCCTCGTGATTTTTGTTTCATCAGAATTACTTGGGTAGGGGCTATACCAAGTAATTCTGTCAATGTAATGTTGATCTCATCAACGGTTTGATCGTTGGTAAGACCTTTCAATACGACCTTGAACGGCTTGGCGCTCTTCGTATCATATGTAAAAATACTTCAGTTAAATACTGAATAAGACGATTCCAATCTTTCAATGTTTGGGCCAGTAAACGGCATTTGCCTCTTCGGCCAATTTGATAAGTAACTTTGACGTCGGAGAGAAACGTAGAAAGTTCTCTTTTAAAAATATTAAATTCAGAAGCAATAGTTACCACAATAGGTGGAACTTTCTCCTTTTTTACAGAAATTTCACTTTGAATAGTTTTACTTTCGAACATTTCAATTTCGCCGGCTTCTTGCTCAGGCAGAATATCATATAAATTTTCACTGCATAAGCTAGTTTCAGAAAGAGATGCCTCTCTTTTCCTCCCCGTAGCGATGCGTGGTTTCTTTTTTCGTCCTGCCATTTCAGGTGATACGAAAAAAGTTCAAGAATAATATCAAATTGCAAGTATTGAGAAAGAAAGAAATAGGTAGTCTTGAGAAAGACTGATGTAAGTTAACTTCCAGGTAATCTTTAAAAGGCACACTGACAAAACACAAACTTTGAAGCTATAGGCAGTCAAAGACCAGTCCACAAGCAACCGAAAATACGTCTGATCTGTCGGGCAGCTCAAGACGCACTGGCTTGGTAACTTGTTTTATATTTTCTGTTCTTGGTTTCTGTCTGGTTTTTTTTTGTCTCCTTTTCTTCGATTTTTGTCTCTCTCTCTTTGCAGTTCAGCCTGTCTCGTGTTTCTGATTTCTGTCTTACGTTTCTCATTTTATTTATTTTTCTTTCGTCTGCTAATTTGACCACTAGTTCTCTATTCTCGCAACTCGCTCTCTACTTTTCATGATTCACTTTCTGTTTTCGTTTGTTCCTCTCTGCTTCCATCTCTTACCATTTTAGTTTATTTTTGTATCTTTGTTTGATTCTCTGTAGCTCGCACTGTGTTTATTTCTGTTTTCTTTTAGATTTGTGTTTTTTTTTGCCTTTTTCCTAGAAAGGTATAGCAATCACTGCAAAAACTAAAGGTATGAAGGTGCTCCAAAGAGCCGAATGTCGTATATCACTTAACTCAGTTCAACGAGCTGAGCATTTTCTGTATGTATGTATGTATGTGTGTGTGCATTAAGTTGGGACAAAAAATAAATATTAGCTCCCGTGCACTTTTCGTGTTCCTTATGGGTCCCATAACAACTGTGTAACTTTTCAGGTCGATCGGTGAAACGCCCGATCTTTAAAGTTTCCATACGATTTTATATAACAAAATCCACTTTTTCAAAACTTATTCTCTTGAAATTCCCAGTTGGCTCCTAAAAATATATCGATACATGATATTTGTAGGAAATTTTCCTGGGAAAAACTCTTCTGAAGACCGTAAGGCGCTACAATGCTTGTAGAAACAGCTATTCACTCCAAACCAGAGGCGACGCGTGACCAAGTGGGCTACCTGTTCAATCAACATTTGCAACACTAAAACAACAGTATCGTGATAACAGTTTCGAAACTTTTATCTCTCTACATTTATCTATATGGCAAAGAATTTCTACGGTATATTATGACCGCGAGTTTTCCGTTAATTTTCTCGTAGAATAATGATATCTGCATGGTTTTAGTCATAAATAAGTCTGGATCCGTCGAAGAACTAGAAAAGTTCGCTCGACGGATGGCGTTGTGATATGCAATGTCAGTATCATTCAGGTTTTTTCCAACGATAATTGAAATTATGTTTATGATCTATTTGCCTCTAAACTTTTCGCATGAGTAAAAAACCTATCTTTGTTCAATGCTAAAGCGTTTCTTTTGACGATGTTGAAATTTTAAACTAAAAAGAAAGCAGCGCGTAAGAAGACAAACGTATACTATGCGGACTATGTGAGGTTCAAGTTTTCGAATGAACAAAATGGGTGTAGAGGTTTGAATGAAACTATACATCGACGGAAGAATTCCACCACATTGACAGAAATAATGAATGAATTTGCTCGTTTTTCCTTTGCACTACGAAAGCTCTGAAGATGGATCTGCGAACTCTCGCGGCCACGTGGTCTCTCTCAAATTTTAATGACGTCGAGAGAAGAAACAGAAAGGCATAAAGATTACCAGACACTAAAGAGAGGAGGTGTGTAATGAATGTATTCTCTCGCTGACATCGGTTTTGTTCAGCAGAAAGTTTGAACCAAAAATGTCATTTTTACGCGAGGCGTCGCATTAGTAGTGGTGAGCATGAATGACTGCGTCTACCCTGCCGCACTTGAAGGTGCAGAGAAGTGTTGAACGACGGTTAGTTTAGGTGAAAAGTCTGAACAAACGGTAGTCATTATTGCGTGTGGCCGTGTGGGTTGCGTTGCGTGTGAGTTGTATGGCGTAGTCTGAAATGTAGCCCATCAGGTTACATTCTTCACGGTGCATACATTTCTACTATGTAGAAAATAGAATAAGGATGTTCGGGATAACATTGAAATTACAAATAAATTACTCCGACGATTTTTCATCCACTCTACAAATGTGAAAAAATCACTTTTTTCTGAGATTGTCTACCTGTCCTATGAACAGGTTGAACAGGTGGACGAGACGCCTCTGCTCCAAACTGATTGAATGTCTGACGGACGGCTCACCATTGAAATTTTTTAGCAACACTGCTACAGCATGCTGCTATTGCAAACTTGCTTAAGAGTATCTTCGGGGAAGCCTCCAAGATAAATTTAAGCGATATCATTTCCCATCACATGGTTGAGTTTGCAACAGCAGCATGCTGCAGCAGTATTGCTAGTAAAATTCAATATTCGTCAGATATTCAATCAGTCTGGGGAGAATATCTTTTTTCACAAGCAAGCCTTGCAGTCTTCAAAAGAGTTTTTCCTAGGAAAATTTCCTATAAATATCATGTATTGATATATTTTTAGGAGCCAACTGGACATCTCTATAGAAAAAGTTTTGAAAAGGTGGTTTTTCTCATATAATATCGTATGGAAGCTTTAAAAATCGGGCGCAAATCGGACGTTTCACCGATCGATCTGAAGAATTACACAGTCGTTATAGGACTCATAAGGAACACGAAAAGTGCATGGGAGCGAAAAAATAACAACATCGCTAATTTCCCATATAACCGTGTCCCAGTCTAGTGTGCATGTGTGTGTATGTGCAACTTTTTTTCTCACTCACTTTTCTCAGAGATGGCTGGACCGATTTACGTGAAATTAATTGCAAATGTTAGGACTAGTTGCCCCATAGGTTGCTGTTGAATTTCATTGTGATCGGATTTTTAGTTTAGAGGTTATGTATCAAAATGTAATAATCACGAAACATCAATATCTCCTAACCACATAACCGATTTGAATAAAACTGGTTTCAGATGATCGGGCTATCTCCAGAACCCTTTACTTAGAAATTTCATAATGACTGAACATATGGTTCAAAAGTTATGCAAAGAAATGTTCTCCAGAGACTGTTTAAACTAACTCATTTTTCTCAGAGGTGGTTGGACCGATTTTCACAAAATTAGTCTCGAATGAAAGGCCTGGTTGTCCCGTAGGTTGCTATTGAATTACATTGTAATCGGCTAATAACTTTGTCCGTTATTTATAAAAATGTCAAGTCACGCTATAAAAGCTGAGCATATACCAAAGACTGCTTAAACTCACTCACTTTTCTCAGAAATTGTTAGACCGGTTTTCACAAAATTAGTTGAAAATAAAAGGTCTAGTGGCCTCATAACACCCTACTGAATTTCGGATTTTTAGTTTAGGCAACGTGTTTCAAAATGTGAAAATCGCGAAATTTTATTATCTCAGAAACTTCACAACCAATTTAAACAAAACTGGTGCCAAATGAACGGGCTGTCTTGAAAATTCTTAACTAATGATTAAACATGTGATTCAACAGCTTTTAAAAGAAACGTGTTCCGTAGGCTTTGAAACTCATTTATTTTTCCTAGAATTAGCTTAATCAATTTTTGCAAAACTATTTTTTAAAGATATGCATAGAAGAAGGAAATCACGTTTTGAAAAGAAACATATTCCAAACACACACATGTAGCCCCTACACTTTTTCTAATTTAATGTTGTACTATACCCAGATTACGCAAAATTTGGCCATTTTAGGATGTATTCCGGAAGCCAGTGAAGTAGTCAGGGATAGTGCGGGTTCAAGTCCCGTCTGGATGCGGTATATTTTTCCAAATCTGTATCCTATTTTCAGTTCGCTGATAATCCGCTTCCCCGGCTACACACACTGTCTGTTTTTAATGAACTTGAATGTAACGGGTAGAAGCCGTTGTTAAAGATAGAATACCTTCCGTTGTTGTGTCGCACTCGCAGGCATGATCACGATCACACAGGTCTATAAGAGTTATCAGCGTTAGCTGACTCTCCTGTGTGTGATGATCCTTTCAGTCGCATAAACAATGCCTGCACAGCAGTGTGTGTAGTTAGGAGTGAGCAATAAATTAAGTCGGCAGTGGATTTTTCGTGTGATGTATTTGACACATATTTATTTCATGGTATTTGCATGTGTAAGTGTTAATCAGAAATTCGTTATTCAACGTGGAAAATAAATCCAGCAGAAATCTTCAAGGTGTATTTTTTTTAAATTGGAGTGTTGTGTAATTCGGTTTTAACAAATAATACGTTCGAATGAGAAAGGCTGGGTCCGCTAGGTGGATTAATTTGGGTTTTTCTGACGTACAACTACGTCTCAGGAAGTTCGGCTACATAGGGATGTGAAATGAAAATCTAAAATTGGAAAGTGTCCCATTTCAAATGCTAGTGCCAGTTAATTTTCAAAAGATTTCCTTCGTTCTTGTAGCAATCAATTGGAAAATCTTCTCTGCATCAGTTCAAATGCAGAAAATTGTAACTTGATTATTCAAACTATTGTACTATTGAAAAAAGTCAAGCCTTGCAAAAACGCAGAATTAGACCTCTGATTGGTCACCTGATGCTTGCTTTCTAAAGCACAGTCGACATAATTGTATACCTTGTAAACCAAAAATGTACTGTTTGGCTTACACACTTAATTTATCTCGGCAAACTTTCCAACAGCTGATCGAGCTCGGCGAAGTTTTACGACGAACATTCAGCAAATATATCGATGTACCGTTTTGTTTGTCGAAGGTCTTGAAAATTCTGCCGAAAGCTTGTAGAATATTTCGCTGAAATTATCAGCTGTTGAGTTCTCGGCAATAAAATCTAAGTGTGTATAAAAGAGCCTGTTTCTGCCTAAACTAGTCATATTAGTATAGCGACAAGGACAATCCTTACTTTGCAGCAGTAGCGGCAGCGGGTATCAGCAGCAATAGTGGCATGGTTAGCAAGTGCAGCAGCATTTCCTCGGGTAAAAGCCGTCAGCCGAGAAGACCGGCTCATTATAATATAGATATTTGACAATCATATAAAAAATCGTTCAAGCAGTTAAAGAACAACTTACCTTTCGAATGTATTCAAAAACGCTGCCGCAGATGACACACACTAAACCAATTAGTTACTACTTTGGAAGAAACTTTTTTCTGTCGTACCTGCCATTCTGTTTATTGACGAAGCACTAACATTTTGTTCATTCCCGAATAAATAACACTGATTACACAAACTATGCCCAACATTGACCTAACGTAGAAATCCAGCACTCTTCTGCTTCGCTTCTAGTTTTACAATTAGTTTACTTGAACACAGTAACGGGCATTACAATTTACATTTCACACACTTATGAACATTGCAGTGACAAGACGATTGTTGATTCTCTTAGATTAAATTTACTAATCGCTTAAATTATTTTTCTTTGTATACTTAAATGCACACTAAATTTGCTAACGAAATTTGATTACACTTCGATGCACGAGTTAACAAAATGTTTTGATATTTCTTCTATTACATCTAAATTTATCGGTTTCAGTGATCATCCATAGGTTGACGGTGTGGATTCCGATATGCGATTTGCTCTACACTATCTGCGGCCATTGCTCGGAGCCGATTCTGAAAATGAAAAGAAAACAAGAGATTAAATATTTTTTTCTGGCAAATATTAGAAAAGCTAAACAAATCAGATGATAGACCTATTGGTAGCTTATTCTAACTTATCCATAGTTCTACCACTTCAACTTTAACAAAGATACTAAACTTAATATTTGTTTCCATACCACCTAAAGCATTCAGTGTTTACAGCTTATTGTCAGTGGCAACGACCGCAGTTCGGTATACCGTAAAACATTCGCACGACCTATCCCAATATGTAATGCATTAGAATTTGTGTTGGGAATGAATGCATTACAGAGAACTGCATGCTATTTACCTTTCCTGCTGCTGCTTCAGTCTGAGTGCCACTGTATAGAATTGTGTAAAATGGTACAGGGAAAACGATACAATAACAATCAACAGCCGTACTTGTTAAAACATCTTGTTTCATTAATGCATTTTGTGTAACTAAGAATGCAGAAAGTAAATATTTTATTTACGCACAGTACACAATTCCTGCTTTACAGTTTTTATTAACTTAGTAACGCCATGCCTGCTCTCAAGAGCATCCACCAACCAGCCAAACCGAAGTACAAACACATGAACCTGTGCACAACTGGCCACATATGTAAATACAATTATCACAACACTGCATTGTTTCCGTAGTACGATTATTGAAATTCGCCTCCCAAAACAAACTGCAGACGAACGTGTATAGACGTGGTGGTAGTGAGCCCTTAAATACAATTGCATCGGTCTTTCATACCGTATGCACTCACTTTCTGCCTGGATGCTCGCCATCGTTGTAACGCGCCATGCCTCTGCAAGGCCCCACATTGCCAACCGGACGAACGGCTCAGACGGCAGACTACGACGATGACGTCGAACAATCGGCTTCGGCTGGATTTGTAACGTAAAACTACGAAGTTGTAGCCGTCGCAAGCTGCATAATAGCAAGGCCAGGTGTGTTTACGACTGCTTGCTTGAAACCGCGGAGAATCGCGTACTTACTACCGACAAATTATTACTTCTTCGTAGTAGCAGTCAATGGTCATAAAAATAAGGGTGCGCGTGAAAAGAGTGGAAACCAGTCTAGGTAAATAAAACGTAATCTTAAGGCGCTGCACATATTCGTAATGCAACCACTTTTTCGCTGCATTTATCGATCGCGATTGTGGGTGGATTTCAGCGGACAAAAACGACGTAGGTCGTAAAATATTCACGTGTCACCTTAAGGTGTTAGAAAGAACAATTTTACAATTTTTTAATCTCGCTTATCGCCTTAAGCTTTCGACAGGCAATCCCTTTTGGCCTCCCTTTTAAAAGGCGCTTCTTACGATCTCATGAATCGACCTGAAAACCTTCATTTAATTTTGTTAAACATTTATACATACATTCCCGTCCATATCTAATAGGAAAAAAATACGACTCATGTAAGAATATTCTGTAAGACAGTAAATGTAGTCATAATAATTGAAAAACAGATCAACTGAAACTATGACAGTATAAATTACAGTATAAAACAATATCGAAAATTTCAATGACAAAAACGAAAATTCTAGTTAAGCAGCTAACGGATATGTAAAATATCGTTCAACACAGAAAAAACTTAAAACAATATCGAAAATTTCAATGACAAAAACGAAAATTCTAGTTAAGCAGCTAACGGATATGTAAAATATCGTTCAACACAGAAAAAACTTTGGGTAAACATCAATCAAAAAAAATCAACCAATTCAGGCGCCCCTTTCGGGTGCTAAAGAAAAGCCTGCCAACTGCTTAAAATAGGTTCGGGGTGATCGGAATAGTGTCACTCGATAGGGAACTTTAAATGATTATTTTTAAGTTTGCTAAATCAATTTTACAATCTGAAAACAATTGCTGACAGAGAGAAAGATAGTAAACAATTTGATATACAGTAAGGTCTTTTTTACGCGCGTTGTTTCTCTTCATAACTCAAAAACGGTACAAGATATCGCCCTCATTTCTATCACGTTTTCCGTTTTAGGTCAAAGGTAATCCTCCATAAGCTGCTTAAAATAGGTTGCTCACCCTAACTGAAATTGGAGACTACTTAGGGTTTTGAAATTTTGAAAACAGAAATGCCATATTTTCTGTTTTGAAATATCTATTTTTTTGTGAATCCGTAATGACACTTTTATTTAAAGGCTCTAGAATAGTTCTCTTTTTGTTTGTGTAGCTACTGTTTGTAGTTCTTCAAGGTGGCACCTTTCATTAACTCGTGAAGCCCCGGCCGATTTGGAAAACTCGAAACATTATTATAGGAGAATAGTTGGTCAAAGTTTTGATGAAGGTACCACTCCTATGGATTCCTCCCCTGAGGCGGAATAGATTTGGCAACATTTGAAATTACCACTGACTTGATAATGGAACACATAAATGCAAGTCGTTTGAGCAACGGAAATTCCCCGAGATAAGGAAACAATCTTTTATGTTCCCAGTTCTAGTATTTATGTGGAAGGATACTGCGTGTGAAACTTCGTTCCTGTGTCTCGCCTAAATTTACAAATAAATCAGGAGTTCCACAAGGTAGTAATATCGGGCCTTTACTTTTCGCGCTATTCTTCAATGATGCAATGCTACGGTTAAAAGTTGGCTGTGAGTTGGTATACGCGAATGATCTAAAGCTATATCTGGTATTTCGTACAATCGACGATTATCGTCGTTTGCAATATTTGCTGAATATTTTCGTAGATTGGTGCCATAGGAACTAACTGGTAATTAGTATTGGAAAATGTGAGGTCATGACATTCCACCGCATTTTAAAACCGATTATATTCGAATACCACATTAATGGACTTCAGCTGAGAAGAGTTAACCGTATTTGCGACCTTGGTATCCTGCTCGACGCTAAACATACTTTTCACCTACACCATGCCAGCTTAATTTCAAAAGCCAGTCGACAGCTGGGATTTATTGCAAAACTAGACTAGAAAGACCCTCACTGCTTCAAAGCCTTATATTGCTCTCTAGTACGATTCCATTGGACGTCGTTTAGATTTAACGAACCTATAACCGCTAGAATCAGGACCTTCTCGAGCGTATAAGAATTGTTTGAGTTTAGCTAACCATCATCCCGCAAGTTTGTGAACAAGGTAAACAATTCGAATATTTTGTAAACTTTACGCTAGTTTTTATTATTTATTAAGACTACATACTGTCAGATAAATTATTGTGAATAAAATTAAAATTAAAAAAATAAAACTCGGCCGTTCAAGTGCTGGGAAGGAGCTTTTTTTTAACTGTTCCGTCGCGGGTCTTTACAAAATTCAGTCCAAAGGTTGAACACACAGAACAGAATTATTGTTATATTAACGCTTTTGCCGTTTTTCTGCCGGTAGAGTGGCCACCATGGACCAACTGCAAGAACTTCTGCATGAAAAACTTTACTATTTCAGGGGCAAAGCAACGATGTGAAAAAATAATATATTTGAGTGGCTGAGTTGATGGAAAAAGGTACCGAATAGAGACCAAAAATCGGGTAGAAGAAGTGACTGAATAGTGACCATAAGTTGGTAAAAAAGAAATCAAGCCGTTCTTGACCCCCGTCAAACCCCCGTCCTCTCCAGTTTTGATAACATTGTCTTTTCATTTCGCCAAAAATGTGCTTTTTTCTCTATAGAATAGAATAGTGTAAAACAGTGTAGTGACTTCGCTTGTACAAATATATTTTATTCATGTCTCACGGTGACCGTTTAGCAGGGAACAGCTCGCTCGTTGGTTCTATTTAAAGACGTTGCAAACCTGAGTAGGTTTCGTTCGGTCGATAAATATCGTGATCAATCTAATGACTACGCGATGTATACTTTTTGAAGAACCGCGTCAGTCAAAGTGCGTTTGCTTTCGAGAAGGTACGAGAATGATAATAGACGTTCATATAAATGCATAGATGTTTCGGGTAGTAGATGATTTTCGCGCGCGTTAATCGCATAGGATCGCGTTGTTTAATAAGAAAGATGCTCATCATTCCTTTTTAGTAGTGAGCGAGCTTCGGGCGCAACATCGTTCGGTTCCATTCCAGCATCGTTTAACCTAAGACTTGCTTTTAGAGAAGCGTGTCGCAAATCATAGAAGGTTTAGTTTAATCAATTACGCAATGTTTACCTTCCAAAAAACCACGTCTAAAGAGATGTGATTACTTTCTCAAGAGTACTCGGGATTTGTAATAGACGAACATTTAAACACACAGAAGCTTAGAGTGATGGATGGCCCCGCGCGCGCCGCTCGCAAAGATTCGCGGCGTTTGATAAAAAAAAAAACAAACTCATCGCTCGCCTTCGTAATGAGTTAACGTCGCGCGCAGCATCGTGTGATTTCGTCACTTAACACGGTGATGCAACCCTTCCTTTCCGTCGCAGTCGTGGAGATGCAGAGGTAAACTTGGTCTCCGAGAACAACGACTGTTACACCTCCTTCCTTACAATTTCCTTTCTCACCCTTGCGACTGTAAGGACGGGGCCGGCGCTATTAGGGATCTAAACAAAGCGGAAGTTAGTGAATTGTTGTACATTGAAGATGGTAAACTAATCCCAAGTTGCCATATACTTGGCTCTCTGTGCAACTTCACGGATCCATCACGGAGGAGCAACTACGAAATGTGCGATCGTCAAGCTCAAGCTCAAGAATATAAAAGTGTAAAACATGAAGAGTTTTCCTGCTATTATTACCGATACCGCTTACCGGGCACCGCACGTGCTGTTCAAACAAATCGTTGCGTAGTTCAGCCAATGGTCAATTTGAAAACAATATTCGAGATTTTGGTTACCGCATGACAGAAACAGAAGGGTGCCAATGGAGATCGATTTTTCGAATTAAAAATCCACATGCAAAATTTCAGCTTATTCGAGCAGCAGTCTCTTTCGCAGACTCTGGTAGTCAAAAAATTCCATTCTTATAGACAAAGTCGATGCATAGTCCGAAATAGTATATTTTTCTGACCTTCTCTCGCTCGAATAAAGTGCTGATACTAGACACTTTGATTCCCATTAGAAACAACGACGGCAGGTAAATAAGTAGGCAGCAGAAAAAAGAGTAGCGATAAAGTTTTTCTTTATCAGTAAATAGAAGTGATAGGGACAACGTTGAGAATTAAATAGCTAGAAAAGGACAAGAAGAAAAAGTGAAAAAGAGAATTGTTTCTCTCAAGTTTTTCAGTAGAGTCCTAAACTTCTACTTAATCCTATTAAGTAGAATTTGTTTAATCAAATCAATCGAGCAACAAAGTTGGTTGCGAGCGGTCGTTATTTTCTCCGCACGTTCGCGTACGGTGACTTTTGTATTGCGAGTTCCTGGCAAAGGTTGATAAGATTAATTTAGTCTTTGCAATCAGACTTCGTGGACACCTGATGTTATCCAACAGCAAATCTTAACGTGATTTTTTAAGAATTTGGTTTTTCTTTTAAAAAAAACGCATAAAAATTACAAAACTGTATGAAATCTTTATTTGAGCCGATAAATCGGTTTATGCCATTTACTTTTTAAAGATAATTTCATTCAAATGTTGGTCACGGCTACGTTTTAAATGGTCCATACGAAAAGTCCAATTTTGGGTCACTTTTTCGAGAATTTCGGCTGGTATCTCGCGAATAACGCGTGTAATGTTGTCTTCCAAAGCTGGAATAGTTGTTGGCTTATCCGCATAGACGAGAGACTCAACGTAGCCCCACAAAAAATAATCTAGCGGTGTTAAATCGCATGATCTAAGCGGCCAATTCACCGGTCCATTTCGTTAAATGAATTGCTCACCGAACTAATTCCGCAATATGTCCATTGATTCGCGCGATGTGTGGCACGTTGCTCCGTCTTGCTGAAACCACATCTCAACAAGACCCAGCTCTTCCATTTCCGGCAAAAAAAAAGCAGAAATCATCGTCGATAGCGAGCGCCATTGACCGTAACGTTACGATTTTGATCATCTTTGAAGAAGTACGGACCAATGATGCCTCCAGCGTGTAAACCGCACCAAACCGTGCATTTTTCTGGGTGCATTGGTGATTCTTGTATTGCCTCTGGTTGCTCTTTGATCCAAATGCGGCAATTTTGCTTATTAACATACCTATTTAACCAGAAATGAGCTTCGTCACTGAACTGTCGTAATGCGCGATAAACATTTTTCACAGAGGACGAATTTTGGTAATAAAATTCGATTATTTTTAAGCGTTGTTCAGGCGTAAGTCTGTTCATGGTGAAATGGCAAATCTAACTGAGTATATTAGACTTTGACAGCTGTCAGAATTCCCGCGTGAACTGTCAGATCTGAATACACGAAAAACCAAATAGCAAAAAAATCCTCTTTACATTTCAAAGACATTTGGCTCAAAAAATCGTTTTTAACAATTTCATGAATCTTATTTCTTTATCAGCCCAAAAAGTGAAACTTTGATCGCTTTTAGGCGAGACTTCCTGAAGTCTGATTGACCTAAAATTGGTGGTGTTACCACTGAGTATGGCAAATAATGCATCTAAAAAATCTAAAAAGAAAAATACAGGGTAAATTTTCACTACGAAACTTGCAGTTGAAAAATACTGGGTAAGAAGTGACTTTTGAGTAAGTGCTGTGAGCATGGCAACGAATACAACTAAATTCTTAGTTTAGAATTATAATTCTTCTGATCTCAAGAAAAAGATTCATAAAATTTCGTTGAATGGCATAATTTTGTTACCTTCATCCTCATAAATTTTGTCGATTTAATACACTTAGCGTCGCTTCAAAAATTTGTTCACATTAGGTAATCACAGGTGAGTTATAAAGCCCCGCTTCTCAATTTTTGAAAACACGATAACGATAAATTGACCACAATTACATTGTTTTCCTGTAACAATAATAATAACTCTTGGCTTGACGCATTTCGTCAATAAAATATAAAAATATTAACGTCACCAAACATAAAGGCCACGTAATTTGCCCTTCAACCCCGCCCCCCCCCCCCTTCTTCCCTGCGTTGTTCTTGAGTACTTCTATCGTGTTTCAAGATTTGAAGTCGATCAACAGGTAATAGTGTAATTATGTTGGATTAGATAGAATTGCCATTCTATAACAACAAAAAAAAAGTTTCAGTCATCGGTTATCATAAAAATAGTTGAAAATAGTAACTGAACGAAAGAAAAAGTCTTTGAAAAGTGACTTGCTACCAGCCCTGCTATTTTTAATTTTTTTATTATTGGTGTATAGTTGTGAACACAGTAATTAAATAGTTCATGAAAGTCTAGTACTTGCACAAAAATGATATCACCACACCTTTCAAAACAACGATATAAACTTATTTGTTATAAAATAGAGTATCGTTTTAATTTCCGTCTCCCTGAGAGTAAATATGTCTAGAATTGACGCCCTTTGAGAGTTATGAGTCGAATAAACTAGTTTTTAACATACTTGCTTACCGGTAATCTCTATCATTTTATTAAAAAAAATAAAAGTTAAATCATTTTCGCCAATACTTGTTTCACAAGCATATATTATTATACTAAAGCTTGTGAAATTATTATTGTTCAATTTACTTTTATTGAAATATTTTAAAAGAAAACTTATTCTATTAGACTGTCTTCATAGTGTTTGTGGAGTCTTGACGCCATTGATCCTAATAAGTATTCTGAAAAATTGAAGTTTATAAACTCTATAAAAAAATATTACGTGAATTTTACAAAAAAAACTTTTGGCAGCAAAGAATTTATGAATATACTTTGCAAGCTTATCCGTTCTGAATCGGAAATCTATTTTAGGAATTCTTGCATAGCTCTTATCAGTAGTGCGAGTTCAAAGAACTTGTATTATTTGCAACCTTTTGTGCTACAAAACTAGCGAATTTCAAAAATAAACTTTGTTGAAAGTTGCGATCTTCAGCATTTAGTTTTGAGTACCGTCTGCCGGAGTAACATTAGGCCACAAGAGTGAGATAGGGCCAAAACGGGAAACGTTCGTATGTAAAAATACTTGAGATTGCTAGAACCTAACTCAATACTGTGTGAACCATAACATATTGCTTTACAACTTGAAATGGAATATAGAAAAAAATCAGAACTATTTTGCTAAAACAATCATTCGAAGTTTAAGGTGAAAAGCACGCGCAAATAACGTTACAAAGATGTCCCTTGTATGGCAACCCGATAGAAAAATCATATCAACTTACTGCTCAGAGGGTATGTTAGGCTGTCATTTCCACTGTGTAAAGAAAATTATTAATTAATTATTAATCATTGGAAAGGTTTATAGCATAGTTTACCAAATAAATTTTGATTTCTAGATCAAAAGTGTTTTATATAAATATTAGTTCTCTGCACATGTGGAATGGGAATCTCACTCGATTGATTGTTGCGAATAATAGTAAGTGCTTTAAAAACACACTTCACATAAAAATCTCTCCCCGATCGCAATTGAACCACCCTAAAGGACAACTTCTTGTATAGTGACGGACAAAATCGGCCAAGGTTCACATACTTATCAAAATACATACGTGCGGTATGTGCAAACTTATGAAGATCAGTTTCGTGCAGCGCAAACTGCAAACTACACTTTATATTATTTTCGTTTCTTCGTTTCACATATACTCACACGGCCAGCAAGAAATGGGCTACCATGTCCACCATAATCATCATCACCGTCATCATCAACATCATCAGCATCATCAACGTCGTCAGCTCATGATGAAGTAGCGTGCAACCACGATGCAGATGCAGCCTATTTATGAATGGCCTCTCATTCGTTACATGTAATAACCTTTCTCCTGCCTTTCTTAGTTCCGTTCATTTTCTCAACACCCTGCCCTCATGCATTCTATATTACGCCTTGCTGAGTGCTGTTTACTATTCTGTTTGTTTTACAATCGTTTCCTCTATATCGTGTAATCTGTATATCACGACAACTGAACTTCTACTCGCATCACAGCATAGTGCACATGCATACAGAAACTTTAAAACTGAAAGCACTACAGTAAATTCGTTGATTAAAAGGAAGTCTAAGCATAGAAAAGTGCTCCTTTTATTGCTTCTTTAATTAGCCGAACTACATATTAACTGTTATCGGGTGTATTGGGTTACTCTTTGTAATCCATCGTAAAGCAGGTATTAGACGAAGCAAACATTTGCTATTTTTCAATACAGATTTTATTTTATGCAAATAAAAATCGTACCAAAAATAGCAAATATTTGCTTCGTCTAATACCTGCTTCATAGATAAAATCTAAGTTATTGCTTTTCAAATAAAATATATTTTGATGTGTCGTATCACAAAAAGAGCAATTTGTTCAGCGGAAGGAAAATGTTATACCGAAAAGTTTTCTTCTAATAGATCACTCATACGTCCTTGAGCATAATCCTTATGTAACCTCTCTACAAGCTCAACATATAGTATTTTGAGGCCTCATCTGGTTACGTTTGCTACAAAAGACGTAATACTCATTCTACACGTCGTGGAAAATTGCCTACCCACCCAGGCTGGGTGGAAGAACAACGTAGGTTCGTACCGGTCAGTGGTGAGTTCCTGAATCGAAATGCCTCGAAACTTCTACCTCTGTGCACTACGCTAGTGGTGTATAATGAGTCCACAACCGTCACCACTACACACTCGGAGCGCCTATCGTGAGTTCCGAACGCGCACAAAACCAACACTCCGAAGCGACACTAGCGCGCACTCGCATTTCCAGTTTGTTTTCTTGGGCAAGGCAAGTGTGGCGTGATCGATTCCGCTAGCAGGCGCGTTGAGACGAGTTTGTTCACATTTTTTCTGAACATTTTCGGAACAGAAACGTTCACCAAATAAACTCCGAAGACTATGGATGGTAACTAGCCACTGTAATTCATGTATATTTATTCATTTTTTCCCAAAAGTACATTATCAGCAGTAGAAACAAAAGTCAAGTTTTATATTTCGATTTCGGAACTTAATCGACGATTTTTGAACACCTACTTTGTAGTCCTTATAGCTTGTAACAACAGTTATGCATTCAGAATGCTATTGTACTGCAACAAGCATCTAGAATGGAACATTAAAGCAGAAATAGCGCATATTAGTACAGGTAGCGTTAATGAAATCGCGTTCTAATCGGTTTGGTAGCGTTCAAGCATCGAGTGAGATTTTTATCCCACAGGTGCACCTAGGTGAAGAGAATTCCACCAAAATCTTTTTAACGCATTTTCTACGCGGATTTCAAGAAGAGTCGTTTTTTACGAGGCATGTTTTTAATGGTTTTTCGTTTTCAAATAGCTTGTTTAGAGTGTCCGATGAGTTTACTCAATCCAGCTACTGGCCTAACCTTTTAATATTTTTCCTTGATATTCAGCTTGATTCGCAGGTAGAAATAACACTGCTATTGATTCTTTTTTGAAAGTATTTTGCAGAAATGTTAAAAAACCTTCTCAAATAAAATTTTTTCCACGAGTATTTCGGAATTTACGCAGATTTTAAAATCTACGTGGTTGTTTCACGTGCTACGTATCCTAGCTCTCCCAGCTGGTCTCCAGGTACGATGCTGGCCTAACAAGCCAGTCGTCGTATGTTCGAGTCCCGGCTCGGGAGAGACTGTTAGTGTCAGTAGGATCGTAGCACTAGTCCCTCAATTGTCCTGTACACTTAAACAGTCGGCTGCGAAGTCTGTGTATAGTAAAACAGAAGGTCGAATTCCGATACGGAATGTAGCACCAAGGCTTTGTTTTGCTTTGCTTTGCTTTACGTATCCTCCGCGTGAAAAAGAATTTATTGTAATAAAATGAAAGCTCCAACAATGGCACGAACCTCACGAAAAATATCCATTTGATCATTGAACCAGAAATCGGACCAACTTACTATTTACAACTTTGCCGAAGACATCATACCAATCAAACCGTTCTGATTCAAAAAATATTTTGAATCATCAATACCATTTTTACTCAGAAGTTTCTCAAAAATCAATCCTTAATAAAGAAATAATAGCAAAAAATGACATCCTAAGCCTACAAGAACATCTTTGTAAATTTTCAACCATAATTAAAATAGTAGAATAAAATTGCTGTCCTATATTGAATGGAATAGCTCTATATTATTATTCCAGTGAAATTCTCAAGTTTTTGGTGATTTTCTTAAATTTTTTACATCAAAAGGACCACTCTAATCGCAAATATTCAATCCACAAATGTGCCCATGAATGTGAGCGGCGCACAGTGGGACGAAATTCAAAAATAGTGGACATCGGTGTTTGTTTGTTTGACGATACACATAATTTTTACGTTTTGATATCTTCTAGAAAGTTTCTTAGTTTTGTAAGTTCTTTTTTTAAGTGTGGACTCATCACTGAGACCAGAGACACTTGATCTATTGTAATATTGCCCAGGTGATTTCTGTACTCCGCACTTCATACTATGTACTGGCAGTATCACTTTTGACGTAAGTGACACGCTTATCTTTTGTGACACGCTTAGCTTTGGGAGGGGGGGGGGGGGTGGGTCTGTGGAATGTCCACGGTCTGTACAAAATTTTTAGAATTTATATGGACAGTTATCCACGGGGGGGGGGGGTCAAGATCGTTAAAAATCTGTCCACGTGGAATGTGGATGGCCCCTACCGTCAATTTCCTGGAGAGAAATATTATACGTTACACACACCAGAGTATTATAAGAGGGACTTTTTTTTGGTTAGGAGGAGAGTTAACAGGGGTGTTGTAGAATTCAGCTTGAGGGAAGGCTATGTAGTGGGGAGCCTGAGAATAAACCCACGTTAAAGTCCTTTGACAACCAAAACGGCCTGATTCTACCAAGATTCGAACCCATGAACACCCGCTTGTCAAATCGGACTTTGCAACCTTGCGACTACGGAGCTGTAAGTACTAAATTTGGATGGTAAAATTTTATTTATAAAATTCAACTCCTTTATTTCTTAATAAAATTATTTACTTGCTTTGGAATCTTTGTAGAAATAACTATTCTGAGCTAGTTTGTAGAAGGCCGAAAAATTCTATCTTCTAATCTGACGAAGTTAAGAGGTTTAAAAGTAAAGAAAGATGTGTAAGAGGTACATTAGGGTGTCCTAAAATAAATCGATGTTGAAAAAGTTAAGATGCTCCTGCTCAGCCCTAAATTGGAAGATAATGTCATTTATAATATTTTTGTAGAACATTTTGACTTTCTTATAAAATTGGTTTCAGGTTGCCCAAACATGATTTATGAAAAAATGACTTTTTAAAGTTAGAAACCCACTCTTCTGCATTTTTTTTTTTCAATTCTGTTCGATTCCTAAATTTTTCTATATATTCGTTTATTTTTGTGAGGTTGTTTTTAAATATTTTACATGGTTTCGTTCAGCATTGCACTTAGTTATTTGACTCCCAGAGCCCACTGAACATTACAGAAAAATTAATTTTTCCAATAATTTTTAGATAAAACCCTTCAAAACACAAAGAAATTCTCCGAACATACTTTATGGCTATAATCCACATTTGAATCCCTATTTAATTAATCGCACAAAAACGGCTAAATAAAACACTGGGCAATGGAGATTTTGAGCTTTAGTGGCATTTATGTGAAAATGCATAGTTTTGTATCACATGTAAAAACGCCAATATCTCAGCCCCAATAAGATATCAAGGATCTTTTTTCATGTAAACTTTTGTCTTAAACCCTGCTTTGCAGTAAAAATTTCAGTTCTTGACAAAAAAAAAATTATATGTATTTTGATGGATTTTATTTTGAAATTATGAGAAAAATTCCGTTTTTTTGTGATGTTCAATGGGGTCTGTGAGTCAAATATGTAATTGAATGCGATGCTGAACTAAACCATGCAAAATATTCAAAAACAATCCCACAAAAATTAAAAAATATATGAAAAAATGTAGGTAGCGAACATTTGATTTGAGAAACGTGCAAAAGAGTGGTTTTGTAACTTGAAAAAGTCATTTTTTCATAAATCACGTTTGGGTAACCCGAAAACAATTTTTTAGAAAATCGAAATGTTCTACAAGAATGCTATAAGTAACATTCACTTTCAATTTAGGGCTGAGCACCTTGACTATTTCCACATCGATTTTCGACAGCCTAGGGTACCTGTGTTTTCGCGCGATAATTTTGTTATCTTAATTATCCCATTGTTTAAAAGTTCTAAAAAGTTAAAAGAAATGTTAATAGGCAATTTTCGTAGAAGAAAATATATCACTATCTTTGAGTGTTTTTTCGATTCCCCCACAAATCTCATGGATTCATCAGATCTGCTTATATCGTCACTAAACGAGATTCCAAAAAGAAAACATATGTCGTTTACAGTTTTTGAAAGAATCGACATCTTCCGTAACAAGATGATATCAAGTGACTAGAACTCACAGGTACAAATTCCAAAAACTCGTACTTCAATTTTCAAGTAATTGTTAGAAATTCCCTGCGATTCCAGTATGGTATACATAAACATGTATACCAACATGCAGTATGGTATACATAAACATGTGAAGAGAATGAGGGTCCGAACAAAATGAAACTGAAAGTTGCTGCCAATATCTGCCTAATCGCAAGATGTATGTCCTAGTAGAAAATTTGTCAGATAATAAAATAAACAGACATAAAGGATTTATGACACTTAAAATCAGCGATACCTTCTTAATCTTGGGAACATGGCGGGGTTTCCAGGGCCAAAAATTAATCCAATCTCAATATTTTTAGAAAAGGGGAGATTCCCGAGCCGGGTGTTGCGACCCAAGCGTACGTTACACTTAAAATCAGCGATGCCTTCTTCTACAAAAATGTACTAATTAACATTAGTCCTAACTTTGCAGAACATTTGAATAATGGAAAAATTATGATAAAAGAGATATCGCGTAAAACACTTTTACGAGGGTTTTCTACGTTTATACCTTGTAACTTTGTCAGATTAAAAGATAGAATTTTTTGGTCGTCTACAAACTAGCTCAAAGTAGTTAGTTTTACATACTATGCTCCCGAAGTTATCAATTTTATCGAGAAATAAGAGTTAAATTTTTCATTTTAATGTAAGTCAAAAGTGTTACCATCAAAATCAAGTTCTTACAGAAATAAGAAACTGTCTAGAAGACATGAAAGCGCTAAAATCATGCGTATCGCCATAAACACCGATATCCTACTATTTCTGATTTCTTCCCACTGTGCGGCGTTAAGTATCATCTGAACAATTGTAACATAACTTCAACCCAAACATTAACAGTTTTCTACGTGATTTACAATATAAACCAGACGCATCAACTGTTAAGAACTTTTTTAAAATGCTTTTATATTAAAGGCATTACACAAAGCATTGAAAAAATACCTTCTACCGATCAATGTGTGAATTAGATATCTATGTTCATTGCTCAAGCAAAAATAAAACTTTACATTTCTTGATAAACTGTTTATTAAGAGGAACTGTTTAAGCAAGACGATTAAGTCTCTTTTCGAACATATTTTATCCAAGAACAGTTAACGTTGCGAAGCGCACACAGTGAGAAACGGTGATAACTCAGTTAGTTTTTTTTGCTTCCACTTTCAGCTTGAGAAATTAATGAGAAAGTAATAAAACGACACAGCCATACCACCCAAACATTATGAACGTTACACGTTCTTTAATGCGTTCTGAACTGAACTTTCTTGTTTTTGTTTTACAACTGCGTCTCTGGTGGGCATTTCAAAATGTTGCGAAATTGTTATTTTCAACACAAACACCATTCACTTACCTCCAATTTCAGACATTACAATTTGAGCCTGCTTTCGGTAAGACTCTGAAAAATTCGGAGAACGCTCGTTGCCAGTCCAGATTATTCGATTTTGCACTCATTGCTCGCCACACGGTACAAAAATAACACTTATTTACAGTTTGGTTTGCTTCATTCTGTTCGATCAAAACAAGATATTAATGCTCGTATCAAAACAATTCTTCCTACACACAACCTAGCGACATCGTCGACCAGCTAGAAATGGTGAAGCAAAAGAAAAACACACCTTTGCCACAAATAGTAACTAGTCCGACATTGTGTGCCATCTTCTTATTCCACTGCACATTTGGTTGGTCATAATAGTTATGAGCATGATATATTTCGATAAATAGATTTTCACATTCTATAATCGGGTGTTTTCTGTTTTTTGAAAACAGGGTGAAGCACAGATAAATCTTCACCAATAGTGGCGAGAATGGTTGAAATCCATTGAATCCAACTGAAGAACAGAAACGGTCCAGTTTGTTGTTTGTTGATTACGTGGACATTTGATTTGTCCAAACACAAGCTTTCACATTTTTCCGACTGACTTTTACACTACGTTCACGTAACCATTGACTCTCAAGATTTGTTTGAAAATAATAAAACGTTTGCCAGTGGGGAAACAGCTTCTAATTTTACTATTGACTGTCGCAATTTAGTTTCAAGCTCACACAGAAATAAGCGCACACAAACTTGGCGTACCTTGCACACAATCTGCCAACACTGTACAAGGTAATAGGAGCACCCAGCACAGAAGCATGAAAATATACCACACCGAGTTCCACCCCGTAAATTTCGGTATTTTGTTCGTTCTTCTCCGCCCAGAAACTACCAACGACAACGGAATTACCGTAGAAAATTCACACAAAGTTTACACTACACTCGCAAATTACACTATCCCGACCCGATTCCGTCGAATTCGAAGCGAATCATACGCAATCTGACCGAAAAGTCACTTGAAAAACCATGTGTTTTGATTAATCCACCAGCAGTACGAGTTTTCACCTACGTAGTAAACGCGTCCATCTTGGCATTTTTGAGTGCTACATACGCATACCAGTGCCTATGCTGGCGACTGGCACCAATACCACGGCGTGCTAAATCAAAATAAGAGCCTTCAGTTAAGGCAGGACGGACGAACGCCGAACTACAGATAACGGGAATGAAAAAATAACATCAAAACAAACGAGAGCTGGGCTGAGTTACCTGACCCAGACGAGCAGCGAGAGTGTGGTTGCATGTGGGCATGTGGGTTAAAGTAAGCAGGCATGCAAACACACGCCATACCAACGATTTACACTGGCGAAACGAATAAGGCGAAAAAAGAGAGTAGTTTTCATTCATGCGCCATTCGCGGTGCGCATTCAGTTTCGATAATGATTATGAGAACGATCTAATTGGTATACGGGGGGTTAGCCGATGCAGCCGTACGGTGTGTGTTAAATTTCTGATTGCGTTGGTGTTATACTTGGTAGAGAACGTCTTTTGAAGTAGAATACTTCTCTCAGGAAGTTCGGCGACATAGGGATGTGAAATGAAAATCTGAAACCGAAAAAAGTGAAAAATATGTCCAATTTCAAATGCTAATAAATCGGTTAGTATCTGATGGATTTCCTTCGTTCTTGCAGCAATAGATTGGAAAATCTTCTAAGATTCTTCCCAAAAGAAGATAATTGTAATTTTATTATTCACACTATTGTACTATTGAAAATAGTCAAGCCTTGTCAAAACGAAAAATTCGACCTCTGATTGGTCGTTATATGATTGCTTCCCAAGCACGGTCGACAGAATCATATACCTTGCAATTGAAAACATGCTATTTGGACTATATAAGAGCCTGTTTCAGCCGAAGCCGCTCATAATGGTTCTGGATAGCGACAACAGCAGTCGTCCTTCCTTAGCAGCAGCATTAGACCTGTGGTTGGTCACCACGTCTCTGGAGCAGCGCGGTTTTTCTCAGCGTGTGTCGCCAGACTACCCCAGTGTTGGGGTAGCATGAAGATTGCCATCAGGAAATCCAATTTTGGAAATCAAAATGCCTTTTTCAAGTCAAACAAACAAGTCATTGAAAGTTAATAATTTTTGACAACGCAAGCAAGATTCTGTGTTGGATCCTAGCAATTTAAATTTGTCGCACCCGTCTAATTTACTGAATGTGAAATAGCTTCCAAAGGGCATGTTGTCCGTGTATCTCAATTTCCCCACTGTTAGGGCAGCTGAAAGGTTGTAATCAGCAACCGATTCTGAACCGCAAAATGCCATTTTCAAGGCAAAAAAATAAATAATTGAAGGGTAATAATTTTCTGGCATTAACACAAGCAGACATTCTGTGCGGGATGCAATCAATATCTGTTGTAGTTGTCTAAATTTTACTTTTACTTTATTTAGTAAACCTCTCACTGTAGGGGCAGTGCAAAGGCTGCGATCAGCATGACCGACTTTGAATAACAAACTGCCCTGTTAGACTGCATTCACAAAGACAGTTAATTCTACTATGCAGAGCTAATATAAGGTCGATTCAATCAATCAGCATTAACAGAATTTCGTCGTCTCCCAGCTGCCAAGTTGCAACATGATGCAACACGCAACAGCGAGCAAACGAAATCGCTTGATGTTACAAACCGCAATAAGATACGGGTTAAAACCGTTGCGTGTGTGAGAGCACCATCGGTGTTTATTCGCTGGATACAAAAATCAAATGCGAATTGTGGAATAATTCGTTTAAAGAACATTAGGAAATGGTAAAACTAAACTGAAAGGCGTGGTCTATTACGTAGCACCCTTCGGCTATAAAAGAATGTTTCTGGGAAAACTGGCTACATTCATTAGTCGGAAGGTGAGCTGGATGGACCTCCACAACGTTGCCAGCAGGAGCAGCAGATATCAGCACTCTGCAGTAACAGACAATATAAGCGGGTTGCGCCTGTGGCTGCCTTCAAATTAAACAAATCACTTGCCCGGTGGTTGGTCACCACCTCTCAGGCCTCTGCCAGGCTGAACGCCAACGCGAGCGATCGGGCGAGATTTTTGCCGTACATCAGCTGGCACTTCCTCTAATGGAAAAGTTGAATCATTTTGTTTAGAAGAATATTGCTGTCGGTAATATTACAGAGATACGATTGCATAATATCCGATATGGAATTGAACAATTGTTCTTCTGAGGACAAATAAAACACTTAATTTGAAGAGTTAATAGATTTGGGTACCAGTAGCAGTATGGTAACAGCCTCAGCGGTAGGTGCAGCTGGTACTTCCATGAGGCCGATGTTATAAGGAAGTAAATGGAAGCGGCACGGCGAAACAGTTCGAGTGTGCTAAGACGCGCGTCATTTTTCGTTGTGGATATTATTCCCCACATGAAACGACGCGCTTTCGTACGACAGCGGCGGTGTTAGGGGCCATCCACATACCACGTGGACAGCTTTGGGTGAGGGTGGTTGGCTAATGTCCACGGTCCATACATTATGTGGGCTGTTGTCCACGGAGGGGGAGCGGGGGGGGGGTCAAAATCGTTAAAAATCTGTCCACGTGGTATGTGGATTGCCACCTTAGCGGTTGATGCATTTGCCAACACTTGCTCCAGTAAAGCCGTGTCTAATTTTCTATGTGAAAACACCTTTCAATTGTGTTGGCCGTGCGCGTTAGGCCTCTGCCAGGCTAAGACCGTTTACATCTGGCGCGTTCTGCGTTGCGGAGACGGTTCGCCTTGCCGCGGGTTAATGTACAGCTCTACTTACCGCTGTACATTAATCCACGGCAAGGCGAACCGACTCCGCAACGCAGAACGCGCCAGTATGTAAACGGCCTAAACGCGAAAAGCGGCGCGAACCGATTCGCCGGCCGTAGGTTAATGTACAGCCGGTAAGTAGAGCTATGTAAAAGTATTCTACTTCAACCTTGCGGTCGTGGCTTTGCACACAACCCTCCTGTGATTTTTTTACAAAATAGATAATTGAATGATTGAATAAAAGTCTAGTCGTGATACACTTATGGTAAATGAAAAAATTAAATGAAGAGTAGGGGAATTCAACACAAGAAATTTATTGTTGCCTCTGTTTTTATAAATTGCGGAAGCTTCAATATGTTTTCGTCCGCCATTTTTAAATTCATGGTTTTCAATAGATTAAAAGGAGTAATATTCTAATTAGACTCGATTGTTAACAAAGAGTTACAAAATAAACCAGGCGATATTTGTCATCCACAAAGACCGTTAAAATAGTTATTGTTATGCACCGCATTTTACTTTGCCTAATGATTTTGAAGAATCTATTCTTGGTTTTTTGCCGCTCTGAAGAACAAAATGTGCTAACAAATATTTAAAACTGATTTCTCATTTACGTTTGATGCTAAAAATAATAATAAATCACATCAAAATTGGCCGATTTTTTCCAATTCCTTCAATTTTCTAAGCAAATGTTTCGTTTAAAATTGGTATTTTGAATTTCCATCACACTTTCCTTATTCAAACAAATTTAATCGAAAAAAGTTGTGATAAGTTAAACCGAGCTCTTGATATTGTGCGTGAAGGTGGACAATAAAAAAAATAAGAGCAGAACAGTTTCAAAACATTGATATCTTTTTTTTTTTTATTCTCGCTTATTTTCCGTCGGTCTAGTTCCGCCACTATTGTTGTGCCAATCACCGACGCCCAGGGGGGCGACTCCACCCAGGACCCTAACTTACGACCCGTTGATTAACGGACCGGCGCCAACGGCTTTACTTCCTCATGCGATGGAAGGCGTGATCCCAGAGATTTTTCGCCTCAGAAAATCTCCCGGTGTCGGCTAGGATTGAATCTAGAACAGTTGGGTTGGTTGTGAGTGGATCACGCCACCTCACAACCATCGACACCTATGTCGGCGGTGGGGTTCGAACCCAGGCGTCGAGCGTGGTTAGCGGAGACGTTATCAACCACGCTAGGCCCCCGCTCAACATTGATATCTTGTTATTCTTCTTTTATTTATGTACGTTTGAACATTGAAAAGTAAAACCTAATTTCTATTTGAGCTGATTTCAGCTACGTAATGCTTTATTTAGCTCTAGAAGCGATTTTACGGTAAAACCTTATCTTAAGAAACTAAAGAAATCTACAAATATCATCGATCGACTGATGACCAAAAATTCTAAGTGAAATGGCAACAACTCGCATGTCGCTCCGTTCGCTCGAAATGCAGAAAATGCGCCCAAATTTATGCTACGCCGGTCTCGTAGTATTGATGTAAATGCACAGAAGTAGTAACTCATTTTCCTGCCACACAGTCAGTCAACAAAGGTACTTTACAACCATTTCTCATTTTTACGCAACTTTCCGTTGTCGTCCCTGCTTTTAAACTTTCATGCATCCAAGAATAATTGAGGCTGCGAATAAAGAAAAAAATGCTACTACTCGTAAATGAGTTCCCACGTACAACGCCCATTTTACGCCGCAATGTTTACTTCGTGCGCTGAATTGCCGCTCGACGAGCCGCCCAACATATCCTTTTTTATATAAGCGTACAACGACAACCCTATCAAGGCTGCATAAATATGTGCATCAAGAAGATCATGAAGTTGATACGCCGAAGAAAGAAGCCCACAATGAAATTAGGTCAAAAGGATACGATGCAGTGACAATAGTGATCTCACGTGCATTAAACTAGGCTGAACGGGTGGTGGTTTGCAGTTACATAATGATATGATAATGATACAAATGTCGCTTGGTTCGATTGCATGTGGCATATTTAAGTATGAATTACAGGAATAGAGTATGATTGCCACCTATTTCGAGGGATTGCACATAAACTGTTTAATCATTTTTTAAGGGTCGTTTACAGGTGATTTTTAAAACCTCTAGTAAATTTTTTCTCAATGACCGTTTCACAAAAAAAAAAAAATTCAACTTCAGCAACAGTTGTTAATGTAACTGAAGTTAACTAAAGTAACTGGTTGAATTGTTTGTGTTAGGAATGAAACGAAGGGTGTCTGCCCTCCCGAAATTGGCGCCTATGACCGTAACGGGTGAGTTTGGCTCATTCAACCTGTGAAATATCCTAAGATACTTAACCAAGGAAGATTGAACTTTTCGCACTGCTGCAGACCACTTTTTACGAAACTGTCAACTGATTTCTCTTCTTTGCCATCCTTTTTTTATTGCCTTTTGAGTTCTGGGTAGTTTGGTGAGTTTCACTATTTTGGAATAAAACCGGCTTTTCAACTTTTGTACTTGCAACCAATTTGACGAACGCTTCGTTACCAATCAAAAAAAACCTTTTTTTACAACAGTTCTTAGCATAAGGCCGTGTTACAGAAGCTTTGACGCGTCTCGTCTCATCTTCTGTAATAGGGTAGTCAATACCGAACTTATAATAGCTTTTTTTTACTCGAGATACGTTTCGCGAAATCAACATGATCTCAAACAAAATCAATCCCAAACACAAGGAAACTGGACTTCCTGATTAATCATTCAATCTTCTTTCAATACTAAAGACATCTAAGTATAACCTTTTCGCTCAGCAGTTTTCTAATGCTTTCGCTACCAACATTGCTTCAATTCATGATGTAAGAAATGCTCTGAAGTCCTATCTACACATGTACGCGATACAAACATAACTAATTTCTCACCAAATAATGCTTTAGAGGCTCCGAAGCGTTTGACCGTATTGACCACACTGTAAACACATCAGATTTGACGTCGAAACTGCCCCTCTGGGAAGAGAACGCTTTAGGAATCCAAAGAAACCAATTGGAACTGTTTTAAGGTGAAACGGGACGTGGTCGCGATCAAATCGAATTTTGCAATCTAATTTTTTCTTGATTTATTAGGACTACGTACATGAAACTTTGATCAATTGTTTTCACAACTGTTGCATGCCTGAAGTAGCAATTTGAGTGCTGTTTATTTAGTGGAAGCCGAATTTTTTACGATCAAAATACAGAAGTAAAAAGTACTCTGACCTCAAAATCGTATAGGAGAAGGCCACAATCCCGTTTCACCTTAAGGAACATTTGGTTACAACATCCTGTCACAAAAATATTCAAAAAATAATACGAATGGTCTTGGGCAATTGAAAAAGGAAGATGGAAGTAATACTGTCACCGGCAAAGAAACACTGGATGTTCTTATGAACATTTACTTTCCTGGCTCGACAGTGACCTCCGAGTCGAACGTTGAAGAGCCACATAGCCTCGGATCCAGCCGCATGACGTCCCGAGGCTCCGCAGTGCTCGCTCGCTGTTCACGGAGACTTCTATCAACTGGGCACTAAGTTCTTCAAGCCTGTCTTTCAGTTACCAGTGCCCTGCGCATAACGCCGACTGTTTACTTACTTACTTTTACTTTGTTGGCTAACGGACCGTTCACCAAAACTTATTAGAGATGTCCAGCTTCTTCTGTCTTGGGCAGCCGTTCTCCAGTCTCCTCGTACACCAGCAGATCGTGCATCTTCTCCTACCGCGCACATCCAACGCGTGCGAGGCCTACCACGGAGTCGACGGCCTCTTCCTGATTCTCTACTGAAAATAGTTTTGGCGGCTCTCTCGTCAGGCATTCTGGCCACATGTCCAGCCCACTGAAGCCTGCCCCGCTGCATTACCTTCACTATATCAGCATGTTTGTATACCTGGTACAACTCGTGGTCCATGCGTCTGCGCCACACTCCATCTTCTAGTTTACCGCCAAGTATCGATAGCAGAACTTTACGCTCAAACACTTCGAGCACTCGTCGATCAGCTTCCTTCAGCGTCCATGCTTCATGTCCGTAAAGGGACACCGGGAGTATCAGCGTCCTATACAGCGCTAGTTTTGTGCGAGTTTGCAAACTACGGGACCTTAGCTGGTTACGCAGTACGTAGAAAGCCCTGTTCGCAGCTGCAACTCGTCGTTTCACTTCACGGCTCATATCGTTGTCACATTTCACAAGCGTACCAAGATAAACGAATTCGTCAACCACTTCAAATTGTTCCCCATCTATCTCCACCTCAGCACCAACTACCATGTACTTCGTTTTGGCAGAGTTAATGACAAGTCCCAATCTCGCTGCTTCCCTCTTAAAAGGTACGAAGGCCTCCTCCACGGCCTTACGGTTGATACCGATGATATCGATGTCGTCCGCAAAACCAAGAAGCATGTGAGATTTCGTGATGATCGTACCGTTTCTTTCCACATTTGCTCTTTGTACTGCACCTTCAAGAGCGATGTTAAACAGTAAGTTGGAGAGCGCATCCCCCTGCTTCAGTCCATCCAACGTTACGAACGCGGCCGATGTTTTGCCAGCTATCAACACGCACGATTTTGATCCCTCCAGAGTCATACGACTCAGTTTTATTAGTTCCGTAGGAAAACCGTGTTCCAGCATGATCTGCCACAGCTCGTTTCTTTTCACTGAGTCGTATGCCGCATTGAAATCCACAAACAGATGGTGTGTCGGTAAGTTGTTTACTCCCGGAACTGATCGAGGATCTGTCGCAGGGTGAAGATTTGATCCGTCGTGTAACGCCCCTGTCGAAAACCAGCCTGGTATTCGCCAACAAAGGATTCCGTTAACGGTCTCAATCTGAAGAACAGGATACGGGAGAGCACTTTATATGCGGAGTTGAGCAACGTTATGCCTCGATAGTAGCCACAATCCAATCGATGACCCTTCTTATAGATAGGGCATATGAGGCCTTCCAACCAGTCGTTCGGCATTTGTTCATCCGCCCAGATCCTTAGTATTATCTGGTGGATCGCATAATACAGCCGTTCGCTTCCCGCTTTCAGAAGTTCGGCCGGGATACCGTCCTTCCAAGCGGCCTTGCCATTTTTCAGCTCACTAATCGCCTTTTTCACCTCCTCCTGTGTTGGTGGCTCCACAGCTTGTTCGTCACTCATAATCGTCATCCTGTTCCTGCTCTGCTCATCCGGCTCCTCACCGTTCAAAAGCGCCTGAAAATGATCCTTCCACCTGGCTGCAACCGTCGGTTTATCAGTAAGCAGGTTGCCATCCTTGTCATTACACATGACCGGCACATGGAAATTCCTGCTTCTGACTCTATTGACAGTTCTATAGAATATCCGCACGTCGTTTTGAGCATAGCTGTCCTCTGCGCTTGCGAGTACCTGCTCGACGAGGTATTGGTCAGAGTCAACGTTTGGTCCTCGAAAAGACCTAACATCAGTAACATCCGAAAAGTGCCGACCGTCAATCAGTACGTGATCGATCTGGGAGCAGGCTTCTCCATTTGGATGCCTCCAGATGTGTTTCCGAATATTCAAACGTGGAAAATAGGAGCAACATATGGCCATTCCTCTGGCCGCGGCAAACTTTCTCAGCCTCAGGCCGTTTTCATTGGTTGACGAGTGGAGGCTATGCTTTCCAATGACCGGACGAAAGAATTCCTCCCTCCTAACCTGTGCGTTTGCGTCTCCGATGACGACTTTTACGTCGTGTTTTGGGCACTCGTCATAGATTCATTCAAGCTTGTCATAGAACTCATCTTTGACTTCATCGGATTTGTCGTTTGTCGGTGCGTAGTTGTTGATTAAACTGTAGTTGAAGAATTGCCCTTAATCCTCAACACGCATATACGGTCATCTACGAGCCTCCACCGGATGACTTTTATTTTCTGATTTCCCAGCACTACGAAACCGACACCCCGTTCCGCTGCTTTGCCGCCACTGTAGTAGATGTGGTACTTGAAAGAAGTGCGTGCAATAGGGTCTACTACACGGAATTCCCTTTCTCCGGAATTTGGCCACCGAACCTCCTGCATCGCTGCGATTTCGACTCCCTGCCGCTGTATTTCTCGAGCAAGCAAGCCAGCCCGCGCCGGTTCATTGAAAGTTCGGACGTTCTAAGTACCCAATTTCCAATCGTTTACCTTAATCTTTTTCCGTGGTAGTAGCCTAAGTCTTTGCCGATTGATCCGTTCCGTATTTCTAAATTCGTTGTTCGTGGTAGAAGAAAGGTTTCGGTATGCTACCTTACCAGGGTCGCGATACCTACATCCTGCTGATGGGGCTGCCATCTTAGGTGTAGCTGGCGGGATACAGCATTTCATAGTTCAGCCACCCGCTCCGGGTCAGACGCTGTTGTACGCCGCCCCTCATATGGGGATACAGCCGCGTACGACTCCTTTCCCAGTCAGCATACAACCATAGTTTCCACCGGGGGTTGGTTACCCGATCTCCGCTAAGGTTACTCGTATTCCGGTCGGCACCACGTGGAGGTTGGGATAGGAGTTGCTGGACAGAGGTGAATGGCCACATTAGGGTCTTAAGGTACACGTGTCCAGCCATTTGCCAACCAATGCTCAGTTTACCTCTTCTAAATTTCCAGGAAGAAGGAGGCAGAGCTTGGCACACTGCGGCTGCGGAGAAATTCGGGTTATTCGCGTTGAAAGAGATTTTGAAGGCTGTTCGAACCTACGTGAACTCTCATATGTAATTGTCAAAATATGCGTGATGACAAAAGCGAAAATATTTCCTTCCTTCTTTTTCGCATGCAAAAAGCAAACAAATATCAGCAACACCGTCAACGCGAATACAACGATGCTCGACGGTGACCTAACAGGTCATGTAAGCATCCAGAAGGAGTTTAAGCTAACACCTTTAGTAACAACAGCAACTCAGGGAACTTTCCCGCCTCAACAAAGTTGTACTACTTCGGGTACCCGGTCACTGCGAAATCGTAGAAAATAAACATGGACATGGATCAGCTCAGCAATTTATTGGGCCTGAACCGTTCCTGGGTACATCTACATTCGCCATGGAGGCGAACTAAATACAGGGGAAAAGCTGGAAATAGCATCCCATTGGCAACATGCGCAGGGTTGCAGGAAAGCTAAACAGTTTATCTTTCCCAACCTTGCGGATACCAAAAGGCTACTCAGTTTAACTCATAGTGAACTACACATCAATACGGGACTCCTCACTGGACACTGTCCTGCTCTCTATCATTTGAAGAAAATCAAGTCCTAACCGACAATTGTCGCTTTTGTAACGCTGAACCTGAGAGCTCAGCACATCTGCTTTGCTTTTGCGGGGCTCTTGCTTCATTGTGGTTCAACTTCTTCGGAATTTACCTCCCAAATCCATACCAGATATGGAGTAGGTACCAATCCCAAAACGGTTAATGGTTTCATCAACCATGTAGTTCCGAATTTAAGCATAGGCTTACAACCAACTAGCTGAACTCCATCAATGAGTTCCAGTTTATTGTAAGCAATTGGGGTCAGCCACAAAAGACAAACATTCCTGTCGCAGTGGTACTGTTGCCCAATGTCCTTCAGGCATACGAAATAAAACGTTTGTCCACGGCCGTCTTTAAATATTGTGGTTTCTACTTACTTTACTTTACTTTAATGGCGACAGTTCGTTGCCCATTGCCGAATCTAGAATAAGTCTCTACATCACTCGATCTTGGACTAGTCTTCCCCAATTACCCCTAACACCCGCAATCGGGTATCCTCATCAACACCACACATCCATACTTACCTTACCAGTTAACTCCAGGCCGAAGTGTCCCTTGCTGTTCGAAGAAGTCGTCTCCATTCAATTCGGTCCATGGCTGCAGCTCACCAGCCATGTCATCTACGGAGGCCCGCAGGTCGTCTTCCACTTGATCGTCGGGTTGTTATCAAGAACCATTTTCACCGGGTTGTCGTCCGACATCCTAACGACATGCCCAGCCGTAGTCTCCCGATTTTCGTCGTTTGAACGATCGAACGAACGAACGAGTGGTTCTCCCAGCAGCTGATACAACTCGTGGTTCATCCGCCTCCGCCATGATCCATCTTCCATCTGCAATCCACCACAGATGGTATACAACACCTTTCGTTCGAAAACCCCAAGGGCGCGTTGGTCCTCCACGAGCATGGTCCAGGTTTCGTGGCCGTAGAGGACTACCGGTCTGATCGATGTTTTGTCGATGGTTAACTCCGTGGGGCGGCGAACCACACATCCAACGAGTACGAGTTATCTTCGCTGGTTGCTCCTCTGACGTTCGTGTCACGCGGCCGCTCTACCCATCAAGTTTTGAACGAAGGTATACCTTCCAGTTGGTCTCGAGGTACGATGCTAACAAGCCAGTCGTCGTAGGTTCGAGTCACAGCTCGGGGGGGACTGTTGGTGTAAGTAGAATCGTAGCACTATGTCCGCAATTGTCCTGTACATTGAACAGTTGGCTGCGAAGTTGTGTATAATGAAAAGAAGGTCATGTTCCGAATCAGAATGTAGTAGCAAGGCAGGAACTATTGAGCGCTGGATCCTACGCTCGAAAACTCCGAGTGCTCGCCGGTTGGACTCCTCCATCGAATCAGCCTCCTGTAGGTTGCACATTTCATTCAGATATGCATGCTGTGGCGCCTCGCTACGTAAACCTTAACTGCCTATGACTGCTATCCGTTTCTTAACTTCGTGGCACGTCACGTGAGTACCAACCCCTATCTGTCACAATCTCAGTACCGAGACTCCAAGCCTACTAGTCATCATGTAATTTGTTTAGGTAGAGTTGATGATAAGTCCAATTCTCGCTGCATCCCTCTTAAAAGGCATAAATGCCTCTTCCACAGCTCTGCGGTTAAGACCGACGATATCAATATGATCCGCAAAGCCAGGGAACATATGAGATGTCACGAACGCGTCTAATTACGCTCAATATCCTGACGCATGATAAGATACATTTGAGGGGGGCACGAATCAGTTCTATGAACAGATGATCAGCCTGTAAGTTGACTTATACACATTGTCCCAATTTCTATCCTGATAAAATTGATGTCATCTGCAAAACCAAGAACAACCTGATAAACTATTTGGCTACAAACAAGTCGTAGCAAGTTTCGGCCAGTCGCAGGTAGTGCCAAACATGTACGATTTTATGATGATAGTGCTGTTTTTAATGGACCTATGATTCTCGTACTCCATCTGCAAGGGTACTGTTAAATAGTGAATTTGATAGCTTTGTTAAATAGTGAATTTGATAGACACTAGTCAAAAACTTAACAGCTGAGAAATTCAACGAAAAATTTTGCGCCACCTTGAAGTCTACAGACATGAGTTGTACAAATTTCACTACATTCTGTTCCAGTGTACACATATGATTTGTCTGAAAATGGTTATCTTCGAAACAAGTTGCTGGTCTAACAAGCCAGTCGTCGTAGGTTCGAGTCTCGGCTCGGGAGAGACTGTTTGTGTCAGTAGGATCGTAGCGCTAGCCCCGCAATTGTCCTGTACACTTAACAGTTGGCTGCGAAGTCTGTGTATAATAAACAGAAGGTCGAGTTCCGAATCGGAATGTAGCACCAAGGCTTTGCTTAATTTTCCGGTAAAGTCTGGTGCTACGATGAAATAAATAATCCTGTTTATAGATATAGTAAATGAGATTTTTTCCGCATTTTGATGGCCATAATTCTTGTAGTTGAAACGCTGTACGCCTATTCAATTTCAGATGTTGCTTTTTCACCTGACAACAAACTGTTTGTTCATACTGCCCTGCTCATTATCAGTGATATTATTGACATGGCAAACGGATTTCAAAATGTATGAATATAACTTAAGCTGAATTTCGTTTTCCTTCAGTTTTATTATTTAAATGGCTTGAGAAAACATCTAACTAAACTATAAAATGAATAACATTAGAATAAGACATCTTTCGTTGGAAGCTCTGGTCCTTACGTTTATCACCTATATCTTCAGCGTTGGATAATTGAAACGGGCGCCATATATAGCTGTTGTCGTTAAAACAATAACGTATCGTTTGGAACAAGAACATTCGCGCTGTTAATAGACAACGTAAATCATTACATATCAACGCGCTTTAATGATGCAAAAGCAAATAGGGTGAAATAAAAACTTGTTTTCCTCTGTCAAAAACATTCTCTCGCTTTGGTATTTATAGATCAGTAGTGCAAGAAAAGTTTATAGTCTACACTAATTAAGATAGTAAAAAAAATTAAATATAGTTGCGAATGTCATACATTCACTGCTAAACTACCGAATGGAGCGTGTGACAACACATTTGACTGTTCCGCAGATGACGGTTAAAGATGAGCGAACAAAACTTGCTAATTTACAGATAGAACAGTTTGTCGTTGAGACTTTCATCTGGGTTCCGTTTGACCGATTGGCCAATCAAATAGGCCATTTTGTGTGCATACTAAAAAGAATAACAATATGATAATTAACACAAAGCCGTCAGGGCCAACGAGAAACATACCTGACAACAGGCCGGAACACGAACGCTTCCGGGCCAATTGTAATACAGATAGCAGAGTTTGTAACTTAACCGTTGCAGAATGTCTGGAGAATAATCCGGCTGATTATGCACTACGATATAGTGCGTAGGAGAAACACTGCCCTGGCGGACGGACTGTGGCACTAGGAAATAGTCAAAGTGGTTTCGTCGGGTTACGGTGTGATCCAGCACGGTGCCCGGATTCGGATTATCTAGATTGGTTTGGCCATCAAGCTGGAACGAGGACCGAACGTTAGGCATAACTTGAGTGAGCTAGGGAAGAAGTGATTGTACAACTTACGCGAAACATTCGAGTATTAATACGCTTCTGAACAACGATGAATACTATCTCTGGACAGTAATCGGGAGCAAGAAGTTTACATGCCTCCTGAAGTTGAGGTATTTCATACTCTGAACACATACGTAATTGTCCATCACCGACACCGTCCCTGTAAAAAACAAATACGATTAAAATGTGACACAAAGTGAATCTTGTTAAACTGTCAAATATCCCCCTAACTCACCTGAAAATGACAATTTTACCAGGGAGTACACAGTTTAACTTTTGGTAGGCTTTCAAAGACTTCTCCAGCGAAGCACAGAGACCGTTCATGAACTCTTCCTTTTTGTTCTGGATGCATGCTCGAGAATACCAGCGGGTATATTCACCGTTTAGTGAAGCCACAAACGCCGAAACTGAGCTACTCTTTTGCTTGGCGTCGTGGTAGGTGTCGATACCAGCGATCATAACGTTAGTGAACGGAATTTTGATACTCCAGAGCGTTCCACCCAGTTTGCAGTTCATCTGAAGTATAATTTTCTGTACGATGGCACGATTTTTCGATTCGTTGCTCAATGTGCGAGCATTGATGACCTGCGAGGGTATCGGAATTTCGGAACAGCAGATTCGCTTGATTGCCGCATATCGGTCATCGCGGGAAGTTGGACAAATGATAACAACAATTTGTGTTTCCTGACGGATTTTTGAACGCAGCACTTGCACATACTGCTCAGTTCTGTCGGAGTTTAAAACCTCAATTTGTGGTGGAGCAATCTGAATACCCATGGGACGGCAGCTCCGATCGACACAGTCCATGAACGATCTAGCAACTTTGCCATCTTTTCCGGTATGAATGAGCAGCCAGTTTCGAATGTTGACTACCTGTAGCATGTGATTGCTAGTTACTGCTCGATTGAAATCACCATTTCTGCCAACTCCGATGTTGATGCCATTTCCAAAAATAACTTTTTCCTCTTCGTAACAACGTCCTTGCATAATGAGTGGATCCATATCAAGCTTGAGGCCCCACACCTCTAGAATCTCGCGGGCTTCACGATTTTCGTTTACGTTACGGCAAAACTGACGCATACTATTCAGTCGCTGATTTGGCGAAACCCGGGTGAAGGCAGCAATGTCACGCATTACTTTAAAATCACTGCGCATTTCGTCCGTTAGTCCGGTTAGGAAACAAATTTCCGGAATCAGGCACATTATCATCTCTTGTGGCTTATCCTGGCCGGCAACTCGACGCTCCCTGCGATGAATCAACAAAGGTTGCTTCATGTCATTAATATCAATGTTATACTGTTGTTTGTAATATTGCATGTAAGAGATTTCCTTTCCACTGGCTTGAAAGGTCATCATCGGATTCTGATCAAATAAAATATCATCGATGCGATACGTTTTGTTGTTATAGCGGGTCAAAATTACGGCACCTTTAAAATTAAAATAAACATCTACATTTTTTTTCTATTTGAGTGGCAGAAAACTTACCCAACAATGACTTTGTTGCCAAGTTTTTGTAGTCCTGAGGATTGGATCGTGCTAAAGTTTTGATGTGATCAAGCACTGTTGTCTGTAACAGCACACGATGAGAAACGTCCAAATTCAACATCAATCCACCCTCGTAATCATCAACGGCACTGACATAACCTGGCCAAATTTCCAACCGATGCTGCGGAATTAGTTTCGGAGCGGAAGGATCAAAATTCTTGCGTGCCATTTCAACCATTTTGAGCACCTTCATGATACGTTGGAACAGAATGTTGTAAAACTGTACATTCTCGCTCATCCGTTGTTTTCTCTTGAAAATAATTTTTATCGTCACCTGATGATCGTCAACAGGATTTCTTGAATACAAAAGCGTTTCCGTGTTCGGTAGTTTTTTTGGTAGATAGAGCTTAACACCGTCGAAGGTTTTGGCATTTCCAATAACGCTAGCATGTTGCGATATGTATCGTGAGCGAGCAGCTTTGGAATCTACTTCAGGAGAAAAACGAACCTCGTACTCGTAGATTCCGCGGTCGGGATCGCATGCAATCCTGATATAATTGGTCATTAGTTGAACGGCAGATCCTAAAATCATAACGCATCATCAATGAATCTCACGCATCATCTAAAAATCTCACCTCGTGAGCCAGTCTTAACAACTGGCATTTTTTCAACTTCAATAGTTTCCACTGCGCTAATCGTGGCCTGGGACATCTTGTCTGACAGATCGGAATCTTTTTTGCTGCCATTGGTCGAAGGGGAGCTAGTTCCCGGCGCTGTGTTAAGCAACTGTTGGATGAATCTTCCTCGTCCTCCACCGATTGTAGAAATTCTTGCTGAAGTAACAGAACTAGCATCATCGGAAGCAACCGAACGAACCGATTCAAGCGGTTGCTGTATAAGCGCTTGAATAAACTGAGCACGTCCACGGCCCACGTTCGACGGGGCAGCGGAAACAATGCTGGACTGTTGGTCCGATTCCGATGAGCCCGCTCCGGATGTTGCCGTTCCGGTAGCAGCGGCTGCACCCGCAATGAGCTGACCACGACCGATTATTTTGCGTTGAGTTGTGGGTGTGCTCTCTGGAGTGCGAGTTTGAAAGCCGCTGTCGACACCTTCGCTGGGAGTACCACCCGATAAGGGCAGTGACCGGTCTCCATCGCCGGAAGAGCTTGATTGACTCAGAAAAGTACGAACTAAATTCAGTCTTGAGGACATCCTGCCGCGTCAGTGCTAGAGTTGTTGGAATGAAATGATTGGTTTTGCTGGGATCACTGGTCTCATAAACAAAATTTAAACAACTTTGCAGTAAATTGCGTTTCTAAATTAGGAGCATTCTATGAGAAATGGAAGTCAGTGCACTATTTTAAACAATTTATCGCTTACCAATATAAATGCGCTAAGGTATATCTTATTTTTCGAGTGAAAACTTATCTGATTGTGGTTTACTTTTGTAATTTCTCAGAGCACGCACGCAACAGCTGCTTGTAGAATGATGGAGGCAGATTTAGATGTGTTGCTGCAACGATCAGGGTTGCCACATTTAAATCTGTGTTTTCCCTTGAAAAAATCTGAGCTTCTGTATCTGGAACAATAATACCTGTAAAAAAAATCTGTATTGTTTAAACATAAAGAACTTTGTTTTTTTTAGGTTTTTATGGTACATAAACGAAATTTTTAGCTTAAAATGTGTGAGGAGTTGGAAATCATGTTCAATTTGCTTAATATTTAATGAAATAAAATTTAGATTGTTTTTAAAAATTAATGTCAATTTCGAAAAATCTGTAAATCTGTACATTTCGACGAAAATCTGTATATGCAGATTCTGTACCGTTACTTCGGCCAAAAAATCTGTAAAATACAGATTAATCTGTACATGTGGCATCCCTGGCATCGATGTTTTCAAATTCGATATTGTTGCGATCGCACAATAAATATCGATATTTCGATGCCGCTGGAAAATATCGACAACAAAAACTGCCAGAAAAACCGGGTACACTGAAAATAAATCGCACGCTCATTTCAGTTGGGTTGTTCAGCTATACCAGTTTTTTATGTTATCTGAGAGAGCTCCATTTTCTGAGGCAAACGTGATTCTCAGAAATTTTCTATCGTTGTCCTTCAATTTTTAAATTATGAACTAAAACTGCTCGAAATCGCTACAATGACAGTTCGCCCATATACCAGCTGTCATTGTAGCGATTTTTATTTTTCATTTAAAAATCGAAGGACAATGATATGAAATTTAAAAAAAATCACGTTTTGCTTAAAAAATTACACTTTTTCAGCTGATATATAAAAATCAGAAATCCTTGAGTAGCTAAACAACTCAATTGCTAGATGAATGCCAATTGGCGATTTAACGCATAACAAAAAAAAACGACCGTGCGACTTCTGGATTTGAACTTCAGAACTCAGAAAATTATGATAGATTTATTTTTTAGCCAAGGCTGATATACACAGAAGACTGTTGTTCGTGCGATATTTGCGTAAAATGGATGTTCTTGGCGTCAACATGAATATTGCTGGTTAGAAACTTTCAGCAGCATCTAGTAGACTACTTACTGTCAAAAAAATACATATGAAATTTCAAATATACGAGATCCGGTTTAGTATCTAATTTGGGGTTATGTTTTTACAGGAGTTGGTTGGTATATAGCGTGTTGGAATTGCATTTTATTAGTTTAAATCTGGACAATCTCCCAGCTGGTCTTGAGGTACGATGCTGGCCTAACAAGCCAGTCGTCGTATGTTCGAGTCTCGGCTCGGGAGAGACTGTTAGTGTCAGTAGGATCGTATCGCTAGCCCCGCAATTGTCCTGTACACTTAACAGTCGGCTGCAAAGTCTGTGTATAGTAAAACAGAAGGTCGAATTCCGATACGGAATGTAGCACCAAGGCTTTGCTTTTTTGCTTATTTTTAGTTTAAATCTACCGTCTAGTGAAAAAATATAAATTTCTTAAAATTTCCCGCTACGTAAACTCGTGATAACTAATTGCAAATAGAATTTTGATAGGTTAAAGTGCTGCCTACAAATCATCATCATCATTTTTACTGCAGCGCCAGCTGTCAGTCGAGAACAGTCATTTTAATGAACGAACTCAATCGTTCTAAAGGATGATTTTTTTGCTATTTGGTTTTTCGTGTATTCAGATTTGACAGTTCACGCGAAAATTCTGACAGCTGTCAAAGTCTAATGTACTCAGTTTGGTTTGCCATTTCACCATGAACAGACTTACGCCTGAACAACGCTTACAAATAATCGAGTTTTATTACCAAAATTCGTTCTCTGTGAAAAATGTTTTTCGCGCATTACAACCATTTCATGGTCGTCACAATTGACCTACTGAGCAAGCTATTCAAGCTATTGTGACGAAATTTCAAACCAGTTTTACTCTGTTGGACATAAACCCACCAACACGAATACATAGAGTGATGATGATGATGGTCCCGCCACATACCCCTACAAAGGTTTGAGCTGGACGATTTATCTATAGATAATTAATGTAATCACAATTTCAATCAGTTATACAAAAAAAAAACGAACTGATTCCATTGCCAGATATAAACTTCTTCAAAAACTGTTTACTTGATTCACATCGGTAAAGACGTTAATTGCTGTAGAGCTACACAAAGCTAGCACAGGGTTTTCATGACCTTCAGTCAGACTAACCACAACTACTTCATGTATATCTCTAAGCATTCAAATAACAATTTAAGTTTAAATTGTAAAAGAATCCTTTCATATCTGATCCGCGCGCGAGGCTCAAACTTATGTAGTCACTTTCTATTGTTTTTTTAAGCTACAACAACATAAAGGAAAAAAAATCCATCATCATCACCGCGACGAACACAGTAGTTTTGTCATTATATGTTAAAAAAGATCCAATATAAAATATAAATAAAATTTTACAACACAATCATATCCGTTCGTAAAAAACTTCGTCAGTTACAGGCTTCAATTAAACAAGCAATAAATAAATAGGTTTTAAAAAAAAATATTTCATCCAAAATAAATCCGTTGTTTAAACTTCGTCATATAAACTCTCGTCATTGTTAAAAGCTTTTAAATTTCGTTCTGTACAACAGAAACTTTCACGTGTGAAATACATTGTCTCTTGAACTCCGCAAGTGTTGGTGCACGTTTAACATGTCTTGGCATCGAATTGAAAAAATTTATACCTTTACAAAATAATGAATTCTGTGAAGCTCTGGTTAAAAAGAAAGGTGTTCTTATTCCATCCGCGTTTCTAGTGTTATATCTATGAAAATCTCTCCCTCTTTCAATTCGATCACACAAATATTGAGGTAGCAAACCATTAATTATTTTAAAAATGAACACCATAGACAAATAAACAATTCGTTGCTTCACGGATAACTATTGCAAAGCGTCCAACATAAAAGCAGAGGAAGTTAATCTATCACAATTTAAAATCAAACGCATTATTCTATTCTGCAAACGCTGTAACCTCAATAGTTGTGTGTTATTGGCCAAATACAAAAAGGTAGGGCAAAAATCCAAATGGGGCGAGATGATTGACTTGTATAGCTGTGTTTTACTACTAATTGGTAATTCGTTTTGCAAACGGCATAATATTCCATACTTCTTGGCAATTTTCTTGATGACACTGTCAATGTGAGCGTTGAAATTCAGGTTGTCATCAATAATCACGCCAAGATATTTAATCCCCCGAACGCGACCAATTGTCTCATCATCAATTATAACAGAGACATCGTCATTTACCACGGTGCGCGAGAAAATCATAAATTTAGTTTCATCAATATTCAATTTCAATTGCTTATACTTCAGCCATCTGCTTAGAGAACGTAAATCTTCATTCAAGTGTGAAACAGCTTCTTCTAAATTTTTAGCTGCAATGAACAACACGGTGTCATCGGCAAAAAGATTTATGTCACAAAAACGTAAATCTCGCCGCATGTCATTTATATACATAATAAACAAAAGGGGCCCTAATACACTTCCCTGTGGAACTCCAAGATCATTCTCCACGGGACCAGATACAGAATCATTAAAAACAGTCCGTTGAGTTCGGTCAGACAAAAAGCTTTCAAACCATCTGAATGCAGTACTCGAAATTCCAAAGCGCTTGATTGTGTTCAACAATAAGGGCCTAGAAATTGTTTCAAAAGCGCGTTTCAGATCCAAAAAAACAGCAACTATTGTGTCTCTATTTTCTAAGTTATCTTTCCATTTTGCAAGAACTAAATTCAACGCGGTTTCACACGAATGGCCTTCCCGGTAGCCAGATTGTTCCGGAATTAATAACGAGTTACTATTTAAATATTCTAACAGCTGACCTTTAACAACAAGTTCCAATATCTTTTCTAACGTGTGTAACATATTGATGGGACGCAACTCTTCGGCTTTAATCGTTCCAGCAACCTTTTAAATCGGAACAACCAACGATTCTTTCCACACTTTAGGCACGTGCCCAGTTAGCAATGATTCATTAATAAGGTTCAGCAGAGTGTGACCAATAACATTGAAGCAATCTTGAATAACCCTAGCATTTACATTGTCTACTCCAGCCGTTTTACCTAATGAAAAACAAATATTTTTAAGGTCATCCATTGTGATTGGGTGAAAACCATCAAATCTAGTATTAACGTTAGTCGGCTGTTTTATTTCATCCGGTTCATCGACCAGTTCAATTGATTGATTGATCAATGAAACACTATTGATGAAATAATCATTGAACTTACTAGCAATTATTTGTTCTGTTTGTTCTAATGTGCCATCAAAAGTTATGGACCGCGGTTCACAATTACTAGGTTTTAATAGAGATTTCAAAATTTTCCTTAACTCTTTGCTGTTGTTTTGATGCTGAGTACTCATTCCAATGACTCTGACTATTCGATCTACAAAACTTTTTGTACAATTTTTCCCTCTTGCGCTTAAGACGCAAAAGATCCGAATTGTACCAGCTGTTCGCGTTCTTTAAGGATACAAATGTATGTTCAACTAATTGATTCGTACACGTTTTCAAAATACTAGTAAGAACAGCTGCAGAATCATCTAAATTACCGGACGCGATTGGAAAATCCAAGCTTCTTTCAACAAGATTCGAAACAGCCTGTTTCGAATATTTTCTCCAGCATTTCAATTTTTTAAAATCATTATTCTCACTCAAGTTGTCCAATACAGTGATTACTAATGTCTCATGATCGGTTATTTTCATTTCAGAATCCGTTACTGAACAAATGGAATCCAAATTGGAATAAACATGATCAATCAAAGTTCTACTTCGCTGGGAAATACGCGTAAATTCATTAACGCTTTGTTTCAAATAGAAAGATTCTACTAAACGCTTCAAATGATTCGAATTTGTATTATCTCGCCAGTTGATATTGAAATCGCTAGTCAATATATTCAGTTTACTACAATCAAGAAATTCATCAAGCCAATTTTCCAATATTTCAAGGAAACGGTGATCACTAGCATTGGGAGAATGATACAAAACACCAAAATTATCCACCTTCATACCACGTACTACTGTTATGCCCAAGAACCAATTGCCATCCTTCGCTTCGTTTCGGCAAAGCTCGAATTGAACTGATTCTCTGACATAAATAGCAACACCGCTAGTTTGTCTAGAATGTAATAAACAAGCAGCCACATTATATCCCGGAATACTATATTGATTATATGCTTCAATATCGACAATATGAGTCTCTGATAAGAACACTAAAAGTGGACGTTTATCTTCAACAATCTGACGTAATGCAACGTAGTTTGTTGTCAACCCCGCAATATTCAAATACAAAAATTCAAACTTATTCACATTCTTCTTGGAACTTGTTTGCTATTTATTGAGACGCAAGCTGCTTTCCTTTTGATTGAATAATCTTTTATATATCAAGCATTCTAAACTAAATGCGGCATGGTTGACGTCCAAATTCATGTTACGCTCTTTATTCGTCTTTAAACAATTAACGCATTTCAAAACATTAGACGTGCATTCAGATGTTTTGTGTTTTAGACTACACCTGGAACACGTATCACAATTTTTGCAATCCATGCTCTTGTGCCCAAATTCTCCACATTTGAAGCATCTCAAAACATTTACCGCGGGAAATACTAAGCACCGATAGGGTGGTCGGTATTACCAACTTTTCGGAAAACCGGTATTTCGGTATTCATAGAAATTAAAACCGGTAAAACCGGTAAAAAACCGGTATTTTTATTTTTTTCTGACTAATACAAACCAGGTGCTACTCGTGGTCCTTAAACCTACTTGTTAAACTTCAAAATTCTGAAAATCATCGTTAGGGGAAGTGATGACAATCATGTCTGCGGAAAAACGCAAGTCATTCTCTCTGTACTATTTGAAAAAAAAAAAAACTCAAAAATAATTAAATATATACAGAAATTTGAATTTGAAATTTATTTTTTGCCTAGCATCTATGGACGTGTCGCTGCATGATTATGTTTTTGCTTTTATGAGTACCTATGCTTTATTACGACCCATTTTTCTCTGTAAGATTTGGACCACTTGTTTTGATCTCTTGTGGTGTTATACGATTCAGATACAACACTGGATAAATTTAATAGTGTTTGGAAAACTTTAATGAATGAATCCAGTAATATGATTACGAAGAACATAATTTCGAAACTCATGTTAATAAAAAAAATGCAGATTTTTATTTCAAATTTCTTTCACATCGCAAAACTTAGTGTTAAATTAATGAATGATTTTAAAATTCATAGAGGAACATATATTGAAACTGTTGAGTAGAGTTAATGAATGAAGAAGAAAATGAGATGACGATCAGACAAAAATTTACATTCTACGAATCCGAAAGAATTGAAGGTAAATACTTCTGTGTTCTGTTCGATGCTCTTTAAACAGTTCTTCCAAATTCAGTTGAAACTGAGAAAGCATTTTTCTTAGCTAGAATTATTGCTAATAGAATTCGCTGCGGTTTGGGCGACGAAGCTTTGACCATGCTATTCAAATTTCACACCATGCTATTTAAATTTCACTTTCTCAAGAATAAGGAGCAGTAATTTTTAGGACGAAATTCTTCATTGATTGATTATTTCATCATGTAAACGCTTTGTATCAGGAGCAACTTGTTCATAACTAGGTGCAACCTGTGCAATGCACACGGAGACGCCAAACAAAAAATAAATCCCTAATCCAAATATATATGTATATACTAGTTTTTCAGTTTTACTTTTGAATAGCACAAAACGAATAATGACATACGTTTTTTCGCGGACAAGATTGTGATTACTGCCCCAAATATGATTTTCAGAATTTGTGGTTGAATTCGTAGGTTCAAAATCCACGGGTTGCCTCTGAAGTATGAGTGTGTAAAAAGATTAGCTGTTCTACTTAAAAAATAAATGTCTTTTTTATTGATATGAAGTTTTTTTACATATTATCGATCCACACAAATACATCATACGAATCCAAGTAGAACAAACAAGAAGGAAACAAAAATTGATAAATAGGTTAGAGTAAATCAATATCCAATGTTCCTTCTGTCGAAATATATTTATTATATACACCGTCATGTGATTTGTAACGCCTACCTAAGTGGGTAGCATTCATAACCCTTACAACGATTTATGAATATTGTGACAATTTTTTAATTTTAGGAAAAATATCGGAAATACCGTTTTTTTCGCCTCTCCAATACCGGTATTTCGGTATTGGAAAAAATATCGGTTTCACCGGTTTTACCGGTTTTTGTTTTACCGGTAAACCACCCTAAGCACCGATCAAATTCTACATTTACTTGCTTAGCAGATAACAAGCTGTTATACATTTCCAAATCAACCTCTATTACCGCGCTATACTTGTTATACCGAAAGCGTGGATTTTCATACGAGTTTATTACTTTTACATCATTAATTTTGATACCTTCATTTTGACTCTTAAAAAAGTCAATGAAAACATCAGGAGAAAGATTCTCGCTCATGCCCACTATTTTCAATCTCGGCACCGACGTGGGAACAACAGCACTGTAGTTTTCACCCAGATTGCTTTCAATGCCATTTTTCAACTTATCAATATTTTCGCCAACAGCGCATTCAACAATAATGGAACCATCTTTACCGTTCCTAAAATTACTCTTTTTGTGTGTTTTTGGATTTAATTTTGTTTTCAAAAACTTTCGAGTTTCTTCGCAAGCTTGTTTGGACTCTTTCGGTTTGATCACAATGACCGGACGAGTCTTATGTTTAATGGGCTTAAAACCATCATTTATATTATTATTATTACTAATACTCGTTTTAATACTTTTACGGCGACCCTTCACGACTTGCGCAAAAGTCACGCCGTCATCAAAAACATCATCACTATTATCGTCATCAATTCTACGCTTCTTGCCGATTTGGTCCGATTCAGAAGGAACCGTCCCATTCCGCGTGCGGGCATCATTAATTGCGGCTTTATTTTGACGCGTATTTAATTCCAAAACCGAATTGTTCAATTTATCAAATTTCTCACAAGATAATTTTTCAAGAGATTCATTTACATTTAATCTCAACTGTTCCATACCGAAATTCAACGCGCTGTTTATCTGGGCCGATATTTGATCCCGCATTTCAATGACCGAATCAGAGAGAGAAGATAATTTCTTCATCTCTTTTTCAATACGCTTGATGTCCGGTATCAAATGTTGCCCACCACAACACTGGTTTGATAAACATTCGTCACACTTGAAGCAAAGATTATCATTATCTGTAACTATCTTTGCCGTTGCTTCGGTGAGTCCAGTACACTTGTAGTGAAACAAACGTGCACAGTTGAAGCCCACACATTTCAACGGCAAATCCGATAGGACAATTGCCGTACCACAGCCAGAGCAAATCATCGCACACAACACACGTTGAAACGGGACGCTATACCAATAGACATGCAGAGAAACAAGAGACAGAGGCAAAGAAAAAATGATCGCCACCACCGCTGCTTTGAAAGCGTTTAACAAACTTTAACGCGAACTTGCTGCTTAAAGCAACTGTTCTTGTACTTAGCCTTTTGTAGATTCACTACCGACACACGTTAGAATATATCTACCGTGAATCACTTCACTATTTCACACGTAAATTAACAATTATATAGCACCACAAAATAACATCAACTACTCTGTTGAGAGTGCGTATAGAAAAAATATAGCTGCCGTATCAGCCAGTGTAGTGGAATACCGTGAAATATCAATTCGACGCCGTTCGCAGCAATTGGGCTTGTGTTATTCGACTACATGGAAGATTTTACGGAAGGATCTTGGTGTAAAGCCTTACAAAATACAGCTCGTACAAGAATTGAAGCCGAACGACTTGCCGCAGCGTCGAATTTTTGATGAATGGGCCTTAGAACAACTTGCCGAAAATCCACTATTTTACCGAAAAATTGTGTTCAGTGACGAAGCTCATTTCTGGTTAAATGGGTATGTTAATAAGCAACTTTGCCGCATTTGGATCGAAGAGCAGCAAGAGGCAATACAAGAATCGCTAATGCACCCAGAAAAATGCATGGTTTGGTGCGGTTTACACGCTGGAGGCATCATTGGTCCGTACTTCTTCAAAGATGATCAAAAGCGCAACGTTACGGTCAATGGCGCTCGCTATCGCGCGATGATTTCTGATCTTTTTTGCGGTAATGGAAGAGCTGGGTCTTGTTGAGATGTGGTTTCAGCAAGACGGAGTAACGTGCCACACATCGCGCGAATCAATGGACATATTGCGGAATGAGTTCGGTGAGCAATTCATCTCACGAAATGGATCGGTAAATTGGCCGCCTAGATCATGCGATTTAACACCGCTAGATTATTTTTTGTGGGGCTACGTTAAGTCTCTCGTCTATGCGGACTAGCCAACAATATATCCAGCCTTGGAAGACAACATTACACGCGTTATTCGCGAGATACCAGCCGAAATGAAAGAAAAACCAAAATCTTAAAAACTCACCCTTTACATATATGTAATCCATCATAAACCTGTAAACTGGTTCAGTGGCATTTAACAAAGCATCGCCGGTGTGATCTTTTAAAACTGTATACCTTACGAAAAATTTCAAAAAACGATATTTGCTTATACATGGTGAAAAACATTATGTATAGTTCTTGGCAACAAACGGTACCAAAACTGTGTTGCCGGAACGACGGATTTTCTCTTTGCGCGACTCTATATAAACATAGACTCTGGTCGCGTAATGCTACTTATAGCGAATTTCTTTATTCCACCAACTCACCTGGTTTTGACCTGGAAGCGCACTAACTGCTGTCAAAACCCTTCTTTATTCGCTCGATTTTGACCCACTTTTGACCTGGCGTGCTGCACGAAGCGCACTGTAAAATTTGTCAGCTTCAACCCGCCACCGCACGTGCCTAGTTCGTAAACAATTATCTGGCATCTCTTTCTCACTTGCGTCGTAAATTGCGGAATCGTTTTTCTATTCCTCGGCAGATTTGCCCGAACACAGTGGAATAAAGAAATTCGCTATTAGAGATACTCAGAGAGAGAGAGAGAGATAAGCGATGAAAAAACCACAAATTTGGCAACTAGGTTTCACATGTCAGAGGTGCCAGATCTCTTCTCAAAGCGCAATGTTGACTAACTTTTTTTTTCAACTCATATAACCGGTGGTGACGATGAAGGTCCTGGGGAATAATAAAGTGCATCACAAAAACTGTGAAGCTGTCAAATTTTATGTTTATGTTTAACTAGTTGAACGTTCCCGGCGATGCTCGGGTTCAAAGGTTTCAAAATTGAGAATCATTTTTTATATTTCATTGATGCATTAGCACAACTCACTTCAGAAATATTTCGCATCGTATACATCAATATTCTTAGAACGCACAGAACGTAAATACCCATTTCGGGTTGCACGTTGTGATTTTATGCTGTTTAACAGAAACTGGAAGTCGCCAATTAGAATTTCGAAATGACGTATGAAGTTCTACTTTCGGAAGTATTGAAATTGTTGGTCAAATACCACTTTAGGCTATTTTCCTGAAACCTGAAATCGCCATTTTGGAAAATGAGTGGGGTCATCCCATTTCCGATTATACCTATCCATTCCACAATCGTTTACAGTAAAACCTCTTTTTATGTAGCTTTTGGAAGAAAAAAATTAATGTAAGAAGAATTGAGCATGACCAGCCATGCTATGTTTTCCGCTACAATGAAAGAGATGGCATGAGATTTTTAAAAATGAAAATGCTTATTAATGTCCAAGGAACACGTCTGAGAAAAGTGAAGGTTTTTTGATAACTAACAATTGTGCCTTAATTCACAAAACTACGTAAAAATTAAAAAAAGCATGAATTTTAATGCTGAAGTCGCCTCCTAATCGATGTTCAAACTAATGACTTGTGGTCTTTCCTCCAATCAATCTCTCAAGATCTAGTTTGAATAAAAGTATGAAAAATTAAAAAAGTAAGTCGAATCCCGTAATGTGTTACTATTCACAAAACTACGAAAACATCAGAAATGTAAAATGGTTATGCTCGACTCGCACTGAATCGAAACATGTTTTTTTTTTGCAAGAAAATATTTGCAAATGTTTAAGGAACAACGAAATTTTTATTTTAAAAAAATCACATGATATCGCTTTGAATTCTGATTTAGACAAATTAAACCCAGAAACAATCATGGTTTTGCATTTTTCACGTGGTTTTGAGGAAAATAATGAAATTTTAAATAATCAGATACCTATCATTTTTCTTTAAATAACTTTCCTTAACATTGCATGTTTCACGTAGTTTTGTGAATAATAACTTCAGGTTTAGTAATCAGATACCTGTTTTTTTCCTCAAATGTCTTTCCTGAACATCAACGAAAATTTTGATGAAAAAAGAATCATATCTCATCGCTTTGAAGTTTGATTTAGACGCGAATTCAGAACAAAAAGTCATAATTTTGCATGTTTTACGTAGTTTTGTGAATAATATATCAAGTTTCCGTAATAAGATACTAATATTTTTCCTCAGATGTCTTTCCTAAACATTAACGAACATTTCATTGTAAAAAATCACAGATCATAACTTTAAATTTTGATTTAGAGGCAAGTTCAATATTAAAAATAATGAGTTTGCATGTTTCACGTAGTTTTGGGAATAATAACTTGAGTTTAAGTAATCAGATACTTGTTTTTTTTTCCTCAAATGTCTTTCCTGAACACCAACGAACATTTTAATAAAAAAAGAATTATATGTCATGGCTTTAAATTTTGATTTAGAGGCGAATTCAGCACAAAAAGTCATTATTGTGCATGTTTTACGGTGGCTTTTTTTCACTTTCATGCGGAAGCACTGAAATTTTTTAACTTTGAACCAGGCCTGAGGCGCGCTTATGCTATTGAACTGGGTTTGTGTGGGACAAAGTTTTGACTCTGTTTTCATTTTTAATTCACCGTGGTCCCGTAATGTCATGAAAAGATGGCGTCTTTTCATAGGCCTTCTCTGAACACAAACGTTTATGGTAAAGCCCTACAGGGTGACAAAAAAGTTCGGTCACACAGGAAAATCTCAATGTTTCAAAGAATAAGAAGAAAATCTGAATCTGGCTTTCATAGCTTTATTCAGTAATTCATAAAGATACTTCACAGACGATATCTCGGAATTACCCCACCTTTCTCTGATCGAACCAGCTACAGACGTCTCGGAAAGTCGTCGCAAGCGGCGCGCACGTGCTCTATCGGCATCTCGTCCCAGATTTTCGTGATAACTCGCTTGAATTGCTCCAAATTTATTTTTTAGTCGTTCAGCTTCGATATCATGTATCCCCACACGAAATAATCCAGTGGATTCAGACCCGGAGACGACGGAGGCCATTTATTCTTCGAAATGAAATCGGTCAAGTTTTCCTCACACCACGCCTGAACAACCTTTGCGGTGTGGGATGGGGCGCCATCTTGCTGGAAGCAGTAGCAATCGTCTTCAAACAATAGTTCAGCTTGAGGCAGAACATTTTATTCGAAACCGTGTCCAGGTAGTATGCTGCGTTGATTTCGGCCCCTTTTATCGATGAAAAAAAGAGGCAGTTTACCTCACTTGCAAATGGCTCCCCAAACCATCACTGACGTCTTATTTTGGAACCGGGAAACGTTTAGCTTGTCCGTAGGAGCTTGCTGGAGGCTCACACTCCAAACTCGATCATTTTGGCGATTGACTGTTTGCTTCGAAATGAACAGCTTCTCGTCCGAAAAAATAATCTCGTCATCTGCGCGCCAACCGAGCAACTCCCGCGACCGTTGGTACCTCTTGTCCTTTGTAGCTTTGGTAACCCCATGAACCACCTGTTTTTTGTACGGTGTAAGTTTTAAATCCTTGCGCAGAAGCAGGCGGATTGATTCTCGGTTCATTTCAAGGTTCCTGGCCAGCATTCGTGCAGATTGGGCGGGATTCCGGCGAATCCGGTCTCGTATAATCTTTTTCAGCCTTGGAGTTCTCACAGACCTTGGTCGTCCAGATCGTGCCTTGTCCTCGGTGCCTCCGGTCTCTAGGTACCGATTTATGGTCCGGTACACGAATTTCTGGTTGATTCCGAGCGGTTTTAGGTGTATGAATATGTGTCCGGGTTTGTACCCTTTCACATATTCAGCGATAACAGCTGCTCTTAACTCTGCCATGGCTAACAACTTAATGTAAACAAACTGCACAGAAACGAAACTCTGCCACTTTGGGCAGCAAGGTTAACCCGCAGACAGACGTCCAAGCTGAGTTCCAAACTTGTGTAAAGTTTTTTGTAGTAGCAATCCGTAACCAGATAGCGTTACCAGTATCACCAGCCTCGTACACCACCGAAAAAAAAATGTATTGTATCGATAAGGTCATCAGGCGGCGCTAGTGTACAAGTGATTTATAACGCAATATACTTTGAAAATTTACACGGAAATTTTGATCAATGTTGTTCTTGCTTGGACGTCTGTCTGTGGTTAACCCTTTCATTTGATATATAGATGGCACCAGAGAGATGCAACGGCTACAGGCGACCCCAAAAAAGTGTAACCGGACTTTTTTGTCACCGTGTAGAGTTAAAGTTTGTAGGACTGTCATTGAAAAGTTCTAATCGAATGTAAGAATTTTTGACATGTCAAATTTGTCTTAGTAGATGAGAAGCATTGTGATTTAGCAATAACAAATTGCGAAAAATCTAAAAATGAATTTCGATTTTTTTTTCTCGCTTTTTTTCCGTCGGTCTAGTTCCGCCACTGTTGTGGCCAATCACCAATCTGTCCTTTCTATTCTCTCTGATCTTTTGCATCTAATAATTTTTAATCTTAACTGTATTATCTTCGAATTTTATCGCTCAAATTATGACAATGCAGTATGTGTTCAGTACGAATATGTTTCATTAAGGCATAAAAGTTTTCAAACATGTTATGTTATTAAAGATTAATGCTGTTGAGTTTTTTTTCAATTTGTTTCAGCTCCAAAAAAATTAAATGTTGCCTGACTCTTGACAACTGGGAGAGGTTCTGAGTTACGACGGCTCTTGGTGATTCATGGAATTTCGAACGGACATTATGTTGTTTGTTCGGAGTGACCTGATCAATCTACATATTATCCGGTGTCTCACTTGTCACTTGAGCCACAAACTTATACACAGGTCCCGGTAACTTTAAGTGTTTTTCCATTCTCAGACGCGAAGTATAAATCATCGTGGTTAAAGTGGAACTGCAAAATATTTTTTTTATTCGGATTGATATTTTCAAAATGCAAAACTTACGCTACAAAGACGTGTCGTTTCTGTTATTAAAAATCCTCTGGTAATTCACAAAACTCAAGCCATTTGTTTAAAAACTCAAGCTTATTTTTTTAAATTTTGTGATGTTCGATTTGAACAAAAAAGAAAACAGTACTTCATTTTTCACTATATATAGCAATACAAATTGAAACAAAAAACTATGAAACTGAAAATACGAGTAGTCATGTAATAATTTTATTTTTTACAATGTTGCTATTTCTTTGAAATTCTAGAATGGCTGCCAGATCGACGGAAATTCAGTCGGCCAAACTTTAACTCTAGGCCTTTAATTTCTGGTGGATATTTTTCACTTTTATGCAAAAGCACTGAAAAATATCAACCCCGATTGCAGTACCGGTCTGGTAAAGCCGTCCATTAACAACAGAGATAATGATTAAGACACAAAAAAAGAGTTTGGAAGTTTTAAATGTCTTCAAATTTGGGCAAATAATATTTGCTGATTTAAAAAACAGCATAGCACTGACGATACTTGAATTTACACAAACTCAGCTACTTTATTGTTTCACATCTCTTATTTTCGATTTTATTAAAGAATTACCAGAGTCACGGCACTATAAACATGAAACACACGACTAATACGTAACATTACACTGCCAGGACATGTTTCTAGAGCCCTATGACCGAATATCCTACCTCCATACAACCAATTTAATTGAACCTGATATAAAATAGATGTTCTACTTACCAGTATATTTTTCTGTTTCTAGTTATGTCGCACAAGCTACAATTTTACATATTTACTTGGAACAACACAGTATACTAGAAAACATAAGTCTAATCTAATTCTGAACAAAAAAAAACAATCGTTTTTGCTACCTATTCTCGCCAAAATATGTAACTCCTAACACTAAGTGAGCGAACCAAGTACTAAAGCTCTACTGCTTTTATCGAAATGAAGACGAAGTTAACGAGTGCTGGTTGTAACAAAGAACAATTGAATCTATTGTACTTCCAGCGAAGATAAATAACAGATAAAGACGAATGCCGTATGAGCAATCCTGCTAGAAAGTGTAGTTCGTTGCTCTCAACAAATTCGTTGCTTGGCGTGAATCGCATGTGCGTAGCTAGGAATTGAACTAGGGAAAGATGGGGGTGTTAAGTTTTTCAAAACTTTAGAGGCAAAGTGGAAATAGATATTGAAGAAAATGTTTATTTGAATTATTTTATAACTTTAACGTTTGTTTTGAAAACAAAAACTGATTCGAATAATGAGCATCTCAGGATTCTTTGAATTTAAGTTCTTTAAATAAACAACTAAATTAATTTAAACTTTTCCGTGCATTTCAAAATGAGCACTAATGAGGGAATAAAGTTTTTCTAATAAAAGTGTTCAAGAGATGGCTTATAAGAAATTGTCTGAAGTTTTAATTACCAATATTGAAAAAAGTTCAATTTAAGATTCCAAATTGAAAAAAAAAAATAAAACCAATAAGCGATTAAAAGTTAGTAAATAATAGAAAATAGTAACGTATTATTTAACTATAATTTTTACAAACTTTTTCGAGTAAACATACAAAAACAATTATTACCAGCTTTAAAACTAAAACTCTAAAGCTATAACCTTGGAGTTTTCTATTTAATTGGTAAGAAATCTAAAGACTCACTTACTTTTTACTTCTATGAGCGGCTCTTTAACAGTCGCTTCTTACATACGCTGCTCGGCCATCCTCGTCTACAGCGTTGGATGTGCCACGCGTGCGGGATCTTCCTCGAAGTCGACGACCTCTATTTGGGCCTCTACTGAATATAGTCTTCTCCTACGCCACACCTCATTTTCTGGTTTGCCACCGAGTATTAATCACAGGATTCTACGCTCGATGACCCCAAGCGCGTGCGGGTCGGCGCTCTTCCACGTTCACCATTCATGTCCGGGAGCATCAGCGGCCAGTAAAGGGCAAATTTCGTGTGGATCTGTAAGCTGCTGTCTCCAAGCTTACTACGCAATCCGTAATAGGCCCTTTTCGATGCCGCAATTTATCTCTGTATTTTGCGGCTATCCTCGCTATCACACGTCCAAAATAAACAAACAACACCTCAGCACCAACGCCCGTAGGACTACCACGCTCTATTCCAACCATCATGTTCTCTATTTTGGCAGTGTTTATGGTGAGTCCCATTCGCGCAGGTTCCCTTTTGGGAGCCGCTAAGGCCTCTTACACAGGTCTACGATTAGCATCGAAGATATCAAATCCGCCCGCAAAGCCTAGAAGTATGTGAAACTTGATGGTGCCGTACACCTGCTCTTGGTATAACACCTTCCAATTTTATGTTGAACAGCCCGTTCCTTTACCTCTGACCATCTAACGTCACAAACGCGTCCAGAAATTCGCTCGAATGTTGTAGCATAATCTGCCACAACGTGTTGTTTTTCACTAAATCGTACGCTTGTCAGAGAATCTGTCTCAATGTGAACACCTGGTCTGTTGTAGATCGTCCCGCTCGAAAACCGCATTAGTGTACTCCAACAAAAGCTTCCTGCAACGGCCTCAGGCACTGGAACAGGATTCGGAAGAGAATTTTATAAGCGGAATTGAGGAGGGTTATGCCTTGATATTTACTGCAGTCGAGTCCATGTCCCTTCTTGTAGATAGGACATATGAGAGCATGCAACCAGTTTGTAGGTAGTTGTCCCCCAGACCATACCCTTAGATTAATCTGATGAATTGCACTACATAGCCGCTCGCTTCCGACTTCGATGAGTTCGGGCGGTAAACCGTTCTTTTCAGCATTCTTCACCTCGTCCAATATTGGTGGGTCCACAGCTTGTCCGTCCTTCCCAATTTTTATCCTGTTTCCCTCGACGACTCTCCTACCCTCCTCACCGTTCAACACCACTTCAAAATGTTGGTTTCAACGCCTGGCTACCTGCGAGTTATCAGTAATCAGGTTCCCCTCCCTGTCATTACACATGGCAGATACGAGCGCGGTGCGGTTCCTGATTCCGTTAATCGTTCTATAGAAGCTCCTCGTGTCGTGGCTGGTGAAGCAATTCTCTGCATCCGCGAGGACACGATCGTATTTCTCATGTTTCTTACGGCAGTGAAGCCTCTTTTCGACAGCTCTTGCCTCCCGGTATTTCTCCCGCATCTTACGCGCCACACGATTAGCTGCTACTAACGTGTTGGCGTAGGCCTAGTTCTTCTTTTCCGTCACCTCAGCATCAGACCACCCAATACGCGTGGTTCCCGTTGTTATACCTATCACTTCTCGCGCTGCTTCGCTGACCGCATCATGGATGTGCTTCCAGTGCTCATTAAGGTCCACTCCAACTGGTTCACCGATCCATCTATCAACTTTCCGAGTATACTCTGTAGCAACTTCTTCCGCTGATATCCTCTGGATGTCCAAACGTATCCTCGTCCATCTCGATTCAGATACGTTGGACAACCAGGCGCGAATCTTGCCTATCACGAGAAAGTGATCCGAGTCGATGTTAGGCCCTCGAAAGGACCGCACATCTATGACATCTGAAAAGTGCCGCCCGTCGATCAGCATGTGGTCGATCTAGGAGCAGACCTCTCCATTGGGGTGTCTCCAGGTGTACTTCCGAATGTTCAGACGTGCAAAATAAGTACTACAGATGGCCATTACCCTGGCCGCGGCGAAGTTCATTAATCTCAAGGCGTTGTCGTTGATGGTAGAATTAAGGCTTTCCCTACCAAAAACGGGACGAAAGGACTCCTCTCGTCCAACCTGTGTGTTCATATATACGATGACGATCTTTATGTCTTGTTGTGGGCAGCTGAACTTACAGTACTTTTGACCAATATCTCGTCTCAAAACTGACAGTAAAGAATTTTATATTCGTGTATGTTTAGTGTGACATTACTTGAAATATTATGGAACCTTTTGCTAACAGAGCCTTATAATAATTTTAAAGAAAATTTCATACAGTTATTCTACTGTCGTTCGAAGTAAACAATAACACGCTCGGAATTGGTTGGTATTTTATTTGTATTCATATGTTTCACCTGTCTGGTTCGAAACCAAGCCGTTGAAAATTAGTTATTTAGATTTTGCTGGCGGGTTCGCAATTTCTTTGAATCTTGACGATCCGGGTCTAATAAAAAGCAAATAGTTTATGTACAATTTTTACAAATGTCAAATTACACTATAACAAAAAAAAAAAAGAATAAACATGTTTCTACACAAGGGCAAGAGAGATTTGAATTCGAACTACAAGTTGCCTATTCAATGTATTATTGGTGAAGAATCAGATTTGCGGAACGTAAAAGATCTTGATGGGTTATCACTAGATTTGGGTACGAAAGCACATGATTCTAGAATATGTTTTTTTTTTGTTTTTCATTGTTAGCATTAAAAGAATAGCACAGATACCGCGGTTTGGGTTTCGAAGGATACATACTTGTTTTTAAAAGTTTACACATTAAAATTAGAATTAGGAAGACATTCTGATCGCTGTCGTTCTCTTTCACTCGACCTCCAATCGTTCCCAGTGAACTATATCGATTATTATTGTTCGCTTTAAGTTTTTGTTTCCGCAAGGTGACACGAATATGGCTTCAAGAATTGTTTGCGTATTTGCTCATCATTTCTCAGCTATTAATTCGTTTTTTTTTTCTGAAAAAATAGCTCTACAATAATAGTGATACAATACATTGTTGCCACTAGCGTAATTTCGGTTGCATACGCGTAAACTCACACGAACGAATGCTAAAATCTACATAGTCACAATTAGTGGGTTTGCCCTTTCCAATTAAAACCTCGCACTGTGGCAATTTTTTCCCCTGGCCGGGATTAACCCTCGTACATTTTCTGTCCTAACAAATGAAATAACATGAAACCTGGGAAGAAATCCAACGCCCTTCGTCCACCGGCTAAGCCCCAAAACCCTAGAACTCTTCATCCCAACCGGAGAGGTCATCCGGTGGCGGGCCGTCCGGGTCAGCCGGATAGTCGTCAAAGTTGGTGGTGTCGACTACGCTCAGCACTTTGGGCAGGATCGGCGGCGGTAAGGTACGATTCCTTAGTCCCTCCCAGTAGAATCCGTCGAACCATCTGAAAGAAAGATGGGAATTGATTTTGTTGTAGAGTTGAGGAAAGTTGATTTAACTTACTTGTGTTTCTGGATTTCGCTGATTCCACCTCGTTGGTAGCCTAATCTTTCCGTTGGATTGTCTCGGCATAGCTTCTTGATTAGGGCGCTGGCATTCCTGGTGATGTTGCGAGGGAACTCGATGGCATCGATACCCTTCAGAATGATGTTATAGGTACGCATCGGATCGGCTCCGGTGAAGGGTGGCGTTCCTGGAAAAATATAGAATGTGTTTAAAACCTGTTCACAGCTGCTTTTTTCTCTGTACTTCGCAGCTTAGCATTTGCATTAAAAAATTGATTAAAATTATCGATTTTTCATGAGCCCTTCACACGCACTGACGGAACTACTCATGCAACATTGATCATAGTAACCCAAGGATCAGCAGAGAAAAAAAATTGACAGCTCTATCAGTTGAACTATATCCATAAAGGCGAAAACAGGTGAGGCTACTTCGTTCAGAAGTGTGCGCTTTTGAAGAACGGTACTCCGCGTCGGAAACGGACATCGTGCGGCACTTTGTGGACGCTGGATACATTGACTATTGGAAAACAATCTGAGCATCGGAGGAAATCCCGATTCCGGACGGCCGACGACTTTGAGTGACAAGAAGCTCCAAAAAATGTTGAAGAGGAAGACCGAGGGAAAAGTGGCTACATCGCCGCGTGCCAGGAGGTCGGTGCAACCGGCCAAACAGTGAAAAAGTGCCTGGTGACCATTGACATACATGTCAAAAAGCTGCAGTCCCATCCACTGGTATCAGAGTTACAGGCAATGACGCAGCGGCAGTGGCTGAATAAGATGGTCAAGTCCAGGCGAATCGCAACGTGGTGGTAATGTAGGACGACGAGACCAGTCACACCCTGGATGGCAATGACTGGCAGGGCAGTTCGTATTTTACTTTACACACGAATAAAGTAAGCCCCGACGTAAAATTCACTTCACATACCAAGTTCCCAAAAAGGTGCTGCTGTGGCTGACAATTAACGAGGACAGGATGTCAAACCTGCTCCTCTGTCGCTCCGCTCGTGAACGGGGAAATTAATAGTACGAAGTGCCTACCGGAAGTTGCGTCGTTCATCAAAAAAAAAAAAAACCGAAATTAATCCACCTAGCGGTCAGACCCAGCCTTTCTCATTCAATTTTTTATTTGTAAAAACAGATTTACATGAACGCTTCAATCCAATAAATGTATATTCACTCTTTAGGTTCTAAAATATTAATGTTGTTCTCTATATATATAAAAATGCAGTCCGGTCTGTCTGTCTGTCTGATCCATATAGGCTCGTAAACTACCTAACCGATCAACGTGAAAATTTGTGTGTAGGGGTTTTTGGTGCCGATAAAGGTTCCTATGATAGTTTGAGACCCCTCCCTCTTCTGGAAGGGAGGGTTCCCATACAAATGAAACATAAATTTCTGCACAACTCAAGAACAAACCAAGCAAATGAAACCGAAATCGGCATGTGGATGTTTTAAGGGGTAATTAATATGTCCATAATAGTTAGATGAAACACAAATTTGTGCACATCTCGAGAAATAATCTACCAAATGGAACAAAATTTGGCAGGTAAATGTTTTAGTGGTAACAAATATGTACATAATGGTTTGACACCCGAAACCCTCTTCTATAAGGGAGGGGTCCCATAAAAATGAAACACAAATTTCGCACAGTTCAAGAACCAATCAAGAAAATACAACCAAATTTGGTATGTGAATGTTTTTAGAGGTAACAAATTTGTCCATAATGGTTCGACGTCCCTCCCTCTTCTGGAAGTACATGTTTCTTCACAAATTTCTGCACATCTCGCGAACTTCTCTACTTAATGGAACCATATTGGCAGGTGAATGTTTTTAGTGGTAACAAATATGTTCCATAATCGACCTCAGGCAACATTTTGGATTGTAAGATGGCAACTTCCGGTTTCTGGAAAACAGCCAAAAATGGCCGATTTCCACCCATAATAATAATATCCGGATCTAGAATAATACACAGTAGCTAAAATCGACCACAGATAGCATTTTAAACAGCTGAAAATGACCAAATACCACCCAATATGAGTTTTTCTTAAACCAGTATGCCGTTCAAAATCCAGAAATTGTCTCCAAATGCCATTATGAAATCCAAAATGGTGACTTCCGGTGTCGGAAAAACAGCGCAAACGACCAAATACCACCCAATATGGGTATTTCCGGAACCGTAATGATGCACTGGAGCCACAAATCGACTACAGACAACATTTTGAATTGTAAGATGGCAACTTCTGGTTTCTGGAAAACAGCCTGAAATGATTCCCATTAAATTCCCATTGAATATGAGTATTTCTGGAATCAGAAAGATGCACAGAAGCTAAAAATTGATCACAGACACAGTCTTGAATTTCAAGATGGTGACTTCCGGTGTCTGGCAAACAGCCGGAAATGACCAAATACCATTCAATATGAATGTTTTCGGAACCAGAATTACGCCCAGATGACAAAAATTGGTTTCACAGGCAATTTTAAAGTCCAAAATGACGACTGTCGGCTTCTGAAGAACAGTCCAAAGTGACCAAATATCACCCAATATGAGTTTTTCTTTAACCAGTATCCTAAATACCATTTTGAAACACAAGATGGCGACTACCGGTTTGTGAAAAACAGCCTAAAATACTATCCAATATGAGTATCTCTGGAACCAGAATAATGCAAGGAGCTAACAATTGTCCTCAGGCACCATTTTGAATTGCTAAATGGCAACTTCTAGGAAACTGTTAAAAATGACCGAATAATACTCAATATGGATATTTCCGTAAACGTGATGATGCATAGAAACCAAACATTGACCCTGGACACCATTTTGAATTTAAAGACGACACTTTAATTTTTGGAAAACAACCTAAATAACTAAATACCTCCCAATATGGGTATTTCCGGTGTCAGATTGATGCCAGAAAATCTGCTGAAAATGACCGAATACCACTCAATATAAATATATTTAGAATTAAAGCGATGTACACAAGCCAACAGTCGAGGATGTTGTCATTTCGATTAAAACCAATCATTTCAAACGAGTTGTTATTTGACTTTGATCATATCCTATGGCCGATTGGTTAAGCATTTGCAGACTTTAAACACATCGGAAGGAATCAATGAATTTGAAACGTTCAAATAGTACGATACCACACTTAAATTATGTTAAGGCCACATATATCGATCAAAGCAGGTATAGTTTTAAATAGTCTTTGAATTTCTTTTCTTTCCATAATTTTTGAGCCACATATCAAATTGTTATGAAGTTTGTTATTTGTGAGTTTGAGAGATGACTCGTTCGTATGACACTAGTAATGTTCAAATAAGTCATGTACTCTTTGAGATAATAGACTTTCGTTGTATTGTTAACAATTTAATACATAACAGTTGCTTAAGTTCGAATATAATCAAATGAAATGGGAACGTATAGGGCAGCCAAACTTTGAAACCACATGTTCAATCATAATTCATCAGTTAACCCTTAACTAGCCAGCTCATATGATACCAATATTGATCAAAACGGTTGTATAGTTTCTGAGATAATGAAGTTTCGTGATTTTCACAAGTCGGTACATTACGGGTGAAGTTACAGTTTGATTACAGTAAAATTCAATATGGTCTTCTGGGGCAGCTAGACCATTCATTTGACACTAATTTTGTGGAAACCGGGTTAGCCATCTCTGAGAAAAGTGAGTGAGTCCAAGTAGTCATCGGAATATGTTCCTTTGCATAGCTGGATTTCACATTTTTAAACACAATAGGCAAAGTAATAGTCCGATTGCAAAACAAATCAATAGGGTTTGATGGGGCAACTAGACCTTCAAATTGACACTGATTTGATGAAAATCGGTTCAGCCATCTCTGAGAAACATGAGTGAGATTAAACAGTCTTCAGAACACGTTTCTTTCCATAACTTTTGAACAACATGTTCAATCTTTATAAAATTCAAAACTTTCCAGGTAGCCCGTTCTTTTGAGACCAATTTTGTTCAAATTGGTTGTGTAGTTTTCGAGATAATGATGTTTTATGATTTTTACTATTTGATACATAACCTCGAAACTAAAAATCCGATTACAATGAAATTGAATAGGGTCTGATGGGACAACAAGACCTTTCATTTGCAATTAATTTAATGAAAATCGGTCCACCCATCTCTGAGAAAAGTGAGTGAGAATAAAAATCTGCACATACACACACACATACACACACACAAACACACACATACAGAAAATGCTCAGCTTGTCGAGCTGAGTCGAGTGATATATGCCATTCGGCCCTTTGGAGCACTTTTATACTTTCGGTTTTGCAAGTGATTGCTATACCTTTCTAGGAGAAAGGCAAAAAACATAAAGGCAAAGACGTGGGGTTCTGGCAGGATCTGGCGTTGTACCACTACTCGAAGCGATTATTGGAGGAGATGGGGCAGCTAAATATTGATGTGGTACTTAAGTCGGCGAGTCCACCCAATTCCGTTCCTCAGCTATCCCATCTAGAATTTCTGGGTAAACTTGAAGCGTACGATCTACTCCAACGATTTTGTCGCGAAAACTTGGGAAATAAAAAACAAAACGAAGAAGGAACTTAAAAACATGCCAACACGCATGTTTACATCTGCCATGGCGAATGCTCCGGTTAACTGCCGGAAGGCCGCTCGCAAGGACGACAGATAATTACCTTCCTTGGGAAATTTATCAAACTGGATTATCTGTCCCAGTTTCTTCATCGCCATCCGGAAAAGTCTATTTTTTAATGCAATATGTGGTTTTCAACGCATGGCCGCCAGCGTATCATCGGTTATCAGATTCCATCCCAAGTCGTTACACATGCAGAGATTGACGCAGTCCGGTTTCTGGTTCCGTTGAACGCTTTATAAAAAACTTCTCATAGCGTGTCTGGAGAAGCATCCTCCGTTTCCACATTAAATTGTTCGCAAGGCTCGCGTCTTTTGTATCGGTGGAGTCACACGCTCTAGCCTCCCAATTCTTTTCCCTGATCGGGCACGGCCCTGAGTTTCCTTTTATGCACCTTTTGACATTTCACACAAAACCACCTGCCGTTCCTGCGGTCGGACACCTTTCGCCTTCCAGTTATCAATCTTCTGAGTTAGCTGAATGTTTCCTGCTCGAAGACCTCAATTTGTATATGTATTTGTATATGAATATGGTCAATCTGGGAGCAAGCTTCTATTTTCAAGGAATTGCCAAGTTTGTTTCTAGATATCTCAATGTATAAAATGTTGATTCTAAACACGCATAAACAGTTACTGACGGTCCTCCGCATAATGACACTCTTTATCTGTTTCCTTGTATGACGAAATCCACGCTACGTTTACCTCAGTCGCCGCCACTGTAGTAGATGTAGCATTTTAGAGTCGTTCTCGCGATAGGATCTGCCGTTCACCCGTTTTCTATCAACGCTTTTCCTGGACGGCTTCGACTTTCACCTTCTTTTTGGGCTGTATATGTAACAAGAATACCAGATGAGCACAAAGACTACCTTGAACTGAAATGAGGAGAACGTAGTCTTTGTGGCAGACTGCATCACTGAATGTGCACTGCCTTACTCATTTACTTTCCTTGTGAAACATCCCTCAGAATTTCACCTGCGTCACAATGTAACGCCAACGCACTCGGTCCGTGACAACTTGTCTCCAGTTTTTTCAGCGTCCTACATTTTCGAAATCTCACTCCATTTGGTCCAACCAACTAGCTGGTTGTGCGCCTCTACGTCTTGTACCGGCCGGATCCAAGACGAACACCGTTTTGCGGGATTGTTTTGACTTTCTGGATAACGGGCTCGTCGTAGAGTTGCGCCAGTTCGTGGAGCATTCTTCGCCTCCATACGCCATCCTGACATACTCCGCCGAAGATGGTCCTAAGAACACGTAGTTGGAAAACGGCTACTGGTTGCAAGTCCTCCTCGAGCATTGCCCATGTCTCGTGCCCGTAGAGGAATACCGGTCTTATGAGCGTCTTGTACATGATGCAGTTGGTCTTGTGAAGTCCGTAGTAGGCACGACTGCCAGGTCAAATACATCTGCGAATTTCTATGCTACAGTTGTCTGACGTTACCAATGCCGAGGTTTACCATTACGCTACTGCTAGCCGATACTTGGTCTTCAACGCAAAGCCAAAAAGCAAAGCCTTAGTGCTACATTCCGATTCGAAACTTGACCTTCTGATTTTTATCCACAGACTTCGCAGCCTACTGTTTAGTGTACAGGACAATTGGGGGGCTAGCGCTACGATCCTAATGACACTAACAGTCTCTCCCGAGCCGAGACTCAAACCTACGACGACTGACTTGTTAGGCCAGCATCGTACCTCGAGACCATCTGAGAGATTTTTGACGTATTCACCTTAAACCCTATCTTTTCTGCTTTACGTTACAGCTTGGTGTAGTGTTCAGCAACTATCTGGAACGTCTTTCCGACAAGGTCCACGTCGTCAGCGAAGCAGATGAACTAGCTGGGTTTACTGAAAATCGTGCCTCGTATGTTTGAAGCCTCACGTTTCATAACACCTTCAAGCGCAATGTTGAACAGGAGCAGGAAAGACCATCGCCTTGTCGAAATTTCTTGCGTGTTTGAAACAGGCTTGATACCGCACCCGAAATCATTACACAGCACTGTACACCATGTATTGTGGCCTTAATCAGTCTTGTTAGTTTCGCAGGGAAGCCTTTTTCGTCCATAACTATCCATAGCTCTACATGGTCGATAGTGTCGTAAGCGGCCTTAAAATCTGTGCGAGCAAGCCAGTCGTCGTAGGTTCGAGTCTTGACTCGGGTGAGACTGTTAGTGTCAGTAGGATCGTAGCGCTAGCCCCGCAATTGTCCTGTACACTTATACAAGAAATTAAATGCATCCCGCGCAGGATCTAAGTGTTTCTTGAGAACGATACAGTTGCTCCATTCCCTCATACTCCAACTCTTCCAGACGGCGTTTTTTGTTCCGGAAAAACTGGGTCTGCTGTATCAACTCAACTCACTTTATGACGGGTCCTTTGCTGCAGCATCAATGCCCGCGCTACATTCTTCTCGTCTAGGATCGTTTGACACTCCACGTGGAAACAACCGCTGCGTTGATTCCTCTCGACGAATCCAACAGCACTTTCCACTTCGTTGTTAATGGCTGCCTTCCCAGTACTCCAGTAGTCCTCCAAAGGGGCTTCGGTAAGCTCTTCCTCATCCGGTACATTACCTCAAGGCTTTGCGTGTACTCAATAGCGACTTCAGGGAATTAAAATCGCTCCTGATTATACCGTGGCGGGCGACGGTAGCGGGTGTTGTTGATAACCGAAGGTCTTTGGCGCATTTTGATAGGTTCGGAAGTCGATAATATCCGAGAAGTACCTTCCGTCAATCAAGGCGTGATCGATTTGTGTTTCAGTCTGTTCTGGTAGTCTTCAGGAGTACCGATATAAAAGGCTATGCTGGAAGTTGGTACTACGGTCTGAGATTCTGCTCCTGGCCCACCTGAGCGTAGAGATCTCCGATAACGATTTTGACGCCATGTTTTGGGCAGCTATCGTATGTATGCTCAAGCTGCGCGTAAAAGGTGTCTTTATCCTCTTCGTTACTTCCTAGATAAGGGCTTCCGTTGTTGATTGACCACCACCTAATCACGTGCTCTCTGTATTTTGCCCTTCACAAAGTAAGCTGTGCCCAGCTCGTGTGTGTTGCAGTGTACTGCTTGCGAGAGCTTGGTAGCGAGCGAATCTTCGGGCTTATTACCCAGTGGTGCGTTTGGGATGCTTGCATCCAGCAACAAAAGTAGAGTAAAAAAACAGAATTTGAGCCCGTGGCCCCTACGCTTTTGATTCTCATCACATCCAATCGTACACTTACCAGTCAATAACTCGAACATTAGTACTCCCAGCGACCAGTAATCGGCGCTGATGTCATGGCCTCGGTTGAGAATCACCTCCGGTGCGACATACTCTGGTGTTCCACAGAAAGTCCACGTTTTTCGTCCTAGAAGAAATCAATTATCAAACGAAACAGTTCGTATCACATCGTAAGCGTTCATTACCTGACTGCAGCTTTTTAGCGAACCCAAAGTCCACCAGCTTGACGTAGCCAGACACATCGAGCAGCAGGTTCTCCGGCTTCAGATCCCGATAGATGATGTTGCGCGAGTGAAGATAATCGAACGCTTCCACCACACAAGCCGTGTAAAAGCGAGTGGTGGGATCGTCAAAGTGTCCACGATCACGCAGAATCGTCCAGAGTTCCCCACCGAGGCAGCTTTCCATCAACATGTACAAATATTTGCGATCCTTGAAGGTTTTGTAAAGTTTTACAATGAAATCGCTGTTTGCCTGCATGGATTAGCGGTCATTAGAAACGGGAGATTAAATTTAGTGCATGATCATACTTCGCTCATGATTTCCTTTTCGGACATTATGTGCTGCTGTTGACGTGTTTCCACAATTTGAGCCTTCTTCATCTGCTTCAACGCGAAGGAGCGTGATTTATCCTGGGAGAGTTGAACCAACTCGACACGGCCAAAACCACCGACGCCCAAGGTAGCAAGTACCCGCAGATCCGAAAGTCGCACATCACGGAACTCTTCATAGATTCTGAGAATTGTAATGAAAGTTAGGAAGTACTTGTGTTGGGTTGTATGTCATTCAAGCTGAGTCGGCACAACATACTTACGAATCTCCTTATGAGAATGCTTTCGATAGAGTGAAGACCAGTAATTTTAAAACTCTTTTGCGGACGATTAAAACCTACCCTCTAAGCAAACTTACTTCTTCTTCTGGATCACTGCATCGTCATTGTAGCGATTCTTGATTTCGTCCAAGTTCGAGATCAACTGGTTGAACGTATCTCGGTCTATGACCAAACAGGTGACACCTTCCGGAGAGTCACAAATAATATTGGCTGTTCGAAGATCATCCCTGAAATTCAAAAAGGGGGCGCTGAGAATGTACTCTTGATCAAAAAAAAAAATAATAATAATAGTACAAACCCCTGCAATGCCTTTTCGCCGAAGAAATCGCCCTTGCCGAGCGTGCGGATGAATTTTTCCTCCTGTGTTTCTGGCTGCCGGATGGTGACGCGCACCTGACCCTTCGAGATAATGAAGAAAGTATCGCCGCGAGCCCCCTGGCGGATAATGTAGTCGCCCTTCTGGTAGTAGCACTCTTCCAGCACGTCCGATATCTTGCACAGGGTATCCTCCGGGAGATTCTTGAAGATGGGAACACTGTGAAGAAAAGGTAGTTGTTAATTATTTTCGTCTCATTTGAATCACTGTTATTTTCCAAGGAGCACATTGAGAGTAAGTGCAACAAACAAAAATACAATTCTAGACTACATCCAAAGAATAAAAGGTTTCAACTTTTTCTACAACTACACAATTGCGCAAGCAAATAAATATCACAGAAAGGTATTGGTGTTACGATGTCCCCATTTGTCTTAGAACACAAAATAAATCTTCAGAATAAATATTAGTAAATATATTATTCATTATAAACATTCTCTCAATTAAAAATAATGGTAACCTTGCAGTGCGGAAGACTGATTCAATGATTTCAGTCAGGTCATGGTCTCATGTTTGTATACAAAACCCTCTCATGAATGACTGGCCAAGTTTTGCGAGCCTTGACCGCGGTATCTACAGCGATAACTTAAAAGTGTACGTTCATGCAGATCTTTCCCACATATCTGATTGCTGCAGACGGTCAGTGTTTTATGCATGCACGAAACTCCGAAGCATAATGGTGACCTTTGTTTTGTTTCCGTCATTATTATTTTAGGTGTTTGTGATTGCAGTTCGTCTGTCATTGCAGCGTTATATCAATTGACTAGCATTAATCTCAAGACAGTGAGGACGGTATATGGTAACATTTTTTAACCCAGAAGTAAACAAATTTATGTTTGAGGGTTATGAACATTTGTACTAGATTTTAATGCCCGTGATGGTTTTTAGTATATAATATATTCCAAAAAGAAACTGAAATGATGAATTAAAGTTGATCCTATATTGATACATTTTTCATTCGAAAGAAAACTAACTAACCTCATTGTAACTTTCTTGGGGATAATTAATTTTATATAATACTAGCTGACCCGGCAAACTTCGTACCGCCACCTTGAGTTTTATTGGTTGTTGAATTGCAAAAACTGAAATATCTAACTGCTGCTAAAAAACATACCTACGATATGTTTTGGCTCTGATTTGTTTTTAGTTTTTTGTTCGATCCTGCGCTCGTAAAATTCTACATTTTTATTTCATTGAACATTATGAAGCACCTTTCAACCATAATTAAATCATTTCAATACATTTCTAAAAATAAACAGTCATTCTTTTAAATATTCTGAAGGAATTATTACATTATTTTTTCAATTATTCAAAAGCTTGGCTTAATGCAAATATAGTAATACCCTTCTGCCTGGCCAATCTCACTGGAACAGATTTTATAAAAAACTTCAGAATTCTAAATAATTCAAGCTTAAAATTCGGAATATGCGAAACATGTGAAAGTGGTCAAGGCGGTCCTAGCCACTAAATTCTATATATTCCACAATGTCGGGGTCTGGATCACGTGAATATGCGACATAAAGCTGTCCATGTGAGAAGCATGAATACTCGGAGTTTATGCCACAAATTTTCAGTGACTGTCCTTGGGTTTTATCAATAGTCATCGCGAATGCGCGACGCACAGGAAATTGCAGACGTTTGAAATTTAACGGTGAATCGGTAGGAGTAATCGAGATACGCGGGATCATTACGACTTCTCCTTTGTAGTTTCCTGTCAGAATTGTCGCTTCAAGGACATTTGCCATCGGGTAGTAGCAGCAATGCATCTGTTCGGTGGTAAATTTGACCTTGAATCTATAAAGTAGTAGTATTTGAAAATATTTGATTAGCATTTTTCTCTCAATTGAGTGTTTAGGTTATTATACTTTATTTTTCTTTTGTTCAAGACTCTCTTATAAACTATGGAAACTAAGTGTGTAACTGACGATTTTGAGATATATGGGGTGTCGAACGTCGTGCATTTCCTTAACCGATCGACTCGTATATTTCCTGACTTTTTAATATTCTATCTTCAGTGTTGTGGAGCCTGACACTTTTATTGACCTGCTACTACTCGTGTCTTAACTCACAAAACTGGAACAAAAACAACGAATTTTATTTTAATTCACCGGCATGTTAAGTATTTGAACATTCCAGTTACAACAACTTCATCTGAACAAAAAACACTTTGACCACAGCAGAAATTTGTCAAAGTCAACTGGAAGATATGCAAGAATCAGTTTAATCATGTAGTTTAGGGAACATTCCTTTTATAAAATACCCTCAGCGGCTTCTTCGTTAGAAAGCATTCCCACTACATGTGGAAGAAAATTATTCGAAACCAACTGAAACCAGTATGAATACTCCTCAAAATTCTCGCAAAAACACATTATTATTTTTAATCTATTATGTTTATTACGTACCGACAGTGTCTTCTTCTTTCTTGAAAAACAGTTACAGCACAAATTAACAGAAACCGACGTTGAATTTAAGTGGCATCAACAGAAACCAATACGAAAATCGCATAGAACTATTCCATAAAATATTTAAAAACATGAAAGCTATCGTTTATGTACGCCCCGGTGATGAAAACTAGTTCGAATTTTTCCGATAAAAGGCAACAAAAAATCGTTACTCACTAAAACTTACAAAAAACCTCTCAGAATCTCAGAAGGGCGGGAAATATCAAGGGTTGGTTTTTAACGTTTTATAACTTTTCCAGTTGATTTTCGTTATTGCCATGGCATAGTGACAATATGGTTTTGTCCTGAACAAAAATTCTCGCAAAACCTAATGGCCAACCATTTTTCGGGTATTTTTTTTTCAAACATACATGATACCAATTGCTTTTCACGTGACCATGTGACATAAAGCTGTTTATGCGAGAATATGCATATTTTAGGTTTAATGCCACCAGTTATCAGGGCTTTGGGCATTATCGAATATCACCCAACTGCGGAGCGCGAAGGTACATACAAACGATTGAAATTAAATGGTAAATTGGTAGGTACACGGAGCTTCGAAATTTTCGCTTCAATGACAATAATATTTCATCTGATTTTTGAGACAGATCTGCTGCCTAAGCACAGTGCAATTGACACTTCGCAACATTATAGTTTTCAATTCAACATTCAACAATTAATTGTAAATCCAGAGATTTGTAGGAATGCAATAGTGCCTATTTAACGAAACATGAACAGAAATCAATGTTTTTTGAGAAACAAAAACTACACGTTTCTTTTACCAGCTAAGAGAATCATTGCAGCATGAGCAATTGTCAATGATCTAAGTCAGTGTGCATTTTAGAGAAAATTGAACAGATTGATTAGATTCGAGCAATGGTAAATTAAATCATCGCACATGTAGTGTTATTCTTGTTCTTTCTTTTCATTCATCAGATAAATAACGATTATATGCAACTTTGCTCAAATAAGCCAGAAATTTAATTTACATTATCAAGTATATGCCCTTGACTAAAATCAAAGTCACGTTGAGAGTATTCACATGCATGTCGAGTTTGCTGCTACCACGCTATAGCGCTTTTGCATAGAAAAGGTGTAGTAGGCAGCGTAAACGAAAATCACTTTATATGTGAACCATTAACGCCTCAAAAACGACGCTACAACAACTTGTCTACCGGTCATAGCCTACAATCATAGTAATCTAATGACGTTGTTCTTGGAGTAAAAGGCGGGAAAAACCGAAAATATATTTCAATTTTTTTCTAACTTTATCAGTTGATTATTGTTATTTTTATGGCCTATTAACTCGTCGAAGATGAAGACAAAACAAACACAAAAAGAATCATTCAAATCCGTTGATTCTACTTCGAGTGAAACGCCGTTATACAGACACCAACTTATCTTTATTTAATAGACTAGCTGACCCGACAAACTTCGTACCGCCGCCTTGAGTTTTATTGACTGTTGAATTGCAAAAACTGAAATATCTAACTGCTGCTAAAAAACATACCTACGATATGCTTCGGCTCTGATTTGTTTTTAGTTTTTTTTTTCAATCCTGCGCTCGTAAAATTCTACGTTTTTATTTCATTGAACATTATGAAGCACCTTACAACCATAATCAAATCATTTCAATACATTTCTGAAAATAAAAAGTCATTCTTTTAAATATTCTGAAGGAAATTATTAGGGGTAAACAGGGTAAGACCGCCCTGCGGGGTAAGACCGCCCACTGAAGTTTTACTACCAAGTTATAAAATTTGATAGTGCTTAGTAGTTTTTCTGTTTTGATAGTGCGCGAACGGTCGCAGAAATAATCAAAAACAACCTTTCAGCTGGCAACCAGTCAATGCGCTATTGTTTTGCGGCAACGGGACTTAAGGTTTTTCAGTCTAAAAATCTATTGTTTTGTTCGTGAATATACGTTTAATCGCTTGCCTGAATCTATCTTCTTTCGGGAATATCGAAGGCCGTGAGTAATCTTGTAATTTTGACTACTTTTTCGGTCAAATATGAAAATGTTCCACTGGGGGTAAAGTCGCCCACTATACAAGGGGTAAAACCGCCACGTATCCAACTGCTTGTTGTTTTACTTCAAGACCCAAATGCCTCGACACTACGAAGGGAATATTTACAGGATCAGTAAAGCAACTTCAAGCCACATAAGACATCGATGTTAATCGACCATTTTCGATTTGGTTGAAGCTTTTCTAGTAATATATTTTAACAATACTTATTTTTGAAAAAAGTAAACCTGTGTGAAAATGGTGTTAATGAACCAAAATAATTTTAGAGCCAGGACGGTTTGTTTGATTGGTATGACGTCTCCGGCAGAATTAAAAATAGTAGTTTTTTACTTCCGAAAAAAGTACACACTCTTAAAAAAAACTTAAAAAAAGATATAAAAATAGAATAAAAAATATATTTTTTTTTTCAAATTTATTTGAAAAAACATGTTTTTGCCTGTAAAATCTACAAAAGGTAAGCCAAAATTTTATGGTTGTTGGATCATGGAGTAATAGAAATATTAATAGCTCAATTTTTGTGGTGAATTTTTTTTTTGGACGGTTTGTTTGGTGTATAGACCCGATCAGAAGAGCATACCTAAAAATTACAAAATTCTATCAACGCGAGATACAAATAACATATTTTGATACAATTTTGGATTTTTTCATATAATTTTGATAACAAAATTGAATCTGTATGTGTTATAATAACAAAACCTGAAATAAAGTAGTTCTGAAACAAATCTAACTAATTTTTCGTTCCTATCAAAACATGTTATTTCTAACAATGTTTGTTATTATATTGTTCTATATACTATCTTATTTTGTTAGAAAACTGATACATTAGTAACAAATTTTGATATGTGTTTGATACTAATAGAATCATTTCTGTTAGAATTCCTGTTATTTTAACACCTAACGGGATCGAATTGAAAACACAGTCTGTATGGTTTTTCCCGTAACAAACTAACATATTCTGTTACATTTTTGTTTTTTCTTTGTGATCGGGGAGTCGTTGATAATTTTGTTCTACAAAAAAAAAAAAAAACATAGAAAATTGAAAATATAAATAAAAGAAATAATAATTATTAGTATTTTTCTATACATAATAAGTCTTCAAAAGAATCATACAGACAAGTTTAAAGAGTTTTAATTTTTAGCTTAAAGATAGGTATATTATGAATTCAATATCTTGAAAACCCCCAATTCTGAAAAATCTATTTATTTTGAAAACCAAAAAGTTACCTAAACATTGATCTGAACTTGAATAATCAGAAAACAAAATAAGTTGAAACTTAGAAAAAAAATTTTTTTTCTGATTTTTCACAGTGTATATTTTATTTAAAAAGAGGAAAAATACCATCTACAACTTTGTCAGAGACACTATACCGATAAAATCAACCGTTTCGGCCCTAAAAATATTGTTTATCCTCAAAAAATGGTGGGCGATCTTACTCCGCTGGTGGGTGGGCTTACCCCGCATGAAAAAGATCTGCACATTTTCAATGAATTTTTAAAATTTAAAAAAAAGCTGGAAATAAACAAAAATATTTCAGTTCTTATTTTTTAAATGCGGGTATTGAATAGAAGAACCTCTTAGCGAAGCAAAAATGAAATTGCAGCCGCAACTTTTTTTTCTATAAACAGAATTGCTTAAGGGGGCGGTCTTACCCCGCTTACCCCTACATTATTTTTTCAATTATTCAAAAGCTTCTGCCTGGCCAATCTCACTGGAACAGATTTTATAAAAAAATTCATTATTCTAAATAATTCAAGCTTAAAATTCGGAATATACGAAACATGTGAAAGTGGTCAAGGCGGCCCTAGCCACTAAATTCTATATATTCCACAATGTCGGGGTCAGGGTCACGTGAATATGCGACATAAAGCTGTCCATGTGAGAAGCATGAATACTCGGAGTTTATGCCACAAATTTTCAGTGACTGTCCTTGGGTTTTATCAATAGTCATCGCGAATGCGCGACGCACGGGAAATTGCAGACGTTTAAAATTTAACGGCAAATCGGTAGGAGTAATCGAGATACGCGGGATTATTACGACTGGAGAAGTCGTAATGGATAATGGGTGGAGTTTGTAGTTTCCTGTCAGAATTGTCGCTTCAAGGACATTTGCCATCGGGTAGTGGCAGCAATGCATCTGTTCGGTGGTAAATTTGACCACCATAAGATAATTGTAATTTTATTATTCACACTATTGTACTATTGAAAATAGTCAAGCCTTGTAAAAACGAAAAATTCGACCTCTGATTGGTCGTTATATGCTTGCTTCCCAAGCACGGTCGACAGGATCATATACCTTGCAATTGAAAACACGCTATTTGGCCTATATAAGAGCCTGTTTCAGCCGGAGCCGCTCATAATAGTTCTAGACAGCGACAACAGCAGTCGTCCTTCCTTAGCAGCAGCACTAGCCCTGTGGTTGGTCACCACGTCTCAGGAGCAGCGCGGTTTTTCTCAGCGTGTGTCGCCAGACAGCCATTATTCCCCCCGTGTTGGGGCAGCATGAAGATTGCCATCAGGAAATCCAATTTCGGAAATCAAAATGCCTTTTTTAAGGCAAATAAACAAGTCATTGAAAGTTAATAATTTTTGTCAACGCAAGCAAGCATTCTGTGTTGCATCCTAGCAATTCAAATTTGTCGCACCCGTCTAATTTACTGAATGTGAAATAGCTTCCACAGTGCATGTTGTCCGTGTATCTTAATTCCCCCAATGTTAGGGCAGCTCAAAGGTTGTAATTAGCAACCGATTTTGAACAGCAAAATGCTTTTTTGAAGGCAAATAAAAAAATAATTGAAGGTTTATAATTTTCTGGCATCAACACAAGCAGACATTCTGTGCGGGATGCAATCAAATTCTGTTGTAGTTGTCTAATTTTTACTTTATTTAGTAAACTCCCCACTGTAGGGGCAGCGCAAAGGCTGCGATCAGCATAACCGACATTGAATAATAAATTGCCCTGTTAGAACGCATTCACAAAAGCAGTTAGTTCGACTATGCAGAGCTAATATGAAGTCGATTCAATCTATCATCATTAACAGAATTTCGTCGTCTCCCAGCTGCCAAGTTGCAACATGATGCAACACGCAACAGCGAGCAAACGAAATCGCTTGATGTTACAAACCGCAATAAGATACGGGTTAAAACCGTTGCGTGTGTGAGAGCACCATCGGTGTTTATTCGCTGGATACACTATCTACTGTCTACTGAACGCAATAATCTGCTTACATGCGACACGGGGACGGGAACATTTTCTTCAACGAAGCTGCGCAACACGACACAAAACATGTTATTTTGTTGCTTCAATGAGAGTGCTATCGGTCCGGCTCGACAAGAAATCATTTTTGTGCATCCGTGCTACGAAACTGAGGAAAAACTTTAGAAACTGAAAAAAGAGGTGGAGCTTATCAAATGATCGCTCTGAGCCGGAATGAAGTCACACATATTTTTCAAGTTATGTCATTCCACCACCTACGAAAAATAATTCATTCCTATTTTCATCCCTATATAAGAGCATGTTTCAGCCGGAGCCGCTCATAATAGTTCTAGACAGCGACAACAGCAGTCGTCCTTCCTTAACAGCAGCACTAGCCCTGTGGTTGGTCACCACGTCTCAGGAGCAGCGCGGTTTTTCTCAGCGTGTGTCGCCAGACAGCCATTATTCTCCCCGTTTTGGGGCAGCATGAAGATTGCCATCAGGAAATCCAATTTTGGAAATCAAAATACCTTTTTGAAGGCAAATAAACAAGTCATTGAAAGTTAATAGTTTTTGTCAACGCAAGCAAGTATTCTGTGTTGCATCCTAGCGATTTAAATTTGTCGCACCCGTCTAATTTACTGAATGTGAAATAGCTTCCACAGTGCATGTTGTCCGTGTATCTTAATTCCCCCAATGTTAGGGCAGCTCAAAGGTTGTAATTAGCAACCGATTTTGAACCGCAAAATGCTTTTTCCAAGGCAAATAAAAAAATAATTGAAGGTTAATAATTTTCTGGCATCAACACAAGCAGACATTCTGTGCGGGATGCAATCAAATTCTGTTGTAGTTGTCCAATTTTTACTTTATTTAGTAATCCCCCCACTTTAGGGGCAGCGCAAAGGCTGCGATCAGCATGACCAACTTTGAATAACAAACGGATAACGTTTATTCACTAAAAATTCATCCAATTCAAAACAGGTTTTTGTCTGAGTGCAATAATTTGCACAAAAAGACATTAAAAATTTAACCGCATTATTAGACGCGTTTCTCCAGTCATGCCTCGTGAACGTGAAGGTTCCCTATCACAGACATAGATTTCGTGCTCCAGCACGTTACAACACGTGGAAATTGTCTTTTTACTAGTGCAACATTTCTTGGAAGTGTTTTATTATTCTCGGGTAAGAGACTACGAGTGCATTTATTGCATTTATTGAGAAATCCATCGGAAGTGTATTCAGTGCTATGTCTAAATATATGAACGCCAAATACAAGCGTGATGCTCGGAAACGCGCGAAAGACCAGCATGGGGAAGTTCATCGAAGAAACCAAGTACCAGTACGGAGGTCAATGTAAAAGCAGCCAGAGGTAACACGTGTCCAACCTCTGGTTGGGACGCTGGAGAAGGGCCTTCTACTAGAGGTAGGAGAAATCGAACCATTTATTTATTCCATATGCTCTCATGTCTAATTTACCTTGGATATAATACTGCGAAAATGATGAAATTTATATATTGTCGTGCATGCAATATAAGCATAACTTTTGAACTCTCCTAAGGGATGTAATAAAAGGCAAAATAATTCTAACTTTTAATTCTCATCATTTTCGTTGCATAAACAAAGATTTACAAAAGGTACAACAGTTTACTGAAACAAAAGGTCTGAACTGTGCCTAAAAGGTTCCGCACATAATATACCATAAGTCCTCATCTAAATGTCATATCTGCATAAAAGAGCACGAAGAGTTCTGATTGCATTTTTGAAGTAGAATACTTCTCTCAGGAAGTTCGGCTACATAGGAATGTGAAATGAAAATCTAAAACCGAAAAAAGTGAAAAATATGTACAATTTCAAATGCTAAGAAATCGGTTAGTTTTCGATGAATTTCCTTCGTTTTTGCAGCAATCGATTAGAAAATCTTCTAAGATTCCTACCAAATGCAGGAAATTACAATTTTTTTATTCGAACTATTGTACTATTGAAAATTCTTAAGCCTCGTTAAAACACAAAATTCGACCTCTGATTGGTTGTTATACGATTGCTTTCCCAAACACGGTCGACAGAGTTATGGACCTAGTAAATTGAATAATGCATTATTTGGCCTAAATAAGAGCCTTCATCAGATATTAAACAGATATTTCATCAGATATTAAACTGAACAACTGAAATTTGAAGAACACAAATGAATATTTGAAGAGTTAATATTTTCGCTATAATCCAAAGTTAATTATCTTCATCTACATGCATACTCTGCCTATTATTATGTATTTGCGTCGCTTAGTGTTTGGCTACGGTGTTGCAGAACGCAAATGACGGCGCGATGCGATTCGGCAAGACGAAATGTGTTGAAATGTATAGCTCTACTTCGCCGTAAAAAGAGCTGTACATTTCACCACGGTAAGACGAATCGCTAGTGTGACCACGTCCATACTCAGGTATGGAGGACCAGTGTGGTCCAAGGTATTGAGTACCTCGTGCCATCGCGGCAAACTCGAGAGTACGTACAGGCTAATGTGCCTAAGGGTCGCGTGCGCATACCGAACAGTGTCGTACGAGGCGGTTTGCGTCCTGGCTGGCATGATGCCCATCAGCATCATCGCCAAAGAGGATGTAGAGTGCTTCGACCAACGCGACACGAGGGGTATTCGCAATACCATACGGCCATCCTCAATGGCCAGGTGGCAGCGGGAGTGGTCCAACACTACAAAAGGTAGATGGACACACCGACTCATTCCAGAGTTAGCAGGCTGGATTAATAGGCACCATGGGGAAGTAACCTTCCATCTGACACAGATCCTGTCAGGCCATGGCTGCTTTAGGCAGTACCTGCATAGGTTCGGGTACGCCGAGTCCCCTATGTGCCCCGCTTGTACGGGTGCGGAAGAAAGCGCAGAGCATGTGTTCTTCACATGTCCGCGCTTCGAGCGGGTACGGTACGAAATGCTGGCAATAAGTGGGATGGACACCACGCCAGAGAATATAGTGCGTAGGATGTGCGAAAATAGGAAAATCTGGGATGCGGTCATCACAGCAGCATCACAGATCGTTAGTATTTTGCAGGGCACCAATCGACGGGAAACCATCGACGTGCCCCAGTTAGTTAACGGTTAACTAACTGGCCTGTATAGGCTGCTCTGCTACCCATAGAGGTAAGTGCGAAAAGCACGACGGGCCCTCTCCCTGAAGTAATGCCTAACGGCGGTCCCGGGGAGACAAAGGGCTTTAGCTAATCAGCTTAGGTTGCTCAGCATGGGTAAAAGCAGACGAATCGCATCGCGCCGTCATTCGCGTTCTGCATAACTGTAGCCTTTGTTCCGTTTCCGTTCAATGATGTCGTATTTAATGTGCATATTACAATTCGGCAGCACTTCAACTGCTCATTTGCGCAAAATTTTAAAAATATTCAATACACTTTATTCAAAATATCAAACAAAATGAAATGAAATTAGAAAAAATGACTGACACGCAAGCAGCCGGGTTATCTTTCTTTCAAAAGTATTCTACTTCAACCTTGCGGTCGTGGCTTTGCATACAACCTTCCTGTGATTTTTCTCTCAATTGAGTGTTTAAGTTACTATACTTTATTTTTCTTTTGTTCAAGACTTGTTTGAAGACTATGGAAACTAAGTGTGTAACTGACGATTCTGAGATATATGGGGTGTCGAACGTCGGCGCATTTCGAGCTCGTCTTGTTCTTAACCGATCAACTTCCCTTCGGGACTCGTAGATTTCCTGACTTTCTAATATTCTATCTTCAGTGTTGCGAAGCCTTATTGACACTCTTATTGACCTGCTACTACTCGTGTCTTAATTCGCAAAACTGGAACAAAAACAACGAATTTAATTTTAATTCAACGGCATGTTAAGTATTTGAACCAGAGCTGCGGAAAGTCAATATCATACTACTGACGTTACGCCAAAATGATGCAACACCAGAATCAGCCAACTACGATGCATGGTTCATTACATAAGAGTCTGCGATGTTACAATGATTCTCTTAGCGTCAACTCTCACTCTCATCGTTTTCTTGCTATCTTTCTCGATCATTCGGGTATGGCTGTACTGAGATTGAACCAGCAGAAATATCAAGCTCATTTTGACAGCATGATGTTATGAGGATAGCAAACATAAAATCAATGATTTTTCTTCAATTGATATGTATGATATTGATATATGGTCGGCGTGCGATCAGACCGAACTAAGCGCCGTTTTCTCAGATTGTGTTATTGACACCCAGTGGATATGAGAAGTAATAATCTATCTATTATGAAGTAACGAAATCGTGTGAGCATTTGATAACGATATTATAACAAAAAATCTTTGTAACAGCTTGTACACAGCAATTGCGGCGGTAAATGTTTTTCTATGCTTGGTTCGGTTTGACTGCACGCCGACTAAAAGCATTGTCAATAAACAACTATCACTACTTTGTTTTGTAACTGAGCGTATTTTAGTTTGGTACATTTTGAATCTGTATGATCATTCATTTTTATTCTCAATAGAGAATATGCTTCTTCATAACACCAATTGTAATAAAAAGAATTCTATTAATATTTTTGAAATGACCTCATATCTGGCAAATAATAATGCATTTTTATTCGTTTTTTGACATCATGAGTTTATTAATTTGATTCTTGAATATTGGGCTTGTTGTAGGTTTAACTCTGTGGTTAAACTAAAGAGAGTGTTAGTTCGCGGCAAAAAATGAATCGCGGGTGGCAAAACAGAAAACTTTTAAATATGTATGGGTATGTATATTTATATACAGATCCTGTTAAATTTTGGCACGGTTCAACTTTGAAACTGTTCAATTTCGGTTCGGAACGGTTTTGCTTTTCTCCTAGTTTTCATTCATATTTTCTTTTAACGAAGAGGATGGCCGGAGTTAATCGACTGGTTTCGGATATATGGCCGGAATATGTTTCAGTAACATGGTAACGATGATCAAAGCAGTGCTTAGAAGTGCTTAAGATCCTACCATGCCTCTCATTGAAAAATGTAAAAATGCGGACCTGTTCCGGTTGTGTTCCAAATACTCGGGGTTGTTATGCCAGCCCATCAAGCGACACCTATAACCACTGGTTTGAAATTATAAACCTAGTTCATTGGTGGCCACGTGGTCCTCGTGGTTCTGTGGTTAGCGATGTCGGTCGGCTAGCTATCCCACATGGTTGTGATATCGGGTTCGATTCCCGATCAGGTCGAGGATCTTTTCGAGCTGGAAATTTTCTCGACTCAGCACTGGGGCACGGTGTATCGTTGTACTTATCCTACAATATGCAAAATGTGCCGAAAACAATATCGATAAGGGGCCATCCACATACCACGTGGACAGATTTTTAACGATTTTGACCCCCCCTCCCCCTCCGTGGACAACAGTCCATATAAATTCTGAAAAAATTGTATGGACCGTGGACATTAGCCAACCCCCCCCCCCCCCAAGCTGTCCACGTGGTATGTGGATGGCCCCTAACGAATTTTCTCAAATAATCTAGTTGATCGAGACCGCATTAGCCCCCAGGCTAGCATGCGATATTGTTTGTTCATTGGTGGCCATATCTTGAGTTGGGATCGTCACGGACCGCAAAGCAGATCAAATTTAAAAAATCCTGATAGCAACAAACTTCAAGCTGGCACTGACATAATCACGCTATTGAAACGATTTTTGATATTCCAAAAATCACCTTGTTTTGCATTGCAGTGATATTTCCGAGTGAACTCTGTATATTCACGACGATTGACAATGAGAACCCGAAAATGGCAACAAAAGAGACAAGAAATTAAATAACTTGTCGGATCTCCACGCTTACTGTGATGGTTGCTGGCTATTCATGAGAGAAAGAAACGAGTCTCTCTCGTCATAGTCAGCATGTTGCTTGGATTAATCGCAGCTCTGATTTGAACATTCCACTTACAACAACTTCATCTGAACAAAAAACACTTCGACCACAGCAGAAATTTGTCAAAGTCAACTGGAAGATAAGCAAGTATCAGTTTGATCATGTAGATTAGGGAACATTCCTTTTATAAAATACCCTTAGCGGCATCTTCGTTAGGAAGCATTCCCACTACATGTGGAAGAAAATTATTCGAAACCAACTGAAACCAGTATGAATACTCCTCAGAATTCTCGCAAAAACACATTATTATTTTTAATCTATTATGTTTATTACGTACCGACAGTGTCTTCTTCTTTCTTGAAAAACAGTCACAGCACAAATTAACAGAAACCGACATTGAATTTAAGTGGGAAACCAATACGGAAATCGCATAGAACTATTCCATAAAATATTAAAAAAAATGAAGGCTATCGTTTAAGTACGACCGGTGATGAAAACTTGTTTCGAATTTTTCCGACCAAAGGCAACAGAAAATCGTTATTCACTAAAACTCACAGAAAACCTCTCAGAATCTCAGAAGGGCGGGAAATATCAAGGGTTGGTTTTTAACGTTTTATAACTTTTCCAGTTGATTTTCGTTATTGCCATGGCATAGTGACAATATGGTTTTGTCCTGAAAAAAAATTCTCGCAAAAACCTAATGGCCAACCATTTTTCGGGTATCTTTTTTTTTTCAAACATACTTGATACCAATTGTTTTTCACGTGACCATGTGACATAAAGCTGTTTATGCGAGAATATGCATGTTTTAGGTTTAATGCCACCAGTTATCAGGGCTTTAGGCATTATCGAATATCACCCAACTGCGGAGCGCGAAGGTACATACAGACGTTTGAAATTAAATGGAAAATTGGTAGGTACACGGAGCTTCGAAATTTTCGCTTCAATGACAATAATATTTCATCTGCTTTTTGAGGCAAATCTGCTGCCTAAGCACACTGCAATTGACACTTCGCAACATTATAGTTTTCAATTCAACATTCAACAATTAATTGTAAATCCAGAGATTTGTAGTAATGCAATAGTGCCTATTTAACGAAACATGAACAGAAATCAATGTTTTTTGAGAAGCAAAAACTACACGTTTCTTTTACCAGCTAACAGAATCATTGCAGCATGAGCAAATGTTTAGATCATTGACAGTCAGTGTGCATTTTAGAGAAAATTGAACAGATTGATTAGATCCGAGCAATGGTAAATTAAATCATCGCACATGTAGTGTTATTCTTGTTCTTTCTTTTCATTCATCAGATAAATAACGATTATATGCAACTTTGCTCAAATAAGCCAGAAATTTAATTTACATTATCAAGTATATGCCCTTAAATAAAATCAAAGTCACGTTGAGAGTATTCACATGCATGTTGAGTTTGCTGCTACCACGCTATAGCGCTTTTGCATAGAAAAGGTGTAGTAGGCAGCGAAAACGAATATTACCTAATACGTGAATCAATAACAGGTGCTTGTTTACTCAACTACGACGCCTCAATAACGACGCTACAACTTGTCTACCGGTCAAAGCCTACAATCATAATAATCTAATGACGTTGTTCTTGGAGTAAAAGGCGGGAAAAACCGAAAATATATTTCAATTTTTTTCTAACTTTATCAGTTGATTATTGTTATTTTTATGGCCTATTAACTCGTCGAAGATGAAGACAAAACAAACACAAAAAGAATCATTCAAATCCGTTGATTCTACTTCGAGTGAAACGCCGTTATACAGACACCAACTTATTTTTATTTAATAGATAATTACTGATAAAATTGTTTTCCGTGTTACTGAATTGCAAAGGCTCAACAAATTATTACGTTTTTAATTCACTCCCGCTTATAAATATTTTTCAGATCAGTAGAGCATCACTGTTTTCGTAAACACATCTCTCGCCTTGTTCATTCGGTTTCCTATTGAAAAAGTGTGTAAAATTGCGCATATGGCGCCGTTTTCTACAAGATAAATATGTCCCACGAAAGACTAAGTTCAAAGTAATCAGAGCGCATCCGTCGTGTTTAAAAGATTAGCGATCCGAGCAGTAAAAAAAAGGAATATCAAGTGGAAAATTCATCAAAACAGACAGTGGTGCGTGAGACAGGAGATTCAACTAACTGCGTGTGTGATGATTCCTATCACACTCACACTTTCGCCTTTAATGTTAACCTGTTTTAACCCAAGTCATTTATTCAATACATTTATTCCATTCGAAATGCAAGCTTACTTCACTTTGGAGGGTTGGGAACTGCGACTGTAAACACATCAAGCTAAAATGGGAGCCACTTTTCCATTCCACACACTGGTGAAACCATAATAATCACAAAACTTTGAACTAAGCGAAGAAACATTAATAAAACATGTAGCAGTGACGAATCGGACGTTAAAAAGTAGTCTGCCCCAACAGGGTGCTGTGCTCGTGAATAACCGCAGGCCGGCTCGGCGATTCGGCCGAAATGCCGATGAGTAAATTAAAGCACGACTTTCATTCATAAATTGACCGGTTATCTCACTTTCTGTCATTAGCCGTGTCATGCCGTAAAGGAAAACGAGCGTGAACCTGTTTGGTTGCCATTGGGCTGATTTCGTAATAATTGACACCTTTGTGGAGCGCGCAATGTTGTGCCGGAGGGGGCGTTCCACCATCCAACAGCCGGAAACTCGTATATTGAATAATGGCAAGGGTTTATCACCCGTTTTTTATCGAACGGCGAGAAGTTTGAGCGGATCTCCAACTGGGATGTTTTGAATTATGTGAATTCAGTAATGTCTAAAAAAGTACATTAGAGCCGTTAAAAACATCTTCGGCTTACCCTAAATCCAAATCTAACACTATAAATAAGAGCCTTTGCTTCGTTCATCTTTAAGGAGAAGCATAGTAATCACCTTTATTCACCTATGTGTTCTAATAAATCGTATGCCGAATGTTGACGTGAATAACTTAGACGCGTTGCACAGATTTCTCTGTTTTCTGATCCTTTTTATTATGTCATGTAGTTTTCCAACAAAAGTTCTCTAGATAATAGTTGTTACTAGGTAACAACCCCTCGCCGTTTTCTCGATTATTTGCTGCCTGCTCCTTTTCAATATCAGCAAATATATCGATCTGCCGTAAACCAGCATGTATTGAAATTTTGTTTGCCGAAGTTCTTGAAAATTCTGCCGAAAACTTGTAGAACATTTCGTTGAATTTATCAGCTGTTGAGTTCTCAGCAATAAAATCCAAGTGTGTGGCAAAAAACACTTTACTAAGAATATTCAAGAAAAAGAAATGGATCGGAACAATCGGCATAGACTTGGGCGACGAATAAAAGACATCGATTGGAAGCTCGGAACATCCCGGGTGGTGACAGGATCCTACTGGATCATCTGGAACCCCATTACTTCGCCGTCGTAGCACTGCAGGAACTTTGACGAAAAGAAGAAAATGTACGCAGAATGTCTAGCCGCAGGGCCCAGTACTACCAGAGAGGCGACACAATAAATGAGCGGGGTACCGGTTTTATTGTGTTATTGTGTTGAGCAGGATGCAAAGTCCTGTGAGCAAGGGGCAGGCGATGTATATTGAGAATTAAAGGCCGTGTCTACAATTACTCCATCATCAATGTGCACTGCCCGCATGAAGAAAAACCCGATGTTAAAAAGTTAGCCTTTTACGCACAGCTGGAGGACGTCTACGACAGCAGCTTGCAGCGGGACATCAAGATCGTCATCGGGGATATGAACGCTCAAACCGGAGGGGAAGACCTGTATAAACCGATGATCGGACACGAAAGTCTGCAGACTGAGACGAACAACAACGGCCAAAGATGCGTAAACTTTGCAGCTTCTCGACGATTGGAAGTTCGAAGTACATTTTTCCTCTGCAAGGACATCCACAAAGCCACTTGCAAATCACCTGATCAACGTACAACAAACCCAATTGATCATGTGCTCATCGAAGGACGGGTTTTCTCAGATATCACCAACATACGCACCTACCGAGGTGCGGACATTGACTCGGCCCACTACTTAGTGGCGCTTTGTATGCGTTCAAAACTGTCGACTGTCTATCAGTCACGACAGAGCCGATCCCCGCGGCTGAACATCAAGCAGCTCCGGAACCCGCCAGCTGCCGAAGTCGACGCGCAACAACTTGAAGCGGAACTGGCCACGGTAGAGGAGTTCGGTGCAGCTCCTATCGGGGATGGCTAAATCATGATTCGCACGGCCATCAGGGAATCCCGCGACGACGACACTAGAAACAGAAGCACCGAGTGGCAGAAACGATTGGTATGATGGGGAATGTGAGGCAGCGGTGACAGAGAAAAGCCGGACTTGGGTAAATTACCTGAGGGTAAGAACGAGAGAGAACCTGGTTAAGTACAGACGGGCAAAGAACGACATGACCACGATTCTGAGACGTAAAAATCGCCAGCAGGAGGTTCGTGACCATGAAGAGTTAGAAGAGCTATTCACTGTTAAGGCTGACACAAATTTCGAATTCTTTTTATGTTCAAGGTTATCAAAGTTAGCAAAGGGGGTGGCAAAAAATAAATAACACCGAGACGAAAAAAAGAAAAAACTTCGACACTTTATTATAATTATTATTATTTATTTCACTTGCCTATTAACGACACTCTCGTTGCCACTGGACTTGTTTGTTGCTAAATTGAGCATTTATGCTGTCCGAAAACCAATAAAATGAACAAAACGGTTTGAGCTTTTTTTTCTTCCCCTTCCAATATTCAAGATTTTTGAGGGGGGGGGGGGGGTTGCATAAAATGAAAATAAAATTTGTAACGGCCTAATGATAAATGATAAAATTCTACGAAAAGATTAACCAATTCCGTAAAGGTGATATACCGCGAGCTGACTTTTGCAAGGATGTGGAAGTTAATCTTATCACGAACGATAGCAAGTGGTTGACCGGTGGGAGCAGCACTTCGATGGACATCTGAATGGCGATGCAACAAACAGAAGCGGAACTGGAACGGAGATGGGAATGCCAGCAGTAGATGAGCGGGTATCAGTCTTCGACTTCCACAAAGTTCAGCAGGAGAATGGGAGGCTGAAGAACAACAAATCCACTGGCAAAAACGGCCTGTCGGGTGAGCTCTACAAACATGGTAAAGGAACACTTGCTAGAGCACTACACTGGGTCATTTCTAAGTCCTGGGAAGAGGCAAAACTGTCAGAAGAGTGGATGGAGGAACTCCTCCTAGATGGGGAATGGCGACAAGCTGGAGTTCTGCAACTATCGTAGCATTACGCTTCAGCGCTGCTTATAAAAGATCATAGTTCTATTCCAATGTCTAACACCTTTAACCAGGAGGTTCGTGGGACAATATCAGGCGGGTTTTATGGGAGCTCGCGCAACCAAGGCTATCATAAATCGTGAGATGTGTTATGTGCGTGTTTCGGGGATACACTCGATTCCCTTCGAGTCATTCCGAGGATTGAGACAAGGTGATGGACTTTCCTGTTTGCTTTTTGACATCGCCCTCGAAGGTGTTATACGAAGACCGGGCATCGACACGAGTGGTACGACTTTCACGAAGCGGGTTCAGCTTAAAGGCTTCGCTGATGACTTCGACATCATAGCACGAAATTTTGCGACGGTGGTGGAAACCTACACCAGACTAAAAGCGGAAGCTAAGCGTATTGGAATGCTGATCAATGCGTCAAAAACAAAATTGAAGGAAGGAAGCTTCAAGGACAACAACAACAACACCAGCAAGGAGATTCCGAGAAGCATTCAAGGGGAAAATCGTGCCTACTTTGTACTTCGTAAGACGCTGAGATCCAATCGCCGTACGAAGCTGAAGCTGTACAAAACACTAGGAAGACCGGTGGTCTTTTTAGGGGAAAGGGAAGACAATACTGCTATCAGAGAACCCCAGGGCCCTTGGAGTTTTCGAACGGAGGGAGCTGCGAACCATCTACGGAGAAGTGCCTACTGAAGACGGAGAGTGGCTTGATCAGACTAAAAGTGACGTACGAGTGAAACAGTCCAGAACCGAATTGAATGGAGATGACTTCTTGATACTGTACGTGCCACCTCGGCCCTAGCCTGCTAGGTAAGGTGGGTTACATTTGAGAACTTCGAAAATTTGACGATTATGACGACCATAATTTGAACGTAGCGCTCTTGAAGTTGAGGCCACAGTAAGGGTGTGCGAAATTTCGCGAAATTTCGAGTTTCACGAAATTTAACGAAATTTATCGAAATTGAGAACACATTTTTCAAATAAATAGATACAAATTATGATTTCGGAACCCATTTTTCTGCTGTTATAAGCTCTAATTATGGTCCGGAAATGCTTCAAAGCTTTGACCGTATAAAGTTTGAAAAAAATCTATAGTTTACTATGATTTTCTAATTTCCGGGATTTTCCTGAACTTGAACTCAAATAAACTCAAAATATCTCTAAGCCTCCTGTTGAAATATGAATCAATAAAAAGATTTGCTTAAAATTTATGAACTCTAGTCATTTTTTGAAAAATTTCGAGAAAAATTTCGTTGAATTTCGGGAACCTCGAAATTTCGCGAAATTTCGCACAGCCTTAGGCCACAGACTCCAAATTTCGTAAATTTTAATAATCTCGACGCGTTGTTGAACCGTGTATCTTTCCATTATGAAATGGCGACGCTTACTGAAGAGAAATGTCAAGAGAGCGGAAAAAAGATGGCGTCGTTTGTTGTCCCCATCTCTCGTACGTACCATTGGTTTATGCCGTACTTGTAGGTATAAAATAGATCCGTGTGATGTATCACTGGTAGTCCTCTAGTTTCTTGTCCAGTAACCTCTATCCCTGCCTCCTTGTTGTACCGACGGGTATACGAGTGACCTTAGGAAAGATCGGATAACCAGCCCCAGTGGGACCTCCAGTCATATGCTGACAGAGAAGGAGGGCACTTGTCATGATCTAATTCGAACGTCTTGACTTCATAGCGGCTCGAAACAGTGTCTGTTCTCCATATTAATAGCGGCTGAATAAGTTGATGCATCCAGGACTTTAAACACCAAGGCCAAAATTCCTGGCGGTATTCGTGACTTAAAACAGTGGAACTACGTTGGTCCTCCTGCGAGACAGTTGGGTTGGTTACGCGTCTTGCGAGCCTGCACCAGTAAAAACTACCTAGCAACGAATGAAGAACAAGACGAGTCGAGCCGGAATAATTGTCATGGTCACAGGTGACGAAAACGGACTAACTATTGGAACTTGGAACATGGAACTGCCGATCACTCAATTTTATTTGAAGCACTCGAGTACTTGCTGATAAAATGAAGAGCCGCAAGTTCGACATCGTAGTGCTGCAGGAGGTGTGTTGGAAAAATTCTATGTCTCGTACGTCTCGAGATTGTCATACTATCTACCAGAGCTGAGAAAATACACAGAGTACAGCTTTCATCGCGATGCACGCGGTGCAGAAGCGGGTTATCGGGTATTGGCCTCCCCGAATGGGCTGGTTGAGGATCAAAGGGCCGTTCTCCAATATCAGCATTATCAATGTGCACAGCCACAACCCCGAGAGCATCGATGATGACGCGCAGCTGGAGCGCGAATACGACAAATGCCCAAGATGATATCAAGATCATCAAATTAAGCGTGCACGTCAGCCGGTGCACTGAAATCGCCCTAAGACTTATCGACTTGGCCGCCTCCAAAAACATGGCAGGACATAGTAGCTTGGTACAGCACAACCTTCAACATCGGTACACCTGGAGGTCACGAAATCAGCCAGAATAGAAAATCGTCCACGTTTTGAGAGATGGTTGACACTTCTCGGGCATCACCGACGTCACAGCCTAACAAGGCGCCAACATTGATGTAGACCACGACTTAGTGATTCTGAAGATGCGCCCAAAACTCTCAATTGTGAACAACACTCGATACCGGCGATGAAAACTAAACGCATTCGCTTGAAGTATCGCAACCGGAAGAAGGTGATTTGGTTAGAAACCCTCCGTGAAAACAGTTATTCACAGCGTTGCGGAGAACGTCCTGGAGTGAGTGTAACAAAATTAACGAAATGAGTTGTTCGACGATGAGTGTCGAAATGACTTGTTCAACGACAAGAACGCTGCGCGGATACTAAAGTTGCGCCGAACTACCCGTCAGAACGTGGAACGATACAGACAGAAGAGGAGACAGCAAAACCAACTATTCCTGGAGAAAGACCGCCACCAGGAAGAGGAGGAGTTCGAGGAACTAGAACCGTTGAATTTTTCTCATGAGACAACAGAACCCGCTCAGGCAGTAAAGTGACGATCGCCAACGATGAGCTCGAGGTAGTCGACGAATTCGTCTAAGTTGGCCCACTGTCAACATCGGACAACGATACTAGCCGTGAAATCTAAACGCGTATTATCTACGGAAGTCGTGAATACTATGGGCTTCACAGGCATGTGCGGTCCAACAGACTTAGCTCTCGCATAAAGTGTATTTTGTACATAAACGCACATTGCACGCAATTGCACAAATGCCGCACAACTAACCTGCAAAACTGACGTTTGTTGGGAATCCGGTTGGTATACGACGAAGAGGAGCGCAGCGAGCAAGGTTATTAGAACAAGTGTGGCAAGACCTGGTAAGCATTGAATGCACGCGGGATTGAAGAAACGCGGTCAGGAAACGAGTTGATTGGCGGAATTTTGTTCATCATGCTATATCTTAATGACTAGCTGATACCCGGCCCGCGTTGCTGCGCTAGTAAGTTTACGACGACAACCGCATATCTTTCAAATGTACATAATTTCGAACAAATATTAACATTACCATGTTATATCTATAAGGCTGTATGTATTCTGTCCAAAAATATGTATTTCTGAATCATGTTGCTCCAATGTTCTAATTTCCATTAAAAGTCTAACGAATACATTCGGGAAAATAGCAATAGTCAAAAATGTTAGAAACATGACGTTACTAAGTTTATTATTTTGGCTAGGAATAGCTGAAGTATTTTTTTTTTGTTTATACAAATTAGCTGAGGTATTGTCCTAAACTTCAACCAAACGTAAACGTAAGCAAATAGAAATTTGTTATTTCGGTTCAAAATAATTTGAAAAGTGTATGTGTTTTACAAATGAAAAAGGTATCCATCCATGTTGTTAACTACCTAAACATCATGCTATTTGTTACATTGCTCGCATTATTGCATTCGAGCATGATCGCTAAGAATAAGCTCAAAGTAAAATTCTCACTCCAAAAACTAATAAAATAACTCTCTAAAAATTGTGTAGTGTCCCTGAAAAAATTAAAAAATACATCTGGAGTCGATTTCCGGCCTCTGGATATCTTCCTGGTTTTGGAAATATTTATATTAGGATGTATTTGACCACTATCTACTTTGAGGATACCTTGGATTTAAGGAATGGGACCGATTTCTGGACTCTGAACATTATTTTGATTCCGGAAATAACCAAATTGGCTGATTTTTTGAAAATATCATTTTGAGTGAGTTAGTAGAATGATATCAAATATCAAAAGAATGAAATATTTCCATTAAATTATACTATCAACTTTGATAGTAGAATTGAATGGAAATTTTTCATTCTCTCGTTATTTCATTTTGACTGGTACTTCGCCATTTTGGTTGTACTCCTTCAACCGGAAATCACAATCTTGGATTTTAAAATGCTGTTTGGATTTGGTTTATGGTCTCCAGTTATCATCGCGATTCTGGAATGACCATTTTCGCTGATTTCCAGTAATCTGAAGTTGCCACTTAGAATTCGGCGTTTTTCACAAATTCTTTGAATTATAGTCGATAAGATTACGATGGAATATCTTGTATCAATATACAATGGACTATCTTGTATCAATATAACTTTCACCAATCATTTTTGATTGTTTTCCAGAAAGTGGAAATCATCATTTTGGATTTGGCGTCTGGGGTCGATTTCCGACCTCTGGGTATCATTTGAGTTTCAAAAACAACCATATTGGGTGGTTTTCGCTCATTTTCGGAAAGCGGATATCGCCATTTTGGATTTTAAAACGATGTCTGGATCTGATTTCTGATCTCTGGGTATCATAACGATTTCGGAATGACCATTTTTGGCTGTTTACCAACAACTCGACATTCCAATTTCAACAACTCAATGTCAATGTTGCAATTTAAGTTGCCACTTCGGAATTAAAATGTCGTCAGGGGTCAATTTTTGGCCTATGTGCATCATTTCGATTACAAAAATACCAATTTTAGGTAGTATTTGGTCATATCTGTAAACCGGAAGTCACTATCTTGGTTTTCAAAACAGCGTCTTGAGTTGATTCCAGGTCTCTTGGCATCATTTCGATTGCAGAAATACCTTTATTTGGTGCTGTTCGGTCATTATTGGTTGTTTTTCGGAAACCGGAAGTCGTCTGTGTATGGTCTTTGCAGTCGATTATCGGCTGCTGGCTATTATTTTGATTCCAAAAATACCGGATGTCGCCATTGTGTTTCTAAATAGCGTCTGGATTTGATTTCCGGTCTCCGGGCATCATCTTGGTTCTCGAATAACTATATTGGCTGTTTTCAAGCAACCGGATATTGCCACTTCGAATTTCAAAATGGCATCTGGGGACGATTTTTGGCCTATGTACATCATCTCGATTACAAAAATGCCCATATTGGGTGATATTTGGTCATTTTCGGAAACCGGAAGTCGCCATCTTGGATTTCAAAATGCTATCTAGAGTTGATCTCAGGTCTCTGGGCATTATCTCGATTCCAAAAATACCCATATTAGGTGATATTTGGTCATATTGGGCCAGTTTTCTGGAAACCGGAGATCGTCATCCTGGATTTCAAATGGAGTCGATTTTCGGCCTCTGAATATCATTTTGGTTCCAAAAATAACCATAATGGATGATATTTGATTATATTCTGGAACCGGAAGTCGCCGTATTGGATTTCAAAATATCGTCTGGATTTGATCCCCGGTCTTGGTGCTATTCTGGTTTAAGAAATATTGAACCGGAGAACATCATCTTGACATCTTAGGTTGATTTCCGGTCTCTAGATATAACCTCGGATTCAGAACTCCCCGCAAAAAACCGCAAAACAGGGGCAAAAAAAGGATTTCCCGTGCCCTGCACAGAATTGAACCATCACAAATCGACTTGTTGACCTATTCTTCATAAAAAATCTATATTCCAGGTTGTTGGCACCAATTAATCGCCGCTAGACTGGCAGCCTGAAATATAGTATTTCTCATGTAAAATTGGGCAACAAATCGATTGGTGATGGTATTATTTTGTGCAGGGGAAATAATCGATTTTGCCTTTTTTCACCCTATATTTGCGTATTCTCGGAAATATAGACCTTTTCCCGTGCCCTGCACAGAATGAGAATATCACCAATCGATTAATTGGTCATTTTTACAAAAATGGCTATATTTTAGGCCAGCCCAGCGGCTTGTAATAAGTGGGTATTTTGGTTCATTTTTTTCCAGTGTTCAATGTTATGATAACACATTTGAGCCTTAAAAACTCTCACAATTGAATTAAAATAATGATAGGAATAAATTGAAATGATGATAGGAATAATGATTTAGCTGCGCCACTAAGATACAAAATATCAATATCACAGCATTTACCCATTATTTGAGAACTCAAGTATACAGAATGATACGATGATCGTGTTTGATTCAGGACTATACAAATAACAAATTCGCTATTGCTACCCTCCTCCCTGACCACGCTGATGAGAAAATAAAATTAAAATTAATTGAAACAAATACGCTGCTATATTACTTATGTGTACCGAATAATATGATATTGGATGAGGCTATTTCAAATTTAATAAAGATTGACAACATTTATCCACTTCCTTCCCCTCTTAAATGACAGAGTAATGTAAATACCACGCATCATACTCAGAAACGCCTGTATATAAATTTTCATGATAAATTTCTTAATATTTTGCATATAGTGCAGTTCGAAATACCCCTCCCCTCTTGACTACGCCACTGAGAACAAACAGAAAAATCTATGACATAGATACTTTCTTGAGAATTCACTTATACGTATTGACACGGTATTCAAGTAAGGTTTTGAAGAGTTTACCCCCCGCCCCTTGTTACGCTTATGAAATACATTAAACTTAAAGTCGTTTAAATATACCACCCACTATAGCTCCCAAACATCGAATTTAATGATGATCGGCTCAGTGGTTTTAAAATCGTTAAACGGTGATGTCATCACCCCTCCCCCCTTACTACGCGAATGAAATACAAAAATCTCTCAAATGACACAACAACACCACAGAAATACGCTTCATACCTAAAAATCTCTGTGTTTTGAGTTGCACGGTTATTGTAGAAAACGTTTGCATGTTTACAGAGTACAAATTGACTCCTCCTTGCCAGCGCTTATGAGATAGAGCGAAACTAATATTTTAAAGTTACTCCCCGTACTCGAAAACCCTAATATACAAATTTTCACGGTAATCGGTTCAGTAGTTTTTGAGTCTATGGGGAACAGACACACATTCGCATTTATAGATATAGATACACCCTCCTCCTTACTACGCCACCGAGATACAGGAGAATCAATGTTATAGAAACATACTTCACTTTTCAAATTGGAACGGTGATCAATTTTTGTGTTTAGGTGTTTTCAAATAACAAATATTAGCTCCCCCTCCCTTGCCACGCTTATGGAATGAGTAAAATTCAAATTCATGAAATATATCAGCTACTGTAGATTCTACATACCGAATTTATTACTGATGGGTCCAGCAGTTTCAAAATCATCAAAGGTTGACATGTTAACCCCCTCCGCCCTCTCATCCTTACAACGCCTCTGAGAAACAAAAAAGTCGTCGGCCAGTAACGACGCAAGAATACATCTCAGACTCAAAAACATCAGTATATAAGTTTGCACGGTTATCGTAGAGGAAGTTTTCTCGTTCTTGAAACACAAATTCACCCCCCTTTGCCTACGCTTATGAGATAGAACAAAACTAATATTTGAGGATTACTCCCCGTGCTCGCTAACCCCTATAAACATATTTTCACGGTAATCGGTCTAGTAGTTTTTGAGTCTATAGGGAACAGACAGACAGACAGACAGACATTCGCATTTATAGATATAGAAGAAGAAGATAGAAAAATTACGCAAAACAAAGTAAATAATGTAAAAAACACTGTATGCACCAATGAAATAAGATGCTTAGGAAACATATTGCATTATAGTTTTCAGTGAAATAACTAACTCTATGTAGCCTTAATTTTGAAATTAGTTCTCACATGTCTCCAATCATGCCTGAGCCGATCTAAAGTCGATAAGAGTGGTAATATTCAAGTCGACTTTCAAGATAACGAATGTAAAAAAATAAAACACAGCTCTTTGTTTACTATTAAGCCGCTGCGCACTAGAAGCAGCTTGAAATGAATTACGAGTGATTATTTGCTAATTTATCATATTTAACGATATGAAACTGACAGCAAATGCCTGCAGAACATCTTTAGCCCGATTTCGATCATTTTCAGATGCCTAATATTGCGAAAACATCATGACAGAAGGATGTCCTCCTCAAATCTACTCTTTCTACTCTAAAACAATCGATGATTATCTAAAATATGATTTATTCCGAACGTTCTAAATGTTGGTATCGGAATATATATATATATATAGTTTGCTTGTCTTTTAGTCACGCGCACGACAAACGAAAGTTACAGAAAATTGTCTTTTTCCCAAGCAAACTCTGAACCTGAGGTACACTAAAGTTTGTTATTTTTTCAAGTGTAGCAACGCAAACACTTCTCTTCTGACTACAAGTTACCTTTGCTTTTAGTCCTCCACTCACCTCCTCTCGCTTGGTATGAAGCCAGTCGTAAGGAAATCAAAGCTAACTGCGTCTTAACTAATATTCGGCACACGTGTTAAATTAGCACATGGCTATAGATTCTGATGCAGGTGCATCGGCAAAAACCGCCAAAAACGTAATAAAGGGCGGAAGGCAATTTTGAGATGTAAGAAAGACATAGTATCGAAGATATCAAGCATGTAAATGAAATCTGAAGTTAGCCAAACCACTGTCAGTTGATTATGAACGTTACTTTATAGTTACATGTCCAATAATTTCTGTAATGTCATGGCATTCCCATCAAAATTAGGTTGTCAAGTGATGGAATATGGCAGTACTTGTTGAAATTCATTGAGGATAGGCTATGAAAAAGTCAAGAACATGATGGGGATTATAAACTTTTCTGCTCAAGAAAATCAGCAGTTTGGATTTTTTAAGTGTGTAACAATTTTTATATGCATTGAAATTGTAATTTTTCAATAGTACAGTTCGATAGCAAAAAGTTGTTTGTTTATTGAGAAATCAATTACGACCGAAGACGTTAATAACGAACATTTATAAAAAATCGAAGAAAACCGGCTGTAACTCGGCAAAGCCATTTCATGCAAAACATCATATCGAGTTTCAAGTTTAGCTTATAACGCGTGACAAGCCGCACTTGAAATCTATCCAACTTTCTCCCTATTACTCAAAGCTCTAACAAAATTCACAAAAATGTTCTCAAGAAGTTGTACTTAAAGATAGAGCAATATAATTTTTTTCGTTATTCTTAAAAACAGAAAAGACATCCTACACAACCTACACAAAATAAATTCTTTAAGTATACTACGACGTTCAAGATGTACGGAGAATGGAATAATTATTTTGCTGATACGTGAAAATTTTAGCTGTTTCAAAAAAAATTTGAGTATAAGATAAACTCATTCCCGACGGGCGACATTCAAACTTTGATTCGAGTTCAACAATTATACTTGAAAATTTTCACAATGAAATTATTCAGTACGGTTAGAGAACAGATTGATCTTTAATATACAGTTTGTGTTAATTGTGTATATAGTTGATGAGTAATAAGAGTTTGAAGTTCATTTTTTGAGGTAAAAACTGATTTCTCTCCGCTGGGATCGGGTTAAGCTATTGGTCATTATTTTTAAAAGTTATGTAAAATCTGATCAACTGTTTTGATTTAAGATATTTTGCGCTACAGTAAGCTAACTTATTTTATTGTTTATCAAATAACATTTGTTTGTTTATGTGGAAGAAGACATAGGTGGTGGTGATAGGATGAGAATTGTTATGTTGTTACGCAACACAAGAAAAAGTTTCTGTGATGGAACGCAGATGACAGATGTTTCATGCGCGTCATTCATCATGTCATCCTAGATTTATCGGAGTATTAGAGAGGGGTTTGAACTACCCATCAATGATTAAAAAAGGACAGTACTTCGTTATTCCAAACTTTGCTATTGTTAATGACAAATTGCAGAGACAAGCTTTTGCATGGTGTGAATATTTTTTTGAGCAATCCAGTATTTTTTCATGAGCAACGGTTTTTGTAATTTTTTTTTTCAATCACATTCATTTTTAGTTATTTTGTAAGTTTAGTTTGAATATAACATATGTAACATCAAACAATTGAGAAAATCAACTATTATTCAAGTTATGAAATTAAAAAAAAAAATTAAATCGTTGGAAAACAAATTTCGAAAATAATCAAACAATGGAGAGTTATTAGATATTGGATAAAACAGCTGTGCAGTGGATCCGTATAAGAAGCGAGATGCAGATTCGTAATCGAGTAAGCAATATTACATCAAGCAGTCATAGTTACGTCTCGAACTTCAACTGGATATTCCAAAAAATTTATCATTTTAGACTAAATACTCACTTTCAATAGTTCATTTGAAAGTGGCTAGCCACTATGGGCCAACTAGTTTTTCAATAATTTCCATTGTTGAACGATATGTTTCAAAATATATATTAAGCGTTTTACAATGGTGTAGGTAGGTATAGAGCAGTTATTTATATCGAAAAAATCACCCTGTTTCCCCATTCTATGGTTTTTCTATTGCAACTCTTTATTTTTTATGGTTAGTGAGTGCATTCATTACAATTACAAATTATTTCAACCTGCATTTAGACACAGTTTTGCGTCGATCTACCCTAATGTCATAAAATGTTCGTCAGTTGGATTCGAGACTTAGCGCAACCCTACTTTGGGGAAGATCATTGCGAAATTGGAACCATAAAGTACACATAACACAATTGTAGCAAATAAATAACACAGGTGTTGCTACATCTTGGACTTAGGAAATCTGGCAATCAATCGATCACAGCGCATCGAAGTGTCGTTGCGGATGGCCGAGATTTCCACACTTCAATTCGCCTAAGCGCCATCGCAAATGGCCATTACAGCACGCCAAGCGGCGTGTGCTAGTGGTATTTCAAAACATTTGCCACCGCCCGTCGCGAACTTCAGCTGGAGATGATGATCTTGATCAATCGGTTCGGAACTAGATGGCCATCGCCTGAAATCGATACATGTTTCAGAGAGTCCGCTGAAATCGCGGACATCGCGCGTACCATGTGCGGGTGAGTGAGGTTCATTGCGACGGCGGATTGAAATTTCGGCATCGTTCAGATGTTTTTTTTTTGGTACGCGAAACCGTAAATTAAGTTAAACACAAACAATTGACGATGACTGCCATACGCGAAAGTACGAAACGAAAAACGGCTGAGGATCTCATTGATTGTACCGCCGAGAAATGGCTGATTGCTAGGTTGATTATAATTTTATTAAATGAGTACATGTGCTCGAGGAATGAGTGATCGTTGCAACTAATGAGAGGCAACTTGAATTATTTTGAGGACAAAGCAAATTGGTTTAGAGAAAACTGGCACACATACGGCGTGTGTGTGGCGTTGTACTCCGAGCCGTTCCTAGAATTATGCTGCATAGCAAATTATGTATACAATTTGTATGGTCCAATTGCAGCGCAATAAATCATGTTTATTGTGAGACTTCGTGGACCGTTTGAATCTCGTGTGAAAATGAGTGCTCAGACGCGAGATGATTATGTGATGCAGTTGCACAATACGCTCGAAGAGCAGCGCGAGTTCTGTGCCTGAAAAGTTCCCGCTTTCTATCGGATCGCAAATCGGCGGAGGCCTGAAGTGATCAACCCTCAAAGGGTAGAGCCAATAGTGCGATGATTTTCACACGGTTATTTTGTTTTTTTTTTCTTTCATAATGGTTACGAGACCTAATGTTGTTCGAAAAAAGCAGTTTTCTTCTGTGGCTTATATTGAATAAGACAGGTTCAGAAAAACAGCAACAATATTTCTATTTCTTTTCGAATCTTCGGAATTAATATGCAAGGTTTTCGTATCCCGTATCAAAAATAGATTGAATGAGTAAAGTAATTTGAATATCCGAATTGAGTTCATTGATGCTTCCTTACTACAATTGTGAAATCGTCGAATTTAGGATTTGCTCTATGTTCCCAGTTTCTTATTTGGCATATTATTATCTTATCTTCATTTCAAGAGCAACAAATCTTAACAAATTGTAACTACCGAATCAATCTATTAACATTCTTAAAACACTTCAGTTAATTCCAGATCGTACGGCAGCCCATAAGAATAGAGTATCACTTGCAAATTATTCTCCCCTGTTTAGCTGTCCCTAATTGTTTTTATGAGGACCACAAGCCAGGGAAAACACTATCGACCCCACATCAGTGGAAAAGTAGTGAAGAATGCGGGGTGCGATTGTATGCCACATCGAATCGCAGCATCCATTCTGTTCTACCGTATGGTGAGAAATCTCTTTTTGTGCTTTTCGCTTGGGCAGGGTGCAAATTGCGAAGAAGCTACAGTAGCAGCATAACACACTTGAAAAGTAAAAACAATCAGTAATTCCTAAATCAAAGGCGATTATTGCACTTAATAATCAAAAATTTCCAATCGATCAGAATGTCTTTTTACTTTTCTTAGCTTCACTCGAGCGTTTCACTTCGCGGTAATGGCCATTCCATGGAGCCCAACAACGCAACCGGATGGAGTTAATTACCCCAGTACAGCCGGGTGAGCACGCAAATTTGATTATGTGATTTCCAAAAACGAAAGCGTACGGTCAGTGGCACTTTGCGATGACCTTCGATTCGATTCCGATCGGATGCATCGCGTGGAATCGATTACAGTGGAGAGAAAAGAAGGAACAACAGAAAAATGCCACTCACCTCTTGAGAAAATCGGAATATTCGGCCTGCCGGATCAGACCGGTGCGCATCATGATCGTCTGGAAGCATTGCCGTTCGACTGCCCATAGCTTGCAGTCGGTAGCCGCGGTGATTGTCGCCGTTCGCTGGCAGTGGTACAGGATAGCCAGCTCGCCCAGCACCTTGGCCCCAGAGAGCGTCGACAGGTATTTACCTTCGCGGGACACTTCCACGCGACCCTCTGAAAAAAAAGGAAATAAATAATGAATATAAGAAATCGTAATCACATTTATTGAGTGGGTAATTTTCACAATTCTAATTAATAGCCACCTGGCCGTTTTTTGAATGACAAGAATAAAAAAAAAAGATTATCACTGAAAGCTAAGTGATGATAGTGGCATAAGCAACTGCCAGTTTCTGGGATAAGCCCTACTTCCGTCACTTGAGAATGGGCAGGCCGATTTGAACTTAATTTTTTGTTAACATTCGTAACATTGTTTTGTTTGTCCTGACACAAAAAGTTTGTATAACGTGCAATTAGACATTTATAATACGTTTTTTTATCTATTTTTAAAAAGAATTTCTAGATCTGCTTTCGATTTATGATTTTTTTTCCAAATTTTCAAATTTCCAAATGTATTACTTTTTATGCTCAAAATAATCCTAATTGTTAAATTTTTTTTCTAAAAAAATATTATTTTACGTTGGATAATTCGTTATGATTTTATTTTGAAACAAGTCAGGCAAAATATATATTCCTTTTATGGAGCTCTTTCATATAAATAAAATCCTCGTAAGGCGTCGTACACAAATTACGTAGAGCATGAAGGGGGGGGGGGGGGGGGGTGGTTGAGTCTGCGTTACTTATCGTTACGTAGGGGGGAGGGGGGTAGTAGAGATAGTTGCGTAACTGTGATGTATGCTTGAAATTGAAAATTTTGGAGGGGAGTCAGGCTGTTCAGCGTTACGTAATTTTAGGAGGGGGAGTCATATCGAACGTTACCTATCGTTACAGAGGGGGGGAGGGGGTCTGAAATCTTGATTTTCAGCGTTACGTAATTTGTGTACGACGCCTACCATCCTACAGGTTAGAAGAACTTTTAAGCATTTCCAGCTCGAGTGGTAATTGTCTCGAAAATTTGAATTGAAAATAAAATTGTAGGGTATGGTATTAATTATATGATAAACCTCAAGTTTAGACGTAGAACTACCTCTCAGGAAGTTCGATCACATCTTGAAACGGAGCGGAAAAATATACACAGTTAAAAATAAACATTGAATTTTACGTCGAATCGCCTATGAAGAATTACCTCCATTGTGTATAATTCAATTTTACGTAAGATTTGAAAATTACAGGAAAAAAAGTGTTTCGAAATAGAATTACGTGAGCTGTAAAATTCAAATAATTGAATGTATATCGCGTACTGTAAAATTCAAATCACACGTAATATTCGAATAATTCGAATCCCCTTATTTTTTTTTTCCGAAAACAAGTTGTTGCGAGTGTTTGTCGTCTGATGCATTTCAATGCACGCAGAACTCGTACAGGAATAGTTTTTATATTTCTTTTCAAACAACGAATAAAAAATGCAGAATATTATTATGTGTGAAAACTTGTTTAACTATCGCATTTCATAGAGATCTTAGTGTAACGGATCTGCGTCATTGTGCCATCGATGATTAGACAAGGCCGCAATGACCCTTTGTACTTGCCGTTGCTGCTTTCCAACACGAGTGGCTCTGGGCTTTGACCCTTTGGCGGGAAAGAGTTTGAGGAAATACTATTGTAGAAGTTCCAGAAACTTCGAAGCCTTTGGAATGTACACAAAACTGTGTACGAATTGCACGCACATTAAATCCTGAATCGCACTTGCGTGCACTTCCGCAGATGTCCTTGAGTCCCGTCCAGATGTCAGTTTCGCAGGTGCTTCCTGAACGACCGATATGTTTTGAAAACCAATCCGCAGCTGGTGACCGGGCACTCAAAAACTTTATAACTCCGGTGAATCCGGATGTGTGCCATGAACCATGGCATATTTTCACAATGCACATAGCAAATTTTACACAACATATTTAAAAAAAATCGTAATACATACCTTTCCACACGAATGTAAACACGACAATGGCCGCCAGAAAAGTATTCGCACGGCAGCAGAGTGCTGCTGGGTTGTCAATTTTACGTGATGTACGTTGAAATTTAAAACACATCCAATTTAAAAATAAGACAGTGCGTGTAAAATAAGGTGGCGCAGCTATTACTTTTATAGCACTCCAGTAAAATGAAATGGGACGATATTAAAATTCCAGTGATGGTTGCTGGTCTTCAATGTTAAGTATGTAAGAACGTAAACTAATGTTTGATAAAAAATTACGTTTGTATTTTTTACGTTACATTACAAACTACGTTGCGCTTAATATTGAGAAATTTTTACTGTGTAGTCAGGTTTTTTTACGTGAGGAAAACGTTCAAAATTTGTGTGAACCCCGTAAAAATACTAATTTGAGGTGAAAATATGATAGTGTTTTTTTTCCTGTATGGGCTTCCTCACTGCGATTAGAATCGTAGATCTATTGTGAGATATGCCCGGGTGTCTGCTGTATCCCGCACTTTTGTTAATAGCAATACCTCTATTGAGAAGTGGCATGCTTATTATTATTGTCCATCAGTGCTTGTGTATAATGTGCTACTCTTCCGTGCACGCTTACTGTTCTACTATACCGATACTCGTTCCTCTTGCCAAATATCACCAATTATAATTCCCTGGAGAAGTTTCGTCGTGCGTGCTTCTGGCCAGTTTTATTGATAAGAGGGACTAATTTTTTGTTAAGAGGAAGTCACGCAAAGGTATTTGTAGATTTCACCGTAAAGGAAGGGTAACTGGTTAGAGCGGGGGCCTAGTGTGGTTGGTAACGTCTCCGCCAACCATGCTCGACGCCTGGGTTCGAATCCCACCGCCGACATAGGTGTCGATGGTTGTGAGGTGGCGTGATCCACTCACAACCAACTCGACTGGTCTAGATTCAATCCTAGCCGACACCGGGAGATTTTCTGAGGCGAAAAATCTCTGGGATCACGCCTTCCATCGCATGAGGAAGTAAAGCCGTTGGCGCCGGTCCGTTGATAAACGGGTCGTGAGTTAGGGTCCTGGGTGTGGAGTCGCCTCCCTGGGCGTCGGTGATTGGCCACAACAGTGGCGGAACTAGACCGACGGAAAATAAGCGAGAATAAAAAAAAAAAGGCTAACTGGTGGGGAGCCTGAGAATAAACCCATCCTTAAGTCCTTTCGACATCGGATGGCCTGATTCTATCAAGATTCGAACCCACGACCATCCGCTTGACAAAGCGGACTCTGTAACCTTGCGGCTACGCAGCTCCCTAATGATAGTGATTAGTCTCAAGGACAATATTATAAGTTTTGAGTATTTACACCAAAAATTGTGATTTTTTTTAATGGAATTAAGTCGATATCTTGTATCGTTTTTAAATTTCTACAAAAACAACCCGCGTAAAAAAAAGTAAAGTATGACCAAATTCAAATGCTAATAAGTCAGTAATTTTCAATGGATTTGAAGCAATCGGTTGGAAAATCATCTATGCATACGCCCAAATGCAGAAAAATGAAATTTGTCAAGTCTTGTTGAAACGCAAATTTTGACCTCTGATTGGTCGCTTAATGCATGTTTTCCCTAGCACGGTTGACTGAATAATACGCATAGTAAACTGGGAATGTATTATTTGGGCTATATAGGAGCCTGTTTCTGCTTAAACCAATCATATTACTAGTGGATGGCGACTAGGACAGTCTCAACTAAACAACAGCAGGTAGCATCAGCAGGGTGGCAGCAACGGCAGCGGAAAGCAGCAGTGCCAGCGCCAGCTGCGGTAAGTGCAGCGGCACTTCCTTTATTAAAAAGTTGCCATTGTTCGGTAGCGGCAGCGTAGTTGCAGAGCCAGCTGCGGTGGTAGTGGTAACAGCGGTTTAGCGGTAGGTGCAATGAAACCTACTCTAGCAAAAAGCTGCCTTTGAGCGGTAGCGGCAGCATCAGCGATTGCACAATGGTCCTGAAACTGAGGGGGGGATTTTGACCAGGAGCTCGACAGCAATGCTCTAGAGAAAAATTTTCTTCTACAAAATTGGTTCATATGATACAGCACTTATGGAAAAATTTTCAAAAATTAGAGAGACCTAAATTTTCGGTGAAATCAGGAAGCTAGTTTTTTTATCTCTGTGGAAAGAGGAAAAAATCATTATACAATGTTATAGATTCGCTAATTTCTGGCAACTTTGGGAAGAAAATGCTTTTCTATCTTGGAAAATAAATCGGTTCGGATTGAAAAAAAAACATGTTTTTCGTTCCATTTTTATTAGTTCAACTTGAACATTAAAACTGACTTCGAACGACTTTAAGGGTTTTTTTAAGAGAAACGATTTGCAATACTGACCTCGTGAATAGCTCAATTCTACTCAAAGCAATTGATGTTGTCCATCAGAAAATATGCCTTTCTTATTTGTTTATCTCTTTTTTAAATAATAATTTGATATAATTTGCATGTGAAATTACTCAGATTAATTTTTTGTGGGTTTTCTCTCAAAACTAGAAATAATTACCTTTGATTTGATTCAAAGAGATCGAAAATCGAACAACTGGTTAAAAAGATATGAATTTTCGAAAATAAAATACATTGAATAAAGCTATTCCGGAACTGGTCACCCAAAGTGTTTCAACCGTGTTCAATACTGGAGGGATTGCAGAGAATAATCAGACCTGTATTTTTTCTTCAAGTCCTTATGGCGTTTAGCTCTGAAATAGGGTAACCATAAGAAACGGCTTCATTCGATGCATATTATATTCGGATCAAATTAAAGGTGATTATTTCTAGTTTTAAGAAAATATACTGAAGAAATAAATCTGTGTGCTTTTGCATTCAAAATATATAAAATTGTTATAATTTTTGTCGTGCTTTTAAATTGAATTTACTCAAATTTAAAAAACAACATGTTTTTAAAAATTTCTCCATATAGGGTCAGAATTCGTGAAACGGATCACGATGTCTAATTTCTTCAAATAAGTATTAAAAACTTCAAGAGTTTCACTCCGGAAGTTGATTTTCCAAACTTTATTGAAATTGAATAAATTTTCAAGTTGTTATTGTCACTTGAAATTCAGGTCAACATTCTTTTCAAATGAACATATCTTTGAATATATTGCATCGAATTTGATGAAATTTTCACAGCAAATGCATCCAAAATTGTACTTTATGGAAATATTTTTTTGGAGGATTTTTTTTTCAATAGTAACTATATGAAGGAATATGTTGAAAAACTACGTTCTGGGGCACTGAAAAATCTGAAAAAAATCACAAGTATTTTTGATAAAATTTCGGATCTTTCCAGAAAATTTCGAGTTGGTATTATTTTTAGTTCAAAAGATATGGGCTTCTAGAGTTGGTGCCGCAACGCATCGCTGCAACTTAGGATGAAAAGAATATTGACCTAAATTTCAAATGACAATACCAACTTGAAAACTTACTCAAACTCAATAAAAATTGGGAAATTAACTTCGCGAGTGAAGCTCTTGAAGTTTTTAATACCTATTTGAAAAAAATAGACATCGCGGTTTTTAGTGATCCGTTTCACGAATTCTGACTAGGGTTGTCGATATCAAAAATAGAATATCGATATCTGCTTTATCGATATTAAAGGCGGCATCAATATTGAAATCGATACTGCGCGTCGATATCGATATTTTATCGATATTTTCCTTTATGCACTAAGGTCGCTTTTTACGCGGATTCCGGAATTTACGCGTTTTTTACGCGGATTCCGGAATTTACGCGGTTTTTTTTTACGCGGATTCCGGAATTTACGCGGTTTTTTTTACGCGAATTCCGGAATTTACGCGGTTTTTTACGCGGCACGTAACCCCCGCGTAAAAAGCGACTTTAGTGTATATTTTTTGTTTGGCTTTCAGCAACCCGGTGGCATCGGCCTTGTTTCCTGAAGCTGCCGTGAAAGACAGTGGCGCTAATCTCATTGATGTTTTTGAAGGTTTGTTCACACAGCAGTGTGAGCGCAATGAGCGAAGCATAATATATGTTGCACAGAGTTATGCGCTTGAATCAATTTAATTATTTAAGAAAAAGCTTAGCTTAGCTTTGTAAATGTTTAAAAGTGGCGCTGATATGCTATCTCATTTACACGTACGTTGAAATGTTATTCCTTAAATCATCGCGCGATGTCAGCTGCCTGCAAGAAACACCGCCATTCGCAATCGGCAAGAATAAACGTTGTGTACATTCTAAAATAATGCAACGCATTTTTGTTTTGTTTCATCAAGCAAAGCACTCGACGTTTCGTGCAATAAATATATCACCCGAAAACAATACAAAAGCACACTGCCACTGAACACCGATACTGTATGCACGTATGAGCACTGCTGTTTTTCGTGTTTCGATGAATCAGCTGTCAAATTACATGTAAAACTGATCCAGTGATCCAGCTAATGCTGGCTTCACTCATGTTGAACGTAAACGTCAGTGATGCCACCGGGTTGGCTTTCTGTTAGGCTTGAAACAAGCTGAACGCCAACGTAAGCGATCGGGCGAGATTCTTGCCGAAGGTTTATAAACAGCCGTGAGTAGAGTTGTGCATTAACCTACGGCAAGAATCTCACCCGATCGGTCGCGTTGACGTTCAGCATGTTTCATGCCTAAGTATTGAATATTCCGGCGAAGTGTTTGCTATTTCATCTCGTCCGTTACGACAGCGGGCCGATTACTGATCGCTTTACGCAAGGTGCATTTTCCAATCAGATTAAACCGACGTTTCGTGAGCCGCGTCTCCTAATCGTCACTGATCCATTGACTAATCACCAGCCAGTTACTGAAGCATCCTACCTGAACATTCATGTTATCGCTTATGTAACACCGATTCTTTACTAAAATTCATCGATTCTGCCATCCCAATGCAACACCAAGGCATCGCATTTGATCGGTTTAATGTGGTGGTTATTGCCCCGAGAAGTTCCACACCCAAATTCCTGGAAATTCGCTCTAAGCATGCTGTCAATAAAAATGGAGATATGGCAACCATATTTCTGTCGAACTGCTTACATTTTCCATCTATCACTTATTGATTCTAGTACCAACAATTCTGGTACCTATACTTTTTAGTTGATTTGCCCTAAAATAGCTGAAATAGAGTAAACATCCTTTAATTGCTATTGACCTACTTTCGAATAAATATATTTATCAATGGAGAAACCAAGCCTTAACGTGTGTTTTCAGTATAATGTGTACTTTCAATGAATATCTTATATTGCGTGTAAGCATTTTAAATTTGTTTTTTGATGCCATGATGAATTTATGATTGGTAGGCAAAATTTCGACGGCAGCACTCCCCTGATGGCAACCGAGAATATCGAACAGCAATATCGAGTCGCAATATCGAAATATCGATAATATCAAATGCGCCTATATCGGTAAAAAATATCGATATAGCGAGGGGCAAATATCGATAATATCAAATATCGATAAAATATCAGCAACCCTAATTCTGACCCTATATAGAGTAAAATCAAAAACATCCTATCAAGAAAACTGGCATCTCAAGATCAAGATCAAATGACAAGCGTCTAATCAAACAGCGCACTCCATCTATTGAAAGTGATAGGTTGTTATAAAGTGGTGGTAGTTACATCGCTACGAAGTCATTGTGTGCGTATGTGATAGTCCTGCCTGTGCGCTCGGATTGCATTCGCAACGTCAGCACGAATACTAGCATGCGTCAGTCCCAAGCAGCAAAATTTGTTTCGATAATGAACTTTGTGCATCACAGCAACAAATTCTTATGCGAAATCAAGTTGCAGTTACATCTCAGTTTCATATACAATGACAAAAAAAGCGCAGGAGGTGGAGTCAATTGCAACATTTTCGTTGTTTCAACACTAGTTTCAAGAATGAAACCGCAATGTGTATGAACTTATGCATGGAATTCGATAACAACATGGTAAATGCTGCATTGCGAGTTCATGGCTGAGTTTTAAATATTGCTTCCCTTACCATGCCAATGCAATGGTCATTACCAGTTTTAATTTTGCTTCTTCAAACCTCAGCGTGATAATGAAATTCAAAGCAATTTATCGCATTTCGTTTTAGAAACCAACACTTTTTAGACGACTTCAAGTCCAAGTACCCAAAAGTTACAACGCAGTAAATAACCTCATTTCAAAAACAAATATAAGGCGAACGATCGAGCAAAAATTGCTGTTACTTGGCTTCAGAACATGAGAGCAACTTTTAGAAGTATTTTTGTGTGTTTGTTTTTTGTATCTCGCAAGCATCACGTTGGCAACCTATATGCTCCACCCACTAAATCTATTCAGTAAAGGTTAGGTTTTCAAATGCCGTTTATACGTTTCAACAACAAATCTAACCTCGCGAAATACGTTGTTGGTGTGAAGATTTTTGAAGCAGCGATGCCACTTTAGTTGTTGCTTGTTTCTTTACAATTTCATCGTAGTAACAAAAAATGTTTCTTAAAACCTCGGAATTTCATTAGTGCAACAAATGATCACAATTTATTTTTTTATTATGTTTCAATTGTTGCTTGGTTCCACCTGAACTCAACAGACTACGATGCCAAAACTGTCGATTGCAGGCAGAGTTCCCAGTTTTCTCGATATGATGTTTCAGGTAAAATGTACCATATTTTGGCATATTTTCTGATGAAAAACAACACTAACTTTGAGTAGAATTGAGCTATTCACGATATCAGTATTGCAAACTCTAAAAGTCGTTCAAAAACAGTTTTAAAGTGAAAATTGAAAAAAAAATTAAAATAAAATTGAAACAAAAAAAAAAGAGCGAAAATATGTTTTTTCAATCTAAATTGGTTAATTTTAATAAAGAAACATTTTTCTCAATTCTTGCTTAAAATTAGTGAAGCTTTAATATTGTAGCCTCCCCAGCTGGTCTCGAACAAGCCAGTCGTCGTAGGTTCGAATCTTGCCTCGGGAGAGACTGTTAGTGTCAATAGGATCGTAGCGCTAGCCCCGCAATTGTCATGTACACTTAACGGTTGGCTGCGAAGTCTGTGTATAGTAAACAGAAGGTCAAGTTCCGAATCGGAATGTAGCACCAAGGCTTTGCTTTGCTTAATATTGTAGAACGGTTTTTCTCCTATCCACAAAGATAAAAAGGTCAGATACAAGATTTCATCGAAAGTTTGGGTCACCCTAATTTTTGATAATTTTTCAAAAAGCGTTTTATCATATGTAACAACTTTGTAGGAGAAAATTTTTCTTTAGAATATTGTTATCGAGCTCTAGATTCAAATTTCCTCCTAAATTCAGTTTCTGGATTATCGTGCATTGGTGCATTGGTCAGCATCTGTCTTCAGTGAAAAGCTCTACCGTATTCTGGCAACACACAAACATGTTTGGGATGCTGGCAATCAAAGCCTATCGGTCGTCAAATTTTCAGCGTAAAAAAAGCTTCCCCCATTGAATTTTCAATTGAAGAGTTAATATCTTCGGGATACCTACAGCGGGCACCAGTAGCGGTAGTGGTGGTAGCATCAACAGTAGGTGTTACAGCACTTCCTTTAGTAAAAAGTTGCTTTTGTGCGATAGCCGCAGCATCAGCGGTAGGTGCATTTCCAACACTTCTTTCAGTGAAAAGCTCTGCCGTATTTTTGCAACACACAACCATTTTTGTGGATGCTGGCAATCATAATTTGCCTGCCGTGTGTAGTTTCCAGTATTAAAATAGCTTTTCACTGTGTTGTACGTGTGCCATCTATAATGTTGATGATCCTATATTAAATAGAACAACAATTGTCCTTTGAAAGACTTCAAATAAATGATTGAAGGTTTATTATTTTCTCGTTTTGCGTTATAGTTAAAAGTTAGTTACCTGCATGCATGCACACTCTGGCTATTGAAACTACCTATTTTGCGCCGCATAGTGTTTGTTCCATATGTGCATATTATAATTCAATAGCACTTCAACTTCTCTTTTGAACAAAATTTTGAAAATGTTACATACAAGTAATCAACCACCTTTTGTAGTTTTACCTCAAAAATTTTAACTCATTGCACACCTATCCTATTGAAATGGGATTTTCATTGAAAAAAAAAAAACATTCCAAGAAAAAACTTAGTGAAATCTATTATTTAACAGATTCAAAAGGTATAAACTTTACAGAAATTGCAAGCACAATGGTTTTGAAGATGCTAAAATCTTTGCCGAACGCTTTTGATTCTGATGTATCAACAAATATTTAGTCTTATTTTCGAAAACGGTGTATATGTTTTGGTAGACGAAATATTTGAAAAATTTAATTTTAAAGCAATGGTTTCTACTTTTTTCAAAGTAATTTTTAGGATTTAGAATTTTAATTTTATTTGAGCCAAAATAGATGGTTTTATTTATGTTATGTCTCCAATAAAGTTGTAGGTAGTATTTTTGTAGTTTCTGAAAAATATACGCCATAAGAAAAAAAATTCTTGAGAAAAGTTCATAAATTGAATTTACTATAACAGTCTACTTTTCACAGATCTGTTTTGTTTTTGCAAAAACTACATATTTAGAGCTAAACATTGATGCTTGTTCGAACATGATAGAATAGAAAATAAAAAACCTAAATTAATCCACTTAGCGGTCAGACCCAGCCTTTCTCATTCAAACTTATTATTTGTAAAAATATATTTACATGAACGCTTCAATCCAATAAAAGTATATTCACTCTTTAGGTTCTAAAATATTGATGTTGTAATTGATGTATAAAATATGAAATTTGACGTAATGTTAGTACTTATGAAATAGCGAAATAAAAGAAATGACTTTTAGTTTCGAACAATTTCATCACGAGCGAAATAGTACGAAACCGCATTTAAATTATGTTGAGTTCACGTATATTGATCAAAGCAGGTATAGTTTTGAATAGTCTTTGAATTTCTTTTCGTTCCATAACTTTTGAACCACATATCAATTTGTTATGAAGTTAGTTGTTTGTAAGTTTAAAAAATAACTCGTTCGTATGACGCTATGTTGAATAAGTCGTGTAATCTTTGAGATAATAGACTCGTTGTTTTAACAATTTAATATATAACGGTTGCTAAAGTTCGATTATAATCGAATGAAATGGGAACGTATAGAGCAGCCGAATTATGAAACCACTTGTCCAATCATAATTCATCAGTTAACTCTTAACTAGCCCGTTCATCTGATATCAATATTGTTTAAATTGGTTGTGTAGTTTCTGAGATAATGAAGTTTCGTGATTTTCACATTTCGATACATTACAGACAAAGTTACAGTCCGATTACAGTTAAATTCAATAGGGTGTTATGAGGCAGCTGGACCTCTCATTTGACACTAATTTAGTGAAAATCGGGTCAACCATCTCTGAGAAAAGTGAGTGAGTTTAAGTAGTCTTGTAAATATTTTACTTTTCATAGCTGGATTTCACATTTTTAAACATAACAGGCAAAGTAATAGTCCGATTGCAAAAAAAATCAATAGGGTTTAATGGGGCAACTAGACTTTCCATTTGACTCTGATTTTATGAAAATCGGTCCAGCCATCTCTGAGAAACATGAGTGAGATTAAACAGTCTCGAGAACACGTTTCTTTCCATAACTTTTGAACCACATGTTCAATCTTAATGAAATTCAAAAGTTAAGGGTTTTTTAGATAGCCCGTTCATTCGAAATTAATTTTGTTCAAATCGGTTGCGTAGTTTCTGAGATATTGACGTTTCGTGATTTTCACATTTTGATACATAACATCTAAACTAGAAATCCGATTACAATAAAATTCAATAGGGTCTTATGGGGCAAATAGACCTTTCATTTGCAATTAATTTCATTGAAATCGGTCCAGCCATCTCTGAGAAAATCGAGTGAGATTGGGAGAGCGTTACACGCACACATACACACACATACACACACACACATACAGAAAATGCTCAGCTCGTCGAACTGAGTCGAGTGATATACGGCATTCGGCCCTTATGAGCACTTTTATACCTTTGGTTTTTTCAGTGATTGCTATACCTTTCTAGGAGAAACGCAAAAAGGTATGATTTAAAAAAAGCACAATTTTTTACAGTGTATATTTTTTTTTCGAAGGGCAAATTTTTATCTTCCACTTTGCCGAATCACTATACCGATTAAACAAACCGTTTAGACACTAAAAATATTTTTTGATCATCAATGTTGATTTATGTCAGCACAAAACCCGAGACGTCAATGTTCCGGAATAATCTCCTGTGCCGAGTGTCTATTAATGATGAAAAATATTTTTAGCGTAAAGCAAAGCAAAGCCTTGGTGCTACATTCCGATTCGGAATTCGACCTTCTGTTCATTAAACACAGTGTACAGGACAATTGCGGGGCTAGCGCGTCGATCCTACCGACACTAACAGTCTCTCCCGAGCCGGGACTCGAACATACGACGACTGGCTTGTTAGGCCAGCATCGTACCTCGAGACCAGCTGAGAGGGCGCGTACGAACGAACAGTTTATCTGGCCAACGTTTACTATAATCATCTACTCTATCATCATTATGCCAAAACCCAATCAATTCATCTACAAAGTCGATACGATCCCGACGAGGCCATTTCTGCTGTGGGCAGCACACAAAGCACAAGTTCAACTATCAACTGCGATGTGATATCTAAGAGAACCAAGAGTAGAAATTAAAAAAACGGAGTTTTTTCCTTAAATTAGAGGCTCTATTGTGAAAAAATAGTTACATTCTTATCTTTTCTTATCTTAGAGCTTGACGACCGCATAGTTCGTAGTTGCTCCTTCGGGATGGGACTGAGCTAGTGAAGTGGAAAAAGAATCAAATATGGATGGCTATTTGGGATTTATTTACCATCTTAAAATTTACAACTTTTTTTGTAGCATTTGTTTTTGTAAAGAACGATATCGACACCGGCTACGTTCTTAGAGAAAGGAAGGAAGTTTTATGATTATTTTGGCCAGTTTACCTCTGCATCTCTAACGACTGTGATGGTAAGGAAGGTACTTTGTTATAGTGGTGAGTGAAGGATTCCCGTGCGTAAAGGTCTCTCTGACAACAATCAGCCTGATTCTACTCTAAAATTTGAACTTATGAGGCTACGAGCTCTCCCTTGTTGAGAAATAGCACTTATTAATGAGAATATTGTCCATCAGCGGGCACTACTTTTACCCAACTTTAAGGCAGCAAATAGATTCCGTGTCGGAAAAAGTTTTTGTTTTTTGGTACTGTTTATGAATACCCAATTTTTGGGAAAAAAACGAAAATGTAGGTCAGCCAGTCCACGTGTCATTGATCAGGAGAGGTGACAATCGGATGGATGCCGGATGTAAGGAGAGTACATTAGTTGGACGTACTTTTCAGTGTATTCAGATAGGTTTCAACGACGTTGGCAACATGTGGTTGAGCGTTGTCATCCAAAAAATCACTTTGTCGTGTCTTTTTTATATTGTGGCCGTTTTTCCTTTAACGCTTGGCTCAAACATATTATTTGTCGTCAGTAGAAGGCTTCTGTGATGGTTTCAATACTGCGTTCACGAATTTTTTCATAGCTATGGAACGCTCCTTGTTTTCTATGTCATCTATGCAGTCTTCACTATATGTTTCAACAATCATTTGACTAGCCCCGGCTGCAGTTTTTTGTTTTTCAAGTTATAAGCGAAAATCAAAACTTTCCTCGAATGACGATTTTTGGGCTTAAATTTCGACATTCCCACATAAAAAAAAAAAAAAACAAGGTAAAGCCTTGGTGCTACATTCCGATTTTGAGCTCGACCTCCTGTTTATTTATACACAGACTCGCAGTCAACTGTTTAGTGTACAGGACAATTGTGGGGCTAGGGCTACGATCCTACTGATACTAACAGTCTCTCCCGAGCCGCGACTCGAACCTGGTTTGCTAGGCTAGCATTGTACCACAAGACCATCAGGGAGACATTTCCACGTAACAAGACAAAAAAGGTCAATCGAAAATCGACAAGTGTAGTGATTTGCAGTTGTTGATTAATGCTACAGCTTACGATAAGACGTTCCATTTTCAGAATAGTCGAGAAAATTGAAATAATTTCAAAACTATATTGATCAATATATTTAGCCTTCGAAAAAGTAATGATAACGCGGTACATTCATGGCATATGTAGGCTCAACCTACTTTCCTGAATTCTCGTTACTTAAGTGCCACTGTCTCATACTTTCATTTATTCACACTTATTAGATAATGACATTTTGCTCTCGCAGTTGATAATCGTAGGATTAGTTATGCAATTTCCAACCAGTTTCACAGGGTTTGTTTCGAAACCGTCTTTGTCACTAATTTCACTTCAGCCGACAGGAAATTGGTGTGGATATAAGAAAAATTGGAGCATTATCATGGGTGATAAATTACTGCTACCTTGTTGTGGCTCCCTATCAAATATATATTGTCGCTTACATCTTGTTTTGTACCACTTTGTACGTTGATAGTAGTTCTAGAAAAATTTAAACACTAAAATCATCTAACATTTCTCGAATAATCTCATTGTAATACAGATTGTCGCGATAGTACCCTATCGCAGACCACTTGATTGGACCACGAGAGAACCAAACCGTCAGTATGTGAGCGCGTTGCCCAAAAGTACCGCATCCTCACAGTTGTTGGCTGAAGTTACAAAACGGCAACCGGTAAGCCATAACTCATCAGAAAAGACGTACAAATTGTCGAGCTGTTACGCCATAGGTAATAGGCCCTCGCACGTCAACATCCAAACTATTCTTACACGTGGTCGAATGAGCCGATGCAACTGCTGGCATCAACAGTCGCATTCGGAGGGCGGAAGATATTTGCTCGTAAGGAAAATTTGCACTCATTAAGGTCTAATGTCTGCCTTCGTACTCAAGCGGATACCGGCGAGTCAGTGCAACGATACAATTTTATGGAGTGCTAATTTTATTTCATTTTCCTGTAGCGCCGGGTGAAACTTGGTCAAGCCTGGCTCGTGTGTTTAGCTAGGCTTAAGCTTGTGTGTATTTGTTTTCTCAAGCTAACTACTCCCCGCAGCGGTGTCCGGTACACCGCGGTATGAGGAGCGTCGAGAAATTAGGAACGTGCAGCGAAGCCCAAAACGCTACCGAAACGCGGAGGAGAAATTGCCGCCCATCGGCTCAACCCTGTTTGGGTTTTGTGGGCGGTGCGCAAGCGGAATGATGAAAAGTATGTACGGTCAGTTAGCAAGAGGAAGTTTGTGTGTTATTTATGTTATCTTACACACAAAGCAAATTGACTGTTGCTTGTAAACAACGGCTTGCGAGCCGAACGCGCCCAGCTTACCGTTTGGTGTTGATTGATATGTTGAAAAATTAAATAAAATCGGACGAATTAGTTGCAAAAGTTTGCAGTTGTTATGTGAGTTTTACTTGCTGAGTTTTGTTTGCACACTCTTGTAATTAGTGGCAATGACGAAATTCATCACCTTTATTTGTGTTTTCGAAGCAATAATGCATAATGTGTGCGGAAAATACTGCGAAACTGTGACACATAGCACCTGAGTCAGAAAAGTTTACCAATGGGGTTTGCCATAGCGATTTTCACAACTTTTTGTAACGATGATTAATTATTCGATTATACGACCTTCTCGGTTGATTTTTGGGTACATGTTAATCATCTCGTTACATAACAACTCATGATTCTCTTTTCTGGGTATATTCACTAAACTAGTAAACAGCAAGTAGAGTAAGTAGACCGCAATATTGGAGTAAATATCAACGCAGTAAATTACTGCAACGAATTGCGTATTGCCAGGAACAGCTTCTGTCTTCTGTCTCGGTTGCGTGCCGTAATAGTTTCATACAACTATAACCTTTAGCAAAAGTGCAGCCCTTGTTATGCCACACTGAAGCAACTGTGACATTTTTCCGCATTTCAGGTGGTAGGCGATTGAAAAACTACTGATTGATCAGGCTCACTGCATCGGCAGCACGAAGAGCTATTAGTGCAAATAAGATAAATGTCTGTTTTGACGCGAATGGCAAACGACGATTAACTGGAAAATGAAAGTTTAGCAGGGGTTGAACATCGTTTAGCAGAAATTTTTGCCAGGGTAACCCACGATTCAAACGAATTGGAACAACTTTAGCCACGGTCCTTGTTTGATTACCCAGCGCTTCACTAGGAATGCGCAAGATCATCATAATTAGTCCGCCTAGTCGCGAACGGTGACGTGACGGCACACGATATTACGCAACCTGAACACGGGCTTGACACATTGCTGCACTGCCGTCCACTTAAAGCAATTAGATGACACTCGGACTCATTTACATATCGACCTGTTCAGGAGGAAAGCTGCCATTATTCAAGCGCGATATTGCAGCCCACAGACGATGTTGACGTCTGGCATTTGTTTAGCGACCGGCCGGCAGAACTAATGTTGCATCTTGCTACGGCGTCGTTCAGTCTTACGTGCCTAGTGAATAGTGGGCAAAGGTGATGATGGCGAGTTTCTCAATTTGACTACGAATGAGATCGAATTGCTTATTTCCGCCGATTTTTTATTTAAAATAAATATGGTTGAATGTGTACATTTGTCATGTTCTTTGTTGTAAAACAATTGTTGAAGAAAATGACTTTTTTTATATATTTCAGTGCAAAGTTTAGTTTAATTTTCAATTTTTTTAGTTTTCGACGTTCAGTTAAAAAAAAAGTACACAATTTTAGTTTATTTGGTATACGTGGCAGCAACCCATTTTACCTAGCTGATGTAGGGATATCGCTAGTTATAAAAGGAAAGAGAACAGGTTACTAAGCTTATTACAGAAAAACTTTTTATGAACGAGTTTGCTGAAAACAATAAGCGAATTGCACATAAAATAACTATGCTTAAGTAAGTGGATACCGTAGCGCAATATTCGCGATGGCTAGATTAATAAAAAACTGATATCCTAATTATTATTTTATTGCGCAAATTTACCAGTCCACATAAGCACTGATGATGACTGTATGTGGCAGTCGGAATACGTATTTGTACGGACTAGTAATATTTTCAATATTTACTTCTCAAATTTCTAATAGAGTTTAATGGAAACTTATAATTCTTTTTCTTGATTTTTGAAACAATTTTTTTGCGATTCAATAGAGTAGTGAGGGGCAAAAGTACGCACAGGGTAAAAGTACGCATTGGCCTTTTCGAAGCATACGAGCAAAATAAACCGGCAACATTGTATGAATTTGCAGTATTATAACGTCAGTTAATCACACATTTTTTTATTACTTTATTAAGGTGGCTTTCAGCCACAGGCTGGTTCGCCACCATGTAACACATGTAAACACATAGGATTCCGTTTAAACGGGGCGAAGCTATGAGGACAGTTGTGTTTTGAGCTGTTTTGATCTACTTTTCTTAGTTTTGGGAACTATGATTAAACTATTCGGAAACCACGAAAACTCGAAAACAACAGAGCCCAAAAAACTCTTGTATAACAGTGGTTTGTAGGGTGAATTTGTTTTGCCGGAAATATTTTGATGTATGTCATAAAACTCGAACCAGTTGGAAAACTTATTTGTGGGGTAAAAGTACACATAAACTGCGGGGCAAAAGTACGCACTAAGTGCCATTAACCGTAATGAAAAAATGTGTTTAATAACGATGTTTTTGTACAGAAATTACTCAAAAATAACTAGTGATGTGCGGATGTGCTCCGAAACTTAGGAATATTATGGTTTCGTGATTTTTTAAATGGAATCTTACAACCATTTTAATAGTTTTGTTGATATACATTCAAAATGGTTCTTCCGGAATAAATAGGGGCTTCTAGAAGCCAAAGAAACAACGAAAAATACAAGGTCAAATACCATCAAGTATTTATTTTCGCAACTGGGATGATGTCCATAGATCGTAAAATAGCTGAGACGCCATTTTGAATTTCAAGATGGCGACTTCCGGTTTCTAGGAAGCAACCTAAGATGGTCGAATACCCTCCAATATGTGTATTTTCGTAATAGAGATGATAGCCAGAGACTGGATAGCGACCCCCGACACCATTTTTAATTCCAAAAGGCGACTTCCGGTTTCTGGAAAACAACAAAATGTGATCAAATACTAGGTAATATGAGTATTTTCGGATTCAGGATGATGCTCTGAGCCCATTAAATGACCCCAGACGCCATTTTGGATCCCAAGATGTCGGCTTTGGAGTTTATTTCTGGTGTCTGCGCATCATCGCGTTCCCTGAAATACTCATATTGGTATTCGGCCATTTCAGGTTGTGTTCCGGAAACCAGAAGTATCCATCTTGGAATTCAAGATGGCGTCTGGAATCGTTTTCAGGTCTCTTGGCATCATTTCGATTCTGAAATAACTCATATGGGGTGGTACTTGGTCAATTTTTACTGTTTACCGCAAACCGGAAGTCACCATCTTTGATTCAAAAATAACGTCTGATATTGATTTTTGATCTCAGAGTATCAATTGGATTCCGAAAATACCAGTATTGGGTGGTGTTCAACCATTTTTGGTTGTTTTTCGGAAACCGGAAGTCGCTTTTTTGGAATCTAGTCCATTAGAATCTAGAGCATCTGGAGTCGTTTTCGGGTCTCTATGTATCACCCCGGTTCCGAAAATAAATTTTATTAATTTTTTTCTATGGCCTTTAGAAGCCCCAGTGCACAGTGGTCCAATAAGGCAAAAAGTGGAACTTAATTTCATAGCGCCTTTCAACTTCATCCTAGCTTAATAGTATCTTCGGAGCAATTGTTTGTATGAATGACCCGCATAATTGCAAATTGTCAGAAATATGAAAAGTTTACTACACTAAAAATAAAAAAAAATACTTTTTTGTGTTAAGAGATAGAAGAATAGTTAATTCAGCAAAGTTGTAGAAACTTCAAAAATAAGAAACTTTGTTGAACAAATGAAAATCCTATCTCTTTTCGGTACAAAGTTATAAAGTACACTACATGGAACTTATTTAAAAGTTAGTTTTTTGTACTTAACTTTTGTTAGATGCATTTTACACGAAAGTGTAGTTCAGAGGAATGGTTATGGCACACAAAACACACATTTTGCCGAAGACCATATATCTCCAGGACTTTTCCTTACAAAGTTATATCATATTTTAGCTTATATTTTCGATAACTTCAAGAACGTATAGGTTAAAAAGGGGCAAGTGGAATCATGATGTCAATACTTTTCCTTGAAGTTAAGCTGAAGTACTATAAACTTCTTTAGGTTCCATTTGTCCCAATCCACCCATTTTAGAGTACGGCGAGCATATGTCACAGTAGGTTTTCATATATAAAAAATACTAACTTTTTTGTGTTGGGAGATAGAGGAATGGTTTTTTTCGGCAAAGTTTTAGAACGTACAAAAATATGAAACTTTGTTGAACAAACAAAATTTCTATCTTCATTGGGAACAGAGTAACAGAGTATTTCATGTAAAAGTTACTTAAAAGTTAGTTTTTTGTATTTAACTTTTGTTAGTTACATTTCACAAGAAAACGTTGTTCTAAAGAAGCATTTGGGCATACAAAATACAAGTTTTTGTTGAAGGCCACACATCTCCAGGACTTATCCTTACAAAGATATAGCACATTTCAGCATATTTTTCCGATAATTTTAAGAACGTATAAAGGAAAAAGGGGCAAGTGGAATCATGATGTCAATTCTTTTTCTCTAAGTTTAGCTCAAGTACTCAAAATTTCTATAAGTTTCATCCGTCCCAATCCACCTAATCTTTATTCTATACGTTGTTGAAGTTATCGAAAAAATATGCTGAAATGCGCTATAACTTTGCAAGGAAAAGTCGTGGAGATGTGTGGCCTTCAACAAAAACGTGTGTTTTGTATGCCCAAATGCTTCTTTAGAGCAACGTTTTCTTGAAAAATTTAACTAACAAAAGTTAAATACAAAAAACTAACTTTTAAGTAACTTTTACATGAAATATTCTGTAACTCTGTTCCCAATGAAGATAGAAATTTTGTTTGTTCAACAAAGTTTCGTATTTTTATACGTTCTAAAACTTTGCCGAATAAACTTTTCCTCTATCTCTTAACATAAAAAAGTTAGTATTTTTGATATATGAAAACCTACTGTGACATATACTCGCCGTACTCTAAAATGGGTGGATTGGGACAAATGGAACCTAAAGAAGTTTATAGTACTCCAGCTTAACTTCAAGAAAAAGAATTGACATCATGATTCCACTTGCCTTTTTTTAACCTATACGTTCTTGAAGTTATCGAAAATATAAGCTAAAATATGATATAACTTTGTAAGGAAAAGTCCTGGAGATATATGGTCTTCGGCAAAAATGTGTGTTTTGTGTGCCATAACAATTCCTCAGAACTACACTTTCGTGTAAAATGCATTTAACAAAAGTTAAGTACAAAAAACTAACTTTTAAATAAGTTCCATGTAGTGTACTTTATAACTTTGTACCGAAAAGAGATAGGATTTTCATTTGTTTGAAAAAGTTTCTTATTTTTGAATTTTCTACAACTTTGCTGAATTAACTATTCTTCTATCTCTTAACACAAAAAAGTAATTTTTTGATTTTTAGTATGGTAAACTTTTCATATTTTTTGATAATTTGCGATTATGCGGGTCATTCATACAAACAATTGCTCCGAAGACACTATTAAGCTAGGATGAAGTTGAAAGGGGCTATGGAATTAAGTTCCACTTTTTGCCTTATTGGACCACTGTGCAGTGGAATCTCTTCTGGAAGGTCCATTTTTGGGATATATCATCAAAACACCCAAACATATCCCCAGAAAACCGAATTTCCGTAAGTAAGAAAATCATTTCGTGGCACCGCTCTAACGCAGCTGAATGAATCAGTGCAAAACCAGCGAAAAACAATTAACTTTTTTAAGCATAGTGTAATAAATACACTGTTCATACAGTGCGAACTTTTGCCCCGTAAACTGCGTACTTTTGTCCCGCATGCTGGGTAAAAGTTCGCATCTGAGTATTTTTCCTAAAAAATGAAATTCTCATGCTACAAACAAAATTCGAAAACCTCTGGCAATACATTATGAAGGCGAAAGGTTCATGTACCACTTGGAAACAATTCCAAATTTAATGATAATTGTTTGCAATAGTTCTGTGGCAAAAACAATTAAGTGCGTACTTTTGCCCCTCACTACTCTTTTTTATTCGAATGTCATTCGAGATTCTAACATACGACGGCTGGCTTGATAAGTCAGCATTTTACCTCGAGGCGAGCTAAAAACTAAAAAAATATTGTTATAGTGGACTCGATCATGCTGATTAGATCGAACAACAAACAACAAACGAGTTTCAAATAACGGTAAGAGTCAAGAGCTTCGTCTTCTCGAATATTATTTATACTTAAGGATACATTTGCTTTCCTTTGTGCTTAAGTACACAAAAGCACAAGTATGACGTAGGACTATGGAAACTAGAGTGATTATTTCCCGTTATGTAAAACTCCTTATTATAAATTATCCTTTAAATACATGGCGTTACAAAAAAAGGATGCGAATACTGTACATAACCGTACGGGTCAGTAGTAAACACCAACCGCCAAATTTGCACAATACGAAACTGCTCTATACAATCGGCAGTACATAAATGTACGACATTTCACGAGAACCATACAGGGTGCGCCATATTCATTGCAACAAAAGTTCAAAGTCGATTTTCGGGTCAATATTTGTTGGGCCCAGAAAACTAATAAAAACAATCAAAACTGGGTCTTCATGCAAGACGGTGCCCCGGCGGAGACTGTTCAATAGTGGTGCAAGTCCAACTTTCTCTCTGTCATCGCCAACGATGAGCGGCCTCAATCTCAACGTGATGGACTTCTCGATTTGAGGGATGTTAAAAGCAAAGGCCTGCTCACGAAAACACACGAGTTAGGACGAGTTGAAGAAGTCTTTGCTCAATTTGCAATCAGTGCTAAAGAAGGATACATTGAATGAGTTGTTCTTTTAATTGTTTTAATTGGAAAATTTTGTTTTACCCGGTCCCCTACAAATTTGGAACGCATCCCCCGCGTAAAAATACTTAAGTGTATTTTAAAATTGATCAGCACTTTACGTTTGCGGTAAAAAAATGGACAAAAATTGCCGATTTTTCATGGGTTCACCTTTAATCGCACTGACGAAATTACTCATACATTATCAATTATAGTAACCCATGGGTTTGCAAAAATCAATTTGACAGCTCTACACTCTGAAAAATACGCACATAAAATCCACCTGAAAAATCACGTAAGTGACTGACCTTAAGAAAATCTGGCAATTTTACGTGACGTTAGTAATTTTCACCGAAATTTCACGTACGATTCACTGTCAATTCACGTACAACCGGTAGATGGTTTCAGCGCGTTGGTATTTGTGTTTTTTTTAACTTTGTTAGTATTAGTGCGGCTGTGGTTTGACGTTTCCGACAACGATATTTACGTGAATTTTAAGTATGCAAAAAAGTCAAAATGGCGGACAAAGGACTCCTGAGCTGCTCCAGCTAAATCAATATTGGAAAATACGCAATGTAAGTAGCCAGAATAATATTCATATTAACAAATAAAAACATATAAATCTTTTGAATTTTCAGTTGGTGAATTCCTTCCGGAACGATTGCAATCGTCAACAGTTAGTTTCGAGCAGAACACCTTCGTCCCAGCTGCGGATGAACAGTTGATAATCATTCTGGCCGGTCCTGTTTCTTTCCTGTCGGAAATGTTGATTCGGAGCAAGTAATTATTTTTTGATATTTAGAAATAAATTTTATTTTTTGTCATATGCGCCGTGTATTCTATTTACTTAAAGATCACGTGGATTCCATCTGAATAACACGTAAAAAATACGTGAAAATCATGTGAGGTTTATGCGCCAAATTTATGGTTTCACCTAAATATCACGTAAAAAGGTACGTGAAAATCAGGTAACAATTACCTGACCAACACCTGGTTGATTGACACTAACACACTGACGCATGGCTTTCGAGAAATCGGCAAAAGTTACGTGAAAAGAAGGTGGATGAGAATCAGTCATTTTTTCCGGTAAATTTTACGTGCGTTTTTTTTCAGAGTGTAGCAATCAAATTCTAACTGTGATGGCGAACAAAGTGACGGACATCGTGCGGCACTTTGTGGACGTCGGGTATGCCCGTTCCGGCATCTACAACATCTTGACACTATTGGAAAACGATCAGAGCATCGAAGGAAAGCTCGGTTCTGGACGGCCAACGACCCTGAGCAACAAGAAGCTTCAAAGGATGCTGAAGGGGACGACCGAGGGAAAAGTGGCTAAATCGCTGCGTGCACTTGGCCGGGAGGTTGGTGCATGCGGTAAAACAGTGAAAAGTATCAACAGAACATGGACATACATGTCTACTGGTCTCGGAGCTGCAGGCAATGACGCAGCGACAGCGGTTGAATAAGATGGTCAAGTCGATTTCCCAGGCGAATCGCGACGTGGCAGTGGTGATGGATGACGAGACTTATCTTACCCTATAGACTGTTCCGAAAATTATAAATACATCTTCTTTCTTGAATAAATAAAAAATACAGGATTTTTCGGGTCATTTTATTCTGAAATATAGATTATAAGTGTTTTCTTCCCAGTTTCAATTCAAGTTGGGATTATTTTTCGTAGGATACGCGAGTTCTCTTACTTTTCTTTTAACATTACTCATAAGCTTTTGCACAGTGTGTTCTCCGACCATTTTTACCACTTTAAGCCAATCTTTTTTAAATTTTTCAACATTGTCCGCTGGCTTGACATATTTCTTCAGCTTTGCCTTGGTCAAAGCCCAAAAAATTTCTATAGGGCGAATTTCAGGGCAGTTCGGAGGATTCATCTCCTTTGGGACACGTGACATTATTTGTTTTATACCACCCTAGTGCATCCTTAGAGTAATGGCAGGAAGCAAGATCGGGCCAAAAGATTGGAGGATTGTTATGCTGCTTAAGCATGGGTAACAACCTTTTCTGCAAACACTTTTTCACGTAAATTTTACCATTCATTGTGTCATTCGTAATGAATGGACGAGATATTTTCCCACATTCACAAATGGCCTGCCAAACCATTACCTTCTTGCCGAATTTTTCGGTGTAAATGGCTTTCACTGGTCCAGGGACATCCTTTCCCTTCGGTGATGTATAAAATTGTGGTCCTGGCAGATTCTTATAGTCCAGTTTTATGTAGGTTTCGTCATCCATGATAACACACCCCATTTTTTTGGTCAGAAGTTTGTCATAAAGCTTCCGAGCTCTCGGTTTCACTGATTCAGCTTGTTTTGGATTTCGTTTTGGCTGATTCTGCTTCCGACGGGTCTGCAGACCCATTCTTCCTTTGGCACGCATAATGTTACTCGCCGAGGTTCCAAGCTTTCTCGCCACATTCCGTACTGATACTGAAGGATGCCGCTTGTATTGTAGTATTCCTTAACCTTTTTGTCCATTGTGGGATCAACAGGCCCGGGTTTTCTACCACGTCTTGGGGCATCAGTAAATGTGCACTCTTCACAATACTTCCGCAATGCGGTTTGAGCTGCTCCGACACTTATACCTTCTTCTCTGGCTAATTTTCTTATAGAAAGACCACTCACGGTGCCCCATTTGTGCACAATTCGCTTTTTTTGCTCGGGAGAAAGGCCACGCATTTTAAAAATTTCGCACTAAATGTTAGAAAAAATGACAGCATCTGTTTCTTTTGGATGTAAACAACAGGACGCAGCCAATATTTGGTTGAATACTGCACGTTATTTGAAATGACGGTTGATCGTAAGTGTATTTATAATTATCGGAACGGTCTATAGATGGCAACGACTGACAGGGAAGTGAGCTCCGAGGTGAAATTTATTTCACACACCAAGTTCCACAAGAAGGTGCTGCTGTGGCTAACGATCAGTGAGAAGGGGATGTCAAAGCCGCTCTTTTTTCGTTCCGGGCTGGCCGCGAACGGGGAAATTCATAGTACGAAGTGCCTGCCAGAAGTTGCGTCGTTCATCAAGAAATACCATAAGGGGGAAGACACGGTGTTTCTGGTCAGATTTGGCGTCGGCCCACTACTCGAAGCGATCGTTGAAGGAGATGGAGCGGCTGAATACCGTTGTGGTATCGAAGTCGGCGAATCCGCCAGCTGCGTCCCATGGAGAATTTCTGGGCAAACTTGAAGCGCAAGTTCTATTCCAACAATTTTTTCGCGAAAACGGAGGAGGGATTAATAAAAAAACGAAGAAAGAGCTTAACAACATGCCTACACGCATGTTTTCGTCCGTCATGGCGAATGATCCGGTTAACTGCCAGAAGGCCGCTCGCAAGGGCGTAGAATTTTTTTGCAAATAAGATAATATAATTACCATTAATGGGAAATTTATCCAGCTTAATTATCTGTCTCAGTTTTTTTCATCAACATCTAAAAAAGTCTATTTTTTACCGCAAACGTTACTGCTGACCCTATCTCATGGTAAATAGTGAGAACTAAGTTGCGAATTTATAACCCATCTGTTGCGTAACGAAATTTTTAGTTTCTTTGCGATCGACGTTACCCACTGTGAGCCGCTAGTTCAGCGATTAATTACAGCATACAATCATTTTCAATGTCTAGTGCATTCGACCGGAGAAAATACGCTTTGTGCGATGCTTTCAGTTACCGCAGCATTGACAACATTGATGTTTGCTCGGTAATCTAGAGGACCATCGCCATTAGCGAACACCGCCAGGGATATGCACATGACACATCAATTTGCCGAGCTGATGTTGGTGCTGAAGTGGTAGTTCACATCGTTGCACAAAAGTCATATTCTGTATGCAAAGTGCATTCCGCGCAGTACAGCTAATAGCAGTTACGTTATACGATGTGCCTTGGAATCCAATCAATCATCAGGCGGCACAAAGCAACGGGTGCTTCGTTGTTGCTAAGAATACTAATGCACGAGAAGGGATGCGTGTTATTATTATTCCAAAGCACTGGAATTTAAATAGTAAATGACTTGAATTATGAGCATCGTTGTATAACATTATCAAACAGATGATGTAAACTTCTAATACGTTTGTATTTACCAAACCGTCCTCTGGAACGATCATCAAAATAAACTCCATGAAACAACACCCCGCCCAAATTAAAACCGTCTTCAATCAATTGGCTGTAGCAAATGTAAAACAAATCCATTTCTCAGGCAATCTTTTTTGTTGTTGTTGCTCAATTGCAATACCTAAATCCGAAGCTAAAATCAAATGACTCCAGAAACACGGTAGTTTAAACTCTGTCCAGCGGTAACCGTAACGGTAGCCACGCTTACGCGATGATTGACGAACGCCACTTCAGCTTCGCCTGCATCCGTCCATCAATCAAGTGGTTTTGATCTGTTTACCTAAATAGTTTAAACATTGTAATTTGCGCTAGATCAGATATGCCAATTCGTAGCTTGTTTTTGCTCTTGCTTCTCTACAAACAGGTGAGTGAATTAGATGGGCCGTACTGTTTAATCTCACTGGGCCAATATAGGACAAACAGCGGATCAATTACCCTCAACAAGGCGGAAGAATATATAGTGCGCTCGATTTTTGCGGTAGTACTTTTTCGTTTCGTTTCCCGATCGCGCGGTTGGTATTTGTCATCGCTGCTAATTTATGACTGGTTCCACAGCCTTTTTTCACAGCCCTTTTGTGGTTTACACTTTTTTTTTACAGTTTCTTCCTATTGATGTAACTTCATCGAAGCTTCGGTAGCTGATCTGGATGTACGGTTTGCGCGTAGATTTTCTTTTCCTGGTTACAGCAACATTCCGACCGACGATTGTGGCTTTTTGCGAATTGAGCAGATTTACGCATAAACCATATTTATGAGACGTGCTGGAATTTGTCCCACTTAAGGCGCGCTGAAAAAGTGGAGTTTTGATAGTTGGAAGCTGACAAGAGGTTGAAAACCACCAGTAAGTTCCTTATCTCAAGCGACAACTTAGATTGAGTGACGATTAGTTAGTATGGATAGAGTAAACGTAGCTTTTTCATATAACAAACTTGCTACTGACTTTAACTGCAGTAATCATCATTGTTCTGCAGTGAATTTAATTCTGAATAAAATCAACCACGTGCGGTTATGCAATTAGTCTTCAGTTGAATAATGAAAAACTACAACAGTAAAATAACTCCAGCGACTGGTTCCAGTTAGTTAGTGGACGAGTGTGTCGCAATATTTTTCGAGCCATTCGTATAAAAAGCTGTCCATTACTGCATCCCACCTTTCCACGACCCAACTTGAAGAATGAGTAGCAAATAGACCCTCGGCAGGATGCGTGCCGGCATAATTACCGGAGGGAATGATGGCTTTTTAAGAGACCTATTAGTGGCACCGTTACCACCTTACACCAATCGCTTTCCAGAGTGGATGTCAATTTGTTGGATGTGCCAAAGAAAGTGAATTAAAGCCACAGTCGCCGGTTGATTCGGATTTTACAATAAACTTAATCGTTTTTACCGCGGTGTTGAGTGGTAGTAAAGCGAAAGTAGTTGACTGTTTCACCGACTTGAATAATGAATGACTGTGTCTGTCGTTGCTACGAAGTGTGTGTATTTTTTATTATTTTCGTGGGTGAATTTCCCACATCCTTCGTACAGAAGATATACTTACGAAACAAACCATTTGGGTGATTGTTTCAGGAAATAGAAAAGTTTAATTGTGCTCTACCGATAGTTACCTGTAAAGAAACGAGAAAACCCAGCCGTTAGTTTGACTATAAAAGGATCTGCATCACTGATCATGTTTAAATTGAAATTATATGAGAAAGCAAGTTTATGTTGTAATAACAGGGTAGATTAAGACTAAAAAACTTCGTTTTACCTTCAAACGCTGTATTCCTGTGATAATAAAAATCTGATATGAACAACTAAGTGATTCACAAGATGACTGAGTTATGATGACTGAGTTATGCTTTCTTTTATAATAGCGACAATCTGTTTAAAGTATTCAATGACTTTATGATTCAGACCAGAAAAATACAAACAGCGGAAAATGAGTTTAATACACATAAACAGGAATAGTTTTTAAGAAATAGTCGGCCGTTGTTGTTTCTCCCACAGGAAACAAGGTGTCTAATATCAGAATTTTATTCCGGTGAAAGAACGTCAGAAAAAAATACTTTTTCGGACATTGGAGGTTGCATAGAATGTCTGTCAGCCTGTGGAAATGTAATTTTGTGTCTATACCTGGTTCTGGGAAAGAGGCTGCTGCGCTATTTACCTGGAATTTTGCATGGAAACTATTTTCGTGAAGACGAATCTTTTGAGAGCTACCGCTAAATGAATTTCGAAAAATTACTACCATTGGCATCCTACTGTTTATATCATGCGATGAGCGCCAATTCGAATATTATTCTCGAATTGACAATTGATTGAACTACGCAACGGTTTAATTAAATAGCACGTTCGTTGCACGGTAAGCGACAATATAGTAAGCTAATATGGTAGGAGAACACTTCAACTTTTTTTCTCATACCTGTTTTTTTTTAAATTCCGTTGTGTTACATGATAGTCATTGGTTTGGGTAACTCTACACCCAACGCAAAAGGGGAACATTTTATTACTTTAGGGCAATTTTTATTACTTTTTATGTCTTATGACTGCGCATTATACACAAAGAAGAGTAATAAATAAAAAGTAACAAAAATTATGACGGTCACTCGCTTGTATGTGTTTTTGCAGGAGAACATACAGCCAAGCACCGCAATGCATGTGTTAGCAGGACTTCACTCGCTGCATTTGTATTGATGTACCGATCTGGTTCATTTTTGTCCCCTTCATCCACACATAATCAGAATCTCAACCGTCAACCTCAAATGTCTAATTAGAAACACTTTCGTTTCGTCCCCCAGTGTTTACTTGAAATGGAAAGATGTAATACTGTCTGACCAGAGTTGCTGGAGTTGCGAATATTGTTCTGGATGGGCACAAGTTTTGTATTTTCAAACAGGTCCAAATGAGTTCCCATGAGCCAATGATTATGTGCTGTAGATAGCTTGTAAGAAAGCGTGTTTTTGTTTTTCTCTAACGCAGTTTACAGATCGTGATGTCATTTTAAGGCGCATTTCAAGTCTTTGAAATCATCAACGTTTGCATACTCTATGACGGGGAAAATGCTGCTTGGCAGCTCTTGACATATTTTTTCGCTACTCCGTATGCATACAACTAGCGAACTAATACACGCACACCGGATGAATTGGAGATTGAAGAAACTTGTTTGGCCTCTGCCAGGCTGAACGCCAACACAAGCGATGGGGCGAAATTTTTGCCGTAGGTTAATGGACAGCTCTACCTACGGCTGTTTATTTACCTACGGCAAGAATTTTGCCCGATCGCTCGCGTTGGCATTCAGCCTATCAGAGGACTAACATTTGCAACATATGGACGGTGTGTGTTTTTTTTTTACTTGAGACGGAAAGGGAGCATTTTTCGACAGAAAAAATTTTACATGTGGTTAAAACGACCATTATTAGATAGTCGTACTCCCGTAACACGTGCTAAACATATGACAGTATGTGTTGTTACTTGACTGGGGAAGAATTTTATTGCCTTTTAAGTAATAGATTTGTTACCTGAAAGGCAATTTTGTGTTATTGCTTCTAAAGTAATAAGGAAAAGTTTTGCGTGTATCAATCAGCCTCTCTCTTCAATTCTTTCAAAAGTGATTTTTTTTATCAAAATCCCTCTTAGGAAGAAAACCTGTAATATATATATATATATATATATATAATATATATATATATATATATATATATATATATATATATATATATATATATATATATATATATATATATATATATATATATATATATATATATATATATATATATATATATATATATATATATATATATATATATATAGTAATATATTTCACACTAAATTTAGAGTCAAATTGGAAGAAAGAGTGTGATATGATAGCGGCAAGCACATCATCAGTAGTGAAATGTCTGCCACGAGTGCCTAGACTAAAAAGGGAGCATAGCCCAAAAGATCAAAACAATAGTAGCAGTGGTCTAAAAAAAAATCTCTTATTGCAATCCAATTTTGAAAAACGATTCAGCAATTTAAAAGTTTTTTCGAAAGCTGGGTCTAACGATTTCTGAAACCCACCCGACTTGAAAAAAAACACTCTGAGCATAAAACAACAAATTTTTTTTTTAAATTTTGCCGAAAGTAATAAATATACAACATGTGAACAAAGTCGAGGAGTTGTTATTTTTATTCTGTGAAAATGCTGGATGATGGATAAATAATTACACATATTCTTTAGTTTGGAAATTTACAGTAACTTGAAAATGGCTGAACGGAAGAATAAGGATTACCCAACAAAATTTGATTGACATATTCTTTTAAAATACATTAATTTTCAAAGGTTCAAAAACCAAGACTGTAGCAATCCAGGTCATTCCATGTCAACAGACTCAAGCATTAACCCTTACTTCAAGTTGAATTCTTCAAAATCTCGATGATTAGAGTAGTGGAGGTGAAATAACGCATTGGCCTTTTCGAAACAAGCACAGTAAAAAATTCTAAATATTACACGTCACGTACATTATTTTCTCTTTTAAATTTTATTTGCTTCTGACAAAACCACAATTATGTTTGAAAATTATGTGTTATGTCATTTAGATTTGTATGGAAAATTATGGAATTTTACTATCATAAGCGATGGAGATAATTCTTTGTGTGTATTGCGGTTTATAAAGAGAGTTTGTTTTGCAGAAAATTTTTTTGGTGATTGTCATAGAAATGAAATCAGCTGGAAAGCTCAATAGGGACAAAAGTGCGCGGACAAAATGTCGTATTAGGTGCATGTAACCGTAAGAAAAAATGTGTTTACCAATTTTAAATACCAATTTTTTGTACAGGAATAAATTGTATAAATTGTTGATAAGGTAGTTATAATATTCACTAATTTGAAATGATTTTCATTTCTAACAACCAAAATATCAACACAGTATAATTATCAATATAAAGAAGGCTGGAAAACGCTGCTTTTGACAAAGACTATTCTCAGCAATGGTTGGATTACAGAAGAACATATTTCATTGAAGAAATTTTTCAAACGACAACCGATCTGGCTTTAAATTTTTGTAGAACTACATCTCACGGCAACCTTCAGATATAAAGCAATCGATTATAGAAACATTTGTGCATCTGCCCAGATGCAGAAAATTATAGTTTGAACATTCGAGCTGTTGTACTATTGAAAATTGTCAAGACTTGTTAAAACCCCGATTTCGACCTCTGATTGGTCGCTTGATGCTTGCTTTCCCTAACACGGTTGACAGAATATTGTACCTTATTAATCGAGAATGCCCTTACTTACTTTACTTACTTTTCTTTTACGGCAACAGACCGATTATCGATCCAATGCCGAATCCATAATACGTCGCCATGTCACTTGGTCTTGGGCTGCTATCCTCCAGTCTCCCCTAACACCTATTTCGCGGACATCCTCGTCGACAGCAAACATCCAACGAGTGCGAGGTCTACCTCGAGTCTGCGCCAAACATCATTTTCTAGTTTGCCGCCAAGGATTGAACGTAAAACCCTACGCTCAAAAACACCAAGAGCTCGCCGATCGGCCTCTTCCAACGTCCATGCGTCATGGCCGTAGAGGGCCACGAGAAGAATTAGTGTTTTGTAGAGTGCAAGTTTAGTACGGGTTTGCAGACTACGGGACTTCAGCTGGTTACGCAACCCGTTGAAGGCCCTGTTAGCAACTGCTATCCGCCTTTTTATCTCACGGCTAACCTCGTTGTCACTTGTGTACCCAGGTAAATAAATTCGTTGACTACTTCAAAAGTTTCCCCATCTAATACCACCTCAGCACCAACATCCGTCGGACTACGGATTTCGTTTCGGCAGAGTTAATGATGAGCCCTACTATCGCAGCTTCTCTCCTGAGAGGTTCAAAGGCCTCTCCCACAGCTCTACGGTTGATACCAATGATGTCGATATCGTCCGCAAAACCTAGAAGCATGTGAAATTTCGTAATGATGGTGCCGCTTCTTTGCACGCCGGCCCTCCGTATAGCACCCTTCATTGCGATGTTGAACAATGAGTTTGACAGCCCGTCCTCCTGCTTCAAACCATCTAACGTCACGAAGGAGTCCGATATCTCACCGGCTATCCTGGCCATAACCCATTTCTCTTTACAGTATCGTACGCTGCCTTGAAGTCAATGAACAGATGGTGCGCCTGCAGGTTAAATTCTCGAAATTTATCGAGGGTCTGACGCAGGGTAAACATGTGGTCCATAGTGGAGCGTCTCCCTCAAAAACCACATTGGTAATCGCCAACAAAGGTCTCCGACACCGGCCTCAGTCTATGGAACAGAATACGGGAGAGAATTTTGTAAACGGTGTTGAGAAGGGTTATGCCCCGATAATTACTACAGTCCAGGCGATGGCCTTTCTTGTATATTGGACATATGAGACCCTCCAACCAGTTCGAAGGCAATTCTTCATCTGACCACACTCTCAGCATGATCCGGTGTAAAGCACGATACAGCTGTTCGCTCCCAACTTTAGAAAGTTCGGCTGGAATGCCGTCCTTACCAGCTGCCTTGCAGTTTCTCAGCTCTTTCACTGCCTTCTTCACTTCACTAAAGTGTTCCTTCCAACGCCTGGCCACTTCCGTTCTATCGGTAATCAGGTTTCCCTCCCTATCGTTGCACGTGATAGGGGCTGACACGTTCCGGTTCTTGATTCCATTTATCTTCTTGTAGAAGCTTCTCGCCTCTTGCCTAGAGAAGCAACCTTCGAGAATGCCCTATTTGGGCTATAAGAGCCTGCTTCGCTCAAACCAATTTGTCTTCTAGTAGATGGCCACTAGGATGGTAATAAACATTGTTTTTTAACTTATTCCAATTCATGTCTCATTAGCATAGTCCCAACTGTCTATTTAACTACTTTCGTTGTTGAATGAGACCGGTTTGACCAATAAATTGGTTGCTAGAGAGCAGAACAATGATGTCTATTGTAAGAATATATCCGAGAACATGACGTGTTTACTTATACGAGCAACTTGTGCATTTCCCTATAATCACATACTCCGAGATTGCAAGAGTGTACACTGGAATTGCGAATATCTCGAAAACGGTAAAATTTAACACAAAACGGACTAAATTTACGCCCCAAAGGATCATAAAATCACGTGATCACCTATATAAGCATGAGTTTTGTTTAAAAAATTGCTTTCGTTTCGAATTTGACCTTTAGGCCCTCTGCGCCACCTCTAGACCTTAATGAATTTCAACCAATATTTTATATGTTGTTTATTGAACCCCAAGGAATATTTTTCGAATATTTTTGAAAATAAGCCTCAGCCTAGTATGACGTCTTCGACAAAATTGTAGATAATAGTTTTGTCCTTCAAAAAAAAACACTTAAAAATTTTTGTTTTGAAAAAAAAATTGAAAGAAAAATTGAAAAATAATTATTTAAACAAGCTCATTTTTGAAAAATCTATTTTTTTTATAAAAACTACAAAAGTAACTTTTTTTCTTGATTTACCCATGATCGGACCGGTTGCATCATATAGGTAATCTTCTGTAGTTGAAAAAAAAAAATAAAAAAATGAGCTTTTTTAGATAATTATTTTTTTATTTTTCTTTTCTTTCGGGAAGACAAAATTATAATCTACAACTTTGCCCAGGACGTCACACCGAACAAACAAACCGTTTTGGCCCTAAAAATATTTGTAATCATCAATACCTTGCCAAAAGAGCATTTTTCAATAGCTTCTCAAAAATGAGTCGTGTTCTAAAAAATTGAACCAATAGCACAAAATGGCATCTTTTGCCTATAGAAACGTCTATGCAAAGTTTCAGCCAAATGAAAAATGCTCAATTAATTTGGTTGCCCGTTTTTTTTTGTGGAATTGCTCTAAACACAAAACCAGAAAAACATTTTGATGCGTTCAGTAAAATAGAAACCACTGGTATTCTCTTATTTCTTGGTAAAAACAAACATAAAATAATTAGAAGGTAGATTAGATTGTAGTTTTTGGTATAAAAGTTAATTTATTGTAGAATATCTCCCAGATGGTCCGAAGTACGGTGCTGGCCTAATAAGCCAGTCGTCGTAGGTTCGAGTCTCGACTCGGGAGAGACTGTTAGTGTCAGTAGGATCGTAGCGCTAGTGTCCTGTACACTAAAACAGTCGGCTACGAAGTCTGTGTATAAAAAAACAGAAGGTCAATTTCCGATTTGGAACTTAGCACCATAAGGACTTGCTTTTATTGTACAAGTTGAAGAAACTAAAAATTTACCGAATAGCAAAACCCATCGAAAGACGGTATCGAGCATTAACGTAAAATTTTTTTCGCTGGAAAACAATGTTTTCCAAAGGGACGACGACACCTGGCATAATTAGTGACGCAAATAGTTAGATTAGCAACCAACGAGTATATTAAAAAAAAAAACACTCGAGAGATCTGCTTTAACAAAAATGCTTTAACAAAAATGCAAAAAGCTCAACAACAGCAAAAATACCACTTTAAAACCTGTCATATTACTTTTTTATTCAAGTTATAACTGCACATGCTGACTTTGATTCTGACCATCTTCCAATAACTTTTTCTTTATCACTTGAATCAGTTTTAAACCCTATGAGCTCTGTTTTTAATTATAACAAGGCTAATTGGGAAAGATACAAAACTCATATTGAGAGAAATTTCAATAATGAGCTTGATTTGCAAAACGAAGTGAATGTGGATTCCGCTTTGGAAGCATTAAAACGTGCAATTGTTGATGCCAGGAATTATTCTGTTCCAAAAGCTCAAGTGATAATTGACGAAAATCTTCAACTCCTAATTCGTTTGAAAAATGTCCGCAGAAAAATGTGACCCTGTTTTTAAACTATTTATAAAGATTTACAGAAAGAGATTAAACATAGATTTACTCTTCTGAGAAATCAAAATTTTGAGACTAAAGTTGAAAAATTGAAACCATATTCAAAACCTTTTTGGAAGCTGTCGAAGATTCTTAAGAAACCTTCAAAGCCCATTCCAGTTTTAAAAGATGGTGAACGTTTCCTTGTATCCAATGAACAAAAGGCTCAAAGACTTGCTCAGCAGTTTGAGAGTGTTCATAACTCAAATTTGAATTTTGTGAGTCCAATTGAAAATGAAGTCACACGTCAATTTGATTTAATTTCTTCCCAGAATGTTTTACCTGCAGAAATAATTGAAACTAACTTGAATGAGATTAAATCAATTATTAAAAATTTCAAAAATATGAAAGCACCTGGTGACGATGGAATCTTTAATATATTAATCAAACATCTCCCTGAAAGCACAATGAAATTTTTAGTGAAAATTTTCAATTGCTGCTTCAAAATTGCATATTTTCCCAAATTATGGAAAAATGCAAAATTACTCCCATTTTAAAACCGGATAAGAACCCAGCTGAAGTTTCAAGTTATCGACCAATCAGTTTGCTTTCTTCAATAAGTAAACTGTTTGAGAGAATTATTCTTAACAGAATGATGTCACACATTAACGAAAATTTTTGCAGATGAACAGTTTGGATTTCGCCATGGGCATTCCACAACTCATCAATTGCTCAGAGTTACTAATATTATACGAGCTAACAAATCTGAAGGTTATTCCACTGGAGCTGCTCTTTTAGACATAGAAAAAGCATTCGACAGTGTTTGGCATAAAGGTTTGATTGCGAAATTGCAAACTTTTAATTTTCCAATTTTCCTAATCAAAAAAAAAACACTCGAGAGATCTGCTTTAACAAAAATGCTTTAACAAAAATGCAAAAAGCTCAACAACAGCAAAAATACCACTTTAAAACATATTACTTTTTTATTCAAGTTATAACTGCACAAGTAATATTTTTACTAAAAAAAAAGAGTATATATGAAAAATTTGATTTCGCAACTTTTTTTCACCCACCTACCCAACCCCGCCCCTTGGCGGGTTTCGCATTTTCTCAAGTAAACAAACTATTTATGAACTCTTTGATTTGTTTTTTTTATGATTCTGATCATAAAAAGAGCGATTTAAAGTTTTTTTTTATCAAAGTCAAACCTTTGGGCATTAGAGGGTTAACACGATTTCTTTTTATCTTTCTTTCAACATGGTCAACATAAGAACATTTCGGCTATATTGCCAAACCCACTGCAAGAAATACATTGACATTGACAAGCTTTCGTAATTCTACGTTAACCTTGCGGTAGTGTCTTGAAAACAACCTCTTCAACTTTTTTTTCTGGAAAATTTTAACTTTTTCCTTTCTGATTTCTCCATGATTAGACAGCCATAATTTTCATCAAAAATCAGGTTTTTGAAAAATAAGCTTTCTAAGATAAATAATATTTATTTTTTTTAACTTTTAAGATAAAAATAATTTTTTAGGAGTGTATATTTGTTTGGAAAATACACAATTATTATCTACAACATTGCCGAAGACGTTCAAACCATTTTAGCCTGAAAAATAATCTTAATCATCAATACCTTTTTTAAATAGCATTTTTACATAGCTTTTTAAAAAATGAGTCGTGATTCAATAAAAAAAATATCCGTCATTCCGTCATTCACGTAGGTTTCCTTGGTGTAGATTTCGATGGGTTTGGATAACGTAATGCTTTGCTTATTGACTCAATTGGTCTAGATTTACTCTTAGATGGATCAGCATCAATCAAATAATGAATTAACAAAATGAGGAAAATGATTTTTCCTCTATAGTCTATATACATACTTATAAATTAATAATTTAAATATTTTGGTGATCAGTGCGTCTTGAGCTGCCCGACAGATCAGACGTATTTTCGGTTGCTTGTGGACTCATCTTTGACTGCCTATAGCTTCAAAGTTTGTGTTTTGTCAGTGTGTCTTTTAAAGATTACCTGGAAGTTAACTTACATCAGTCTTTCCCAAGACTACCTATTTCTTTCTTTCTCAATACTTGCAATTTGATATTATTTTTGAACTCTTTTCGTATCACCTGAAATGGCAGGACGAAAAAAGAAACCGCGCATCACTACGGGGAGGAAAAGAGAGGCATCTCTTTCTGAAACTAGCTTATGCAGTGAAAATTTATATGATATTCTGCCTGAGCAAGAAGCCGGCGAAATTGAAATGTTCGAAAGTAAACCTATTCAAAGTGAAATTTCTGTAAAAAAGGAGAAAGTTCCACCTATTGTGGTAACTATTGCTTCTGAATTTAATATTTTTAAAAGAGAACTTTCTACGTTTCTCTCCGACGTCAAAGTTACTTATCAAATTGGCCGAAGAGGCGAATGCCGCTTACTGGCCCAAACATTGAAAGATTGGAATCGTCTTATTCAGTATTTAACTGAAAAGATGTATAAATTTTTTACATATGATACGAAGAGCGTCAAGCTGTTCAAGGTCGTATTGAAAGGTCTCACCAACGATCAAACCGTTGATGAGATCAAAATTACTTTGACAGAATTACTTGGTATAGCCCCTACCCAAGTAATTCTGATGAAACAAAAATCACGAGGCGAAAACAGTCAATGAACTGGAATTTCCCTTGTAAATTATTTAATTCATTTTAACCGCAGTGAGGTTAATAACTTCAAATTTTTTGAAAAAGCACATGCTTTATATAACGTGCGTGTAAAATGGGAATTATATCGAAAGTTTGGCGGAGGTGAAAAGCATATCACCCAATGCCGTGTTTGCCAACGTTATGGCCATGGTTCAAAGTTTTGTAACATGGACCAAAAATGCCTCATTTGTGGAGACTCTTCACACAAAAAGGACACATGTCCTGTAAAAGAGAGTAAAAATTTTCGCTGTGCGAATTGTAACGGCAACCATATGTCGAATTTTTATCAATGCCCAGCCCGTTTAGCAATTGTTAAGGCAAGGCAAGGTAAACAAAATTCAAAACAAAATTCTCCAAGCGTACCAGTGACGCATAGTTTACCTACTCCTTTGCACACCCGTTTAACTTATGCGCAGGTTACAGGTAGTTCGAACATTATACCGCCTAGTGTTGGTAGTTCGAAAATGACCGTTAATATGGGTAAGCAAAACACGCTAGAAAATAATTGTACACCTATTACCCCAGCTAATATTGCTGCCGAAAATATTTTTTCTAATGTCAACTGCCTGGGGCCTATTACGGCAGGTAAACTTTCTTTTTTGCAACAGGCAATGTTCGATCTTGTGAACGCCATGTTGCAGGCAAAATCAATGTTTGAAGCCATTCAAATAGGCACAAATTTTACTATTAAAATTGTTTCTAATTCAAAATTTAGCAATGATTTTAAATAAAACAATTAAAATATTGAATTGGAATGCTCGCTCATTGAAGGCCAATGAGAATGAGCTTTTTAATTTTTTAACAGTAAATAATGTGCATATTGCAATTATTACTGAAACATTTTTGAAACCTAACATAAAATTAAAATATGATCCCAATTACATGGTTCATAGATATGATAGGATTCAGGGTTCTGGCGGTGGAGTTGCAATTGTGATTCATCGCCGAATCAAACATCGTGCTCCTTCTCATCTTAAGACAAAAGTTATTGAAACTTTGGGAATTGAAGTTCGAACTGAACTTGGGATTTTATTTATTGCCGCAGCATATTTACCATTTCAATGCACACGCGAGCACAAAAAATATTTTAAAGGTGATTCACAAAAACTCACCAGAAATCGTTCGAAATTTTTTATAATCGGCGATTTTAACGCTAAACATCGTTCATGGAATAATTCTCAAAGTAATTCCAATGGCAAAATTTTATTCAATGATTGTTCTTCAGGATACTATTCTATTTTGTCTCCGAATAGTCCTACATGCTTTTCTTCTGTAAGAAACCCTTCAACAATTGATTTGGTGCTAACAGATCAAAGTCATGTATGTAGTGATTTGATCACACATGCTGACTTTGATTCTGACCATCTTCCAATAACTTTTTCTTTATCACATGAATCAGTTTTAAACCCTATGAGCTCTGTTTTTAATTATAACAAGGCTAATTGGGAAAGATACAAAACTCATATTGAGAGAAATTTCAATAATGAGCTTGATTTGCAAAACGAAGTGAATATGGATTCCGCTTTGGAAGCATTAAAACGTGCAATTGTTGATGCCAGGAATTATTCTGTTCCAAAAGCTCAAGTGATAATTGACGAAAATCTTCAACTCCTAATTCGTTTGAAAAATGTCCGCAGAAAAATGTGACCCTGTTTTTAAACTATTTATAAAGATTTACAGAAAGAGATTAAACATAGATTTACTCTTCTGAGAAATCAAAATTTTGAGACTAAAGTTGAAAAATTGAAACCATATTCAAAACCTTTTTGGAAGCTGTCGAAGATTCTTAAGAAACCTTCAAAGCCCATTCCAGTTTTAAAAGATGGTGAACGTTTTCTTGTATCCAATGAACAAAAGGCTCAAAGACTTGCTCAGCAGTTTGAGAGTGTTCATAACTCAAATTTGAATTTTGTGAGTCCAATTGAAAATGAAGTCACACGTCAATTTGATTTAATTTCTTCCCAGAATGTTTTACCTGCAGAAATAATTGAAACTAACTTGATTGAGATTAAATCAATTATTAAAAATTTCAAAAATATGAAAGCACCTGGTGACGATGGAATCTTTAATATATTAATCAAACATCTCCCTGAAAGCACAATGAAATTTTTAGTGAAAATTTTCAATTGCTGCGTCAAAATTGCATATTTTCCCAAATTATGGAAAAATGCAAAAATTACTCCCATTTTAAAACCGGATAAGAACCCAGCTGAAGTTTCAAGTTATCGACCAATCAGTTTGCTTTCTTCAATAAGTAAACTGTTTGAGAGAATTATTCTTAACAGAATGATGACACACATTAACGAAAATTTTTGCAGATGAACAGTTTGGATTTCGCCATGGGCATTCCACAACTCATCAATTGCTCAGAGTTACTAATATTATACGAGCTAACAAATCTGAAGGTTATTCCACTGGAGCTGCTCTTTTAGACATAGAAAAAGCATTCGACAGTGTTTGGCATAAAGGTTTGATTGCGAAATTGCAAACTTTTAATTTTCCAATTTTCCTAATCAAAATCTTAAAAAAATATCTTACTGATCGAACTCTGCAGGTTGTCTATCAGAATTCAAAATCTGATAGATTTCCTGTCAGAGCAGGTGTGCCTCAAGGTTCAGTCTTGGGTCCAGTCCTGTACAACATATTCACTTCAGATCTTCCTGATTTGCCTCCAGGATGCACAAAGTCATTGTTCTGCGATGACACAAGCATTTCCGTAAAAGGAAAAAGTCTTCGTGTCATATGCAGTCGATTGCAGAAAAGTTTAGATATTTTTTCTTCCTACTTGCAAAAGTGGAAAATCTCTCCCAATGCTTCTAAAACTCAAATGATGCTTTTTCCGCATAAGCCTAAGGCTTCTTTCCTCAAGCCAAACAATAATCACGTTGTCAAGATGAATGGGGTTATTTTAAGTTGGTCCGACAAGGTTAAGTACTTGGGACTAATTTATGATAAAAAAACTTATTTTCAAAGAGCACATTGAGAGTATACAAGCCAAGTGCATCAAATATACGAGATGTTTAAATTCTCTCATTAACAGGAATTCTAAACTTTGTTTAAAGAACAAACTTTTGATATACAAACAAATTTTTAGACCTGCAATGCTTTATGCTGTACCGATCTGGTCAAGTTGCTGTTCAACAAGGAAGAAAACGCTCCAAAGGATCCAGAATAAAATTCTGAAAATGATTTCGAAGCGTCCTCCTTGGTTTGGTACACTCGAATTACATAGACTTACTGGTGTTGAACCATTAGAAGCTATGCCAAATAAAATTATCAACAATTTTCGACAAAAATCGTTGCAATCCTCAATTGCTACGATAAGCTCTCTTTATAGCCAATAAGTTAGCAATTAAGTTAGTTGTAAGTTTACTTCCCCTTTTCTGACAAGTAGGTTTAAATCCCTACGAATGATAAGTCCTAATTGCGAAAGCAAACAAATCCTAACAATTAAAATTACAAATTTCTAACAGTGTTGAGAAGTCACCATTTGTGATTGGACACACATACTCATTATTCACTAATATTTATCATAAATACTTAAGCTACTAACAAATCCCCTTAAAAAAATATTTTGGTGATGAAGATCTAAATTTTTACTCATGCAAAGTCATTCGAGTTTTCTTTCTTGTGAATGGTTCATGTTTTCTCTTGCAATTTAATCATTCTACAACAAACCAAACAAGTGTAACGAATTCCGTCATCTGGAAGATTTCGATTAACAAGCACCTGTGTACAATCTGTACACATAATTTCATTTGGAGGGTCCCCGAGTTTAATTTCACGGATATCTTGTTTTTCTTGAACGTAAGAAATTTATTTTATTACTGCTTTTATGAGTCAATCGACAATATTTTTCAGCTTTTATTTAATTATCATCAACTTTATTAACTAGTATATATATTATTAATAACTGACTGTTATTTTAAAAGTCTTTACCCAGATTTTTGTAAAAGGTACGTTAGGGGCCATCCACATACCACGTGGATAGCCTTTGGGGTTGGGTAATGTCCACGGTCCATACAATTTTTCTAGAATTTATATGGGCAGTTGTCCACGGAGGGGGAGGGGAGGGGTTCAAAATCGTTAAAAATCTGTCCACGTGGTATGTGGATGGCCCCTTACTGGTTTCTCTATGATTTCACAATTTGGGGTTTCTACCTTTCAATAAAGCTATTTATTCAATTGGTAGCATTATAATTCTTATAATTTCAAAATTTCAAAATAATAAACCAGAGCCGAGAAACAATAACCCGACAGCTAATTTCGCATGCTATCGATAATAATTGCACCGAAGCAAAACGGGCTACCGGTAGTGCAAGCAGTTCCAACTCAAGCATCATAATTAACAGTCTACTTCCAATTAATTCCCTCAATTCAATGGTTGGGTATTGGGTTTTCATTCGAATGCAACCGAAAATCACCCTTCGGACTTGCGATGCCTAGTGCAATACTTTACTAGCAGGTAAAATTATTGGCTAAGCCGGGTGCGACAGCAGGTGCGCACTGCGATCTTCCGCCACGAGTGAGCATTTTACTTCATTGGTATATCCCCGAGCGTCTAGAAATCGCAGTGTAATTTTCAAATTATATGCAATTTAATTATCACACTTAGGAAACAACAGCAGCTCGATCTGCACTCATTTGAGCACCTTTGTTGTGAGGAAAGCAATGGGGAGAAGAAAAAAAAAAAACGGACTGACTGCAATGATGTGATGCGAAAGCTGCGCTACTGAAATTATGCAATTTTATTCAGTAATAATTATATGTTTGTACCGGCGTAGCAGATCATATGAGAAGTGTACGTTTTTGAATGGTAATAAATAAATGTGCAGTAATCGGTCCGAGCGCACTATTCGCTTTTTTGTTGAATGTTGATTAAAATTATACACCGAAGGGTGAAAAACACTAAGAGTGTAAAAATAGTGATGAGAAGCGTGAACAAGTTGAAGCAGTTTGAATTGTTCACCAGTGATAGAAATTTGAATCGAGTGTTTTCTAATAACTAGATAATAGGTGTGATAAAAATGCGAGTCCTTCGAGTTTATGAAATTATATGAAGCTATTTTAATATAATGTAATAGATTTTAAATAGATTTCACTTAATATTCTCCTGAATTTTTGCTCTATAAAATACAAGTGGTTCTTTAATTTTTAAATTTTTTAAAAACTCAAAAAGGAAATCCTTTTTCACAGGTAAATTTCAATCAAATAGCTGTGGCGAACAGCAGAACTATAACACCTCAAACAACATGATCGTTCGATTAAAAACAAGAAAACCATCTTCATTTGAAGAGTAAGCGTTGCATACGAAAAAGGGAAAGTTGAAGCAATTTTATGCAATCGTCGTCTTCGAATAAGTGCGCACACGCGACATCGAATGCAACAAAAAGTCAAGCCGCTTGCCCAACCGTAGCGAATGAACGTCCTGTCTGCCAGTCAACGCTCATGATCTGGGCGCGCTCTTGAACGGCTTTCTTGAACGCGAAGAGTCGCCCCATTGCCCCAACGCACGGTTCCAGCTAGGGTGGTTTACCGGTAAAGCAAAAACCGGTAAAACCGGTAAAACCGATATTTTTTCCAATACCGAAATACCGGTATTGGAGAGGCGAAAAAACAGGTATTTCCGATATTTTTCTTAAAATTAAAAAATTTATTGTCACAATATTCATAAATCATTGTAAGGTAAATGAATGCTACCCACTTAGGTAGGCGTTACAAATCACATGACGGTGTATATAATATTTCGACAGAAGGAACATTGGATATTGATTTACTCTAACCTATTTATCAATTTGTGTTTCCTTCTTGTTTGTTCTACTTGGATTCGTATGATGTATTTGTGTGGATCGATAATATGTCAAAAAACTTCATATCAATAAAAAAGACATTTATTTTTTAAGTAGAACAGCTAATCTCTTTACACACTCATACTTCAGAGGCAACCCGTGGATTTTGAACCTACGAATTCAACCACAAATTCTGAAAATCATATTTGGGGCAGTAATCACAATCTTGTCCGCGAAAAAACGTAAGTCATTATTCGTTTTGTGCTATTCAAAAGTAAAACTAAAAAACTAGTATATAAATATATATTTGGATTAGGGATTTATTTTTTGTTTGGCGTCTCCGTGTGCATTGCACAGGTTGCACCTAGTTATGAAAAAGTTGCTCCTGATACAAAGCGTTTACATGATGAAATAATCAATCAATGAAGAATTTCGTCCTAAAAATTACTGCTCCTTATTCTTGAGAAAGTGAAATTTAAATAGCATGGTGTGAAATTTGAATAGCATGGTCAAAGCTTCGTCGCCCAAACCGCAGCGAATTCTATTAGCAATAATTCTAGTTAAGAAAAATGCTTTCTCAGTTTCAACTGAATTTGGAAGAACTGTTTAAAGAGCATCAAACAGAACACAGAAGTATTTACCTTCAATTCTTTCGGTTTCGTAGAATGTAAATTTTTGTCTGATCGTCATCTCATTTTCTTCTTCATTTATTTACTCTACTCAACAGTTTCAATATTTGTTCCTCTATGAATTTTAAAATCATTCATTAATTTAACACTAAGTTTTGCGATGTGAAAGAAATTTGAAATAAAAATCTGCATGTTTTTTTATTAACATGAGTTTCGAAATTATGTTCTTCGTAATCATATTACTGGATTCATTCATTAAAGTTTTCCAAACACTATTAAATTTATCCAGTGTTGTATCTGAATCGTATAACACCACAAGAGATCAAAACAAGTGGTCCAAATCTTACAGAAAAAAATGGGTCGTAATAAAGCATAGGTACTCATAAAAGCAAAAACATAATCATGCAGCGACACGTCCATACATGCTAGGCAAAAAATAAATTTCAAATTCAAATTTCTGTATATATTTAATTATTTTTGAGTTTTTTTTTCAAATAGTACAGAGAGAATGACTTGCGTTTTTCCGCAGACATGATTGTCATCACTTCCCCTAACGATGATTTTCAGAATTTTGAAGTTGAACAAGTAGGTTTAAAGACCACGAGTAGCACCTGGTTTGTATTAGTCAGAAAAAAAAATAAAAATACCGGTTTTTTACCGGTTTTTATTTCAATGAATACCGAAATACCGGTTTTCCGAAAAGTTGGTAATACCGACCACCCTAGTTCCAGCGTTCTGTCCAGCGAATTTCCGCTCATAGCAACCGTTTGAACAATATGCGTTATTTTTTTTCTTCGAACCGGATATCATTATTGCAAAGTTCGAAACGTGTTTGAGATTATGAAGAGAAAAAAAGTGAATCGATTTCCAATCGGTTCTCGGAGGGTAAGGCGCTTAGCGCGCTTAGCAAACCTTGACTTTTTGCTTCTAGCTCATGTTGTTGCAATTTCAACCCTTTCATTGCCCAATTTAAGAATAGATTTTCTCTTTCGTTTTTTTTTTGGTGCTGTAATTCAATTTCAGAAAGCTACTCTTATTCACTCTATCTTGGTCAGCGAAAGGTTCATAGCATTGACTATTCAAATATGGAGGAAGTAATGATAGGGGCCCTGTAGACTTAATGATACAGTAAAGTGATTGATTGTATGATTGTACATGCACAGAGGTGAGGTTTATTAATGCAACTAAACAAGAATGGATACGAAAAACCGTTTTGAAACTGGAGCAAACATGCGAAGGACGTTACGGTGTCGAGCTGCATACACATTTGCGTTCGATTCTAAGCTGACAGTAAAAAAAGCTGTACCTTTTGCGCCTACGGTGATTGAATGGTGGTGTAAGTATTCATAAGTACCCGTAAGCAGTAATTAGGGGCCGCTCAATAATTACGTAAGCAAATAGGGGGGGAGGGGGTGTGTGCAATTTTCTTACGCTATCTTACAGGGGAAGGAGGGGGTGAATTGATTATCTTACGTAAGAAAAACATTGTCAATGGAACTATTCAAAAAAACATGTTGATGAAAGTATGGACGGTAAAATTCATAAAAAGAAAATTACGGAAGGAATATTAACTCGAATTAAGGACAAAAGAGGAAACGAAGTATTGTGCTTGCTTCAGAATGATAAAACTATAGTAAAAATCTATATATAGTATATATAGTAAGATCTTACTAGGGGCGAGGGGGGGGGGGGGTATCAAAAAATCTTACGATGTCTTACAAGGGGGGGAGGGGGGTATAAAAAGTGGAAAAATATGCTTACGTAATTATTGAACGGCCCCTTAGTCAGCCAGAGGTTTCGATTGCATACACACTTTAGACGCTGGATTTTTTTGCACAACTTGTTGGAGAGTTTTTTTATTCAATCTGGACATCAATCTGCCAGTCTCGCTATACTAAAATAAATCTCGCAACCCAATTATTTCAAGGTCTGACCTTGCCCAAACCATGTACCTACCTCACTTTTCCGTGGATCAATCGATCATTCACGGCTATCGTTCCATCCACGTACAATCATAGTGGAAACAGTTGTAATTCGTTGAATATAACAAGCGATGATCTAACAAAGTGCCCCTGTAATCGGGCGCGCAAATTGAACAGCCAGACACGGCGGTAAGTGCAAGTACCACCACGATAGAAGTTTCGCTTTCGTTCGCCGTGGAGGCAAATTTAGTTCAAAGCATTTGTTTGACCCCGATTATGTTCAACTGAATCGAGTGTGCTCACGCGAGTGCGTTGGTGGTAAACATACTAGCGAAACAATCGCTACTGGCGAGTGTTTGGCACTTTAAAATGGTGCAAAATATTTTGGGAGATACGATTGCCAAATAGGACTTGAACGGTAGTGGAAGAATTGCTACGAGTACGAATGGTTTGTAGCTGTTGAGTTGTTGCAACATGGTTATGCTGCTTGAGTGGCGTACTAAATTGCAACTTACTTCTATTTGTAACAAATTCATAATACAGCTTAGTAAGCCACACCTTTGGTGTGTAACTTTCAACGCAATCGTGTTTTCGGTGTAAACAGTCCCACGTACAAGTGCTCGAAATGGGGCACCTCTACTAGAGCAGGTTGCTCTTTAATGAAAGTTCCTCCTTCGCAACTTGAGCCGCGAGTTTTCTGTTGCTTTTTTATCCGGAATATTTAAATCGGTAATGGTACGATCGTAGTGAATACTGGTTGTACAGACATTAAAAATTAGTAATCTTTGAGTACTCGGCAGCGTACTAAATTACTATATCAAACTGTCATATACCTTAGTGAATTCAGGTTTCGATTTAAATCGAATTTTGCGCAAATTTAAAAAATTACAGTATTAAGATTACAAAGTGCAATATTCATTGTAGGGTAAAAGGTATAAAACGCCCCCCTAAGCAAGAACGTCGATATTGCAGTTATGCTTATCACAAACAACCAATCTTTTATATAGTTAAATACACCATTTAGTTGGTAATGCACTGCAATTGTTTTGCTTTGTAAAAAATGTTATACGAAATCGCTACATTAAAAACAAAAATTACATTCAAATCGCAGACTTTTAAATCTGCCGGGGCAAAACGCCCCAGATTCAGTATAATATGCCCCGATGCAGAAGGACAAGATGCCCCCCATATAATAAACAGAACATTTTTCTGCCGCTGCGTTAAAAATAGCTGTAGCTACAAGTGTTTGAATTAACTAAAATATAGAAAATTGATTTTTACCAATTGTGGCTGTAAGCGTCAACCAATTGAACAATTAACAACCAACCCAATTAATGACAAATCTTATTTTTAAGTCTACGTTTTTTATTTTTTAATCAATTCATTTAAAACACAACCATTTTGTTTCTGTTGCAGCATGATTCTGCTTGATATTCTTTTTTTTATTGTAAAAAAAAAACAATTTTACTGGGAAAAAACAAAGAAATTTGTTTGCCAGTACCTTCGTCTTTCGTCCCTGTACCTGAAGTAAACAATTTAAAAAAGTGAAATATAACATCCAAGAGCATATATACTATATACAGTGTCGACACTCGTTTCGTCAACGTTGATAACCCTACTGGGTGGGTAAGGATGCTCATCGAAGACCCGTTCCAGCAGATCGAAAAACTGCACAACACTTCTCCGATTGAAGCCTCTTGCCCGTGCGATAGAAGTGTTTTCCGGTGTTCAAAGGGAAATGTTTGGATGACGCTGAAGACAACTTTTTAGCCAATCTGGCCTAGCTAGCTTGAGTTCCTTGTCAAATGGATGCGGAATCCCATTTTTTTCAGCCATCTGATACGCTAAGCTTCGCATGTTCCGAGTCGTTGATCCGTAGAAGCATTGACACATTTCGATCGCGTACGCGGCCTGCTACTCCTCCTGGGGTGAGAATACTTTGGCGAAACATCCCAGTCGAGCTAACTTCACATTCTCTGGATGTACCGTTGAATCTAAACACCGCCTCAAAGTACGTTTGGGAATGCCGTATTGGATTGCTGCTTGAGTTTTAGACAAACCGAGGTGTACGGCTTTCATGGTTCAGGACAGATTCTCAATGTTCCACGACCGTCTTTTTGTCGGTTTACGAATAGGTGTACGTGCCATCTACGAAACAAGAATGCACGGTTAGGTTGCACCAATAGGGCATATTACCCCGACTGGAAGCAGGGCATATTACCCGTAGTAGTTGCGTTGCCGAAATTATTAAATATTTTAGCAGTTTTGGCAAATCTTACCGTTTTTCCACTTGATACAGCTGCTTATTGGTTCACTTAACAGGATTAAGCGCAACTAATGCTAGCTAAACTATTTTAATTACCAAAAAAACCTTACGTAAATGATGCTGAAAATTAGAGCCGAAGCACTTCAAACCAAAGTTGTTTTTTCTTTCTGTTTGGTTGCTAGTGACAACAGGTAAACTTACATAGTATACTAGTTACATGAAACACTAGGGATTCTCAATATTTTCGTATTTTAATATTTGCATATTCCCGAAAAAAAGGACTGGGGCGTTTCGCCCAGGGGGGGGGGGGGGGCGTTTTATACCTCTTTACCCTACGTGTATAAATGGTTAGCTTATAACAGACTCATTTTGTCGAAGGGCCTCGTTCCTCTTGTCGACATTACACTTCCTTGAAGACAACGATTATATGTTTCTCTGTAAAATTTTATATAAAGCCTAGTTTGTGAAGACGAGCGTCATTGGAGGTACTACTGCAGAATTAAGCGTGAAAGAAAGGAATTCCGCAGTAGGTAGAGGTTTCACACAGTTGTATTCTATCAATCAACAACAACGAACACTGGTGTGAATCTTATTTCCTTCTTAAAAAAAAAACAAGAAACTTTTCCGTAGAATATCACTTAGTGTTTTCTTCAAGTGTAAAAAAAACATTCATTCTTGATATTTTTTTAATAGAACAATTTCATTGAACCTAGGTAGGGACGTAAATTGCGTTTTGAGCTGACAATTCACAAAGTTAAACAAAAACGATTCGGCAAATAGGCGAGGGAACACAGATAGTTAATAGTTAATCAAAGTTTTAGTTTCCGTTATTAAAATTGTCGATATTGATCGAATTTCAGCAGTTTGAGGCCCGTTTTCTTAGATTGATTTAAATAGACAAGTGAACCGTTCCCAACTTTAATTGCACGTTTTGTGAGCGAAAGTCTTCATTTGATCAATTCCGTATTTTATAAATATTATTAAATTGAAGAGTAATAATTAAAAAACGCGATGAAAGTCCATACAATTGGCATTTTCTTAGGATTCTGCTTTCTTAATGCTTCACGCCATCTTGACTTCCAAAGAATGTCAGGCATTTAGGCAGAGCTGACAAACACCTAGAACGGTTATATTTCAACAAAACCGACAGCGAACACAGAATTCCTGCAACAATGTTTAACCCACCAAAAGCAGAAGAAGGTGTGTGCGCCCACGATGTTGCATTTTGTCATTCTTTATAACTGCAATCGAGCAGCCTGTCAATGTCGTCAGTCGGCGGCTGAGGAAACGGACGATCACGGCAAGTCGGTGTTAACTAAATGCCTTTTCCGTGAAACGTTCCGAATTGGAGAGTTAGTGTTGGATGGTAGGAAATGATGGATAGAATATAAAAATACTTGTTTTTTTTTATACAGTAAATAAAGTTTTTAAAAAGGAAAAATAAAGTTGTTTGATCAAAAAAATTAAAACCAAAAATCTTCAAATAACAGATGATGATGCAACAAAAAATGATATTCGATAAATTTCGACCAGCCTACAATAGGTTCGTTCGGAACATCAAACGTCTGTAAGCAACACGAAACCCTGACAAAGTTGTGCCCACCGCTGGAACAAAGACAACAAATCGTTTCGCTTTGACTTTTTAATCGTTCGTTGTTGGTACGGCATACGGACCTACTTTCTAGGATTGGCACGGCTTGAGCCGAAGCAGAATTTATGAGTAGTTGAAGGGCGGCCATTTCGCGATCAGCTTGCCTGATCCCTCTATAGCTACTCGAGCTATTTATTTTCATCAACTAAACGGAGGCAATTAGCGGTGGCTCGGAGAATAATCGATTTCAAGGGAGTGTTCCGTATTTCACGCCCATTTGACATACAGCCTTACACTTTCCTAGAGCACTCCGGTGACATACAAAGGAGGGATATCGGATTTCTACGGCCGTTGTTAGATCTGAATCGTGATCGTGAAATCCGAGACTTACTGCGCGGCAGCCAATGAAAAGTTGTTTTAATGACCATGTCAGACTACTTTCTTTATGGTTGACGTTCGGAGGGTCTAAGTAGGATAGTTTTGATCAATGATGATAAACATGTACCGAGAGATTTACCTTAACGGTCGCCATGTTAGGTCTGTACAGTTAGTAATAATTTCTGAATTGGTTCATGGACATTAGAAAGTACTCTTTTAAAGTGAAAGAAAAAAAAACACGCAATACACGACTTGACACTAGACAAAACCAAAAGTAATACGAGAACAACAATAGCTTGATTTAAATTTTTACAGCTCAATTCCATTCATTCCAAGCTGTAAACTATTTCCCTCCGATAAAATACCTTACACACCATCATTGTTGACATTGGTGCTACCGCTTACCTGGAAAAGAGAAGAGATAAAAAACACCATCAGTAAACTGCAACTGAAACGTAAGTAATGCAGTAATGATACATAATGAATAGTTTTACGCGCCGTCGCCTCTCATAAACAAACAGATGTAAATCTTCATTAGCACCGCATAAGTTAATACGGGAGCTTCCAAGCACGACCAGCGAGTTCCACTTGGAGCTCGGAAGCTGCAGGGACAAGTGTGTAAATCGTAAATCAGGCGTTAAAACACTAGATATTTTTGTATTCTGGAAACAATTGCTTAAATGGGTTTATTGATAGGATAATCAAATTTACACATTTCACGCGTAATAACGCCCGGAACAATTGAAAAGCACATGTTTGCATCTGAACGATATTAAAATAAATATTTAAATATTTATCTATCTTACAGTTTATTTCATACGTTCAGTGGTTGGTCAGATCAGATCAGACCGTGCTCTGTGAGAAGGAACGTAACGTCAACTAGCCCAAGTTAAGCCCAAAAAACCGATCTCGTTAAGAAGCTATGAGATGAGATGATAGAAAGATAGATTCCCAATTGTGCTATACAACAAGCAGTCGAATTTAGCTCTCTGTGATCTGGTTTGAATAATTTAGCGATTTCATATCTAGTTTGAAAGTACAGTTCAAGCTTTTTGTAACGGCAATTTTAATAGCGACGACTGATCTTAATAACGACGATTATCAAGTCCACTATAATTTTTAATTTTTTACTGCACCGTTCCCCTTTAACGGATTCACTCTTAAACGGTGCACCATTTCTTTTGCGGATTCCAAAATTTCTTTGCTCGGATTCCGGAATTTACGTGTTTTTTTCGCGGATTCCGGAATTACGTGGTATTTTTTCCTTATGCGGATTCTGGAATTTCTTTGCTCGGATTCCGTAATTTACGTGTTTTTTTACACGGATTACGGAATTTACACGGATTCCAGAATTTACGCGGATTCAGGTATCTACGCGGATTCCGGGTTTCACGTGGTTTTTCACGTGGATTCCGGAATTTACGCGGTGTTTTTTTTTGTTATACGGATTTCTTTGCTCGGATTCCCGGATTCACGTGTTTTTACGCGGATTTCGGAATTTATGCGTTTTTTTTTCACGCGGATTCAGGAATTCACGAGCTTTTTTTCACGCGGATTCCAGAATTTACGCGGTTTTTAAAGCGGATCCTTTACGCGGATTCCGGAATTTCTTTGCTCGGATTCCGGAATTAACGTGTTTTTTTCACGCGGATTCCGGAATTTATTCGTTTTTTTTACGCGGGTTCCGGTATTTACACGGATTTTTTTCTCATGCGGATTCCGGAAATTTTTTGCTCGGATTCCGGAATTTACGTGTTTTTTTTTATGCGGATTCCGGAATTTATGCGGTTTTATTACGTGGATTTCAGAATTTACGCTTTTATTTCTAAGCGGATCCCGGACTTTACGTGTTTTTTACGTGGATTTCGGAATTTACGCGGTTTGTTTTACGCGAATTCCGGAATTTACGCGGATTCCGGAATTTACGCGGTTTTTTTCTGATGCGGATTCCGGAATTTCTTGGCCCGGATCCCGAACTTTACGTGTTTTTTTACGCGGATTTCGGAATTTACGCGGTTTGTTTTACGCGGATTCCGGAATTTACGCGGTTTTTCAAGCGCATCCTGGACTTAACGTGTTTTTACGCGGATTCCGGAGTTTTTACGCGGACTCCGGTATTTACGCGGATTTTTTTCTTTTGCGGATTCCGGATTTCTTTTGCCCGGATTCCGGAATTTACGTGTCTTCTTACGCGGATTCCGGAATTTACGCGGATTTCAAAATTCACGCGGTTTTCAAAGCGGATCCCGGACTTTAAGTGTTTTTTTACGCGGACTTCGGAATTTACGCGGTTTTTTTTCTGATGCGAATTCCGGAATTTCTTGGCTCGGATTCCGGAATTTACGTGGATTTTTACGTGGATTCCGGAATTTACGCGGTTTTCTTACGCGGTTTCTTTTACGCGGCACGTATTCCCCGCGTAAAAAGCGACTTTAGTGTAGTTTATAAGATACGACGGTCACGTACAATTACGATTTTGAATGTTTTTCCTGCTATCTGCAATGAATAAAAAACAGTTTCCTAGTGTTTCAAAAACATTTGATTATGCGTGCAGTAGGTAAAACACTCGCCAAATATTGCGAACTCATTTGTACTACTTTAACCCTCTAGTACCCAAATTAATTTTAAGACGGACTTCGAAAAAATCACTCATAAACATTTTTAAGTTCTTATTAAAGCTTTTTAGAGGTTCGACTGAAGGCGGCACTGGGCACTAGAGGGTTAATTGAAATATGTGGTCGTTTTTAAAGAGACGGTTGGTTTTAGTTTCCACAAAACTGGGAACGAGCCTGCATATCGACGGTGCTTCCCACACAGAAAGGAGATCCAAAATCTGGCACTATTGAAGATGCTGTGCACTCTGTTTGTCCGTTCGCTATGAAAGGCAGCGAGATATTTGAAATCGCCGCCTCCAGTAGCTCTGCTACCCGCTTATGGACAGTTTGGACAGTTCTTCCCACCATTCATTAGTAAAATGATTTATTTGAGCCAGAAGCAGGTCAATCGAAATTTGCGACGGCCGACCGATTTTGATTGCCAGCACCCCCGTTTGTGTATTACGGCAGCTTTTCGTTGGAGGAGATACCGGCCAATGTAGCTACCACTGATGCTGCCGCTACTCCACAAAGGTAACTTTTCACAAGAGGAAGTACTGCCGCTGCCGTTGCCGCCACACCTCACAAAGGCAAGGCAGCTCTTGACTAGAGGAAGCAATACCACTTCACCTGCCGTTAACATTGCTACTAATATCACTGCTGGTACCCACTGCAGCCACCGCTACTGATACCCCCGCTGCAGTTGCCGCTGCTATCTGCTGCTACTTGGGACCGTGCTGGCGATCATCCACTAGTAAACTGATTAATTTGACCAGAAGCAGGCTCTTATATAGGCCAAATAGTGCATTCCTGACTAACTGTCAACCGGAGAAGCAAGCATTAAGCGACCAATCAGAGGTCGAAATCGACGTTTCAACAATAGTATAATAGTTCGAATAATCAAACTACAATTTTATGCATTTGGGCATCCGCATAGATGATTTAACAATCGATTTCTGTAAGAAGGAAACTGACTGAGTTTTAACATTTGAAAGTGGACAATTTTCGTGCGCACTCGATGTTTCCCGTTTTTGAATTTGTACCTCTGTAGGTCTACGTCCAAAATGAGAAAATACCTCAGGCAATAATAAATGCCGATACTTAAAAAGCAAAAAAAGCCTTGGTACTACATTCCGTATCGGAATTCGACCTTCTGTTTTACTATACACAGACTTCGCAGCCGACTGTTAAGTGTACAGGACAATTGCGGGGCTAGCGCTACGATCCTACTGACACTAACACTCTCTCCCGAGCCGAGATTCGAACCTACGACGACTGGCTTGTTAGACCAGCACCGTACCTCGAGACCATCTGGGAAATCCCGATACTTAGTAGGAATAATAACGCTACTCGGTAAAACAGTAGCAAGTAGTAAAGAGTCTCATTTAGTAAAAGGAAGGGTAAATGTATAAATATCCTTCACTAATCACGATGATAAAGTGACCTTCTTCCTTTCCGTAACAGTCATTAGAGATGCAGAGGGAATCTATGTCTTTGGTAACAACGATTGTAATACTTTTTTTCCTTCCCCAACCGATCCACACTTCCAAAACTGCAAAACTGGGATCGAAGATATGTAACCCAAAAAAAAAAAATTACACAGCTGTAGTGTCTTCAGCAAAATTCTTCGCTTGAAAGGACTTTTGTGAGGATTTGAGAGCGAGTTCGCGAGAGGCGCAACCGCATTTTGTTTTGATGTTCTCCGATTGGGCTGATTTTTTTTTTAAGGGGGGATTTGTTAGTAGCTTAAGTATTTATGATAAATATTAGTAAAAAATGAGTATGTGTGTCCAATCACAAATGGTGACTTCTCAACACTGTTAGAAATTTGTAATTTTAATTGTTAGGATTTGTTTGCTTTCGCAATTAGGACTTATCATTCGTAGGGATTTAAACCTACTTGTCAGAAAAGGGGAAGTAAACTTACAACTAACTTAATTGCTAACTTATTGGCTATAAAGAGAGCTTATCGTAGCAATTGAGGATTGCAACGATTTTTGTCGAAAATTGTTAATAATTTTATTTGACATAGCTTCTAATGGTTCAACACCAGTAAGTCTATGTAATTCGAGTGTACCAAACCAAGGAGGACGCTTCAAAATCATTTTCAGAATTTTATTCTGAATCCTTTGGAGCGTTTTCTTCCTTGTTGAACAGCAACTTGACCAGATCGGTACAGCATAAAGCATTGCTGGTCTAAAAATTTGTTTGTAAATCAAAAGTTTGTTCTTCAAACAAAGTTTAGAATTCCTGTTAATGAGAGGATATAAACATCTCGTATATTTGATGCACTTGGCTTGTATACTCTCAATGTGCTCTTTGAAAATAAGTTTTTTATCATAAATTAGTCCCAAGTACTTAACCTTGTCGGACCAACTTAAAATAACCCCATTCATCTTGACAACGTGATTATTGTTTGGCTTGAGGAAAGAAGCCCTAGGCTTATGCGGAAAAATTATCATTTGAGTTTTAGAAGCATTGGGAGAGATTTTCCACTTTTGCAAGTAGGAAGAAAAAATATCTAAACTTTTCTGCAATCGACTGCATATGACACGAAGACTTTTTCCTTTTACGGAAATGCTTGTGTCATCGCAGAACAATGACTTTGTGCATCCTGGAGGCAAATCAGGAAGATCTGAAGTGAATATGTTGTACAGGACTGGACCCAAGACTGAACCTTGAGGCACACCTTCTCTGACAGGAAATCTATCAGATTTTGAATTCTGATAGACAACCTGCAGAGTTCGATCAGTAAGATAATTTTTTAAGATTTTGATTAGGAAAATTGGAAAATTAAAAGTTTGCAATTTCGCAATCAAACCTTTATGCCAAACACTGTCGAATGCTTTTTCTATGTCTAAAAGAGCAGCTCCAGTGGAATAACCTTCAGATTTGTTAGCTCGTATCATATTAGTAACTCTGAGCAATTGATGAGTTGTGGAATGCCCATGGCGAAATCCAAACTGTTCATTTGCAAAAATTGAATTTTCGTTGATGTGTGACATCATTCTGTTAAGAATAACTCTCTCAAACAGTTTACTTATTGAAGAAAGCAAACTGATTGGTCGATAACTTGAAACTTCAGCTGGGTTCTTATCCGGTTTTAAAATGGGAGTAATTTTTGCATTTTTCCATAATTTGGGAAAATATGCAATTTTGAAGCAGCAATTGAAAATTTTCACTAAAAAATCCATTGTGCTCTCAGGGAGATGTTTGATTAGTATATTAAAGATTCCATCGTCACCAGGTGCTTTCATATTTTTGAAATTTTTAATAATTGATTTAATCTCATTCAAGTTAGTTTCAATTATTTCTGCAGGTAAAAAATTCTGGGAAGAATTCATTTTCAATTGGACTCACAAAATTCAAATTTGAGTTATGAACACTCTCAAACTGCTGAGCAAGTCTTTGAGCCTTTTGTTCATTGGATACAAGAAAACGTTCACCATCTTTTAAAACTGGAATAGGCTTTGAAGGTTTCTTAAGAATCTTCGACAGCTTCCAAAATGGTTTTGAATATGGTTTCAATTTTTCAACTTTAGTCTCAAAATTTTGATTTCTCAGAAGAGTAAATCTATGTTTAATCTCTTTCTGTAAATCTTTATAAATAGTTTCAAAAACAGGGTCACGAGAACGTTGATATTGACGTCTGCGGACATTTTTCAAACGAATTAGAAGTTGAAGATTTTCGTCAATTATTGGTGAATCAAATTTCACTTGAGCCTTTGGAACAGAATAATTCCTGGCATCAACAATTGCACATTTTAATGCTTCCAAAGCGGAATCAATATTCACTTGGTTTTGCAAATCAAGCTCATTATTGAAATTTCTCTCAATATAATTTTTGTATCTTTCCCAATCAGCTTTGTTATAATTAAAAACAGAGCTTATAGGGTTTAAAACTGATTCATGTGATAAAGAAAAAGTTATTGGAAGATGGTCAGAATCAAAGTCAGCATGTGTGATCAAATCACTACATACATGACTTTGATCTGTCAGCACCAAATCAATTGTTGAAGGGTTTCTTACAGAAGAAAAGCATGTAGGACTATTCGGAGACAAAATAGAATAGTATCCTGAAGAACAATCATTGAATAAAATTTTGCCATTGGAATTACTTTGAGAATTATTCCAAGAACGATGTTTAGCGTTAAAATCGCCGATTATGAAAAATTTCGAACGATTTCAGGTGAGTTTTTGTAAATCACCTTTAAAATAATTTTTGAGCTCGCGTGTGCATTGAAATGGTAAATATGCTGCGGCAATAAATAAAATCCCAAGTTCAGTTTGAACTTCAATTCCCAAAGTTTCAATAACTTTCGTCTCAAGATGGGGAAGAGCACGATGTTTGATTCGGCGATGAATAACAATTGCAACTCCACCGCCGGAGCCCTGAATCCTATCATATCTATGAACCACGTAATTGGGATCATATTTCAATTTTATGTTAGGTTTCAAAAATGTTTCAGTATTAATTGCAATATGCACATTATTTACTGTTAAAAAATTAAAAAGCTCATTCTCATTGGCCTTCAATGAGCGAGCATTCCAATTTAATATTTTAATTGTTTTATTTAAAATCATTGCTAAATTTTATTTTAATAGTAAAATTTGTGCCTATTTGAATGGCTTCAAACATTGATTTTGTCTGCAACATTGCGTTCATAAGATCGAACATTGCCTGTTGCAAAAAAGAAAGTTTATCTGCCGTAATAGGCCCCAGGCAGTTGACATTAGAAAAAATATTTTCGGTAGCAATATTAGCTGGAGTGATAGGTGTACAATTATTTTCTAGCGTGTTTTGCTTACCCATATCAACGGTCAGTTTCGAACTACCAACACTAGGCGGTATAATGTTCGAACTACCTGTAACCTGTGCATAAGTTAAACGGGTACGCAAAGGAGTAGGTAAACTATGCGTCACTGGTACGCTTGGAGAATTTTGTTTTGAAGTTGGTTTTAATTGAGAAATTGAATTTTGTTTACCTTGCCTTGCCTTAACAATTGCTAAACGGACTGGGCATTGATAAAAATTTGACATATGGTTGCCATGACAATTCGCACAGCGAAAATTTTTACTCTCTTTCACAGGACATGTGTCCTTTTTGTGGGAAGAGTCTCCACAATTAAGACATTTTTGGTCCATGTTACAGAATTTGGAACCATGGCCATAACGTTGGCAAGTACGGCATTGGGTGATATGCTTTTCACCTCCGCCATACTTCCTATAAATTTCCCACTTTACACGCACATTATACAAAGCATGTGCCTTTTCAAAAAATTTTAAGTTGTTAACCTCATTGCGGTTAAAATGAATTAAATAATTAACAAGGGAAATTCCAGTTCTCTGGCTGTTTTCGCCTCGTGATTTTTGTTTCATTAGAATTACTTGGGTAGGGGCTATGCCAAGTAATTCTGTTAAAGTAAGTTTGATCTCATCACCGGTTTGATCGTTGGTGAGACCTTTCAAGACCACCTTGAACGGCTTGGCGTTCTTGGTGTCATATGTAAAAAATTTGTACATCTTGTCAGTTAAATACTGAACAAGACGATCACGACCCTTTACTGAGTCGGCTAATAAGCGGCATTCACCTCTACGGCCAATTTGATAGGTAACTTTAACGTCAGAAACAAACGTTGAAAGTTCCTTTTTGAATATATTAAATTCAGAAGAAATAGTTACCACAATAGGTGGAACTTTCTCCTTTTTTAAAGATTTTATATTTTGCATAGTTTCATTATTGGTAACTTCCATTTCACCAGCTTCTTGCTCAGGCAAAATATCAAAAGGATTGTCACTACAGACACTCGATGTGTCAGAAAGAGATGCCTCTCTTTTCCTCCCCGCAGCGATGCGAGGTTTCTTTTTCCGTCCAGCCATTTCAGGTGATACGAAAAAAGTTAAAACATATGTTAAATTCAAAAGTAGGTAGTCTTGAGAAAGACTGATGGGAAATAACTTTCAGGTAGTCTTTAAAAGACACACTGACAAAACACAAACTTTGAAGCTATAGGCAGTCAAAGACCAGTCCACAAGCAACCGAAAAAACGTCTGATCTGTAGGACAGTTCAAGACGCACTGACGATTGGGCTGATATTTTCAGCGTTTGTTTGTCTATTCAAGGTAGGAAGTTTTGCAAATTTCAATTTTTTTCATTGAGGTTAAGTGGGCAAAACGGCCCTTGAAAATGATAAGTCCAAATACTAAAAAGTGCTATAACTCCTGCTAGACTTGATGGATTTTTTTGAAAATTTGTGTTATTATTCTACACTAAGCGTACTTCAAAACGCATGGTCACAATATATGTCAAAGAGGTAACATAAGGAAAAAACGCCCTTTTTATTTTGAAAATTGTCAATTTTCAGGGTCATCCTACTCTTCTCAACATCGCTAGAAAAAATATCTGAATATGGCGTTTTGTAGAGCAACTCAAGAGCTTTAATGTCATGTATAAGCCAAGTGTGCCAAATGGGGTGAAACGGCACTAGAAGGTGTTTTTTTTTTTTTCAAAAAACCGTCAAAATCACTAAAATCACTATAGTTCCTGCGAGACTTAATAGGTTTTACTGAAAATTTGGATTGTCACTGTACCTTACCAGAACTACCTACTTTACCAGAAGATACGCAATTCGGGGTAAAACGTTCCTTGAAGATTTTCCTTTTCGAAAAATGCCGCCAAATCACCAAAACTGCTAGAACTCGGGTAAGACTTGATAGATTTACTGAAAATTCAGATTATCATGTTAGTTAAATACGAAATTGAGGGCAAGATGACAAAAGTGACAAATAGATTTACATAACAAAAAAAATTATTCCTGGAAAATACTTGGCGATTTTCGGGGTGCTATTTTCTCAACAGAAAACAGTCCAGAACCCGAAGTTAGCATTTTATAAAACAACTAAAGAGCTTCTATTTGATATCAAATCCAGATGCATCATTTGGAAACTAACTGAAAAGGACTGAGCTTTTTCTTGACTCTTTCACTAGGTTTCAAGCAAAGCATCAAACCTGGTAAAAAACATTATCGATGAGACGGTTGCTGAAAGATTGCAATATTTCGAAATTTGTTAAAGCAAATGAAGTAAGTTATTGTTTGAGTTTCATGCTTATCTTTTTAATTTGATTATATTTAAATTTATTGTCATCGGTCTCATTCTTCGCTTTTTTCCAGTGTTGGCCAAAAAATCATGTTACTCTGGTTGCTGTTGTATCAATAAAAATAAACAATCATTCAAAAAAATCACGACTTCGAACACTTATGCTTTACAATTTAAACTCATGATGTTCTTCAACGATCATCAAAGCATCATCTTCCTTTACGCTAAGTTTTGCCAACATAAATATTGTCGAGAATCGTGCATATAACGATTTTATTTGCTCCACGGATAAGTAGGATTCGGGGAGCTCCGTAGCCGCAAGGTTACAGAGTCCGCCTTGGTAAGCGGGTGGTCGTGGGTTCGAATCTTAGTAGAATCAGGCCATTTGGTTGCCAAAGGACTTCAGCATGGGTTTATTCTTAGGCTTCCTTCAAACTGAATTCTACAGTACCTCTGTTGACTCTCCTTCTAACAAAAATAAGTCGCTGTTATAATAAAACTGGTGTGAGTAACGTATGAAAGTTCTCACCAGGGAATTGTAATTAGGCGATATTGTTAGGAGGGACAGAGGCTCGGTATAGTAGAGTAGTAAGCTGAAACGGAAAGGTAAAACATACACACAAGCACGGATATGAATGATAAGCGTATCACTTACTTCAATAGTGATACTGCCAATAATATGAAGTGCGGAGTACAGAAAACACCTGGGCAATATCACAATAGATCTAATCTCTGGTTGCAGTGATGAGTCCACACAGGAAAACAAGTAGGAACTCGGTTGGAATTATTTATTTTCGCAACCGTAATATCGATAATATCTTTTACCATGTTTGATGCTTTTCTTGAGCTTAGTGAAAAAGTCAAGAAAAACCTAAGTCCTTTTTAGTCAGGTTTCAAACGATGCATCTGGATACTATTCCAAATAAAAGTTTTGTAGAGAAAATAGCACCCCGAAAATCGCCAAGTATTTTTCGAGAAAAATATTTTTTTTTCGTAATGTAAATCTATTTGTCACTTTTGTCATCTTGCCCTCAAGTTCATATTAAATTAGAGTAATAATCTAAATTTTCGGTAAATCTATCAAGTCTTACCCGAGTTCTTGCAGTTTTGGTTATTTAACGGCATTTTTCGAGAAAGAAAATCTTCATGGAACGTTTTAGGAGGCATTCCTAAATTACGTAACGCTTATAGGGGGAGGGGGAGTATGCTTGGACGTTACTATTTGTTACACAGGGGAGGGGGGAGATGAGTTCAGCGTTACGTAACGAAAAATCTCTGGAGAGACTCTCAAAAACGAGCATTTTTATCAAGGAAATCCTTCTGCAGCGTTACGTAATTTTTATGGGGGGAAGGTGTTGGCGTTACGTTTCGTTACACATGGGGGGGTGGGGGTTCAAAAATTGGGTTTTTTTGCGTTACGTAATTTATGGATGTCGCCTTACTCAAAAAGGCGTATCTTCTGGTAAAGTAAGTAGCTCTGGTAAAGTACAGTGATAACCCAAATTTTCAGTAAAATCTATTAAGTCTAGCAGGAACTATAGTGATTTTAGAGATTTTGACGGTTTTTTTGAAAAAAACCTTCTAGGACCGTTTTACCCCATTTGGCACACTTGGCTTATACATAACATTGAAGCTCTTGAGTTGCTCTACAAAACGCCATATTCAGATATTTTTTCTAGCAATGTTGAAAAGAGAAGGATGACTCTGAAAATTGACAATTTTCAAAAGAAAAATTCGTTTTTTTCGTCACCTCTTTGACATATATTGTGACCATGCGTTTTGAAGTACTTTTAGTGTAGAATAATATCACAAATTTTTAGAAAAATCCATCAAGTCTAGCAGGAGTTATTGCACTTTTTAGTATTTGGACGTTTTTGAACATATCATTTTCAAGGGCCGTTTGTTTTGCAAAATTCAATTTTTTTCATTGAGGTTAAGTGGGGTAACTTAACCTCAATGAAAAAAATTGAAATTTTGCAAAACTTTCTACCTTGAATAAACAAACAAACGCTGAAAATTTCAGCTCAATCGGAGAACATCATAACAACGTCCTTCAGAAAGGCGGCTGCGGCTCCCGCGAACTGGCTCTTCATATGCCTCTTGAATTTTTTTCAATATAACTTTTTATAGCATTTCCTATAAATTTTCAATGTTTTACATCGTTATTTGCTATAACAAAACACACAATTTCACCGAAGAATGTTTTCTTTTATCTTTTATATTTATTTAGTTATTGAAGATGGTTATCAAAATAATGCACAAGTTTACTAACAGTTATCAACAAAGACCTATACTGCTAGTTATTTAGTGCAATGTTTTAAATAAAATCTTCAATAATTGAAGAAACAAAAGAGTCAAAAATATAATTTCTTAGGTGAAATTGTGCGTTTTGTAATAGTGAACAACATTGTAGAATCTTGAAAAATTGTAGAATATCATTATGAAAAGTTATATTGAAAAAATATTATGAAGGTGCATTCTATACAAATCTCCACAAAACTGCGATTCAATAGGCAGACATAAGTATGGTGTCTTCGGCAAAGTTGTTTGTTTTAAATTGTGTCATAACTTTGCTGAGCAAAGTGCATTTTTCCATGCAAAAATGAGAAAAATCTATTTTGTTTTTATCTTTCTACGTTTGCTTACGTAAAAACTTCATTTAAGTGTTTGCAAACTTCAAGCACTTCCGACTTGGCTAGGGGTACCAAAGTGAACATCTAAACAACACGATTTACGAACCACAAAATTTGTACGTGAATAGTTTTCAAAGTATTCGTTGAAAACATTATCAATAGCAGAGTACCTTTTTTATTATGATCAATAAATCCACTAAAACAACTATTATGACACCCTTCGTTGCACAAGAATCGCCACCGTGCCATGCGCAATAAGGAAACTCCAAAGATACGTATTGATCCATCCTTGGCCAGAGCGAATGGAGCAATCGTGTATTTTAACTATCTATAAGCCCACAGGCGAGCTTCCAGCCACTACTGCCGGGTTGCTAGAGCTAGAGTCAACTGACCGTGGTGCGTTACTTAAAAATAAAGTGAAGCTTGATGGATCGCAAAAACACAATAAACCCACAAGCCATCTATAGCAGCGCAGCACTAGGGGTTTACTCGGAATGACATTTAACCAAATGCCCGCAAGCATATGCACAATGGGCTAATCGAATCGGTGTGGTCAGCTCAGCACTATTGCATCTTGAGTACATACGGTTTTCTCAGCTCCAATGCAGTATTCGCAAAGTGGTAAGTGCTTGGATTTGATCATATCGCCACTGGCAACAATAGTGCACACCCGACGCGTGCGGAAAGAGTTATTTTTCGCGAGAGAACCAATGTACGTAGAGATGTTCATGTTTTAATGCTGGTGCATGGTTGAACTTTGTTAAACAGAAACTGACTGCCGTTCCTAGCCAGTGCCCGAGGGGGGTCTTTTTCTCGGCAATCCAACAGGCAATTAAGGGCGCAATGTGAAACGAAAACTGAAGAATTTCACCATCTCAGATTTCAGTGAAACATTGTGAGATTGGGGACATCGCCAATTTATCCAATAAACAAAGTTTCACTGAATTCTAAGCTGGGGTAAATTACCGTGAAATCTCCCAAACATGTGTGCAAGAAAGAATTCCTTCACCCCCATCAGAGGTAATCTTTTGAAGTGCATTCGTGAACGAAGATATCGAAAATCGAAAGTAAAAGTAACATTGATTGAGTTCGTGTACTTGCATGTTGAACATGATACTCGTGCATTGTGCTCGCACTCCACGGCTACCACAAAAGTAGTAAAACGTAAACGTAGCCGCATCCGAAACATGGTTGCCGAAATACGTACAATGAAGGCAATGTGAGCTGTTTTATTAATAGAAAATTGCTACTTTTTGTACAATTTCAGCTTACAAGTGGACGGTTGTCGTTGAGGGTTGAACAATATAAAGAAGACCGATGGCTTTCTCAGCACACGAGTACACCAATATTATTGCTCCTATTAAACTATAACAAAAGCGGCTGTATGTTTTCATTAATCGTAGACACGCAACCCGTTGCTGTTATTTATGTTCCAAAGAAGTCGCGATCACTGCGGGTCGTAAACCGGTAAAAGGCTCGTTTTACACATTTCATACATCGCAGCGTGACAAGACTTGTTCGGGAAGATTTTAATGTCTTTACAGCCCCTAATCATGTCCGCGGATGGGCCTATGAAAGCAAGCATGTGCACTTAAGTTAACTACGGAGGTACAGAGGAGAATCAACGTCTTGCTTCTAACAGGCTGGAGTTCATCCGATCGTGGTAATTGTTTCGAGATTTAAATTTTCTAACTTTTGCCTGCCATAATCTCTCTCTTCCTCTCGTTATCTCCACCAGCGGCTCAATAAAAGTGAAAGTAGTTATATTTCCTACGGTACGTCTGCGTCGTCTTCGGCGTCATTGATGTGCAACTTTTGTCACGACATAGCATACAATCCCGGAACGATGAGCATGTCAGCCACGAAGTTACGAAACATTGGTTGCCCGCTTGATAACATCTTGTTTTGTTTTGATTGAAACACTAATAGATTGCACATTCTCTCTCTGTCGAGGGTCTTAAGAGTATTTGGAAACCGGTACAATGACATAATCGTGCGAAACTGTTCGGTTTGCGTTCGATGATGCCACGATCAGGTGCTTTCCTGATAATAATCGGTTGCAAGTTTTCCAATTTTTAGTTTTAATCCCTTGATCGTAATAAAAGAGACTCGCTTCGAATCGTCGCGAATGGTTGTTTCGCCCGCAAAACAGCAAAACAAGAAGATAAGAAAACGTGTTCCGCTTCCTAATGTGGTTGTACTGATAGCACAACTAGGGCGTTAAAAGCGGAGACTTTTTGACAAGCCTCCGGTGTTACTAAGCGCACAGTCGGTGGAAATTCCATACAAGCGGATGTCTTTTTTTGTACACCTCGATAAAAACGGCCATTCCGTCTTGCGACAGTTGCTAGCGTGGTTGACAACATTTTAGCATCTGTAATGAAAGTGCTTACTTAAAGTAAACCCATTACGTCCGACTATCAACTGGTGCTTCCGATGGGTGTTTCGGATTGCATTCGGTTTATGTTTATGTCTCACGGAGTAATTTATTGCAGTAGTCCATGACAACTTGATGAAGCAACCTCACAGAGAGTGTGTTAAACTAGATTTTCATAATTTCTTTCTGAAACATAGAAACACTTAAACTATCATCTCCGTGTTACTTAACCCTCTAGTGCCCAGTGCCGCCTTTAGACGGTCTTCAGTTGAACCTCTAAAAAGCTTCAAGAACGTAAAAAATGTTTATAAAGCTTCATAGTGATTTTTTCGAAGTCCGTCTAAAAATTAATTTGGGCACTAGAAAGTTAATTTCATGAATTTGACTAAAAAACTTAACCATCATTGCTTTCCATCATAATGTACTGTTTTTGTATGTCTGTAAGAAACTCTGTTATAATTCATTATATCATGTTTTATCATCGTCTGTTAGATTCTATCTTACTCTGTTGTACTCCACTAGAACCTAGATAAGTTATCCGATTGCAATACTCTGTTTCAAATTCTGTTCATCTACAGGACAAACAAAATCAGTATCATTCTTTTATATTTAATCGTACTTCATCATTCTCTGATTTTAATTTTTTCCTTCGTCATCAAACTACAGGTCTACAAGTTAGTTGGTTAACTTATAATTTGTAATTTTTGTCGAAAAAAAAAAAACAAATCAAAAAAAAAAGTTTTTAAGCTAATTAATTTATGACTATATTTTTTGTGTGTTTTTTAAAGGGTTTTGTTTCATGGTGTTTATTTTTGCTGGATGGATAAAATTACTGTATACAACATTGCTGAAGACGTTGTACCCATCAAACAAAATTTTTTTTTTTTTCAAGAATCTCACCATTCAAAGAGTTGCGATCCTCAGAAGTTCAGTAGGACTTTTAGTTTGTGCATAGTTTGTTTTGTACCCAATTTATCTCGTGAATCTTATAACTTAGAATGTTGCCGACTTCTGCATAGTTGTTGAGGAGGTTAAGGGCTGTTATTTGGTGCAGTAGCTACGCGGTCCTAGTGTCTAAACAGTTTTGAGTATCATTTATCTTGTGAATCCAACCACTTAAATAGTTGGATTTCGGCAAAGTTGTTCAGACGGACAAGGGCTTCAAGTTGTTATATAGTTTGGTATAGAATTCAACTTATATGTGGCGCTAGGGTCCCTGTATGTATGAGTATTTTGAACTAAATTTACCTCGTGAATTCAACCAATTCGAATACTGCAGTCTTCAGGAAAGTTGTTTAGAAGATCAAAAACTTTTTTTGGCTGATAACATAGTCCAGTATACTGCCACAAAGCGATGCTAATGTGCATGAAATTTTGTAAGTACTCTCTACCCATTTTATTTCGTAATTTCAACTGTTTGGCAAGTTGAGGTCTTCAGCAAAGTTGTTCGGGATATCAGCTTACAATTTATGGCAGTTCAGTTGGGAATAAGATCACTTTGTGGCATTATACAATGAAGAACAAATTTCTGCATGCTAGCTTTCAAACGTGACTGCTGAGAGTTTGATTTCTGGTGTGTCCTCGAGGACTAGAGCAAGTAAAACAACAATGATAATAACGGGGGACGAAGGTCTTATTGAAACGAGGGTTTTTTTCCTGTGTGGACTCATAACTGCGACCAGAAACTTTGATCTTTTGTGATGTCGTCCGTGTTAGTCAGCCTATACACCAGAGAGGCGCCGAGACACTCATTGTTATAGCAACTGTCACACCAAAACGGATAACAGCAATGCAAAAGTATACAGATCGCCCGTTTTGATGCTGACAGCTGGCTTAACGGAAAGCGTCTCGGTGCCTCACTGGTGTATAGGCTGACTAGTCCGTGTGTTTGCCGTATCCCGCACTTTTATTATTAGCAATATCATTATTGAATATAAGTGATATGAATATTATATTTCGTGCTTGTGTGTACGCACTTTCTTTTTACGCTTACAATTCCAAGCCTCGCTGCCTCCGGCCAATATTATCGCCAATTACAATTTCCTGGAGAGGCATCTCGAAATATCTGCCTATTGGAGGTGGTGCTAAGCTATTGGGGGTGTTGCAATACTCAGAGAACCGATTCCAAACTAATAGCGGAGTCCGATTTTTTATTTTTCGTTATCGAAAATTTTTTATTTCGTGCATCTTCTTCCACCGCATGCGAGGCCTACCACGGAGTCGACGACCTCTTCCTGGTTCTCTACTGAAGATAGTTTTGGCGGCTCTCTCGTCAGGCATCCTGGCTACATGTCCAGCCCACTGCAGCCTGCTCCGCTGTATTACCTTCACTATATCAGCATGTTTGTATACCTGGTACAACTCGTGGTTAATGCGTCTGCGCCACACTCCATCTTCTAGTTTACCGCCAAGTATCGATCGCAGAACTTTACGCTCAAAAACTCCGAGCACTCGTCGATCAGCTTCCTTCAGCGTCCATGCTTCATATCCGTAAAGGGCCACCGGAAGTATCAGCGTCCTATACAGCGCTAGTTTTGTGCGAGTTTGCAAACTACGGGACCTTAGCTGGTTACGCAGTCCGTAGAAAGCCCTGTTCGCAGCTGCAACTCGTCGTTTCACTTCACGGCTCATATCGTTGTCACATGTCACAAGCGTACCAAGATAAACGAATTCGTCAACCACTTTAAATCGTTCCCCATCTATCTCCACCTCAGCACCAACACCACGGGGACTCCCACGCTCTCTGCCAGTTACCATGTACTTCGTTTTGGCAGAGTTAATGACTAGTCCCAATCTCGCTGCTTCTCTCTTAAAAGGTACGAAGGCCTGACACTATTTGAACTTAAACAAATGGTCCAAAAAGTCGACTTTTTTCCAAAATTTTTAACTTTTAAACATTTATTACTTTTGAGCCGATTTTCAATTTATTACCGTCAAATTGAAATTATCTTGGAGAAGTATTTTAAGAATACTATATGCGTTTCCATCAAGCATTATAGTAAGCAAGCACCTCCATTGAAAAATTGCAGTTATTTTTTCGGATTACTGAACAGCCATATAAACATGTCAATACTATTTGACATGCAATAAAGGAAAGCCTTCCCAAATAACAACTTAAGTTGTAGGTACTATAACAACTCGAAGCACCACCAGAATCTCTCACTAGCCGCTTTAAGGGGTGATATCCACCAAATGCTAAAAAAACAAGGCTTTTTTCATGATTTTTTTTTAAATGACATTTGAGATGTAGGGTATATAAATAATATATCGTTGGATTAAGCAACTCTTGGAGAATAGAAAAAAAATTTATTGCTACTTTTTTTAACAAAATGGCGGCTGTGCAGCAATAAATAATCTAATGAAGGAGCTACAGTTAAAATTTCAAGTCAATCGGATGTAAACTTTTTCAGTTGTACTGCTCGCCGATTTTGAAAACATGGTTTTGAGAAAAACGCGTTCGAAGTTTCAAAATGCTATAAATCTTAAGAATCGTAATAATAAAGTCCCTGATATTTTTTTTACCTTCAGTGAGCTATCTCTGCGCCGTAAAGTTGTCCTTCCTGGGCTTTATTTCCCTGTGCTTCCTCCCCTTTTTTTAAGCCAATAAAAAAATTACAAGAAATTTTTTTTTTTGGTGGATATTACCCCTTAAGTTTATTTACCAAGAAACTCACACTTGCGATAATCATTTAATGAATAACAAAACCTAAGAGGGGGAACCATATTATATAAGCACTTTCATAAGAGCGACATGAAGTTCTGGTAAGCCTATGACTAATTCGAAAATGCGAATAACATTTTTCAGTACGTTTGGTTCGTTTTTTTCGTACGAATTTTGGGTGCGGATACGGATCTCAATGATAAGTACCTACGCGTTAAAATATTTATGCAATAATATCTCAAACTAGAAAGCTGAAGCTGAAACTGAACAACAATTACATTTATTTGAGATAACGTTCTTAACCATTAGTTTCTTTTTCGGACTTTAATAGATCACAGTTTCTACGAGGGGAGCTTGTAGCCTCAAGGATACAGAGTTCGTTTTGACAAGCAAATAGTCATGACTGGTCTTTCACGCATGGGTTTATTCTCAGGCTAAAGATGGTCAATTAATCCCAAACATCTATCTATATGTGGTTCTTTGTGTAACTTTACTGACTCAGATCAATCATCAAGGAGCAACTACGAAATGTGCTGTCGTGTTTATGTCAAGCGCAAGCTCAAGTTTCACTGAACACAATTTCTAAGCTTTATAACGGTGAACTATGTTGGTTTCATGGATAAAATGACTTTTAAAGCAAAAACGCATTTTAGCCTGTAGGCTTAATCACGAGTTTTATTAAAGTTTTATTGATAGCTGTAAGTATTTGTCATGATAGGTTATTTTTGGAAGAACAATAGGTTAACATTTTATTCAATTAAAAAAACTAAACGCTAGACAAGAATTATATGTTAGCGTTAGCTCTGTTTGAATGTTATGAGATTATGTTATTTACACTACTATGAGATCGTGTTTAGATTAGTTTTTTTTATATCTTTTTATTTTTGTATTTTTCTCAAAGTATTTTAGAAAACTCAATAGTTTAAAGTATCTCAATTTAAGTTAGAAGAGTAATATTGGAGCTCAAACTCAAAAAAGATAGATAATAGCGTTATAACCGTTCCTGTGAATTTTTGTGCTCCATCATTAAAGTGCGTCAAAAGGCCATAGCGTTATTGCCCACTGGGTCCGTTAGCTCACGGAAAAACTACATTGAAGTCTCTGTTTACTTGACGCACTTCCTTTCAACTAAGAAGCACCTGTATTCACAGGAACGGTAAAAAGCTTTCTTTCATTTTTCTAGCTTTAGCTTTAGGGCTTTTTTTTTCAATTCTGTCGATTAAAGTTGCCATTTGTGCCACGACAAACTACAAAATTTATGCAATCCCGAATGAATGAACAATTTTATGCAATCTCGAATAAATGAGAGTAAATTTTAGATATTAGGTGCGCAACGAAGTTACAAGTAACATCTAATAACGAAGCAAGCTGTTTCTGTGTTTGGCATGGATTCTTATCGAACAATTCCTCCAATTCAGCATCCTGGAAGGTTTTTGACCTTACTGATAAATAAGACAATCGTCAACATCGAAAAGACCGTCTTTAAAGTGACATCGAAGCGAACCGATTATTGGTTTCATTTAGAGTAGCATTTTCGTCAACTTTTGTTAACTCTCGATGCGCTTTAGCTGTCGTTTTCTTTGGATGAAATGAGAAAAGTTACATCTTCAATATTTTTCCTAGTTCTACCAACCATTTTTCATGGTACCTACAATGTCTCCAAGTGATCTCGATGTGAGACGCTGTTTTAATAAGCAAATCCTAGAACAAATTGGTCAGTCAAATGACGAAATTTGTCGTCTCTGCGGGTTCGAACGTGAAACCGCAGACCATTTGTTCTCTCACTGCTGCAGTGAACTAATATAGCGCAGAATAAAAGCCTTTGAAAAGGGAACTCAGGGGCCTTTCGAGGTCTGGTCTGCAAATCATAATGAGGTAATACATTTCATACTAAATTCAGTGCCAAATTGGGAGAAAGGGTGCAACGTGACAACGACGATCACTCTCATAAATAGTGATATGTCTGCCATAAGTACCTAGACTAAAAAAAGGTATACAAAAGATCAAAATCAAAATAAATAAATAGCCAGTCGTCGTAAGTTCAAAACTAAGCTGGAAGAGATCGTTAGAATAAAAAGACCGTTAGCCAGGCAAGTGTCCCGTTCACTGTAGTATTAGTTTGTAAGTTTTCGATTCGTAAACATCGCTCAACCCCAAACAGTGCTGTGGATCAACAACACCAAATGAATTGATTTCATCACCAGTGCTTATGGTTACACAACAAAACAACACATTCTAGTATATAAATCTACACCCAACCATGCGGTGGGAGAGCACATTAATTACGACCCACTAGCGTGAATTACACCATATGTGAAGTTTCATATTTCGAAATTAATCAAAATTGATGCACAATTTTCTTCTACTCATCACGGCTAAGCAACATCAAACCACCTGCTGACGATGAGAAAAACAAAACATTCAACTCTCTCTCTCTCTAAGCATGTATTTTTATCTGCGATGGGAAATCGATTTCCATTGAGTTTTTTTCTGCTAATGCGCACTTTTGCGCTCAACAATAATGTGATCGATGACGTGATTTGGAGGTAGCCTCAAACAACCCTAAATAATGGATGAAAGTAAAATTGCCCGAACCGGTGACGAGTCTCGTCAATACACAACTCAATCAGGAACTTCGCTTGGCCTCTGGCGGCAAAGTGAATAGGATCCTTTAAATTGGTTTTATGCGCGTAAACTGGTTTCTAATAGCATGAAGTCTAATCGTTCCCACTAGATGATACCCGCCAGCGTTTGTTGGCGATGAGGTAAGATGTGAGTCTGCCAGCATCTTTATTATTATTACCGCATATGAGTTAGCATGCGCTTGCCAAGTTCGCGAAGAGAAAGACCAGACCTCGTTCGGGGGCCGGCGTCTGCATGCACTTTCGCTTGGCCGATAGGTGACTCAGGTCGCGATGCGCTTCTTGCATAATCGCATGTAACTACGTGATTCTGGTTAGCGTTTTCAAAGCAACCTATGGTTTCGGGAGTCCCATTTGCATTATCAATCGATCGCGGTGAAAGTGACTCCGGTTTCGGTGTGTCGGAAGCAGACGGTCACTTTGCATTTTGAAGGGGACAGTCTTTTACGTTTCTTCCGACTGTAATAGCGATGCGATGATTCGTCATGACACTCACTGGGATGATTTTATTGATGAAACGTTTTATGCGTCCATACGAACGAGACAGAAAAATCATCCGGCTGCACCTATTTAGTTTACAGTGGCTGTTAAGTACAACTTGTTTGATGGTAATGCGAATTACCCGGAGCGAAGCATTTTGATTGCGGCCGCAATTTGGCATTTGCACCATTCACGACGCCACGGGCGGCGTGGCGGCGGCGTCGTCCGCATACCGTCGAAAGCCATTGAGCCGTGACATTTGCTGCCTCGAGTGCGAACTCCACATACTCCTCATTTGGGCGCTGCGGGAATCGGCGGTTCACCTGACCGCTTGCAACATTAAACGAAAAAGGGAAACCGAAATAAAAGGTGCTGGACTCTGGTTGAATTATGTCTCCACGTCACGGTTAAAAAAGGCTAACTCATTTATGAGGGTTTAAAGTGAACCAAAATTTACGATACATGTCATAGGTAGTGATTGTTTTATTATGTTTCTGAGTTCTGAAATGAACGGGTACTACAATTCGTTTTTAGTTCTTAACCCTCTAATAGTTAGCAAACTTTGAAGCCAACCGTCCGTTAGTATACTGCAGGCTACATTAAACTCTTACAGTCTCTTCAGTATTTATCAGCGTTTCCCGGGTACCACAAGGAAGTAACCTGGGCCCACTTCTATTCACGTTATTTTTTAACACTGTGGCAGCCCTGTTGGGAGTTCGATGAAAGCTCATTTATACAGATGATCTTGAACTGTAGTTTACTCAATTGAGGATTGCTAACATCTTCAGGCTTTGCTTAATACTTTCGTTGACTTGTACCGTCGAAATAAATTCAGTAATAGTGTTCCGAAATGTGCGGTTGTTCTACCAAACTAACAGAGGAAAATCAAAATAAATTGAATTGAAAATTTCATATTTATAAAATATTTATAAAAAATCCGACAACCCGCACGAACACATAGGTTTCGCATAAATTATGTAGGAATCCGCACATTGGAATCGTGAGTGTCTTCTATTAGGAATCCCAAAAAGAAATCCTCAAGACTGCCCTGTCTATGGGACCAGGATTCTTGAATGAGAATCGTGTAATGACAATCCGTCGGATTCGAAAGCTTTCACTTTAAAGGATTCTCAGAATTGGAAACGCCCGGACGAACACATTAGTTTCGAATAGATTCTCTAGAGCTTCACACAATAGAATCGTAGGCGTCCTCGATAAGAAATCTCGAAAAAGAACTCCTCAAAACTGTCCATTCTATGGAACTACGATTCTTGAGAATCGTGTTACGAAAATTTTCCGGATCTTTCACTTTAACCGTTATCTGCTCGACGGGATACCCAGGTACCTTTTAAGGTTTCATTAGACGAAATTTCTCAAACTATAGTGATAAAAATCAGTGACATCTCATAACCCATTAAAAGGCAACTCCTGATAACATTAGTTTCTATATAGCAAAAAAGGGGGGTGAATGGAAAGGACTAAAATTTGTTTACCCCTCACGTACCCGAATATCAGGAAATTGAAATTCTTGTAACTTTTGCAATTTTCATCTCATTTCCATAGTTTCAACACTTAAAGTTTCAGTAACTAATCTACATTCAAGTCAGCAGTGCCCGGAAAGAATTATCTTTGAAGGATATGTTCCGAAACTCAGGAATTTTATGAGTATTTAAACAGAATCTTACAATTATTGGTTCAGAGGCCATTCAATAATTACGTAAGCAAAGAGGGGGGGGGGGTGCAATTTTCTTACGTTATCTTACAAGGGGGGAGGGGGGTGAATTGATTATCTTACGCAAGAAAAACATTGTTAATGCAGCTGTTCAAATAACCATGTTCATTAAAGTGTGAACGGTAAAATTCATGAAAGGAAAATTACGAAAGGAAGATTAACTCTAATTAAGGACACAAGAGGTAACGAAGTATTGTGCTTGCTTCAGGATGAGGAAACTGGAGCTCAGACGTGGAGGGGATTAATACAAAGAATATTTTAACGGGTTTGAAAATATGCTTACGTAATTATTGAGCGGCCCCTCAAAGTTCATAAAACTACTTCCACAAGTGGTTGTGTATAGGTACACTCTGAAAAATACGCACATAAAATCCACCTGAAAAATCACGTAAGAGACTGACTCAAGAAAATCTGCCATTTTACGTGACGTTAGTAACTTTCACCTAAACTTCACGTACGATTCATTGTCAATTCACGTACAATCGGTGGATGGTTTTAAGCGCGTTGGTATTTGTGTTTTTTTAACTTTGTTAGTGTTAGTGCGGCTGTGGTTTGACGTTTCCAACAACGATATTTACGTGAATTTTTAGTACGCAAAAAAGTCAATATGACGGACAAAGGGCTCCTAAGCTGCTCCAGCTAATTCAATGAAAATGCGCTTGGCTTGAAAATGCGCTTGGCACCAACTTTGAAGGCCCATATCTTTTGATCAAAAAATATCACCACCGCGAAATTTTCAGGGCAGTTTCGAAATTTCGTCAAAACTACTTGTGATTTTTTTCAGATTTTTCAGTGCCCCAGAACATAGATTTTCAACATATTGTTTTAAATAGTTACTATTGAAAAAAAAAATTTTTTTCTCAAAAAAAATATTTTCTTAAACCACAACTTAGGATGCATCTGCTGTGAAAAATCAAATTCATCAAATTCGATGCAATACTTTTAAAGCTATGTCTATTTAAAAACAATTTTGACCTAAATTTCAAATGGCAATAACAACTTGTAAACTTACTCAAATTCAATAAAAATTGGAAAATCAACTTCCCGAGTGAAACTCTTGATGTTTTTAATACTTATTTGAAAAAATTAGACATCTAGATTTTTAGTGATCCGTTTCACGAATTCTGACCCTATTTTGTTGTTTAAAACTATTCTCATCATTCCAAAATTAGCACTCTCCACGAAAAAAGTTTTTTTATCGAAAACTTTTCCATGTATTGTTTCTACATGAAATCCATCGTTCTATATCAAGCACAGGCAAAATGAAGCGGTAAAGTCTCAGAAGTAAGCTGTTCCGATTATGTTTCAATGCCGCTTCGATACAAAAAATTTCAACTTTGAAGCGAATATTTCTTAGCAAACAGTTTCGACATAAAATTTAAATGTTTTAGAAGCATTTTACGAAAAAATATTTCGCAACCCTCAGATACTTGATTCCATTATCACTGCTTGAAAACAAGACATAATAGCAATTTAAAGGAAGAATTGTGTTCAAAAACGGATCGTTTTTTACAATTTTTAATAATAGTAATACTTAATTCTTTTGCTGAATGTTTGATATATTTTTTTTATTAAATAGTGAAATAATTTCGCTTATAAAAATTGTTCCGATCATGGTACATTTTCAAACTGCTCCGATCATGATACATTACCTTATATAAATTTATTCTAACCGGGACGTCAGTCACGTGAAATATTTTGTATTCGTTAGTGTTTCTAATTGTTGAAATTGGAATTCGATTCCCATGTTTAAAGAAGTTCCGTTCGCATTCTAAGAAGTTGAATCAACTTGGGCTTTCGCAAAGTCCATGTACGAAGGCAGTGTTCACTTTATTTCGTTCAACTCTTTTTGTACTACATCCTTTTGAGGCTCAGCTCAGAGGAAGCCAAATAAAAATATTAGTGATTATAGTTTTACTGAAATAGAATCTTTCTCAATTTTCATTTGTTAATCACCAGTTACAGAAAAGTTTGGTATTGCTTCCAGACATAATTTTTTTCTACTTTCAGGACTAAATTCAAAAGTCAGAAAGTAGAACGATTTGAGAAAGAGATGACTGAGTTGCAATCTATATTTTCTTAATCAGGTCCACCGTCTTCTCAGCAACGTAAATTCCGGTTAGTTTTTGCCAAGCAGTATATACTGTTGCTCTACAAATAAAAGTTGCCGGATATCAGGCATTGCTTTCCACCGATAAATCAACGCGTAAAAAATCGATATACAGCAATACAAAGCAAAGCAAAGCCTTGGTGCTACATTCCGATTCGGAACTCGACCTTCTGTTTACTATACACAGACTTCGCAGCCAACTGTTAAGTGTACAGGACAATTGCGGGGCTAGCGCTACGATCCTACTAACACTAAAGCCTGTATCAGACTAACCGTTGCAGCGGTCAACCGCTACCGTTCCGTTCTTTTTCGACCAATCAGAACACAGCGGTCGACCGTCGCTTGTTGTTGTTGCAAAAAATAGAATCTTTTCTATTTTTGCCGCCAACCGTTCCCAACGGTTGCCGGCTGCTGTCATTGACATGGCGAAGGCAAACGAATCTCTTCACACCTACACAAGATCACATATAGAGACTTGACAAATGAAAATGTGTGCTTCTCTTTTTGGCACACACGACAGCCAGTCAAAACATTGATAGCACCGGCAACGCTGGTTGGCGATGTCAATTTTCGACCAACGCACACTGGCAAAAATGAATCCAAATTCCCACTAATTAAAAGCCGCTGGGCAATTTTTTGCAACAACAACAAGCGACGGTCGACCGCTGTGTTCTGATTGGTCGAAAAAGAACGGAACGGTAGCGGTTGACCGCTGCAACGGTAAGTCTGATACAGGCTTAAGGCACGTTTGCCTTTGCCATGTCAATGACAGCAGCCGGCAACCGTTGGGAACGGTCGGCGGCAAAAATAGAAAAGATTCTATTTTTTTGCAACAACAACAAGCGACGGTCGACCGCTGTGCTCTGATTGGTCGAAAAAGAACGGAACGGTAGCGGTTGACCGCTGCAACGGTTAGTCTGATACAGGCTTAACAGTCTCTCCCGAGCCGAGACTCGAACCTACGACGACTGGTTTGTTAGGCCAGCATCGAACCTCGAGACCAGCTGGGAGGGTACTGCGATACACTTATGTTAATTGTTTGCAGAGTCGTAAAAGGTTTGCTCCAATTAGGATGCCTTCACCTATTTCACCTGTGTATGGGTAATTATAATGTATTTTTATAATACTCTGTTACATCAAAGCTTTACGGTGAAACCACACTAGCATAGCTTCATAAAACCAAAGATGACTAGAACAAAATACCTGACTCTTGCAGAATTCATCGGACATGATTGTCGTTGCGCGTGAGCAAAAGTCGAACTAATTTATACACTGTTAATTTGATGTATACTTAACGTCAAAATCAATTGACGACAAGGCCAAGACATGACTGCTGAAAGGTGAAACAATTTTTTCAGTATCCATGTGGACGACTGTACGGTACTGCTATCCGAAGAATGATAATAATGTGTACGAATGTTTAGTTCTCAAACATGAAACTTTCCGGAAGAATCAAGAACTATCGGCGCATCATTTAAAATAAAGTGTACCATTAGAACTTCCTGAAAGCCGCTATGAGCATGCTCTACAGCCAAGTTTTCCACTCTTGCCGAGATTAATAAAGCAAAAATCGGGTGCCCCGGTGAACCTGACCATATGCACAATGGTTTTGAAACCTGGCTTGCGACATATCAAACTTTAAGTTTTGGTAGAATGGGACCTGAAAATAAATACACTAAAGTCGCTTTTTACGCGGGGGATACGTGCCGCGTAAAAAAACCGCATAAATTCCGGAATCAGCGTAAAAAAACCATCGCTAATTTTGCATTCCGAGTGAAGGGAAACCGAAATCTATGCAACAAAAAATACCGCGTAAATTCCAGAATCCGCGTAAATTCCGGAATCCGCGTAAAAAAACCGCGTAAAAAGCGACCTTAGTGTATAACCCCTCAATATAAACCCCCACTCTGACAGTCAATTTTACACTTTTCTTTCGTACTTTGAAGTGCAAAAAATATGGCAAGAGCGAAGCAAAGCAAAGCTAACGCTACGATCCTACTGACAGTAACAGTCTCTCCCGAGCCGAGACTACAACCTACGACGACTAGCTTGTTAGGCCAACATCGTACCTCGAGACCATCTGGGAGACAATAGCATTAAGTGCAAAAAATGACAATATCATTAATCTGCATGTTATCTTAAGCGTCGAACTGACCAAACTGCTACACCTTTTTCATATATAACCTTGAACAGCTCAACGATCGATGACGCACTATGCACGATAAATCGGTTTTGCTCATAGTGACAAATTTTTGAGAATTTAAGTCATCAGATGGCAGCACTAACCGTCGGAAATCGGTCGTGTTCGTGTTCTTGTTCTAGTTGTCTTTGATAAAACATAAATCCTTTTTCCAGCACTAATCGGATCGTTTACAAATACGTTACAGATTTTTCAAAACGAAATCTCGATAAATCGATGAGAAGGTTTTCCATATGCGATTTCAACATATTCTGTATGTATCGTAGAAACGATTCCCCTTACAATTCCGTTACTGAATGATGGGTGTTATGAGAATTCTCACTTAGGGTTCTTTGTGTATTAGTTAGGGAACTCTACAAATTTGCAGAACACTCAAGAATGACAAATAAAAAAAATCATCTATTGGGTGTTCTTTTTCCTCATGTGTGATAGAATACTCTCTTTGAAGTTTCAAACTTAATTATAACAGCCAAAAATTATTTAATTTGTATGAATATACCCAAACTGATTCAAAAATTCAAAAATATAATCACAAAAATGCTCTATCTTCTATATTTCTTTATGGGATTACTCAAACTACTTTTTTGTAAACGTCAAGTAAGGTAGTAGCCAAATCAAATTTGGCCAACATATTGGATAGATGGCTATCTTAAAAATTCATGCATCATACGAAAGTTTATGGTTTTTTACATAAAATATGTTGAAATCAGAAATGTATGCCATTTAAAACAATCTAAACATATAAAAATGCAGCTCTGTCTGTCTGTCTGATTCATATAGGCTTGGAAACTACCGAACCGATCGGCGTGGAAATTTGTATATAGGGTTTTAGGGGCCGGGATAGGTGACTAAGATAGTTCAAGACCCCTCCCCCTTCTGCAAGCGAGGGGTCCCATACAAATGAAACACAAATTCCTGCACATCTCGAAAACTAACCAAGCAAATGGAACCAAATTTGGCATGTGGTTGTTTTCAGGAGTAACAAATATGTCCATGTTGATTCGACACCCTTCCCTCTTCTGAAAGGGAGGGGTCCCATACAAATGAAACACAAACTTCTGCACACCTCGAAAACTAACCAAGCAAATGGAACCAAATTTGGCATGTGGATGTTTCCAGGAGTAACAAATATGTCCATGTAGGTTCGACACCCTTCCCTCCTCTGGAAGGGAGGGGCCCCATACAAATGAAACACAAATTTCTGCACATCTCGAGAACTAACCAAGTAAATAGAACCAAATATTGTCGGTTTTTAGGGGTAACATATATATCCATAATGGTTTGATACCCCTCCCTCTTCTACAAGGGAGGGGTCCCATACAAATGAAATACGAATTTCGCACCGCTCGAGAACCAATCAATCAAATACAACCAAATTTGGTATGTGAATGTTTTTAGGGGTAACAAGTATGTCCATAGTGGTTCGACTCCCCTCCCTCTTTTGTGAGGGAGGGGTTCATAACAAATGAAACACAAATTTCTGCTTATCTCGAGAACTAACCAACTAAATGGAACCAAATTTGGCAGGTGATTGTTTTTAGGGGTAACAAACACGTCCATAATGTTTCGACACTTTTCCTTCTTCTGGCATGTCTCCAAATACCATTTCGAAATCCAAGATGGCGACTTTCCGTTTCTGAAAAATAGCGGCAAATGACCTTATACCACCCAACATGGGTATTTCCGGAATTGTTATGATGCACTGAAGCCACAAATCGACATCAGACAACATTTCGAATTGTAAGATGGCGACTTCCGGTGTCTGGAAAACAGCCGAAAATGACCAAATACAACCCAATATGAGTGTTTCTTTAACCAGATTGACGCTCAGAGGCCAGAAATTGTTTACAAATGCCATTTTGAAATCCAAGATGGCGACTTCCGGTTTCTGAAAAACAGCGGCAAATGACCAAATACCACCCAATATGGGTATTTCTGGGATTGTTATGATACACTGAAGCCACAAATCGACCTCAAACAACAATTTGAATTGTAAGATGGTAACTTTCGGTAACTGGAAAACAGCCGAAAATGATCAAATACCACTCAATATAAGCGTTTCTTTAATCAGATTGACGCACGGAGGCTAGAAATCGTTCCCAAATGCCATTTCGAAATCCAAGATGGTGACTTTCCGTTTCTGAAAAATAGCGGCAAATGACCTTATACCACCCAACATGGGTATTTCCGGAATTGTTATGATGCACTGAAGCCACAAATCGACCTCAGACCAGAACCAGACCATTTCAACCAGAATGACGCTCAGAGGCCAAAAAATGTCTCCTAATGCCATTCTGAAATCCAAGATGACGACTTCCGGTTTCTGAAAAACAGCGGCAAATGACCAAATACCACCCAATAGGCGTCGTACACAAATTACGTAACGCATGAAGGGGGGGAGGAGGGGGGATAAGTCTGCGTTACTTATTGTTACATAGGGGGAGGATGGGGGGGTAGTTGAGCCCGTTACGTAACAGAGATGTTTGCTCAAAATGGCAAATTTGGAGGGGGGGACAGGTTGTCCAGCGTTACGTAACTTTAGGGGGGGGGAGTCATATATAACGTTACTCATCGTTACATAGAGGGGGGAGGTGGTCTGAAATCTAGGTTTTTAGCGTTACGTAATTTGTGTTCGACGCCATATGGGTATTTCCGGGATTGTTATGATGCACTGAAGCCACAAATCGACCACTGAAGCCACAAATCGACTTCAGACAACATTTTGAATTGTAAGCTGGCAACTTCCGGTGTTTGGAAAACAGCCGAAAATGATCAAATACCACTTAATATGAGCGTTTCTTTAATCAGATTGACGCACGGAGGCCAGAAATTGTTCCCAAATACCATTTTGAAATCCAAGATGGCGACTTCCGGAATTGTTATGATGCACTGAAGCCACAAATCGACCTATCAACTTCAGACAACATTTTGAATTGTAAGAAGGCGACTCCCGGTTTCTGAGAAACAGCGGCAAATGACCAAATACCACCCATTATAGGTATTTCCGGGATTGTTATGATGCACTGAAGCCACAAATCGACCTCAGACAATATTTTGAATTGTATGATGGCGACTACCGGTGTCTGGAAACAGCCTAAAGTACCACCCAATATGAGTATCTCTGGAACGAGAATGAAGCTGAAAATTGACCTCAGACACCATTATGAATTGTAAGATGGCAACTTCCGGTTTCTAAAAAACAGCCAAAAATGGCCGATTTCCATACAAAATGAGTATCTTCGGAACCAAAATGATACACAGGAGCTAGCATCGACCACAGACACCATTTTGAATTCGAAGATGGTGACATCCGGTTTCTGGAGAACAGCCGAAATTGACCAAATAATACCCAATATGGGTGTTTCTTAAACCAGAATGGCGCTCAGGGGCCAGAAATTGTTTCCAAGTGCCATTTTTAAATCCAAGATGGCGACTTACGGTTCCGGATCACCGGATCCAGAATGATGCAAGGAGCAATAAATTGACCTCAGACAACAGTTTGAATTGCAAAATGGCAACTTCTGGAAAACAGCCGAAAATAACCGAATACTACTACATATGGATAAGTCCGCAATCGAAATGATGTAAAGAAGCCAAGCATTGACCCTGGACGCCATTTTGAATTAGAAGATGACCACTTTTAGTTTCTGGAAAACAACGACAATAACTTAAATGCACCCAATATATATCCGGAATAGAGGTCATGTACAAAAGCCAAAAGTTGAGGATTTGCCATTCCGATAAAACCAATTATTTTTAAACGATATAATCCAATCGCAAGGAATCAATAAATTTGAAATGTATAGAATTATCAAATTGAACACTAAAATAGGCGGGATGAAGTTTGCCGGGTCAGCTAGTGTCGTATGTAAAAATTATCAAAACTTGTTCGACTAGACCGTATGTTTGTGCTAAAAGTTACTTCAATTAAAATTACTTTTACACATTATATTTTTCATGAAGTATTCAAAACAAACCTATCATTAGAATGGTTACAACAAGGGTATTCTAATGTTATTAGTAACTAATAATTTATTGCAATAATTCCAATAAAATTCTGGTCAAAAATTTCGTAAAAAACATTGTTTTCTAGTTAACATGCAGTTCATCAAATTGATTACCCTAATGCAGCTTAATGATCATGGGCCTTCAAACAAACAAAACTTGAATTATTTTGAGTGATCAAGTCTCAAAGGGAATTTCTCATTTTTCAAATATGTGAACCAATCAGATAATGAGAACAAAATACCTTTTCAATAATACATAAAGGATACCAAATGCCAGCTATAAGCAATTTAGCATGCCGGTGAAACACCAGAAAAGTTTTCATTGGTTTTTACATTGTTATTTACACACCAATTTCGCCATGTTCAAACCAATCTGTTTTTAACAGTTTAAACAGTGTTAAGCTGCTCTCAATATCAGTTGCATTTGATGAGGGTTTATTCGGTTAATATAGAAAATCTATAATTACAGACTCCATATTCGATGAAACATCCTTTATGGTCTGAGCATACTTCTCGTTCTCACGCGATTTATTCCACAATGACTTACACATTTAGTAGAATAAAAATTATAGAGGTTCTGAGTTTTTTTTCTAAAAAAAAACAAACAAAGAAAAAAAATTTTCCACAGTGTATATTTTTGTGGAAGGATAAAATTATTATCTACCACTTTGCCGAAGACTATACCGATCAAACAAACCGTTGAAACGTTGAAAATTTTTTTATCAATAATAAACACTCGGCGTAGGAGATTATCCCAAAGTTCGATTTATGTCATCAAAAAACCCGGGACATCAAGTTGAGAGATATTGCGGATTTCAGCATTTCAATTATTTGTTTGATCGGTATCAGTGTCTACGGCAAAGTTGTAGAAAGTAATTTCCTTCCTTCCACAAAAATTTACACTGTAAGCAAAATTGAGAAAAGTACCTATTTGTTTTGGTTTTTCAAAAAGTTATAACTTTTTTACTTTTTTATTCAGACGTATTACAGAAAGTATCAAAGCATAGACAAGAGTGTGTAGTTTTTGTGAAAAATCAGCTCTTCGAAATGTAGAATTTTGTAGATATCCAATTTATAATGATCCTTTTTTTCTTAAGAAGAAATTTTTTTTCTACGGTCAATATTTTTTCTAAAGGTATCAAACAAACCGGTTTTCTGATATAAAATATTTTATTCATCAGTCACATTTTCAGACAGACGACTGTCGTAAGTACACATGAAAAACTGATATCATAAAATGGCCTGATATCATAAAATTTATCAAAAAGTAACAACTGTAGTTTCAGTGAAATCGGAAAATAGGTAAAAAAAATATTATTTTCTTTTCACGGAATTTTGTGGTTACTGGGTATGGTTTGCTTACGGTTTATTGTAATAACCATGATAAGATTTATGATGAACGTTCATGATAAATTTTATTAATTTTATTATAATAATTGAAGAATCGTTTCATTACCAATTCTTTGTATAATTTTACGACGATGTATCCAAAGCCTGAGCACACAAACCCACTTCAGGTGAAATGACAAATTAGGTCATAAATTATATAGCACTTTAATTGTCATTATAAAACCCTTAATAGTTGAAACAAATGTCTTGAGGCTATTGGATTGGTACATGGAAAATAAACCCACTGCAAGGTGGCTTAGCAATTATTTTGCGGTTAGACCTACACCCGCAACGTATCGATTGGAAAATTTATTGAAAAAATTGATTATTTCAAAAGCAGTTGAAAAAAAAAAATCGATTCAAACTAACTGGAGGCGTCGAATGTAAAGTTTATACGAGAAAAATTTATATTTTTAATCAATAAATTTATAACACTGGTGAACATAGGTTCTGCCCTAAAGCTTTTACTGTAAAAAATGAGAGATTGAAACTTTTTAACCATTCCTGTGAATTTTGTGCCCCTAGCGAAGATAATTTTTTTAGAGACATAAATGAGTTTTGTCATATGCCACCGTAGAAACGATAAACCCGAGGAGCACTTACTGTGCGGTGTTTTGACGCATTTCTGAATACTTCAGGGGCTCCAAAATTCACAGGAAAGGTAAGAAAGGTTTGTCGACCAGAGAAATCATCAATAAAATATCTTCGAGGAATCAAAATTCATTCCTGTTTTCAATTCTCAACTATGTCATTACCGCATGCTAAGTGGTTTAGTAAGTCATTAATTCTACTAGGATATCCTGCATATTGAAATCAAAATCTAAGGTTGTTCTTGTCGTTTTTGGATAGTAATGGGATTTAGTTTGATTATCAAAGGGATATCTAGAGTATGAATCTTTTTTCCATAGCTGTTTTGCTATCACTCAATAAGATATATTATGTAAAAGCTAAGAGCTTAAAAGTGAGATAAAAAGATGCACACTGCCAATGCGACTATTAAAAAGACAGCGAGAAAAACCACGAGATTGCGACAATGCAACGGGAAGAAATACATCATCAACGGGGTCTCTTTTGTATCGCCTTCGCCAGTTTGATATTTGCGGACTTTATGGTTCAATGACAACATCGCACATTGGAGTAAATGCGTTTAAAACCTGATCATAAGTGAAAAATTCAAAGTAAATCAACTTTGTATTGTAGTGTTTCATTTTGAAGTGTGATGTATGCTAGATCACTTGACAGCTCATCAACATCCAAAAGTTATGTTTACGGTCTTAACGAGAGGTTTAAACCGACCGCAATTCAACAGTTTTTTGTGCATCATAATGACGCTTTGATACCGTGAGCTAAAATATAACGTTCCGAAGATAAACAAGTGATTTTTAAATTAAACAACGATGGAGATTGTTAAATAATGTTAATCGAACAGAAATGTGTACTTAGCATGTATGCCATTCTCTCCAAATACCCTGGTGTTTGTCAGAATCAATATAATAAAACCCAAAATATTTGTTTTTATAAGTTAACTCAAAATAGGATAAGTTATGTTTCCGGCAAAATCCGGTTGAACGGCTTATATTACGTGAAAGTGCTAATATTTTTGGTTATAATGGTGAAGAAAAACCTTCCGGATGCTTCCGGTCTCAAGAAATTCTTAATTTTTCGCTTTTTGGATAGTTGTAGCCTTGGTTACCCAAATGAAACTTTGTCAAACGACTGAAATGTGTATTAAAATGTCATTTCATGATAAATTCAAGTATTTGGATGAATTCTGACCCGACTATGACTGAATTTAAATTTCATTATAAGAAATTTCATCCATCACTTTAAGTGGGTTACTCCATGTAAAATATTATCCAAATCCAATTATTTGTTTTTATTATCACAAAATGATACGTTTTCAGTGCAAAAATTTTTTTTAAATAATTATGATCAGGTTTGATGTTCTAAGTGTTCCACTGTGAGTCGTCCCGAAGCGAAGCGATTGGCGATATGCGATCGGATCAGTAACCTTTCGCGTATGTGCGATTTGGTGTTTTTTTAACGGTTGCTCATCATCCTTCGTCGTATATGCTGAGTTCATAAATGGAGATGCGGATTTTCAACCGATTAAGTCATCGCCAGTCGAAGGCGATATTTTTACGATCGACGTAAGGCTGTGGATTGGAGATTGGAGCTGTATTTAATGTGCATCTAATTTGACTGTCAACGTTGACCGGACACGTAATATCATTGTGCTACGATGGTTGCGACGTTAGGTAATGTTACATGTCAACGGATCGGCCATGAAGAGCGCAATTGGTTTTATTCGGTAGTTGAAATTTTACGACCCACCGTGCTTCAAACGTCCGAAACCAATTTCGGAGCATAAGCGTAGCAACTCAGCGGAACGCTTTTGGATTCCCTAAATGGATTTCATGATAACTAAAATTGCCCGAAGGTAAATTGCATAAGTACATGAAGTTAAAAAAAAAAACTTAAAAACCATGCCATTTTTCATCGCTTACAGAAAGAAGTTACACTGACTGCAAGTTATTTAACCAACTTAAATTTTTTTTTCATACCGTTAGTTTTGCAGTCATAACAAAATGTAGCAGAAAATTAGCTAAAAAAACAGCACACAGGTCACACCTGTCCAATTTACAAACAACAATTAGAAGCCAGAAAGATAAGTACACTTACCTTCATTATTTCCGTGGACGTCCTCCAGATTGCCGTAGATAGGTTCGGCATTGAGAGCACCAGTGCGTCGTTTGCGTGCGTACGTATGAACCGGAACGATATTCTGACGATGATGGGTGGCCAAAAGAACGCGAGGCGCCGGCAGCGGTGGAGGAACGGGTCGTTCTTCCGGTGTTGGCAGCAGGAACGAATCAGCCGAATCAGCTGAACTGGAGGAACTGCTCGGCTGGCGTCGGTTGGCACGGGAACGCGAGCGGAAAAGTTTCTTAAAGGATGACGCAGTTGACGAAGGAGAGCTTGACTTCGGAGAAGAAGGTGACACTAGTGGAGGTGTTTGATGGAAGCCAGAGGAAATCCTCGATGTTTCGAATGGGTCGGAATGCCGATAATCAAAGTTGTCGTATTCTGACGATTCGTCGATATCTCTACTGAAGTGGTTTTTAAGTAAAGATCGTGGAAATTTGCTGCCGGCGGAAATAGTGTTGTACAGCATTTTACCGAAGCCGACCTTTTTAGTTTTCTTGAAACTTTCGGAATCCGAACGGGGCAGCAGGTCGGCTGGGATGTCATCCAGAATGGGACGACCTTTAACGCTTTTATTGCGAGATAAAGTTGCAGTGGATTTCGGAATGTGGCGGAGCGACTTTCCAGTATCATCGCGATACACTCGGGAGCAAAGATCGCTTGAGGAGCGATAACCCGTCATTCGGTCTCCTATCGAAAGATTGCTTTCACTATCGTCACTTCCGCGGTGATAGTCCGGAAGAGCCGATATTGACTCGAGAGACTTAGAACTTTTAGTATCACAGTTTTTGTTGAACCTATAACTAGTATTGCTATGATCGATTTTTTCACTGTTGGCAGGAAATCCGTAACTTCGTTGATGGTCGGAAAACTCATCGATTGGCTTTTGCTGGCGAACTTTTTCTTTCAATCGCTGAAAGACGTCCCGACGATCCAGCGTCCGGGGTCGACAGGCATCCAAGTTGCCACTTTGGATAGCCACCGTGTTGGATCGCTTCAGAGCTGTATTTTTTCCGCCGGCGATTGGAGTTCGGAAACTCTCCGATGAGGCGAGATTTACGTACATCCGGTATTCTTTTGATGGCGATTCTCGGTCGTATTGGCGATAGCCACTCGTCATTCTGGTGTGAGAGTTGACGAACGGTTTGAAGGAGCTATGGGATCGTACTGTGTCTAAATTCTCCTCCGAATAACTGGATTCCTTCAGCTCGTCCCACTCCGGAAACTGTCGCAGCCGATGGCGACGTATCGTGGATGGTTTGTAGCCGTTGAGAGCTTTCAGGACTGTACTATTACGTTTTAGACCCTGCGTTACGTCTTCATCCTCGTCTGGCAAACCTTCATCTTCATCTATCTCCCGAAGGGGCGTTATTTTACCGTCATCTTTCCGTCCCAGCCCATGGTGACTTTCGATTAGGGAATTCATGCTGGACTGCACTTTATCCCAATTGGCCTCGTACAGGGCTCCCATTGCGTTGTGCTGGTCCAGCGATAAGCTGGCTTCGATCGCCCTGCCGGGATGATGTTTGATCCGCATTTTTCTTATTTTATATACTGAACTTTCTCACTTACACTCAAACTTAGAACGCGAATAGGCACACTTTAACGCACTGGTCCATTCATTATTGATTTTCGGATTAAAACACACACACGTAACGCCATCTGTTGCCTGGTTGGCGAACCTCACTGCTGTCGCGCCATGAGCGTCTTCATTTTTCGGAAAACCTCTTCGGTTGCACTCCGTCGTTGTACTGAGCGTGTCTATGAGCTAGTTGATACGGGTTGCTGTAACACTGGAACAATTTTCACGCTCCGTCTGAATGCAAACAATGGAATTAGGAGTCATACACTATCGAACAACATGCTGAATACATATCTGGTAAACACTTGCGTGGTTCAATCTAGTTTGGTTCGATAATTATTATTGCCTCAAATATTACTAAGTTCCACGCGATTGTCAGAGGGCAGACTATCTAATGTATTCGGATGAAGTTTTTTTTCCCGTCCAGGCCGAGCGAGCGCGTTCGTCCGTACGAAAGCGAAAAAAAAAACAAATCCCCACTCGCTAGTAGGTAGTAGGCAATTCACTATGAAATCAATCGTTTGAAACGGTGTTTCGTTTTTTGTTCGCTAATTGATTGATCCGTAACGGCGAAGTGATTTTTGTCTATTTGCTGTTTGTAACGCATGCTACAGGTTGGTGGTGAATGTGTTGTTGATTGGGTGTAAATTCTTAAATTGGCGACGCTAGAATGAACGCGACAATATGCCTCCGTCATTCTGTGTGCGTAAGGGTAACCACTGCTCTTACTCAACGACGAGTAATTATTGGTAATGATATAAAATTGTTGAATGACGATGGGTTCAATGATCGAGGAATTACTTCCCACGAAAGTGTGCGATCAACTACAGAAACACTTGGGTGATCTACAAGGAAACGGCAGAGTGGTGGGCTAATTCGAAATAAAAAAATGGTGTTGGGCAAAATGATTGTGCGGGGATTATTTCCAATCGAACCGAACCGGTAATGGTTGTACGTGTTGTTTGTTGCTGCAATAATTTCGTTGGTTTTGTAACAGTTCCAACGATTATGCGGAAAGACTAACTAGAATGAGTGCTTGGGGCTTGAACTAACAAATTCCATTCTCTTTTGGGTAATATCGGATACCAGCAGATTTCAAAATTTTTAATCAATTTTACAAATATGTAGATAGAAGACAAAAAGTGCAAAGCTCTAGCGTGTAAGAAACAAAGGGACGCAAATTGAAGCCCTTATTATACCAAGCAACATTGCTAGAGTCTGGATATCGATTGAATAGAGTAACCGGGCACTGGTCATGAACCTGGTTGTATGCAAACTCGAATAAAAAAAAACACAAAAAGTACATCCATCAAGAAATAATAACTCGTATATTCCAGAAATGAGAGATAAAAATTTCGTGTCTTCTACAATGTTTTACAAAATGCCACCAACAACTTGGTTGAGTTAGCTATAACGTATAAGATAAAAAGGTTGGAACCGCAGCATTATCTTTGCGGTCAAATCGCGAACAAAGTTAAGTATTCAATTAGAAATCCTAATTATTCCAAAAAGCTTTGCAGAAGATTGGAAAGAGATTGAGTGAACCCTGAGTACTGATAAAATTTTTCTGCGAGATTACCTTCCTGGCCCAATGTGGAATGTAGGTCATAAAGAGTACAATATGGGTTATAAATAGTGTAGAAACTGCGTTGCACTATGTTACGGGAAGGTTTAGAATGCGTGTTTAATAAGTTGTTGGAAATTCAAAACATCATCATGATAGTTGCTTTTTTTCATTTCATTTTGTATTGTGAAAACATGTTGAGCATTTTTCCTATTTGTTTCCGGAAATATTTCCGCAAAATTTATATTATGAAGTTTGATTCTACGGTGACTGTCACAGAGCAAATCAGAAAACATTATTTGGGTTTTTAGAAAAAAACTTCAAATTTCAGATTGATAAAATACACCCTTGGGAAAATCATTAAATTGCTAGGGAAAAAAAACTCTGGACAAGCATACAATCAGAGTTAAAAAAGAATCCAAAGAGGCTTCAATTTAAAAAACATCATTTTTCATCAACAACATTTTGCATTCAAAACAATTCCTAAGTATATAAACTCTTGAATTTTAGCTTAAACGGAGAGAACATTTAGTTTAGTTTGAAGAGCGAAAAACTAGGTATTAAAAAACAAAAAATGGCTTGAAATTGACTCAAGAGATTGTTATACTGAAAATATAAGTAATAGGAACAAAACTCGAGACACAGCAGTTTTAACAAGTAAAGTCAAATTTACTTTGATTTGCCTATAACGTCTATTCTTATTTTGCTAATAGCGCTGTTTTGATTTTGGACATTCTGGATGATGCATTTGAAGGAAATTAACCAGGGAATTCAGCCTTGAATATCCATTTTTTTTTTTTGCTTTCTACTTTTAGATTATAACTATTTGATTATATTCCCAAAAATATTTAGGATTTCAATGATTATATATTTTCTTCAGACACAGTGTTGTCATTTGTTGTCTAATGATTTATGAATAATAATATTCTATTTTTCATATTTCAATATTTTATTTCATACTGTGGTAAAAAAAAACTTTTTCCAGAAACGAGAGTCTATTTCTAGAAAACAATTTCTTCAATAAAAAAAAACCTTTGCTAAAGTTAAAACCTAAAAATGCCACAATAATATAAAAAAACTGTTTTATCATGGATTTCCGACTCAAATTTATATTTTTTCTGAATTTATTGACTAATTCCCTCCAAATTGCATCGTTCAGAATGTTAAAAATCGAAACAGAGATCAAAAGAAAGAATTATCAGTTTCCGTTAGACTCTACTATAAATTTGAGAAATAAATATTGAAATTGTATTGTGTAGTAATGTCTAACGGAAACTAATAACTCTTTCTTTTGATTTTTTGAATCATTCTGCTAAGACGCTCCGTATAGATTTTCCAAAACAGAAACAGAGATATTAGCAAAATAAGAATAGAAATTGAAGCAAGTCAGAGTAAATTTGACTTTGTTTCCAAAAACTGCTTTAACTCGACTTTTCTTAATAATACCGTCGAATGATAAGTGTTTTTTATGTAAAATTTTCTCGAAAATACGATGAAATTGCTAAATTTGTAATAAAAGTATACTCATCTGCCGCAATTTAATTTTTCAATTACCAAAATAATTTATCTGGCAACACAGGTGCTTAAAATTACCATTTTTTATAATTCCAAATTGCCAAGTTAATGTACAACGAAACTGACTCCCCGAAAACGCTATCCATATTAAACTTCCGGCCTTACAGCGAACTCTTCGCTCTACCGGACTGCTGCAACGAAACTATCATCGTACTGTATTTGGATGCAACGAACCAATGAATGCCTGTTTTCGTACCTTTTTGCTGTAGAAAACTTGTACGAATTTGGAGAACCACCATTAATGTTCAAAAGAAGACTGAATAATACCTCACTTTTATGATTTTGACCGCACAACATTTAATAAGACATTCGTCAGTTAAATTACATTAAATAAATAAATAAATTAATTAATTAATTAATCAATTAATTCTTGGACTGGTTTTCGTCAAAATGCAGTTTCCAGAATGTTCATTGATATAGCTTATCCGGAGACACAAAAAAACACCCAAAAAAGAAGATTGTTTAGAACCAGAAAAATTAAACATAAAATTAAAAAAAAATTCAAATCAAATTTCCTGATTTTCTCTGATTTAACATATAATATAACATTAATTTTACTGATTTTTTCAGCATTCAGCACAAAAAAGTGCAACGTAGATAAACGCAACTCTAAAATCCCAGTGAAAAAAAATGTTTGATCAGATATGAAATTGAACAGTAAAGTTTTCAAATTGAAAAAAAAATCAGTTTTTGCACTAAAGAGCCGTTCAAAAACGAATCACGTACCGGTTAGAAATTTTTCGTTGATTATTTTTCATTTTTCCGTGATATTCCCTGATTTCCCAGATCGAAAAATAATTTCCCCGAAATTCCCTGATTTCCCAGGTTTTCGCCACCCTGTCATAGATGTACCACTCCATACAAATTTCTAAGAAAATTGTGGTTCCGACTAACTTGTGCGACACCTACTGGACATATTCCGCAAAAGATTAAACTTTCAGCCTTTCTGCTGTTTTGGCAGCACGGCGCGCGACAACTGTCAACTGATTTCAAAGGGAAAAAGCACATCAGCGCCACCACCGCTACGGTGGGAATATTCCGCATAACTGAAGCTCATTTTAAATCACCGTTATTTTGATCCACAAAAATAAATTCCGCGGTACGTCTGTTTGTCTGTGATAGTACCTCCGGATGATAAATGTTGTTCATATAACATTTTTCCAGAAACACGATGAAATTATCAAATTTGATAACAAACTATGCTCATTTGCCGAAAAATGCAATTTAATTGTCAAAATGTGAAAAGAACATATCTGGCACCACGGCCGTTTGTAATATTTTAATTTTTCTTTAGATTCACAGACTAGTTTCCTCCAAAAATAAGATATCGGTGTATTTCTAACATTTTATATTTATAGCCATGATTAGAAGAAAAAATGTAGTCATAACAACAAATTTAAGTTCTAAACTGCGTCACTAGTGGCGCTGCAAAATTTAATTTTACAGTGTTACACTTTAGACAAATTGTGTCTTAGGCAATGTAGTAGATAATGTTGTCACAAATAACTTTACTGAAAACTTTTTTCTTCTAACTTCACTTATTTTGGAGATACGCCGTTTTGTATCAGAATAATCCTTAAAATTAGATTTTTTTGAAGAAATCAAAATTACTATAGCATTCAGAAAGTAAGGTTGAAGTCATTAGCATACACTTGTATATTATCGAAATACACAACTTTGTAGAAGACACATAAAAGATAGCTTCTACACAGGCCATGTTTCTTCCAAAAATGAGCTCAAAATCGTTTTTTTTTTCATTTTCTCTCCAAATAATAATTTTATTGACATATTTTCTTCGGGAGATATTTAGTGTATAAAAAACCTTGAAGAATGACATCAAGTTCTAGTTCGAAACCTCGCCACCAGTGGCGCTGCAAAATCTACCTTTTCAGTCTTGCACTTTAAAGAAATGGTGTCTTCAGCATAGTTGTAGATAGTATTATCTCAAAAAACCTTGCCGAGTACACTTTTTTTCTAACCCTTCTTGTTTTGAAAATATAACGTTTGATATTAGAATAGTCCTTAAAATAAGATTTTTTGAATATTTCAAAACTGTATCATTTAGAAGCCAAAAATGTGAGGCATAGTACACAACTTAGTAGGAGACACAAAGAAGATAGCTTCTACACAGATCAAGTTATTGTCGAAAAATATAAAAAAAAAATGTCTTTTCTGGAGGAAAGTGATTATAATAGTTGTTAATCCCATACATTCCCTCTGTTAATTCTTACCCAAATACGATCTGGGGAAGTACAAAAAATATTTTTTTTTCAATTTTTTTTGACAAAGACTCAGTTTTTTTAAAATCTATCTAGAAAACATTTCAAAACTGCGTGTTCCGATGATGTGTAAATATATGCTGAACATTGTTGCCTTCCAAAGGCTACAGGTTTTTAGTTAGTTGAAAGATTGTATTTTGAGGACTAGTCTGATACGAAACGGTGTATCTCCAAAACAAGAGAAGTTAGAAGCAAATAGTCTTCAGCAAAGTTTTTGTTATAACATTTTGTACAACTTTGCTAAAGACTCCATATCTTTACAGTGTAAAAAGTGTCTTTAAATATTTTACTTAGAGTTTAATTTGAGTTTAAATTTACTGAGTTTTATGATATTCAAGTCTGCTGCTGCTGCTGCTAAAACGAGACCGTCCGTCGTGCCATCCTTCAGTAAAATGATTTGTTGGAGCCGAAGCAGACTTCCCAATAAGTACATTTCCGGTTAATTAGATATGGGTCATTCCATACGAAGTGACCACGAAAAAGCACAAACTTGGACACGACCATCACAGATTTTGCTCAAAGTTGGGAGAATTATTCATCTACCTTCACTTTGGAAAAATCCCAAATTTGGTGTCGATTAGAATACCCCCCGCTCTGTGGGACCCCCCTGTTTATTGCAAAGTCACGCATTTTTTGTTCAAAATCTCTTTTTTCTTTTTCTTACAATATTCATAGACGTAAGATGTCCGAAAAATACTGGTAGATGATTTTTGAAGAAAATAAAACAAAGGAATCCAGAAAAAATATAAGTTTTGACCGGAAGTGTTGCCAGATAAATTATTTTTGTATTTGAAAACTAAATTTAGTTTTTAAATACAAAAATAATCCACCTGGCAACACTTCCGGTCGAAAATAATATTTTTTCTGGATTCCTTGGTTCATTTTCTTCAAAATTCATCTATCACTATTGTTCGGGTGTCTTACGTCTATAATTTGTGAAAAAAATAATAACGAAGTTTACAACTTTTTTCGTAAAAATGTTATACCTCGAGATTGGCTCATATTACCTTGGGATGATAGTTGTCTCTTGTGTGAAATTTCCCAAGGAACATGATGAAATCATCAAATTTAAAATAAAAATGGCTGCATTTGCCGAAAAATGTAAATTTAGTTTTCAAATACAAAAATAATTTATCTGGCAACACTTCCGGTCAAAACTTATATTTTTTCTGGATTCCTTGGTTTATTTCCTTCAAAAATCATCTATCAGTATTTTTCGGACATCTTACGTCTACGAATTGTGAGAAAAAGAAAAAAGAGATCTTGAACAAAAAATGCGTAACTTTGCAATAAACAGAGGGGTCCCACAGAGCGGGGGGTATTCCAATCGACACCAAATTTGGGATTTTTCCAAAGTGAAGGTAGATGAATAATTCTCCCAACTTTGAGCAAAATCTGTGATGGTCGTGTCCAAGTGGCATGTACACTTCGTATGGAATGACCCATATAATATTCTTTCAACTGTGCTATGAGAAAGGCAATAATGAATCATACACATGCATGCAGTTCTGAGCTGATTGGTCAATTTTCAGTACTACAGTCGTTTGCATGATCAAATTACATTTTGCTGCATTTGAACGAACGCGTACCTGATTTTTCAACCGATTTCGGTAAAAATGAAGGAAATTCGTTGAAAACAAACCTAGTGATAGGCATCTGACTCGATTTTGTCCCGTGTTCTGATATTAGGTTTTCATTTTGAGCCCCATAGACCTTTCATGAAGGCATAGTTATACGTCAAAACATTGTTGAAGACCGGGAAGAGATTAGAGTGCTATTTTTTTTCTTTAGCAAGAATGAATTCCTGGCCTAATGTGCAATGCGCGCTTACAATAAAAAAAAAGTAATTTCCAAGTACCTAATCGTATACTTTAGTGTCAAACACGCAAAGTGATCATAATGACATTTTTGAACAATTCCTAAACCTGCTTTCAGAACCTAATAAAAACTGATGTCTTGAAAGAAAACATGCCGATAAAAGCAACAGTACCAGTGGAGTAAAGAACGCCAGGTCTCTAGTCGTCTATGATTGCAGCATTGCATTGCATTACTCTTCTATTCGTACATTTCAGTGGTATACTTCTATTCGTACTGCAGCGTCACTATTCGTATTGCAGTGGTACACTTTTGTTCGTACATTTCTATACGTGTGCAATCGAGGAAAAACTGCAATGCTGCTGTTGATGGTGATGGTGATTGAAAGTTTATCACATAAATATGATTACCATGAATTACTCAACAAGAACTGTAAATTTTTGCAACGGATATTTATTTAATTTTAACTTCGATATTCACTGAATAATCGTGACCGGATAGTATCGAAAGAGTAAATTCCTAAATATATACATTTATAGAAGAGTAAGAGCCTGCGAATGCTTGTGAATTTTTTGTTTATTTACTAAGATTCATTCAGAATCTCTTTTTTCATTTCAAAATTGTTAGATGATATATTATTATTCTAAGCTTTACCATAATAAACGTATATTAGCTGTCTTCGTCATACAGCAAGTATATTTGTAGGCAAATGAAAAAAATTGTCAAGCAAAAAAACAAAAATTTGATTGTTACAATTTTATGCTGGAACTTGTTAATAATTTTGGTTGAAATATCTTCTTATGTTTGCCAATTGATGAACCTTTGTAAGAGTTTGCATATTATTTTGAAAGTAAGATCCATATTATAGATTTGATTTAATCAGAGTTAAATAAGACAAAACCATTCATTATGATAACGTAAGTATTATTGGATTTGGTTTTTGAGGATATAGAGTTAATTCTGACTTTGACGCATTACGAGAAATTCTTGGTGCTTCTTCAACAAGCTCGATATGCTTGTGCTTTGTCAATTACATGTTGTTTGCACAAAAAAATACTACAGGCATAATATCGAGATTCTTACGATATTCTTTCGAGTGTTGTTGAATATATTTCAAAATTTGATTCCCAAAGGCGGCTGAAAATAAAAATACGTACAGTCGCTGAGCAAACACATTGATTCTGTCTGCAGAATCTGTATATTATGTTACAAAAAATCCCCTAATTAAAATGTTTAGTCCCACGTCACCATTTCATACAACCCTAGGGCTGTATACCTTGTATTCTTCTGTGTTCTCACTAATATGATTCATTACTCTTGTTTCGCTCGACTGTGGTGTAAGCAGAAAGCGTATTAATTTTTATGTGAGCGTCAGAAACACAGCACAAAGAAGAAGACAGAAGTGTGATGCAAAAAATTGCTACACGCAGCGCTCATGCTAGGCAAAAAGTGAGCGGCGAATATTCACTCTGCTCTTTCTACATATTTAGGAAAATAACAAGTCTGGATAGTTGGTTACTTCTCCAAGATTATATTAAATCTGCTGATTTCCAAGAATTTCATTTTAAAAGATAATATTTAAATCGTCGTTTTGGGCCGCCAGGATTGCACGCGCACACAATCCTGGATATATTAAAAGGCAGGGACTTGCGGGAACGAAACCAATCAAACTTAAACCTCAACTAGTACTTCTTCATTGCCAATCGCTACCAATTGTTTCCAAAAAATTTCTATAGTTATTAAAAAAAAAATCAGAATGGTTTTGTGCAAAGTCACAACCCCAAGGTTGATGTAGAACTATATAAAGCTGTTTGTTATATCAAATGTGTTGTTGTATTTGCGAGTGATCGCAAGCGATGAATTCGAAGCAATTTTCTTCTCTTCAAAAATTATTTAAATACCAGACGGTAATAGACTATGTTGTATCAATATGTTTGTCATTTTTTTTATCAAACACTAATAAAATTGCTCTCTGTATAATATGGTTGCCCTGAAAAAATTCAGAATAGCATCTGGAGTCGCTGTTTTCTTCAAAACTTTTTTTTTTCAATGGGAGCCCCCTCTTCTAGCAGAGAGAGGTATGTTAAACAATCATAGAAACATTTCTCGTACCCAAAAACCTTCACATGCCAAACTTGGCTCCATTTCCTTGGATAGTTCTCGAGTTTTAATTATACGGTGGCCCGCCTTAGAAGAGGAGGGAGTGTTAAAACCATTGACATATTTCTTGCTTTATTTCAAACCTCCAATTTGGTTCCACTTCAGTCCTAAAATCAAACAAAAATTTATGTTTCATTTGCATGGCAGCCCTCTCTTTAAGAAGGGGGAATATCATTATAAACCTCCCCGGTCTCAAAAACATTTTTCATACTCATTAGTTCAGTAATTACAATATCTATAAGAATCAGACAGACAGACAGAACTCTATTACTATTAGATGTCTATTAGATTTCGTGAATCGAACTTTGCAGAAACATTTTTTTCTTTTCTTTGGAATCATTCTTTGCTATGGAAGTTTTTGTAAGTTCTATCCGAAATTCAATTTTGTTCAAAATGTTGGAAATGGTTTTCAGAAAAGCCATATACTAACATTGGTTTTACGATGTAGGTACGGTTTTTGAATTATGCATTTTTGAATACAGCGGTGACTAAGCGAATTGGAAAAATTTATTCATACAGTTCTAAAAATACTTATATATTCTTGTTAAGCAACACCATTGGTTTCCCTAGTTTATGAGAGAAGTTTAATTCCTGATATATGATAATAAATGTTTACCGAAGCAATAAACTGGTTTTCTACCCAAATTTATAAATGCCGATTTATAAATAGATATGAGAATCATTGGTATGCTGTCCGGTATATATGAATCATGGATTTATTTTTGGTTTGCAGCTGCAAAAGTTATTATCAAGAAATAATATTTTAGCACGCGTTTTCCGGCTTGGGTTGAAAAAACGAACACATTTTCGATAAATAATACAGCACACCCCACAGAACCAAAAAAACCTCGCAGATCCATAGCAGTATTCCTCGCCGTCATCATCTAATTAAGATCTTTTTACACGCTCGTAATGAGCTGGGATCATGCCAACCGCGCAAAGTAAATTCAATTTCAAATTGTGGCGCATCCGACAATGAACCGGTCAACCTCGAACGATGATGTCTTCAACAACTGTAAAGCGCGTTTGAGCTTCAAAGTAGGCACCGGCGATCTTCCGTTCAGCAAGAACCGACAATGCAACATTAGCTAGTCCGGGTGGTTTGGTGGCGTGGTGGCTAATATTTCTCGTCTAGTCATCATCCCTGACAAAATTGACATTTAAACCGCCTGACCTTGATGAAGCCAAAACTTGGTCTGCTCAGTAGGTTGTTTGATAATGTTTTCTCTGGAGTCTATTTTGAAGATCGGTTTCTTATCTATAGGTGGTGCTATTAGCGACCAAAACTTGAATGATTTTTCAATTTATAGTCGTCTAGGAGCCGTTTAATAAACCGGTCCAGTAAGAGGTTTGTTTCTATAGCTCACTGGGGGTATTTGGAGCGAAACTTGTTCATTGTTAGCGAGAGAAGGTACGGGCCTAGCTCTCGAGTGATCCTCTAACGAAACGGAACAGATATGCGAAATGAATGGAACGTCAAGGTAAAGTATGCGTTACGATTTTAACTGATGGGACTTTCTTTGCGGCAGATGAAGCCACTAACTTTCCATTTGTTGAATTTAGATCAGTCCCATTGACACCGTTTTCCAGATTCAACCCTAACCGTGCGGCTCGGCTCATCTGCATAGTTTATCATTCGTTATTGACTACTGCAGCTCTTTTTTTATGAAACTCATTTTGCATTCATAAACCCAACGTGGCCTGTGTGTGGAAATTACTATAATCGCGAGGTCCCAAACTTCGTGACTGAACCAACCAAAAGCCTCTGCTGATGGGGTAATGCAAGTGCCGAGGTTTATGGCCCGGACTAAATTGGCGGGAAAAAAACTGGAAACGAAAAATCACGGCCCTCCTCAGCGATTCGCGCGTTATTTGCATCGATGACTTTCAGCAAACCTATAAACGAGGATTGCCCCAGCCTGTTGTTGTTCGATCAATAACAGTGATCAACGAATCAAACATGCTCGCAAAGGATTCGTTTGGTGGGTTCCAGTTCAAGGGTAACGAACTATCGGGGCAAATAAATGGATGCGTTTGTGAAAAGACACCAATAGTAAACTTTTGTTGTTTATTGGGTTTCATGATTTCGGAATAGATTTTATGTATAACTGTGCGGAAAGAGACGTGTCTAGCTAACGTGACGCGTCCATTTTCCTACAGCTCCGAATATGTTACTAATAATAATGTTTAAATCTAATTTTTGGTCGATCGTGACGGATCAAATTTAAAGAGATCCATCAAAGCAATTCCGGCATGCTGCTCATTAAGTGATCGATCAAATAAATCCCACGAGTATTGATTGACCTCTGCCACCATCGACGCAACATATGCGGGGCACATATGACGGACGGTGGCAAATGATGATGTGCATCTGGGCGGCGATCTGTCCCCGCTTTCTAGGTTACTTTTATCGTACACAAAGTATGTTTTCGTTTTTCCATAATGCATTTGTGCACACGAAAACCAGCCGGTGTGTGATTTGATACACTTTTTATAATGGTTTGATGATCATTTGATCTGAGAACTTGTTGCTTTAGTTTAGGTTGAACGAAAAACATGACACAAAGCATTTTTAGTAACTGACACAACGATAAAAAAATATATTTACACGTAGATGAACAACATAGGTCTGATCAGCGATGTCTAGCTGGGCGGCTTAGACACCAGAAACCTGTTCGCTCATGAGAGAACGTTGCTCGCAGTGCTTGATAAACTGGATTAGTGCCTGAATGGGCGGGTACTGCAAATGTCAGAGAACACCGCAATCGAAATCACGAAGTTCAGCGCAGAAAAGTTGCATGGAACATGAAGGAGCATACTTCAGTAACGGGCACCGTTTTTGAGCTGCATCGGGACTGTTAGAAATTAGAATGTTGGATCTAGTTATATGAAACTAGATGTAGGGGAAGTGTTCCAAAAATTAATTTGTATCTGTAAATTTGTAGAGTTAAGTAGTGTACAGCTTCACACTTAATGGATTTGTGTAAAAACTAAGAAATTATCTTTTTTTTCAATATGGTGCAAAGATAAATTTACCTAACCAAATACCTTATAGGAGAATGCCTTAATTTACATTATTAACCTCACATGGCGCTAGGTTTGAACATGTAGGATTCCTACTGGATAATAATAAAACCAGTCCTCCGTATAATGTCTGGTTGCAAATATTATTTTCGAGTGAATGTTGTAGCACTTGTCAAAACAATATGCTTTTGAATAAAGTTTTGCTAGATTGATTTTGTCAAATTCTACTTAATCCTAAGAATTGTCCCATCCCATTTTTCTCCCTGTCCTTTTCTAATCTTTTAATTCTCTGCTTTGTCTCTATTACTTATAGTTACTAAAAGAGGTAAACCTTCACATTTTTTTGGCTGCCAAATTATTTCGCTGCCTTACGGCCGTCGTTGTTAGTCATGGGAAACAAGGTGTCTACTATCAGTACTTTATTCCTGGGGAAAAATGTAGGAAAATATTTTCTACTATTTCACAACATGCAGCGGAAGATTGCACGACATGTCTGACTATCTGTTGTAATAAAGTTTTATGACTGAAGCTGGTCTGCTGCACGATAGGCCTGGAATTTACCAAGGGACTTTTCTCGAGAAGACGAAACCCACAAATTACGTAAAAACTTTTTTCGAATTTTTACCCCGCCTCTCCCCCTAAACCCTTACATAATTTGTGGATACCCCAAACTTTTAAGACCTGCCGCTAAGCGAGATGATTTCCATTGACAGCCTCCCCTTGATGTAGCGCGATAAACAACAATTCAAATGTTGTTTTCGAATCGACCTTTGCACAATAATGGTTCCAAAACCGAATTTAGGGAGAAATTTGGATCTTGAGTTCGATAGCAAAATTCTAGAAAAAACTTCATCCTGCAAAGTTATTATATGTATGTGGGTTATTCCATCTCATGTGTGCACACCTCATGTATGTGACATTCTCAGATTTGGCTCAAATTTTGTGTAATGGTTGATATAAGGTCATTATGCAAAAATTCCAATTTTGGTGCTGATCGGTTCACCCCCCACCCCGTGAGACCCTCCCCTTTTTGCGATAAAGTGCAATTTTTCGTAAAAAAGTCTTGTTTCCTTTTAAGAATAGCTTCAAAAGCATGATGTCTAGAAATAAATTGATACATGAATTTCGAAGTTCCTTCAAGTTTTTCTCATAATACCTCTACGTAATAGGTGTTTTTAAGGTAAAATTTTCTCAGCAACACGATGCAATTATCGAATTGAAATCAAATTATACTTATTAGCCGAAAAATGCAATTTTATTTTTCAACTGTAAAAATAACATATCTGGCAACACTGCCAGGCAAAATTGTTATTTTTTTTTTTGATTTCTTGAATAACTTTCTTCAAATTCAGAATGGCCATAACACAGTGCAACAATTTTTTTGCCTTGACTTCTATGTATGATTTTTTGATGAAGTTTGATGCAAAAATAAATTTCCCCGAGTTTGAACATAATTTAGCCTAAGGGGCAACAATGGCGCCATTATGAATTTTCGAGAAATAGGAATAGAGTTTGTCCACATATAAGCATCTTCTTACCCATCTTTTGAAAAAAAAAAACAGATCCAAAATCGGACAAAAACTGAGTTCAAAACGGTGATTCTACGAAAACTGTTTTGGCATGGTTTTCGTTCATTTTACAAAGCAGAATAATATCGAGTATGTCTTAGCATTAATGGTAATGCGCTAATGTCTAAAAGTGGTAGTTAAATTATATCTTATATTGAATAAAAAAGTCTTAGAAATCGATTGGTAGGTGTCTGATCTACGTAAAACTTTGCTCATAATACTTCGCGGTGATAAGTGTTTTTTATGTAAAATTTTCTCAGGAACACGATTGAATTGTTTAATTTGAAATCATAATATACTCATTTGCCGAAAAATGCAATTTTATTTTTCAAATGCCAAAACAACACTGTCGCTGAAAATTGATTTTTTTGGAATCCTCAACAAATTTTCTTCAAAATTCATGTATAAATTTATTTCTAGACATCATTCTTTTGAAGCTATAATTAAAAAAAACAGGACTTTTTGACGAAAAATTGCACTTTTTCAAAACAGGGGAGGGTCTCACGGGGCGGGGGGTGAACCGATCTGCACCAAAATTGGAATTTTTGCATAATGACCCGAAATCAATCATTCCACAAAATTTGAGCCAAATCTGAGGAGGTCGGTGACCCGTTTGTCGACCCATATGATGAAGCGCTTATTAAAAAAATATCAAGAATTGTGACCCACATTTTCAATGAAACCGAGTATCTAACTGTTTTTATCTTTGCAGGTAAAAAAAGCTGGTCTTTCTAACGACCCAATAAAAACTATGCGTTTATCTATTGTCGGCGAAGATCAATCCCTAAATTTGGAGCAAAATTAAAGCTATTTAGGTGACCAATTCCGAAATGGAGTAACCATCAAAAAAAGATTTGATTTATTTTCGAAAATTTCTAACTTTTTACCCAGTTGATCAATATTTAATCTTTTTGAATCAAAATAAGGTATTTTTCTAGTTTAAGGAAAAAACAATTGAAGGGTTGTATGTAAAGTCACAACTGTAAGGATGACGTAGAACTACATTAGGCTGTTTATTATGTTACTTGCAGTCGAGAATGATGAATAATAATTACTTTTATCAAACACCGGTAAAATATATGTTCAACACTAAAAAACATAAAAAAGGATATAATGTTGTGGCATTGAAAAGATTCAAAATGGCATTTACAGCCATTTTGAAATTCCAGATGATGACTTCCTGTTCCTGCGAAAAAGCCAAATACCGCTCATATGGATCACTCTCGTCAACAAACACTATGCGGTGTAAACAAGTTTTAACGGTCAGAGTGCATGCAGATTGAGCTAACACTTATTTTCTAGCGTGAAATTTTTTAATCTTCAATCATTTATTTGTTCATTCTCATGTCCATGATGCTGATCGCGTCTCTATGCTACCCTGACAGTGGGGAAGCTGTTTGCACACTGAAAGTTATACGATCGGTAGGTGTTGATTGCCAGGATCCAGAGTACTTGTGTTGTTGCTAAAATAAGTCAAGACTTCAACGGAGGAAGTAGCCGTCTGTGTCTCACCATCTGCTAATATAATGATTTGCTTGAGTCGAAAGCAGACTCGGCAAGTCTGATGCTGGTACCCTGCAGGTACCCGTGCCGCTAACGCGACCGCTACTACTAAGTTAGGACCGTCCTCCTGACCGTCCACTAATAAAATGATTGGTTTGAGCAAAAGCAGGCTCTCATAAAGCCTAACGAGTACATTCCCGGCTAACTAGGTATATAATTCTGTCGACCGTGTTCGAAAGTCGAAAAGTCGACATCTATATTTCAACAAAGCTTGACAATTTTCAATAGTACAATAGTTCGAGTACTTAAATTACAATAAATTACGAAGGATATCCGTTGAAAACGAAGGATATCCGTTGAAAATTGGACATATTTTTCCCCTGTTTCGTTTTTAGATTTCTATTTTACTCCTTTATGTAGCGGAACTACGTAGTTCGACGTCAAAACACCAAGTCATCAAACCTGTGTGCGTTTGGATGCAAAACATATAAAATTATTATGATTTTTGTCATGTTTTCAAATTGAATTCACTCAAATATAAAAAATTACATGTTTTCAAATTGTCCCTTTATAAAGTAAATTGTGCCATTCAAAATAAGAAGAAGAGATTTATTTATCAGGTTTTCCCCAATAAGAAAGGCAAACAAAAGAAAAGGGTATATTTTTTATGAAAAACATCGAAGCCTAAGCATTGCAAATAAAAAAAAGATGTGAAAATTGAAAAAAAAATAATTAAAATAATTAGTGTTTTTCAATCTAGATCGATCGTTTTCAAAGATAGAAAAAAAAATTTAATCTACGAAGTTGCCTGAAATAAACGGGGATACAGTCATACCTCGAAATAAGGCAACCTCGAAATAACGTAACTTTTTTAAATATCTTCAAATTAGAGTACAAAAATTATTTTTGGGGTGTATAATTTTCCGAATAAATGTTTTTAGTGAGTTTTGAAACCAATAAGTACCGTAAAATGGGGTAAAATTGACATTTTTTCCAATGTTTTGTGTTTGATTATGCTTGTTTTCGAAAGTTGTCTTAAAGGGGTATAGGGCAGGTTTTTATATACTGCTAGGTGAAGGGAAATAAGTTTTTGCGCACCTTTGAGCAGCCATCAAGAATTTTGCATCTATGGAAATTTTTTTTTCGTGTTTCGATACGTTATATCGATGTAACGTAACGAAAAAAAAAGTTTATTATTTATATCGAGGTATGACTGTTCAGCATTGTAGAACAATTTTTGTACTACCTATAAAGTTAGAAAGTTGGATTCTTGATTTTATCGAAAATTTTGGTTACCCTAATTTTTAATAATTCTTAAATAAGCGCTTGCTATCGAGCTCTAGATCCAACTTTCCCTTTAAATTCGGTTTTTGGATCATTGTGTATTAATTGAACTACGCAACGATTTTTTTTTAAAGGTACGTGCGTTGCACGGTAAGCGGTATCACGAATGATATCAGGAAAACACTTCATCTTTTACGTTGTAATCTGCTATTCTCTCTCTTCAATATTCTCTCGCTCTCCTAACTTCACTACAAGGCAACCCGTATTGAGAGTGAGTGATATGAGCGCACCAAACCACTGTTTTTCTCATCCCGTTTTACTACATGACAGTTCTAAGCCTGACTCTCTTTTTGATATTTTTAAAATTCATTTTCACCCCTAGACAGAAATCCATATTGTGCCACTACTAGAGAGCTTTCTTTTCCAGTATGGGCCAATCAAAAAAAAAAAGGCAAAGCCTTGGTGCTACATTCCGATTCGGAACTTGACCTTCTGTTTACTATACACAGACTTCGCAGCCAACTGTTGAGTGTACAGGACAATTGCGGGGCTAGCGCTACGATCCTACTGACACTAACAGTCTCTCCCGAGCCGAAACTCGAACCTACGACAACTGGCTTGTTAGGCCAGCATCGTACCTCGAGACCAGCTGGGCCAATCACTACAATCAAAAACATTGATCTTTTGTGATACTGCCCGGGTGTCTGTTGTATACCGTACTTCTATCAGCAACCAAACCACTATTGAATTTATATTAGAATTTATTTTATCATTCCTGATACGCCTCTTGTTCTACTATACCAACTCTCTTTCTTCCTGCCAAGTATCACCAGTTATAATCTTCTGGAGAGGAGAGGAACCAGATTTATCATAGGAGAGATTTATTTTGTTAAGAGGAAGCCAGTAGGAAACAACTTTGTATACTTCATTTTTCAAAGATATTTCTAGAATAACATTTGAAAAGGGCTGAATTTTCCATATCCTATCCTCCTTTTTTTAACATATTAAAATGTAGTTCTTCCAGTCTGTCTGTCAATATGAAAATTTGTGTGTAGGGATTTTTGGATCGATAACGAATTCTCTCAGCTAATCTAGTTGATCGAGACCGCTATTAGCCCCAAAGCTAAGCGTGCGATATTGTTTTAGGGATTTTTGGTGTAGAAAAAGATGATTAGAGATCTCTACTACTTCTGGAAAGAAGGGGTTCCATTCATAAGAAACTCCTGAACAACTCGTGAATTAATCAAGCAAATGGAACCAAATTTAACATGTAAAGGTATCTGAAGGGAAAACATATTTCTATGGTAGTTCGGTGTCCCTCCCTCTTCTGGAAGAGGGGGCTCTCATGCAAATGACACGCAAATTACTGCACAATTCAATAACTAATTAAGCAAATAGAACCGAATTTGGCGTGTGGATCTTTTAGCGGTAAGAGATACCTCCATTGTGACTTGACACTCCCTCTTCTGAAAGGGAGGAGTCCCATACAAATAAAACACAAATTACTGAACAACTCGTGATCTAATCAAGCAAATGGAACCAAATTTTACGTTTGGTTTTGGATGTAAGAAATATTTGCATGCTGACTTAGTACCCCTTCATGGTGATTTGACACCCCCCCACCTCCCCTTCTGGAAAAAAGGTTCCATACAAAAATAAATGTAAAATTCTGCGCAACTCGATCAAACAAATAGAACCTATTTTGGGATATGAATGTTTTGGAGGAAAAAGACTTTCCTCATGGAGGTTCAACACCCCTCCCACATCTTGAAGGGAGGGCTTCCATACAAATGAAACAATAATTTTTGCACAATTAATCAAGAAAATGGAACCAAATTTGGCATGTGAAGATTTTTGTGAGCAAGAAATACTTTTATGATAGTTCATCCTTCTTCCATTCTCTGTAAACTAGGGTTCTCATACAAATCAAACATAAATTTCTGTGTAACTCGGAAACTAATCAAGCAAATGGAACCAAATTTGGAATCTGGAGGTTTTTGGGGAAAACTGTTTCTATAACGATTTAACACCACTCCAGACTCTGAAAAAAGAGGGCGGGGTCTCCCATACAAATAAAACAAATATTCCATCCAATTTTTCCAGAAACAGCTTAAAACCATCGATATAATGCACAGCAGCCAAAAATCGACTCTAGACGCCATATTTAAATTTAAAATGGAGACTTCTAATTCCTGGAAAACAGCCAAGTACCATTTTTGAAATGTTGAGAAGAGTTTTAGGTTACTAAATAAACTATCTAAAAAACTTCTTCTCTTGTTTTTATTCAAATAAAAGACATTCCATCCAAGTGTTCAAGAAAATGAAATTATCTATATTTGATTTGAAGCAACATTTGCGAATGGATTATTGGGATTTTGGGCTGAAATTTGAAAATTCAAAGTTTTAGGCCGATCGATGAGTCCCTGAGCCACACACATTTTGCGAAATGGAATGACGTCTTTTTTAATTCGCAGATATGTAGAAACCTGTAAGAGCTATAAGTGACCTTGGCATGCCATTTTGATGCAGAATTGAACGACGTGCTCAATTTTTTCTGCATTTAATAATCTTATCGTCTTTACTTGCATTTAATAATCGTATCTCACGATAGAAGATTTATGGAGAAAGTCATATCAATGAAAGTGTCAATGTTAAGTAAATAGTATAGAGAATAAAGGGTTTACCGAGTTAGACACATTTAAGCAGGTATATAAAGCAGGTTTTTTTTATCAAGAAGCGTTTCGGGAGGAGGGTCGGAGGACCTCTTATTTTAGTCCTTTTTATGCATTTGAAAATACCAGCAGCAAGTAAATTAATTTGAATAAATACCTACTACGAAACTTGTCGTTTAAAGAAAAATAATGGATAAGCACATGAATAATTCTTCCGAAATCTCAATTCAAAAAAATCTTTCAGTAGATAATTTGGAATAAACATTTTATAGACATTTAAAGTTACCTTAAGAACATTTTTTGTTACTTTTCACTCCCTTCGTCATTAATACTTTTGTGATTGTTTTCCTGAATGTCTAAGAATATGTTTCAACATATCACTAAATTTTATTAAGCTAGGCGGTTTTTGTCTACGATTTCTATTTACAATTTGCTTTCAAAAACTGCTCTTAAATAAGTTTCAAGTCGCCATGAAACATAGAAGCTTGCTGTGATAAAATTTAATATTGATTTTTTTCTAATGACAGTTTTTGATGACATTCATGAGCGTTGCTCTATAACAGTAGTAATATTGCCAGAATGGAGACTGCTGACAGATTTTTTTTGCGACTATAACGTTGCCATCTAGTTTCCCATACACGATTTTTCTTTCTTTGCCGTTCATCTTATTCCCATGTCAACAATGGCATGTATGGTTGTACAACAACCAGTATGCGATACACACATCCTTCAGTACACAGCCGCTCTATTGCCGAGTTTTCTTTTCTTTGCACGAAGGCTGTCGGTAAGCTGCCGAGCAGTCTGTACTCCTACTCCTTTTATAACAGCCGTCACACGATATTCGTCATAGGCAAATAAAAAAATGGGAAAATGTTTCCGGTGCATTTGGGCTGTTACCGAAAAGCGCTGTTTGTGTGGTGCTGACATTATCGACTACATAAAAAAACTTCTTTTTTGCCGAATCAACACAGGACGTTTATTTCTTTTTCCTTTTGTGCTCTGTTGCCAATAAATTCTCAATGTAAATACCCGACTGCTAGTGCGGGTAGCTATCGCAAACATATAGCAACAGAAAAAGTATTCTGAGACGACAGTAAAAAAAGGCTGTACCTTTAAAATGTCTGTTCGCAGCTTGTCCTTTTTTTGTTAATGAAATATGAACTGCTCGTGTAGAGGGCAATTGTGAAATTTATGCTATTTGATTAACACGTCCGAATTGTTTTATAACCCTTTCCGACCGAGCCCACACAATTGTGAAGGTAAAACAATGACGGATAACAAAACCTAAATCGAAGCAATTCCTATATAAAAACACTTGCTGTGAGCAATAAAACATTGAATAGGACGTTCAAAAATCTAGAGAGAAGGTTTTGTTCAAGTCACCTCCTACCTACGCAATTATATGGGCCCGGTCGAAAAGGGATAAAACATATTTTAATTTCCTTTTCATAACTTTCAAGTAACCCACTCAGTTCGATAAAACAGCTGAAATACAAATTTCATTTGTTAACTGATTGAGGACAAGATTCGGGAAATTCATATTTACTTGATCTAACGGAAAGTTGGCAAAATGTTTAGTAAAAAGACCTGCTTATATGCTACTAAGTTAATCCTTTTCGGAAATATTCAAGTCACATTCCTTTATATTTTCTCTTGTGACTAACGAGCGAAATCGTTCGTTTCAAATAAAATCGTCAGAAGTGACTAACTGGATTGCAAAATCTTTCCAATGAGACAAAAAGCGTGTAAATTGACTCCACCGTCTCTGAGTAACGGGAGCTAATTTGCAAGCATAATAAACACATGAAACTTGAACTTCACAAAAAAACGGCCCGTTTAGGTTGACTGCGTTGAAGAGTTACACCCGCAAACGCGGGGAGGGAACAAACATTTAAACAAATGGAGCTAGTTCAAACAGTGTCGAGCGACGACGATGAAAACAAGAGTGTTTGAACAAATTGTGATCAATGATGCACTTGAGAAATCAACGGAATCCTAAAGTGGCTCGCGGCTGCCGGTTTTTACTGTAAGATGCTAATGTGGCACTGCAGAGCTCCACATGCTGAAATGCAAAAGCAGTTACAAATAAACAAACACACACACACCTGCTGGCAAACTGGATTGGCGACGACGACGACGTCGTCGTTGTCGACGGTTCGATTCGAAATGGCAATGATGGAATGCAATTGTTGACTGTTTCAAGATGTTCTTTATGGCTTTTGGTGCTGTTTTCATTAGCTGCTGCAATTGTACATAGCAGTCAGCAAAAACAGATGACCACGTAAGTCGAGTGTTTGAGACACTAAGTACTCGTATCTATAAGAGCTCTAGACTATAATTGAAATAGAATGTTTCAATACAAATCACGGATAGATGGAAATTTTGCATTATAGCCTCAGGAAATGAAGCGTCAATATCGGGAAGGTTTTTAACATTAACCATTAACGACCCCTACGCGTGCACTGCATCTCGATAAAACTATGGTTGAGCGAATTCATTCATTGAAAAATGGCAGTGTCCGTGTTTATAAAATGAATCCTAGGCAGACTCATTCCAATCAAGTTATCTGGCCATGAACCACTATTATTGCGCTGATCGAACTTAACATAATTAACAAGATAATCAAGCAAAGGAAACGGGAATTGTTTAGCCTTCCGATCGCGTGGTGCGGTTTTAGTAGGTTTTCGATCCTGCTCTGAAGATTGATAGCTTACAAATCTGTACTTATAAAGTATGCGTTCGAAAATAGAAACATTGCCTAGTAGGAGATGAAATCGGAAGCCCAACCACGATTGCATTGCATGAGTACAGAGCAATAGCTAAGCGAGCAAAATAAAAATCGCATTCTGCATTAAATCGATCGTTCGTGTCAGTATTGCGAACCGCCTTTAGTAGGCAGCTTTCAGCGGCCGCGTGTCAGGAAGGCGCTGCAACATCATTCGACGCTTTTTACCTGCCTCCCTATGCCTTCGACTTAACTCGCCGTTGTCAGTGATGATTTCACTCCACAGAATGAAGGATATTTACGCTATCTGGTTTATCTGAGATGCGCCCAATTGCTCAACTGAGCTGGGGGCGTTGCAGAGACGTGTGCAAAAATTTGTACGCCACCAATTTGCTAAGAGCGAATTGCGATTTTCTTTCGGTTCGGCACGAGCCAGCTGGGCAGTTTCGAAATCCAGTTTATTTCGTGCTTTCTTTTAAATTCATGCTTTAAGTGTTGTGGTACTCGTGGGTTCAGCGGAGTAAGCTTAAGCAAGTCGGTTTAAAATGCTGTTGTAATATGTCCAACTTGGTAAACTCTCTTTTTATATTTTTTTAAATATAAAACATGATTATTTTACTCGAATTTAAAGTAATCAGCTTGTGGATAAAATAGGCTGAGCATACCTTATTATTATTTAAAATTACTGATGAACAATACATAGCACAATCAAACACAGAATAAATTCATTAGAATGCAACTTGAAGCAAGTAGAGAATGGCCTTTAAACGGCGTTTGGGTATTTGTATACATTCAACGGCACGTCAATCTACGAGGTGACTGGCCATGCATTCAGATTATATTTGTGTCGACAAACCATATTTGTATTAATACTTTCGGGTGGACACTTGTGCCTGAAGTACGCCACAACCGACGTCAAAAAGTATTACTCAGTGTAGTTTGAATAACTGTACAAGTAAGTCATCGTGAAGTCATCAACGCGATCCATTTAGGTTGGTGCTTGAATGAGTGCTCAAAAGTCATCTTACTGTTGTTATGAGTCATAAAATCCGTCTGGTGTCGTATTGAATGATTTCATCTGGACCAATGAGTACGAGAGTAATCCTACACAGCCAGATCAAACCTCCGTTGCAGTGGGAGGCAATTTATCTTTCTCTCTTGTGAATTTTTTTTTTTTAGATTTTAAAGACCTTTATATCAGGCATACAATAATTAATGCAAACTTATTAAGCGAAAAATCGAAATAACGTTTTTGGTTTACTTCCGAAGGGAATAAACACGCAAGTAGGTGGATCGAAGCACGACACGACCGGCGGCCGTCCAATTCCGGAATAAAAGTGAACGGCTCTTTCAATGTCATTTCGAGTGAGCCGTATGCGTGGCGGATTTGCACGCTAGTGAAAAGTGCTGTTTTCGACCGGAACCAAAATAACTGTGTGCAAGGTCGTTTCTTCTTTTCGATCGTTGCGATTTGTCTTTTTCATGTTTTGATCGTGAGTTATTCGTTCGCCATAAATCAGGTCAAACAAATGGTTGGAAATCGCTGCTAAACACTGTCTGCATAAATCAACGCAACCCTCTCCGATTTTCTCTCAACAATATGCACACACTTTCATGCGCTTGTACTAAGTTATCTACGTTTGACTTCACTTTGCAAACAAGCCGCCCAATTAGTGCGGTTTAGTTCGTTGAGGATGTAACGCAACAAAGTTAGCCAATTTGTGTAGCGGCGCAGAGGCGGCTAACGAATGGGCAAAACGAATGGAAACGAATTACCCTCCGACGCTATTTTAGGATCATTCATGTTTACGCCTTCGATGGCATTAGCCTTACAACAACAACAAAAAAAATAGCCGGTCCACGGTGATGCGATGGAAAGCAAAAGTGCAACATACACGTGTGCGTTTCATTACCGGTTCACCGGGAGGGGGCGGGGCGGCGAGAGCGCCTTGGTGGTTTGTCTTGCTGACGGCCTCCAGTGAAATCGAGAAGCCATTCGCGAACGGCGGCGCTCGATTTCTATTTCAAAGGTGCCGGGCGGAAAAGGAGAAGTATCCGGCGTCGAGCTGCAGAACGTACCGTTCGCGTGGTTCGTGCAGTGCGGACGTGTTCATGCTAACTCAATTCGATTCAACAACCGTCGCCCGTCAGGCAGTGGAAGAATGGATAAATCTTTTCATGCATTCCCATATCACATTCATAAATCAAGATTGAAAGGAATCGTGCGCGAAATTTGTGCACTACGAATAACCATGTTAACAGCACGCCATCAACGGAACCTAAATTCTGGGAATTAAGGTGCAATCTTGAAGGTTTGGACTGAAAACGGTTGAATCTATTGATAGATTAACCCAATTTATAAGTCATCACTAACGAGATGAAGATGCTATTCAAGAGTGTATGCGTCCGATTTGACCCTAAAGTCTGGAAAGAAGATACCATTCATGTGCACAGACTTTCCATGAAATATCAACATGCAAAATCGATAAAGAAACCAGCAATTTTTTTCAAGTTTTAGATACTAAATGACTATAAATATGTATCTGCTGAAAAATCGAATGATCAAATAAGACAAATTTTCGCTAAAATATATTACCAAAAAAAAAAATAATAATAATTGAATAATAATATGAGCAAAACAAATTGAAATTGACAGTTATTTTTTCCAAGAAAATACTTTAGAACAGCAGTACTCAACATGGGGTACGTAAAAGCTTCCAGGGGATATGCAAAATACATTAGTAATGGCGGTCAAAGTAAATTACACATTGCACATAAGACGGCCCCTATAGCGGCCAAAATTACCAAAATGCGAATTTTATATCCTTCCTGGATTTACTATCATGATTTCGAGCACATGATTTCGTAGTTTTTGATCTATATTTTAATAATTTCTTAATACATAAAACATAAGCCGAACGATAACGAACGATTTTTCTCAAATTTTAAATTTTTGGGAGATTCATCAACGAAAATCTTCGTATACCTTAGCAAACTGGTCCAAAACACATTGAGAAACCGTTGAATCAGTAGAGCTATTCGTTCGTTCACGAATTATTTTGGTTTTTCGAAAAAATATGAGATTTACTTCAGTTTACGTGGTATATGGACAGTCACTACAACACTTTTCGTATATAAAAGGATCATCTGAAGAAGAGAAACCAACATAACTCTTGTTGTTTTCTTGTATAGTAATAACAGTTTTTGTCGTAGAGCTACGTTTTTCTTTAGCCTACCACATAGGGGTGAAGATAACAAATTAATCACCAAAAAGAGGACAAAATTTGTCCCGTTTCAAATGCTTTGACATATAATAAGTTTCCTTCATTCTTGCAGCAATCGATTAGAAAATTATACACGCATCCGCCCAAATGCAGAAGAGTGTTGTGTCGCATAATCGACTTATTGAGAATTTGAAAGCCTTGTTGAAACGAAAATTACGTCCTCTGATTGGTCGCTTGCTGGCTTTTCCTAGAAAGTAGAAGGTTATGTCTGACACAAAACTGCATTATTGCCGTGGGACAACGAGGAGCGATCATTCATTAACCCACAACACAGTGAGCAAGAGGGTAGAAAACTAAAATTACCACGACCCTAATTGTTACTTGCCAAAGACATTGGTTTCAATTTCATCTGTGCTTTAATATTATTTTGTCTTTGTCTGACATATTCAGCATATAACTTCTCTCTGCCCCCTCATAGTGAAAAGAAATGTTGGCATCGTTCATGTCTCGTTATGTCATAATTGGAGTTTTATTCGTAGAGTAGAGGACATACAGTCTGCCAATACTCGAACTATTAACACCATATATTAGCGCACTTTTCCTCAAGCTTGTAATCATTTCTGCATTTTGTTTATAAAGGCATATATTATAGAAAGGAGAAAATTAACTCTTCAATTTTCAATCCTATTTGTCCTGTAGAGGACAGTGTGCCAATGCTCTAGCTTTAACTACCACAAAAAAAAGAATATTTCTTCAAGCTCGTGTCAATTTGGTCTATATCTACAACTATGTGTATAACCGAAAGAAAAAATTCTCTGACTTTTCAATTTTAAATTTATTTGTCCTGAAAAGAACAGTGTCTGCATTAAAACAATCAACCCCAAATCAATAAACAAAAACCGAATCTCATTTCGGTTAGTAGTTAATGAAAACTGTTTTTATCATTCTTGTATTTGTCTATTCTACAGCCGGAAACTGTCTTCTGCCGCACAAGAATTGAACCGACAAAAATCAGAAACAATCCGATCTGATTGCCTTCCATTCCCCCCCGTCCTCCGCAACACGGTCCCCCACCAACATGGCAACTCAAATCTTATGTAAGCGATTACTTTTCTCATTTGAGATGTTGGTGGGGGAACGTAGTCTCAAGATTCTTTTCATGCATACAATCAGTACAGACATGCGGCACGCGCGTTAATTTCTAATCTGGCTTCTGAAGCAGAGTCACCAACAGTAGTTCTCAAATATCTTCCGAAAGATGAGCATATAAAGCATATACAACTAGACCGCATTTTCAAGTTCCGTCATTCTCGCCGTGTCAAATAAACGTTTTGAAAAAAGGAGAAAAAAAAGGACCAGCTGACTAAATGTCCCAGTTCAAATATGTATTTTTTTTAATTGTTATTTTTGATTTGGCTGAAACTTTGCATAGACGTTTCTAGAGGCAAAAGATTGTTCTGTTGGTTTTTTAAACACGACTCATTTTTGGGAAGCGATTTTAAAATAAGATTTTGCGAAGGTATTTCATCAAAAAAAAAATTAATAGTGTGTATGTAAAATTTTATAAATGTTTGTTTGATTGACATAGTCTTCGGCAAGATTGCAGATAACATTCTGTCTTTCCAAAATCATAACTTTTTTTTATTTCTCCATCATCGGACCGGTTTCAATGTTTAGGTAATCTTTTGTAATTTTATGAAAAAATTGATTTTTAAAAACAGAACGTTTTTAGATAAATAGTTTTTAATTTTTATTTTAAGTTTTTTCCCAAAAAAAATATTTTTTCTAGAGTGTATATTTTTTACGGAAAGACAAAATTGTTATCTACAACTTTGCCAAATACGTCATACCAATCAAACAAATCGTTTTGGCCCTAAAAATATTTGTAATCATCAATACCTTCCCAAAAAGCATTTTTCACTAGCTTCTCAAAAATGAATCGGGTTCCAAAAAATTGAACAAATAGCACAAAATGGCATCTTTCGCCTATAGAAACATATATATATATATATATATATATATATATATATATATTTTATATTTATTTTATATTTATATATATATATATATATATATATATATATATATATATATATATATATATATATATATATATATATATATATATATATATATATATATATATATATATATATATATATATATATATATATATATATATATATATATATATATATATATATAAAGATTCAGTCAAATGAAAAATGGTCGATTAAATTGGTTGCCCGTTACTTTGTGGAATTGCTCAGCTTCGTAAACGCAGAAGCGAGAATGACGGAACTTGAAAAAGTTGTATAGTTGTATGTGCTTCATACGCATCATCTCTCAACAGTTGGATGAATAACGAAACGGCCAACCATATGGTAGCGATGAAGATGCGAGGTGTTAAGGCAATAGTTGAAACATTTTTGCGGTATCTGTGTGTGGGAAACGTGCACGTGGTTGGTTGAATGATATTGATTTTGAATTGAGTTTGGACTTGTTGATTGTTTTTTTTTTTTAATAATAACCATTAAAACATATTACGTCGTACTGCTGATGCTAATAATGCAAATCTTATAAAATACAGGAATGGAATGATGTATAAACCATAAACGTAGATGTTGATTTTCACATCGCTGTATGTGATTGAAATATTACAAATGAATTGGTTTTACACGTTGCGATAGAAATCTCAAAATGGACCCTTACGAAAAAACGTGGTCCTACGTCGAAAGGTCGACAGAATTGTATACCTAGTTAGCCGGGAATACACTCTTTGGATTATAAAAGATCTTGTATTAACTAAAGCAATAGCGAATTGTGACAGTATCAGCTGGCTTTTCGAATTTGCTTTCGGCTTAAACAAATCACTCACCCGGTTAGTTCAAATAGTTTTCAATGTTATTTTAAATTTAATGTTAGGAAATTTGAAGATATACACTCAATTTTGAATTAATACAAAAACATAAAAATTATGAATAGCCCCTTAAATTATTTTTTATTGGAACGTGACATTATTGCGAAACTCTGGTAAAAAGTTGAGGAATCTTTTATTCTTTATGTGCGCGTCAAGCGCTCGAAGCTCTATACCAGGCCCAAAGAAAAAAAATGATGAGGATAAGAAAAATGAGGCAAATTTTTACTTAAGAATTGAGTAAAAAATTTTTTTTTCTAATTTTTCATTTAAAGAATAATCAAATTTCGATGATTGGGTAAATAGTTCAGAAAGGATAGATTTTTACTTAAATTTTAACAATTTTTTTTCAATATAATTTATTTTGGTATAATCAAATTCCAAGGATGCAATATATTTCTAACAGTAATTTAAAAAATTATAGACCTCTTGGCGACAATTTTTCCACATGAATCTGTTTAGGAGACATTTGAGAATTGAGTTTGGCAAATTAGATTTTTTTTTATGAAAACACACCTTTATCGAAGGTTTATTGCAACAAGCAAAGATTTATTGAAATGTGTGATAAATATGACAAGATTTATTTATTGACAGTATATAGTTTGTTGCAACAACTCTCGGTCCTTTGAATCTTTCAAACCATAGAAATAAATCACCGAGAAATCGACCATTACCATAACTTCTGAAAGAAAATGTGTTCCGTTAAAAGAAACTTTAATTTGCCAAACTTGTTTTGAAATATATTAGAGACGGATGCTTTTGGTGAAGTTAGTCGCCAAAAGCTTTATGATTTGAAATTACTGATTCTATCATGTGGCATCATTGGAATTTGATTATTTTCAAAAAGATGGAATTGAACAAAAAATCTTAAAACTTAACCTTCAGGCAAAAAATTATCTACATATCTCTATCCTGACCCAATAATTGGGTTTCGGCTTAGCAGTCTTTACACTCTAGATTCAGAACGAATTTGTTCTTATTCGACCCAACGTTTCAGCACTTGTTGGTGCCTTCATCAGATGAAAAATAATTGTTTAAATTCATCCACCACCAAGCGTACAGATCTTCAAAAAATTGACCGAATTAAAGTTTGAAAATTGTTAACTATAGTTGTAGTTATGAAACTCATCTGACGTGAAACAGTACAATTATTTTTCCGCTGATGAAGGTACCAACAAGTGCTAAAACTTTGGAGCGAATAAGAACAAATTCTAGAGTGTAGAGACTGCTAAGCCGAAACCCAATTATTGGTACCCTCTACAATCGACCTCTACCACACAATTTATCCTGAACATTTTACCGAGAGTTTCGGAACAATGTCAAGTTCCTATAAAAGATCAATTTTGAGGAAAATTCAACTTTTTTTTTTTGTACTGATGCAATATTTAGTGTTATTTTTTGAACTTGAATTTAAAATAATTGGAAACTGGATGCATTTGGAAAGTTAAATATTATAATAATTTTGATTTAAAATGAAATCGTGAGAAATCATTTGAGAACAAATATTTGAAAAAATGTTTAAATTAAATATTTTTTTTTAAAACTTAACCTTTAATAAAAAAAAATTGTCTTTTATTTCTCCATCCTGAAATTTTTACCAAAAGTGTTGTCTCAATTTCAAGTTTCTTCATCGAAATTCGGAAAAAAATCCAACTCATTTTTTTGTGAATTAAAAATTAGTGGTTGGTTAGAATTTTTCGTCAAAACCCAAAGTGCTCCAATTGTGCTTAAAATTGTAGGATTTGATTTTCGTCGAAAATAATCAAAGCCGTTTTTTTTGTTACGTCGTTAGAGTGACCAGTTCTGAAATAGGGTGACCATAATTCATACTTTTTGAATCAGTAGATTTTCGATATTTTTGGATCAAATTAAAGGTAATCTTTTCAAATTGAAACCAAAAGATATTCTTTTGTTTGCCCCAAAAAGAAGGACCGAGAAGTAAAAAGAGAAAAGTTCAAATCCGCGTGAAAACAGCCGCGTAAAAAACGCGTAAAAAGTGATCTTTGTGTATTTGTATTTAATCGAAAATTTGGGTTACCCTTTTTTTTGATAATTTTCAAATAAGCGCGATTCATGATGATAAAACAGCTTTGTAGAATAGAGTTTTTCTCTAGAATATTGCTATCGAGCTGTAGATCCAAATTTCCCTCAAAATTCGATTTCTGGTCCATTGCGCAATACTTTGAATAAACTTATATATAGTCCAAGATTGCATATTCAATTTGCATTAAAGTAAAAAAAAAACAGTGCTCTAATTCTTATGTCTAAAATGTGAGAGCCCATATTCAGTGGGATATTCAGCCAATAATCGCGTTGGATATCGTAATATTCACAGCGAACATTGGCTGAATATGGGCTCTCACACTTCAGGTATAAGAGTTAGAGCATTGCACTATTCGACAAACTTGTAGTACTACTTAGGGACTACCAGTTTGTCATACATCGTTTCTCAAAATTTCACTTGTGGAGCGAGCTATCGGCACGCGGCGAAAAAGCACCCCTAAATTTTAATATGCATCATTGATATAGTCTGTTTGAAGACAAGAATACAAAAATATTGTTCAGGATGAATTGTTGGTTGGATTGTTTTAGTGATGAATTGTAAACTTATATACTTCGGTGATATAGAGAATCTTCATGAAAAAAAAAAACAACATTTTAGTTTTACATGGATTGTAAACTCACGTTAATACACACATTTTACGTGATACGAAAAAATCTTCACAAGCACAGAGCGATTCCAAAGAACATTATTGCAGTTTTCGGAAAAGTCAATGGATTATGCAGATTTCAACTTCTAGATGGATCTTAAGACGCATTTTTATCGCTTGTTGTCAGAACTAGCTGTCAAAAAGTTGAAAATCAGCTAGAATGAAATTAGTTCGAATATTCTGATTTGTTTCTGATTAATGTTTTCGGAAAGTCATAATAAAAATTGCATTGTAGACATTTCATCATTACATACTTATATTGCTATTATAACTGTCGTTCTGTTCACGATATCTTTCAATTTTTTAGATGATAAAATGGCTTGAATTATCAATTTATACAACGTAAAACAATTGACAATTTCGACAATCGCATTATTTACAATCAAAACTGTATATTCAAAGCTGAATACAAGGCCTGTAAATATTTGAGTTCACATTAACGAAGTAATTAAAATTTTATTGCTCATATCAACGAAAGAATGGCTTCCAATTGAATCAATTAACGCTACCAGCAGTAGCGTATAGCTAAGCAATCTAAACAATTCTCAATACCCAGTCAGTCTCCTGTAAGCACCATCAACAAAAAATCACTGACCGCCTGGCGCGTAGCGCGTAAATCCACAAGACGTCCAACGTCAACAACAACAACAACATCAACACCAACAACCGATTGCCCGTACTTGACCGTCCGCGTGTGTACGGCGGTTGTCGTTCCGTGTACTACCGACCAGCCAGCGAAGGGAACTTTTGCTTTCGCACCTGGAGCTATTGATCCGGCCTCGTATGGACCGAACTGCCTAGACGCCTAGTCAAACGGACAACAGGCCTTTCTTGTTTACTGCCACCGTTTTTGTCTTCTGAACCCGATCGGTAGCTTTGAAGATTTCACCCTACTACTGTTGATTACTGTTTCAATAATTGCCGATTAACTTTCACTCAATGCACGTCGTTTTAGCCAATTTTGGATACCGACTCATCGCTGTTCTTTGTGCCTCACAATCAAAACTACCTCGGGTTCACTTGTTCATCTTCTCACCCTTTGCTAGGGTGTGACACAGTTTCATTTGTTGAACTACCCGCCTAGCAGCTTTCAGCCGCGACGCAGGATTCCGGGAGAGAAACTTCATCGATCACTAACTTTCGAACTGCCGGGCAAATTAAAGCACCACGCTTTCAACGAATCTCTTAATTTCCATAATAAATGAGCGCCTGACGGTATGGAAAATAAGTCACCAATTGATTGGTGAAATTGGAGAACAATTTGCATAATGAGACGTTTCCGAGAAAAATTTACAAATTCCCGATACACACATACACTACTCCCGAAGGTCCGTCTGCTACACAGTGTCTGGCCTAGTTGCAGACAAAGCACAATCAAAAACCAGATCTACAGTATCGGCTACGAAACCACACTCACCACCCTTAGTAAGCACTTAAGTTAAGCCAGCCTTGGTCGTTGCAAAGACAGTGCGCGCACAAAATCACTGCAGTGTCCGATATACGTATTGTAGTAAACAGGAATCTCGCACGTCGTCTGTTTGATTTTTTTGCTCAACAAAAACAAAACTCGCGCGGTTGGCTGGGTCACAAACTGATACGGACTCGCGACTCACTTCCACTAACGGAGGACCTGATCCGACGAAACACCGAACATCACTGAAGCAATGCACGCGACTGGCAAGGTAAGATCAGCATAGCCTTCGTGCTGCTGCTGGTCTGGTGCTTGGTAGCGTGCATGCAAGCCCATGCTGGCTCAGCCAGAGAATCAACGAACGCACTTGGAGCGAGAGATAGAGAGTCCGTTGAAATCGAAAGGGAGCGTATGGTAGTTGGCTTTTTTTGCAACTCGTTTCAATCAGCTGTTTGTGCGCGGCCGCGAGTACAGTGAAAGAGAAAGAGTGAGAGACTCAAGTTGAGAGCTGATCGGCTGAGCAGTCTCAGTTTAATTGAACGAAAATTGAACAACGTACAAAGCACTGTTGAGCATTTGTTAAATTTTTGACCACCCTAAATGTGAGTAGATAGTTTATCTGGCTTACATTGGTTTCTGCAACCGATAAGGCAGAACTAGTAGCTTTCGTAGAGATCGTAGCAATGAGCAGAAGCGAACGTGGCAAGGACCAAACTGAAGATTGAGCTTCAGAGAATGTTTGATTTTCTATACATTTTTTATATTGTTGTAATGTATGTATTGATCATGTAATTTTTTTTTTTACAGTGTCTGTAATAACGGTCATTCCGAACCAAGTGACCATAACAAAAGAAACTTGGTATCGATCATTACAGATATTGCTCAAATGGTCATGTTGGAAAAATTCCGATTTTGGTGTCAACTGGAATACCCACCGCTCTGTGAGACTTCTTTCTACGAAAAACGCTTTTTTGTTCAAAATTTCTTTTTATTTCTTCTTACAATAGGACGTAAGAAGTTCGCAAAACAACTGATACGTGATTTTTCACGCTCTTTCACGTTAGAATGCAGCTGAGCGATTCTATAATGAATGGAATGGAAAGGCCAATAACAGAAATAAAAAGACCCATAACTTTTAAGTGAAAAATTAAATTTTTGGGAATTGAAAAAAAAACTGCTTCAAAAAATTCAGAAAAAAATCATAAATCAATTTCTTGGGTTGAAAAGTTATCAGACATTTTCAAATAAATGATATTGTTAAACGAAAATTGAGATATTTTAAACTGTTTTCGTAAAAATGTTGTATCTAGAGATTGGCTCATATTACCTCAGGATGCTAAGTGATTCTTACCATGAATTTTTCGAGGAAAACGATGAAACTATCAGATTTAAAATGAAATTAGATGCATTTACCAAAAAATGCAAATTTAGTATGAAAATGCAGAAAAACCTAACTGGAAACCGTTAAAAGCCCAAAACTGATTCAGATGGAGAGACAGGGAGTAACCTACATCAATTACTTTCATGCTTTAAAACGGCATTAGAAAAACAGTGGTTTGCGCGCTCACATCACTCAACTTCAATACGGGTTGCGTTGCAGTAGAGCAATGAGTGAGCAAGAATATTAAAGAAAGAAAATAGGAGAGAACAACTTAGGAAATAAATTGTTTTCTGCTATCATCAGCGATGCCGCTTACCGTGCAACGCACGTACTGCCTAAATTAACCGTTGCGTAGTTCAGTCAACGATCAATGCGAAAAAGACATTCGAAACAGCTTTTAGGATTTTGTTCAGCAGTTGCTTCGAAAAGATTTGTCGTTTCGAAAAAAGTTTCCATGCAAAATTCCAACATAATCATGCGGCAGTGTCTTTCCCAGAGGTAACAGTAACAAATCTGCATTTCCACATACAGACATTTGATGCAAACTACTGTTACATAGTCTGAAATAGTATGTTTTTCTGACATGCCGTCGCCAGAATGGACCCATAAATCGCTATAGTTGTTCTTTTACGAAAAATTTTAGACCTGTACAGTTTCTGTCATAGGGCTGCCCAAAATAAATCAACTTATTATACAAATTTCAATTTTTAAAAATTTGTAACTTTTGAACCATTCAGCCGATTTTGAATCATTTGGCATCAAATTTAAGGTTACTAATGGACCTTTCACGGAAAAATATCAAATTGTACCTTGAATAACAAAGACCATGCGTAAATTATAATACAACATGTTTTTCGCCGTTTTGGAAGATTTGAGACCCCAGAAACTATATCTATCCATTGAAATTAGCTACTGCATTGACATTTTTATTTAAAGTACAGTTTTATATTTTTTTTGAAAGATTCATAAATTACTGTCAATTCGATGCCAAAGGATTTTACATTGGCTAAACGGCTCAAAAATTACAGATTTATAACTACCCTAATTAACTTTGTGTATTTTTTGACGTTGGACTAACGTCTATCTCGAAGTTAGGCACCTAAATTTGAAAATCTAGTAATTTAACCAAGGAAGACCAGGGAAAAGTGATCAGGTTTTGAGCGCTTATATATAAGTCACTTCTTTTCATAATATCGAAGTTTTCTTAATTCTTTCACTGTTAAATTTATGTAACAAAAACAATCCACTATTTGAGATACACTATTGAAAAATTGGTAAAGAACATCGATTGTCTAAATCATACCGAACAACCAATCACTACCTCTCTTCCCAAGCACAGCCGACACTAACAGATACAACCGATCTGACTTTGTAAACGATTTGTTGTTGTTGTTTTACTTTCCTTTCCATTCCCTATTCTTCTAAACTTCTCCCTCTTACCAAATAACTGACGAAACCTTGATATAAAAAGTACTATTCGAACATTTCACCCATACGCACGCCATCGAATAGAATTTCTCATTCGTGCGTCGGTTGGCAAAGCGGCCGGTTCTTTCTGGAAGAGCAGAAAGCTGGTGGTGGCAAATATTGGTCGCTCACAAAAGCGCATGCCATCGAATTGAACTTCTCATTTGTTCATTGACCGACAAAACGGACTGTTCTTTCTGGAGCAGCAGAAAACGGTTGGTGGCAAATATTAGTCGCCTTTAAAAGCGCACGTCATTGAATTAAATTTCTTATTCGTTCGTATGTTTGGATTGCTATGGCACGTTTGTGGGTAGCTATAGTGGGTGTTAATCGAATATTTAGTAATAACTCGTTTATTCATGAACACTTCATTGAAGAAGATTGCACGCGTTGAGAAATAATGTCATTGATAAAATAAAGCATTAAAAGTTCGCGGTGTTCTTTAAGTGCTTATATGTCTTACCATCATATGAAGCACGCATGCAGCGTGCTTCATATGATGGTAAGGGAAATGCTGTCCAATTTAGCTTACGAAGCGCGTACAAAAGAATTTGTTTTTGGACAGATTCAATGCGTTCTTCATGTGTTACAATATAAGGATTCCATACAATGCTACAGTATATCAGAATTGGTCGGACGTATGTAATATATAACAGTTTGATTGTATATGGGTCTTGAAAATTATGGTCGAAGGGTTTTATAAAGCCCAGTATATATTACGATTTATAACGCTTTAACGTCTCCGCATTTAGAAATGCACTGTTCGATAAAATTACAGAGGATACTAGAGTTACAATTCCGTCTACTATTTGTTTTAATAAAATATAAAAATAACGTAGTCCAACGTCATGCGGTCGTGTCTTGGATACCACCCTCCTACTTATTTAAATTTTTCTTCTGTACTAACATATGATTTTTTTTAAGAAACCGATATATCTGAATAACAACAACAAAAAAAGACATGTTGTCAGGGGATGATTTCTAGGGAATTGTCTGAGCTGTCACTTAACCCTCTAGTGCCCAGTGCCGCATTTAGACGGTCTTTAGTTGAACCTCTAATAAGCTTCATTCAATACTTAAAAAATGTTTATAAAAATTCATGGTGATTTTTTCGAAGTCTGTTTGAAAATTAACTTTGGCACTAGAGGGTTAAAAATATTGAAAAAAAAAAATGGTTTGGAATCCTACACTGAAAAAAAATTAAAGAACAAAGTGATTTAAAAAAAATCGTTTTTCTCAGATTTTTTCAAAATAATTTTTTTAGATAGACAATTTAGCTGCCTAAAACTATTTTGAATAAACTTAAGTGGAAACTCTCTAGGAAAAAAGTTTTCACAACAAAAACCTTCTCATGTTTGACTTCGTTTCACGTTTTTTGCCAGATGGTCCAGAAACTGAATTCACGGGGAAATTTGGATATAGAGCACGATGGCAATATTTTAGAGAAAAACTTTCTTTTAAAAAGTTGTAACATATGATAAAGCGCTAATTGAAAAATTATCAAAAATTAGGGTGACCCAAATTTTCGATGAAATCAAGTATCTAACTTTTCTTTCTCTGTAGATAGAAAAAAGGTTGTTTTACAACGTTAAAGCTCCGTTAATTGTAACTAGCTTTGTAGAAAAAAGTTTTTTATTTCTTTGAAAATAACCGATTTAGATTAAAAACACATTTTTCGCTTAAACTATTTCATTTTTTTCAATTTTCACCTTAAAACTGTTTCTAAACGACTTATAGGGTTTTTAGGAGAAGCAACCTGCAATACTGACATCGTGACAATCTCAATTCCACTCAAAGTTATTGATGTTTTTCATAAAAACCTAAATTAATCCACTTAGCGGTCAGACCCAGCCTTTCTCATTCAAACTTTTATTTGTAAAAATAGATTTACATGAACGCTTCAATCCAATAAATGTATATTCACATGTTGCAATCTATGCATATAAAAATGCAGTCCGGTCTGTCTGTCTGTCTGATCCATAGAGGCTCGAAAACTACCGAACCGATCGACGTGAAAATTTGTATGTATGGGTTTTTTAGGTGCCGATAAAAGTTCCTGTGATAGTTTGAGACCCCTCCCTCTTTTGGAAGAAAGGGATCCCATACAAATGAAACATGAATTTCTGCACAACTCATGAACAAACCAAGCAAATTAAACCAAATTTGACATGTGGATGTTTTATGAGGTAACAAACATGAACGCCCCTCCCTTTTCTGGAAAGAAGGGGTTCCATACAAATGAAACACAAATTTTTGCACATCTCGAGAGCTAACCAACTAAATGGAACCAAATTTGGCAGATGAATGTTTTCAGAGGTAACAAATATGTTCCATAATCGACCTCAGGCAACGTTTTGGATTGTAAGATGGCAACTGCCGGTTTCTGGAAAACAGCCAAAAATAGCCGATTTCCACCCAATATAACGATATCCGGATCTAGAATGATACACAGGAGCTAGAATCGACCACAGATACCATTTTGAATTCTAAGATGGCGACTTCCGTTATTGGGTGTTATTCGATCATTTTCGGCTGTCTCCAAGGAACATGTGCTTCCAAAAGAGGGAGGGGCGTCGAACCATTATGGACATATTTGTTATTTCTAGAAACATTCAAGCAGAGGACGCTCAGAGGCCAGAAATTATCTTAAATACCATTGTGAAATCCAAGATGGCGACTTCCGGTTTGTGAAAAATAGCATAAAATAACCAAATACAATCCAATATGAGTATCTCTGGAACCAGAATGATGCAATGAGCTAACAATTGACCTCAGGCACCATTTTGAATTGCTTAATGGCAACTTCTAGGAAACAGTCGAAAATGATCGAATAATACTCAATATGGATAATTCCGTAATCGAGATGATGCATAGAAACCAAACATTGACCCTGGACACCAAAATAATTAATTACCTCCCAATATGGGTATTTCCGGTGTCAGATTGATGCCAGAAAATCTGCTGAAAATGATCGAATACCACCGAATATGAATATATTCAGAATTAAGGCGATGTACAGAAGCCAAAAGTCAAGGATGTTGTTATTTCGATAAAACCACCCATTTCAAACGATTTGTTATTTGACTTTGATCATATTCTATGGCCGATTCGTCGTGCATTTGCAGACTTTGAACACATCGCAAGGAATCAATGAATTTGGAACGTTCAAATAGTACGATACCACATTTAAATTATGTTGAGGCCACATATATCGATCAAAGCAGGTATAGTATTAAATAGTCTTTGAATTTCTCTTCTTTCCATAATTTTTGAGCCACATATCAAATTGTTATGAAGTTTGTTATTTGTAAGTGTAAGAGATGACTCGTTCGTATGACACTAGTTATGTTCCAATGAGTCATGTAATCTTTGAGATAATAGACTTTCGTTGTTTTATTAACAATTTAATACATAACGGTTGCTTGAGTTCGATTATAATCAAATGAAATGGAAACGTATAGGGCAGCAAAACTTTGAAATTACGAGTTCAATCATAATTCATCAGTTAACCCTGAACTAGCCCGCTCATCTGATAATATTATTGATCAAATCGGTTGTGTAGTTTCTGAGATAATGAAGTTTCGTGATTTTCACATTTCGGTACATTACAGACGAAGTTACAGTTCGATTATAGTAAAATTCAGTAGGGTGTTATGAGGCAGCTAGACTTATTAATTGACACTAATTTTGTGGAAATCGGGTCAGCCATCTTTGAGAAAAGTGAGTGAGTCCAAGTAGTCTTCGGAATAAGTTCCTTTTCATAGCTGGATTTCACAATTTTAAACATAACAGGCAAAGTAATAGCCCGATTCCAAAACAAATCAATAGGGTCTTATGGGGCAACTAGACCTTCCATTTGACACTGATTTTATGAGAATCGGTCCAGCTATCTCTGAGAAACATGAGTGAGATTAAACAGTCTTCAGAACACGTTTCTTTTATAACTTTTGAATCACAACTTCAATCTTTATAAAATTCAATAGTAAAGGGTTTTTTTAGGTAGCCCGTTCATTTGAAATCAATTTTGTTCAAATCGGTTGTGTAGTTTTTGAGATAATGATGTTTCATGATTTTTACATTTTGATACATAACCTCTAAACTAAAAATCCGATTACAATACAATTTAATAGGGTCTTATGGGACAAAAAGACCTTTTATTTGCAATTAATTTGATGACAATTGGTCTAGCCATCTCTGAGAAAAGTTAGCGAGAATAAAATTCTGCACATACACACACTCACACATACAGAAAATGCTCAGCTTGTCGAGCTGAGTCGAGTGATATATGCCATTCGGCTCCAGCACTTTTATATCTTCGGTTTTGCAAGTGATTGTTATACCTTTCTAGGAGAAAGGCAAAAATATGTGTTTTTCATTTGATCGCCATTCTTTTTGAAGCAAACATAAAAAATATCTCTTGGTTACAATATCGCACGCTTAGCCTTGGGGCTAATAGCGGTCTCGATCAACTAGATTTTAGTTGAGAGAATTCGTTATCGATATTGTTTTTGGCACATTTTGCATGTGTAGGATAAGTACAACGATACACCGTGCCCCAGTGCTGAGTCGAGAAAATTTCAAGCTCGAAAAGTTTTTTGACTCGATCGGGAATCGAACCCGATTTCACAACCGTGTGGGGGAGCTAGTCGACCGTCATCGCTAACCACCGACCCACGGGGACCACAAGTGCTAGTTGTTATATACCCGTATTTACGCGAAAGCTGGATGGCACCTCATCAAAAAAGTTCGAACTTTACATAGTTTTGATTAATTAAAATATTTCAACTACAGTCCCTCTACAATTATGAGTCAGTCAACGTGTTGTCTGAATGTTCAAAAATGGATATAAAATCGGAAAAATTATCAACTACGAATGTTTTACTATCTATCTCTGTGTTCTGATGTGTACTTTCGATCAGCAATTAGTTTCACTGCAGTTGATGCGTGTAAATCGGTTGGGAAGAAAAATATAACTTACATAGCAAAAGACACAATTATGGGTCACTTTTGGCATTCAACACCATTTAGTCTATAATATCATCAGAATATATTACGCAAGGTACTTTATTGTTGTAAAAGCTTGATAATAAGTTATTTTATTCAGTCTTGATGCATTATCACGAAAAAGTAATACAAATAGCGAAAATATGGACTGACCCACAATTGTGCACCGCAAAATGTAACATTACTACAATTATAGGTCACTTCACTAATTGCACTGAGCAGAATTATAGTTTTTAGTGACATTTTCAACTTTAAGTCATTTTAATCGTATAAGTGAGTTTCGAAAAATACCACTGCTAATAAAAATTATTCTGTTTCGTGAGAATAGACGTATTTGCATAAAAGTGACCCATAATTGTAGCTGACCCATAACTGTGGAGGCACTGTATATTGTAACTCTGTGTTGGTGTTGGTGACAAATTGTCAAATTTTATTCAATGCTGTTTAATGTATTTGCTGAATACTTGCTCTGTTCTGTTTTAGCACATTTTTTGTATGATTAAAGCATGTGTAGATGAGGTTGATGCAATAGTCGATTACTGCTAGAACTGAGAACTGATGTAATATGATCTTTGCAGCATTTTTGAATCAAAGTGCTCATCATGATGATTATTTGAAAAGTTTTTTTTTTCGAGATACATCAAATATAGTTGCCGCAACCAAAAATATTCAAAAGAACTAAAATACCAAAATTAACTCATTTTGCGAGAATTATTTCCTATTTCTGGCAATCTACTACAAGGGCTTCATTGCATTAAACTGTACAGATATTCAACCGATACACAGAGACCTTCGCAGCCCTCGCTGTTGGATTGAATTAACGCAAAGGTAAATGCAAATTACTGCGAAAATTTAGGCCAATACTGAATGATGATGGCGGCATGCATTACACAACGATTTTAAACTCGTATAAGGCAGGGGCATTCTACCGCCATAATATGTTGCGTTTTCCAGCGTTACGCATGAATGAAACGGAGCGGAACTTGATAGTAAACGTTTGACTTCGAAGATACTCAGCTGGATGTAACCCAAGACGTTGCACGAATTCAACTGAGCGTATTAAAACCTGATGAACCATTTCATTGTTCATTTTCGTATTTCTTATCTTTTTCTAATCAAATAAACCCAAAAAACCTTCCGCTGATTTGAGCTATACATTGTTAGTCGCCATGATTGCTTGTAGTACTTCCGTCAGACAAAGCGGAGAACAAAACCTTCTCGGTGCTTGAAGGCTGCGCACAGCTCACAGAACATGGCCTTGACAGGTAACCCGGCAATGTTACCGTGCCTCGGCTCCGCTGTGATGCATATGCATATTTAGAATGGCAATATTGTTTCGGCCATAAACGTAACCGTAATTGGTGGTTTTCTTGCTTTCCCAGCTTCCGTTGGGGTTCACCGCCTGTACCAGCATTGAAGTGATCATTTATGGGACTGTCTGCAGAGAAGAAAAATGTCCGCTGCAAGTTTTGTTTAAATTGGATGTCTATAAAATTAAATAATTTCTTCTCTCTGTGGTACGTTACGTCGATGGCTTTGCGTAAGATTTGTAGCAACGTACGTTTCGGAAATATAAGCCCGTTACTGCGACGTTGCGCTCCAAAATGCAATCAAATGATCGCTGACTCATTGTAATTGTAAACCATTCATTACCGACCGCATCGGTTACTGTTTTCTTCCTGCTGCCATTTACCGTCCTCAGCGGTACGTTTACGAACAATATCAACTACTCAGGTCACTCGCGGCCGCCTCAAGTTCATAAAAGCGGAATGAAGCGCGCCTTAAAAAATGATTCTATCCGCGCATTTCATCATGCACATTCGCCACCTTCCGCTTGCTCTGGGTCCGTTACGTACACCGACAACATCAGTGCCAAAGATCATCACTACGATTCTCCTGTATGCGATCGTGTGTACGATAAGTAACCTCCGAATAGTCATTCATCACACTAATTTATATACTCAACTTTCTTGGTTTGTCTTCCCGTTTCGAGTGCAACCAGCCAGCAAGCAGCGGGCAACTGCAGACTGCAGCCGAAACCGGTTATCCCACCTTAGAGCGAACGATGCAAGTTTTGAAGCAAACGAGAAAATGATAATCCACTATTAACAATGATACTAATCGCTACCCATAATTCATTACGTTGAGAGGAAATGTCACGATAATACCCACCGCGAACTGCAAGAGCAAACCCTCACCGATACGAAACGCCTGAATGTAGTCTCACCAAAGCGATAACTACACTTAAATAAACTTGCAATCCAACTATCAGAACTTTTACAATTCAATCCACTTACCTTCCATCACATACACTATGCTGCCCACATCGCCCTCCTTGATGATCAGGCTGCCCGCTCCGTACTGCACCGGGTACATGCAGTCCACGATTTCGCGGATCTGCGTCATCTCCAGGTTCTTCATGAAGTCATTGTCCAGGATTGCGGATTTGATTATTTCGCGTGATCTGTGAAAAGAACAAGAAAAAGGCTTAAAAAATGTGTCTACAATGCTGTTGGTGAACGGGAAAAATGAACGAGCTTTTCAGAGCTTTAGGGGTGAATAGGAAGATTTCTGATGGAGAAGCGTGGTGATTCACTGGTATGAACAACGTTGCAGCAGCTGTGTATTATTTCAAGTGCAGAAGGTCTTGATCGATTAGAATTGGCTTGTTACTTCGGGTAAATATGGGATACAAAAAATATTATCGTTCTTCTGATATTGTTGTTGAATAAAACCAATTTCAATACTTCTGCTTAAAAACAGTTTGATGAAAAGAGATTTCTCTGTTATCGAGCGGTTATTATCTTCTAAATCCGACAGCTATTTGATTGAGTACAAGCTATTGCAGGAATGTCTGTTATGTAAAGTCGCTATCGCGTGTCTGGCCAGTACGTTTTTCAATGCGTAATATTCTGTGTAAATCTTACACTAGCATCCAAGAGTTAAGCCTATAGCCAACGGCAGAAGTAAACCAATCAACCGCTAGCGGATTACACGAGATCTGTAGAGATAAAAGTAATGGCTTTTATCCTGATATGTCGATTGCATGATAACACCGCAACAGTTATGATCGCGCCACCTAGTGGAAATCATTTCTAATGATGGCGTTCGGATTACGACTGACAGAGAAAAAGTAGTCGGTGCCTGTCATTAGCCAGGCGCTTTGCAATTCCAATAATAATTGACTAGAACTGCTTGCGGTGCTAGTAAAATAACATGGCTGTATAAGCCTAATTGGGCTAGTACGCATAATTAACAGTAGAACAACTGTTACAATTAGTTCACATCGAGCAGAGATCGCGCTAGCGGGCACATATGACAAGTTCAAATGTCATGTTATGTGGACTAGTGGATTACTGCACGCGATCTTTCATTTTTTTTCTCCATTCGAGTGACAGGAGATATGTTAATTAAAATGCCAGCTATCATCTCGTTTGCAAAATTAACAAACCAACATTATCTGTTATGTTCCAACGCATTACTTCTAACAAATTTTCCTTCCAGAACGTTGCCTCTAAGTGTTTTAAAAAAAGATGGCCTCACAAACAAATTTGCCTCGGCCCCCCGCGCCTAAATCCGGCCCTGTATTTCAACCATCAGCTATTAGAATTGTCTATCAAAAGTTTTTTATCCGATGTGTTTTTAAAATATTTGAATTTGATTGCAATTGTGAGTTACATGGAAAGCTACAATTACTACACATTTTTGGCATGGAATGTATAGGCCAGTACTCTGTCCAATCTACTTCCAATCTTCAGCAACTTTCTTAGTGTATTAAAGGTATTGTTGATTGATATACTCTGTTGATATACTCTAATAGTATCTAATTATTATTAAAAGCCTCTAAACCCTCTAGTGCCCAAGCTCACGGACTCCGGGAAAATCACTATAAATCAGGAGTAAATACTTCAAAAAACGTTTAGAAAGATTAATAGTAATTTTACTGAAGCCACTAGAGGGTTAATTATTTTGCTTTAAAAAGAAGTAATAAGCATATTTGTGGAACATGCAAAAATAAAATAAAACTCAGACTAGGAGAGACGACTTGTGATAGTGTATATTTTATTATATTCGTTGGTATTTGTTGTCTTCAACACAAATGTATCCACGAATTTGAGAGATCAAGTCTACCCAAAAGAACTAGCTTAGCAAACTTATTTTTAAATGATTTCTAATCTAAATCGGCTCGAACTTTTAGTATCATTTTAATTCAAACTTCCAATAGTCTCAAACTTCGAGCACGTTTTAAAATAAAAATAGAATTATTATAGCTACCGTGATAATAATTATGATTATTACCTATATACCATTTTGTTCCATGGAATTTTCTTAACTCAGTGATGTATAGCTCTTCACTGTAGGAACAGGAGGCAAAACTTTGATCAACTTTGAAATTATTTTATTCGATTTCAATAATTCGAACACCATTTTGGAAAACTTTTGAAAATTCATTTTTCTGACCACCAATGTGGCCTAGGTTACCGGATGTAGGAATAATCCTGAGTTCCGGTAGGCACGGCAAACCTGCTAGTTTTCGGATAGTTTTGGTAATGGGATGCCAGATGAAAATGCTTATTTGCATCATGGAAATAGATGGCAGAACCATTCTTGAAGCTAATGGTTTCACTAAGATCAGTAATCGGTGAAGAACTTATCGAGAAATGACTGTTTTTATTCGAAAGTCCCCTGTAGTAGGAGGCATAAGAATGTGACACCTCCATCATAATAATTTTTGAAAAGGATCTTTCAAGACATATTTCTGCATACAGGCTGCATTGTCCACTCCCGGAACAATCTGGATGCCACGAAGAAACTCGCACCGGGTACATTAACATGTATTCAAAATTATGTCTTTAGGAACATTCCTGATGGAAAATGCTGATGATAGAGGTGTCGCAGGGGATTTAAATTATGAGTTGACAACCTGGAAGAAGCGTTACACTTAGCGCCGGTCCCCATATGTTCTTATCTCACAATATACTGCCAGCTGAAGCGTTTGTTTTATATGTTAGGGAGGCTCATCAACGTCCGGGTGCCAGCGTGAGACTCTAAACAGTGTTGTCACGATGGTACTCCGGCGGGACTGGGGGTTGGTGCAGGCCTCATAAGCCAGCCGTAAAAACATTCAGTACAGGAAGCAAATGATGTTAATATGGACCGGAATAATCGACATCGACTTAGACAACGAAAACAGACTAACGATTGGAAACTCGAATCGTGGAACCGAAAGTCTCTTCTCTTGAATTCCTTCCGACTGGAAGGTATATACATACTGAGATGGTTACACCATCTACCAGAGCTGCGGCAACTCACACGCGCTGAACACAGCTTTCATTGTGATGGGCAAAACGCAGAAACGCGTGATTGGGTGGTTACCAATCGACAACAGAATAAACAAGTTGAAGATCTGAGGCCGTTTATTCAACGTTAGCATCATTAACGTGCACAGCCCTCACCTAGGAAGTAATGATGGCGATAAGGACGTCTTTCACGCGCAGCTGGAGCGTGCATACGATAGCTGCCCATAATATGACGCCAAAATCGTTATCGGAGATCTCAACGCTCAGGTTATAGGAAAAGGAATTCAGACCGGATATTGGAATCTTCAGCGCACACCGCACGGTGTCCAAATTTCGATTATTATCGAATTTTCATGTACCTCTAATTTTTTTTTTCGCAGAAATGTTCCCAACTGAATAAGAATCAAGGATCGGAAAGTTAAAAAATAATTCATCGGCGATTTTTTTAAAAAATTGAATTTATTCATTTAAAAGAACGGCAAAAAAAATTAAGATGTAACAATTTTTGTGGGAATGCAGGAAAAACGTACGGGAATCCAGAGAACAAGTTTGTCTCTATGTTTTCGTAGAGAAAATTTCCTTAATATTCAATCTTGGTCGGATTAGGTAAATAAATTCATTAAAAAACATTTTTATTTAAAAAAATTCAAAGTTATTTATGTTTAAGTATCTTTATTGTAGTCGTGGACGTGCACATCTCGATGCTTCAGACCTTGTTCGAAAAGGTGCTTCAGCAATAAGTAATTTGACAATAATTAGATCACATTCTACTTAACTTTGGACTTTCAGTACATCCCCAGATAACAATTTCCGCACAAAACTCTAGGATACTTTTTATCATTTTCCTTATTCATAGGCAGAAAGTGAGAAAAGAGCATTTTCTTCCACTGCTCGCCCATTCTCTTCGTAGATTTGGTTTTTTTGAAGCACAAGGCGCAAACCAAATTCCTACACTTCTCGTGGTCAAGCTTCATGGTTTATTCGTAAAATTTTTGAAATGACGTGACATTGCACTATCCTCAAATGCATTGGTTGCTGTGATTTCCTATGGTTAAATCACAGACAAACAGAGGTACCTTGAAATTTATATTCATGGATCTAAATAACGGTCAATTCAAATGAGTTTCAATTACGCGGTATATTCCCGCCGCAGCGGAGGTGCAGATCAGCGTTGCCGGATGAGGAAGAGCCTACCGAAGCCTCTCTGGAGGACTGGAGTACTGTGAAAGCTGCCTTGAATAACGCAGCGGAAAGTGCTGTTGGAGTGTCAAACGTTTCTAGACGAGAAAAATACAGCACGGGCATTGATACCAAAGCAAAAGACGGGAATCGATACAAAAAAAAAAAAAAAACGAAGACATCAGACCTATCTCTTCCGGGACAAAAAGCGCCGCCTCGAAGAGCTGGAGTTTGAGGAAATGGAGCAGCTGTATCATTCTCAAGAGACACGTAGATTCTACAAGAAACTAGGTCAGAGGACCCAGATGGTTTTATGAACGACTTCATCAGCACAGTGGATGAGGGAGACATACCGCCAGCCACGATAAGTGAAGTTATAGATACATAAAGCAACTCGAGAGAGCGGGGGCCTAGTGTGGTTGGTAACGTCTCCGCCAACCACGCTCGACGCCTGGGTTCGAATCCCACCGCCGACATAGGTGTCGATGGTTGTGAGGTGGCGTGATCCACTCACAACCAACCCAACTGGTCTAGATTTAATCCTAGCCGACACCGGGAGATTTTCTGAGGCGAAAAATCTCTGGGATCACGCCTTCCATCGCCAGAGAAGTGGAAGTAGGGAGTAAAATGTTAAATATACAAAAAGGGGAACAAATTGGAATGTGAGAACCACGGAGCGATCACGATTCTCAACGCAGCCTGCAAAGTTCTCTCCCAGAGTTCTCGCCATCTCTCGCCGCTAGCTGTTTGTGGGAGGTTATAGAACCGTTTTTGTGAATGGGCGATCGACAACATACCAAATCTTTACGCTTCGTAAAATCTTCCAAAAGTATCGCGAATACCAAGTCTCTACGCACCACCTATTCATCGATTTTAAGGCTGCTTACAACACTATCGACCGTGTAGAACTATGGAAAGTTATGTATGAAAATGACTTCCCTGCGAAACTTACAAGACTGATTAGGGCCACGATGGATGAGATCGGGTGCCCAATCAAGCCCATTTGAAACAGGCTTCGGGGGTTAGACAAGGCGACGGTCTTCCTACCTCTTGTTCAACATTGCACTTGAAGGTGTTATGAAACGTGCGGCCTTTACCATGCGCGGCACAGTTCTCAATAATTCCTGTCAGTTCATTTGCTTTGCTGACGACGTGGAAGGACATTCCAGGCGGTTGCTGAACAGTACACCAAGCAAAAACGTCAAGCAGAAAAGATTGAGTTGAAGGTGAATACGACGAAGACCAAGCATCTGCTAGCAGGGGGAACTGAGTGCGATAGGGCTCGCATAGGCAGTCGTGGAGTGATCGACGGAGATAAGTTCGAGGTGGTTGACGAATTTGTGTACCTCAATCATTGGTAACGACTGACAACAACTGAAGCCTAGGGCGCCAATCATCGTATCGAAAAAAAATGACCAGAAAATTTCAAAAAAAAACCCTGTACAAAATGTTCACCTGCTCGAAAAAACACCCTGTGCAAAATTTCAGCTCAATCTGACTTAAAATGGGGTGGCGCAAAGCGATTGAAGTTTGGCTTTTTTGAAAACCGAAAAATCACCCAAGGGGGGGGTACGTGAAATTTCGGTTTTCGAAAAATTTTTTTTGATGCCAAATGACTTAAAAACGCATGAAACGTCGAGAATTGGTGTCATCTGGAAAAATTTTTTTTTGCAAAAATTTACTCTCTGGGACTTAGTCGTTTTTTCAATTGTGGAAGGCGGAGTTCAAAATGTTTAGAATTTATCTTTTGAAATTAATCACTAGTCTTTCTAAATAGCTTGTATAATGATATACACTATAACTAGCATCGAATACATTATGTTTCATTAGGGTGGTTCATTTTTTCGACATAGGGTGGTTCATAATATTGTGTAAAATTGAGTATAAAATGAAAAAAATCACTTTTAACTGAATACCAATAGAAATATTCCTGAAAATATAATATTTGATATATCATTGTCGTTAGGGTGGCAATGTTGAATTGGAAAAATTATAAAAAAATGGCAAATAATTACAGAACAAATTTACAAAATATATCAAACTACTCTGTGCAAAAAATAAATTCTCTCAACCAAAAGTAAGATTGTGTCTCGTGGAAAATGTTGAATGCATTCATGTCATTTACAAAATCACACACAGGAGGTACATGGAATTTTAATATTTAAAAAATGTTTTCGATTCCAAGTGTCTTAAACTTTTAAATGAAACGGTGGAAACTGATGGAATATGTTATATTACTTTGTTTGAAAAATCTACTCTATAAGACACTTGCACTCGTCTTTCGAATGTTGTATCAGACAATTTATTCGTTTTATTTACTACAATCATGTCCTTTGCCAACACTTGATTGAACACACAGTGCTCTGGCTTATATAATTGGACAAAAGACTGTATCGATGTTATTCAGTGATAATGAGAGTTTAGGGATCTCAATCAGATACGCAACACAATTGACTCGTTGTTTCTGGGTTTGCGTCGTTTTGACAGTTCGACCATACATTTTCTGTCAAGTTTACATCATCAGAACGTGAACGTGCCCATTGGCTGAAACTTTGCATAGACGTTTTTATAGGCAAAAGATGCCATTTTGTGCTATTGTTTTAATTTATTGAAACCAACTCATTTTTGGAAAGCTATTGGAAAATGCTATTTCGGATAGGTATTGATGATTACAAAAATTTTAAGAGCCAACACGGTTCGTTTGAGCAGTGTGACATCTTCGGCAAAGTTGTAGATAATAGTTTTGTTTTTCAAAAAAAATATACACTCTAAAAACAAATTACTAATTAAAAAAATAAAAGAAGATAAATTAATTATCGAAAACAGCCCATTGGAAAAAACTGATTTTTTTTTTTATAAAAACCTCGAAAGTTTACCTGAACAACGAAACCGGCCATGGAGAAATCAGAAAAAAAGTTAGATATTTTAAATTAATTTTTTTTTCACAGGGTAAATTTTTTTGGAGGAACGAAGATATTATTTACAACTTTGCCAGATACACTATGCCAATCAAATAAACCGTTTTGACTGTAGAAATATTCTTGATTCCTCATAGAGTGCTCTAATGGAAATTAAATATATATGTCTACAGTCGAAACGGCATAGTGTCTTCGGCAAAGTTGTAGATAATATTTTGTCCTTCCAAAAAAAATGTGCCTTAAAAAAAAAAAATTGAAAATAATTTTTTTTTCAAAAAAAAAAATTTTTTTTTTCAAAAAATTATAACTTATTTTTCTTAATTTCTATATGATCGGACTGGTTTCATTGTTTTGGTAATCTTTCGTAGGTTTTATTAAAAAAATCAAGTTTTTAAAAATGAGCCCTTTTGAATAATTAATTTTTAATCTTTCTTCTATTTTCTGACTGAATAATTTTTCGAGTGTAATTTTTTTGAAAAGACAGAATTATTATCTACAACTTTGTCGAAAACGTCACACCAATCAAACGAACCGAAGTGCTTTTTTTCATTTTATACTCATTTTTCACAATATTATGAACCACCCTATGCCGAATAAATAAACCACCCTAATGAAACATAATGTATTCGATGCTAGTTATAGTGTATATCATTATACAAGCTATTTCGAGAGACTAGTGATCAATTTCAAAAGATAAATGCTACACATTTTGAACTCCGCCTTCCACAATTGAAAAAACGACTAAGTCCCAGAGAGTAAATTTTTGCAAAAAAGTTTTTTTTCAGATGACACCAATTCTCGACGTTTCATGCGTTTTTAAGTCATTTAGCATCAAAAAAATTTTTTCGAAAACCGAAATTTCACGTTCCCCCCCCTTGGGTGATTTTTCGGTTTTCGAAAAAGCCAAACTTCAATCGCTTTGCGCCACCCCATTTTAGGTCCGATTGAGCTGAAATTTTGCACAGGGTGTTTTTTCGAGCAGGTGAACATTTTGTATAGGGTTTTTTTTTTAAATTCGAGATGACCATTTTGCCTGGCACCCTACAGAAGCCTACTACGGACTCCACAAGACGTTCAGGTCTGGCAAACTTCGCCCACGTATCAAGTGCGCCCTGTACAAGACGCTCATAAGACCGGTAGTCCTCTATGGGCACGAGACATGAACAATGCTCGAGGATGACTTGCAAGCACTAGTCGTATGAATGGCGTCTAAAAGCGAAGAATCAACCACAAACTGGTGCAACTCTACGACGAGTCTAGTATCCAGAAAGTCGCTTAAGTTGGAAAGGTACAACGGGCGGATCATGGTGTAAGAATGCCGGATAACAATCCCGCAAAAATGGTATTCGTCTCGAATCCGGCCGGTACAAGACGTAGAGGCGCGCAATGAGCTAGATGGTTGAACCAAGTGGAGCAAGATATTGGAAGCGTAGGACGCTCAAGAAACTGGTGGAAAGCTGTCATGGCCCAAGTGCGTTGGCGTAACAGTGTGACGCAGATTGATTCCTGAGGGTTGGTTCACCAGGAAAGTAAGTAAATACTTAAAAAACTTTTATACTTGGCAGGAGGGACGGATTTATTTAGTTTCTATCATGAGAAATAAAAAAAAATACCCGATTTCATAAGATTATCACAAACAAACACGAAATTTGGACTAATTTTTCAAAAACACGTGAGAAATAGAAATTCCGTGTCTTTTACGGAATTTCATAAAATTTCATGATCGCAGCGTCATAGTGCTATAATTTTTTACTGCTCGATTTTTTCCTGGCCCAATGTGCAAAGGTGGTTCCCCCACTGTAAAACCCAAACTAGAAAAAACCTTTACATTTTTTAAAGAAATGGGTAGGTATTATTATTTTTTTTTCTCGTAGAATTACGTCTTCCGGCAAGCTAAGCTGTCCACGTGGAATGTGGTTAGTGCCTAAGGGATGGTGTAAAATGAAAGGTTGACTTCGGAACATGCAACTAATTATTTTTGTCCAATTTCAAATGCTTATAACTCGTTTAATTTCAACGGATTTCCTTCGGTCTTGCAGCAATCGATTTGAAAATTATTTACACGTCCACTAAATTGTAGCTTCATGACGTAAGCTATTATACTAAAAGGGAGGAACCTGTTCATGCTATTTGGAGCACAGGGTAATTTCCCGCGAGTTCTCTCGCAGCCATCTTTTCCAGAATTGGTTCACAATTTATAAAGATAGATGCTCACTGCGGCAAAAAGCAATCGTGTTATTTTCCAGCTCGATCCATGGCTTGAATCCGCTGCCCAGTAGCTAATAATTTGGGGTAAAGGCAGGTACTACGTTTTCCTCTATGGGCACGTGGGTTAACGGTCGCGCACTTACGAAACTCTCAACTTCAACTAGCGAATTCTTCAGCTCTTCCGCCGTCGAGCCTCGCAGCAATGAAATACCCGTTAAGGTACACTTGACTGAATGGATGAGCCGTTCCCAGCTCCCATCCATGCACCAGGTAGTGGTTGATAAGATGAATATCTGGGCAGGCTTGTGTTGATGTCCCTCTGTCGCTATAGAATACTGCTGGTGTGCCACGTCGTACAATGAAGTTATGTGTAATCATTAAGCAAGAGCTGTTCGATGAAGAGCTAGCTAGTTCTAGGTAAACTGCGCGGATAGTGAGACAAGTGCCACAACCCACACTTACATTGGACCAAAATAGTTGACACCGAAATGCGTTAATGAATGAAGAAATGCTCAAATCTACATGGCGAAAGATCAACCATCACAGGAGGCCCCCGACGAATGAGAAACTCATCTTGATCGCCAAATGCCTAAAGGTGAACAAGGCACTGGGACCGGATGGTACATCTAACCTGGCAATCAAGGTCGAGGACTGGATGCGCTCCAGGAAACTGTGAATCGGAGCAACATGCGGTGGTCAGAGTCGGAGACTGCACCATTACCTCAAAGCGAGCTCTGAAGCTCTTGGGGGTTATGGTGGACGATTAGCTCACGTTCCAGAGTCACGTCGAATATTGGATTCACCTTTTTTTCTAATTTCGCCAAAAAAATCGCTCATTATGCTGATCGTTGCAGCCGATGCCGTCTTGGTGAAACGCGGATAAGTAAATTTCAAGTTATCATTTTCAAAAACTCATTCAGTACCGTTCCCATCCTAAATTTAAAGAATGATTTAATTTTCTTTCTATATACCTTAGCGAGAGCAGATTTCCAACCTTTCTGCAAATTAAGACTAACACATGGAAAATGCAGGACTGACAAACATAGCCCCTCATTACAAAACTTGCATTGGAATTTTTTTGGGGCCCCAAGTAAAGGCATTTCACACACGATAAATTCTGAATTCTAGAAAAAAACTACTGATTAGAACTATCAGTAATGTATTATTTAAATTCCCATTAAAAGTCAAAATTTCAAATACCACATCGTAGCTCTTTTCAGTCACATAACAGTTGAGTTAAGTAATGCAGTCCCGGACGTATGCTGATTACTTGTCCTTTTAGTCGCCGCAGTTGTCTCCTTCAGATTATCTTCAAAATCTTTAAAAATGTCTCAACTTTCTAGCGACACACGGTTTTCACTATAAATGCCAGCGAATTATTACATTAGAGATTTATACCGCCCGTAAAACGATCATGTGCGGTGCTAGTTCCCATGCAAGTATCGCACAGCGCGCGGGGACCAATAGCATCCATCCATGCCATGCATCATTAATTGCAATCCATTAAGCGAAATAGATTGCATATTCGCATTGCCAGCCAAGCTTTTATTGCCAATCGATTAGCATATCGTCGTTCGCACACGGGCTGGGGAGTCGCAATCAATCAGCCCGGAGGCAGTTGGCTGACTTTTGCAAAATATCGCCACAATTTGTCATGAAGCCGTAACTGGATTCTGAATCCGTCTGCAGAGTAGTGCATGTGACAGCATCCTAGCGGTACGATACGTACACCCACCCACATGTGTCGAACGGCAGCCGCGTCGACCCACCCGATGCTGTCACGAAAGTTATTCACCGAGTAACAATTCATAAATTTTTATGCACTTCTCATGGCGACGGTTTGGAAGGGACCAATTGTGGGACTGCACCGTGCTCGGCGGAAAGTGGTTGTTTGGCTAATTTTTTATGACTTTTTAACGATAATTGATGAAAACTTACCCAGAGAGATAAATCATTTGTGAAATTTGAATTTAATTGCTTGACTTTTTTGGAGGCCTAAATCAACGGGCAACGCGTTTGTTCGCCTACATGCGTTTATCTAACCTGTCTGTTGGAATGTTTGCTCGGCTTTGAACGTTGCTCGGACTCCCTTCAGGGACGAACGAAAAACTAGAACAATTGTATGCAGAATGTAATTGAAATTTCTAGAATAATTTCCAACAAACGACACACCGTCCGCGCTAGCTTCCATTTAGCCGCAGCACATTGTGATGACAGATTTGTATTTGCAATGAGAATGTTTGTTATTGTACAACACGGGTGACAACCTCGAAGGCGCGCGTTGGCTTTGAATATGAATTAGGGGAGGTGCAAAAAACGCCACGATTCTTGCGCCTTCGCAGCCATCGTCCTCATGGGTATTGATGATGCGCACACTAGAGTTTGGTTTGGCAGCAAAATGGTCAAAAGTCAGAACCTGTTGATCACCTGTTGGTAACTTTGCTGCCTAATGGCTTTCCCACTGTGCCTACAGCTGCCTATCACCGAGGGTCACTGCTTGCGTAGACTCGTGCCTTCATGTGTTGCAAATTATCGCGAGGGCCGACACACACGTGTGTAATAAGCCCATAAAAAGGTGAAGAATGGGATCGCGTGGGGTTTCCAGACAGACAGCGCGCGGTCGGATCGGATCGGATGAATTACCGCAGACAGATGGTGTGAAATGATGTCGAGTTGTGTTGTAGTAAGTAAATATATTTAGGATTCGGCACGGTACAGAAATAGTCTCCGGTGTGAGTTGTTGCGGAGGTGTTAATAATTGGTAATTTTATTGATAGCCGGACGCGAATTGCGTGCTTGAAGAAAGCCGATAGTTTTTTTAGTTTTGTGGTTTCTAATTTGTAATTGCCACGAAATTCATTTTGTATACTTAAAAAAACCGAAACGTTCCATTTCGGAAAGTACGTTTGTAAATCATATACTCGGCAACAAGATTGCCAAACGTGTTGAATGGCAACTATTTTTTTTTCTATTAGAATCTGAATATGGCAGCCGCAGTGTAATTCAAGCATCCAGAAACGGCAACGCTCATGACCTTAAATCCAGCTTTGAAACTTCCCGAATAAAACCCATTAAAACGTCATGCATGTCGTGTGCTGCTGGTGGCACGGCGTCAGCATGGCGACATCTAAATCTTTGGCTTACCAGCATTGCGCAATGGAACATTGATCAAATTAAATTATGCTTACAGTGATGACTTGGGTATCTTGATCAGGTCTCCCTGCATTCCGGCTAGCGATGAAAGCGGTTCCGCACTGATGGCTTGGCGCTTCATGCGGGGTTCTTGATTTATTGGCAGCACCCGGGTGTTCTCTACGCCTGGGGTCCACCCGTCGTAACTCTCTTCCGAGCAACGTTTCTCGATCATTGCTTTGGTGATTGGCCTAACCTGCGAAAGTACGTATGAAAAATATGAAAAAAAAACACATTTTCCTGGTAAAAAAAAACTTACCACCTGCCGGAACTTGTCAATTTCATTCTGCAGCTCATCCAGTCGATCGTCCTTACTGAGGGACTCCTTCTGGACGTAAATCAAATTATTGGACAAACGGATAACCTTTTGGTTCAGCTCTCTAATATGGAGTTCCTTCTCCTTCAACTCCTTCTGCAGCTTCTGCAATAAATCTTCCAAGTTCCCCGCACCCACAGCGTCTTCCTTGCTGTTTCCATTCAGATTAAAATTCGGCGGAATGCTAAGGTCACTTTTGTTGCTCTGATAATACTCCTTCAGCTTACGGAACTCGTTTTTCAGGTAGCGAATACTGATATCCCGGTCACGTACGTCCTTCTCCAAGTCCACCAGTTGTTCATTCTTCTCACGTAACGTTTCGTACACTTCGCGCAGTTCCCGTCTTAGCGAGAGCACAGTGTCCTCGATGCTTTTGTCGTGCTGTTGAGCCCTACCGGCGTGACCCTTTTGACTAACGTTTGGGGTGGTACCATTTTTGCTACCGACAGAAGTGGCCACGGCTACCGCCGTACCAGTTGGTGTTGATTTGGAAGTTGCCATGTCACGATTCAAATCTTGCGAACCAACAAAATGACAGCCGTACTTTCGGAATTGATTGTTTCAGATCTTTTCTCTTTAACTGTCTACTTCTTTATCACTTATTTTTTTCATGTTTTAAGTTATAATCAATGAACCTTCACTTGGCTGCAATTGTTCTTAATGATTCACTACTCTTTTTCAAAGTTTCTTGTTTCTTGTGGACGCTTTCCTATTTTTGAATGGAATGGCACTTTGATACCATTTTGAGCCAAAACTGACATCTGGGATAGTATTATCACTAATTCGTGTGTAGTCTGTGTGAAACAATGTAACAATGTGTTGTTTGAACGTAGGTTTTGGCGAAAAGTTAAATTGTAGCGGATTTCTGTACATAAATGTCATTAAGAAGACAGATAAAAATTACCAAACCTACAGCGTTGCAGTCTTGTCAAAGCTCCCAACCGTTCAAATTGGTGCCAATTTTTTTTTCTACCCAAATTTTACTACAAAAAACAACAACCAGCGCAAATCGCCTGATATGCATGAACTGGCGCATCTGAAGCTAAACCGTACACCAAAGCACAGATGGGCCGTGGAAATGACGATTCATCTTGCCATGATGCCCAGCCCAGTTGACGACGTTGATTCTCCTTCACCTTCTATCTAATATGTCACCGTGTATTCAGGTCAAAACACGCTGCTAAAAAATAGCAGCGATTAAATCTGTTTACAGTGCCATTAATCCAGTCACTCGACGACAGCGAACTCTAGCAATTAATACGAAAGGTTAATAACCCGGGAGGACAGAAGCAGTTTTGATTCATTAGTATCACGCGTCTGTGTTTTATATCAATAGACTCATGATTAGATCGTAAATAATGTATTTATAGATTGTGTCATCCATCAAAAAATCACCAACCAACTTCAACCTGATTCCAAAATAAAGTTATTAATCAGCGCGAAGCCGGCAACGATTAACGGTCCACAATCAAAAATTGAAACGTCAAGAAAGCCATCAGATTGCAAATCCTGTAAAACAATCTCTTCCCGGAGTAAGTAATCCACTATTTGTGCCATGCCACCAGAAGCGGGCAATCGGAATGTGGAAGCGAAAAAATAAAGCCGTGTTGATGAATATGATCCGGCAAGTATGACCAGATCGCGCGGGACGGCGCTTTTTTTTCGAAAAGTGACAATAATTGCTTTTGGCAGCCGGGTGCCGACAGCATTCTCTCCAAAATGAACTACAAAGTGCTCTGCGAGCTACACAAGCTGCGCTTGCTTCAAGGATGCAGTTATGGATGGTTGGAAAAAGAAACGAAAGGATTAACAACATTTTTGGTCGTTGTACGAATTTGTCTTGGCAATGATTATAAAATTGCGCTTTGCAGCCCACCGTCGTCGTCGTCGGTTAGTCTGCCGCACTGGTTTGTTGCGCGCTATTAATCACCTTTGTTGGGTACAATCGAAGCGTGTAATTAACATTTAAAGGCAGATTAAAAGGTGTATTTCATTATTATTAGGTGTCGCAAGGGGCTATTATTATCGGCTTCGAGGGATTAAAATCGTGAGGTTGTAAGTTTTAATTTTCTCAAATGTGTGATGTTTGTTTAACATGTTTTGCGCGACTGAAACCTAAATGAATTGTAAGTCAACAAATAGAGCTGTCCTTGTTGAGAGGCCCACACAAGAGCATTTTAACATCATTCCTGATAATTGATTCTAGCTGAGAAACGGAAAGATAGAATGTAAATCAGACTGATTGGTACAGTGCTTCTCCGCACTAACAAATGCTCTAATTTGTTTGTTTATTTGGCACTATAGCTGACCCGCAAACTTCGTCCCGCTCTTTTTTTTATTTAATTAATTTTACATTCTAAATTGATTCCCTGTACTTCCAAAGATTTGTTTATAGTCTGTAAATGCGTCATTAATCGGATATAGGATACGTTCAAACTCAAAAGGAAAATCGTTTGAAATGATTGAATTCATCGTGATGAAATGATCCGCGCTCTTGAATTTGCGTCAAATCTAGTCTCATTACATAATTTTGGTTAGTTTAAGCTTCGAAGCAAGATTCGTTGTATAGTTGATTACCTCTTCGTGAGTCGTGATTCTTACAATCTTTTATTCATTTATTCATACAATATGTTAATTTTAAGGAATTTTGTTTTGAAAGATAGAATTCAAATCGACGACATCGTTGTTTCGGTCGCCACTATTGCAAGTGCACTCAATCTTTGTTAACATGATTCAGAACAAAGGTAATGTATAATGATTGGAACAGTTTAGACTTTTTTCATGGTACATAAATTTTCATGTCATATTTCGACCATCAATATCGCATTAAATCATGAACAAATTACATTTGTGGAAACCATCTATCGGTCTAGTTTGCAGAAACAATAATTTATAGCCAATCCGACGTGAATTCATTCAAATATATCAGTTTATCTTATCTTAGAATTTGTATCATGATAGGGTGAATCATGATCGGATCAAAAAACGTATCATAATCGGAACAGCCTTTTTATTTCACACTCATTTGAATTCAAGTATTTTTTCTTAGTTGGACAATTTAATTGTCTAAAACAATTCTTAACATTCCAAACTGGGCGCTCTAAGAAAAAAAAATTTCTTACAAAAACTTTTCCATGAATTGTACCTACGTGAAATCCATATCAAGCACAGGCAAAGTGAAGCGGTGAAGTCCCAGAAGTAAGCTGTTCCGATTATGATTCAAAACAGGTCTTCGCATTTCATTAATGATTTCAACTTCAAGGCGAATATTTTGCACAGAAAGTATTTCTACATAAAATTTAAATGTTATAGAAGTTTTACGGAAAAATACAATGCAATCTTCGAATATTTGATTCCATTATCAGTGTTTGCAAACAAGGTATGGTAGCAGTTATAATGAAAAAAAGTGTTCGAAATGGATCATTTTTTAAAACTAGTAATAAAATAGTAATACTTAAACCATTTTAATGAAGCTTCCTGAACGAAATCAGGAAATGTTGCTTGATGCTTTTGCTGAATGTTTGATTTTTGAAGTAGAATACTTCTCTCAAGAAGTTCGGCTACATAGAAATCTAAAACCGAAAAAAGTGAAAAATATGTCCAATTTTAAATGCTAATAAATCGGTTAGTATTCGATGGATTTCCTTCGTTCTTGCAGCAATAGATTGGAAAATCTTCTAAGATTCTTCCCAAAAGAAGACACTATTGTACTATTGAAAATAGTCAAGCCTTGTCAAAACAAAAAATCCAACCTCTGATTGGTCGTTATATGATTGCTTTCCAAGCACGGTCGACAGAATCGTATACCTTGCAATTTAAAACATGCTATTTGGCCTTTATAGGAGCCTGTTTCAGCCGAAGCCGCTCATAATAGATCTAGACAGCGACAACAGCAGTCGTCCTACCTTAGCAGCAGCACTAGCAGTGCAGTGGATACCAGCGATGGCGGAAAGCGGCAACAGCTGAGGCGTAGCAATGGATAGCGCACCAGTTGCAGCGGATCTCAGCATCGATAGCGGCTGATGCAGTGAGGCACTTTAGTGAAATGCAGTCTCTGTGCGATAGTGGGCACTAGTAAATGCATTCAATGAAAAGTTGACTAATTTTGACAACACGTGAGCCGTCTAGTTTTGAGTGTTATATCAGCATTTCATTGTTTACTTCATCACAAGGAAAACTTTATTCGCCCTGTCGGTGATAACGCAAAGATGTGATCGGCATCTTATCCGATACTAAAATAAACAACAAATTGTCCTTTTCAGCATGAAATAAAAACTTGATTGAAGAGTTAATATTTTCTAATGAGTTAATTCACATTTTTAAATTTGTAAAAGTTATAAATTTTACTTCCTCTCAGTGTCTCAAAACGTACTGAATTATCTTTTCCTTCAGTCATGAGCACGACATCCGAAAAAATTTCATCTCAAAATTTAAAAATTGTCAAGCCCCAACCATGACAAGCAACTTACTATATTATTGAAAATGGTCAATGCTTGTTGAAGCGCAAAATTCGATTGATCTAATAAGTCAACGTTTATTTACTAGAAAAAATGACTGACACGCAAGCAGCCCGGTTATCTTTCTTGTGAAAGTATTCTACTTCAACCTTGCGGTCGTGGCTCTGCACACAACCCTCCTGTTATTTTCTTATTGAATAATGGAAAAAAATCTGGAAATGAAAATTGTTTCGATCATGGTATATTTTCGGACTGTCCCGATAATGTTACCTTATATTTGGTAACACAATCGCAATAAGTTTCTCTTTCGTCGATTTTAGGTAGCAGAAATATGTATTGGGAGAACGAAATGAATCGAATAGTTTTTATAATCGCATATCAAAGACAATAGATTTTTTCGACGTAGAATTACGTTTCTCAGAAAGTTCGACTACATAGGGATGTAAAAGAAAATTGGTCGCTTAATGCTTACTTTTTTAAGCACGGTCGACAGAATTATAGACCAAGTAAATCTGGAATGTAATATATGCTTGCTTTTGTCATATTAGTTCTAGGCAGCGACTAGAGCAGGCTTTACTTAACAGCAGCAGCAGTGGCAGCGCATAGCAGCAATAGAGGCAGCGGATGGGTACATCAGCCGGCACAAAAAAAAAACAAAACAGCTTTTCTCTGTGTTATCAGACAAATACCTTATTCTCATTGTCAGAATAAAATAATATCCTAATTGAAGAGTTAATGTTTTATCGTTCATTCATCACACTTCATTTTAAAAGGTCTAAATACCGCTAAATATGAGAATTTTTAAAACCAGGAGGATGCCCAAAAGCCGAAAATCGATTCAAGATGCCATTTGGAAATCCAAAGTGGCAACTTTCGATCTACATACCACGTTATAGGAGTATTTTCGGATTGGAGATGACATTCCGAGGTTGTAAATCGACCCTAGTTGCCACTTTGAATCTTTCAAGGGTCACCGCATTGTTTTCATAAAGTTGTTTTATTAGTGTTGGATAAAAATGATTATTATTGATGATGATATATGATAGTCCATCATAATCTTAGCGTCTACCATTCAAAGATTTATTGTACAGGAGAAATTTACTTCTAACTTATCACTTGCGGTCACTCTCAAGTGCAACAATGCAAGTATTGTAACAAACAGCTGTATGTAGTTCTACGCCAACTTTGCGGTCGTGGCTTTGCACACAACTCTTGTGATTTTTCAAGGAATAATGATTAAAATAGATATTTCTGGTTGTTTCATACCAAAAACCTACAATACCTAAAAGCGTTCTCGTTGTTTATAAGTAAAAGTAAATCAGAAACTTCGAAGCAAACTTCTCCTCTTTAATAATTTTCTAAGTTATGGACGTTAACAATACGATATCTTGTAACAATATGTTTATGTCTGTAACTTTCATCTAAAACCAATCTCTCTTCCAGAGTAGAGAGGTGTTAAACCGTCATAGAAAATTTTCTTGTTCTCCATTAACCTCCCCATGCCGTATTTGGTTCCAAATGCTTGACTAGTTCTCGAATTGTGCAGAAATGTTTGGTTACATTGTTACATTTGTAAAGCACCCCTTCCTTCCGATAGAGGGAGGAGGGGTGTCGAATCACCATGAAAACATTAGAGCGTACTCAACATCTCAATGGTTCATGGTTCCCCTGGCATATATAAAAAAGCCCACCAAAAATTCCATGCAACTTTAAACGGTTGCAGGAAAAATTCTTCACACCCTCGGGAAAAATAACTCTAAAATGAGTGAGATTTGACGCATTTTCGTATAAAGTGGAACAACTCATAAACTGAGTACCATGGAACGGGGTGAAATTGATCAATTTTTATAACAATTTCCAACTAACTAGCTTCATGTACATTTTTTCCGGAAATAGTATAATTTTAAAACAAGTACTGTGCTCCAATAAACCTCTATGGCTATTGGTGAAATTTCTATCGTCTACTTCATGAAATAAATTCGATAATTCTATAAGTACTATGAGGTAAATTGGGTTGAAATTGATCACCGTAGAAATCCATACATTCATTTGGCAATGTGCTTTTGTTTTGATATGTTCTAGATAAATGATGATTTCTGTACTGAAAAATATAATTTACAGCTAGTTTGGAAACGAAAATAACGATATTTCAGGTTGAAATTTGTTAATTTTGGTTCACGAGCTACTTGTTGCTAAATTTGCTCTTATTTGATCGTCGTTAGACCGATTTCAATTCGGTTTGTTGCAAAAGCTCAAAAACTAGATCTGAAATTTAAATCTTTGTGGTTTCCGGCGAATTCATCAGTATTTTCTTGATGGTATGGAATGATCATTGTTGAAAATTACATTTTTTGAGCTTTTATCAAACTTTACTCACTTCTCCAAATTTAACGTAATTAACCCTTAACTAAGATTACTTTGAGTAAATTCAATACTTTTTTTTATTATTTGGAAACTTGTTTGATCAAATTTGATTGAGTTTTGACTAAGTTACAAGAGTTTTTCGAACATATGAAAAATTGGACACGTTAACATTGCCTAGTGTATTAGTATTATTTATCACGAATTTTCAGGTGATCAATTTCACCCCATTTCACGGTAACTCCGTAAATACGCATAATTGAGAAACAAAGCGTTTTGAAAACTGAGTGATTGTTACTCACTTTTTGGGTACAGTATTGAGTTAAGTAATTACTCATTTTTTGGGTTCTGAATTTCTGCTCAATTTAATTTACAAATTTATAGTTCGAAGATAAAATTAAACATACCTGGGTTTGTTGTTTGTACTGGCTAGAAGCCCTAGAATATTTTGCAAACGGGAGGTATTTCTAATCCGAAAGCTTATGAAACACATAAAAAACAAATTCAATCGATGGAGATTAAAAGCAACGATTTTAAATGTCAAATTCGTTCTCAATTCACTCAAAATAATCATCACTTTTAATTGTAAATCTTATTTTGAAACTTAAATTTTGTTTATTCTTCATGTAATTCATCACAAAAATCTCTTTGCAGGTTTTCGTAGAATATTCGTTTTTGGTTAGGTATTCTACCAGAGATATTCTACGTAGAAAACTCGTCGAAAACTACATGAGGTTTTCTACATGACATCCCTTGTAATAATACTTACACACAAGCACGGATATGAATAACAACCGTATTATTTACTTTAATAGTGATACTGCCAATGGTATGAAGTGCGGAGTACAGAAAACACCTGGGCTATATCACAATAGATCAAATGTCCCTGGTCGCAGTGATGAGTCCATACAGAGAAAAAAAACATGTTCAAGTTGCAAGGATAAATTAACAAAATATATTTATTTCTTTATTGTTGTTTACATCATCTGACAGTTGTCTTATTAATTACATAGTTAAAAACAAAGAGTTAAAAAGAGCCTAACAATTTTCTGTTTAAATAAGTGTGAGGGTTCGCCAAAGTTATAAACTTTTTCAACACTTGTACCTGTACTTGCGATACCTACGTTGCAGGCTCGAAGTAAACATAATTCGTGCGGTGGAATATATTTTCTAGCATCGAAGATGATCTCAGCATGCGTTGTGAAGCGCGAAAATTAATCATAGATGGTAGTTTCGGAGAATATATTTCTCCGTCTAAAACTTTTGCAACGGATAATGCCTGTTGTATCTTGTGGCGGCGACGTTCAAGCGTATCGAGTCCTGGATCCGGATGAGGAGGCTGAAAGGCTGGATCACGCCAAAGTAAATCTCTCAAACCCAAACGGACAAATCCTCTCTGCACACGCTCTCATCTCAAATTCCACGATAGCTGATGCGGAGTCCAAACTACGCTTGCATTTTCCAACATGGGACGAACCAAAGAACAGTATAATGCTTTTAAGACATGAGGGTCCTTGAAATCGCATCCAATTTTTGCGATAAAATCGAGCTGTTTAGTGGAAAGAATCGCTGTATGGTGCCTTTCAAAGCTCGGTTTTCGGGCCAGGATGACGCCAAGTTCGTTTACGTGATCAACTTTTTTTAGCACTTCTCCGTCCATGACGTACGTAAAAGTTATTGGTGATTAGACCCGGTGAAATGTAATCACTTCACATTTTGCTGTGCTAAGTGTAAAGGAATTTAGTTTACACCACGTCACAAACCAGCCAAGTTTGGACTGTAAAAGGTAACAATCTTCGATATTACGTAAATAAGTTTGCAACGAATTTCTATAGCGCTGGCAGCATCGTTGAAAGAGCAATATGAATAGAAGTGGCCCAAGATTACTACCTTGCGGTACATCAGATTTGTTCGTGAAGGGAGCTGAGACAACAGAGCCAGGTTCAACTTGCAACGTTCTATTACACAAGAATGATTCTAACCATGTGAAGTCCATGAGGTTTGTTTTTACGGAACAGTGCCACAACAGTGCTTACATTGATTTCAAACAGTTTGGATGACGCACACAAATTAGCAATTATTCCTTAGTAGTTTCTTATATTTCGACGTTCACCGCTCTGGAAACATGCTAGAGTGCTTCCATACCTTGGGAAATTTTCTTTGAACCAACGATTGATTAAATCGTTGGTTCGCTCTGTTGCATAGCGAGGTAGCCAAACTCTCTGCACAACGGCATAAAAGTACAACCGAGATTCCATCAAGACCGGCGGAGAAATAAGTTTTCAGTTTTTTGGAAGCAGTACACCATTTGAGGTGTTATTTCGAAAATGACGAGTTCAAAAAGATCAACTGGGACGCTGGCAGCAGCGCGGAACAGAATCGAAAGCAAATACCAAAGAGAATAACAACAAAAAACTCGCATGGATCAGACACCGAGTTAGATTCGACATCATCAAAGTAAGTCTTCGTAGGTATTGAATCCTCGTTTCGTTTTGAGTTTACAAAATGCTCAAACTTTTTGGCTTTCTCCGCAAATCTGTTTGAGTTCTTATTACGTACCTACAACTAAAAAATAGTAATAAAAATTCTAATACGACCTAGTTTTTGAGATATTGAGATTTTTTGAGAGTTTTTGAGATATTGGCCGGATTTATTTCATATAAAAAATATTAAAAATAATGCATAAAAGAATTCATAGAAACTGCTTCCCATAATTTGACAAAATCTGAGAAGGGGGTTTGCAAATTTGTGACGAAAAGTGACGAAGGGGAGGGGGGGGGCAAGCCAAGCTACGTAGCAAATATAAAACTAAGAAAAACATTTGGTTTTTTTTCTAATTTTTTTTTATTATCGCTGTTTTGTTTGGGTTTGTATGTTTTTGATAATAAAATTTGCAAAAAATTATCATGTGGGATTTGCAATAACATTATCATGTGGGGGAGGGGGTTGTTATAAAGCTACGTAATTATCTAAAGGGAGGTCCTGATTTTGTGACGAAATGCTACGATGGGGGAGAGGCATAAAAGCTACGTCATTTATGGATGTTCCCTATCGTGAAAATTAAAGTCGCTGTTCAACTATGTCATATATTCTGTAAAACAACTAAACTTAATCATATTTGAAAACGTTATCAGTTTGAACTTTTCAGCTCTGGTGGTTGAGATTTCATGAAAATTAAACTTCAAATAGCTTGTACACATGAATTTGTTAGCTTCATTTATGTCAGCCAACATTGGACATCTGGCGTAAATACACAGAATGGGAAAATTTAGCACACATTCAATCGGGTTTGCGCAAATTCTTAATTCCATCCGCAATATATATGGTTCCATCAGCCGGATATGAGAAACCAGATCAAACCAGGCTGGTTTTGGCGGTTTCACTACTGGTGTATTTATTTTTGTTTTAGCTTCCCGTGCAAAGTCAACAAACGAACGGAAAATGTCAATAAATTTTCGTCTGCAGAAAAAAAACCTGTGCCAAAAACGCGATGGATATCCACCGGAGCACAACTAAGCTATAAAGATCGCCTAAGTTCATGGCCGCAATACGTAATATAGTGGGTAGTAAACGGCAGCGACAGTTCGGCGAAATCGAGATCACATTTTGTTCAAAAGGTAAGTGATATCCAATGCTATCCGATGACAGAGGCATCCGATTTTCGAAACGTTGTTTCAAGGCTGATTGGCTTAACACTTTACTTTTTTTTCCTCTACTATTCAATCTTGGGAGTTGACTATAATCGTTGTCGGTGTTGGAGGGCTTGCGTTGTTGGCACGATGAGAAAATTACACGTTTGAAGAGCTCTGACACCTTGGGCGTTGAGATCGGAAAAAAAATTCCGTACCTTGTTTCAAGGTTTGAGGGCAGATTGTTTTCAGTTTCGCAGTTTAGCGGTGAGAGGTAAGGTTATTTTTAAAGCAAAAGTAGGAGGTCACTGGGTGTGAAATACAACCCATATGAAATTTATTTAGATTATTATTCTGGCGCAACAAAAAATCGTTCATATTTGTATACTCAAATCGAGTTCAGTTAAACAATAAACCAATAAACTTTACATCCACTGAAAAACGTTGTTGGAGGAGGACGGAGTTGGCCGTTAAATTAATTGCAAACTTGAAATAGGTCACAGACTCACGAAAAGACTTCGCACCACCTTTGCCTCTTCTAATAGGATTAGCAACTTTGTAACGCATTAATGAAGCTGGAAGATTGATAGAGGTACTGACAGCTTTGCCGCTACTGGCCATCAACTAAATAAATGATCAGCGTGAGTTTGATTAGCGTTAGATTGAAAGCCGTTGTTCGGGTTTCGACATTTTATTCCGAAGTGTGCAAAAAATCTACCGCACATGTGACACGTGTTGAGTCATCTGTCTGTTTGCGACTAAAGTGATCTCATAGGACCAGTTTTTATCGAATCAATGAAATGAATATTGACTGTTTTCCGAAAAAGGCAAGCCCGAAGGGGTCCAATGAAAGAAAGTTGGTTGATACATCAATGTCTCTTATGACACGGGCGTAGAACTGGCACCGCCTTCGAGACAAGTTCGCGGCGGTGACGAACATTGGCCGCTCTAATTTATGCATCTGCCGCTGGGTGTTATTTGTTCTGGATATACGCTAAATTGAAACCAATGCATCGACACCTCCATGGCCAATTCATGCTGTCACTGCCGGGTGATTACACTTCACGCAAGACAAATAACAATTAGAGGGTAAAAAACGGCAACCGAAAGGAATAAATTAACATAAATTAAGTCACTTTCGTTCCCGCCATCCGCGACACTATCGAAATGAAGTTGCTATGCGCGCAATGGATAGGAAACTGTGCGCGACTCGTAAATCATCAATAATTAGTGGATGTGACGGGTTTATGGAAACGTACGTTTTAGACAGAAGGCCCGGTTGTTCTCTATAGTCCGGTGCGATACTTTGTGTTTAACCTGCTGCCAGCGAGCGGTATTAGGATACGTACGACCTTGCCTCGGGAATGTTCATTATTTGCGACTCCACCGAGGAGAGCTTTTTGTGTGAGGCAAGAAATAGGCCGTGCCATGAATTATGTGCTTCTAATTTGAAGACCCGTACTGCACAATATGCGAACCCCCTATAATTACGATAAATAAAGTTGTTTATTTTGATTTATACTCAACCTACCTTGAAGTAATTTTGTTCGATGCAAACTAATAATCATAATTGGTGTACGTTCCCAAGGCGGTACCATAAACAGTTATAGCCCACCTGCTTTACTTTAACGGACGAGTGAAAAATTGTAGCTTTCGAAATCACTTAAATAATTCCCAATGAATACATTCTCTTAGGAATCTCCAATATAGTAAACCTAAGAAACTACTTCAACTAAACCACAAAATAAAAACCAGTATCGTTAATCCCTTTTATGTAGCGATGTACGCTTGAAATTAATGGCATCCGGCACCATTTGGCCAGCAGCATGCTGCAATAAATCTTCCAGCAACGAAGTGGTGCAAGCCTTGCTTACACTCAAATCCTAGATTGATCCGGTATCGAACACGACGAGGACATCTAACGTGCGTGTGACAAGATCAGTGCAAAAAAAACTCGTTTTCCAATTACCCACAACTAGTGTACCGGGCTGCCTCCATATTCCCTGCCGCACTCTGCTGAATTGATAAAAATCGACAGAAACGTCAAAATTTGGCGGCCACGATTAATCAATTGGGCCTCCAGCTTGCGACGTGATAATCTATGCTGGAAACCCAAGGGGTGTTTTTTTTATTACGCAAGAATGGGCGTGTAAATTACAAGGCCCATGTTTAGTCCAGTTGAGACCGGATTCTCATTAGTCTAAAATACCATGAATACGAGCTCAAAAATATCGCCCAAGGCTATTTGTGTTTTTGCAGTGAATTCCAGTGCTATTTGTCCATATACAATCATTCATCTAATTCAGTAGTATTGTCATATCCCGCATTCATGAATCCAGTATCTACTTCAACATATTGTGAAAAATTTATACAAAACCCTGGAATAGTTTTACAAAACCATATTTTGAAGATCAAAAATAGAAAGTTTTAAAGTCCCGAATTCATACAAAGAAATACTTTTACTTCAAAAATCTTTATTCAATTTATTCAATATGTATTCCCAATTTTTACAAATACTGCCATACTAAATATCTCTAAAAACTGAAGACTGTTTTTTTTTCAAATCTGACATTTAAATTTTATGGAACTTGAACATTCTTATGATAGCAAAATCAATCCCTATATCCTGAAATCCATAAACCGCACTGTATGATCTAACACCAGATCCTACACTGCCGTGAGATGACTAAGTGACCTAAAAGCCATTTTTTCGAATATGGGTTTTTCATACCAATTTGTTCATTATTCGAAGACTTATCTTTTGCTATCTTCCTTTTCGTTGTAACTTATTCGTACGTTGTATAAAATCGAAAAACCAAAGTGACGTAGGCACCCATTTCAGTACAAAAGTGACGAGAAATTTATTCGTATTTGGGCCGTACTGAAAAACTGATCACTTGGATCTACGTCGCAGTGTCATATCACGGCAGTACAGTCCTGGAGCATAATTAAGTAATACTAACTGCAATCTTTAATTTTTGAAATCCCAAGATGCTTAAATCGCTATTTTTCCAAGTTAACGTCCGTAATCTTAGGAACGTTTGGTTATATAAAAATCCCGAATTCCTAAAATAACAAAATCTTAATAACCTAATCCTCACATTTCAGAATTCATTTTTAGTAAATCACCAAGTCTGAGATCCCGAAATAAAAAATGCAGCTATCCAACAATCCTACAATTTCAGACTCATTTGATGTCCAAAATTTTAAACTAATGAAATTCTATAACACTTAAGTCATATAATCTGAGAATTCAAGAATCTCAATCTAAACATATGAGAATGCAGCTCTGTCTGACTGTCTGGTTGATATAGACTTAAAAACTACTGAACCGATCGGCGTGAAATTTTGTACATAGGGTTTAGGGCCCGGGAAAGGTGACTAAGATAGTACGAGACCCCTCCCTATCCTGGAAGGGAGGGCTCTCATACAAACCAAACACAAATTTCTGTGGTGATACTCTTCCGTGCTCTGGAAGGGAAGGGGGGGGGGGCGGTCTCCCAGGAAAATTAAACAGATATTTCAACCAGTTTCTCCGAAAAGCAGTCTCAAATCGAAACGATACACATGAGCCAAAAATCGACTCCAGACGCCATTTTCAATTTAGGATGGAAACTTCCGGTTTCAGGAAAATAGCCGAACATTACAAAATATCGTGGAATGGGGTGAAATTGATCAGTGGGGTGAAATTGATCAGTGGGGTGAAATTGATCACCTGAAAATTCGTGATAAAAAATACTAATCAAAAGATATTGCTCTTACAACACTAGGCAATGTTAACGTGTCCTTAAACGAAAGTTTTGCATGATTCACATACCTGTCAAAGTTAACCCTTGCATGCCCGGTGCAATTTTTCATATTTTCGAAAAATTCTTCTAACTCAGTCAAAACTCAATGAAATTTGATCCAACAAGTACATGAAGCTAGTTAATTGGATATTGTTATAAAAATTGATCAATTTCACCCCGTTCCATGGTACCACCCAATATGAGTGTTTCCGGAACCAGAATGACGCTCTGAGGCCAGAAATTGTCTCCAAATACCATTTAGAAATCCAAGAATGCGATTTCCGGTTTCCGACAAACAGCCGTTTCTGTAAAAACAGTGACCAAATATGAATATATGAAATATAATGATGCATAGAAACTTAAAATGGACCACAGACATCATTCTGAATTCCAAGATGGCGACTTCCGGTGTCTGGAAAACAGCCGAAAATAACCAAATTCCATTCAATATGAAAATTGCCGGAATCAGAATGACGCCCAGAGGTCAAAAGTTGGCTTCACATGCCATTTTGGAATCCAAGATAACGACTTCCGGTCTCTGGAAAACAGCTGAAAATGACCGAATACTGCTCAATATGAATATATTCGTAATCGGGATGATGCAATTGTGACCATTTCATCATTTTGAATTCAAATATTATAACTTTTGGTTTCTGGAAAGCAGCAAAAATAACTGAATACCACCCAATATGGACATTTCCGGAATCAGATTGATGCTCAGAAGCTAGAAATTGACTCCACGTGCCATTTTGAAATCCAAGATGGCGACTTCCGCAAGTAATTAATCAATTTGAAATATTTATATTTATTTAATAAAAGAAAAAAGGGGCGGGACGAAATTTGCCTAAGCCTAATCTTAAAACCATCAAATCGGAAAAAACGATATCTCAACTTTTAAATTCAAAAACCAGAAATTCTAATTTACTAAAATCCATAACTCTTAGCTTTCATCGTCAACATTGGGATTCTGCTAGAGGTGCCTTTGCAGGTTTACGAAACATTTGGTATTCAAATCACATCACTCTACATACTAAAACCCGAAACGTTAAATCCGTATTGCTGTACGCCTGCGAAACGTGGAGCGTCGCAGCGAAGACAACGCAAAAACTGTAGGTATTTGTTAATCGCTGCCTGCGATACATCATTCGTGCCTGGTGGTCTGACAACTGGATATCCAACGAGGAGCTCCATCGTCGATGTCATCAACGGCCGATAGCGACAGAAATTCGAGAGCGTAGGGTGGATGGTTGGCAAATGGTTGGACACGTGTAACTTGAGACCCCATTGTGGTCATTCACCTCTGTCCAGCAACTCCTATCCCAACCTCCACGTGATGCCGACCGGGATACGAGTAACCTTAGCGGAGATCGGGTAACCAACCCCCGGTGGAAACTATGGTCGTATGCTGACTGGGAAGGGGCATCGTACGCGGCTGTATCCCCATGTAAGGGCGGCGTACAATAGCGTCTGAACGGAGCGGGTGGCTGAATCATGGAAAGCTGTATCCCACCAGCTACACCTAAGATGGCAGCCCCATCAGCAGGATGTAGGTATCGCGACCCTGGTAAGGTAGCATACCGAAACCTCCCTTCAACCACGAACAACGAATTTAGAAATACGGAACGGATCGATCGGCAAAGACCTAGGCTACGAACTCGGAAAAAGATTAAGGTAAACGATTGGAATTTGGGTATTCGGAACGTCCGATCTCTCAATGAACCGGCGCGGGCTGGCTTGCTTGCTCGAGAACTACAGCGGCAGGGAGTCGAAATCGCAGCGGTTCAGGAGGTTGGGTGACCAAATTCCGGAGGAAGGGAGTTCTGTGCAGTAAACCATATTGCACACACTTCTTTTAAATACCACATTTACTAAAGTGGCGGCAAAGCAGCCGAACAGGGCGTCGGTTTCGTAGTGCTGGGAAATCAGAAAACAAGAGTCATCCGGTGGAGGGCCGTAGATGACCGTATATGCGTGTTGAGGATTAAGGGCAAATTCTTCAACTACAGTTTAATCAACACCTACGCACCGATAAACGACAAATCCGATGAAGTCAAAGATGAGTTCTATGACAAACTTGAGCGAATCTATGACGAGTGCCCAAAACACGACGTAAAAGTCGTCATCGGAGACGCAGACCCCTGTTCTCGTCAACCAATGAAAACGGCCTGAGGCTGATAAACTTCGCCGCGGCCAGAGGAATGGCCATATGTAGCTTCTATTTTTCACGTTTGAATATTCGAAAACACACCTGGAGGCATCCAAATGGAGAAGCCTGCTTCCAGATCGATCACGTACTAATTGACGGTCGGCACTTTTCGGATGTTACTGATGCTAGGTCTTTTCGGGGACCAAACATTGACTCTGACCATTATCTCGTCGTTTGTAAGATCCGCACAGGGTTGTCGAACCTGCTGAAATTTCGCACAGAGAGGACGACGTGTTCCAACATTCAGCGGTTGAAAGCTGATGGCGTGACAGCAGAATACGCCAGAGAGCTGGATCAACGGATCGCAGACCTCAACTCCGCATATAAAGTGCTCTCCCGTATCCTGTTCTTCAGATGGAGACCGTTAACGAAATCCTTTGTTGGCGAATACCAGGCTGGTTTTCGACAGGAGCGTTTCACGACGGATCAAATTTTCACCCTGCGACAGATCCTCGATAAGTTCCAGGAGTACCGTAAAACGGGGCGAATAGAAACAGTGGGGCGAATAGAAACAAAACTTCCGAACTTGAAAAATGCGATTTCAAGTCTTTGGTTACATTTGAAAACCATACAAAAAATATTTTTTTGGATAGTTAAATAGTAAACAAGTCCTGCAAACCCATTTGGGTTAGCAGCACTACAGTTTGTTTTCTTCAAAAAAATGCAAGATGGGGGCTCGAATTCTGAACGTTTCCTTGTACCAAAAAACTTTGTCTGTGGAAGCCATTCTGCTACACTTAGAACTTGTTCGTGTGATATACTGGGTCGGTAGCTAAGCATTTCAAGTTTTTACGGTGAATTAAAGAATTGCCGTAAGGTATTCATCACCACGTTACCTATGTTTCATGGAAAACTCGCGGTTCTCAGATCAACGGGGCGAATAGAAACAACGCCGTAACGGCTTTTTTTATGTACCAAAACATGTGGATTTGAGAAATGCTATAATGTTTTTATGTAAAATGATGTCTGGAACATGTTTTGTGCATTTTCAGCCCATCATGGTCAGGACTTACCAACAAAAAAGTCCAAAAACGTATTTGCTCGGCCTGTTGCTGTTGAGATTTTACGCAAAAGAACTGTTTCCTTGTCAAGCGGTTACGAAATATTAATATAGAATCAACTACTCTGTGATAAATCGGATGTTACCTTTAAACTTCAATCCAATAGACAACCACGCTAGTTTCCAAAAACGTGATGAAGTCTGGTTTATCTGCTGCATGATGCTCGGCATGGACTGACCCGAGAGATATGAATCAAGGTTTCAGTTCCGCCAAGACAAAATGTTCCCGGATGTCGTGTCCTAGATGAAACACCGGAAGATGCCAGACCGGTGAAAATGCTTGACCCAACCCCGAGTCCTAATAAGAACACTAATAGAACATATTCATTCATAAGATAACAAACATGAAGTAGGGTAGGGAACATATTCTAAGCAGCTTTAGGAACCGCCTGTGTATTCAGACGAAATACTCGAAATGTATTGGGTGAAACTCGAACAGTAGTATATCAATCTGTTCTCTATCGTTTTCTCTGTCAGAACTAGTTTTCAGATTGTAAAACTAAGTTAGCAAACTTTAACAATCATCAATCAAAGTTACCAATCGAGGGACACTATTCCAATCACCCCGAACCTATTTTAAGCAGTTTCCATCTGTTTTCCAGGCTTTTTTTTAAGCACACGAAGTGGCTCCTGAATGGCTGCAATATAGGTCGATAATTTCAATTGCAATTGTTCAGAGATTGCTTTGTGATTAACGGTATTTCTTATATTCGTAAGACAGCTAGACAATCAAAGTTTTCGTTTCCATCATTGAAATTGTCGATGTTGATCAAAATGCAGGAGTTTGAGGCCTGTTTTCTCCGACTGATTAAAATAGGCGCTACTGCTTAAGCCGGTTCCTACCCTAATAAACCGAACATTTTTGATATTTTATATCGTTTTCTTGCCTCTCATATCAATAAATATGATGCAATATGAGCATATCAAAAAATATGATGCAATTGTTTTCTTCAAATTAAAACTATAATTTTCTATCAGAACAAGGAAAACGTATTTTATTGGCGAGTGTTTCTATTCGCCCCATTGCGGGGCGAATACAAACCGGCAACATTTTTTTCAATAAAACAAAGAATTGCTTATTTTATCAAAATGGACGTTACACCCTTAATAAAGGGAGGCAAGACCCACTTTACGAAGAGCAAACGTGGAAAGAAACGGTACAATCATCACAAAATCTCATTTTTTTGTTTTGGTTTTACGGACGACATCGATATCATCGGTATCAATCGTAAGGCCGTGGAGGAAACCTTCGTATCTTTTAAGAGAGAAGCAGCGAGATTGGGACTTGTCATTAACTTGGCAAAACGAGGGAGCTGCGTAGCCGCAAGCTTACAGAGTCCGCTTTGTCAAGCGGATAGTCGTGGGCTCGAATCTTAGTAGAACCAGGCCATTCGATGTCAAAAAGGACTTAAGCATGGGTTTATTCTCAGGCTCCCCACCAGTTACCCTTCCTTTACGTTGAAATCTACAATACCTTTGCGTGACTTCCTCTTAACAAAAAATAAGTCCCTCTTATCAATAAAACTGGCCAGAAGGATGCACGACGAAACTTCTCCAGGGAATTATAATTGGTGATATTTGACAAGAGGAACGAGTATCGGTATAGTAGAACAGTAAGCGTGTAAGGAAGAGTATCACATTACACACAAGCACTGATGAACAATAATAATAATCATGCCACTTCTCATTAGCGGTATTGCTATTAACAGAAGTGCGGGATACAGCAGACACCCGGGCATATCTCACAATAGATCTACGATTCTGGTCGCAGTGAGGAAGTCCATACAGGAAAAAAAAACTTGGCAAAACGAAGTACATGGTAGCTGGCAGGAGGCGCGGGAGTTCCCGTGGTGTTGGTGCTGAGGTGGAGATAAATGAAGAACGATTTGAAGTGGTTGACGAATTCGTTTATCTTGGTACACTTGTGACATGTGACAACGATATGAGCCGTGAAGTGAAACGACGAGTTGCAGCTGCGATCAGGACCTTCTACGGACTACGTAACCAGCTAAGGTCCCGTAGTTTGCAAACTCGCACAAAACTTGCGCTGTATAGGACGCTGATACACCGGGTGGCCCTTTACGGACATGAAGCATGGACGCTGAAGGGAGCTGATCGACTAGTGTTCGGAGTTTTAGAGCGTAAAGTTCTGCGATCGATTCTTGGCGGTAAATTGGAAGATGGAGTGTGGCGTAGACGCATGAGTCACGAGTTGACCCAGGTATACAAACATGCTGATATAGTGAAGGTAATACAGCGGGGTAGGCTTTAGTGGGCTGGACATGTAGCTAGAATGCCTGACGAGAGAGCCGCCAAAACTATCTTCAGTAGAGAACCAGGATAAGGCCCTCGACTCCGTGGTAGGCCTCGCACGCGGTGGATGTGCGCGGTGGAAGAAGATGTATGATCTGCTGGTGACGAGGAGACTGGAGAACGGCTGCCCAGGACAGAAAAAGTTTGGCATCTTCAATTCGTTCGGCCTTAGACCGGTGAACGGTCCGTAAACCAAAAAAGAAAAGGAGCGAACGAGATCTGCAAAAAACCATTCGACTGGGATCCGAGAGGACAACGCAGAAAAGGCAGACTCGGAGGCTCATGGCGACTCAGCTCCGGGCTGTCAACGAGAATCTGTTCTGGTGACAGAAGAAAGTCATGGCGGGTAACCGTCCACAGTGGAGATCTCTAATATCATCCCTTTGTTCCGCCGAACCGGCTGACACGGACCTATAGTAAAATCGAAAAAGGACAATAACTATTGTAAACTCGGTACTTGGAATATAAGGACTCTACTCGAACCAGTACGCGCAGGTATCCTAGCTGCAAAAGGTGAATGTGGAGGTCGCAGCAGTCCAGGAGGTGCGGTAGCGAAAAACAGGGAAACGTGAATTCCGGGTAGTAGATCCTATTGCAGACACTTCATTTGAGTACCACATCTACTACAGTGACGGCATGGAAGCAGGAAGAGGAGTCGGCTTTGTACTAATTGGGAAATGAAGCGTGTCATTGTAGGGCAAATTTTTCAAAAAGAGCCTAATTGATGTGTACGCACTGACTAATGATAAACTCTATGACGCGAAGGAAGAGTTTTATGCAAGCAAGAGCTCCTTGAGAAGACTTACAATGAGTGCCCAGAACATGGCATCAAGCTCGTCATCGGAGATGCAAATGCGCAGATCGGACAGGAAGACTTCATCCGCCCCGTGATTGGTAGAGAAAGCTTTGACTGCCAACGTATTGAGGTGTTGGATACAGCTGGGACAACCACGCCCAACGAGTAGTTTGACGCTGAGTGCCAACGAGCGACGGATAAGAATAACCGCGCCAGAAGTCGCATATTGGCAACGGCTGTGACACGTCAGAGCGTAGGGAGATATCGAGCAGCTAGAGCCGCTGAAAAAAAGACTTCAAATGACAGCATTGGGAGCGTGTTCTTGCGGAGGTGAATGACTGCAGTTTCAGGCACGATGCGAGGAGCCTCTACAGAAAGATTAACGGAATCAGGTATCGAAACGTGTCTGCCTCTGTCATGTGTCATGGGACAGGGAACATGATTACCGATAGATCAGAGATGGCCGGGCGTTGACGGAGGAACATTGAGAATCATGGATAACCTGTGGATCCACCAACCATGGACGAGGGGAAGGAAGCTGTTAAAGAGCAGGAGAACTGCAAGGCATTCCCGCCGGGCTTTTCCAAGTCGGGAGCGAACAGCTTTATCGTGCCATTCATCTGATTATGCTGAAAGTGTGGTGTGCGGACCAAATGTTTTACTTACGTGAAATCCTTGATAAATTTCGAGAACTTGCAGACTCGCCATCTGCCCATAGACTTCAGGGCAGCGTGCGACTCAGTTAAGAGACATAAGCTATGGAAGATAATGCGCGAGCATAGTTTGGACAAAACTAAGACTGATTGATGATTCTACGTCGAGCGTCAAGATAGCCGATGAGATATCGAATGCTTTCATGACGTTAGATGGTTCGTAGCAGGGTGACGCATCTAATTGGAAGGTGCTCTACGGAGGGTTATCGTGCACCATCACGACGAAGTCTCTGCTCCTAGGTTTTGCAGACGATATTCATATCATTGGTATTAGCCGTAAACGGTGGAAGAGGCCTTGGGACCTTTCAAGAAGAAGGCTGCGAGATATTGGGCTTGTCATAAAACGATGTACATGGTGGCTAGTAGAGAGCGTGGAAGGACGCCGGATGTTAGTGCTGCCGTTATGATAGATGGGAAATTATTTGAACAATGAAGTTAACCGTGAGATAAAGAGAGGAACAGCGGCCGCAACCAGGGCCGTCTACGGATTGCAAAAAACTAGCACTCTATAGAACACTCCCGGTGACCCGTAGAATTTTGCGGTCAATTCTTGGTGGCAAACTGGAAAATGGTGTTTGACGCAGACGCATGAACCATGAAGTGTACCAGGCATACAAATCAGCGGACACTGTCAAGCGGGTAAAATACGGCAGCCTATCCTGGGGCTGGGCATGTAGCTAGAATGCCGAAACTATATTTAGCACGAATCCCGATAGAGGCCGTCGACTTCGGGTGGACTCCGCGCTCTTTGGATGTGTACTGTCGACGAAGATGTCCGCGTAGTAAGAATTAGAGGCGATTGGAGGTTTGCAACATAAGATCGAGTGATATAAATAATTAAGTCATTTAGTCATTTAAACACCAAATCAGAAAGTTAATAAATCATTGAATCATTGTATCATTGTATCATTACGTCAATAAATCTTCAAATCAAAAAGTTGTCATATGATGAAGTAGTTCATAGATTCAAAACAATATTTTTAAATCGCAATAATTCACAGTATCCAAAAAAAAATCATCATACAAATCATTATACTTTCGCCACTTGCAATCGTCTCCCGCCGTATGCTGCTAATCAGCATCTAATGATAGAAACGTTAAAAACAAAACAGTGAGTGATGAGTTTTGGGAGCAGCTGGCAGTGACGGTTTTCCTTTGATCTCGGTTGTTTCAAAGTGAGACGAATATATGATCTCAATAACACCGGCAGCCAGAATCCTATTACTCAAAAATGTGCTTTCAACACTTCGCGCCGCAGACACTAAACCTGTTCCTAATTATGGGAACGATTTAACGTGCGAAACAAACTGAAACGACTCGTGATAATTAAAATGTATATACGCTTAAATCTGAAACTGCAGACGAAAGCGACAACGACAGCGGCTAACTGCCCGTGGAACGAATAGTTGGCAGGATCACGAGCGGATTGGCGCATGGTGTCTCCACGCCATACAGTCAACGACCCGCTGATAGTCGCTGGTTGGCTACCGGGTTCGGTCAAAATCGAGCAGGGTACAACGACGATGAGACGCAGGCCAGAAGCCAAGAAATAAAACGGATCTATTTTCACTTTCGGTTTACAGCATCTCGATCATTTTCAGCACACCGAAGTGAAGCAAAATGAGTAAATATACACAAGTTGATGTTGAAACGGTAAACATCAAATCCATACTGATGAAAATTTCATCATCATGCGTTTTCATTCACGACTACAGTGAGAAAAAGGATCTGGGTAACATAAAAGATTAGGCCGTTTAGAATCTGATTTATTTACGTTTCCTTTTGCAAGAAAATTGCAATGCTCCTAATTTGGTGCATCCCACACGCAACGCAACTCGGCGGATTACTCGCACATTCAGTGATTTGTTGATGGTGATTAAAATAAACGATGACACATTACGTTTTTCACAGGCGGCCCCACCAACTGGCGGATGTCTGACGAATGCGGAAAATAAACGGATTAGAATAAACCGCTTGCTGTTGAACTGCATACAGTTCGTTGTGGTTGCGTTTTGGGGTAACTGAAAGAAACGGTTGTCCGTCATAGGTACAGTAGAAAGTTTACTAATTAGATGAGTTCGCTAGAGGTAAATTCAGCTTTCGTTTGTCAGTGCGCCGAAACTTATATCGGAAATACAACAATGTTAGTCTTATCGTTGCCGTCTGTGAATATTCATTCTCTTAAAACGAACATCTGAATCGTGTATGTAGGTCATGAATGTTTACCAAAGTAAAAAACTAGAACTGGTTTTTTTCAAGTAATGACAATTCGTTTGTTGTAAAGAGCTCAAATTATATTCAATGTCAAGTATTGACTGGTGTAAACCAGTTATCTTGAAACACCGAGATACAATACTTGTTCGAATAAACAACCTTTTACTCCCAGGTGAAAAACATATAATATTTTTTTATTTTGCATGAAAATTAAAAGAAAATCCATTCAAATTATCGCCTGTGAAACCTACATAATCGTAATGCTAATGACAGCAATACTTTTGATGCCGTCATTCACAGCCCGGTAAATTAAGCCATGAAACATGCATGTCTAGCGCAACCCATCCTGCCGTGCTTCAATTTTAGATACGATCGCTAATTACCTGCGACACTAGGACTATTAGCACCGTGTATAATTGATATAGTCTAATTTGCTATAATAATTTCTCACGCTCGTGGCTTCAGGCCAAGGCACGATTCTCGGATGGCGTACATAATCTTGCTGACAGTTCGCGCAGTGGGCAATGGAAACGGGAATTCAAGAGGCTTACCCGCTCGTGACTTGTAGGATTACGACGAGCGACTACCTGCGCCATGCCAGTTTGGCAACATTTGACGAAACACGATCGGAAGAGGTAGTAAATATTCAAAATGATTTAGTGAAAGAATTTTTATTTGTCCAGGAGTTTTTAAGGAAGAAACTTTTCTCACTATTCTAATATTTTACGTTATCTAGCAAATATACTTACACATCTGTTAATTTAAATGAATTTAGGTTGAATGTTTTTGAAGAAATCAACGAAATTATGTCATCACAGCACCGTTTATGTACTAACTGTGCGCAAGATTAAGAAAGCGATTTCGAAAGTTTTGTAATTTAGAGGTGTGACGAATATTAAAAAAGACCGTAAAATTTTATGAACTGAGCCGATGGATCTTGACGCTGACGCCTCATCCGTATAATTTTTTATTTTTTTGAACCACGTCTTTGAATTATTAGGATGATTATTATTAACAGGTTAAGACCGTTTTTGTTCTAGTTACATGTAAGTTTTGGTTTCAGGATTTTTAAAACGAGAAATGAAAACCCCCCAATTTAGAAAAATGTCCCAGTTTTAATATTCTTTTTGAATTGTAATTTTGGATGTGGCTGAACTTTGGGCTGAAAGTGTCATTTTTTAGGATTGTTTTTGTGCTTGAGTTTTTGAGTTCTATCAACATCAATCCACAATAGAAGGATGTTACGCAAATTTTACTGTTTAAAAAAAAATAAAAAATATAAAAAAATTCTTTGGTTTTTACAACAAGAGAAAGCAATAACCAGAAATTCTTCGTTTTGTAATAGATTTGTTACTTTAAAGTAAGTATAGAAAGTAAATTAAAAATATTCATCTCCAGTCAAGTAACAACACGACAGTATGTGTCACATATTGCTTTGCACATGGTACGAGATCACGACTATGGCCGTTACAACCACACATACTACACATACTATCGCATATTTTGCACATGTTACTAGTTTCTTCCATCTCTAATTCATCCGATTTGCGTGTATAAGTACACTAAGGTCGCTTTTTACGCGGTTTTTTACGCGGCTTTTTTTACGCGGATTCCGGAATTTACGCGTTTTTTTTTGCTCGGATTTCGGTTCCTCTTCACTCGGATTGCAAAATTAACGCAGGTTTTTTTTTACGCGGATTCCGGAATTTACGCGGTTTTTTCACGCGGATTCCGGAATTTACGCGGTTTTTTTTTACGCGGATTCCGGAATTTACGCGGTTTTTTTACGCGGATTCCGGAATTTACGCGGTTTTTTTACGCGGCACGTATCCCCCGCGTAAAAAGCGACTTTAGTGTATATTCGTCATACGGACATGGAGTCAAAAAAGAATATGTCAAGAGCTGCTAGATATACCTTTTTCTCCGTCATAAAGTATGTAAACATTGATGATAACAAACACTATCTCATATGCTTCTTAAAATTAACATCGCGGTTTGTAACCTGCGTTGGGGAAAAACACAACCATTTGCTTTCTTGCGAGCGGATGCAAGTCATGTTGAAAACACACTGATCGGTTCATGGAAACTCATTTAAATATGTTGGATTATACAAAATTCGTGCCCATGTAAGAAACCAATATTCGCATCGTCGACAACTCTGGTCACCTGGTATTACATATGGATCATTCCATACGAAGTGTACATGCCACTTGGACACGACCATCACAGATTTTGTTCAAAGTTGGGGGAATTATTCATCTACTGTCTCTTTGGAAAAATCCCATCTGCAGTTCGCCTAACTTCACATGGGCGGTTACCTCATTAGCCCTCTAGGGCCCAGTGCCGCCTTTAGACAGTCATCAGTTAAACCTATAAAAAGCTACAATCAATACTTAAAAGATGTTTATGAAGTTTCATAGTGAAGTCCGTCTGAAAATTAACTTGGGCACTAGAGGGTTAAGTTGAGACCATCATATAAGTGCAGCATTTTTGGACGAACTATTGCCGAGTAAATCCAGTATATCGGCTTTGACCGTAGTCCCCATGTTTTCCCTCAACGTTACTACAGACCCATAGGGCATTTGTACCTTTAGTAATAACCTTGCCTAGGTGGGAGTTTCTGTTCAGTTGTTTATCCAAAGTAACACCGAGGAATTCAACTGCACTACGGTACACTGATTGGAGGTCTTTTGAAACAGGCTGTTCCAAATTTATCTTTCTCCTTTTAGTAAAAGGTACTAAGCCAGTTTTAGAAGGGTTTACATCCAACCCTTCTATTCTACACCATTTTAAAGTCACATTGAGCGCAGTCTGTAGCCGATTAGATATCATGTCATCATACATGCCACGAACAATTATGGCTACATCATCTGCGTCTTTGAAGGAGTTCGTCTACTACTAAAGACCACAATAAAGGTGGAGGTACTCCTCCATCAGGACAGCCCTTAACCGATCTAATAGTTAGTTTCACACCTCCAAGATCAGCAGAAATTTCTGGACATTTGAGCGTCGCCATTATCCATTTGATAATACAGTAATCTAGGCCCCTCACTTCCATTGCGAAACGCATTAAATATTAGGAAAACCGAGTATAGCAATTTCTTTGGCTTGTAACCAAATTGATTTTTGGTTACTAAAAATTCTGCAAGCTCTTTTGAGTGATTTCCATTGTCTTCAGTAGAACAGAGAAGATACTGATAAACTTTAGAAGTCGTTTTATTTTGTTTTCGCTTTGGGTACAAAAACAGCTTCAGGCTTTTGATATGTAACGCTGTGTAACACTGGTTCTGAATATTTCACCACCAGGGGAATTACCACATCTTTTCCGATAGATTTGAAAGACTGAAAAGAACTCAATGTCCATCAAACCCTTGATGGAGTAAATATTTCACAAGCTTTAAGAGAATTGATAGCGACGATCGAGTTGTGAAGTCATCAACACGCGGCGGAAGTTGAAAAGGTGATTAGTGACCTGATATACGGGTCAGCTGCTGGGAAGAATGGCATCCCGGCCGAATTTCTACAAGCAGGCAAGTAGCTGCATAATACGGTCCACGGATCATTCTTCAATCTGGGCGGTTGAACAAAAAACTACTAGCTCCAAGACGGATCAAATCTTCACCCTGCGAAAGATCCTAGAAAAGTTTCGAGAAACAATCTGCAGATTCACCACCTGTTTATGTACCTTGAAAGGTGGCATATGACTCAGTCAAGCAAAACATCAGTCGATTTCTCGACGTTGGATGAATGAACTAAGAAAGGAGGTACCCTTGCAAAACTGATAGCTGGCAGAGAACGAGAGAGTGCTAGTGATGTTGGTGCTGAGGTAGAGCAAAATAGGAAATCTTCTAAGTGATTGAGGAATTTATATAACTTGGTGCTTTCGTGACATTTCTACGGATAACAGAGCCAGAAGATAATCTTCGTAATCTGCAGACTCGCACAAAACTGGTACAGTATAGAACGCTGATCCGCCCGTTTTTTTTTACGGTCATGAATCATGGACACATGGTTAGGCTCCGTACCCGGTGGTTGCGCACTGTCGAGGAAGACACGCTGCTGGCTTTTGTGAGGAGACTTTAGAACGGCCGCCCAAGACCACTGTTTCACCAAAAGTAAGTGAGTAGTAAGATAAAGAAATTTTGTGTAACCTTAAAGATGTGGTCCCGAGCGAAGAGAAATCTGGAATATTCCAAATTCCATGTAAAGATTACACCGTCGTTTACATCGAACAAACGTGCCGCAAATGCAAGTTTCGTCTGCGGGAACACAAAACAAGCAGTGGAGAATAAAAAAACTGTTGAATCAAGCGTAGCAGGGAACACGACCAGCTTTAATCACTAAATTGATTAGGGGAGTGCAAAATTGGTAAAACCTGTAAGAAAGGTTTCACTCTTGAACGCCTGGGAATCGATGTGCATCGCCAATACCGAAAAACCCCTCATGAATAAGGAAAATGCGCCGATAATCTCGCCTCTCTTTAATTTGATAAGGCAGAGAGCGTAGGCCGGAATTTTCTCCTAACACCTAAGCCAGTAATCAGAAACATCAGCAATCAGTCGGACATCGGGCATCGTCCTGAATGATGAACAGAATTCAGCTTGAAACCGGTCGACGGAACAGGTAAATTTTTTTAAAAATTTTACTTGTAGAATTAGTAACAGTGATAAGTGTTGGTGTCTTCTCCTTAGTATCGTTATCATAAATAGCTCTTACAGTAGCACGAAAAAATAGTTGAAGTGAGTAGTAACCGACACACTGATTAAATGATTAGAAAACAGAAAAATCATTGAATCACGCAGAATTCCAAAATCCACATTTAAAAACCCATATAAATTCCGATATCCGTGTACAAAATACGGCGTAAATTTAAAATTCTGCGTAGAAAAACCACGGTAATAGCGACTTTAGTATATCCAGTTTCAAAGTTTTTTTTTTAGTTTAAAATAGATACATTCCGAGATCGTTATTGTATCGTCCAAAATGATTCCAAAACGCCACTTGTTATTCGTTATCGTAGGTTAAATCTTCCTCTATTCACAAATAGTGATCGATTCAGTGCTTCAATTCCATCGTTTTAATTTATCCAACAGCAGCTCATTCATTCAGAAATTCGCCCTACCCGCTTTATTCCCGCACCAGCGGAACAGCATTAGTATGCAGAGGAAGTCGTGGTTCTTGAAAGGCCTACCACAACACAATTTTGAGTCTACTTTTTCGTGCTATCGTTGCGACACGGTTTCCTTGAATTTTGATTAATTATATCTTTATTTGTTGCTACGGTGCCGCGTACTCACACAGATAACGGCAAACAAACCGCACCCACACATACGGATAAGCGATGGTGAACTCGTTGGTGACGTCTCGTCTGCTAGACACGTTCTGCTAGGAGTTTACCCTGTTATCATAATAGAGCAAAACACACCTACTCTATAAATTAGCATTGCAGCCCGGCCAATAGACCGACCAATCGACGACGACCCACACTATCGCATAAATAGAGTGAACGCGCGCCGACGTCTCTGTAATAACAGACCTAACCGCCGCCGTCGCGTCCGTCCGTCGCGGTGAGAATGTTTTTCTCCGCCAACACCGAACGAACGATCCGAGCGGGGTGCGACTGAAAGTCTAGCGTCATAATGGCCGTTCAGGTTTACTGTTTCTGCATATGCACGAATGCACGCAGTTTATGTAGGTGCATGCGCGACTGGAACGTATTACTGCTCCACCCGCACGCATTGCACATTTCACAGACAATGGTTTTAATTTAGGTTTTTTTATCTCTATGAATAATTAATTACTCCACAGACAGAAAATGTTGATATGACAGTTGACCTCATTATAATGAAACTTCCAAAAGAAGAAAATCATTTTGCAATCGTTTAAACTTTCATGATTATTTGCCGTATGCAATTCAGAGAACCAGAATATCATCAAGATCAAAACAGATAAGCCATCAGCTTATCAACCTACCAATTCGCGGCTTCCAGAAAAGATCGACCAACATAAACGACCTTTAAAAACGAACAGCTCGAACCTGAATGGTCATTTTCAACTTTCATAAACTATACTGTCAATCAACTCATCATAGTGTCAGTCGAGCAGTCAATCCCAACCGGCGTAGCATAGATCCAAGCTAGAAAACCTACCCCAGTAGTGGTACACAAAAACTGGTGCTGATCCACATTTTCTAGCGCCCTTCGTTCAGTTCGCTGTCATCAGCAAATTCGTTTATAGTCACACGGACACCTTTTTGGTAGCAGATGAAATCGAAGTCGCGCGAAAACTAGTTCCATGCTTCATTACTGTTCCATTTAGGGAGCAAAGTTCTCGAACTGCGCTCGTATTGATAGTTTGTGCGCGCGTTGTGCCTCTCGGCTAACGCAATGGGCAACGACATTTACTAAAATTTAGATCTCAATGGATTTGGAAAGGCAGGCACCTGTTAAACGATCAACCGGTTCGGAAAGTTGTGTCCGGCAGTGCCACCGTGCGCGGAACGTAATTAAAGATCACCGCTTCTAGCCGTGGCAGCTGCTGGCAATCATCGGTAGCGCACAACACAGTGTACTGACCAACAGATTTTGCTAATGTATGACCACCGCCGCCTGTCGCCATCACGACGCTAAATGAGTAAACAACATGAGGGCGCTTGAGGAGAAGTGATTGTTTTTTGACATCTACTCAAAAATGTTGTATGGGTTTCAACCTTTCAATCCAAAATTAAATGAATATTCTTATACATGAGCATGATTATTAATTACATACTGCAAAACGCGAAGCGTTTAACCATCCTAATGCAAATGCTCGATTTAATGTGAGTAGAGATTAGCTATCAGTATTTTTACGAAAAAAACAACGAAATAATACAAAAGCTGATTATCCCAAGCTCTAGTCTTCGTTGCAACCAGATTCGTTAGTCGAGCTCATAAACTTTTACGATTATTTTCGTGTCTGCTGCGAATCATAAAAATACTTTCTTCACAACAACGCGAGTTCAATTACAACATTTTATTTCGATTCCAGGTGGGAGCAAACCAGAGCTGATGATTCGGTATGATTGTGTTGAAAAATATTATTGCATCATTTGGTTTTCTAACTGTATTTATTTTGGATTTTATCCAGAAGAAAACTAAACATTTACTCGAAAAAAATATTTTTTGAGCTACTATCAACTTGGTTGATATTAGAATTAAATGGAAATATTTCATTTTGTCGTAATTTGATATAGGCCGTTCCTAAACCAACCTGTGCTCTTTCGTGATCTTTCAGTTATATCTGCAAACTGAAATCTTCGTTCTCGCCTGGACCAGATAATGTTCCACCTGTGCATGCAGGAGTTCAAAGCCCCTTTCTTGAAAATTCTAAACCTTTCGATGCAGCAAGCTCAGTTTCCTCATGAATGGAAAAAATCGATGATGTTTCCGGTATACAAAAAGGGTAAGAAGCAGTTAGTTGAAAACTATCGAGGGATAACGTCCCTTTGTGCTGGCTTTCAACTGTCGCAGATACATTTCTACACAGCAACATGAATTTATGCCTGGCAGATCAGTTGACAGAAATCTCATGGTGTTTACATCTCTGTGTTTTGAAGGGATATCAAGTAGATGCAATTTACGCCGGTTTAAAGGCTGCTTTTGATCGAATTGACCACGACATAGCTTTCAAAAAAGTTAAACAACTGGGATTTTCTGCTCACCTCTGTGACTGGTTGGCGTCGTATCTAAAACAGAGAACTTAACAAGTAAAAATTGGCTCATCTTTATTTCAGGAGTTTACCAACTACTCCAGTATACCTCAAGGCAGCAATCTCGGGCCAACCCTGTTTATTTTATTTTTCAACGATGCGATGTACCTTTTCACCGGAAATTGCAAGCTTGTTTACGCGGATGACTTTAAACTCTTTACCGAAGTGACTAGTTTGGCTGATTGCGACACTCTTCAGTGGTGTAATATCAATCGAATGATCCTTAGTATCGAAAAGTGTATAACAATCTCGTTCCATCATAAATCGAGCCGCGAAACCTTCCGCTTTGATAACACAATCGCTAGCCATACGTTGGAGCGTGTAGAAGTCGTAGAAGATCTTGGTGTTTATCTCGACTCTGAACTTACTTTCCGACAACATCAGCAGTTTGTAAAAGATAAAGAGAATCGATAGCTCGGATTCTAATTTAAAATCACCCAGGAGTTCGACGACCCGCTATGCCTTCGATCGCTATATTTTGCGTTAGAACGGTCACATTTGGAATCTTCTGCAGTCATTTGGTCACCGTATCATGCAATTTGGATTCGCCCGGCGAGTAATTATTCTACGGCCTTTCGATGCACTTCCAAGCTCGCTAGGGGCACCAAAATTCACAAAAATGGTTAGCAAAGTACAATCTGCAATATTTTTCCAGTTCGAGCTCTAGGGCAAAAACTGTGTTGATCAGTGTTATTATTTTATTTTACTTTGTCCTGATAAACTAATAACAAATTATAAAAATATTTAGCTTCGCTTAACCCTCTAGTGCCCAAGTTAATTTCTAGACGAGCTTCGGTGAAATCACAATTAATCATTCTAAACACTTTTAAAGTGTTCATTGAAGCTCTTTAGAGGTGTGACTGAAGCCCGTCAAATGGCAAGTAACAACATCAGTTTGCGATAAACTGTCATATCAAACTCTTCGACCTATTGCTCCACCAAGATACTGATCACTAACCTGTTTGAATAATTGGGAGATTAAAAGTCACGGTTTTATTGGCTTAGCTAAGATCTGCCTGTACATATCAATGGTTGCTACTCCGTGATGAGTCCGAGCCACTCAAAATGTACAATGCATTTGACAGAACAACTGAGAGTGGTAATTCCTGCTCACTGTGCATCATTCAATTACCGATTTTTTTATAGACCAGTAACGGCGCCGGCCACGTCCTTACAATGTTATAGATCCGTTAATTTTAAGTAACTTTGCAAAAAAAGTTTTTTCTCTATCTTTGAAAATACCCGACTTAGATTAAAAAGCATATTTTTCGCTTCAACTTTTCTATTAAAATTTTTACATTGAAATTGTCTTTAAACGACTTTTAGGGTTTTGTAAGAGAAACAGATGGCAATGCCGTGAATATCTCGATTCTACTGAAGTTATCAATGTTTTTCCTAAAAAATAAGTCTTTTTCATTTGTTTTTATTTTAAATTTATTTTATGTCGTTTTTCATTTATTTCTACATTATTTTATTCTTTTTTAATTGTATTTTTTTTAATTTAAATATACTTTCTAACTTTTCTTTTATTTTTCTAATTTTGTTTTTTTTTATATTTTTTAAAAAATATTTTTAAGTTTTCAATTTGCTTTAATTTAAATCTATTTAATGTCTATTAAAAAAAATACTATGTTCGACCTCCTCTCCTTTCTTTGCAAGTCTCCAAAGTTTTCCAAATGGGTGCATCTCTTCGTCAGACAGCTTTCCCCCCATTTCCACTCAGTGTTACGTATTTTATGAACGTTTTCTCATAATATTTTAGCCTGTGATAAGTCATATTTGATTTTAAAATATTCACATTTTTTCTACTATTCATATTCGAGTCTAAAAAGGTAAAAAATTGAATCATATATTCCCGAGCTTGTCTCTGTATATTGCTTTTAAAGTATATATTGCTATTTGAGAACATTAAGCAGATTAGATTCTCCCAGATGGTCTCGAGGTAAGATGGTGTCCTCGTAGGTTCGAGGCTCGGCTCAAGTTAGTAGGTATAGCACTAGCCTCGCAATTGTCCTGTACACTAAACAGTTGGCTGCAAAGTCTGTGTATAAATAAACAGAAGGTCAAATTCCAAATCGGATTGTAGCACCAAAGCTTTGCTTTGCTTTTATGCAGATTATTTTACGACAATTTTTTCGGATTTTCATTCTCGTTGCATTTCCTTGCCTATGAAGCCTATTTATCAGGTGTATCAGCCGATACTATAATGTAAAACTGTTATTAATATCGACAAATGTAAATTTAGCAATTTGAGAATATTTAGCAGATTTGCTTACGACACTTTTCCAAATATTCATTCTAGTCGTACTACGGTCGCCATATTATATTTTTCCCAAATTTCGTAACTGTGTTTCACAATAATTGTGTGACTCAGCAAAATCATTAACTCATTGTCAGATTTACAAATTACGTTTTGCATTTGTAGAAAATTTTCAAAAACAAGAGAAATCTATACATATAAAAATGGAGTTCTGTCTGTCTGTCCATCTGTCTGATCCACATAGATTCGGAAACTACGGAACCGATCAACATGAAAATTTGTATGTAGAGATATCTTGGGCCGGGGAAGGTTCTTTTGATAGTTTGAGACCTCTCCCTCCTCTGGAGCGGAGGACCCCCATACAAATGTAACACAAATTTTTGCATAACTCGAGAACTGATAATGCAAATGAAGACAACCTTGGCACATTAATGTATTAAGAAGCATGAAATATTTTGATGGTGTTTTGACACCCCTCCCTGCTCTGGAATAGATGGCTTTCATACAAACAAAATACAAATATCTGTATAACTCGAGATTCAATCAAGCAAATGCAACCAAATTTGGCGTGTGGCGGTTCACGAGAGAAGAGCAAGAAATAGTTCTATGGTAGATCGACATCCCTCTCTTTTCTAGAAAGGGGGGCTCCCTTACAAATGAAACACAAATTTCTGCATAACTCATAAACTAATCAAGTAAATGGAACCAAATTTGGCACGTGGAGGTTTGTGGGGGTAAAATATGTTTCTATGGTTGTTCGAAACTCCTTGCTCCTCTGGAAAGAAGGGCTTTCATACAAAAGAAACACAATTTTTCACATGACTCCAGAATTATTCAAGCAAATGAAGCCAAATTTAGCATGTGAAGATTTTTGGAAGCAAAAAATGTTTCCATGGTGGTTTCACACCCCTTCCTTGAATTGTTACGGTTGTTTATGGTTTCTAGAAAACATCCCAAAAAGATCAACTTTCAAATGGTTATTCTCGGAACCAGAATAACTCTCAGAGGCTACACGCAAAAGTTGGATGGTGCGAAACCAGTACAAAATTGTGCGTTTTTAGCGCAATTGTTGATGTAATTCGGAACCAGTACAATGATTGCGTGTTGGGTATAACGCAATTAATGCTCTAGCATTTCTCCAATTTTTTTTTTTATTCTCGCTTATTTTCCGTCGGTCTAGTTCCGCCACTGTTGTGGCCAATCACCGACGCCCAGGGAGGCGACTCCACACCCGGGACCCTAACTCACGACCCATTTATTAACGGACCGGCGCCAACGGCTTTACTTGCTCATGCGATGGATGGCGTGATCCCAGAGATTTTTCGCCTCAGAAAATCTCCCGGTGTCGGCTAGGATTGAATCTAGACCAGTTGGGTTGGTTGTGAGTGGATCACGCCACCTCACAACCGTCGACACCTATGTCGGCGGTGGGATTCGAACCCAGGCGTCGAGCGTGGTTGGCGGAGACGTTACCAACCACACTAGGCCCCCGCTATAGCATTTCTCCAATGTATTTGGCAGCTCCAAACTACTACACCTAAACAGTTTGAACTGGTATCAAGCAGCATTGCAAAGCGAGTGAGAAGCAAAACCTTTCTCCTCCTTTCTGCTTGAGGACGAAACATATGCTACGCTTTTCAAGTCTTTTGCACACACGCTTTCGAGATACTTTTTCTTCTTCATGCATTCCTCTGAATAGCAGCAAGCACGCACCGACAGTATGAGTGAGACTAAGGCCGTTGACATACTGGCGCGTTCTGCGGTGCGGAGACGGTTCGCCTCGCCGTGGGTTAATGTACAGCTCTACTTAGCGCTGTACATTAACTCACGGCAAGGCGAACCGTCTCCGCAACGCAGAACGCGCCAGTATGTCAACGGCCTAACAACACTGGTATCAAGTATATGTACAGCACGGGTGTCTCGCTCATTTCGCGTCGCAATTCGCAATCCGAACTGAAAGAGAAGCGAAAGAGCAACCTGCAAATTGTATGTGACGTGTCTCACGTACATGGAAATTCTACGAGCGAGAGAGAAATTTCTCTCGTCGCTTGGGAAAAAAGCCCGTGCATAGAATGACAAATAATAATTATTCACAATTTACAAGTGTTGCCATAAAAAATCAGCAACGCTTTTGTGGCTTTGTGGAATGGAGGGCTTTCGGTAAAGCTAACGTTGATTACAACTGTTGCGTTATGCATTTCACACATTTATTGTGCGATTTTAGTGCAAGATTTGTGCGAATCGGGAAGTACAATGATTGTACAAAACTTGAACTTTTGCGTGTAGAAATGAACTCCAAATGCTTTTTTGAAATCCAAGATAGCGACCTCCGGTTTTTTGAAAACAGCTAAAAACGAATGTTTGAAGAAAAAAATTATTCCATTTCTTTAGAAACACCATTCCGATAAGGTATGTGATTTGGCCAAGTGATGCATCATTACATTACATAAAAAAATACAAACGTTCCTGAATAATCTTTCAACCACATTTGTACTTAAAGTACAGAACAAAACGAATCTGCCTTAGTGCCACCCAATCGGATATTTTGTTTGGAATTGTATAGACCGTTCCGATAATTATAAATACACTTACGATCAACCGTCATTTCAAATAACGTGCAGTATTCAACCGAACGTTGGCTGCGTCCTGTTGTTTACATCCAAAAGAAACAGATGCTGTCATTTTTTCTAACATTGAGTGCGAAATTTTGAAAATGCGTGAAAGGCTTCTCCCGAGCAAAGAAAGCGAATTGTGCACAAATGGGGCACCGTGAGTGGTCTTTCAATAAGAAATTAGCCAGAGAAGAAGGTATAAGTGTCGGAGCAGTTCAAACCGCATTGCGGAAGTATTGTGAAGAGTGCACATTCAGTGATGCCCCAAGACGTGGTAGAAAACCCGGGCCTGTTGATCCCACAATGGACAAAAAGGTTAAGGAATACTACAAGCGGCATCCTTCAGTATCAGTACGAGATATGGCGAGAAAGCTTGGAACCTCGGCGAGTAACGTTATGCGTGCCAAGGGAAGAATGGGTCTGCAGACCCGTCGGAAGCAGAAGCAGCCAAAACTAAATCCAAAACAAGCTGAATCTGTGAAACGGAGAGCTCGGAAGTTTTATGACAAACTTCTGACCAAAAAATGGGGTGTGTTTTCATGGATGACGAAACCTACATAAAAACTGGACTCTATAAGACTCTGCCAGGACCGCAATTTTATACATCACCGAAGGGAAAGGATGTCCCTGGACCAGTGGAAGTCATTTACACCGAAAAATTCGGCAAGAAGGTAATGGTTTGGCAGGCCATTTGTGAATGTGGGAAAATATCTCGTCCATTCATTACGAATGACACAATGAATGGTAAAATTTACGTGAAAGAGTGTTTGCAGAAAAGGTTGTTACCCATGGTTAAGCAGCATAACAATCATCCGAACTTTTGGCCCGATCTTGCTTCCTGCCATTACTCTAACTACTAGGGTTGGTATAAAACAAAGAATGTCAGGGTGGTATAAAACAAATAATGTCACATGTTTCCCAAAGGAGATGAATCCTCCAAACTGCCCTGAAATTCGCCCTATTGAAACAATTTGGGCTTTGATCAAGGCAAAGCTGAGGAAATATATCAAACCAGCGGACAATGTTGAAAAATTTTAAAATGATTGGCTTAAAGTGGTAAAAATGGTCGGAGAACACACTGTGCAAAAGCTTATGAGTAGTGTTAAGAGAAAAGTTAGAGAACTCGCGTATCCTACGAAAAAGAAATCCCAACTTGAATTGAAACTGGAAAGAGAACACTTATTATCTATATTTCAGAATAAAATGACCCGAAAAATCCTGTTTTTTTTTTTGTTTTATTCAAGAAAGAAGATGTATTTATAATTTTCGGAACAGTCTATAAGTTTCTTGGTGTACAAAAATAACTGGCAAGCAACGAACTTCAAGCAGTTGATCAGTATAATCGAAAAAGAAAGAATGCAGATATTTAGTTTAAAAAAAACTATCACTATCACCTAAGAAGAGAGCAAAAAAAGCTTCAGGCATCACTTCATATTTTGGTCTGATACATGGTTTCACTTCTTAAGTACCATGCGCCTCCATCAATACAGTGACACTAACTACACTAACACTACACTAACTTTTAAAGTTGTTTATTTAAAATAATTTAACATAATATCTGACAAGAACTAAACAAAACAAGCGACCCGTCAAAAAAAGTGTTTGGCAACGAAACCTTTTTAGAGTATATGGTTATGTTAGAAATTATGGATATGGTAATAAAGGTTTTGTATGGTCCGAGAGGATCCGAAATTTTTGGATTTTTTTATCTCATCTTATATCACCTATGCTTATACTAAAAAAATTCAAAGAAATTATATAACATTTCTTGTACCGGATTAGAATGCAGATAAGGAAAGAAATTTATTTATTTCTGAATGCGTTATAAAAGTCCAGTCAAAACATGCTTCGCCAAGCTCAGATAAGACTAAACCATTTCGGTGTGCTACTGTGCTGACCTGAATGCTAACTGTCTATTAAACGATAAAATAAAACCCACTTTAAGGGAAAGTCAGTAGAATTCGAAACGTCTAGCGATAAAAATTCCTTTAGCAAGCAAATAACAGTTAGACTTGAAATTACTCAGCAACAGTTGCTTAATGGGATTAAATACTACTTCTTAGAACTTTTTTTTGCGATGATTGATATCCGATCAGAAAGCGAAAGTCACCCGGAATATCACTTGACAAACTGAAAGCCAATCAGCTGCGGTAGCAGCCGTACTCTGATTGAAAACCTTTTGCATGTTGTGGTTGTCGATCTGATGTATAGTAAAACCACACAAGCATTTGCTTACAACCAAAATAACTAACAACAAACTAAATTCGTGTCGCGTCTGCCGCGAATCGTTGGTTCTCTGTTTTCGTAATCCCAGATGTCAGTTTATATTGCTCGGTGCTCCATCGCCGCCGGTAGAAGACATTAGCGATGGGGTTGTTGGTAGGACACTGGCGGATAGATAGTCTGTCATGCCGAACCGCGCAGGTTGACGCATACAAACTTGTTAGCGCAGAGACACGCAGTCGAAGTTGACACCGCAGGCAGCAGGTATGCGCTGAAGTAGCAGCACACATCAACGCGGCTGCTGTACACAGACACACAACGCGCGGTTGAAGATCATTGTTCACAACGGACAACCTTGGCCTCTGTCGAACGCTGGTGGCAACATGAGAATTCGATTGATCTAGTTAACTTCACCGCTGCACTTATCACTGACCCCAGGTGAGCTCAATCGCCCCAATTTTTATTTTTCAAATACAAAAATATCACTGTCAAGTATTCACTATTTCAATTACTGTTTCAACGTTGAACCAAAATCAAAAAACCGACCCGCTGAGAGTATTTATCCGCAGGACCTCGATGCGAATGCTCGGACGATCGCGCTCGTACACTGCAACGGTACCGAATGAAATGCGTGTGTTCTCGAGACGAAACCTTGTTTTGAACTGCTGATGCCCGCCGACGTCGTCGTCGTAGTCATCGCCGTCGTTCGAGAGAGCTCGCGTACAAGTTCAAGAAAAAACAAAAATCGAATACGGCGGTGCACGAGCCGCATGAATATTGAACGAAAATAAAAACAAAACCGGAATTATGTCACGCGAGAGAAGGCGAACTTGTATGCGCGCGAGACTTGGGCCACAACATGCCGCTAATCGGTGTCGGGCAAAAGGAACGACCGAACGCAACTCTGAGAGAGCAGCAACAGCAAAACCTGTTCGATTCAGCTAAAATGCCGTGAGCCATAGCAGTTTGACGGCTCAGGTCGATAGCCACACTGCAGCCAGAAGCGAAGCAGCGTTGAAATAGTTTTGACACACACACGAGAAGGCAACATAAACACTCGAGCCACTTCGATCGCGTTTGGTGAGACACCGTTGAAGCATGCACTATGGTCTCACGATACACTCGAACCGGTGTGCTGTGCGACTGTTTTGAGGCGTTGATTGACACAAATGGATTAGGCAGGAACCATACCGGTCTCTAGCTTTATCTAATAGCTAGTGGACAACATATTTAAATGAGGGGCAGAACAGCGGAGCCATGTCTCTTATCAGATGATCGAAAAGATTTAAGGTTGTACAACATGAGAGATTTTGGAGATAATAATATCATGGTTTCGTGTTTCAAAATTAATGGATTCTGTTGGACTGCTCTTGTGATCTCATTTATTGTGATTTGTCTTATTTAGAACTATATGGTTCTGGAGCTGCATAAGAAACAAAGTCGCACAGCTAGAAATTGTATAGGAATGTTTCCAAATTATATGCTTTACTTTTCTGATAAACTTCGCTATCATTACAAATAGTCACAGATTACATATTTTTTGAGTATGATTTGTACTAAACTTCTGCCAAGTTGAAATTTCATCTTTATATTTCCCACATGCATTTACAACTTTTTGAATACACTAAGGTCGCTTTTTACGCGTTTTTTTTACGCGGATTCCGGAATTTACGCGTTTTTTTTTACGCGGATTCCGGAATTTACGCGTTTTTTTTACGCGGATTCCGGAATTTACGCGGTTTTTTTTACACAGATTCCGGAATTTACGCGGTATTTTTTTGCCCGGATTTCGGTTCCCCTTCACTTGGAATGCAAAATTAACGATGGTTTTTTTACGCGGATTCCGGAATTTACGCGGTTTTTTTTTACGCGGATTCCGGAATTTACGCGGGTTTTTTACGCGGATTCCAGAATTTACGCGGTTTTTTTTACGCGGATTCCGGAATTTACGCGGTTTTTTTATGCGGCACGTTTCCCCCGCGTAAAAAGCGACTTTAGTGTATGTGAAGTCTTCAAATTCAAGAATAAACTTTACTTTTTAATTATCATGCTTACATACTAAAAAAACGAAACTGTTATAGAAAACAAATCTCTATTATAAAAAGCAAAATATCATAGAAATCAAACTTAATTTTTTAAGCTTCACGTCGCACAATTTCGTCAAAAATATCCAATATTCCTCAAATGGAAATGTATTTAGTGGTTTCTTGAACAATCACAAAAAACTTTTAAGAAAAACACGAATAAATTTAGCTAATCTTTTGTAATTTCATAATTTTTTTTAAGACAGAAACGAAACTCAATTTTAGTTTTTAATTCGCGAATAACTACTTGGTAGTTAAAACGTCTCTTATTAAAAATAAATAGTGTTTTGTCTCAAAACAAAACAACGATTTTTCCGCGGTGTATATTTTTTTTAAAGAGAAAATTAATATCAATAACTTTGCCGAAGACGTCACATCGATTAAACAAACCTGGCTCTAAACATATTATATCATAGATACTTTTAACGCCACGTGGATGAGAGTGCGGCAACTCCTGCTATCTGCTTCCAATCCAATATGAAACAAATTTTGTCCCCAAGCCGCACATGAGAAATTTGCAACACGCAACAGCGTAATAAACTGTTGCGTGGATGAGGGTGGTAAAGCACTTCTGCTATCTGATTCCATCTAACAAAAAAAGAAATCGCTTGTCATTACAAATTGCAATAGAATACAGGTTAGAACTCCATGGGTCCTTTTCCGCTGGTTTGCCAACACGGAATGAGATTCATTTTTCATTCATTCGTTTTAGCTACGAAAAAAAAATTTTTGTGTCTTGCGGTGCTGGGTAAGCCACTTACAAAAAACAGGTTGGGCCTCTTACAACGTGTGCCTTGATTTTTCTTCTTTCATCCGCTGTTATTTTCCTTTGAAGTTTAGTTTACAACTTTAAGTACGGTATCAGAAAACCAATTTCAACGTCGAGGATGAATCTCAGATGATAGATCGTTTGCTTAGTATGCGGGAGGTATGAATTTATGGAGACGCAAGTACATTGTTCTAGACAACGAGCTTGGGGAGAAAGCTAAATCCAAAGCTCGATAGTAATGTTCTAGAGAAAGCTTTCTCCTATAAAATTGTGCGATATGATGGAGCGCTGTTAGAGTGACCTCGATTTTCGATTAAATCCAGCATCTAACTTACTTATTTTTGCAGATAGGGTTGAACGATGTTATACAATGTGGTAGCTCCGTCAATTTCGCGCAACTTTGTTGAAAAAAAAAATTCAAAATAATCGATTTAGATCTATTGTACAAAATCACAAGAAGAAAACTACGTATGCGCTCCTAAAGCTTAAACCGGAGAATATGAAAGATTATAGCTACTCAACCATACCTGTGAACTTCAGCGTCCCTATCCATTATCAAAAAGGCGTCAAAAGCTCCCAGCCACTTCAACACGAACGTTAATCGTGCACCTCCTTTCACTGTTAAATCGAAGGAGATGCCAAGTACATCGTTCTAGGGAACGAGTTTAGGGGGAAATTTAGATATAGAGCTCAATAGTAATATTCTAGAGAAAAATTTTCGAAGAAATCTGGTATCTTACGTTCTGTCCTTGCAGATAGAGTTAAACCATGTTATACAATGATGCTGTGCCTTTAAATTTAAGCAACTTTGTAAAAAAAGTTTTTTTCCATCTTTCAAAACAACTGATTTAGAGTTACTTTATTTCGGCAAAGTTATTCTCCATAAAATTTCCCATCTTTCCACGGTATTGAATCTTATATGACTCAATGTGCCCTCCCAGCTGGTCTCGAGTAGCGATGCTGTCGTCGTAGGTTCGAGTCTCGGCTGCCTCGCTGCGAAGTCTGTGTTCAATGAACAGAAGGTCGAGTTTCGAATCGGAATGTAGCACCAAGGCTTTGCTTTGCTTATGACTCAATGTACGGTACGGTAATAAAATATACTTCATGCTTGGGACCCTGAATTGCTCTGGAAAAAACCTGGCTCATAGTTTTAACCCTGCAGAGCTTCGTAGCCGCAAGGTTACAGAATTCGCTTTGACAAGCGAGTGGTGATAGGTTCGAATCTTATTTATTTATTATTTATTTCGTCAAGAAAATGTAGACTACAGTTATAATAATACAATGTTTTCTTATATTCTATACATTATTTCCAGTAGTTAGTCGTTTTTTGATTTGATTCCTGCCCATAGTGATGTCGATATTTTCGCAGTGCTGATTATCCCTTTCCGACCGAGCCCACACAATTGAGTAGATAAAAACCTAAATTAATCCACCTAGCGGTCAGACCCAGCCTTCCTCATTCAATTTTTTATTTGTAAATATAGATTTACATGAACGCTTCAATCCAATAAATGTATATTCACTCTTTAGGTTCTAAAATATTGATGTTGTAATCTTTACATATAAAAATGCAGTCAAGTCTGTCTGTCTGTCTGATCCATATAGGCCCGAAAACTACCGAACCGATCGACGTGAAAATTTGTATGTAGAGGTTTTTGGTGCCGATAAAGGTTCCTATGATAGTTTGAGACCCCTCCCTCTTCTGGAAGGGAGGAATCCCATACAAATGAAACATAAATTTCTGCACAACTCAAGAACAAACCAAGCAAATGAAACCGAATTTGGCATGTGGATGTTTTAAGGGGTAACTAATATGTCCATGATAGTTGGATGAAACACAAATTTGTGCACATCTCGAGAACTAATCAACCACATGGAACAAAATTTGGCAGGTAAATGTTTTTAGTGGCAACAAATATGTACATAATGGTTTGGAACCCCACTCCCTCTTCTATAAGGGAGGGATCCCATGAAAATGAAACACAAATTTCGCACAGCTCAAGAACCAATCAAGAAAATACAACCAAATTTGGTATGTGAATGTTTTTAGAGGTAACAAATATGTCCATAATGGTTTGACGCTCCTCCCTCTTCTGGAAGTACATGTTTCTTCACAAATTTCTGCACATCTCGCGAACTAATCAACTGAATGGAACCATATTGGCAGGTGAATGTTTTTAGTGGTAACAAATATGTTCCATAATCGACCTCAGACGACATTTTGGATTGTAAGATGGTAACTTCCGGTTTCTGGAAAACAGCCGAAAATGGCTGATTTCCACCCAATATAATAATATCCGGATCTAGAATAATACACAGGAACTAAAATCGACCACAGATAGCATTTTAAATTCTAAGATGGCGACTTCCGGTTTCTGAAAACAGCAAAAAATGACCAAATACCACCCAATAAGAGTTTTTCTTTAACCAGTATGCCGTTCAAAATCCAGAAATTGTCTCCAAATGCCATTATGAAATCCAAAATGGCGACTTCCGGTGTCGGAAAAACAGCGGCAAATGACCAAATATCACCCAATATTTCCGGAACCGTAATGATGCACTGGAGCCACAAATCGACTTCAGACAACATTTTGAATTGTAAGATGGCAACTTCCGGTTTCTGGAAAACAGCCTGAAATGAACGATTTTCATTAAATATAAGTATTTCTGGAACCAGAAAGATGCACAGAAGCTAAAAATTGATCACAGACACAATCTTGAATTTTAAGATGGTGATTTCCGGTGTCTGCCAAACAGCCGGAAATGACCAAATATCATTCAATATGAATGTTTTCGGAACAAGAATTACGCCCAGATGACAGAAATTGATTTCACAGGCAATTTTAAAGTCCAAAATGACGACTTTCGGCTTCTGAAAAACAGTCCAAAGTGACCAAATATCACCCAATATGAGTTTTTCTTAAACTTTTTTTTTCTTAAACAAATACTATCCAATATGAGTATCTCTGGAACCAGAATGATGCAAGGAGCTAACAATTGACCTCAGGCACCATTTGGAATTGCTAAATGGCAACTTATAGGCAACAGTCGGAAATGACCGCATAATACTCAATATGGATATTTCCGCAAACGTAATGATGCATAGAAACCAAACACTGAACCTGGACACTATTTTGAATTTGAAGACGACCACTTTTAGTTTCTGGAAAACAACCAAAAATACCTCCCAATATGGGTATTTCCGGTGTCAGATTGATGCCAGAAAGTCTGCTGATAATGACAGAATACCACCCAATATGAATATATTCAGAATTAAAGCGATGTACAGAAGCCAAAAGACGGGGATGTTGTCATTTCGATAAAACCAATCATTTCAAACAATTTGTTATTTGACTTTGATCATATCCTATGGCCGATTCGTCGTGCATTTGCAGACTTCAAACAAACCGCAAGGAATCAATGAACTTGAAACGTTAAAATAGTACGACACCACATTTAAATTATGTTGAGGCCACATATATCGATAAAAGCAGGTATAGTTTTAAATAGCCTTTGAATTTCTCTTCTTTCCATAACTTTTGAGCCACATATCAAATTTTTATGAAGTTTGTTATTTGTAAGTTTGAAAGATGACTCGTTCGTATGACACTAGTTATGTTCAAATAAGTCATGTAATCTTTGAGATAACAGACTTTCGTTGTTTTATTAACAATTTAATGCATAACGGTTGCTTAAGTTCGATTATAATCAAATGAAATGGGAACGTGTAGGGCAGCCAAGCTTTGAAACCACGTGTTCAATCTTAATTCATTAGTTAACCCTTAACTAGTCCGCTCATCTGATAATAATAATCAAATCGGTTGTGTAGTTTCTGAGATAATGAAGTTTTGTGATTCTCACAAGTCGGTACATTACAAATGAAGTTAAAGTTCGATTACAGTAAAATTCAATAGGGTCTTCTGAGGCAGCTAGACCATTCATTTGACACTAGTTTTGTGGAAATCGGGCCAGCCATCTCTGAGAAAAGTGAGTGAGTCCAAGTAGTCTTCGGAATATGTTCCTTTGCATAGCTGGATTTCATATTTTTAAACATAACAGGCAAAGTAATAGTCCGATTGCAAAACAAATCAATAGGGTCTTATGGGGCAACTAGACCTTCCATTTGACACTGATTTTATGAAAATCGGTACAGCCATCTCTGAGAAACATGAGTGAGATTAAACAGTCTTCAGAACACGTTTCTTTTCATAACTTTTGAACCACAAGTTCAATCTTCTTAAAATTCAAAAGTTAAAGGGTTTTATAGGTAACCCGTTCTTTTGAGACCAATTTTGTTCAAATCGGTTGTGTAGTTTCTGAGATATTGATGTTTCATGATTTTCACATTTTTAAACATAACCTCGAAACTAAAAATCCTATTACAATAAAATTCAATAGAGTCTTATGGGGCAACAAGACCTTTCATTTGCAATTAATTTCATGAAAATCGGTCCAGCCATCTCTGAGAAAAGTGAGTGAAAATAAAAATCTGCACACACACACACACATACACATACACACACACACATACACACACACACACACACACACACACACACACAGAGAAAATGCTCAGCTCGTCGAGCTGAGTCGAGTGATATATGCCATTCGACCCTTTGGAGCACTTTTATATCTTCGGTTTTGCAAGTGATTGCTATACCTTTCTAGGAGAAAGGCAAAAATGACTGATAACAAAACCTAAATCGAAGCAAATCCTTTATAAAAACACTTGTTTGCTCCTTTTTTAATTTTTCGTAGCAGCTGCGATGTTGACACTAGCGGTGTGAAAAATAAAACAACAAACGACGTTCAAAAAACGAGAGAGAAGGTTTTGTTTAAGTCACCTTCTACCTACGCAATTATATAGGCCCGGTCGGGAAGGGTTATAGTGACGCATCATGCGATTTACTGGGCCATTTTTTGAGTAGTTAGTTCTGTGAGAGTTTTCCGAAATTATTTTAAATAAAATAATTTAGGTGATAATAATTTAGAAGATTGCACGCGTTGAGAAATGATGTCATTGATAAAATAAAGCATTGAAAGTTCGCGGCGTTCTCCAAGTGCTTGTATGTCTATAAGCATGCAGCGTGCTTCATATGATGGTAAGGGAAATGCTGTCCAATTTAGCTTACGAAGCGCGTACAACAGAAATTTTTTTTGGACAGATTTAATGCGTTCTTCATGTGTTACAATATAGGGATGCTACAGTATTCCAGAATTGGTCGGGCGTATGTAATATATAACAGTTTGATTGTATATGCTGCCGGTAACCGCAAGTCAGTCCCATCTGTAAAAAAGTTAAAACGAGAAAACAGCTTCGAAAGATATTTCATTCACGCTCAGTTATCACTTATTTAAGATGAATTATTTTGACAATATTCATGCTAAAATATAGTTTGCATACTAGCCTGCACTAATTACGTTGTAAAAACCATTGATATAATTGATTTTATGATAAAAACCTTGAGTGTGACTGACTTGCCGTTACATTCTACACCGAAGAGAAAAGTAACCGCAAGTCAGTCACATTGCCATGTTGAAACTATAGTGCGTGTTGACGTGTTGTTATTCGTTGCCGTGGAAAACTGTCAATCTTTCGCTGTTAGGAAGTGTATGTCCATGAGAACCTTTTAAGAAATGTCGACGTTGGAAAAACTCATGATGTACGGAACCGATGAAAGCTTATCCGGTGAGGACTCGGATAAAAAAACTGAAGCCGGGACTGCAGTTGGTTCATCCGACAACAAATGTCAAGATGATCCAAATCCATTTGAGGTTCGAGCATCACCTTTGGAGATTTCTTGGAACGATTCCCTGGATTCTGATGGAAGTTTTTTCGATACTCAAGATTTTGCGGATAGATCTACGAAGAAGCGAACCAAGAAAAAAAATTGATTGGATTCGTATTAGCAGAAAATCGCTCCACATAAATTCATTACCAATTCAAACTAAAAAATAATCCCAATAATTGATAATTATTACTAGATAACTTATTTTCATCTAAACGGTCGTATCGAACTCTTTTTTACTCCCCATTAATTTTACTGTTGTATTATGCATGTTTTTTTTTGTAAATCGGGACTGACTTTCGGTTATTTTTCTTCTGGGACTGACTTGCGGTTACTTTGCCTAATGTGACAATTCGACTTGGTATTGATTTCCACTTTTGTTGAACAAACCACTATTTTTTATCGGTACATCTGAAAATATACTCAAAGCTAGGCCAAAATACGATGCTAACTCAAAATTGACAAAATTACAGATGAGACTGACTTGCGATTACTGGCAGTATGGGTCTTGAAAATTATGGCCGAAGCGTTTTATTTGCTTTGTTGATTACTGTGTTATAATGTTCTATGAATGTAAGTTTGGAGTTTAAGACTACGCCTAGGTCCCTTACGATTTTGCTTTTTTCTACTGGTTGATTTCCTAGGAAAATGTCTGTTGGTGGTGTTACTTTTTTCTGCTGAAGGCTATTGAATTACATTTTTTAATGTTGTAATAGACTTTTGTTGCACCAAGTGTAGAATACATTAATTTCATTCTGAAATATTTCGGAGTCTTCTGCATTGATTATTCTAAAGTGATATTTGGCTAACAATTTCAATACTTTCGGAAGTGGAACTCCATACGTCATTTTGAAATCCAAAATGGTGACTTCCAGTTTCTGTAAATCAGCCCAAAATCACAAAAAACAATCCAATATGGGTATTTCCGTTCTGTGCGTTCTCAGAATATTGAAGTACTTAAAGTGACAATGGAAGTATAAGATGTGAATTATATTTTTGAAGTGAGTTTAGCTAATGCAGCAATAGAATATAAAAAAAAATCTATCTTTGAAACCTGTGATCCCGAGCATCGCCGGGAATGTTCAACTAGTTATTTCTATAAACAGCTTCATGTCGTCGTCGTCTGATTTAAGAAGAAAGGAAACGTCATTCACGTATAATATAAAAAGAAGAGGGCCCAGGTGAGAACCTTGAGGAACCCCGGAAGTTACTTCCATTGGGTTTGAAAAGGAATTTTGAAAGCGGACTATTCGTGTTCGTTTTGTTAAGTTTGACTGCAGCCATTTCAAAAATTTTGTTTCCATTCCGTATTTTTCGAGCTTGAAGAGCAATAAAGGTATGGCAAATGGATTTTAAGTATGGGGTCATTCTCAGGCTCTTCCACACAAAACTTCCCTTCAGACTTAATAACCACTGGTCTGAAGCTTCGACAATATCATATAGCACGTTATACGCTATTAGAGTGATATCTTGTAGGAGGATATGATACTGTCGATAAAGAAGGAAGAAGATTAATAAGTCTGAAGGAGAAGACAAAAAGCACTATAACACGGAGCAGGTGTTTCTCAATAGGTAACACTGCAAAAAAAAATATGCGCGAACAGCAAAAGCGTCCGGACAATGTCACAAAAGATAAAAGAAACTACTGGTCGCAGTGCGATCCATACAAAAAACCCTAGAGAATCCGTTGGAAAATATGCGACAAAGAATTCAATAGAAATTTGAAGTGCTAGAATAAAAAAATATCTTGAAAAATCTGCCTTGTTTTCAAAAATCGAACTTGTGCACCCTCTAAACAGCATTTCCCAAACTAGTAAAGATTGTTTCTAACACCCTAAGCTTTCCTTTGAAGGGTGAGCCTCCAGGTTTTACAAACATCATGCAATTTTGGGCCAGCCTAGTAAACACCTTTCAAATACAACCAGGATCGTTTAGTTGAGCCGCTGAACCATTCATTTGTTTATTTCGTCAAGTGAATGTAGACTACATACAATTAAAATGTAACCAATATCGTCGAAAACAATCTAATTGCTAATAAGAAACTAAAATTTAAGGTCCTTAAACATATATTCTAACTAAACACTCCGAATATAATGCTTATAAAGCAACTACTTAGACTGCGAAGCCGAAAGTCCTCTGAGTAAACTAACGGTGGATATGAGGTTTTATAGCAACTACTGAGATAAAATAATAACATGAGATAATGAGGAATGGTTGACCAATTAAACTTTTTTAAACCCAAAATTAACAGCTATCTTAAACGTGGATATTTTTTTGTCTCTTCTCAATTACTTTCAAAAAATTCTACAGTACTGTTCGGTAAACCTGATTCAAAATAATTTGTTTTCGCGGGTACTAAGTACTTGATCGCGTTGCTGTTTTGGCACGGAAATTTACAGGAGCTATACGAGAGCGACAGCGGTTTGCATAGATCATCGTTTTAAACTACATGGAATCAAAAGTCGAAATCTCTCCATGAGCTGGTTTTACCATATGAGTAACGACGAAAAATGTCCGCGTAAAAAATCGGTTGTGGTTGAATATTCGATAATGGTTTATTTCCAACAGATTTACGGTTGTGATACCAGCATGTCTCCTGAATGAAAGGACAAAAATAAAATAAGATAGAGAATAGTCTTCATTTCTTTTCCTAACATTATTTCACAAAAAGTCGCATTCATTTATTTCAACGAAGCCTAAATATTTTCATGTTCGGGTTTGCTGCTAATACAGAATCGACATAGTATTTGACAAAGTTATTTCTTATTCGATTCCGTCACTTACCACGATGACACAACTTTTCCTTTCCGTCGCAGTCGTAGAGATGCAGTGGTAAACACAGTCTCCGACAGTAACAACTGTTACACCTCCCTCCTTAAAATCTCATTCATTTCCATAACAACCGTAAGAACGTAGCCTACGCCGTTTTGATCTATACAAAGCTGAATCTACTGAATTGTTATACATTGGAGATGGTAAACTAATCCCAAGTAGCCATATACGTGGTTCTTTGTGCAACTTCACTCAAGGTACATGAATGAATTATCATGCGTGAGCTTTGTTTACTAAGCTCGTATTTGTGGTTCAGTGGTCGGCAAGGCTCACATTTCTCACAGAATCACTTATCAGATCAACACAGTTCTGTACAGTTCTGCTACTTATCAGATCAACACAGTTCTGTATAAAATTGAGTCAATGATAAAATCACGATCTTTGTCACAGTGGAAACCATGCAAAGCGCACGCTTCAAGTCTCTGCTGCTGTACAGCATGCTTTGTTGATTAGTAGAAACAATCCTTTATTACTTGAATTGTAACCCCCGCTATCACTTTTGAAAATGATCAACCGAATCAGGCAATTGAAATCGAAATCGGTGCTCCCATTTCGAATCAACGACAAACAACCGCGTCGTTAGAATGCGTTTCGAAGCATTGTCCGAGGCGCCAGACAGCTGGCAGATCCAGCATACAGTTTACGAAGAATGAATGGCGCAAATAAAATACCAATTGATCGGATGACCTTTCCCTATTCAACACAGATATTACAGCCACAGTATGGGCGTTTTCGAATTTGCCTGATTGATGGTGGCCCGTACAATTAAGCACACTGATTTTTCATCCAAATTTATTACTTCGACACCCGAAACAAAATTATGCGATTCCAATAGTAAATGAATATTTGTATTCCTCATCTCTACGCCATATATTCCATACTTATCGTAAACACTTTTTCATTCACGGTCCTGCTATGGCAACGAATTTCGCTTCTACGGTGCGAATAATTAACAGGATTGTTGAATGTTTTATTCGCGACAAAGCGAACGTGAACGAGCGTACGAAAAATTCCGCTATTGCGTGATCGGAACGGGAGGTTGGTCAAAATTATGTGAGGTCAAAAAAACACTTAAGAAACTTCGAATTAAAATTATACGTAACTAGTAGTAAAAAGCAACAGAGCTAAGGTATGAATGACCACATTTTTTATAACGTGGCAACATGAACACTACAGAATTTCGCAGAGATTTAGCATAACGTCAAGTGAATGCTGTCTCAACAGCACCCAAACAAATAATTTTGTTGACATGCAAGAGTGTGTTTGACCTCGCCCTGTCGTTTCAATAAACTCAGAATATCAATTAAAGATCCAACATCCAGCGGAAAGCACATCAAGCGCAAAAATAAGTGGTGCAAAAATGACAACTACCAGCAAACAGCGTCGTGGAATGGAGAAAAACATTGACGGACAGGTGATTTACATTAACTTTAGGAGTGCATGCGTACCCTTTCTGGATTTGGAACGGCCGCGTTTTTTTTTTGTTCGTTCCTCAAATAATCCGCACGGAGATCAGCAGCGAGAGCGTTTTAACCTGATGAATTTCACCGTTCAAGTAGCGCTGTGCTTGCGCAACCACTTGGAAATGGTAAATCCCAAAAGGATTACCATGGCCAGAAAATCAGATAGCCTGTTACGAAAACAATACAACTACTCTGTTAACTTTTCGTTGATAACTACCAAGCCGTGCAAAGTGAATGGTAAACAGTGACTTCCTTTAAAATTCGTCCTATTAACTTTCGATTTTTTTTGTGATATTCTGCTGTTGACGCAAATGACACAGAAACGTGAGGCAAAAACGCATTTGATGGGTTTCGAAATCATTTCCAATTATGAATCATCGTTTTTTATGGGAAAGCGTTATACCTGCAGCCGTTGACATTTTTATTGTGAAAAGAACCGCAATGCATTTGTCATTGACTCGTGAAAGTGATTATCAGGTTGCCTTCAGATAGGGGCCCCTATTCATACGGAAACGAATTTACCCCCCAGTGCACGGTATAAAATAATAACTACAGCTACTTACTGATTGATGAAGTGGAAATATCGGGGCGATCTACGTGTGAATCATAGTCACTCACCTGCAACGAAAGAAAAAGAATGATGATGTATTAAACTGTTAAAAAATTTATTTTCAATAACATGAAAATTGGCGCATTGCTTGTCCGATGCATAATGGATTGCTTAAAAGTTGTCATATGCAATTATTTTATATGGCGCGATAATTGTGAAAAATTCTGTTCCCAATTTTGCCCCAACTGTGCTGGACTCAAGGTGAGGATCTACAATCAGACAAAGACCCTTCAAGTTAACCTCGCACCAAGCTGTGGTTACGGTGTCACATCACATCATGAATATTTCATGTTGCAGGTCAGTTTGTCGATCCTCGGGCCAGCAAAGAAACATGCGGTTGCAATTAAATTTCACTTAACATGCCTTTTCGTTCGGATGCCCTGTACGCAAGAGGAACGCGTCGCGGTCCGAAAAGGACCTGTTTTATTTGGTGGCGGCGATCACGACAACGACGAAGTGAAAAATCGAAACACGATATACTGGAAACCACGCTCATTAAGCAATGAACAATGAACAATAATTTAATGAACGTGAGCTGCGTTCGTGCTGGGACGAGAAATTGCAATTATTATTACAATAAAGCTTGCTGGGGAAACAGAGAAATGCATTGGCAAAAAATCCTAATTGTTTGTTTCAAGTAATGGATGTAATTTACCTTTTATGAGAACCACCAGATTGCTGCGGTGTCGTTTTTTATGTATGGACGAAGAAGGAATGTCCTTCAAATCCGTCAGTAATTTTTGTATGCACAGTCATGTACAAGTAGGTTTAAAAAATAATTAAGTAAAACTAACTTTCTAGGGTTTACAAACGATAAATAAATAGGCGAAAAGTTAAAAATAGTGAAATAGTAAAAAGGTAGTAGGTACAAATTTTATGTCAAAAAATTAGTCAATTAAAAGTCAAATTATAAAATGAGTATAATTAGGCAATGTCATGAAAAATATGGGAACCATTTCAATCGATATTTTTTTTTCTGGCTTAAACTTTGCACTGAAATCTCTATGGCGCTATGAAGGGAGCTCCATAGCCGCAAGGTTACAGAGTCCGCCTTGGTAAGCGGGTGGTCGTGGGTTCAAATCTTAGTAGAATCAGACCATTTGGTTGTCAAAGGACTTTAGCATGGGTTTATTCTCAGGCTCCCCACCACGTACCCTTCCTTCAACCTGGATTCTACAGTACCCTTGTTGACTCTCTTTCTAACAAAAGTAAGTTCCTATTATAATAAAACTGGTGTGAGTAACATATGAAAGTTCTCTCCAAGGAATTGTAACTAAGGCGATATTGTTAGGATGGACAGAGGCTCGGTATAGTAGAGCAGTAAGCTTGAAACGGAAAGGTAATTACACACAAGCACTGATATGAATGATAAGCGTATCACTTACTTCAATAGTGTTACTGCTAATAATATGAAGTGCGGAGTACAAAAAACACCTGGGCAATATCACAATAGATCTAAGCACTGGTCGCAGTGATGAGTCCACACGGAGAAAAAAAATTGCGCTATGATAAAAATATTTATAATCATGAATTCAATTTTTACATAAGCTCATTTTAAAATTAGTCGTGATTTTAAAAAAAGTGCTAATAACACAAAATAGCCCATAGGAACATCTGTGGAACGTTATAGCCAAATTCAAAATAGCAGTTTTAAAAATATTAGAATTGAGACATTTTATATGAAAATGTTCATTTATAAATATATTAGAGTAGGTAAAAGCGTAAAAACGAGAAAAAATATAGAGGGAAAAATGCAAAACAAAAGAAAAGGTGAAGTGGTAAAACTATCTCCTAGACGTTCTCGAGGTACGACTCTGGCCTAACAAGCCAATCGTCGTGAGTTCGAGCCTCGGCTTGCGAAAGACTATTAGTGGGTCGCAGCGCTAGCCCCGCAATTGTTCTGTACACTAAACAGTTGGCTGCGAAGTCTGTGTATAAATAATACAGAAGGTCGAGTTTCGAATCGGAATGTAGCTCCAAGGCATTGCTTCGCTTTGTTGGTAAAACTACCGGAAGGTAAAATTAGAAAGATAAAATTAGAATGGCAAAAAGGCATCATACACAAATTACGTAACGCATTATAAAGGAGAGGGAGTTGAGTCTGCGTTACTTATTGTTACAAAGGAGGAAGGGTGGTTTAGACAGTTACGTTACTGTGATATTTGCGCAAAATTGAAAGTTCAGAGTGGTGTCAGGTTGTTCATCGCTACGTTATTACTTATTGTAACAAAGGAGGAAAAATCTGGATTTATAGCGTTACGTTATTTGTGTACGATGTTAATGGTAAAGATATAAAAAGGCAAAAGGCCATCCACATTCCACGTGGACAGCTTTGGTTGAAATATAAAAAATATAGAATGATAAAAAACTCAAAAGCTAAAAAGTTTGAAAGGTGGAACCACATTCCACCCTGACTTGATAGATCCGTATTGTGCTTCGAGACCAGCTGACAGTTTTCTGATCAGCAGGTTGTCAATGGAATATATGGAAAAAATTGACTTTGTAATTTCATTCAGCAGTAGGGTTCAAAAGTTTCGTGTTCTCAAGAATGCATCTGTGAAATCTGTCGGTTAGACCTCTGGAAGTGAAACTCAAAGTGATCAAAAATTCATTTTTAGACCAGGTAGTAAACAAATCATGATAATACAAAAATCGAATTTTTTTTATTCTAAGTGTTCTAAAAATGCATAGAACGTCGAGATCTTGTGTTATTTGATAAAAAAAATGGAAAAAATCCACTTTCTGGGACGTAGACAATTTTCAAGCTAAAGTGGTAAATCAAATTTGAAATGAGGAATTAGAATGCAAATAATTGCTGAAACATTCATGATAATAATATTGAAATGTAAATGTAGAACACTTATTATATGGTATAGGTCATTAGGATGGCTCACTTATTTGCCACTAAAAAGGTGCTCCCTTTGGAAAATTTGAGAACAATTGTAACGCGGACGATCGTCACGCGTTCGGTGATTCTCGTTCTAAAGGAACTCAAACGGTTGACTTCAATGCGCCATCCCCGGAGGGGATCAACCGTCGTGTTGTATTTGCCCGGCAAGAGATCTCCTTTCAGGGCGGATTCAGTAAAAGAACCCGAGCTGTGAATCGCGGAAGGTATGGCCAACAACAACCAACTTAAACGGCTATCTGAAAATTCAACGCTAGTGGAAAAAAACGCAGAAGAGGTCTTTGAAAAAACCCGTCGCTCGGCCAGTTAGCAAAAACCCACCACCCACTACTTTATCATCACGGGAAACAGACTCCAATCAAACTAACCGTTTCGGTCGGTAAGGTGGGTGGAGGGGATTGAGATTCCCAAGCAATCCTTACTTCGAGCAAAAAAGAAGAAAACGAACGAACCGCAACTGGACAAGCGACGTGAAGTTCCTAACAGACCGAACCAATCAATAGGGGTAGCTTCTCATATTCGCCAAAATGATCTCAACTGATTTGTGGGTTTACATTATCGGTAACGTCGGTACATAGTGCACTGGTTTATTTGTAGCTAAATTACACGCATCTTTATCTTCGGCCTTTGCTGACCTCTCCTCCAATCTACCTACTGTCTCATCTCTCACTTCTTTCCCCCTCTCTATCTACTGACAAAACAATGGCGGCGGTGCGACGAAACGATGGCGTCGCTGGTGGTTGCGATGACGCCGACGAGGGACGTGGTAAATTTCGTTCCTGTCGATATGTTGAAAACGCTTGAAGAATCGACGGGGTTCGGACTGAACCGTGGATGACCGTTAGCCAATTCTAAGCCGTGGCGGGCAAAGCGATCCTGGTTTCGCTAGAAGTGGTTGACAAAGCAGCACGTTCCACGTGCATCGATAGAACCGTTTCCTATGGTTCACTTAACGGTGGTGGGAATTGTTCGCTAATAGACAAAAAGCCGTTTGAACGGCTGTTCAAACGCGTTAGGGCGCGGTGTACGAAATTATTTTTTTAAATCAATTTTACCTTTTATTCTCAGGCCTTTCACGCACACGATACCGCACAAATTATCCTAGGCACTAAATTCTGTCTCCTATTTACGGGGTGAAAAACATCACTGTTACTGGCTAGACTGTAAAAACTTCACTCATTTTACCTAATTATTTCATATCACTCGACAACGCGCGGATCCAACACTCCACTTACATTCGCGAACCAGGTTAAATAAAGCTGGACGCTGCGAGAATCCATCAGTTAAATAGTGAGCAATCTTCGGGAAATTTGAACCGGAAGTACGTTATCTATCCGAAACAGGACAACGACCTTTCCAAACGACAGGTTCTCCCAAAAACCAATTCGTTGTTAATCCGGACTGGCATCTCTTTTTCGTTCAAGCCGTTTAAATTAACCCATCTCAGATTCTGCCGACTACTAAGAATTCCCCTACAAAGAGAGATCTTGCCCGACGGAGAGAATACCGTGGAAAGACGGAATAAAGATTAACCAAGTATCCTCTGGTTAAGTGTTCACGCAGCAGGGACTTTCATAGAAGCTATGCGAACCGCAGCAGAGAGCCTCATAAGCTTTGTACGTTCGCTCGAAAAGGTGCGTGTCTAAGATATTTGCATACTTGCGTCTTGTGCCATTCTTATCTAGATATTCGATTTGAAGTTGGTGTAATAATTATCACCACAATAGTGAACCAGAATACAACGAAGATTTTGGTGAACAATACGGATAACAATCATACTATAATAATAATTCCTAACATTGAAATAACTCTAATCATGCATTTGTAAAATATCTATATAAGTCAAAATGTGACCATGTTACACAATACCAAAACAATGAATATTTGAATCGAATATAGATAATCTCCTTAAGCAGGTATTACGCGAAGCAAATATTTGCTATTTTTGGTACGGATTATATTTTGTGCAAATAAAAATCGTACCAAAAATAGCAAATATTCGCTTAGTCTAATACCTGCTTTAGCCTACTGCCAACATTATGGCTTATTTAAGTTTAATTAATATGGATAGGCAATATCACAAATCACTGTGAATTAACAGGAATTGTTAAAAACCATAATACTTCATTTTTTCCAGTTTGAGCTCTAGGGCAAAAGTTGTGTTATGTAATAAATGTTATGTCCTATCTCGCATAGTGTTTTGTGAGTATTCTTACTTTTACACAAGAAAATAAAATAGTGATTCTTTTTGTTAAAAATTTAGGAGCAATTTCAAAAATTTGAAAATTTGAATAGAATTATTATGATAATGGAATTGAAATATTACATTTACATCTTAGGTCAGGATACAGACAGACAGACGTGCCACTCGACTCCTTCGTTCAGAAAAATAACGATTTATTGAATTTGGGATTAAAAGCGCTCGTAGAGCTAGAGCTTGGGCTGGGCAGTGCGTACCAGCAGTACACCCGTACTAATTGGCATAAAATAGACCCCAGCGTGGTCCAAAGCATAATGCCCAGCAACTCCTATCCCTACCTCCACGTGGTACCGACTGGGATACGAGCAACCAAGAGAAGATCGGTGAACCGGTGGGAACTTAGTCGTATGCTGACAGGGAAGGGGGAGCTGCTCTCCTAGGAGGGCAGCTTGTCCGAGCGTCTGTTCCCCGTGTTAGAGATGGCTCAAACAGCGTCTGAGCCGGAGCGGACGGCTGTATTATGAAATGCGGCGTCTCGCCAGCTACACCCAAGACGGCAGCCCCGTCGCGAGACTAGGCATCCGCAGCCCTAGTAAGGCAGCATGCCGAAACATTAAAATATTACGAATAATCAAGCATTGAATACGAACCGGAACAATTGGCAACAACCTAGGCGACGAAATAAGGAAGATCGCTGAACGCCCCGGGTGGCGACCGGATTCTGCTGGATCAGCTAGAAGCCCGCCACTTCGACATCCTTGCGCTCCGGGAGCTTTTCCGAAAAAAGAAAAAGAGAAGGTACGGAGGATTTGTGGCCGCAAGGGCACAGTACTACCAGAGCGGCGGCACAACCAATGAGCTGGGTACCGGCTTTATAGTGCTGGGCAGCATGTAGAGTCATATGATCAAGTGGCAGGCGATCAACGACAGGTTGTGTTTGTTGAGAATGAAAGGCCGGTTCTACAACTACACTATCCTCAATGTGTACTGCCCTCACGAAGAAAGACCCGATGTAGAGAAAGAAGAGTTCTACGCACAGCTGGAGAAACTCTACGATAGCTGCTCGCGTAGAGACAAGATCGTCATCGGAGTCATGAACGCGCAGATCGGTAGGAAAGAAATATACAAGCCGGTGATCGGCCCACATAGCCTGCACACCGTGACGAACGACAACGGCCAGCGATGCGTCAACTTCGCAGCTTCCCGAGGACTGGCAGTCCGAAGTACCTTCTTTCCCCGTAAAGACATCCACAAAACCACCTGGAGATCAACTGACCAACGTACAGCAAATCAAACATGACATGACATGACTACGATTCTCAGACGAAAGAAGCATCAGCAAGAAGATCGTGAACATGAGGAGCTGGAGCAGCTGTACCGTGCCAGTGAAACGCGGAAGTTCTATGCGAAGGTATCCAAGTCCCACAGAGGCTATGTGCCGCAAGCCGACATGTGCAACGACGCGGATGGGAGCCTTCTCACGAATGCCAGCGAGATGGTCGACAGGTGGAAGGAGTACTTCGATGGACATGCGGAGCAGGAACTGACCTAGGAGCACCAGCAGTGGATGACCGAGTACCAGCCCCCAATATTCATGCAGTTCTTTGTGAGATCGGGAAGCTGAAAAACAACAAAGCCGCAGGCAAAGACGGACTGCCGAGCGAGCTCTTAAAACATGGAAGAGAGGCGCTGGCTAGAGCGCTGCACTGGGTCATTTCCAGGATTTGGGAGAAGGAAAAACTGCCAGACGAGTGGATGGAGGGAGCCCTCTGTCACATCTGCAAGAAGGGCGACAAGCTGGAGTGCTGCAACTACCGCGGCATCTCGCTTATCAATGCCGCCTACAAAATTCTCTCACAGATCCTGTTCCGTCGTCTATCACCTTTAATCAGGAGATTCATGGGTCAGTACCAAGCGGGTTTCATGGGAGCCCGTGCCACCACGGACCATATCTTCTTAATCCGACAGATCTTACAGAAATGTCGCGAGTACAACGTGCCCACACATCAAATCTTCATTGACTTCACGGCGGCCTATGATAAAGTCGATCGAGAACAGCTATGGCAGATCGTGCATGACAACGGACTTCCGGATAAACTGACTTGATTGATCAGAGCCACCATGGCGCAAGTGATGTGTTACGTGCGTGTTTCGGGGATACTCTCGAGTCCCTTTGAATCGCGCAGAGGGTTGAGACAAGGTGATGGACTTTCCTGTTTGCTATTTAACATCGCCCTTGAGGGTGTGATCCGGAGGGCGGGCATCGACACGTGGGGCGCGATTTTCACAACGTCTGTTCAGCTTCTGGGCTTCGCGGATGATGTGACATCATGACACGTAACTTTGCGACGGCGGAGTAAGCTTACACCCGACACCGAAAAAAACTTTAGCCGAAGCCGGACGAATCGGACTGCGAATAAATGCGCCGAAAACAAAAGACATGCGAGTAAAAGGCTCCAAGGAGAACAGCATCAGCCTCCCAACTCTAGTCTCTGTAGACGGCGATGAGCTTGAGGTGGTCGACGAGTTCGTGTATTTGAGGTCACTGGTGACCGCCGACAATAACACCAGCAAAGAGATCCACCGGTACATCCAGGCTGAAAATCGTGCCTACTTTTCACTTCGGAAGACGCTTCGATCGAGTCGAGTGCGACGGCGCACGTAGTTGACTCTGTACAAAACCCGGATAAGAGCGGTAGTCCTCTACGGAATCGAGACAACAACGCTTCTCGCGGAGGACCCTAAAGATCTTTGAATTTTCGGATGGAAGGTGCTGCGGACTATCTACTTCATTGCATACCTAGCGAAAGTCAATAGCTTGCGGTGGACTGGTCACGTCGTAAGGATGCCGGATGACAACACTGTGAAATCACTTTTTGTCAGCAGCCCTGCCGACACCAGAAATAGAGGGACGCAGCGTGTACGATGGCTCGACCAGATCGAAGGAGACTTGCGGGTGATGTGACACCTGGGGAACTGGCGAACCACAGCCTAAAACCGAGCAACATGGCGACAACTTCTTGATACAGCGCGGCTCTCGTCTGATTGGTAAGGTAAGAAACGTTGCTCTTCCTGCGAGACAGTGGGGTTGGTTGCAGATCTTGCGAGCCTGTTCCAGGAAAAACAACTTAGCAACGAACGAAGAACAAGATAATATGAATCGAAATAATCGGACCTAGGTGACGAAAACGGACTAATGATTGGAAACTCGGAACATAGAACTGCTGATTTATCAATAATAAAATTGTAAGAGCCATTCAAGTCCTTGCTGATGGATTGAAGAACCGCGAGTTCGAAATCGTAGCGCCGCAGGAGGTGTGGTACGTTCCGGGATGGTCATCTACCAGAGCTGCGGTAAGATACATGAGCTGGATACAGCTTGTATCGTGGTGGGGATAAAAGCTATACCCGGAATGTGCCGCTTTAGGTTCGAAGGCCGGTTCTTCAATGTCAGCATCATCAATGTACACTAGGATGGGGAATCGTTATATGGAAAAAACGAAAAGCCAGAAACAAGTTTTTTTTTGTTCTATTTGGGGCCCCAAACAATCCTGAATTTATTGGAAGCCGATTGGTTTTGCCTCCGCTTGGCGCATTGCATTTCAAATTTATATGGAGATTTGTATGGAAAAACCAACTTTTTTGCATTTTCCATTCTAAAGAGCTCAATACGGCCTAAACCATACGTTTCATGACTTCAAATGGTAGGTTTTTTGATGCCTAACAACTTGGCCGAAGACACTAAAGTGCTAGGGTGTGCCAAAAAAATACTAGAGCTGTTCAAAGTTGAGTGTGTCGAAATTTATGTTGCAAATCATTTTTTCTGCCAACACTGCCAGTGTACCGGCGTCAGTCAGATTTCCATCAGAAGTAACCTCTGAAACACGTTGTAGATTCTATTTACGTCTAGAATATTGACTTAAATTTGTTTGCTTGGTCCAGCCGAATGTATAAACACGTTACGACAGATTTCTGGCGCCGGTACAAAACCAATCGACTTCAGGTAAGTTTAGGGTTGTTTGGGACCCCAAAAGAAAACAAAAAACCTAAATTAATACACCTAGCGGTCAGACTCAGCCTTTCTCATTCAAACTTATTATTTGTAAAAATAGATTTACATGAATGCTTAAATCCAATAAAGGTATATTCATTCTTTGAGTTCTAAAATATTGATGTTGTAATCTATATCTATAAATGCGAATGTCTGTCTGTCTGTCTGTCTGTTCCCTATAGACTCAAAAACTACTGGACCGATTACCGTGAAAATTTGTTCATAGGGGTTTGCGAGCACGGGGAGTAATCCTAAAACATTAGTTTTGTTCTGTCTCATAAGCGTAGGCAAAGGGGGGTGAATTTGTGTTTCATGAACGAGAAAACTTCCTCTACGATAACCGTGCAAACTCATATACAGATGTTTTTGAGTCTGAGATGTATTCTTGCGTCGTTACTGTCCAACGACTTTTTTGTTTCTCAGAGGCGTTGTAAGGATGAGAGTGCGGAGGGGGTTAACATGTCAACCAGTTTCGAACTGCTGGACCCATCAGTAATAAATTCGGTATGTTGAATCTACAGTAGCTGATATATTTCATGACTTTGAATTTTACTCATTCCATAAGCGTGGCAAGGGAGGGGGAGCTAATATTTGTTATTTGAAAACACCTAAACACAGAGCTTTCTTGGTATGAAGCGTATTTCTGTGGTGTTGCTGTGTAATTTGAGAGATTTCTGTATTTCATTCGCGTAGTAAGGGGGAGGGGTGATGACATCACCGTTTAACGATTTTAAAACCACTGAGCCGATCTCATTAAATTCGGTGTTTGTAAGCTATAGTGGGTGGTATATTTCAACGACTTTAAATTTAATGTATTTCATAATCGTAACAAGGGGGCGGGGGGTAAACTCTCCAAAACCTTACTTGAATACCGTGTCAATATGTATAAGTGAATTCTCAAGAAAGTATCTATGACATAGACTTTTCTGTTTGTTCTCAGTGGCGTAGTCAAGAGGGTAGGGGTATTTCGAACTGCACTATATGCAAAATATTGAGAAATTTATCATGAAAATTTATATGTACAGGCGTTTCTGAGTATGATGCGTGGTATTTACATTACTCTGTCATTTAATAGGGGAAGGAAGTGGATAAATGTTGTCAATCTTTATTAAATTTGAAACCGCCTCATCGAATATCATATAATTCGGTACACATAACTCATATAGCAGCGTATTTGTTTCAATTAATTTTAATTTTATTTGCTCATCAGCGTGGACAGGGAGGAGGGTGGCAATAGCGAATTTGTTATTTGTATAGTCCTAAATCAAACACGATCATCGTATCATTCTGTATACTTGAGTTCTCAAATAAAGGGTAAATGCTGTGATATTGATTTTTTGTATCTTAGTGGCGCAGCTTAATCATTATTCCTATCATCATTTCAATTAATTCCTATCATTATTTTAATTTAATTGTGAGAGTTTTTAAGGCTCAAAAGTGTTATCATAACATTGAACACTGGAAAAAATGAACCAAAATACCCACTTATTACAAGCCGCTGGGCTGGCCTAAAATATAGCCATTTTTGTAAAATTGACCAATTAATCGATTGGTGATATTCTCATTCTGTGCAGGGCACGGGAAAAGGTCTCCAAAAATAAATTTCCAAAAATTTCCAAAAATACGCAAATATAGGGTGAAAAAAGGCAAAATCGATTATTTTCCCAGCACAAAATAATACCATCACCAATCGATTTGTTGACCAATTTTACATGAGAAATACTATATTTCAGGCTGCCAGTCTAGCGGCGATTAATTGGTGCCAAAAACCTGGAATATAGATTTTTTTATGTAAAATAGGTCAACAAGTCGATTTGTGATGGTTTAATTCTGTGCAGGGCACGGGAAATGCTCTTTTTTGCCCCTGTTTCGTGGTTTTTTGCGGGTTTTTCTGAATTCAAGTTATATCTAGAGACCGGAAATCAACCTAAGATGTCAAGATGATGTTCTCCGGTTAAATATTTCTTAAACCAGAATAGCACCAAGACCGGGGATCAAATCCAGACGATATTTTGAAATCCAATACGGCGACTTCCGGTTCCAGAATATAATCAAATATCATCCATTATGGTTATTTTTGGAACCAAAATGATATTCAGAGGCCGAAAATCGACTCCATTTGAAATCCAGGATGACGATCTCCGGTTTCCAGAAAACTGGCCCAATATGACCAAATATCACCTAATATGGGTATTTTTGGAATCGAGATAATGCCCAGAGACCTGAGATCAACTCTAGATAGCATTTTGAAATCCAAGATGGCGACTTCCGGTTTCCGAAAATGACCAAATATCACCCAATATGGGCATTTTTGTAATCGAGATGATGTACATAGGCCAAAAATCGTCCCCAGATGCCATTTTGAAATTAGAAGTGCCAATATCCGGTTGCTTGAAAACAGCCAATACAGTTATTCGAGAGCCAAGATGATGCCCGGAGATCGGAAATCAAATCCAGACGCTATTTAGAAACACAATGGCGACATCCGGTATTTTTGGAATCAAAATAATAGCCAGCAGCCGAAAATCGACTGCAAAGACCATACACAGACGACTTCCGGTTTCCGAAAAACAACCAATAATGACCAAACAGCACCAAATATGGGTTTTTCTGCAATCGAAATGATGCCAAGAGACCTGGAATCAACTCAAGACGCTGTTTTAAAAACCAAGATGGTGACTTCCGGTTTACAGATATGACCAATACTACCTAAAATTGGTATTTTTGTAATCGAAATGATGCACATAGGCCAAAAATTGACCCCAGACGACATTTTCAATCCGAAGTGGCAACTTAAATTGCAATATCGAGTTGTTGAAATTGCAATGTCGAGTTGTTGGTAAACAGCCAAAAATGGTCATTCCGGAATCGTTTTGATACCCAGAGATCAGAAATCAGATCCAGGCATCATTTTAAAATCCAAAATGGCGATATCCGCTTTCCGAAAATGAGCGAAAACCACCCAATATGGTTGTTTTTGAAACCTAAATGATACCCAGAGGTCGGAAATCGACCCCAGACGCCAAATCCAAAATGATGATTTCCACTTTCTGGAAAACAACCAAAAATGATTGGTGAAAGTTATATTGATACAAGATAGTCCATTGTATATTGATACAAGATATTCCATCGTAATCTTATCGCCTATAATTCAAAGAATTTGTGAAAAACGCCGAATTCTAAGTGGCAACTTCAGATTGCTGGAAATCAGCCGAAAATGGTCATTCCAGAAACGAGATGATAACCGGAGACCATAAACCAAATCCAAACACCATTTTGAAATCCAAGATGGTGATTTCCGGTTGAAGGAATACAACCAAAATGGCGAAGTACCAGTCAATATGAAATAACGAGAGGATAAAAAATTTCCATTTATTTCTACTATCAAAGTTGATTTAATGGAAATATTTCATTCTTTTGATATTTGATATCATTCTACTAATACGCTCATAATGATATTTTCAAAAAATCAGCCAATTTGGTTATTTCCGGAATCAAAATAATGTTCAGAGTCCAGAAATCGGTCCCATTCCTTAAATTCAAGGTAGCAACTCCCAATATTTAAGGAAATGCCAGGTATGGTCAAATACCACCAAATATAAATATTTCCAAAACCGGGAAGATATTCAGAGGCCGGAAATCGACTCCAGATGTATTTTTAAATCTTTTCAGGGACACTACACATTTTTTAGAGAGTTATTTTATTAGTTTTTGGAGTGAGAATTTCACTTTGAGCTTATTCTTAGCGATCATGCTCGAATGCAATAATGCGAGCAATGTAACAAATAGCATGATGTTTAGGTAGTTAACAACATGGATGGATACCTTTTTCATTTGTAAAACACATACACTTTTCAAATTATTTTGAACCGAAATAACAAATTTCTATTTGCTTACGTTTACGTTTGGTTGAAGTTTAGGATAATACTTCAGCTAATTTGTATGAACAAAAAAAAAATACTTGAGCTATTCCTCGCCAAAATAATAAACCTAGTAACGTTATGTTTCTAACATTTTTGACTATTGCTATTTTCCCGAATGTATTCGTTAGAGTTTTAATAGAAATTAGAACATTGGAGAAACATGATTCAGAAATACATATTTTTGGGCAGAATACATACAGCCTTATAGATATAACATGGTAATGTTAATATTTGTTTGAAATTATGTACATTTGAGAGATATGCGGTTGTCGTCGTAAACTTAATGGCGCAGCAACGCGGGCCGGGTATCAGCTAGTTAAAGTATAAAATATGAAATTTGACGTAATGTTAGTGCTTAAGAAATAGCGAAACAAAAAAAACGACTCTTAATTTCGAACAATCAAATAGTACGATACCACATTTCAACATAATTTCAACCTTGCCTGTGTAACGATCGAGTGACTATTTTTGAGTTCGTGTTTTATTTCGCTTTTTTGCTCGATTTTGTTATTGTAATTTCACCAAAGTAACCCTGTCGGCTATCGTGATATCCGTCGTCGTGGTTATAGTGAATTCATAGTTTTTCTATTAACTTTTTTGTGCAAATTCAGAAGAAGTGTTTTCTAGTTAAATCCGAGTCTATCTTCGCTTCAACTGCTTCGTTCATTGCTTTTTTCTGCCGAAGCGACATCTGTGAGTAACAACTGCAAGCTTCATCGCCTTTTTGTCATCGCCATCGCCTGCAAGCGCCGTGTACGCCAAACGCCTCCATTTATGCCGTCCGAGCGACAGAAAGCTACTGCTATGATGGATAAAAATTGCTACGAATGCTCGCAACCTATTACAAACCTTAATTTGATCAAATGTCATTTATGCGAGCGCGTTGCCCACATGAAATGCTTCGGATGGGCACGATCGAATTTAGATTTTGTCAATGGTCAAACCAACTTGCTTTGGTTCTGCACCGGATGCATGATATCCGTTCAGAATTTGAGGGAGCGTAATTCATCGGAGTCTGCTACTGATGTTTCGTCATCTTTAGCTAATTCAATCACCTGCTGCTTGAACGAAGTTAAAACTGAACTTGGCCAGATTAATGCATTTATCGGGTCGTTATCTGACAAGTATCTCGCCAATACTGCACCTGCGATTTCATCGGCTAGTCGTAGCTCTAAGCGTCCTAGGATTATTTCTCCGAACTTGACCCCTAAAAGATCTAGTGGATTTGCTGACTTGATTAGTGGTACTAAGTCAACTGAAAATTTTCCTAAATTGGTCGAAACTGTTCCGCAGCCAGCGGCTAAGTGTTGGATCTACCTTTCGCGCATTGCTCCGCACGTTTCTGAAAATGAAATATCGGCTCTTGTCCGAGAATGCGTACCTGGCGCACAACCAGTTGTCAGAAAGCTGATTAGGAAAGATGCCGATATAAAATCGTTTGCTTTTGTGTCCTTTAAAGTCGGAATTGACTTGCAACTAAAAGATGTTGCTCTAGATGCTACCAACTGGCCAAAGGGAATTTATTTTCGGCTGTTTGAGGAACGCAATACATCCGTGGATTTTTGGAAACCGAGATCGTCGAAGTTTATACGCACGTTAACCTCACAGCATGCTGTGAGTCCTCATCTGACGCCTTCAAACTGATTTCTCAACCTCCGAGGGAGCTTGGGGGCCAGCCGGCCCCCAGTCCAGTTAAGTCTTTGCATTTTCCCAACATTCAAAAAATTTATGCACAATTTATTCCCCATAGCCCAATGACTAATCGCACTGCACAGTGCGAAATGACGCCCCACCTGACGCCTGTGTCTACGACCCCTCCCCGACGAGCTCTTCCACTGGACGATTACGCTGGTGAGCAGCAGACAGCCAGGACTGTTTTATCTACGGACAATAGTGGCATGCGAGCTGACCGGCAACAATGCGACTCTCCGTGCGACACTGTCCTTTCATCTTTACTTTGCTACTATCAGAACGTGCATGGTCTACGCAGCAAAGTAACCGATTTTGCTTTGGAAGTGTCCAATTCGCTTTACGACTGCATCATTATCACCGAATCCTGGCTAGATTCTCAAATTCCATCTTCCCAACTGTTCGGCATTGATTATACCGTGTACCGGACCGATCGTTGCTCGACTAATAGCACCAAGGCAAGGGGTGGAGGAGTAATCGTTGCTGTGCGACGATCGTTGGCGTCGGCATTATTGATTGAAGCTATGGATGACTCGCTTGAGCAGCTGTGGGTAACAATTAATAACGGTGAATTGAACATTGTGATCGGCGCTATTTACATTCCTCCTAACTTGCGAAATGAAGTTGAGATAATTGATCGGCATATTTCATCAGTCGAAAAAGCTGTCAACTCGACTAGTATTAACGACGATCTTCTTATCTTCGGAGATTTTAACCGTGCTGGTCTTTCCTGGTCGATGCAGACGGAGGCTAATCATCTCGTTGTTGACGCTTCGCGCTCTTCTGTTAATGCCGGTAGCACCCATTTATTAGACGGTATGGCATTTCACTGTCTGCAACAAATTAATTCTGTTTGCAACCAGAATGGCCGATTTCTCGATCTAGTTTTCGCAAACTCGCATGCTTTGCTAGCATGCTCAGTCACTATTGCACCTGATCACTTATGTAACATTGACGTTCATCATCCTCCTTTGATGGTTACTTTCAACAGAGCTATCAAAACTCAGTTCATAGACGAGTTTGATCCTTCCAGTTTTGATTTTCGGCGTGGGAATTTTGATGCAATCAATTCTGCTTTGAGTGATATTGATTGGTCATTTCTCAATCAATGTCAAAACTTGGATGATGCCGTGTCAGAATTCACTCAAATAGTTCAGGAACTTATAAATCAGCATATTCCAAAAGTTCGTCCTCGTTGTAAGCCTGTTTGGGGAAACAGGCATCTTACTAAGCTTAACCGCACTCGAAAGTCAGCTTTGCGCGCATATCAAAAGAATAGAAACCCTATCAATCGGATCCGGTTTATTTCTGCCAGTCGTTCCTATAAAGCATTGAATAGAATTCTGTACACAAGGTTCGTGCGCAAAACGGAACACAACTTACGTTTAAATCCAAAAAGCTTCTGGAAGTTCATTAACTCGAAGCGTAAGGAGGAAGGATTACCATCCAGTATGTTTTTGCTGGACAGTAAAGCTTCATCGAACAACAGAAAATGTGATTTGTTCGCCGAACACTTCGCCAGCGTTTTTAACACGGAGTGTGCTTCATCTAACGACATTGCCGCAGCTTTGGCTCATGTTCCGAGCGATGTGTTCGATGCCGAAATCTTCACGGTTACAATCGGAGAAGTAGCTCAAGCCGTCTGTAACTTAAAACAATCTTACTCTCCTGGTCCCGATGGAATTCCTGCCGTTCTTCTGAAAAAATGTACTGATAGTCTGGTATCACCGCTTACCGCTATTTTCAATCTTTCTTTGCAACGACATCAATTTCCCTGCAGCTGGAAAGAATCGCTCATGTTTCCAGTATTCAAGAAAGGTGATAAACGTAATGTGGAAAATTATCGTGGAATTTCATGTTTGTGTGCCTGCTCCAAAGTGTTTGAAGCCATTATTCATCATCATCTTATGTTTAGCGTGAAAAACTACATTTCTACTGCGCAGCACGGATTTTTTCCTGGTAGATCTGTTTCAACAAATTTATTAGAGTTCACATCATTTTGCCTTCGCGGCATGGATCGGGGCCTTCAGATCGACGCTGTCTATACGGACCTCAAAGCTGCCTTCGATCGTGTTGATCACGGCCTACTTTGTGCCAAGTGCGACAAACTCGGAACTGCAACTGGAATGGTGGCATGGCTAGACTCGTACTTGCGGAATCGTAAGATTGCCGTTAAGTTGGGCACGTCGCGATCTACCTGGTTTAGTAACAGTTCAGGGGTTCCACAGGGTAGCATCCTGGGACCGCTACTTTTTTCGCTGTTCATTAATGACGTTACAAAAGTTTTACCACCTGGCACACGTTTATTGTACGCAGATGATACGAAAATTTTTAAACTTATCGAGACTGCTGACGATTGCTGTAGGCTTCAATCGCTGATTGAACTTTTTAATGACTGGTGCCATCGCAACTATATGATGCTAAGCATTCCGAAGTGTACCGTGATCAGTTTCCAGCGCAAGAAACAGCCTCTCTTGTTCAATTACCACATTGCCGGTACATGTATACAACGTACCAATGTCGTCACCGATTTGGGTGTTTTGTTAGACACTCAACTAACATTCAGGCAGCATTTGTCGATGATTATCTCCAAAGCTAATCGTCAACTTGGTTTGATATTCAGAATTGGAAATGAGTTTGTTGATTATGGCACCATGCGAGCTCTCTATTGTTCATTAGTACGCTCTATTCTGGAAACTGCTTGCGTTGTTTGGGACCCGCATTATGAATTTTGGAGTCAGCGAATTGAGCGCATACAAAAACATTTTGTTAGAAGGATCTGCCGTACTTTGCCATGGAGAGATCCAGATCATTTGCCACCTTACGAAAGCCTCTGCTTGTTGATTGGAATATCCCCTCTCGAGCAGCGCCGCAAGGAGATAATTGCCAGAATGACTCACAATATTTTGACTAGCCGGTATGATTGTCCAGCCATCTTGACGTTGCTGCAGTTGTATTGTCCCATTCGTCCTCGTCGAAGCCAGAGCCTATTGCAAACGAATTCGCACCGCACGAACTACGGCCAGAATGAACCTGTTCGCCGAATGGCCGTGCTCTTCAATCGATACTACGCAAATTTTAATTTTTAGTCATGTCTTGTATGTTATGAATTGTATATAATGTATGTTATTTTATACTTGTACTGATGCCATGTATTATTTGCAAAAGATGTTGGGTTTTTATGCCAGCTTGAATGGTTGCATTCACGGCCTTTCAAGGTGGCTTTTCCCAGCCATATAGTTTAATATTTATTCATGAAGACTACTGTCGGATGAATTATTCAATAAATAATAATAATAATAATAACTTCAATCCCGAGCAAGGTCGCAAACATTGAAATAGTACAATATCAAATCTAAATGATGTTTAGGCCACATATTTTGATCGTAGCTATAGTTTTAAACAGTCTGCTGTCTGTTTGGATCACTTTTCTACGTATAATTAGCCAGTGATCGTTAGGAGAAAATCAATATGTTTACATTTATTTGACACTAATTTTGTGAAAATCGGTTCAGCCATCTCTGAGAAAAATGAGTGAGTTTAAACGACCTCAGGATAACTTTTCTTTACATAACTTTTAAACCATATGTTCAATCATAACGAAATTTAAAAGTTAAGGGTTTTGGAGACAGCCCGATCATTTGAAATCAGTTTTATTGAAATCGGTTATGTGGTTTTCGAGATATTGATGTTTCGTGATTTTTACATTTTGATCTAAACTAAAAATCCGATTACAATGAAATTCAATAGCAACCTATGGCGCAACTAGACCTTTAATTTGCAATTAATTTTATGAAAATCGGTCCAGCCATCTCTGAGAAAAGTGAGTGAGAAAAAAAAGTTGCACAAACACACACACACACACACATACACACATCATACAGAAAATGCTCAGTTCGTCGAAAAGGGTCGAGTGGTATATGACATTCGGCCATTGGGACCACTTTTATACCTTTGGTTTTTCCAGTGATTGTTATACTTTTCTAGGAGAAAGGAAAATCGATCATTTTTCCCCACCCTAATGTACACAGCCCTTAAATATGACTTTTACGCCCAGCTGGAGCGCGAATACGATCGCTGCCTAACTTATACGATCAAGATCATTAGGCCAGGAGGAGGTGTTTGAACCGGTAATTGGAAAGTTCAGCGACACCAGCTGAAAAACGAACACGACTTAGACTTTGCAGCCTCCAAGAATATGGCTGTAGTACCTTTTTCTAGCACAATTTCTCACATCTGTATACCTGGAGGTCATAAAATCAGACAGAATCGCAAATCGATCACGTATTGATAGATGGTCGGCACTTCTCGAACATCACCAAGGTCAGAACCTACCGAGGACTAACATCAATTTGGACCATTACCTAGTGTTAGTGGAGATGCGCTCAAAACTCTGCATTGTGAACAACACTCGATATTGGCGCCCGCCACAGTAAAATCTCGCGCGACTGAAGTAAATCGACGTCGCTGAAAACTACGCCCATTCGCTTGAAGCATCGCTACCGTAAGAGGGCGAGTTGGTTGAAACCCCTCTCGAGGAGTGTTGGAGCACCGTGAAAACAGTCATCAACAGCGTAGCGGAGAACGTCGGCATGTAGAACGAAACCGATGGAACGAGTGGTTCGACGATGAGTGTCGGAAGGTGATGGAGGAAAAGAATATTGCGCGGGTACTAGTGTTGCTTCGACCTTCTCGTCAGCGATGTAAACAGAAGAGGAGATAGCAAAACCAACTATTCCTGTGGAAGAAGCGCTGCCAGAAAGAGCAGGAGTTCGAAAAACTAGAACAGCTGAAACACTTTCATGGAAGTTTTAAATAAATAAATAAGTGTTAGGAGCGGCTAATCTACCGTCTTATTAGTGCAATCAGAACTCTGAACACCAAAAGCCAAAAGTCCTGGTGGTATTTGAGACTTAAAATAGCGGTACCACGTTGGTCCTCCTGCGACTTTGCGGCGAATTTTAAAAGTGCCGTGAGTACAGAGTTCGTCTCGCTTCGGGTATGAGACAGAATCGCCGCGTCTTCGATAAAGTTAAATGCGACCCCCTCTCCGCAAAAAAAAAGAGGATCATGTGAAGACAAATTGTTATTGTATCTTTGAATATCTCTCAAACTTGATATTGTATTTAAATAAGCTATTCTAACGTCGAGATAAACCTATTTTAGTGTTGTAGGGGAATTGGGGCATAACTGACTTGTTGCTGTCATTTTACGTGGATCAGACACCTACCAATCGATTCCTGAGAATTTTTTCCTCAATATAAGACATAATTTGACTACCACTTTTAGATACTAGCGCATTTCAATTGATGCTTATACATACTCGATATTATTTCGCTTTGTAAAATATACTAGAACCATGCCAAAACCATTTTCGTAAAATCACCGCGTTGTACTCAGTTTTTGTCCGATTTAAGATCTGTTTTTTTAAGATGGGTAAGAAAATGCTAATATGTGGACAAACTCTAAGAATTTTGATATTTCGCCTTAAAACAAAATGGCGTCGATAAAACTTCGGAATTTTCCGATATCTCAAAAATTTAAAATGGCGCCACTGTTAAGGTAAAATGTGTTCAAACTCAGAGAAATTTGTTTTTGTTGCACTGTGTAATTTATTATTCGTTACGATGGGCAGTCTTAACAAGGAAAAAAACACTGTTGGTTATTCAATAAAATCTTGTAAAACCCTCAACATAATTCACACATTCATCATCAGTGACAGATTGACTTGATCACTGTTGGTAACAATAAAATATAAATTTACTGTCTTAACAACAGAAAACAAGTTCCGTCGTCGCATTCTTTATGACTATCACTTTAGGGGCTGCCGGTTAATTAATTCTTCATTCGGTGCCACGCATTCGTTCGATTCGATTTCGATTTCCAACTGCGTGTATCGGAAAATAAAAACCCAAAAAACGACGTAAATTTAACAACCCAGCTGTGCTCGCAACCATTATGACAGGCGTAAAACAATTGCCCAGCGAATTACAATTGTGCCTATAGTTGCCGATATCTTCATCGTTGCAGAATTTTTTTTGGGCCGCCCCAGAAAACTCTCCAGGTATACTTCGTTCGGGTTCCTCCAAACCTCACAAGTGTAAAATGACATATCATTAAACAACTGTCACTGATTGGGGCAGTTCGTAAAGTTACATCTGTTTTGTATCTTTTTTGTTTTGGGTTTTGCTAAATAAGATTGCAAGTTTCGTAAAGGTAAGCGGCGCGGGCAAACAAACCTGTTATTTGATTTACTGCCGGTCGGGACGATGGTTGTCTTTTTTGTCGGTGTATAAGTCTGCAGCATTACCAATTCAGGACATTATAATTTCACGAAGTATTATCTTGACGGAGATTTTCGATACTGTGTAATTATTTGTTGTAGCACATTATGGAAAACATGGGTATTATCCGATAAGTGGCAGCCCTCAAATTGCGTCCGCAGGCCAATGAATGCTGTTACCGGAACCTGACGGCTCACGAGTGACAAGGTTTCCGCACGAAGCAGGATTGTTGGTTAGGGAGGTGTATTACACTTCAAAATCACTTTGGTTCGCTATTATCTGCCGTATTTTTTACAATTTATGATGTTGGTAGTGAAAGATAAGTGTCCGTTTAGCCATGTATGATAGTGATATTTATTTATAGCGTTTTTACATAATACATTCTAGTCGAAATATAAACTGTAAAACCGCTTGTCTTATCAAGTGCAACAAAATAAATTACTGACAAATCAAGCCAGTACTCTTTGGTAAATGCTTTAATTTTTTTTATTGATTTTATTTTTATTCGCCCCATTGAATCCAGTCGGCTTTCGTCGAATCACTGGAAAAAGGCCATCTCCACGGTCATCACGGCATGATCATCTGCTTAGTCAAACCCCGGAGGGGACATAAAATCGCAGCACGTAATTTAACTTGACTCCTTGTCATAACACCGATCGGTAACCCGAAATGCACCGCAATTTCAACTGACCTGACTGTGCCAGCAGTGACTGTCTCGCAATTATAATCGCGTTCGGGTTCTTTTTCGCATTGCACCTAAACCGCTGGAGGTCGTTGGAAGTCGTCGGAGGATCACACGGAGAATAAAACGTGCAAACCCAAACGGAGCCGATAATTTATGCGGTCGACTCCGGGCACCTCATATTCGCACTCCTTCTGTCGCTGGTCGGTCGATTGCAGGCCATAACTTTTCTCGCTGCGGATCCTTGTTTTCATTTTTGTTTTTGTCAATGGAACCACGAGATGCAATCCACCACTGTGTGAATTATAGCTTCATCTCGTGTGCCCACAGGCGATTAAAGTGCACCGACGCGAATCGGCGGTTTACACAGGATCAAGGTTCGCCGATTTTGAGTTTATTTCATGTCTTGTCGATTAGGTCTTGCTGTTGCGATTATTTATTCTGTCCAGCTGAATGTCTCCTCGGGGGAGGAGAGAATAATGAGAATTGAGTTAATTTGTGTACTGTACACTCATCATTGAATAAGTCCATAAAAACAGTCGATTTAGCTTTGTCATGGAACTATTGTTGGATGATAAGACAACATTTTGAGATTTATAGATTCAAAATTACTAGTATACATACATACCAGTTTACAAAAGTGAACCTCAAGAATAATCATTATTATTCACTAAGTCAATAACGAAATCGAGCATAGGGGACAAAAAAGCCACCGAGTGTCGAGTTTTTGTGAAGCACTTTACCTTGCTTCCCATTTCGGTATTGCCGTTAAACTGTTGCACGTCTTTTTTTCTTCAACCCGGGGTGCTCCGAGGGTGCGTTAACTGCAAAAATCCTCTCGATGCCAATCTGAACTACATAAAATGGCAGATATAACCTTGCACCACAGCACAAAATCCGTTTCGACGGCAAGTGCAGCCGTACTTTACCTATTATTACCCTCGTGAACCTTTCCAAATCCGCTCGCCTCCCCGAGGTACAGTCATGCTTTGGGCCGTACGAGGCGTACCATGCGAATGTCACGCACAGATGGAAATCCTCCCCGGGGGAAGTGAACGACTGTTAACTTTTTAAAGTAAATGGCTGCGACGGTAGTAACTAATTAAGACGTCAAATCGACAGCTTCCTTTTCTCGTTTATTTCTTTATTTTTGTGCGGCTATGGAGGTCAAAACCTGACTCGATGCGAAGCCAAATGCGACGTATCGATTGGGCCGAAGCTATCGCGGGTCGTTCGTAAACCTGTCATACCGATAGGACAATCGACCTTCGGCGAACGTCATCAGAAGCGAAAGATCGACCCAGCACAGCATTAAAGCTCGAGTTTCGATGTTTCTCTTTGAACGATCCAACAAATTACTATTTTATATCGACGTGTCGCTGCGATACAATCTTAATTTTTCGCCTTTATAAATTCATTTATTCCCTAAATTTATCACCCCAATAAGAGAAACAAAAACACGAAAACGATTGGACCACTGGAGCGTGAAGGCACTTTTCGCAACCAGGTCTTTGATGTTTGGCCCTGGTAGCGGAAACTTTATTGGTACTCAGCGATCTCGTGACTTGAGTACTTTAAAATACCGAGTATAACGAAAATGCAAGGTACGATTGCATCTGATTTTGGCAGAGATTTTAAAATTAATATTCGGTATTTGAGGAGAATTACGAGTACATCAATGACATTTACTTTAAAACATGTTATTACAAACCCATTTATTGGGAGAAATCGAAAGTGTATATTTTTTGCCAGAAGTGCAACTATCTGCATCTTTGCCATTTTTTGAAGGCCTTTTGGGAAAATCAGCCGAGATTTTATATGCTTTTTATGATTGTGTGAGTTAAATGTAAAACTTTTACTCGGAGCGTGGTTCAGACTGCTATGAGACGGTTTTCATGCAAGTGATGAACTTATTTTCATGCGATTTCAAAGTCGTCTGCCTATATCTGGGTTTCGTGTGTTTGCATACTCCGTACAGTTCGTGATTCATACGCATGCGCCACACCTGATTTTATTTTTTGCCACCGACTACTGATCGCAGGATTCTACATCCTTTCACGTCCACGATTCATGTCCGTAAAGCGCCACCGGGAGGATCAGCGTCCTGTAGACCATTCCGCGTTTCATGATAAGCCCCGTTCGCTGCCGCAATCCGTCTCTTCATTTCACGACTCACCTCGTTATCATACGCTACGAGTGTAGCAAGATAAATAAATTCAGCAATCACTTCGAAAGTATCCCACCCATTACCATTGCAGCACCAACGTCCAGGCGATTGCTCTCTACTAATCACCATGTACTTCGTTTTGATAGTATTTATGGTGAGTCAAATTTTCACCTTCTCCATAGTCCTACGATTAACACCGATGATATCGTTGTTGTCCGTGAAATCTGAAAGCGTATGGGACTTTGTGATGATAGTGCCGCTCCTCTGCACACCTTCAAGGCTATGTTGATGTGAAACCGCCAAGAGTCGCACGTATCAGGTTAATCAGATTGTTGGGAAACCATGTTCAAGCATTATCTGCCACAAGCCGTTGCGTTTTACTGAATCGTACGCTGCCTTGAAGTCTATAAACAGATTATGTGGCTGCATGTTAGGTTTTTGAAACTTTTCGAAGAACACGGTATCACGATGAACATTTGGGCCCATTATGCGCCTGGCCTCAGACCTTATCAGCTCTGCTGTTCGAAGAAGTCGCAACAGCAATACAATCAATTCCACTAGATCGAATCACCTTGGTCAGAACGGAGCGTCCAAAAAGGCCCGATTTTCTACCATAGGGCGTCGACAAATTTCTCTGCTGGTGTCGTTGTCAGCAGTCACCAGTGAGCCCAGGTACACGGACTTGTCTACCACCTCGATTTCAACATTGCTAAGGCGTACGTACACAAATTACGCAACACTAAAAACCTAGATTTCAGACCCCCCTCCCCCATATGTAACGATAGGTAACGTACGATATAACTCCCCCCCTAAAATTACGTAACGCTGAACATCCTGACCCCCATCCGAAATTTTCAATTTCAAGCAAACATCACAGTTACGTAACTGTCTCTATTACACCCCCTCCCTCCCCTCTACGAAACAATAAGTAACGCAGACGCAACCCCCCTCCCCCCACCATCATGCGTTACGTAATTTGTGTACGACGCCTAATACGGGTTCACATTGGGATGGGAGGTTAATAATATCTTCTCTGGAATCTCTTTCCCTCGTTTGCATTCAAAAATAGACTTTTTCGGATGGTGATAAAAAATTAAGGCAGACAAATGAGTTTGATAAATTTCACATGGAAGGTAATTGAAAAACATTTCGACAATTGAACATCCACCATGGCGGACGAAAACATGCGTGTATCAATTCCTCCGCAGTTTTTGCGACAATATTGTTGAAGAAGATCTCGCGCGTCAGGTTTGTCCGGAAATTCTCGGATAGGACGCAACTGGGGGACGTTGGGCGGATTCACCGGGGTATCAGATCGATATTCAGCCGCTCCATCTCCTTTAATGATTACTTCGAGATCGACGCCAGATCCAGCCAAAGCATCGCAACTTTCAACCGGCAGTTCGTACTATAAATTTCCTCGTTCACGGCCAGTTCAGAGCGAAAGAAGAACACCTTCTTGAGGAACCTGGTGTGTGAAATGAACTTCACTTCGGACCTCACTTCCTTGGGCGGGAAGTAAAATACGAAGTGTACTGCCAGTCGTTGCCATCCAGGGTGAGATGGGTCTCGTCGTCCATCACCAGCGCCACGTAGCGATTTGCCTGGAAAATTGTCTTAACCATTTTGTTCTACCGTCTATGTTCGCCAGGTATTTTTTTACAGTTTTCGGTTACACTGACCTCCCGGCCAAGCGCACGCAGCGATGAAGTCACTTTTTTTCAGCACCTTTTGGAGCTTCTTGTCGCTGAGGGTCGTCGGTCGTCCGGAACCGGGCTTCCTTTCGATCACTATTCGCTCTTAATGTTATCGGGGTATCGTTCTTTGAACGCTCAATTTTTTCCTGCTGACTCATTGGTAGAGACAGTGGTAATTCGCGGCAAAAAAATTCAAAATTCGCGGGTGACAAAATACTAAATATTCAAATATCGCGGTAATTTCGCGGCAACCTAAGTGAAGGGATTTTTTAAGGAAAAAACAAGAAACAACTGTTTTATTTAGTTGAATATGCGGTAATTTAGCCGTACGATAATATCTTTGCATTATTACTAATTAAAAATACATGCCTTATCAAATTGGTTTTAGTGCTATTGCAGTGTTGGCAGGCACGTATTATTTCAGTTATATTGGCTCACGTTGCGTTCCGTATCTATCGAGTTTCCGGTTGGTAAACGGCTGGGCAGTGCGTACCAGCAGTACACCCGTACTAGTTGGCATAAAAAAGACCTCAGTGTGGTCCAAAGCATAATGCCCAGCAACTCCTATCCCTACCTCCACGTGGTACCGACTGGGATACGAGCAACCAAGGGAAGATCGGTGAACCGGTGGGAACTTGGTCGTATGCTGACAGGGAAGGAGGAGCTGCTCTTCTAGGAGGGCAGCTTGTCCGAGCGTCTGTTCCCCATGTTAGGGGCGGCTCAAACAGCGTCTGATCCGGGGCGGACGGCTGAATTATGAAATGCGGCGTCTCGCCAGCTACACCCAAGACGGCAGCCCCGTCGCGAGACTAGGGATCCGCAGCCCTAGTAAGGCAGCATGCCGAAACATTAAAATACTACGAACAATCAAGAATTGAATACGGACCGGAACAATTGGCAACGACCTAGGCGACGAAATAAGGACGACGATTGGAAGCTCGGTACATGGAACTGTAGATCGCTGAACGCCCCGGGTGGCGACCGGATTCTGCTGGATCAGCTAGAACCCCGCCACTTCGACATCGTTGCGCTCCAGGAGCTTTGCCGGAAAGGAGAGAAGGTACGGAGGATTTGTGGCCGCAAGGCACAGTACTACCAGAGCGGCGGTACAACCAATGAGCTGGGTACCGGCTTTATAGTGCTGGGCAAGATGCAGAGTCGTGTGATCAAGTGGCAGGCGATCAGCGACAGGTTGTGTTTGTTGAGAATAAAAGGCCGGTTCTACAACTACACTATCCTCAATGTGCACTGCCCTCACGAAGGAAGACCCGATGTAGAGAAAGAAGAGTTCTACACACAGCAGGAAAAACTCTACGATAGCTGCTCGCGTAGTGACATCAAGATCGTCATCGGGGACATGAACGCACAGATCGGTAGGGAAGAAATGTACAAGCCGGTGATCGGCCAACATAGCCTGCACACCGTGACGAACGACAACGGCCAGCGATGCGTCAACTTCGCAGCTTCCCGAGGACTGGCAGTCCGAAGTACCTTCTTTCCCCGTAAGGACATCCACAAAACCACCTGGAGATCACCTGACCAACGTATAGCAAATCAAATTGACCATGTTCTCATCGACGGCCGGTTCTTCTCTGACATTACAAACGTACGTACCTATCGCGGTGCGGATATTGGCTCGGACTCAAAACTGTCGACCGTATATCACGCGCGACATCGCCGAACCCCGCGGCTCAACATTAAGCAGCTCCGGAACTCCCAGGCTGCGGAGGAATACGCGCAACAGCTTGAAGCGGTGCTACCCACAGCGGAGGGGCTGGGCGCATTGCCTCTCGAAGACGGCTGGTGCAGCATTCGCACAGCTATCGTGGAGACCGCAACGGCGACACTAGGAGTGGAAGCACCGAGTGGCAGAAACGACTGGTATGACGGGGAGTGCGAGGCAGCGGTGAATGAGAAGAACTGGACCTGGGCGATATACCTGGGCAGGTCAACGAGAGAGAAAAGGCCAATTACTAACGGGCACGGAACGACATGACCACGGTTCTCAGACGAAAGAAGCGCCAGCAAGAGGATCGTGAGCATGAGGAGCTGGAGCAGCTATACCGTGCCAGTGAAACGCGGAAATTCTATGAGAAGGTAAACCAGTCCCGCAGAGGCTATGTGCCGCAAGCCGACATGTGCAACGACGCGGATGGGAACCTTCTCACGGATGCCAGCGAGATGGTCGACAGGTGGAAGGAGTCCTTCGATGGACACCTGAATGGCGAAACAGCAAACAGATGCGGAGCAGGAACTGACCTAGGAGCACCAGCAGCGGATGACCGAGTACCAGCTCCCGATATTCACGAAGTCCTTTGTGAGATCGGGAAGCTGAAAAACAATAAAGCCGCAGGCAAAGACGGACTGCCGAGCGAGCTCTTGAAACATGGAAGAGAGGCGCCGGCTAGAGTGCTGCACTGGGTCATTTCCAGGATTTGGGAGGAGGAAAAACTGCCAGACGAGTGGATGGAGGGAGTTATCTGACCCATCTACAAAAAGGGCGACAAGCTGGAGTGCCGCAACTACCGCGGCATCTCGCTTATCAATGCCGCCTACAAAATACTCTCACAGATCCTGTTCCGCCGTTTATCACCTTTAACCAGGAGGTTCGTTGGCCAGTACCAAGCGGGTTTCATGGCAGCCCGTGCCACCACGGACCAGATCTTCTCAATCCGACAGATCTTACAGAAATGTCGCGAGTACAACGTGCCCACACATCACATCTTCATTGACTTCACGGCGGCCTATGATACAGTCGATCGAGAACAGCCATAGCAGATCATGCACGACAACGGATTTCCGGATAAACTGACTCGATTGATCAGAGCTACCATGGCGCAAGTGATGTGCTTCGTGCGTGTTTCGGGGATACCCTCGAGTCCCTTTGGATCGCGCAGAGGGTTGAGACAAGGTGATGGACTTTCCTGTTTGCTGTTTAACATCGCCCTTGAGGGTGTGATCCGGAGGGCGGGCATCGACACGAGGGGCACAATTTTCACAAGGTCTGTTCAGCTTCTGGGCTTCGCGGATGACTTCGACATCATATCACGTAACTTTGCGACGGCGGAGGAAACTTACGCCCGACTGAAAGCCGAAGCTGAACGGATCGGATTGCGGATAAATGCGTCGAAAACAAAATACATGCGAGCGAGAGGCTCCAAGGAGAACAAAGCCTCCCAACTCAAGTCTCTGTGGACGGTGATGAGCTTGAGGTGGTCGATGAGTTCGTGTATCTGGGGTCACTGGTGACCGCCGGCAATAACGCATCCAGGCAGGAAATCGTGCCTACTTTTCACTCCGGAAGACACTTCGATCGAATCGAGTGCGACGGCGCACGAAGTTGACGCTGTACAAAACCCTGATAAGACCGGTAGTCCTCTACGGGATCGAGACGACAACGCTTCTCGCGGAGGGCCTTAACGCTCTTGGAGTTTTTGAACGGAAGGTGCTACGGACTATCTACGGTGGAGTACAGACGGACGACGGAGAATGGCCTCGGCGTATGAACCACGAACTGCACGCGCTGCTTGGAGAGAATCCCATTGCACACCTGGCGAAAGTTAATAGGTTGCGGTGGGCCGGTCATGTCGTAAGGATGCCGGACGGCAACCCTGTGAAATCACTTCTCTCCCTGCCGGCACCAGAAATAGAGGGGCGCAGCGTGCACGATGGCTCGACCAGATCGAAGGAGACTTGCGGGTGATGAGACGCCTGGGGAACTGGCGAAACACAGCCCAAAGCCGAGCAACATGGCGACAAATTCTTGATACAGCACGAGCCACCACGGCTCTCGTCTGATTGGTAAGGTAAGTAAGGGTAATCGAAAAACATTTAATTAAAAACCGGGAAAGTTCAAGAAAACGTCCGCGAATCGATTTAAATTATAAAACCAATCTCACTGTGCCCTCAGTTTATCTCGCAACTTGGATTTTATCCTATCATGTAGGCTACCAAAACCATTGCTCTAAGTGGATCTAGCAGCCGAACCTTTCGGAGACAATTCAACTCGGGTTAACGAAATCGCGTTGTAAGTGAGCGATTTAGTACTGTTTCATCTTTCCGGTTGCGTAGAAAAAGGCGTCGCGCTGCTATCTGGGTGCCCATTAATATTCAACTTTGTTCGTCTAGCTGGTTTTCATGAATTTCGCAGGTTTCAAATCGAAATGTTTCATAATTGACATAGAATGTTGCTGTTTTTCATTACTTTCGATGCTGGATTTCGCGGGATTCACGGCTTCCGCGAAATCGCGATTTACCACTGTCCCTACTCATTGGTTACTATGATTGATGCTACATGAGTCGTCAGTGCGTGTGCGTGTAGCCCCATGAAAAATCGGGAATTTTTGTCCATTTTTAATGCAAAAGTTACACAGTCTTCGACGCGTTTCTGGACAGTCCAATCACCCTGACTTCAGCCTTCAATCTGATGTATGCCTCCGCCATCTTCTCATGGTTCAGGCTACAATATCAATGACATCGGCGAAGCCAAAGAGCTGAACAAACCTCCTGAATATCGTGTCACTCGTTATTTTCAGCCGGCTAATCTCCTCTTTACCCTGCTGGAGAACAAGGGCTGGAATTCTGTCGTCATCCGTGCGTATCTCAAGATCTACTGTCACTTCGTTGTGTGTCCTCTGCCACATCGCCGTTAAGGCGCTCGTCGAAGTACAGTTTCCTTGTCCGTGGGACGGCTACCGTCCTGGTCCCTGTACATGTCGGCTTGTGGCACGTTCGCCTCACGATCTCGATCTTTCTACCGACGCTTCTTCTTCCGAAAGACCAAGTTGCGTCTTAAATACCAATTTAGTTCACTTACGTGAAATTATGAAGACAAATTGAAAATGACAGAAGCGTTAGTCACTTTTTCGACCGCTAGGTGCGCCACTTCTGATTTTGTTCTACACGACATGCGAAAAAGAGTAACTTTTGACAATAATATTACCCTAATGGGTACACTGAAAAAAAAATGCACATTTTATTGTGAAGTGGACTAGGCCGAATATTTTATAATTATAAAGTTCTCCTATGTATGAGGCAATCCATGGGTGGTGTTCCACGGTTTGTACGTTTGTCGACCTCCAACAATATTTTGAGTTGTAAAATGGCGACTTCCGGTAACTGGAAAACTGCCAAAAATGACCAAATACCACCTAATATGGGTGTTTTTTTTAACCAGAATGACGCTCAGAGGCCAGAAATTGTCTCCAAATGCCAGTTTGAAATCCAAGATGGCGACTTCCGGTTTCTGAAAAACAGCGGCGAATGACCAAATATGGGTATGAATTGTAAGATGGCGACTTCCAGTGATTGGAAAAGAGACGAAAATGACCAAATACCACCTAATATGGATGTTTCTTTAACTAGAATGACGCTCAGAGGCCAGAAATTGTCTCTGAATACCATTTTTAAATCCAAGATGGCGACTTCCGGTTTCTGAGAAACAGCGAGATATGACCAAATACCACCCAATATGGGTATTTCCGAAATCGTGATGATGCACTGAAACCACAAATCGACCTCAGACAACATTTTGAGTTGTAAAATGGCGACTTTTGGTGACTGGAAAACTGCCGGAAATTACCCAAAAACAAGCAATTCTTTAACCAGAATAATGCTCAGAGGCCAGATATTGTCTCCAAATGCCGTTTTGAAATCCAATATGACGACTTCCGGTTCCTAAACAACAGTGGCAAAAGACCAAATAACACTCATTGTGGGTATTTCCGGGATTGTTATGATGCACTGAAGCTACAAATCGACCTCAGACAACATTATGAATTGTAAAATGACGACTCCCGATGAATGGGAAACTGCCGAAAATGACCAAACACCACCCAATATGGGTATTACTTCAACCGGCCGATTTCCATCCAATATGAGATGCTTCGATACCAGAATGATACACAGGAGCTAGAATCGACCACAGACATCATTTTGGATTCTAAGATGGTGACTTCCGGTTTCTGTAAAACAGCCGAAAATGACTAAATAACGCCTATTATTGGCGTTTCTTAAACCAGAATGACGCTCAGGGGCCAGAAATTGTCTCCAAATGCCATTTTGAAATCCAGGGTGGTGACTTCCGGTTTGTGGAAAATAGCCTAACCACCCAATATGACATAACCACCCAATATGAGAGTTTATTTAACCAGAATGATGCATGGAGCTAAAAAATTGACCTCAGACACAATTTTGAATTGTAAGACGGAAACTTCTGGGAAACAGCCGAATACTACTGCATATGAATATTTCCGTAATCGAAATAATGTATAGAAGCCCAGCATTGACCCTGGACACCATCTTGAATTCGAAGATGACCACTTTCAGTTTCTGGAAAACAACGAAAACAACTGAATACCACCCAATATGAGTGTTTTCGGAATAGAGGTGATGTACTAAAGGCAAAAGTCGAGGATGTTGTCATTCCGATAAAACCAATAATTTCAAACGATGTAAACAAATCGCAAGAAATCAATAAATTTGGAATGTTGAAAATTATTAAATTAAACACAAAAATAGGCGGGACGAAGTTTGCCGGGTCAGCTAGTAAATACATTAATATGCTGGTTAAAGCAAAGCTGCAAATGATGAATACGAAGATTAAAACTCGAGAGCGAAAAATTCGGAGGGATAAAAAAAAACAAAAAATACTTTCAAAACGAAGAAAACTAAATATTAAATAATAGTTTTTGCATAACAGTTGTTATCACTAATTATGTTTGTTTTGTTGAATATCTTTTACATATAATATAAAAAAACTTTTAAACCAATTACAACATTATATGTATCCATACTTAAATTGTTAAATTGATAAAACATTCAAGTGTTATCTAAGCTAAAAGTTGCACAACAACCATATACGACTATTGACAACCATTGTGCGGTTTCTCCTTTTATCTTTTCACGAGGTAATTGAAGCATTCATTTAATTGTACACTTCGTGGCCTGATTATTGAGCTTGAGCTTGACGGCCGCACATTTCGTAGTTGCTTCCCGTGATGGATCTGAGCTAGTAAAGTTACACAGGGAACCACGTCTATAGCAACTTGGGATTAGTTTACCATTACACGTCGTGGCCTGATTATTTGAATATTTCTTCTTCGTGCCTCGATAAGCTACATCTATTATATTATCAATGTTTAACTCCCGGAATGGCGTTAGTTTTACATATAAACAATATACGCACGAAATCTTCAACATATTTTTTTCTGTGAAAGTATGAAATTGAGTCAACTAAATTTAAAATTGAGTAAATTCAGTTTCGTGTGTGAGAATGTCACATGCTCACAGAAATTCAACAACAATGCACAGTGGTACAGTAAGGCAATGTAGGCGGGCATGAGTTTTTCGATGCGATTTTGTGGTTTTAGAGTAAAATTTTTTTCTAAGAACTTGTTTCTTATATTTAGTCTATTTTTTAAGTGCAAATGAAAATTAGGGTGGTCCTGAAATCGACTAAATAAAAAAACTAACTTTTTTATTTGCAAAAATAAATATATACATTCATCGGCACAGTTGTAGATCAACTAATTTTAAGCAACTTCCGGTATTTCTTCATAATATTTATACAATATTTGTTCTTTCAAATGATACCAAAAAATATTATTTATGTTTGCCCTAAACGGAGACATCGATATTTTAAAAGGGCCTATTTTTAAAATAGAAATAGTGAAAACTCTTCATCTGTACAATATATCGACAATGTTTTTTCGTCAAAATTGGCGTATTTTTGATTAAAGTTACCGAAGAAAACTTTGTTTTTAAATTTGAATTGAAAAAATAGAGCGAAAAGACTGTTTTTGGAAACCAAATTTAATGTCTACAAAAAAGTTTTTTACAAAGTTACTTAGAATTAGTTGATCTACAAGTTTGCCAAAAAATGTTTACAGTTAATTATGCCAATAAAAACAAGTTAGTTTGTTTTTATTTCGTTGATTTTAGGACCACCCTAATTTTCATTTGCCCATAAATAGAGAACTATGTATAAGAAACAACTTTTTACAAAAACTATGGCTTTAAACCGCAAACCAAAATCGCAACGAAAAGCTCATGTTCGCCTAAATTGCCTTACTGTACCACTGTGCAATGAGTTTAGTTACCTTTTTCACCACAAGAGGGGGTGTTCCCTGTCTGTCTTCACGGAAATATATGGGAAATTCGAGAGTGAGCTATATTGTTATTTTAAGATATTTGGCGTCGGCTGCTGAATTTTTCTCATCCACTCGTCGTCAAATCAGTCGTTTCTTCTGTTCGAACCTATTGTACCCAGTGCCGCTCCCTATAGTTCGCATGTTTCTCCAGCTATCTTCAAGAGTAGCTCTTTCGTTGGCAGTACTGCTGCGCGTACTTCTGTGCAACTTCGGTGTTCGGTAGTTGCTCGTTGTTTGGTCGCGACGAGCGACTTCGACTGCAACGAGGTATTGGCCCAAATCTATACTGGCACTGCGATAGATAATCTTGGTTCAAATTTTCTGTTATAGCGTTCGTTGCTTTTGTTTTCCGCGGTGCGGGCTTCCAAGGCCCACGACCAACCCCACTTTCGCGCAGGAGTACCGACCACAGTGCCACGTTCCATAGGCAAAAATAAAAAAAGTGGATTTCTTACTGACCTAATTCTCTATGCTGGTATGTTTGTTATGTTGTTTGAGACATACTGTAATGATATTATTAATCTCCCAAGTTCACTCATACGATTATGACACGCATCTACTGCACACTGGTTTCAACTATTCAAGTGACACGTTATTTTCAAAAAAAAAATTCTTAGTTTTCAAATTAATTTTTTAATATACTCTATATCTTTACATGTTACAACCAAAACGGCAACGGTAGAGGCATGTAACTACTCTATTTCACATGTTACTATTGAGACATAACATAGCGCATTTGGAAGTTAAAGGCTTCTTAGTCATGCTTATTTATGCTTAGAGAAAAAAGACACTTTGGAATTAAAATCGATTGTCAAAAAAGTACCCCAAAGTACCTCTCTGAATTTCACTTATTCCTCTTATTTGGAATGTCCTTCACACTTTGGAAGTGATTGCCATTGCTCAAGTTTGCTCTTTCAACCGAAATTCGCGTTTTCAAATGATGCCTCTGGAACCAAGAGTGAGCAATTTGTCGTACATCTGTCCCCTATTTTTATGTATAACACGTAATTTATGTGCAAAACACATGAGAGATTCCTGGATTAACAATTTCTAGATGTTTTGCAACAGTAAACCGTAAATATACACAACTAAAAGAAAATGAACTAGAAATAATCATAAAAACTGAATGGGATGGCGTTTAGGTCACTTTTTCATCGCCTAAAAATTATTTTAATATGCTTTTCAAGCCTTTTATCTCGAAATGGATAATATTTTTGGAAAATTATCATTTTATGCTTCTGTACAAAAAAATGGCGTTTGAGACATTTTTGCGATGACGTATTTGACATTCGTCAATTGTGCAAATAGTAGCTCTCATTGGTACTAAACATTTTTCGTGTCACACCAATTGAAAAAATACTAGAATGGCTGTTTTGATTTTTGTTGTTCATCGCACTGTGCAACGTAGTGCTACTGTTTTAAGCCCCGAGCGCAACCAGGACTTGGACACAACGCTTGTGAGTGTGTCACTTAGGGCGCTTGTGGTGGCGTTACATGTCCAGGAAACTTCCTTCCGAGGAAGTGCGATAGATGCGAAGGTTGATAATGTCAGAGAAGAATTAATTGTCGACTAGAACGTGGTCGATTTGGTTCTCCACTTGTAAAGCAAAGCAAAGCCTTGGTGCTACATTCCGTATCGGAACTTGACCTTCTGTTTATTATATATAGACTTCGCAGCCAACTGTTAAGTATACAGGACAATTGCGGGGCTACGATCCTACTGATACTAACAGTCTCTCCCGAGCCGAGACTCGATCCTACGACGACTGGCTTATTTGGCCAGCGTCGTACCAGCTTGGAGGTTCTCCACTTGTAAGTCAGGTAATATCCAGGGGGCTTTACTTCTGACTACCATACCACAGGAGGCTACAAAGTTCACACATCGTTGGCCATTACCATTTGATGCAGCGTGCTGGCTCTTCGACCCGATTACCGATCTGTACGTTGTCAGAACACAACATCACCCAGGCAACGCCAACATTTGTAACGTCGCTTGTCCATGCTTCAGCCGTAGTTTTTCGTCAACAGTCCATTCTTCTTCGCTAGCCGGACGATCGTCCGTCACCCATCCGACGGATTCCACCACAGATAGCGTACACCTTAGAGGTTTCTAACATATGGTCGGTCTGTGGGTTCAAATCGACAATGTTGATCTGAATGGAGGCATGATCCTTGGCGTGAATGATCCGGTTGCTTGGAAGAGCACTTCCTCGGGCAGTACAAATCATCAAATTCTGCAGCGTAATTTTCTATTTTTCAGTTATTTTTAGCTAGCAGCAATGACGGATCAAAAAAAAAAAACAATAAACGTTGTGTTAAAGACCGCCAGGCTCCGTTTCTGAGCTGCGGGTCAATCTCAAAAAGTTCAAAAATTTCGTAGTCAAAATGGAGGAGCAGCTTGTAGCCGAGACCACGAAAAGTCTCCAAAATTTATTTCTATGGACCATGTTTCCTAGTGTCTATTTCATCGTTAGGTAGTAAAAGTATAAGCGAAATTAACTGATAAATCAAACTGATATTTGTTTTTGACGTTGACTAAAGTCTATATCGAAGTTAGGCCCCTGAATTTGAAAATCTAGTAATTCAACCAGGGAAAACCAGAGAAAAGTGGTCAGGTTTTGAGCGCTTATTTTGCAGTCATCTATAATCAGGTTTTCGAGGTTTTGGCATCAATCGATCAGGAATTCTTCTACGGTTGAATTTATGAAACAAAAAACTAACTATTGTTTGAGATACACTATTGAAAAATTGGTAATTAATATCGATTGTCTAAATCATACCGCGCAGCCAATCACTACCTCTCTTCCCAAGCACAGTCGACACTAACGGATACAATCGATCTGACTTTGTTGTTATTGTTGTTGTCACTTTCTGTTTCCGATGTTTATGCTGCTGCTAGCGGAAAAAACCTTGCAAATATGCATCTTTTTGTTGGTGTTAATTTTACGACAGCGGCCGGCGCCCCATCATTCTGATTCCAAAACCGCACCAGTGACATGCGGACGCTAGGTGATAGCAGCTGAAAGGAGGAAATACAAAATAGTACCGGTCATCTCGTGCCGGTTTCACCCGTAATGCTGGTGGCTTTAGTAGTAAATGGCTACTGCAAAACACTTAAATGGCTGGAATTCTGGACGGACTAACCAGGAAACTATAATCGGCAACTGGCACCTTTTGGTGCCTCGAAATTTTGGTACAGAAGCGGCTAATTGAATTTTCTGTTTTACCAAATGCTGCTGCTAGCGGAAAAAACCTTGCAAAAATGCATGTTTGTGTTGGTGTTAATATTACGACAACGGCCGGCGCAGCTTTCAAGAAACATTTGTCTCTACCATTCCATCATCTATGTAGCCCCTCCTTCTTTCTAATTATCTGACGAAGCCTTGGTATAAAACGTATCGTTCGAACATTTCACCCCATCATACGGACGCTTGGTGTTAGCAGCTAAAAGGAGGAAAAACAAAATAGTACCGGTCATCTCGTGCCGGTTTCACCTGTTATGCTGGTAGCTGTTAGTAATAAATGGCTACTGCAAAATACTAAAATGGCTGGAATTCTGGACGGACTAACCAGTAAACGAGAATAATCGGCAACTGGTACCTTTTGGTGCCTCGAAATTTTGTTACAGAAGTTTTGTAAAAGAAGCGTTGCAATTCCCTCTACCATTTGCTTCAATGGAATTTTTTTTTTTTATATATATATATAAGAATACGGTAGTCAACGTCATGCGGTCGTGTCTTGAATATCACCCTCCTACTTTTTTCTTTTCTTTCGAATCGCCGATTTTTATTCAATTCTGTCGTGGTGAATATGAATTTTAGTATCTGCTAGGTTCTAAATATTTGACCTGGTGTAGATTATGTCTAATTTATGCAGCTTTGTAGATCAAGCATGATCTAAATTTACATAAAAACAACGCATAACCGATTTAAGCACTTTTAAATACTGTACTACAATACTATAAAATTACTTCAACTTCAACCAAATTTATTTTTCATAGGAATCAATAAACTTGATTCCCTTTATAAGCCACTGAGAATGCGTTTCCTCATCAGTCGGTCTGAAAAAAGATTATTTTTATTATTTTTTTCCGGGATCGAAAGAGCAACACAGAAATATCATTTTTATATATACGTAAGTATTGACATGAAAAAAAAAGTTAAGTTAACATTTTTTGCATGCAAATTGAAGTGTATGTGTGTTTGTGTGCATTTTTAATTCTTTCAATAAATTTCAATGTCTTCAATCATAATTGCCATTCTCCGTCGGCATGACTTAAAATCTCGTTTTTTCCTTTAATATGAAATGAATTCTACAGGAAATGTAGCTCCAACAAACTGACAAGTCCCAGCAATCGACAGGCCGGTGACATCGGCGAATGTAGAACAACTTTAATCTGCACGAACGCCAAATTAAAGCATTAATTAATTGTAAAACATGAACATTCCACTACGGCTTTATGGTAACAGCCATAACATAATAATACTCGTTAGGTAGCTACGAACGCGCGGTGCATAAACGTGAATATTGACAATCTGTACTTGCATTGCCGTGCCATTCGCCAAAGACTGACTCGATCGTCGTTTCTAAGCTGCCGCATTCAAACACACCGAGCGGTGATATTGCGGCAATCAAACCATTGATTAGGATTCGCTAGACTATACAGTAATTGATTGCAGCATAAATTTCAACTAGCTTACCCCCCAAGATAAAAAGGAACGGTACGTTGGAATGCAGTACTGATAACTCATATTATTCCCTCCCTTCTCAAACCTGTTGCGTGCTTTCAATTTATTGCGATGCAAATGTGAGCACGACAACATCCCGACGCGACAAAGCGACACAGTTGAACGAAATTGTTGCATACCACTAACGCCATCTGTTAGAATGTAGGGAACATCATGTTAGAGGTGACGCGTGACATTTAGTATTTACCGTATCCACCGGATAGATTGGTTATATTGAGAACCAAACAAACTTACTTTTTTTACTGGCTGGTTTTACGCAACTTCATTTTTATACTATATGTTTTCAATGGTTTTTCATTTTCGAATCGTTTATTTAGAGTGTCGGTCGAGTTTCTTCAATCCAATTATGTACCGAATATTCTTATGTTATACAGTTACCAAATATTCCATACATAGATTTTTCCGTGAATTTCGGAATCCACGCGTTTGTTTTTCACGAGCTGCATATCTTCCACCCAAAAAGCGACTTCTATATAATGTTTTTGTGTGCTGACTTCTTTTCAAAAGTTTTTAACTAATTCTTATTTATAGAAATTTAGATTTTTTACACATTTATGATGTTTTAAACCTTTTTTAACACTTTTGATATATCTACATTTTTGTATTTTATTGGCATGTTTTCAATTCTTCTCTTACATTTTTGGTCATTCTAACATTAGTTGATATTTAGTATTTTAATATTTCCTACATTTCTGACTTTGAGACATTTTTGTATGTACCTTGTTTGTTGTATGATGCTTCATACATACGGGATAATATCACAAAAGAATTTTTGGAAATATCATCCAAATTAGATCACCGCTTCCAAGAGATCTAGTAAAAATCTGTAGTATGATAACAAACAATTGGATACAGGGTGGCCACTCATTTTACATTTTCGAGTTCCCGAATTTTTCCCGACTTTTTCCCGCATGATTGCAAGAAATTCTCGATTGTCAAAAATGGTAACTAGGTTATGTTCTATCGACGGTTCCGAATTTGATCGGGACATTCTACACAAACAGTTGATTAGTTACATAAAATACAACTTTTGCCTTTATACAGGTTAAATATAATTTTTGCGATATTCTCTAATTGCCAAATCTTCCATTAAGCAGTCAATAATCGTGTTAGCTATATCGTGCATTCATTATGTTTGTCTATCTGTCTTCTTAAAATATGATATAAGCACCGTTTTTATTCAACGCATAACAACCTATTAGGAGAACAAAAACGAACAAAACAGCACTTTGCGTACATTTTTTTCTCGTTGTTCAAATCATCGGAAAAAGTCCTGGGAAGTTAAGGGTGAACATAAAACTACTTAACCTAAAAGTAAAAAATATTTTGAATTGATTTTTTAGGGAACAAAACTTGTGACATGGATTTGCGTTTTTTTTTTCTTCTCAAATTGAAGATAATGTTATTTTACGTTCAGGAAAAATACTGCGATTTACCTGTATTTCGTTCATCACGCGTTGCATAGATTCAAAACTTTTTAAAAGTGAATTCTCAACTTTTTCAGCATTTTGATTTGCTAGTCCATCTCTCTGGTCATCTGCCAACATCTTCAACTTGTTTGCATCCAACGCTCAAAATGGTCAAGCTGATAAAAAAATGATATTGGGGACTAACATTTCAAAATAAGTGATTTCGAAACATAAAAAATTACCTGGGAATCAGAAAAAAGATCTTAAATCATTGTTTTTCAAATTAGAAGTCTTTTACTGCACGAACATGTCTTGCAGAAACCGTTGAAAAGGAAACAAATTCGTGTTCAAATAATCAACGTTGTAACATTTGGCAACTTAGAATTCAAAAAATAAGCTTTTTGAGATCTTAAATCAATGTTTTAAATAGAACCAGTATCTACAGCATTGCCGGAAACATCACACCAATCAAGCTAATTATTTTGGCTTTTAGAATATTTAAAGTATTTTTGTTTATTGGTCACAACCAGCAGTCAGCTGTTTAGTGCACGGGACGATTGCAGGGCTAGCGCTACAATCCTGCAGACACTAACAGTCTCTCTCGAGCCGAGACACGAACCTACGACGACTGGCTAGTTAGGCCAGCATCGTACTTTAAGATCAGTTGCAAAACAAAAAGCATGTTAAAAGTCGTATGCAACAACAAATAAAATAAATAAACGATTATGCTGCTTTCTAAAAACATTTCTGATTTTATTTACATCAAAAATATTTTTTTTACAGTCAAATTGTGTGATTTACAGAAAAATTTGAATTTGAAAAATGTACAAAAATTAGTTTTCCAAAAAATTCCAAAATAATGTTTGCTCTATTTTGTGGCAAGTTTGTAATGTTTTTTCAATTACTTGCTCCGCATAGCAAGTTCGTCCCTAACCCAAAATCCCACCAGCATTGAGTTTCTAAGCGGAAAAAGTAGCTAGTTTCGCTAGAGTTTGCCAAATATTCCTTCAAAAAGACACTTACAACTTCTCCATCATTTGTTATTGCATCATACACAATACTTTGAAAAAATCTTGGTAACAAAATCCCGATAAAATAAAAAATTCCCGACTTTTTCCCGCATTTTTCCCGATATAATTCAATTCCCGACTTTTTCCCGCATTTCCCGTTTTCCCGATTGAGTGGCCACCCTGTGGATAGTAAAATTGCATAGGAAAGAAATGTATGCATCAACTTCCAACAGATTGTGATTGCGACACTATTAACTCTAATAATTTTAGCAGAGATTAGACTCTAACCGAGCTTCATTTCAACCGCGAGATCAACTAAAAAACTGTGCATATAGCAAATAGTAAAACCAAAAGAAGATGATTTTGAAAATAAAAATAAATTTTATTAGTAAAAATGTTGATTTCTAGTCTATGTTATGTAAAACAAACATTAAACCTTACAGCTAACTCAAAGACCTTCTTAATGTCTCAACCGTATTATCCTCCTTAATTTTATAAAACTTTTAAGTAACGTATCACGTGCCTTTTTACATTTATTTGCTACCAACATTGTGCAATCCTTAAAAAATTATACCCGCTCCGTCCGTCTATACGAAACAAATTCATATCCAGTATCAAACTCGTACGCGGCGTGTAATATTTCTGCGGAATAAATGACATTATTGATTAGATTTTCCCTACCCATTTACCATTATAACGACAGCGTCGGTGTTGCAAGTGAACGTTAGCCACCGCAGCCGCCATCATCAACGATTAAATGGCGGCAGTCGGTAAAGACCCACCCTCTCCGAAGGGCAGAAACGATCGAACCACGGGAGCGTGATAAAGTGCAGCAATAAGAATGTGAACTGCATAAAACTAATGTGTGGTGCATTTGCGCATTCGCTTTTTGTTTCCATTTTACCCTGGTGCCAATATTTCATCCACGTGTGTAATGTGTGTGCTTCGATTAGGTGTGGATACCAGCACCCTTTCGTGTGACGAATAAAGACCGTCGCACGACTCAAAGCGCACACGCTTGTGATGCAATATTGCAGTGCAGTAGCTGCAGACGATGGCAGATAAGTGAGGTCCGAAGGACGTGCCCACTTTGTCAAGACGCGACGGCCTCAATGATGGATTATAAGGAAATCTTCACCGATAGAATACAAAACAGATTGATGAATTACGAGACAGGATTCCAGGTGGCTATTATTAAGTAACTTGATGACGTAGGTCGTGCTATGCAGATGTGCATCGACGTCGCCCCTTGAATCCATCGATTACCATTTTGCCAAGATTTTTCTCCACATGCGGTAATACCGGTAATGCCACAACGTTCACTCGATTGGATTAGTGCCAACGTTGTTGAGGTAAGTCCGTCATCAACATCAATTAATCTTATTGGTCGAGAGCAATTACCCGTAGAAATTTTGATAGATCAGGACAGGTTGCTACCGTTGGCCAAGTGCATATATGCGTCGATTTATGACCGACCGTTAGCGCCATTTGCAATGCAAAGTAGTGCGGACTGCAACTTTGTGTGCAGGGATGCAGAGATTACACATGGTCATGGTAATTTTATAACTAAGATAGTAATAGGAAATTTCGAACGTCCTCGACTATTTACCAAAATTTTTTGAATTCCTTAAGTAAATAGTAGTAATAGTAAATAAATTACCGATAGTCTATTCATGTTTATTATTGAACATTTAATATTGATGTGATCATTATTCTAAGCATAGTTTAAAGTTTTGAGTAAATGCCAAACTACGAAATCGGTCGTAAAAACCCTAGTTACAATTATTCTACAGTAAAAAGTTCATGTGAAGTGAAATCTGCGGGCCCACTTTTCGAGCAAAGTCAAAGTTGATTGGAACTGTGCGATTTTAATCGCGCAGAAACGTCAACTTTTCACTAGCTGTTGCGCCCAAGTAATAAAGTTGCTTTAAATCTGTTTTTTTACAGTTGCAAATCAAGTGATATTTTCTAATTTGCATTTTCCACGCGCGTGGAACAAAAATTGTGTTTTGTCAGGCCTTATTTAGCAGCTTGGCTCTAGACCAATTTAATTCTCGGTTTTTTTTATAAGAAAGAGTTAATTGAGATTACATAGAGATTGTATCTCTATTTCCTTATAACGGCATTAAAAAGTGTGTTCAAACGATTTAGGGCTCAATTGAGAATCATTTTATTATAGAAAGATAAAACTTTATACCGTAAGCAAGCTCTCTTCGATATCTAAATATAAACCTTTATTCTACAGTAATGTTATGCTCAACCATCGCTAGATGGTTGCGGAGAGTTGGACAATCGGGAGCTTCAACGCAACTACAAACGGTACGAAACGAAAAACGATTGCACCAGGTGATACACATTGATGTGATAGGAATGAGATTCATCTTCATTATTAAAATATGCGAAAGAGGTCTTCGAGAGGAAGCCAGACATTAAAAGACGAAATCTCAAACTAAATAACTGAATTATAATAATAAGAATATGATGCATACACAGAGGCCAGCATAACAGATCCATGTAAGTCTTCCTTTTTAAGGAGCTTCACATCATTTCGAAGTGGGGGCAGATGTAACGTCACCCATCGGTCTTTTTTCCATATTTTTTCAGCTTTTTAAGGATGATCAATTTTGTTTCATTTAACTTAATAGTCAAAAAGTATTTGGTAGTGCCAGGTTTTTGCACACAATTTGGGATCCAGTACGTGAAGACCGCAACAAGATCTTGATTCGAGGTCCTCCTATCGGACTGAAACTTCGAGGGTTTGTTTATCCTCATAATAGAACAATGTTTTGCATTATCTCAGATTTTTTGAAGAGGAGTAAGTGGGGTAAAAAGTCTGCCAAAGATTGATGTCCTAAAACTGCTAAACATATAAAATTGCTATAACTTTGATTGAACTAAATCGATTATCTTGAAAATTGGCTTGTTTGTTCTACCCTATACAGTATACAGAACAACGATTACTGGAAGTTGCTGAACTTCAAATTTGGTTTAGCGGTAGGCCTCAAAAGTTTCATCTTCTCGAAAGGAGTCCCTACGCAAAATTTCAGCTCAATCAGACTTCGGAAAGTCGTGTTTCATAGCGATAAAAATTGATTTACAAGGCACCCTGGTGAACATGTATTGGACCACTGTTCGGTAAAACGAACAGTCATTTTCAACCAAGTGACGCGCGCGTTGTAATGCTTGTAAAATATTGATATATAGTACAAAAACCTAAATTAATCCACCTAGCGGTCAGACCCAGCCTTTCTCATTCAAACTTATTATTTGTAAAAATAGATTTACATGAACGCTTCAATCCAATAAATGTATATTCATTCTTAAGGTTCTTAAAAATTGATGTTGTAATCTATACATATAAAAATGCAGTCCGGTCTGTTTGTCTGTCTGATCCATATAGGCTCGAAAACTACCGAACTGATCGACGTGAAAATTTGTATGTAGGGGTTTTTGATTCCGATAAAGGTTCCTATGATAGTTTGAGACCCCTCCTTTTTCTGGAAGGGAGGGGTCCCATACAAATGAAACACAAATTTCTGCACATCTCGAGAACTAATCAACTAAATGGAACCAAATTTGGCAGGCAAATGTTTTTAGTGGTAAAAAATATGTCCATAATGTTTTGACACCCCTCCTTCTTTTATAAGGGAGGGGCGCCATACAAACGAAACACAGATTTCTACACATTCTGAGAACTAACCAACTGAATGGAACCAAACTTGGCAGGTGAATATTTTTAGAGGTAACAAATATGTGCATAATGGTTTGACACCCCTCCCTTTTCTATAAGGGAGGGGTCCCATACAAATGAAACACAAATTTCGCACAGCTCAAGAGCTAATCAAGAAAATACAACCAAATTTGGTATGAGAATGTTTTTAGAGGTAACAGATATGTCCATAATGGTTCGACTCCCCTCCCTCTTCTGAAGGCACATGTTTCTGCATAAATTTCTGCACATCTCGCGAACTTATCAACTAAATGGAACCATATTTGGTAGTTGAAAGTTTTAGTGGTAACAAATATGTTCCATAATCGACCTCAGGCAACATTTTTGATTATAAAATAGCAACATCCGGTTTCTGGAGAACAGCCAAAAATGACCGATTTCCACCCAATATAATAATATCCGGATCTAGAATGATACACAGGAGCTCAAATCGACCACAGATACCATTTTGAATTCTAAGATGGCGACTTCCGGTTCCTGAAAAACAGCCTAAAATGACCAAATACCACCCAATATGAGTATCTCCGGAATGTTGCAAGCTAAAAATTGACTTCAGGCACCATTATGAATTGTAGGATGGCAATTTCTGGTTTCTGGAAACAGCCAAAAATGGCCGATTTCCGTCTAACATAAGTATCTTCGGAACTAGAATGATACACAGCAACTGAAATCGACCACAGACCCCTTTTTGGATTCTAGGATGGCGACCCGACACTCTATATGGGTGTTTCTTCAACCAGAATGACGCTCAGGGGCCAGAAATTATCTTAAATACCATTTTGAAATCCAAGACGGCGACTTACGGTTTGTGAAAAACAGCCTAAAATAACCAATCAGGCACCATTTTGAATTGCTTAATGGCAACTTCTAGGAAACAGTCGAAAATGACCGAATAATACTCAATATGGTTATCGAGATGATGCATAGAAACCAAACATTGACCCTGGACACCATTTTGAATTTAAAGACGATCACTTTCAGTTTCTAGAAAAGAACCAAAATAACTAAATACCTCCCAAAATGGGTATTTCCGGTGCCAGATTGATGCCAAATCTGCTGAAAATGACCGAATACCACCCAATATAAATATATTCAGAATTAAAGCGATGTACAGAAGCCAAAAGTCGAGGATGGTGTCATTTCGATAAAACCAATCATTTCAAACGATTTGTTATTCGACTTTGATCGATTTGACGTGCATTTGCAGACTTTAAACACGTCGCAAGGAATCAATGATTTTGTAACGTTCAAATAGTACGACACCACATTTAAATTATGTTGAGGCCACATATATCGATCAAAGTGAGTATAGTTTCAAATAGTCTCTGAAATTCTTTTCTTTCCATAACTTTTGAGCCACATATCAAATTGTTATGAAGTTTGTTATTTGTAAGTTTAAGAGATGACTCGTTCGTATGACACTAGTTATGTTCAAATAAGTGATGTAATCTTTGAGATAATAGACTTTCGTTGTTTTATTAACAATTTAAAACATAACGGTTGCTTAACCCTCTAGTGCCCAGTGCCGCCTTCAGACGGTCTTCAGTTGAACCTCTAAAAAGCTTTAATCAATACCAAAAAAATGTTTATAAAGTTTTTTCGGAGTCCGTCTGAAAATAAATTTGGGTATTAGAGGGTTAAGTTCGATTATAATCAAATGAAATGGAAACGTATAGGGCAGCCAAACTTTGAAATCACGTGTTCATTCATAATTCATCAGTTAACGCTTAACTAGTCCGCTCATCTGATAATAATATTGATCAATTCGGTTGTGTAGTTTCTGAGATAATGAAGTTTCGTGATTTTCACATTTCGATACATTACAGACGAAGTTACAGTTCGATTACAGTAAAATTCAATAGGGTGTTATGAGGCAGCTAGACTTATCAATTGGCACAAATTTTGTGAAAATCGGGTCAGCCATCTCTGAGAAAAGTGAGTGAGTCTAAGTAGTCTTCGAAATATGTTCCTTTTCATAGCTGGATTTCACATTTTCAAACATAACAGGCGAAGGAATAGTCCGATTGCGAAATAAATCAATAGGATCTTATTGGGCAACTAGACCTTCCATTTGACACTGAATTCATGAAAATCGGTTCAGCCATCTCTGAGAAACATGAGTGAGATTAAACAGTTTCCAGAACACATTTCTTTTCGTAACTTTTGAACCACAAGCTCAATCTTTATAAAATTCAAAAGTTAAAGGTTTTTCAGGTAGCCTGTTCATTTGAAACCAATTTTGTTCAAATCGGTTGTGTGGTTTTAGAGATAATGATGTTTTATGATTTTTACATTTTGATAAATAACCTCTAAACAAAAAATCCGATTACAATGGAATTGAATAGGGTCTTATGGGACAACAAGACCTTTCATTTGCAATTAATTTCATGAAAATTGGTCCAGCCATCTCTGAGAAAAGAGAGTGAGAATAAAAATCTGCACATACACACACACACACACACATACAGAAAATGCTCAGCTCGTCGAGCTGAGTCGAGTGATATATGCCATTCGGCCCTTTGGAGCACTTTTATATCTTCGGTTTTGCAAAAGATTGCTATACCTTTCTAGGAGAAAGGCAAAACAGTTTCATTTAAAAGCTACTAGAGAATATCAACATTTAGAGTTTCAACTATTTTTTTCGATTAAAAAAAAAAGAAGCTCCCCTCTCTACGGAATGGGAGAGAAGGGGTACCCGGTAGGTTTTTTTGTGCATAAGATTCCCAGCTATCATATGGGTCATTCCATACGAAGTGTACATGCCACTTGGACACGACCATCACAGATTTTGTTCAAAGTTGGGGGAATAATTCATCTACTGTCTCTTGGGAAAAATCCCAATTTTTGACAAAAATCTCTTTTTTTTCTTACAATTTATAGACGTAAGATGTCCGAAAAATACTGATGATGATTTTTGAAGAAAAAAAACCAAGGAACCCAGAAAAAATATAAGTTTTGACCGGAAGTGTCGCCAGATAAATAAATTTTGTATTTGAAAACTAAATTTACATTTTTCGGCAAATGCAGCCATTTTTATTTTAAATTTGATAATTTCATCGTATTCCTTGAAAAATTTCACATACCAAACAACTATCATCCCGAGGTAATATGTGCCAATCTCGAGATATAACATTTTTACGAAAAAAATTGTAAATTTCGTAATTATCTTATTTTATAGTCGTAAGACACCCGAAAAATAGTGATAGGTGAATTTCGAGGGAAATAAACCAAGGAATCTAGAAAAAATTTTGTTTTTGCCCGGAAGTGTTGCCAGATAGATTATTTTTGTATTTTAAAATTAAATTTGCATTTTTAGGCCAATGCAGCTAATTTTATTTCAAATTTGATGGTTTCATAGTGTTTCTCTCTTTTACGTAAGAAGCACATACCGCTCCGTGGTAATATGAGCCAATTTTGAGATATAACATTTTTACGAAAAATTTATCACGAAATTCAGAACTATGTTCGTAAAAATGCTATATCTCGAGATTGGCTCATATTACCACGGGGTGATGAGTGTTTCTTACGTAAAATTTTCCAAGAAATACGATGAAACCATCAAATTTGAAATAAAATTAGTTGAATTTGGCGAAAAATGCAAATTTAATTTTAAAATACAAAAACAATCTATCTGGCAACACTTTCGGTCAAAAATAATATTTTTCTGGATTCCTTGGTTTATTTTCTTTAAAATTCACCTATTACTATTTTCCGGGTGTCTTACGTCTATAAACCTTAAAAAAGGTAATTACGAAGTTTACAACTTCTTTCGTAAAAATGTTATATCTCGAGATTGGCTCATATTACCTCGGGATGATAGTTGTTTCTTATGTGAAATTTTCCAAGAAACATGATGAAATTATCAAATTTAAAATAAAAATGGCTGCATTTCCCGAAAAATGTAAATTTAGTTTTCAAATACTAAAATAATTTATCCGGCAACACTTCCGGCCAAAACTTATATTTTTTCTGGATTTCTTGGTTCATTTTCTTCAAAAATCATCTATCAGTATTTTTCGGACATCTTACGTCTATGAATTGTAAGAAAAAGAAAAAAGAGATTTTGAACAAAAAAAAATGACTTTAATAAACAGGCGGGTCCCACAGAGCGGGGGGTATTCCAAACGACACCAAATTTGGGATTTTTCCAAAGTGACAGTAGATGAATAATTCTCCCAATTTTGAGCAAAATCTGTGATGGTCGTGTCCAAGTTTGTGCTTTTTCGTGGTCACTTCGTATGGAATGACCCATATACAGATAACGGAATATGGTTATCGCATCTCAGTTGTTCGTGAAAAAATTCCAAAGTGCTGTTCGATAAATCGAACACCTGGGCCATAATGGGTTAATCGCTTTGGCATAATTCAGAGACAATCAGGTATTCTTTTTCCGTTGATAGAAACGTACATTCATAATAAGTTCACTCATCCTACATAGTGAGGAATTGTATTACTTCCACCTTTTTTTTTTGATTTAGTCTTTTACTCAATAAACATCTTCTTGCAGACCCTTGTTCAAACGTAACTTATTTATTTGCAAATATTCCAAAGAGTTAGAATTATTTTTTCTAACTATCTCATATTCAACATCGTACCGAAGGCTCTGACAGCAGGCTTTCGTCGAATTGTCTGCTCAATGAAAGTTTGCATTTTCAGTGTTTTTCACCAGGTTTTTGCACACTATGAAACTGTGTTTCGTGTGAGCAGTTACCGCAGGCTATGGGAGCATCGAGTAGGTAATGAGTTCAATGGGCTCAGTAAAATAAGTACAAATTATTATTTCGAGTTTGTGATGTGTTGATTTTCCTGCACACACCCAGTAAAAATATTCTATGCCCTATCTAAACACCGCCCTGACAGTGTAGGAGTAGTTATCACAGTGTTGATTGCAATATCGGGATTCTTTCTAGCGTTATATTTATTGATCTTCATATATTCTTGATGCGTTTTTTAACGTTTGTGGTTGTCAGCCAGTTTTAGGCTCTGGTAAGGGAGCAGATGTTTGAACGTGTGGATGATCTGTTTGGATAACTTCATGCGGTGAATGGTTGCAGAGAGGAGCGACACCACTGAACATAAGGCAAGACACTGCGTAAAATACAACAAAGATCACCGAGGTGGAAGATGAAGAAAAGTAATAAGCAAGATGGCTTGCTGTAGGTCTGAGCAAGCGCTTCAATGTGGTTGTAATAACTTATTCCAACTTATGTTTTCAGCTACAGTAAGCAGCACAAAAACCACTATTGACTTAGTGTGAATTAATCTCATATAAGTTCATTTACTTTATATCAGCACAACGTATATGTATTAGGGTGAACCAAAAGAATAAATGTTAGCTCCCATGCACTTTTCGTGTTCCTTGTGGGTCCCAAAACAACTGTGTAACTTTTCAGAACAATCGGTGAAACGCCCGATTTGCGCCCGATTTTTAAAGTTTCCATACGATTTTATATGGGAAAATCCACTTTTTCAATACTTATTCTCTAGAGATGTCATGTTGGCTCTTAAAAAATATCAATACATGATATTTGTAGGAAATTTTCCTGGAAAAAACTCTTCTGAAGACCGTAAGGCGCTACGATGCTTGTAGAAACAACTATTCACCATAAACTGATTGAATGTTTGACAGACGGCTCACCATTGAAATTTTCCAGCAACACTGCTACAGCATACTGCTATTGCAAACTTGCTTGAGTATGAGAAATAATTTCGCGTGGAATTAATTTTCAAAGTGTGATTTTTGCTCATAGTATCTTCGGGGAAGTCTCCAAGATAAATTTAAGCGATATCATTTCTAATCACATGGTTGAATTTGCAATAGCAGCATGCTGCAGCAGTATTGCTAGTAAAATTCAATTGTGAGCCGTTCGTCAGATATTCAATCAGTCTGGGGTGAATATCTGTTTTCACAAGCATGGTAGCGCCTTGCGGTCTTCGGAAGAGTTTTTCCCAGGAGAATTTCCTACAAATACCATGTATTGATATAATTTAGGTACCAACTGGACATCTCTATAGAAAAAGTTTTGAAGAAGTGGTTTTCCCATATAAAATCGTATGAAAGCTTTAAAAATCGGGCGCAAATCGGGTGTTTCACCGATCGATCTGAAAAGTTACACTGTTGTTATAGGACCCATAAGGAACACGAAAAAAGCATGGAAGCGAAAAAATAACACCATCGTTATTTTTCCGATATAACTGTGTCCCAGTCTAATATGTATATGTATGTTTTTCAAATCTATTAATATTTTTTTGCAACTAATAAAAAAATAAAAACAACTTTACATGTCTTATTAATTCTTATTATATTTTTATCTATCTCACATCAAATGTACACGATCATATCTATATTATTACATTATTCCAATTGATAGTCATATTTTTTTTTAGAGTGAATCCTGATGAAAAACCCAATTCACTAACTGAAACTCTCATCCGTGGACTTTGTAGGGAAGATCGAACTCTAACAAAGTAAAGACCACATTCTAACATTCCTTCCATGTTGTAAGTTTCGTGCGAGCTTCGAGTTTCGTAGTTTCGAGTTCATAGTTTCGAGAGAAACGTGTTTGAAAATAATATGAGTAAATTGTATGAGTTAAAATCTCTTTTTTATCATCTTTCGAAGGATGCTTTTGGTTTGAATTGCAGACGCATATGCTTATAACTCTGGATTTTTTGTGAATTTTGTAACGAGTCTTTGTGAGATACAACTTAACTGTATTTAGCATCGTTCGACATCAAGATTTCAAAATGAAACATTTTTGAGTTGTGCCGGTGTTCCTCGAAATCGACGATATCCCTTGACTGCAAGCACGTGGCCGTTATAAAAAATCGGGTCATGGAATTAAGAACAATGAGGAGGAACGACCACTGCCAGTCGTTCTTTCAGTTGATTCATTGTGCATCTTGAGTGGCTCGAACCCATCACGGAGTAGCAAACATTGATCTGTACAGTCAAAACTTAGCTAAGCTATCTAATATCAAACATCGTATCAGCCATCCATAAATTTATCCATTTTCAACAAATACCAACTCAATATTTGGTTACTTAATTACATAATTGTTCTGTTAACTAAAACTAAATCAAATGGAATTTTCAGCGATTTTCAAGTAAGTTCAAGTTCTTTATACTTCAGGTTCACAAAACCGCTTTAACTCTTTCCAACCGAGTCCACACAATTGTTTAAGTCAGCGGTTCTCAACCTTTTTTGTCCGCGTACCCCTAGGCGATATTTTCCAAATCAATTGTACCTTTTGGCTTGAAATATTCCCGCAGAGTGGGAGAGAATAGTGGTAGATCATGTTGTGGTAGTCTAGTTCAGGTTTTAAAATGGACTATGTATGGTTTGTTTGATTACTGCAGTCATGTTTTTAGAGCAAGTTTGATGAACAACAAATGAAGTATTGTAAAGAAAAATTGTTTTGTTCGCCATAACTAATTTTTCCTGCGCGTACCCCTTGAAGGCTTTCGCGTGACCCTAGGGGTATGCGTACCTCAGGTTGAGAACCGCTGCTTTAAGTAAAAAGTGACGTGAAACAAAACCTAAATCGAAGTAACTCCGCTACGGTACCTACATAAAGACAATTATGTGGGCTCGGTCGGAAACGGGTAAACGGTACAAAAAACGAATGCTTTCTTGAGCACATTCTGTGGTATAATTCAAGCTGCGCATCCTGATTTTAAGTCAGCTTTTGGTCCCATACGAATGTTCTAATAATAATATCAAATGTCGCCGACGTTTAAAACGGTTTGGTCTCAAAACCGCGTGACATGTGATGTGGCCATTGACATTTTCGCAATGCAACGTGAAACGTCTTCTTATGACCTGTAACTCAGCTGCAATTCAGGCGCCTGTAAGTGAACTCGCTAATTCCAACTACAAAAGGTTTTCAACGGTGACGATTTCTTCGTTTTTCCGCTTTTATTTCGGCACCTTGTCAGTTGGATCCTAGCCAATTGGACAGTTTTTGCGCGAAAACTTAAGATGAGCAGCGACGCGTCGCTTCAAATAATAAACCATTCGTAATAAAGTCGCGTTTCAAATGCGGCATACTCTCGGCGGTCTTTGACCAAAATTTATTAATTAAGTAATCAAATTAATCAAAGTAATTTTAATTGTAAACTGGTTTCGATAACATTAATTCAAAATGTCTATATAACGTACCGTTTGATTGCCATTAGCGCATCTATTACTTGCCTATAAAATCAGCAATCAAATCCACACACATTTTTAGAGCTGCTTCGCAGCGCTTTTATCCGAATACGAGTACAAAGAACAGATTCAGAAGCACGCTACCACTTAAGACATCCTGGTGTAATGTTTACACTTAACAACAAGTGGAAAACCAGTTCATATTCCATAAAAATAGAATAAACAAACAGCAGCGGCACACAACTCGAGCGGTTACGTTATTACCATTGGCTTTTTTTTTTATTGAGACATCCTGCTTCGATTGCAACATAAAATATTTTATTTACCTGCACATCATGCTATTTTTTAGCGTCCGCGTGTAACTTCTCAACCGATTTCAGCCTTAATTGGTTGCAATTATGAAATACACAAACGGTCTGTCGGTACTGGTCGCAAACCGGAAATGGATTGCATTTTATTGAACACAGTCATGTTGCGTGAGATCAGCACGTAAGTAATTGTAATACGTTACAGCAGCAGTTGGCAACACTCAACAAAAATAAAGACATTCGCTTAAGGGTCACACCACCGCGATCTAGAGTCTAGGTTGCGTCCGAGCGCCGCGGGTGGTAACGTTTTGACGCAAGAAATGTCAGCTTCAACTTTCGAAATTTGGTACAACGACTGCGGAGTTAACTGTCGATAAAAACAAGAAATAAGTAATACTGCAGCATTTTTTTTCAAGTTCAATAGTACTGAAGAGATTGTATGCGAAGAGCAGCGGCTGCCTTGATCGGGACCAGGCCCTTCAGCTTGTCAAACTGTCCGAACCGTCGATGAACTCCAATGTGATTGACAATATCTATCTGGAATATATCTCACACTATCATACAGTAATGAAACCATGATGCTTTTCTCTTGTCTCTTACAAGAGGTATTTTTTAGCCTATACACTTTTTCTTATTTGTTATACCATACCCTGTAATAATAGACTACTCTACTTCACGAATAACTTAAAACGTAGTCGTAATACTGACTGAAAATCTCGTTTACGCAGGCCATAGATATAACAGTACATCACTGATATATTCTGCGTGTGAAGAGACTTTCTCTATCAGTCACATCCAGTCTTGTCCACTTACTCATCTTTGTGCATTTTTCAACACATAGGCACTGTGTGTGTAGTTGATCGACGTATGTTAGAAAGGTGGCGCAACTGAAGAGGTTGGTATTGGGTTTCGAAAAGTGTACCTTCCCAGTAGTTTATTTGATGTAAATATCATACCAGAAACATCGGAGTTTGCTGGATCGGGTCCCCACTGGATGAGATTTAATATTTTCAAAGCCTATGTCACATCTTCCTCTTTCATTTATCACATTCTCGTGAAACAGTTTAAAACCAATCAATACCATTCGATATAAGAAATTTCGGAATCAGGATGGAGCCCAGATGCCAGAACCTGATCCCAGACACTATTCTGAATTCAAAAGAGCGACTTCCGGTTTCTGAAATGCATCCCAAAGTAATCAAATAGCATCGAATATGAGTATTGCCGGAATCACCATTTTAAATTCTCAAATCGTAACTTTTGGTCTCTGAAAAACAATTCAAAATTATCAGATACCATCCAATATCGGCACATTAATTGCAGACGCCATTTTGAAATCCACGATGCCGACTCCCGGCGTCAACAAAAAACAGCCTAAAGTATATCATCCAATATGCTTTTTTTCGGCATCGGGATCGTGTTCAATAGCCGGGAATTAGCTCCAGATGTTGTAATATCCACTTCCGCTATCTGTAAAATAGCCTAAAATGGTCAAATACCACCCAATACGAGTATTTCCAGAAACGGGATGACGCTCAGAAGTCGTAAATCGGTGCCAGTAACCTTTCTAAACTTCAAGAAAAGTTTTCCGGGCCGATATGATGTTCTAAAAACGGAAATCTATCGCGGATGCCATTCTGAAATTTGAAATGGCGTCTTTCGATTTTCAGAATACAGTCCAAAATCTAATGAATACAGTCTTAATCTAATGCTACGCGATGTATACCTTTCATAGAACCGCGTCTACCGAAGTTGTTTGCTTTCTTGAAAATATGCGAGATTGACAATGCACATTTATATAAATACTTAGATGCTTCGGGTTGTAGATGATTGTTGCGAGTGTCATGACAATTTGTTCGTTCGATTTCATAGTGAGCGATCTTCGCGTGCAACATTGTTCGATTCCGTCAATTACCACGGAGACAAGACAACTCAAATTATTGTGCCGTGTCAAATAAATGTTGTGTGAACAAAAAAAAAGACAATACAAACCTTCCTTCCCACCGCAGTCGTAGAGATTTAGATATAAACTCAGGTTCAGTCTGACCATTTCGTTCAATTACGTCATTTACCACGGTGACACAACCCTTTCTCTCCTTCGTAGTCGTAAACTATTCCCAAGTTGCCATATACGTGGTTTTCTGTGCAACTTCACTAGCTCCGATCAATTACGGAAAAGTAACTAAGAAATATGCGAATGCGAGAATATTGATGTTAAATTTAGAGTGATATTCGAGTACAAGATGTGAAATGTGACGGAATATTCTGAATTTTGAACTCTTTGATCTCGTAAAAGAGTAAAAGTAGGGCTATTTGCTCTATGTAATTTATGAATGTCGCCTAAGACAACACTGCCATGAGATGACAAAGTGACGGAAATGCCATTTTTTTCGAATATGGGTTTTTCATGCCAATTTGTTCATTTTTCGAAGACCTATCTTTTGGTGCCTTCTTTTTCGTTGTGACTTATTCGTACGGTGCATAGAATCAGTAAAACAAAGTGACGTAGGCAACCATATCAATACAAAATTGACAAGAAATTCATTCGTTTTTGGGCCGTACTAAGAAACTGATCACTTGAATCTACGTCATATCACGGCAGAACAGTAAGGTCTTCTTTACACGGTTTTTTCATGACGATTCTCCAAATAACGTGTTTTTTTTTCAAATGACGCGGTTGTTTACACGATTTTTGCACGGTTTTTCGTTCTCGCGTAAAACACAGTAAGTAACAGGCTATAGTAGGGTGTTTTTTTTTTGAAAATGTTTATTGAAAATTGTGAAGCCTTGGTTAAGTGCAGATTTCGACCTCTGATTGGTCGCTTAATGCTTGCTTTCTCTTACACGGTCGATAGACACCTAGAAAATCGAGAATGTACTATTGGGGTTATATAAAATCCTGCTTCTGCCTCAACCAATCATATTACTAGAGTATGGAACGTCTTAAAAACCCCTAAATAACGAATGATGATTGAACATGTATTTTAATTGAACATGTTATGATGATTGAACATGTATTTCAAAGGTAATGAAATAAAACGTGTTCAGAAACTTTTTTTTTCAATTTACTTCTTTTGGACTGATTACAACAATCTTAGTTTTAAATTGAAGATTCAGTTCCTTACTGGTAACCGTTTTGCTTTTCTCCTAGAAAGGTATAGCAATCACTGGCAAAACCGAAAGTATAAAAGTGCTTCAAAGGGCCGAATGGCATATATCACTCGACTCAGCTCGACGAGCTGAGCATGTTCTGTATGTGTATGTGTGTGTGTGTGTGTGTATATGTGGAACTTTTTATTCTCACTCACTTTTCTCATAGATAGCAGGACCGATTTTCATGAAATTGATTGCAAATGAAAGGTCTTGTTGTCCCATAAAACCCTATTCAATTCCATTGTAATCGGATTTATAGTTAAGAGGTTATGTATCAAAAAGTAAAAATTATGGAACATGATTGTTTAACTGTTTTGAACAAAATTGGTTTCAAATGAACGGGCTACCTGAAATACCCTTAACTTTTGAATTTTATAAAGATTGAACTGGTGGTTCACAAGTTATGAAAAGAAATGTGTTCTGGAAACTGTTTAATCTCACTCATGTTTCTCAGAGATGGCTGAACCGATTTTCATAAAATCAGTGTCAAATGGAAGGTCTAGTTGCCCAATAAGACCCTATTGATTTATTTCGCAATCGGACTATTCCTTCGCCTGTTATGTTTAAAAATGTGAAATCCAGCTATAAAAAGGAACATATTCCGAAGACTACTTGAACTCACTTACTTTTCTCAGAGATGGCTGACTCGATTTTCACAAAATAAGTGTCAAATGAAAATTCTAGTAACCTCGTAACACCCTATTGAATTTTACTGTAATCGGACTGTAACTTCGTCTTCAATGTACCGAAATGTGAAAATCACGAAACTTCATTATCTCAGAAATTACACAACCGATTTGAACAATATTGATATCAGATGGCTATTTAAGGGTTAATTGATGATTTTTAATCGAACACATAGTTTCAAAATTAGACTGCTTTATACGGTCCCATTCCATTTGACCTTCGAACTTAATCAACCGTTATGTATTAAATTGTTAAAACTACGAAAGTCTATTATCTCAAAGATTATACGACTTATTTGAACATAACTAGTGTCATACGAATGAGTTATCTCTCAAACTTACAAATAACAAACTTCATAACAATTTGATATGTGGCTCAAAAGTGTAAAGAAAAGAAATTCAAAAACTTAAAAAATTTAAAACTATATCCACTTTGATCAATATATGTGGCCTCAACATAATTATATATGGTTTCGTACTATTTAAACGTTCCCGGTATCGCTCGTGATTAAATTGTTCGAAATTAAGAGTCATTTCTTTTATTTCGCTATTCTTAAGCACTAACATTACGTCAAATTTCACATTTTATACTTCAATTACAACAGCAATATTTTCAGAAAGAACACAAAGAGTTCATTATTGGATTGAAGCGTCCATGTAAATCTATTTTTACAAAAAATAAGTTTGAATGAGAAATGCTTGGTCTGACCGCTAGGTGGATTAATTTAGGTTTATACGTATATTTCAAAGTTTATGTCGTTTTTGCGCGGTACATAATGGGTGACAACTAAAATTTTAGATTTTTTTGAAGTTCTCTTGCTCCAGAACAAACACGCTCCGAGAGTATGAATATGAAAGCTTTCTCTCCTCTGTATGCCAGTCGGTCTTGTTTTCTTTAAACATGCTCAGTTCTGTTCAAAATGGCGTCGAACAAAAAGCATTACGCAAGCGCATTGTACAGTTCTAACTGTACTGCACAAAAATTTTAGCAACAAGTTCACGATAAACCATTTCAAAAGCGAAAATCTTCCGGTTTCGACTCTATATAATTTCCTGCAAACCTAAACAATGATTCGCCGAAAAAGTAATGAAAGACCAGCCACCAGTGCTGATAAAAGTCATTTTCCCCAGCAAAATTCTTCGAAAACTACAGCCAATCATTTTAAATTTTCACTTCCAATGATCGCAGCACTCTTTCAGATACACTAGATTTTCGTCCTAGTAACGTGCTGTTACACTCAGATGAAATAGATCGCGCGCATCGTTCACGGTTACGGAATAAAATTTGACGACAAATCCAACCAAATGATTCACTTCAAAGCGAAAAAAAAAACAAACAGTCCACTCAACCAAAATTAACCTCACCGAAACACTTTTTCACTGACACTGACCGATGCCTTGACAATCTTCGTTAACTGATAAACTGATTCTGTTGTCTTGCTTTCATCGCATGAAATATAATGAGGTGTTTTGACAGGTCACTCCCATGCAAAAGGCGGGAAGGGAGAACTCTGAAAGGATTGTAAAAAAATAACGTTTATGGATGTTTTTTTTTCACTTTCACTCAAGAGTGTCAACAAATATCAACCCTGCCAGCCACTGGCTCCGTTCTTCTTGTCTAAGTTATGGTTTGAATCCAATGGTATGGTTATCAATTAAGATGTGTACCAGAACGAATGAGTGAAGGAAATTTTGATTACAATTCTTCAGAAAACCTTTGAACATTTGGTAATTTCCCTTTTCAGTTCTTTCACGTCACTTACACTTAATATCACTTGTCACTACACAGATACATATTTCGACGTAAATTAATAAGAAAAAAAATTACATTTGTCACCCGTCACAACAAGTGCGAAGAACTTATTTTCATCTGAACATGCTAATGTTAACATCACGAATCGGTACTGAATAACATAGAAATTGTGTGTTTTAACAAGTTAAATGTCCAAATCAATAACATTTAATTTTAATTATTAGAGTACATTCAGCAGTACACTGTGAATTAAATGAGTTGGAATATTCTGTTGATTAATTTTAAACCAAAAAGTTAGGTTGCGTGCTACGCTGCGGTTTGAGTTACTGGTCTGTTTTACGCACATCTTGATCAAGGTTTGATCAAATTGTCCAGTCTTTGAAGATTTCAAGACATTTAGTTTCAAATAAACCAGACATTTCGATTACGGTTAATCAATTAGTTATAACCAACATCTCAATTTTCTTCTACACCTTTTATCGCATCTCTGATCAAAATAAAAACCCCATTAATATATATTTAAAAGAACACATCCCATCAGCACTAAATTATCGCAACCTATTATATGGCACACTCGTAGGTAGATCCAATCCTTTTTCGAAGTACCAATCCATTACCTGCTTGTGGAAATGCTACAAACTTGCCTGTGGAAGGATGCCTCCTGTAGAGCGCAAAATCCCGCCCATTATAGTGACCGCGTGGCGGTTTACAATCCGGTTCATACGCGCAAGTCACCACCACGCACATTCATGTATGCACTTTTGGTCAACGCACCAACAACAATAACAAGAACATGATGAATGGCCAATGCAATGCACCTGAATTGAGTCACGACAGGCGGTGCGGTGTGATCTGAATCAATAATGAGTGCCCGATGCAGTTCTAGTTGATAGTTTGTATGGTTCAGCTTTTATTACGTGAACGTTTGGATGGTGGTTAGAGAAGAAAAAATTGAAACGATTCGGATATTACATGCTGCGACTAGCAGCAGAAATCTTGTTTATGAACTATATACACTCTGAGGAGTGATAACATGCTGTGCGTTTACTACATAGGGGTGAGTTGATGACTGCTGTTATGCTTCGGTTTACGATACTTACGAACCGATGGGGGAAAAGGGGCGTCTATATCTTTGTAAGCTTAATAGTTATGAGCTTTACGATATACAGATTTATCCCACAAACGGAGTAGATCTTAGCTTGGTATTTATAAAGGAACCCTTGTGTATGTAAGTATACTTATTTATAACAACAGCTCGTCCCTGTATAACCCCTTATTGGGTGCAATATTCAAAAATAAATGTCAATACCACTCCTCTCCCATATTATTACACAAGCAAACAGAAAATTTGGTTTTATAATGAGAATCACTGAAAAGTTCAGTTGTTCCTTTTATATTGGAAATGTCTCCCAAAACACCTGTCTTTACAATGACAATGAGACCAACCGGATTTAATCAAGCGTACTACGTTCTATTTAAAGGATACTTCCATGGCGTAATTCATTCATCCTTATGCTAATCGGTGTCGATTATGTATTTATTTATGTTATATTTTTTAAGAAGTTACTTGAAAACCCAACGATTCCTGTTAATCCTTCTACCTATAAAGCAAGCAAGTTTAGTGAACGTTTGAAAAGCTCATCTGTCTATTCCCCTAGCTAACTGTCTATAATATACAATTTAATTAAAAAGATTTTTTTTTTCAAATAATTATTGATTGTTTCTCGAAATACAGTCAAATCGAATGGAGTGTCTCGCAAATTTAACGACCCTGATGTTTTTGTCCTTCGTTTGTCCATGAACTTTATCAACCTGTCAATAAAATTTGACAAAACAGTTATACCCAAACGTGTACGATAATAATAAAAAAGTCCCCTATACACACACCCAACAAAACTAGTCCAAATTGTCGTCTCAAGCTCAATATGTCGACAAGTCTACGTTGCTTTACTATAATGTAAAAATGCCACACTTATCGGGCTTATTCAACTCATAAATCTAGCAAAATACCCTCATTCACCAGTGATCACGATTACAATACCACTCGACAGCTAGGCAAATGCGGGTGCTCTGGCATTATTAGTCGCACGGCTTATCTGACTCCAGTGACAGGGCGCTGCCGTAACCTGTATTACTCCAATGTGAACACAGGCAATGCATTCATGAATGTAACGAGACTACCCAACATATAGCGGCTCGTATTGGAGATACATACGTTCATGGAAGTTTAATTACGAACGATAAAATTAACGCTTCTGGCACCGTGATGAAGAAGTTCGACTAGTCGATAGAACGGTGATCGAGAAGGAATTTAATGCTTGCACAGGAAAATTATAGACGCAGTCGTAATGATGGTAGAACTGTTTCCAGCTGTTTCTTGCAGGAAAAGAAGAACTTATTCAGCGGTTATAAATATTTTGATCGGCCACGTATGTAAGAAGCAAACAATATTATACTATATTCACATGCAGTCTACTAGAGATGTTCTTGGTATACTATATTCACAAATGCTGAGATTGTAGTGGTTCTTTGAGAGGACACTCTCTTGTTAGCTAATAATAGATTATTAGGAATTATTTATGTAATATCATGCTTCGAGTTGTTGTTTAGCTGAATTGACCATTGGGGACAACATAATGCTTGTTCATTCTGTATTACCCATGGTTTCGAAACACTGCTATTGTAGGTCTACGTACACGCAAAAGTTGAAGTCTTGTACAATCATTGAGTCTTCCCGATTCGCACAAATGTTGAACAGAAATCGCACAATAAATGTGTGAAACGCATAACGCAACAGTTGTACTGAGAATACATTGACATAGAATGAAATCAGAATATGTATCATACACCGACACGTTATTTCTCACGTCGAGTGTATTAGTGACTGCACGCGCTTTTTTCTCAAGCGAGGAAAGAAATTTCTCTCTCGCTCGTAGAATTTCCCTGTATGTGCGACAAGACTAGACAAGTAACATACAATTTGCAGGTTGCTCTTTTGCTTCTCTTTCGGTTCGGATTGCGACGCGCAAGGCGATATCTCGTTGCTTCACGAAATGAGCGAGACACCCGTGCTGTACATACTTGATTTTTTTTTTGACTTGAAAAGCGTAGCATATGTCTCGTCCTCAATCAGAGAGGAGGAGAATGGTTTTGCTTCTCGCTCGCTTTGCAATGCTGCTTGATACCAGTTGAAACTGTTTAGGTGTAGTAGTTTGGAGCTGCTAAATACATTTAAAAAACGCTAGAGCATTAATTGCGTTATGCCCAACACGCAATCATTGTACTGGTTCCGAATTACATCAACAATTGCGCTAAAAACGCACAATTTTGTACTGGTTTCGCACCATCCAACTTTTGCGTGTAGAGTTGTACAGTACCAGAGCTCTTGGGGAAAAAAGGTTTTTTTTTAACAAAATACTTCAAACATTTCAATACATGGTTGTTTAGGAGCCATTTGAAAATTTGCTTTTGATAACAAAAATGCAGTGTATGTTCATAAATTTTAATTTTCCAATATTTTCCAATGAAATTTCAGACAATTTCTCAAAAATCATCCTTTGACAAGAGAAAGAGAAAGAGAAAGAGAAAGAGAAAGAGAAAGAGAAAGAGACAGAGAAAGAGAAAGAGAAAGAGAAAGAGAAAGAGAAAGAGAAAGAGAAAGAGAGAGAGAAAGAGGAAGAGAAAGAGAAAGAGAAAGAGAAATAGAAATAGAAATAGAAAGAGAAAGAGAAAGAGAAAGAGAGAGAGAGAGGAAGAGAAAGAAAGAGAAAAAGAAAAAGAAAGAGAGAAAGAGAAAGAGAGAGAAAGATATAAAGAGAAAGAGGGAGAAAGAGAGAGAAAGAGAGAAAAAGAGAAAGAGGAAGAAAGAAAGAAATAAAGAGAAAGAGAAAAAGAGAGTAAAAGAAAGAAGGAGAGAGAAAGAGAAAGAGAAAGTAAAAGAAAGAGAGAGAAAGAGAAAGAGGAAGAGAGAGAAAAATAAAGAGAAAGAGAAAGGGAAAGTAAAAGAAAGAGGACGAGAGAGAGAAGAGAAAAAGGAAAAGGAAGAGAAAGATAGAGAAATGGAAAGAAAGAAGAAGAAAGAGAAAAAGAGAGAAAGAAAATAAGAGACAGAGAGGAAGAGAGAGCAAGAAGGATAACAAAAGAGAGAGAGTGAGAGAGAGTGAGAGGGAGAGAAAGTCAGAGAAATAGAGAGAGAGCATATTTTTTTACGCTGCGTCCTATTTTAGCGGGGTGGAAAGTGTAACAAAAATGTGCTCTCTTAAAATGCATATTATGGTACTACTTCTGAACAGATTTTGAGCACCAATTTTTTTATCGAAAAGATAGTTGGCATATTTTTTTAAAAGTAAATTGAAGGAAAGCTGCGTTGAAATTCAATCAATTTTTTCTCTGTTTCGAAGTGTTCAACCAATCACCAGCTCGCTTGTACAGCTGAGAACGGGATGGTATGGTATAAAATCATGCGTAAAATGTGTCGATTTGAATGTAGCATTGTTAATTTCACTAAGTAGATCTTGCACAGTAATGTCTTAGTCGATAAGTGTAGTTTTATATCATTTTCCTTCGATTTTTAAATAAAGAATAAAAATTGCTCCAAATCGCTAGAATGACAGTTGGTATAATAGCGAACTGCCATTCTAGCGATTTCGAGCAGTTTTAACGATAGAAAATTTTTGAAAATCATGTTTTGTTTAGAAAATGCAGCTCTTTCAGATGATATAAAATACTGATATAGCTAAACAACCCAATTAACATACCTGATCAATTGCAAACCAGTGACAAAATAAACCAAAAATCAATTGGAAAAGCAGTAGATAACTAATCACGAGCACAATTTCTGTTTGCGATTTTCACTTTAGGCCCATATTGTACGTAGCTCCGCCTTTTCTTCAAGGTATGTCATTTTTCCTATTTCACAATACGCAAAGAGATTTACGAATGTATCTTGCAGATGCGGCTGGCGGATATCAAAATGCATGTTGGTCCCATAGCAAAAAAACTCAATAGAGAAAACGTCGACTGAATAATTTAAGCAATTTTCGGTTATTTCGTGTCCGCATAGCTTGTCATAGTGAGGGATTGTTGTCAATTGGTTAAATTAAGTATGTTCAAGTCAATTGACTTAAAAAATGACATATATTATATTTTTCTATTAACATAACAGCAATGTGACTGACATGCGAATAATTTTCGATCTGATCATCTAAATATTCGCATAACCGTCTCCTAACGAAAAGTGTTGCTTCAGGGTATCCGACAACTTCAGCAGCAGTTCTCTTTGGCAGGTTTTCTACAGCAAACTGCTACCAAAATAGTCCGATGCCCAACTTTTCCCATTTTTTGTCATAATTAATTATCTATTACCCCTTTCCCCGCGGGTGATGCCATATTGTATCTCCAGACATCTAAACTTTAATTACAATTTATCAATTATACTTGAAACTATGAACGATGAAACTATTAAATAGGGTTAGAGAGCAGATCGATGATCAATATGCATCACAATTGGAGAGTAATGAGGGTTTGTGGGTCTCTTTTCGACGTAAAAACTAATTTCTCCGCGGGGAGATGGTTTATAAGAAAAATGTGTAACAAGAGGGTATGATAGCATAGTTTTGTTTAAAAATTATACGTAAACATTTCAAAGAGAAGGGAGAAGTTTCAAACATATGTGATGAAACGAGTAATATACAAATAGCGCGACATGCAAGTAAATTATTGAATTTATTGTGTAAAATGAGTATGATTAGAGTTTAATTCAGAATAATAAGCGATTTCATTGCATAGTATGGTTAAAAAAAACACTTCAGGACATCAGTTAGACCCCCAACGATCAATAAAATGAACGTGACTATTATACGAATACTTTCGACATAGGACTACACAATCGGGTTTTGATTTTCCATATATCACGAACAAAGTATACTATTTTATCATTTTATTAAAAGCTTGAGATGACTTCAAACAGGTTTCCACAAAAAAGTCAAAATCAACAAAAATCGATATGGGACGGATATGCGAAGAGCGGCAGTATATTGTCTTTGTAAAGAGATAGCTATCATTGGTTGGCTTACAATGTAAGTGCAGGAAAAAATTGAGATTCTTGAAAAATGAGCTTTTCGAGATACTTAATTTTTATTTTTCCTTTCATATTTTTCGAAACCGTGTATTTTTTTCTGGGATGACAAAACTACTGTCTATAACTTTGCCGAAAATATCATATCAATCAAACAAAACGTTCTGGCTCCGATTTTTTTCCTTTTTTTTAGAATTTTTAATATAATCTATTTTCGTCAAGTTTTACCGGGGGGGGTAAATGATGTCCTCGAGCGTTAATTTCTTGCATGATGGTTCTTAATAATGCAGAGCACCTTCCTGCAAAAATTTAGTTCTCTATGACTTTATTACCCCTCAGATGATAATTGGACAAACCTGACGATAATAGAGCCGACACCCTAGTTAATTCAATTTTTTACTTGTTTTTTGAAAAAAAAAGTTATCACGGTATATATTTTTTTCGGAGAGACAAAAACATCATTTACAACTTTACCAAAGACCAGGCCCGGATTTAAGGGGGGCTAAGGGGGCAAATGCCCCGGGCCTTTCATCAGGGTCCCACCTAGTCCTGGGCCAGACGTGAAGACTGAGTTGAACCCTTTTTTTGCTCGTCGAAGCGTGAAGTCATATCAAAATTTAAAAATTTCTTACCTCTAATTTAAAAAAAGAGGGCCCCTCGAAAATATCTGTCCCGAGCCTCCCAGCACCTAAATCCGGCCCTGCCATAGAAATTTGCTTCTCTGATTTCGATGCGATAAGAAGCAAACAAGCATCGTTCCATGATAGTTTACACTTTTGAAAAAAAAAAAAATACTGCATTGTAGGCAGATGGCACGCGTTTGTGTATTCGATACCGGTCCTGTGGCAACAAAAGATGTCCAGCAGACTAAGCAAATTCCCAGCACCGCCGGGCGCTTGTTACCCCTTAGCGGTGAAGCAGACCGTGCACTGTATGTAGACGGTTCGCATGTCACTTATGCTGCCACTGTAATAACAAAAACCCCGCGCCGCCAGGCATTGGTTACCATCTAACGGCGTATAAGATATTGTGCAGCATGCCGAAGAAGAATTGTAATTTTTGTTAGCACGCTCGTCGGACCTAGAGCAGCATAAGCTAGCAGCAAAAAAGGCGCGTATGCAAAAGACACTTTCGTGTCTTGAAGTGGTGAAGTATCAAATGTTGTTATTTCTTCATTCTTTTTTCTCTTTAACCCGATTGTCTTTTGTATTCGATTTACTTTTGTTTGGAAAATTGTTTTTCCATTTGATATCTATTATTTGATCCCCTATACTATGAAAATATTTATTGTTAGCGTGCAGTAGAGCGATACGCTATCGCAAAAGTAATTTATATGGGGGTGGTATTTCTCGTCGATGTTGAAACGAATGGGGAATAGATCGAAACCTCACTCCCAGATCTCCACGTTCTTCCATGTACCTAGTCCAGCGTCGAAGGTTCTAAGCTTTTCCAGATGTCGCTAAAGGTCTTAACGTTGTATTTTTCCGACTCCTAAGAAGTCATTAAATATCATCCAAGTTGACGTGGCTAAACAGTTTCCGAACGTAGCCGAAGTTGCAAAAACAAAGGAAAACCCATTTTTTTTCACACAGGGCTACGTAAGTGTAACGAAAATGTGCTCTCTTAACCCATTCCCGGCGGAGAAAAATCAGTTTTACCTAAAAAAATGAACTTCAAACTCTCACCACTTAATAACTATACGCAAAATTTACACAAACTGCATTGCATTTCAAAGATCAATCTGTTCTCTAACCATACTGAACAGTTTCATCTTGCAAATTTACAAGTATAATTGTAGAACTTAAATCAAAGGTTGAATGTCAGGTGATGCCATATGGTATCGCCCGCCGGGAATGGGTTGAATGCATATTATCTTATTACTTCTGAACGGATTCTAAACACCAGTGTCTTGATCGAAAATTAGGGAATGCCCCAACTATGTGATACAATAATTGGAATATTTTTTCAAAGCTGAATTAATGAAAGTTAAGTAATGAGTTGAAAATCAATCAATTTCGGTTTAGTTGATAAGATTCAATCAATCAGCAGATCGCTTCTCTGACTGAGAACAGGATGGTATAGTGCAGAATCATACGTTTTTTGACTGAATTAATCCTGAATCTTAATCGGTAGGTGATGTTTTCCACAAACTTTCGATACAATAATTAACATATCTTTTTCATTGTAAAACAGTAAAAAATGAAGTAAGAATCATTTGAAAAAAAAAAAAACAGATAACTAATAACGAGCTCGCATTCAGTTCGAGATGTTTACTTGAGACCCAAGTTGTAAGTCGCTCTGCCTTTTTTTAAGTACTCTGAGGTCGCTTTTTATGCGGTATTTTTTACGCGTTTTTTTTTTCACACGCCTATTTTTACGCGGATTCCGGAATTTACGCGGTTTTTTCACGCGGATTCCGGAATTTACGAGTTTTTTACGCAAATTCCGGGATTTATACGGTCTTTTACGCGGTTTCTTTTTACGAGGCACGTAGCCCCCGCGTAAAAAGCGACTTTAGTGTATGTCATTATCCCTACTTCACAAGACAAAAGAAGATTTTTTTCCATATGTAATACGAATGTAAGAAAAATGAATCTAATGACGTGTTGACAAACAGTGGTTCGATGAAGCTCTCGGCCACGCAACAAAATAACACGCTATATTATGTTGCAGCTTGGAAGGATATGGCGGCTATGAGGTAATACAATAACCGTCATTCTTAAAACGTTTCAATATTATGTAAAGTGTAATGAACTTTCCAAAACCAAAGCCAGCAATGTTTGCTCACTGTAAAACTGTGAAAACAATTAATGGAAGCAATCATTGCGGTTTTTGTCTACAAGAACAACAAAAACTCGGTGGAACACTTTTTTAATTCAGATCTTTTGTCGAAGAATGAATCAAACATTCTTAATTCACTCATTGATTCAAGTAAGCAGGTGCTCCTTAAAATATTTTGGGTTGAAAATGTGCTCAGCCGAGCAAAAGATTTGCGATCTCCTGGGCTGAATTGCGGTGGAAAAGTCATGAGTACTGTAGTAGCGAACATATATAAAGCTTCATCAGAATAAAAACTGCTCATTTTAGTTTTCAGATATCATCCTAACAATCGCATAAAATGGTTCCGTTGCAATTGGGCCAGGAATGTAATTTTGCAGAAAAATTATATTGGCGCTCTCAGGGTCCATCTTCTCTTTTTCCGGTCTTCTACAAAGTTTCTTGGTATACTTAGGGCTTCAATATAGATGCTTAATGTAGTTCAAGAATTGGTCACAAAGATGGCGCTTTTCAAGCGCTTGAGCTTTGCATTTTGAGGAAATTTACAGATCACAGAATTTTACGAAACTTTGTTACACATCAAATTGCGTCATAGGGAAAACGCTGTAGAAAATTACCCATTAGGTATTTTATCTTGAAAAATCGGGTAGAAGTAGTTTTGAGTATATTTTTTAATTTTATTCTTATCGTTGTCAGTTTTTTCGAAAATTGGCAGAAAGGCCGTTATCCGAACAATAAGGTCGCGAATTGATTTTGCGCAAGCGACTAGATAATTGTCAGCGCTCTCATCGGGACATCGGAAAACAACTCTGTCCGTGCAGTCAAACGGTGAATAGTGTGATTAAATATTACTACGAAACTCTGAGCATCAAACGGAAGAAGAAATGCGGTCAGAATGGATGTTCTATTAGTGGTCAGGAACACAAGCGTTTTATGAAAGCGTTTACGTGGAGTTCCAATGCTTCGGTCAGGGATGAGGCCAAAAAATAGAATTTGTTCAAGCCGTTCGTTCAGAGAGCCAAGGATCGGCAGGGACTGCATACGTACAAAGTGCAGAAGGCTCCAAATCGTGACGAACGACAAAATACGGTAGGAAAGCCACGGGTCTGGAAACTGTATATACAGATGCTGACGAATCCTCATTGTCTCATCATGGACGATGAGACTTACGTCAAGGTGCAGTTCCGGCAGCTTCCGGGTTACTATTCTTGACTGCCCTGCACGTTCTGGAGGAAGTAAGAAAGTAGAAACTTTCAAAGTTTTCCAAGAAATACCAAATCAGAAATACCAAGCGATTTGCCAAGCGTAGTAAAAGCAATGCGCCGTTCGTGACTACTACCTCAAGGAGTGTATACAGAAGCCTCTGCTTCCTCTGTTGAAGCAACACGAGGGACCTACAATCTTCTGGCCGGATCTAGCTTCGTGCCACTATTAAAATTATGTAGCCAGCGTGGGTACTTTCGTAAAATTCCTTTTACTTATTTTACAAAACTCGAAGTTTTTTTTTAATTGGGGAGATAGACATTTTGTGTCTTCTACGAAGTTTTAGAAAATTTTGTTTCTTATTACTTTGTCGAAAACTGCAAAACTCTTTTATTTCATTTTCGTGAAGCCTGCGTTTATGTACTCAAGCACCGTTCTACTAATTACATTCAGGATAAACTGATATACGAATTGGTTATCGGAAATAGTTTCAGCCAATTCTACGATCGTAATTCAAAAGCATCTATCTCAAAGACGAATTTTTTGTTGGTCTCATTTCAAGGCATTTTTTCTGGTTTTCGTTCTAACACTTCTACATTTTTTTGGATATTTCAAATTTCAAGTTGTGCGAGTTCTGTTTATCCACATAATACTTATTTCGTTTGCTTCAGAAACCTGAAAATTGTTTTCGGGGCGCTTATTTGTTTAGTTCCTATTAACTTTAATGTCTCAACATAACTTCAAGAATTTAATATATAGAATTATTCAAAAGAACGACACCGCTTCCAAACCCCAAACAACAACCAACACTACCGGTGCATGACTAAAACTTGAATGAATGAGTCAGAGAAGCAGAAAAAAAATTCAACAACGCTAGTATAATAGGACAAGGTGATAAAGACCCGATTGAGAGTCTTTCATGCATGATAGCTTGTTTATACTATTATTTTTTTGGCTTTGGCTCATGATAAATATTCATATTGAACGAGCGTTGTATTTTCGGAAAGATAAAAGTATGTGAAGAAGAGTTAAATCAAGCAATCTACACTCGAGCCAAATTTGTTAATCCGTCAAAATCCTTAGCATCCGAACCGAGTGAACCGGACGAACTCGAGTGGAACGAATTTATGGATTTATTGTATTTATTTTTATTGTTTATTTATTTCAAGCTGCACCGGGGTTACCCGATATAGACTGCTTTACTTCAGAAAGGTAAGAGGTGGATTTTTCCTATTTTTTATATATTCGCAACCGATTGCTGACAAAACTGTATTTTAAAGCTAGATGAAATAAATTTTTACTGGCAAATTGGCTCTATCAATGGACATGTTCTTGCTCTGTTGGGTCTGTATAAGCATACAGAGGATTGTGTTCAGAACAGAGGGGCGCGTCCAAAATGATGACACAACCATAGGCTAGTCGTATATGATTAGCATACATTTTTGTCTAGCATATTTCCTATAAAATGGAATTTTCGACAAGCAGATTTAATTTGAATATTATTAGAAGCAGTTTCGTTGTAACATTCAAACTGAAGTGTTCTTTTGTATTATAGGTTTTGTTTTGAAATATCAACCATTAATTATTGCTTGTTATTATGTTATTATTATCGCTGATCATTGCGACAAAGAATATTTGGCGGCATCATTTTTCGTATCAACGGACCAAACCTTATTGAAAGGTTTATGGATCCATAACTCAAACTTAGATATTTATTTGTTTTATTACATCAATGTTTGTTAAAGGTTCTAGCGGAAAAACATTTGAATTATTGACATCGATTCATGTAATGCAAATAGTATAGATATGGTATTATTCAAACGCAATTATAATAACATGATGGAACAAAACTTTCAAGTATTGGAACTAAACTATTATACTCATTTCCGCCGCTGTATACAAAAACGAACGACACTTGAATCAAAAACATACAAAACTCGATGAAATTATGTAACAAATAATTGCAAAAATGCCATTAAATTATTCATCACCACTGCTAGCAGCCTACGTCTAACCTTTTCCGTGCTGGGGTTAGCGACTATTCCGAGAGCCGCAAACAGCTCGGTTTTATGACACTGACTGTCCCCCCTAGGTTGAGCGTTTCCAGTTCCGTGATAAATCAAGCAACACTTTGCGCGATTCTTTAACGATTGTCGTAAATTATTGGATACATGTATTTCAGCACTGAAGTCATTGAAAACGTGCGACACTTTCAACCGATCGACTAGGTTGCCATAAGCAATGAACGCTCCCCGTTCGTGTGTCAACTAGAAATATTCTTGCAATATGTAATAGAGATTCTAGGAGAACGCCCATGAATAGGTAAAATTGTATTTGCCCGAGCCACAGTTGGCAACTCGGTTTCACAGCTAAAAATAGCCTTTCGTTACCCTTATCGATTTAATGTCAAGTGATTTATTGATCTTGGATGGGCACAACCGTTCAGGCCGTGCTCGCCCAGATCGCTATTGAAATTGCATCTTCCTATGTGCAAAACGTTGATCAATCAATGTTGTTGCATTAAATGACAAACGGTATTTGTGTGAACCCGAGCAGGCCACTATTTGCGCTTGATTTAGCGTCCAGATCTTGGTTCTAAAAATAAGCCATTCTGAACACTTTTCCGATATTGATAAACATAACAAACAATTTGTTTGGTTTGTTTGAAAATGTAGATGTTATGAGCGATAGGAGTTATTATAATCTCTGCAGTTCAATTGTAATTAGAGTAAAATTACAAAGTAACATTATATAAAATAATAATCACAATTTCAAATAAATAATTCGAAGCAACCTATTATTTCAGTTTGCTACCAAGAGAAAACCACGATAGCAAAATTTGCCACTGCCGCGTCCAAATCGGAAGCAGTTTTCAAGGGTGTTCTTTGCTGACAGATTTGAATTTCACATTACATTGGCCAGGCCTGGTGCCGATGATGGACACACTCCGTTTGTGGTTGCTCTGTTTATTTACGCTTCGCACTAGGCGGCCCATGCGGTTTGTTTGTAAACTTGGCGAAATGGCCGCGTTTGATCTACAGAATCTGTGATGGGCGAAGTGAAACACGTTCCTTGAGGCACGGTTTGTTTGTGCATCGTGGACTGGAGAAAAAAGAATACTCTGCCCGTTACTTTCCCAAATAGCTATTGGTGCTGTTAATAGCTCTGGCAGAAATTGTGAAATTGATTCTTCGAATTATAATTACGCTATTGACGCTGGAAGGAAATTGTAAAACCGTGTTTATGTACAGTAAATGTGATAGGATGAAATATATATTACCTTTCGAAGTCATCTTAAAGTAGAACTAACCTGCAAAAAGGAAATGAAAAATTAATTTAGTATAGTATCGCTTCAACAATCGTAAAATTAATTTTTGCATTTTTTTCAACATTACAGAAATATAATGTATAGAATGTGAACAACCTCAACAATCATTACTAGACACAGATTTCCTCATAGTTTCATCTACGGACCCCGCATTGATCTTCACACAGAAAACCTTCGTTATTTAATCCGCTTAATTTGTATCTTGGCTCAACATTCACAGCTCAGTTTCCACAATTCCCCATAATCAACTCACTTGATAACATCATCTTAATTAAAGTTATTCGCCGACAGAACATGAAATCCGATTCGATTCGTTCTACCTTCCCACCCTGATCTATTAGTTAAAACAGCACAAAATTACCCGTTAGAATTGCATCCGGCCAACCGTCGTCAGCTGCATCACCACCCCTCTAAACTGGTAGATATCATCAAACGGGCAACATCATTTTGCATATAAATACCGTAGGACAAGCCGACGCCGACCAGAGTGCGGCTAGCTACAGCAGGTCAAATTACAATGCAACTCGCTTCGGTATCCTAAGCAGCGCCGGCCAAGAAAATCAAGTGCGAGATTTTTGCCTAGCGATATCCAGCAACCATCGCAGGTCAGCGAATGCCAACAATTATGATTCAAAGTTTGTACTCGTTTAATGAGACAGATTACTCTGTTAGCCATCTAGATCAAGTGACTGCCTGCGAATAGTCATGCGTCGTTGATCGGCGTCACATCCACAGTACGAGTACAACTGCATGGCGAGCCAGTCAATAGCTAGCGGTCACTAGCAGTTCATAGATGATGATGACTGGGCACAATATGTTTCCAACATCAATCGGATTACGATTTAACACGGTGGTGCAGCAACTCGGCTGATGATATTTAAGACAACCTGTCTATTCCTATCTCTAGACGCACTGACTGCAGCTTTTCTGTCAGTACTTAAACGGTAGCAGTCAGCTGTCATAATCCAATTGTCAAGCTAATTGCCGCTGCTAGAGGATTCGCTCAAAGTGCCGCTGCTAGCGCATTTGAGAGCTAATTTGAAACTTTGATGAAACACTACATAATTTGTTAATGATGTTAACACAATACATTTTCAAATATGCTTTAATCAATAGCCGAAACACCCGAACACTACATAACTTTACTCTAAACACCTGAAAAAAAATCACGAAAACTCATTATTTTTGGACCTTCTAGAGTAGGGTTCTCCGTTAAAACTATCTGCGTATGGAAGCATTCAATTGGTATTTACTTGTAACAAAAGGTTTCTGATCGTTTTTAGAGAAAAGTATTTTTAAATTGCTCATTTCAAGATGGCTTGACAAAGTATTTTTTTTAATTCTTTTAGCACCGATATTTAGTGGTTAATTTGTGTTTCGAAATCCAATTTGTGGTAATTTGTGGTTGAATAATTTTTGAGAAATTTTCAGAAAACTGAGTCAAGCCATCTCTGAAAAAGATTTCGCTTCAAATGAATCGGACAACGATGATATATACATCAATCGAAAGCTCTTAATTTGTGGTTCACGAAAATGTAGTTTTTGTAGGCATACTTCATAATAAAATAATTAAAAAACTATTATTTAAATTTTTGAACATTGTTTACCTCTTGTTGTCAACACCGACCGTACGCGGCGCTGGTAGACCATCAAGATGATTTTTTCTCAGAAAGCTTTCGTGTAGCGATGAGTATGGTGAAACTACACAGTTCCAAAAAATGAAATTTAAAACTGACATTAATTGAAAACATACAAAGGAATCAAGCACATAAAGTGAATTACATACACAATTTCACATCGTAATTGATGCACATAACAGGATCATTCCGAAACATATAATTTTACACGGTAAGTGATGTAAACTTACAAAGCATCTGTAAAGTTCATCGTCTAGATGAACCATGGTACATGCATGTACGAATATGACGTGTTCATTCATGTGAATTTACATCGACACTGTAAATTTAAATCAAGGAAGAGACGAAATAGCTTGCTGAAAATCGTGTGCTAGTGAGCTCATTCTGTGTAGGTCGTTCAAAGGTGGAAGTAAAAATTCAATCGGTAACGGAAAAAAATTAAAATACTAGTGTTAACATGTTATATTGTGAACATTGTACAATTTATTTTTCTTGTGCTGAAACTTTTTTGTTTCATATACGTATACACAAAAATTCAAAAAATTTCAAATGTGCCTCACGAAACTGTGAAGTTCAATTTTCTTCCTATGTTGCATATAAAAAGCACCTGAGGCAGCGCCATTTTCGGCTTGAGGAAACCCGTTCGTTTCAGTGCTCCGTTCCTGCTTGTAATTTTTCCGATGGAAACCATCGATCAATACGTAAACACGCATCAGCGCATATTGCTGCAGGCCAGAGGGTATTTTGCCCATACAGTTGCCGCACCAGCAAACCTTTTTCAACTCCGAACAGCTTAAGGATTCACTTAATGTATTTCCATAGAGTTAAATTAGGAACCAAACAAGATACGTGCCAATCATCACCAACATCTGTACCTTCTGTACCTGTACCTTATAATTTTACTTCGTTACCAGTACCAAAGGTTCCACAAGAAGATACAACAGCAACATTGATTTGCAGATATCAAAAATTATTTGGAAGTTTGTTTTTGAATCTTCTCTCGAAATGTCATGTTACGGATACAGCCATACAACAAGTAGTTGAAACTCTGGCTGAAGCGCTAGCACTACACAAAGAGATATTCAAACAGAAATTATCTGTTATTAGCAAAGAACTAAGCTTCCCGGATCGTATTTTGAGGGAATTGATATCTAGTGAAAGTGTTTTTGCTGAAATGTTTGGAAAAAATGGAGTGTTTCGTTCTTCTTATACAAGAAAAAAATATTTTAAGGAACAATTCTTATTCGTTTCCCCAGAAAAAATTTGCTTGGAAGTTGACAATTATCACAAAGAGAGTTTCTATTACTACGTTCCTATATTAGAAACATTACATACACTTTTAAATGATGATTGTGCATATAACGCATTGTTCGGAGAAAGACGTACTGTCCCTGAACATATGACAGACTACACAGATGGAATGAAATTTAAAACTAGTTCATTTTTCACAAGAAAAACTCTCAACATTTTTCTTTACCAAGACGCTACGGAAGTCGTTGTTAATGCTATCGGTAATGCAACCTCTCGCCATAAGCTACTGTGTGTGTATATGGTACTTGGTAATCTGGAACCGCATTTGCGGAACCTAACAGACAACGTGCATCTGGTGCTTTTGTGCAAAACGAAAGATTTAGCATATTTTGGACCTAATCGAGTTTCTCGAAGACTGGTGGAAGACTTTAAAATTTTAGAAATGGATGGAATAACATTACATAGAAGCAATACAGAAGAGAACATCGATTTCACAACATTGAACGACAACTTGGGTGCTCATCAAATCGCCGGATTGACGGAGAACTTTTCAAGAAGTGCTTACTTCTGTAGATCCTGTTATATACACAACGAACAATTCAAAGGTGATTTTTTGTATAAAGCCGAACTAAGGACACCAGAAAGTCACAACGCAGATCTTCAAGTGATACTTCAAAACCCTTCGGCAATTCCTTATCGTGGAGTTAAACAAAATTGCATTTTCAATGAACTTAAATATTTCAACATATTCGATTTCGGTGCAGCGCCTTGCATGGCTCATGATTTGTTTGAAGGATGGGTGAACTATGACCTATTTCTAATATTTAAAAAACTGATAAAAGTGGGAATAGTAACCAAAACCTATCTACAGGCACGGATTAACAGCGTGTGTCAAACATTGAAGGTAAACACACAAATAGTACTCGATTTTACAAGGAAGGCTCAAAATATCAAGGCAAAAGCTTGTGATATATGGCACCTCGTTCAAGTTCTGCCATTTATATTCATAGCTAAATGTGGGGATTACAACGAACCACTTATGTTGATGCTATTGCTTATAAAAAAAATCGTAGATATAGTTACATCACCAGTTATTAGCAAAGTACATATTTCTTTGTTGACCTTGCATATTGATGAATATTTAGAATTTCGGGAAAAAGAATTCGTTACTCCCTTACGTCCGAAGCATCACTACACCAAACATTACCCACGTTTCATCTCTTGGTTAGGTCCACTCACTTCGTATTGCACGTTATTCTGTGAAAGGAAACATTGTTTTTTTAAGCGCTGTTTAAGAAGCACGTTAAATTTCAAAAATGTTACAAAGTTCTGCAGTGAACAGCATCAGTTTTTCCAAGGATTGTTGAATATGAATAATGACAGATTCATGGTCGACTTTCGAGTAGAAAAATATGTGGAAAGTTTCACCGATCTCCCGAAAGAAATTCAGTGCGAGATACAAAAGTTTGGCCTGAACCAGTGTGATGCTTTATACGCTGAAGTGGGAGTTTTCCGTGGTCATACATATGCAAAGGACAGTTACATATTTTTAAATCAGGATGAATACGGAGAAAAGGTATTCGTACTGAAAATTAAACTTTTAGTATATACACACTCATTGAAGCATCTAATTGTATACGGTGAAAAACTTGTTGCTGTTGATATCCATGAAAAAGGACTTCTACAAATTTTGGATAATTGTCACTATGAAACAATTATTAAAAACGTTGATGATTTTATAGATAGCACGCCTATCACGGTTCTCCGCGAAAACGAACAATATCTTTTTATAAAACACGCATTACCTATAGTTTAAGGAAAAAGTTATTGCTGATGGTTAGAATCATCATGGAATACACTATTTTTAAAATATGCGATTCATCACGCAATGTCCGATTGGCTATTCCAGCGTTACCAGATGTTTTAAGTTTACTTGAGCAAGGTAAGTTATAGAAACTTTAGCGGTACTAATGCAGCGCTCGTACACAAATACTGTATCGTAAAATTATCAACTCCATTGACGCGCAATGAAAGATACTCAGTTTACAACAGGATATTTGTATAAAAGCGCTATGTGAATACCGTACTATTAGTGGAAATTAATTTTCTAAATATTGTTATTTTTCCCAGGAACAATTGCTTTCGGAAAAAAAGTCGATTTAATCGTCACAGAATCAGATGGATGCCGAATTACAACTGAATTAGCGTTACTTGTATTCCAAAACACTATGTTAATGCTACTCTCAAGGGATGAATTCTGGACTCCAAGCTTTCCGTCCGAAAAACAGCCAAATCCGAGCTGTATGTCTCCAAAAGGTATGTTCATATATCGGTCACAGGTTTCCTTATTGTTTCGAGTGTTGTGTTGTCTTCTAGTTTTGCGTTAAAATGAAGGTTTAGGATTAGTTCAATCAATTCACGTATTTTACAATGCTGTATGTGAATATCATTTTACTTTTAGGAGGAATCCGCCAACCAAACTAATATTGATAACGAACATTACCTGACTTTGACACAAAAGTTGTTGATAATATTATTGCTTTTTGGTTTCTACTCAGGTCTCAGAATGACAGTTTTCTATTATAGACACTATATGTATAGACCTGCGGACTGAATTATAGTGAGCAGAGATGCCATTTATTTTAAACAATGTTTGCAACTACAGTAAAATTTTTTTTACACGTTTTTCTACGCGGGTCGCTTTTCTTAATTACTCCAAAACAAAAACAGTACAAGTTCGAATTCATTTCAATCACGTTTTCCGTTTAAGACCAAAGGTAATCATATATCTGTTTCCAAAAAAAAATCAATTTTTGTTGTAAACTGAAAATTTACTATGTTGAATTTTGGTCTTTAGATTGACCACAATCATATTGAAATGAGGTTCAAACATCTGAAGACGGTTTTCTTCGTTAAATTTGCAATCGGAATATATATAGTTTGCTTGTCTTTCAGTCACGCGCACGACAAACGAAAGTTACTCAAATTGCCTTTTTCCCAAGCAAACTCTGAAGCTGAGGTATACTAAAGTTTGTTATTTTTTTGTGAGTAGCAACGCAAACCCTCCTGTTCTGACTACAAGTTACCTTTGCTTCTAGTTTAAAATAGTCTTTTTACGCGATCCCATACAAATTTCAAACGCATCCCTCGTATATGTTGTTGTATATACTGTATGCTGTTGTAACTGTATATGTCTTATGAACAGTTTAGTGTTTAAAATATGTCCGTGCTTGTAAGAAAAAATATTTTAACAATACGTGATTTTGAGTCGCGTCGTAGATCTTCAGAAACCAGCAGATGGAAACAAATTTTTAAGTGACGCATAATTTAACGGGACAGGGACAGGGACAACTAGCAATACTCAGAGGAAGAGATATGCGAAGAGAATATCGTGAGCCAAACGAACATGTCAAAATCCGAGCCAAACGAACAAGAAAGGTTACACATTGAAAGGTATTGCAATCAGGAATAATAAAGGATATATTCATTTTTACACGTTTTCGCTAAACATTGAATTGGGAATGCTCCAAAATCGCTTTATCACAGTGATTTTTAACTGGTGGCTCACAAACCTTTTGTTTGGTAAACAAAACAAAAATCAAATATGTTGAAAGTATATAAAATTTAACATAAACATAAAATTTAACACTTTCACGGTTTTTATGATGCACTTTATTATTCCCCAGGGGTGGCATTGCGCAGCTCGATTCGAGCGATTTTCACTATTTTCGAGTACGTCACATACTGCCAGTTTTGCTTTAAGTTCAAAAGGAGCTGTTATTGTCATTTGTCTTTCGGCTCATCTAACCCGCAAAATCGAAAAAAAAAAAACAAGAAAAACGAAACGTAACGCCCACCAGCGATCATTTAGTTTTGTTCGAGTTACTCGAAACGAAATGCGCAACATCACCCCAGGACTTCCACCGTCACAATCAGTTATACTAGAGTGCCTATATATAATTAGAATGACGCCGTGTCATCCAAAGTAACGCTGGTAACACTGGTAACACTGAACATCCTTTCTCTTTTCCCCACACGTGTTTAATAGGTTGTTTGCTCAATTGGAATGACACTGCCAGATAATTTTTATTCCAATTTTGACAGTGTCGCCACTCTATATTTTTACAGGCACTCTAAGTTATACGAGTCGAAAAAGTCAGAGTCTATGTTTATAAGAGTCCCGCAAAGATGAAACTTAAGGAACTAAATCAGTGTCAAACGAGGGTACCAATCGAGCAATGTAAATAAACAAGGTGATAATGTTAGGAGTGGATGAAAAGTGTTGTAATTGAGCGTAATAAAGAATATGTGTTTTTCCGAAGTTTTACTTACACATTTTAATCCAACATTAAACCTGTACACTGGTTCCCTTAAATTTAACAAAACATCACCGGTGTAATCTTTCAAAACTGTGTACCTTGTGAAGAATTTCAAAAAACGATATCCGCTTATGCATGGTGAAAAACAGAACTGTATAGTTCTTGGCAACAAACGGCACAAAAACTGTGTTGCCGAAACGATAGATTTTCTCTTCGCGCGACTCTATATAAACATTGACTCTGGAAAAAGTTAGTCAACATTGCGCTTTGAAACGAAATCCGGCACCTCTGGCATGTTAAACCTAGTTGCCAAATTAGAGGTTTTTTTCCATCGCTTATCTCTCTCTCTCTCTGAGCAGAGTCTATGTTTATAATAAGAGTCCCGAAAAGATGAAACCAAAGGAACCAAATCAGTGTCAAACGAGGGTACCAATCGAGCAATGTAAATAAACAAGGTGATAATGTTAGAAGTGGATGAAAAGTGTTGTAATTCCGAAGTTTTACTTACACATTTTATTCCAACATTGAACCTGTACACTGGTTCACTTAAATTTAACAAAACATCACCGGTGTAATCTTTCAAAACTGTGTACCTTGTGAAGAATTTAAAAAAATGATATTCGCTTATGCATGATGAAAAACAGAACTGTATAGTTCTTGGCAACAAACGGCAGAAAAACTGTGTTGCCGAAACGATAGATTTTCTCTTTGCGGGACTCTATACACGCATAGACTCTGGTTTTAACGAGCCATCTTGGGTTGGAAGAGAAGTGAAGTTATTGGAAAAAATAACCTGACATCCCTGTTCACGACGACGTTTTCAATACCATGGTGAGCATGTTTATAAGCACAAGTTGATTACATTTGAACTAAAGCCAACAATGAAAAAATCATAAGAACTAATATCAAGCTGTTTTGCTCTTCGCCTTCGAATCTGAACTAAACCAGCTTGCTAGTGTAATTTGGAAAATCGTAGCGTTTATTGTTTAACCACAAAATCAGTTGACAACCAATTTAGAAAAAAATCATACATATTTTATCTACATATTGCTGAGAAAATTAGAACCAAAACCGTGTTAAAGTGAAATTAGGACTACTGCCGTTTTACAATTACAGAGTATGCGGTTTGAACAATCAATCGCATTTCTTGAAAAAGAGGTTTGTTTATTTTTTACCTAGCAAAATGCATGTGTTTGTGAAACATAAAACTGTTCAAGAGCATCTATGCAAATGTGATTCAGGTGAAATTATTTTGTTTCATGCTAGCCCATTGGTGCCAGTTAGAGAATACCATTTTACAGCACCAGCATATGGTCTTTTATCGCTCAATGTTTCCAATATTATTTATTTACAGTTTATGCAAAACTACAAATATTTACAAATTGTGAGGCGTCATAATTCCTTGCGGTTCCTTATCCCGTGCATTTCGTATCAATGTGAAAAAAACCCTATGTATAAATTTCGAAAAAATATTTTACTCAATACAGAAAGTCATCATCAAACATACATTTTGAAATTTTCCTGTATTTGAATTTTTTACATTTTGATACGAAGTACACGGAATAAGGAGCCGCACGGAATTAGGACGTCTCAAGGTATCAAACAAAATTAATAAATCTTTCGATGTAAACGTATTAAATTTATAATGACAGTGATTTGTTTTCTTTGAATTGGGTCATTTTACAAATTTGTTATAGAATTTTGATGTATTACTTTTGTCACATTTTCAATGTTGTTTTTAATACTAAGAGTATTCATCGCCGTTTTTATACCTGTTATATTTTGTATAAGAATTTATGGTTCATAAACAGCTTCTTTTCATTTTCAGCTATGACGCAAAATGAGACTGTTCAACTTGAAAAATTTTGCGACGAGAATCAAACAAGTTTATATCTGGAGACATCTTTTACGGAAACGAGAAATGCGAAGCGAGTCGAAACTCCGACAGCTTCAACTCATTCTGATTGCGAAATTTCTACTGATACGGCACTAGATGTTATATCTGAAAATGTAAATGATGTTAGTGTAACAGAAATATATGATGAAACGATTTTTGCGGTAGGTCTAAATGAGGAGAACATTTCGCCGAATATAAATCCAGATGAACCAACGAATAAAATTGTTTTAAAAAAAAGTCACAAGAAGCATGCTTCAATAGAAATGAAGTTTAGGTGCTTTGTAATCAATTGGGATAAAGTGAGTGATAAAGTTATTCAAACCCTGAACAATCTGCAAGCGTTCAAGGATAATAATCCCAAAGTGGCCGTGCCATGTAGTATTCGATTCTCGAAAACGGACTTGAACGATCTCGTGAATGTTGTTGTTGATCAATTGAGAATGATTGACACTCAGATTGCAGCCAAAACAATGGAATCCGTAGCAAAAATGATTTTCACCAAATTCCCGTGTCTCGATTTTGAGGACGATGATGGTTTTGGTGGAGGAAACGGTCATATCGCTTTAAAATATAAAATGATAAACCGTAACACCTATCTTAACAGGTTCAAAGACCCTAATATTCCGCACGTTTCATCTGGTCAAACAAGAAGGAGAAGTAACATTAGAGCAGGCACTGTAAAGGAGTATTGGGAAAAATCGACGAAAGATTGTGCTTCGGATGTTTTATCAAAACTACTGCGAAATGAACCGGACTTACTCACCCCAAGTTTTTTAATTGAAACACAAGCCTACATTCGCAATCGCATAGATGAAAATAAAAAAATGTCGACTCTTATAATGGATTTTCCTGTTTTACGTCGTCGTAAACTGGTTTACTACCATTTTGAACAATGCACTGGAATAGATGCAAAATCACTAGAAAACTACTTTCTAATGAAGAGACAAAAAATTATCAGTTTTTCTAAAACGCGACCAAAAAAGTTACACCTCACAGAGGCGTGTACGGACATCCAAATCTTTCAATTTTTATGCAGTCTTGTTGGGGATGAATGGAGTGAGCTCCTGTGTGTCAAAGAGGTAATATAATGAAAAATAAAAATTTATTGATATTAATTTTAGTTTGTATGCAGTTAGGAACACGCTTGGAAGGCATCGTGACTTATTCACCAAGCCCAATGTTGGTTGAAATAGGTAACTATTGTTCTGTTACATTGATCTGCAAGTAGCATACTTATACATTATTCACATGGTGCAATATTCAAATACACTTTTCACGCTTGTGGTAGTTATATATATACATATATTAGGGTATGTTTAACTGTGTATGTGTGTTTATTATTGCCTATTTGTGTGTAAAGTATTTCCCTCATAATATTGGATAACTTGCATGGTTTTGAGTAATTAGTGGTTAATGTAAACTTAACTTTTTCAGATATGGGCAATACAAGTATGTATTACGTATATGCAGAAGAAACGCGTTTATCAGAAGGAACAGCGCAAATCAAATGCGCCTTAATGGATCTACTGGCCGTTTACTACGTGCATAATTTTATGTATAAAAAACAATTTCGAAATTTTTGGAATTTATTCAACAATATTTTTGTAAAATAATATCATTCGAAGGATCAAAGTCTCAAGCTGTCAGAATTGGGCGACAACAACGCATTGTTAACAAAATAATCAAAGCAATTTCAAATCATGTCGTTGAATAACCTAATTTAAGGTTGTTACATGTTAACCAAATTTAATCTGTATCTAAGCAAAAGAAAAAGGCATTTATTTGCAATTTGAATACGTGAATAAATTTTCGATTACAAAAACATATCTGCATCTGCATTATTTGTTTGAATATAAATATCTGAACTCCGGCAGTTACCTCTAGATTAAAATGAGGCAACGTTTCGTAGAAATTGGAAAATGTAAGCAATTTAACGATGTTTCGTGTGAAGTTATATGTACATGAAATTTCTATTTATGATGTATTTGAAATCGCGCTGTAAAAATAAATGTTCATATAAATTTACAATATATTATATTACATTACTTGTGATTATAATGCAACACATAATATTACATGGTTTTCGATGCTCCCTTTATGTGCATGTAAACAAACGTAAATTTACACGAATTCTTTTTACTGTGTAGAGATACTCAGAGGGAGAGATATGCGGTGAGCCAAACGAACCGTCAAAATTGGAGCCAAACAAACAAGAAAGGTAACACCACATTGAGAGGTATTGCAATCAGGTACAAAAAAGAACGTGTTCATTTCTATACGATTTTTTGTTCTATTGCCAATGAATGAGTGATTTTTACCCGGAGTTCAACAAACCTTTTGTATAGGTTACAAAATAAGTGAAGGTGTATAAAATTAAACATAAGCATAAAATATATCACCTTAACAGTTTTTGCGAAGCACTTCACTATTCTTAAGGACTTTCACCGTCACCACCGATTATACAAGTCGCTTGTTAGTCAACATTGCGCTTTGAGAAGAGATCTGGCACCTCTGACATATGAAACCCAGTTGCCGAATTGGCGATTTTTTTTACCGCGAAATCTCTTCCTCTGAGTATTTCTAGGTGAAACAGTATGTAAACAGCAGGGATACTATATGTGCAGATTTGCTGCGAAATGCAAATGTTGATCAATTAGCAGATATTTGTAGTTGACAAGCCTCCGTGTGTTTTACGTAAATTTCCTTAAAATAAGTGAAGTTTTACGTAGACATGCGAGCGTAATTTTCTCGATCTTCGGTCGAATCATTTCCGGAAATGTAGTTTTGCCGTTTACCGATTGTTTGAAAAAAAAAAACCTAAATTAATACACCTTGGGGTGTGATCTGGTCTTTCTCATACAAAATCAATTATATGTTAAAATCTATTAGCACATACGTTTTAACTCTTGGAATAAATTACAGCCTGATAATAATAAAGAACAATTTTTTGTTTCGATAAATATAATAATATTTTTGTAACCAACTGCGCAACTGTATTCGACTGTTGGGTATTTTAGAAACCGGAATGATGCCTGAAGATCGGGAATGGGCCTTAGAACTGTAGGGAACGGTTGAAACGCATGGTAAATGCCCAAAGGTATGAGTCCTGACTAGAATTAAAATTCGATATTTTCTCGTCTCAGGAATATGCTACTACAACTACCCCCTGAATAATAAAACAAAAAAGCTTTCAACGGCAGCGACAACTGTATGTCGTATACAGTAAGGTCGCTTTTTACGCGGTTTTTTTACGCGGGTTGCTTTCCTCCATTACTCGAAAACGGTACAAGCTATCGACCTCGTTTCAATCACGTTTTCCGTTTTAGGCCACGAGTGATCATATATCAGTTTAAAAAAAAAACACAATTTTTGGTGTAAATACTCAAAATTTAAAATATTGAATTTTAGTCTCTAGATCATATTCAAACGAGGTTTTAACGTTTTAGGACGGTTTTCTTTGTTATATTTGCAACTCAAAAAAGTCGTTTTTTACGCGGACCCATACAAATTTGGAACGCATCCCTCACGTAAAAAACGACCTTAGTGTATATGAACGACTGTCGATATGTTCTAGATAACCCACTAGCACTAACATCGGCAGGTGCCAGTACTATGCTCATCCAACGCCGCGTACGGTCGGTATGGACAACAAGAGGTAAACAATGTTCAAAAATTCAAATAATAGTTTTTTACTTATTTTAATATGAACTATGCCTACAAAAACTACATTTTCGTGAACCACAAATTAAGAGCTTTCGATTGATGTATATATCATCGTTGTCCGATTCATTTGAAGCGAAATCATTTTCAGAGATGGCTTGACTCAGTTTTCTGAAAATTTCTCAGAAATTACTAAACCACAAATTACCACAAATTGGATTTCGAAACCACAAATTAACCACTAAATATTGGTGCTAAAAGAATTAAAAAAAAAACTTTGTCAAGCCATCTTGAAATGTGCTTTTAAATTTAGATCAAAGCTTAATTTTTAAAACAAAGCTACGTGTGTACAATATTTTCTTTATTAAAAGTAAAACAACAAAACTATAATGAGAAATTAGGTTTATTTCAAAAGCATTTAATGAGCATTAAATTTTTTGGACCATTCTAGAATCATCCTAGAACAGTAGAGCTGCTATTGAAGGTATTTTTAGGAATCTGGCTCGGGTATCAACTTTTACCGAGACCACTTAAGTTCACCCGAATAAACTGCGCGTTTTGATGTTAAGCTTCAAGTAAACAAGTTGGCTGTTAGTGAGCTTTTCACGCTGGTGTGCTACGTATACATTTCAGCTCGCGCAGTCGAGATTGATGGTGTAATCAGTCGAGTCTGACCGTCAGATATCTGTTGAAGGCTGGAACCAGCCGTTTCAAGAATTCCAGTCTTCAACCGGTAATGATACTGGATTGCAAGCAATTGCATTCAGTATTGCTCAAAAAGGGTGTAAAAACTAACATCTAATAAAACTCTTTTTTCTTTGAAGAGCATTTAATAAGCATTAAATTATTTTTACCATTCTACAGCAGTTTCTTGGTGAAAAATGATGTTTTTATCGAGCTAGCATAACAACATTTCTGAGCAAATATATTTTATAAAAAATGCACCTAATTTATTGAAACTACCCGCATTTAAATGACATATAATGGTATCAATACGTTTTCGATCGTTATCGAAAGTAAATATCTGAAAAAACCAACCCATGCAATAAAATTATCATGAAAACCAGTTTTTTGTTTACAGGAGAGAAGAAGAAGATTCATCAGGGAAAGCTATACCCGCAAGGATATCCGGGCCCCTGGGTACTTTCGGTATTGAATACAATGCAGATTTGTAGGTATTTAGCACGGTTTTTAGCCGTTACTTTTCACCCTGGAGTACCACGTGTACATTCCGGCTCGCGCAGCCAAGATTGACGGTGTGATCAGTGATTCGAGTCTGAGCTGACAGCCGCTGACACTGAAGGTCGTTTCAACTTGAAACAGTGAAAATGCGGTTTTCGTCATCGGGCTTTCACTGAGTGTCCAACTCTGAGCCTGCTACTTTTACTGATTTGACGAGGCGCTCCCACACTCCGCCTATGTGTGGAACTGCGGAAGGGTTGAATTTCCAAGCGGTTCTTGCATTCTTGAAGGCAAACCAGCGATTCATCAGACTGTGCCCTTTTCTGTCTATCACCGGCCCAAAATAATCCACCACCACGTACGTGAAGGTGAAAGGGCAGACGGAGAGTTCTAATCTTTATTCGGAATGAGGTGCTATGGATGGTGCTGATGGAATGATCTTGGCGATCTTGCAGAACGCGCAGTTGTTAGCTTCTTTCCTGACAAGAGCTCGAAGATTAGCCAACTCAAAACGCTGCCGCCTTTCTTTCACCACTGTCTTGCGGTGGGCAAACAGGTACTATCAGATTCTAGGTTTGGTCCGCTTTCCCATTTCATGGCATTGTCCGACACGTTGTTCTTCGATTGTACCCACCTGCACTTTTGAGGATCGCTGAGTGTTAGGAATTCAGCAATTCGGACTGATACAGGTTTGTGAAAACGAGTCTTGAAGTGGAGAGATTCTTCAGAGGAGCCACCTTCCTTTTTGCTCCAACCAGGACCAATTGGGCCGTTTGCCGTTCTGCACTGTGCGAAAATAGACAGTGCATGAGTGCGCAGTTTCTATAGCGTCCACGAATGTATGGACTTGCAGAGTATCTAGGAACGGTGAGAAGTAGCAGCGTGAAATCATCAACCAGTCCAGCTTTGAAAAAAATCCATCCATTGACGCCACTTCTGATGGAGATCATCGTTAATCGGTTCATCCCATCCCGTTCCTTGTATTAGTACTTTTCCGTGGATTGAAAAATGGGAAATGAACCCCCGAAAATCAACTCATAACGACCTTTAACACCTTTCCTTTTGTCGGTACGTGCGCTGCCTTAACGATGGTTTGAAGATCTTCCCGTAAATTAACCGTGTAGGTAAAACAGTACTTCTCAGGAAGTCACTTCATCCCAATCACAGATTGAATTGTGCCATTCGCTCCAGCAGTGTCAGGTTCTTCGGCTCGTCCGCCGAAATTTCACCGATTCCTCGCAGAAGTTGAGTAGAACTGGAGCGAAACTCGCAGATCTCTAATTCTCCTTAACAATTTCGACAGCACCTCCGGCGGTCAGAAAGCTATCCAAATAATCATCCACATAGTGGTTTTTCACTATGACTGCTGTTGCCCGTGGATGCAGTTCGGCGAACTCCTGCGCGTTGATATTTTTAACGTATCGAACAGAAAATGGTGGCTGCGAAGGTGGCTGCGTCCATGACGTAGACCTGAATCGGATCGGAAGAACCATCTCGCCACAAGAAGTATTGTGCCAACCGATGTTGGACACGGATTAGCATCTTTCTGATGTCTCCACGAACTGCCACCGTAAATTAACGGGATCTGCTCAGCAAACCTGGCAATGGTGACAGCAAATCCGGGCCCTTGTGTTTCGAGTTGAGAGAGACTTCGTTTGCCATTGCCGCCACGTCCCAAATCAACCGTACCTTATCTGTTTTCATGGGATTGATGGTGATTCTTTGCGGGAGGAACCATATACGCTTTTTCTTCTTCGCATTCGCCAATTCTGCTTCGGTTGCTTTGTGTGCGTAACCCTCCTGTAACCCTGAGGGATCCTTTGAAAGTCCTTCCATGAAGTCACCGAGTCTCGCTAATGTTGCGTCTGGTTGCTTATTTTCGACGGACCTGTTAAAGGCTGGAGGATTCCAGTCTTCAACCGGTAAAGATACTGGATTGCAAGCAATTGCATTCAGTATCGCTCATCAAGGGTGTAAAAACTTACAAGCAGTCAGACTCTTTCCGCGTGACTTTCACCGGATATGCTCAGTCGAGCTATGTGCTCGCGGATAAGGTGCGTCTACCCATGTGTTTGTTTATACCGCAAGATGTGGACTGCCATAAGTGCAAGCAGATGAATTATACCCAATGCGACAATAAACGAGCCGTGGTAAATGCGGAGAGCGGATGACACCTGCGGTAAAGGTGTTGAAAATGGTCTCTATTGTGGGCACACTCCGCATGATATGTCCGCATGCCCCGCTTACAGACAACACCAAGATAAATAATGTTAAAATCATGGAACTAACGTCCATTCTTGAAGCGAGAAAAGTTTTACAGAGGAAAAATATATCGCATTTGTACTTATTAATCAAAACTTTGAGTGAATCAATTTTGGAGATGATACTTCTACAACTCCACTGTAAAACAAAGATAAAATCCTGTGTCTCAGCAGATGGTCAACTGCTTCAAAACCGTTTTAACTGTAGGTAGAAATGCAAGCAGAAGATTTTAAAGGGGATCAGTTTTGTTAAAATTTTCAAAAATCCAGTCCACAATAGATTCTGAAAACTTCAGAAGTCCAGATTCTGGCTGAATTTTGGACGAAAAAGAAAGAAAAATTGGGTATTCAGATGTTCCTGGAAATACTGAAAACTTCTTGTGAAAATTCATTTCAGCCAACTACAGAGGAGTTTGCTTCGGGTTTTCAACAGTACTTCTTTGCTTGAAAGTTTCTGTCATTTCAGATGAGGATTTCTCTAGTCCTTTCCGGGGAAGTTTAGGGGAACAGGTTTTTTGTTCTTCCTAAACTTTCCGGGTTCAGCAAATGAAGTTTCCCCAACTTAATTGACTGAATCAGACTCATCAGGCGACAGCACCTTTTAAGGGTTTGGGGAAACCTGTTAGGTGGCAGCGGCAATCTTAAGCATTTCTGCGAGAGTGCGCGTTGAACGCTCTTCCAGAGACCACTTGATTTTGTTTTGGCGTTTATTCTACGCGGGGCATGCAGACAGATCATGTGCGGTCTGCTCAGAATAGAGATATTTTTAGCACCTTTATCGCAGGTGTCATCCGCATGTTGCTCCCCGCATTTCGTCACATCTCGTCTTATTGCCGCAGTGAGAGGCCGTATGTCGCAACCATTGCATTCGATGCAATTCATCACCCGCGGTACAAACAAGCGCACGGGTAAACCCACCTTGTCCTCGAGTACATAGCTCGTCCAAGCAGACCCTGGGAAAGTCACCCGAAATGAGTCTGATTGGGTGTAAGTTTTTACACTCTAGTCTAGCGATACTGAATGCAATGGCTTGCAATCCAGTATCTTCACCGGATTAAGGCTGGAATCCTTAAAACGGCCGGTTCCAGCCTTCAGCAGGTCCTCGACGGTCAAACTTGAGTCGGTGACAACACCGTCGATCTCCGCCACACAAGCTGGAATTTTCACGCGGTATTTCCGCGTGAGAAAGTCAAAAGCAGCAATCTCGTTTGCTTGCTTGAGGCTTGACACCGAAACACGTGAATTATTCGAGCGAATTTCCGTGGTCACGGCTGAAAAATATAAAGCCAGATCCCTCGAGATTTGCATTGTCATTAATGCTTTCACTTTGGACCGAAGAAATGCAACTCACAGCCCCAGCGATTCTTCCGGGTACAGCTTCATACAATGGATCAGCTCCTGAGACGCTCATCTAGCGACTCTCGGTGCCTTTTATCCAGGAGTATCAGGCTGGATAACGAGGAATTTTCATCCTCGTAATCGGCTGGTTATCTTTGTCGTCCATGCTGTTCGCACAAACTAAGCGCGCAGAGTCTCAGTTACCAATATAGTAAAAAAATAAGAAAAAAAAAACTTCTGGAACCGCTCTCCTCTACAACCCGTGTACAGACAATAAAACGGCACCCAGCGGCGCACGAAATTTGCTCCGAATGGTAGTCGGCTATTGTTTATTCGAACGAGCAAAATAATATGGAGCGTTATTCAATTGCTCCCTTACTCGATGTCAAATTTACAAATGTGAAAAATAACGAAAATTGCAAAATATACGTAAACAATAGGAGTCGCATCAATTCTCAGAATGTCATAATTACTAAAAATGTCATGAGATGAAGCTTGGTGACCGCACTTTTCGTAGTTACTTTTACGTTAGAATCTGAGCTAGTGGAGTTGCACAAAGAGTCGGGTAAATGGCTATTTGTGATTAATGTACCATCTTCAATGTACAACACGTCTTTAGCTTCTGTTTCGTATGGCGCCGGCTACGTCCATATGGTCGGTTAGGGAAAGGAAGGGTTGTTTGTTAATGTAACGATCTTCGTCGTCGGAGATCGAGGTTATCATTGCATCTCCACGACTGTGATGGAATGAAAGATTTGTATTGTTTTGTCACCGTGGTAAGTGATGGATTTTCATTTATACTTTTACCCTTCCTTCTACGCTTACATTGCTCTACTACACCGAGTCTTGTTACTCCAGCCAAGTGTGGTGCTCGAGAATAAACCTATGCTTGAAAGCCCGCTCTGACATCGGAATGGCATTGATTCTACTAAAATTCATACTTATGACCAGCTGCTCGTCAAAGCGGACTCTGTAGCTCTAAGGCTACGTACTCCCCTGCCATAGGCACTGAAAATAAGCATTGAAATGTCAAAGATGAAATAAAAGCTCTAATACTAAATTAACAAAACGGTCTAAAATACCAAAAACGTCTAAAACAATAGAACATCCAATAACGCACAAATTGAAAACTTTCTTTATAGTTCTAAGAGATTTTCAATAACCCATGTTTATAGTGCAAATTTTTGATTAGTATTTACAGTACTGACCCCTCCAGAGCTAAAAAATTCAAATTCTTTTTCCTGCCATTCCGCAAAATGACCACCGATTTCGATCCAACTTTTTTTAAAAGATCCCAAATTTATCACAGTTTTAGGTCTATAGGGAACATTTCAAAATTTATCGTTTTTTCGGAAATAACGAGAGGAACCGTGGGATAAGTACCCATCAAAGAACACAGGCTATATCGAAATCAGTACCGAAGTATAAGTGGCCAAATACCGATCGCTGATAGTGCTGTTTTGAAAAACTTAAAGTCTGATATGTCGCAAGGCAGATTTCTGTACCGCTCTCAATCTAGCTTGTGTCCCTTCAATGTGCCATAAAGTAACAAAACAGAACCCGGCCCCTTCTACTGGATTAGTTAACATACCCACGATTCTGATGTTACCTGGCTGCTGGATTGTTCTCTGTTCATAATGTTAGAACCCTTATAAAACCAAGGCACCTAGTAATAACCATGAAAACTGTTGCATTGCGTAAGTATCATTATCATCATTTTGTTTCAACCGTAAAATGAAGCATTGTTTATTCGAAGTCAATGAGTATGACACCAGAAGACATTAATCCAACGTCTAGCATATAGGAGAAACGATTAAAACATAACTATAATAATTATATTCCAGTAAAAGCATTGCAATTAAGCTTCGAAATTGCTTTTGAATGGCAAAATCACCAAAGTACTGTATCATGTAAAAAAAATCAACCAATCTGTATTGAATGTATCACCCTTAATTCACATTCCAAGAAATTAAATAAAACTAAATGCACAAACCATTGCGTGATCATTTAGTACTCCGGTGGCTTAGCATATCGCGAATGTGATTAAATATTTAATTAAAATGTAGTTCGGCTCGTGCGTACGGATAGTGGAACCTCCACCAGCAGCCGAGTGCCCGTTCCACGAATCTCGGACAGCTTACGGGGCGGGTTGACTGCTGCCATATTTCAAAAGTGCGACTCGCACACTCCTCGCGAATTTTACAGATTTCCATTCACGACGCAGCCATTCATTTTCAGGCGCAATCCAACTTTAGCACAAGCAGCGACAGCGAGACAATCGAGCTCAACTGATCTAAATCTGGAAAATAAATTGCGTGCTCAAAGCGGGCGGGTTCTACCGTGTATTAGTTAAGTGGTTTTGCCGAACGGTGTCGGATATTGGAGAATGCCATTGAATATCAACTGTTCGATTTGGAAGCAATGTTTTAAATATTGCATATACAATTTTAAAATTTAAATAAAAATGTACACAAAGTGATATGGATAATTTAGTAGTTTTGTTTTCAAATAATGTAAATTTGCCAAATTCGGTTCCCTGCCCTTGAGCAAAGGCAGATTGAATGCAGACCATTAAATCATCAATAGAATCACGACAACGGCTGCCTAACACACAGTCCTCTGGTCACAGTGAACGGAAAATGTTTCACCCGCAGTGGTGCAGCTATTCAAACATAATCCGCACTACTTTCGCGTGCACAGAGGATAGTTATGGATCCAATTCTGGCGTTAAACAGCTGTTAATCGTTTTAGTACATGCACATAAACATTATTCTACGATTATTTCAATGGGCAAAACGGCACAGTTTTCGAACGCGCCCCGCGTCTTGTTCCTCGGTGATCAATCGATAAAATGTAAACATCTTGTACGATTTCGTAGTTTTGTAGTCGATAATCGTTTAGTTTGGTCCGACTATGTTTCGCTGTGATCTGAATAATAATCAAAACCGGGTGAGATTATCCAGCAGCGACCACAGCGGTTACGGTTTCAGCTGTTCTATGAAATTGCGAAGCGAGGGAAATCAGCAGAGCAGCCTTCATATACCCGTAAGAGGTAATGTCGCCGTAGATGATGTTGTCACCGATGGCGATGCTGGCCATCCATCTTATTTTGCTGTCGCTCTGCATCAGTCAATCGCGGAGCGAAATGAAGTTTGTACAATTTTATCGGAGTCGATAGGGTGGTTGTGTTGAGAAGCGGAAAACGGCAGCTAGATGATGTGGGATTCAGATTCGCAGAGACTCCCATCGCTGATCTTTCATGATTACTATTGAAGAGGTGAGGAGACAGAGAGCTTATTAACAGCCAATCGGACTTTTGAACTGAATGATTAGTAATGTAACTCGATATCTTTCAGATTCGCATTGCTTTGACGTTTCAATAGAGAAGGTTGTTGTGGTTTTGCTCTAGAGATCAAACCAGAAAAAAAATAAAAGATTACTTTTGAATCATTTCTGTGAATTTTTGTGCCCCTAGCAGAGGTAACTTTTTCAGTGACTTTAATGCGTTTTCCCGATAGCAAACGAAGAAGCGACGAACCCGGCGAGCAATTATTCTGCGGCATTTTGACACACTTCTGCAGTCACTAATGGTACTAAAATTTACAAGAATGGTTTAAAAGTTATAACATTTCAGGGCAACTTTTTTGAGCATTTGTCAACCAGTGTAATTTTTGATTCGAAGAAAAAAGATGCCCATTTATACTAAAGAGATATGAAAAAGATCATATCGAAACTAAACATTAAGGTTTCCCAAAATAACGTTTTGTCAGATAGTCTGGGGGCTCAACCCGAAAATGATTGGTTATGGTGTAACAAAAAAACTTTTGTATGGCGACAACTCTGGAAAATGTTTAGCCGACGTGCTAATTTGAGTTTCATCTCCGGAATAAGTCTGTGCGTTCATCTACCCTTCGTGGAATTGGACCACTCCTGCTGCCATCGGGACACCGAGAATGACTTTCTGGTTCCTCATATGCCCCTTATGTCATGTTGGTCGAAGCTTTCTCTGTCCTCATTAATGGCGATGCTGATAGGCATTATGCCAGACAAGAAACAGATTGCGTCGTATGACACTGTTCGGTACGCAACCCGAAAGCACATGAGTCTACAGGTGCTTTCCAATTTGCCACGTTTACTGTTAGTACCAAGACCTCTGAACAACACCGGCCTACCCTACCTGAGTATGGATGAAACCACGCTGGCAAAAGTTTTCGCTTGCTGCTATACACCGCTGAGCTATTGGACATCATACGAAATAGTGCTGTAATAGCCAACGAGGCTTTTCTACAGGCATAGTCGATGTGGCTCCCAAACGCGAGGTTGTCGTCGACCATAATCCCCAAGAGCTTCAGAGATCGGTTTGAGGTGATGGTACATCCGATCCGATTTACGGTTATTCACAACCGTGAACTCCGTGTTATGATGCGCTAGCTCCAGTTTCCTGAAGTCATTCAGTCTTCCAGTCTTCGATCTTGCGTGTTATACAGTGCACGGCCGTCAACTTGATCTTCTCGATCGAGTTACCGTAGACCTCTAGCATTATGTCGTCTACAAAGCCGTCGATTACAACTCCTACGGGGAACTTGAGTTTTAACACATGTCATACATGACATTCCACAACACCGGGCCCAGGATAGAACCTTGCGGAACGCTTGCGGTGATTGGGACGCACTTCTGACCCTCCTTCGTATTGTAAACAGGTACTCGATGCTGGAAGTAACATCTCAGAGTCTTGTACAGCGACACCGGTACATGAATGCTCATAAGCGCAAGCGCTAACTGTTCACGTCAAGCGTGTCGATTGTGCAATAGCTTATGTCCCTTCTCTTGCGCTGGACTGCTACCTCCGCCGTCTTGGTGAAGGAGAGGATGGCATCCAGCGTGGACCTGCCCTTCCGGAAATCGAACTGGTTACTTGCCAGACCGTTTACACCCTCTGTGTACTTCACCAGTCTGTTAAGGATAATCCTCTCAAGCACCTTGTCCGCAGTGTCCAGCAGACAGATAGGCTTTTATGCCGACGACTCCCCTGGCGCTTTCCCAGCTTTCGGCAGTAGGACCAATTTCTGCCGCTTCCACCTCTCCGGGAAGAGGTAGTCATCCAGGCACCTCTGCATGACTGCCCGAAACCGCCCGGGGTCGTTTTTATTGTCAGTCTGATGGCCAGGTTAGGGATTCCATTCGTTATCGGTGTCTTGCTCACCTTCAGGGAGTTGGCGAGCACCCTCATTCCTAACCCTTACCTCTCCCTCGATCTCGTCACGACTGTCGTCGCTCACGGATTCTATGCTCGGCGGGTTGACCGACCATTTCTGGTCTGTGTCTATGTGAAAATCGACAGTCGGAGGCTAAAGACTTAGCTCGTGGCGCGGAAAAAGTCCCCCGATGATACGCTCCAGGATCGCTTGTGCTCACTCTGCAGTAGTCAGCCTATAGGATAGAGAGAAGACGTAGAACTCACCGTTATGGTAACTGTCACACCAAAACGGCGGGTTCCCCCGCCAAAATAAGCTTTGCGATGTTATTTTGCGTGACTTTTTCAATATTATATGTTTAGGGACCCAAACACATCTCACGTAACAGGAATTAAACCGTATGGCAGTAAAGCGTATATCAAACATGTTTAAATTTAATATGTGTTAGAGTCACATTCCGATTCGGAACTTGACCTTCTGTTTACTATACACAGACTTCGCAGCTAACCGTTAAGTGTACAGGACAATTGCGGGGCTAGCGCTACGATCCTACTAACACTAACAGTCTCTCCCGAGTCAAGACTCGAACCTACGATGAATGGCTTGTTAGGCCAGCATCGTACCCCGAGAGCTGGGGTTCGAAAAACATTCACATTTTTTTTTTTTAAATTGTACTTGCACACAAGTTGTTACGTAAACTAGCAAGTCCCTTTTTTCATCGCAACTTGATTGCAATACTTTGCGTCAAAACTTTCGAAACTTTAAAGGCCTTCCAGCCGTTTTAGTGTGAGCTTAATGGAAGTGAGTGTCATGGCGTCTCTCTTTTCTATAGGCTTTCTACTCTGCAGGCGCCTTTGGTCTTGGCCATTACGATCCTGTAGGCGTCACCTTACGGGTCCGTATTGGCACTCGCGCATAACCTATCGAAGCAGGCCTGGGATATACATGAGAGTGTTCTTAAAAACCTGCAGTGTTTCCCTGAGTGTGATGATGAAACTGTCGTCTTCTTTTTTATATCGCTTTCTGGAGTCGTGTGGCTTCGGGCATTGTTTTGATGTCCTCACTGAGCTTGATCCTGCAATTTCTTTTGGCCTTGCGTAGCTCAGCGTTGTACTTGGTGAATGACGCTCTATATTCATCCCAGTTAGATGTGCTATTAGCCACGTTGAACAAGCGCTTGGCCTAACGGCGGTGGTTTTGAGGATTTCGTTCCACCTAGGCACATGAACCTCTCCTTATGGGAACAGCTGATCATGTAGCATAAGTGATCCTGCTTTCAAGATGCAGTTCGCAGGTGCAATTCGTCGGGTGTGCGTATACCAACGGAGCAGGAAAACCGGGAGTTGACTAAGAGTTCCCTAAACAAAAACCAGTTAGTCTTCTTCGGGTTCCTGAATTTTTCACATTTTAGAGCATTAGCTTTGATGATATGTCGGTGATCTGATAAGCTTGGTTCGTCAGAGACATGCCATTTTTTTACTTTCCCGGCAATGTTTGCGCTACAGAGAGTGAGTTTGAGGACCCGGAATATTGGAAAAAGAAGTCAATGGATGGTTCTAGAAAGATTTTCACTCGAGGACTTGTCTTGTTTGTCCGATTGAAAAAAATGTCGAAAAAGTTCGATTGTCATATTGTGAGTTCGGAATGCCGAAGAGAACTTGAAGCGCTATCTAACTGCAGATGGGAAAGCAAAGTAGTAAAGTTGCTCATCCAGAGATTGCTACCTGCACATTGTCAGGCTCAAACTAGTTTCAAATTGTAGAACACATAGAACAATACACTTTTTAATTTACTAGACTAAACATACACACCCTTGTGCGAGGCCTCAACAACATTCAAATTGTTTGTTGGTTTAACTCGGTTATTTTTTTTTTTTTAATTTGTGCGTCATCCCATCAGCCTTTTATGGTATACAAGTTTGAATCGGAATCATACCATGTAGTGACTTATCTTTCATTTCTGTACCAGTAAAGTGACATCTGGAGTTCCACAAGGCTCCCATTTAGGCCCTTTGCTCTTCATTTTATTTGTTAATGACGTTACCCTTGTGTGAATCGTCTCAAAGTATTGATATATGCCGATGACATGAAACTGTACATGGAAATAAAACACAAATCAGACATCCAACAATTCCAACAAGAGGTTGACATTTTCTACATTTGGTGTAAAAAAGTCTTCTTGATCTCAACGTAAAAAAATGTAATATTATATCCTACACAAGGAAAAGAAATCCTGAACATGCCAGTTGCACTCTTGCACATCAAGTTGTAGAAAGGTGTTATCAAATTAGAGATTTAGGAGTAATTATGGATTCTAAGTTAACATTCATTGATCACTACAATACGATCATCAATAGAGCCAACAGTATGCTAAGTTTTATAAAAAGGTTCAGTTATCATTTCGTAGACCCGTACACTATAAAAACTCTCTTTGTTACATATGTTAGATCTATCTTAGAATACTGTAGTGTTGTTTGGTCGCCTTATCAAGACGTCCATTCCAATAGAATCGAATCCGTACAAAAACAGTTTTAGTTATATGCACTAAGAAAACTAGGTTGGAATTCATTTCCTCTCCCTTGTTATGAATCGCGTTGCATGCTTATTAATATAGAAACGCTTGAAAAAAGAAGAGAAATTGCTTCGGTAACTCTTGTCAACGATTTAGTTTCACAACGCATAAGTTCGGAAAATCTGCTTGGAAAACTCAACTTTTATGCTCCTACACGCTCATTAAGAACGCGAAAAATTTTCGTATTAAATTCTTATAGAACAGAATATGCCATGGCCGAGCCAGTTAATAGTATGATGAGTCTTTACAATAAATATTGTGAAGTTATTGATTTAACGATGTCACGAAATGCTCTTAGAAAAATATTGAACACTAGAATTACATAACTATATTTGTGATGTTAGCAATAGTTTTTAAGATGTAGTCTACTATGATTGACGAAATAAATAAATAAAAAAAAAATTTTTCCGTGCAATATACTACACACACCTGTGCATGGTCCCAATAGCATTCTTATTGGCTGTTAATTTTAATCGGTCTTAAATCAGGAAATCAAGTAATGCCTCTTCATCTCTAACGACTATAACGGCAAAGGCACTTTTTATATCCGTGGTGTCAGTGACAATTTTTCATACTTTTACCTTTCCCTCTACACTCTTATTTTTATAGGGGCTTATTACGGGAGTCACTTCACGGTGAGAACGAAGTGAAAAAATCTCACGGTGAAAAAAGACGCGTGCAAATCAAATAAGAATCACTTTCACCGTGCCTATTACGGTTGTCACTTCACCGTGAAGTGACTCCCGTGATAAGCCCCATAGACTTTTATACTTTTCCAAATCGGTATCATATTTCCAGTTCGCTTATTTTTCGCTTTCCCTACTGCACATATTGTCTGCTTAATGAACTTGAATGTTAACGGGTAAAAGCCGCTGTTGAATTTAGTGTGAGAGAAGGGTCAAGTAGGGAGATGAGAAAAAGCCTGAGAATAAAGTCAAAGCGGATTTTGTGACCTTGAGGATACCACAAATGATCAAATTACTGGTCGCAGTGGGGCCCATACAAAAAAAAAACATCTACTAACAAAAATATCATTTTTGTGACTGCGACACTTTACACAGAAACCTCTTCTATATGTCTGCACCGGTTCTGGATAAATATTCAGGAAGTATTTAAATATTTTATACCGCAATAGATTGAATAATGGTCGCAGTGGTTCAGTTTCCTACAAGGGAAAAATTTTATCAGCTTTTCACAGTATTCCAAAAACCTGGCGAAATCATCTTGGATTTCAAAATGGTAACAAAAACTGATTTTCAGTTTCTGGACATAGCCCCGGTTCCAGAAATATCAATACTGGGGAGTATTTGAAAATTTTCAGAGTATTACACAGCTTGCAAAAACTGAAGGTTGCGAATTGGATTTTAAAATAGTGTAATCACATTGCTGCTTTTTGGCGTCAAGTCAGTTTCGAATTTATCTCCATCGGGCAGTGTTCAAGCATTTTCCTCGATTTTATCCAGTTTTTCAGAGAACGGATGTCAGCACTTTGTATCGGTGTCAGACTTCGATATTTGGTCTCTGGATATCATCCCGTTCCGTTGTCGGACACCGATTCCCGGATTACATATATCGTCCTGGTTTCGACAAAAAAGTCATAATGCAGACAATTCTTGTTCCAATTATTTTCTGTAACCAATAATAAATCCCAACACCACCCTATATCGCACGATCTAAGATCGTCTACGTGTGTGCACAGGTGAAAATGTAACATATTACACAATCGGCCGTTCGAAATCCGCACATATGCAATCCACATTGCTACTACATGCTGCACTAGAAAAAAAATGCACTTTGGCGGTCCGTTCGCTTCTCTTGTAAAAAACAACAACAACAATAATAACATTAATAGTTTAACTCGAACGACAACTGATCCGCTTTATATGGTTATCGTCTTGGACGTGTTAAAATGTACATTTATGCGATTTCATTTACTTGTCGCAGTGACATACTGCAATACGCGACTGCACGGTTATGATGAATAGCATGTTTGAGCTGTGGCTTGTAGGGCAGCGGTAGCGTTTTAGTGCAATTTCGTGCGACTGCTGCACCGCAAATACCGACGCTATACGTAAAGATTTTATCTTATCGGCGGCTTAGAAACTCTTGTCGATCGTTGAAAAACTCTCTTGGCATTTTCAAAGTGCTTCGATGGAGTAGATACTACGAATTGCTGTTTCGCATGTCTACAAATGATGTAGGAGCAATTTGATAAAAGGTTGTGCATGAAAAAATAAGCAAATCCCAAGAATTTCTCAAAGATACTTCTCGCTCATAGGTATGTATATTCAACTAGAAGAGAAACTAAGCTATAGCGTGATATTCAATAAATAACGCTCGAAACGTTGACTGCCATGCAATCGCTTGACGTTAGCTATTATCATCCGACAAGATACTAAACACGTAAACTACAAACCTTGCTAAAAGGCAATAGTTGCATATCTCGATCGAACTTCGATCCAATCTACTTGAACAAAATGGTATTTTACTGCGTGTATGCAGCAGCTCACAGTCGTCGCGTCGTTGGCAGCAGCAGAACACTGTTTAATATGCGGCATGTAGGCATGATCTCTGGTAAATCACGATTAAATCACTTATTTTATCTACGAACATTGAATTCTACAAAATTACTTCTACATGGCATTTACTACCAAACTAATCCACATTAAAAAGAATTAAACTGTTTAAACAGCGCAACTAACGTAGACTGGACGGTCACAGATTTCTACCTGCTGTCGTTTTTTATGCTTTTCATAGTTTTGCTCAGGTGGTCGTTTTTCGCAAACCCATCGTTAGGGAAACTGTAATTCAAAACAGTAAACATGCATAATCATTCTAGAACAAACATCTTATCAATCATCAGACCGCACAGGATCAAAGCACATGTACTTTAATTGCCTATTTTCAAAACAGTAAACCACACACAAAACGCGAGTTCAAACAGACCGTATCAAGCGGCCAGGCCTTTCCATCGGCGATCGATTGCATCAAATCTAGTTTAATTGAGCTACATGAAAGGTTGCACGTGTTCCAGAAGTGCAGATTTTCTTTGTTTTTGTCGCTCTCCAGTAGAGCGCCGACCGCGACCAGCAATCAGCAGAGAAAATCAGCACAATCTTGACAAATCTCGTACGACCCTGCGCTGTCCCAATTGAAGCTGGATGGATGGACCCCGTTGCATATGCGAGACAGAGACAGAGAGAAAGAGAAGGAGGCGCACCCATTGCATTGCACTGACATGAACGTGAACGTTATTCCCAGCAGAGTTTGATGCAGTTGCGTTTAGTCTTTAGTATGAATGTAGTAACTTTATGAACTGAATTAACGTGGATTATTCCACGATTATTTATAGAGACTAACTTTAATACTTCTATCAGTTTCTGAACAGAACCATTTATGTGAGATTTGCATTATATTGAAAGCAGGATGCTAAGCTTTACTGAAAAAAAGCTAAGAAATCAATCCAGTATATAATTCGTGAATAACGTTCATAACAAAAAAATATTTAAAAGTACATGCAATTAACACCTGTTTTCACTCAACTAGGCTACTCGAATGGTTTCAACATTTTACTATTAAGATTTGTTTATCATTTTTAATCAGTATGATTAAATTTTAACACTCGATGTGATAAAATTGACTAGTTTTCATGTATGACTAAAATATTATTTTACCTAATTTTCTGTTTGTTTTCGTGCGCAACTAAGTTTTCGCTGTTTGTCAATAGATGGCGCCAGCCAAACTAAGACATATGGTAAACAAACATTTAGACACGTTAGTGATTTTATTGTGGTGCCATATACTTTTAGTTGTGAGAAAATGTCTGATTTTGTGCCAAATAACCGTCATTTAAGGGAAGTGTTACTGCGCATCGAGAGTTGAAAAAATATTAACAGAAATACGACTCTGCTGTGATTTGTTCCGTCGCTTTAGAGACGGTAATTTCAATGTTGAAGACTGTCCTCGTGAAAGGAGAGCGAAAACCAGCGAAGACGCTGAATTGGGGAATTGCTCGATAAGGATCAGTGCCAAAGGCAGTAAAAGCTTGCTTCGACATTAGGAGTTGCTCACCGAGCCATTTCCAAGGGATTCCGAAATAAAGTTGCATTTTTATTTAAAAAAACAACATTGATAACTTAGGTGCGCATCTAAAAAAAAGAATGAGGCATGTCCAAAAGTTACCACCTCGGAAAACATGTTAATCCCGTAGCATAGTGGTGGTTCTGAACCTGGGGGTACGCGAAAGCCTCCTGAGGGTACTCGTCACAACATCAAAAATGAGTATCGTAACATCCTTAATGCGATTTTTACCTTTACTTTTCGCAGTTTCGCGACAAAGATACCCACGCGTGCCGAATCGCGAATCAACAGAAATACATGGGAGGTACAATTGACGACAAAAAAAATAGTTGAGAACTGCTGGCGTACCATATAATAGTTAATTTACACTACGTAAGCTTCTATGAAACATGAATAAAAAATTCTTTTTCCAACAGGTGCAATAATTCCTGGCTCGCTCCCGACGACGCTTTCGGCAGTCACGAACGTACTCTAAACGCATGTACTTCGACATTAAAAAATTAAATTGTATATTCACCAGTCTACTATCCGTCTCATTCGCTTTGAACTTAATGCAAACCCGCTGCGTGCTCATTTTGAATAACAAGAAACATTTTCCGACTTCAGTCGAAAATTGGCGCAAAGTTTGAATTAATTTTTTTCCCAAAAATTAAAATGAAGAAGGAAATTTACAACGCTAATTCACCAACCCTTTTCCACTTTTATATGTATTTATAAAGAGAGAAATTATTAACTATTCAATTGTAGATATGTCTGTCCTGATAAGGACAGTATTTGCATTGGAGCAATTAGCCCCAATCATTAGACAAAAACCGAATTCTGTTTCGGTTAGTAGTTGCGCTCACAGCAGCTATCATTTACTTTGTCTATTCTGCAGTCGGAAAATGTCTCCTGCTGCACAAGAAATAAACCCAAAACAAATCAGGTACAATCCGATCCAGCTGCCTCTCGCTTCTTCCGCCATCTGCTTTAACCATCTGCACCTCGGTCCATGTGCGAGCTGTTTTGTAACGCCCCTGCTGTCTGCTTTCAACTTCCGCATCTGCTGTTGCTTTCTTCCTTTCCATCCTCTGCTTCTGCTTCAGGAGCTAAATTGGAAATGAACGCGCACCGCATGTATGTACTGTTTTTATGCATGAAAATGATCCTGAGACTATGTTCCTCAACCAACATAGCAATTGGAAACTGACGCTAACTTTTTCTTTTCTCACTTGCAATGTTGATGGGGGAAGTTACTTTTTATATATGAAAGCAGTACAGACATGCGGCGCGCGTTCATTTATAATCTGCTTTCTGACGCAGAAGCACCAGCAGCAGTTCTTAAATACCTTCCGAGAGAAGCGCATACAACTATACAACTTCTTCTAGTTCCGTCATTCTCGCTTCTGCGTTTACGAAGCTGGAAATCTCAAAATCTTAACCCTTATGGAGAGACGTAATCCTACGTCAAAACACTGTTCTCAATCAAACAAGAGTTTCAATCAAATTAAAAATGTCTCTAGTTGGAAATTTTCCAATATGTTTCCCGGGCGAATTCTCGTCGACTTGCTTACGAAACATGAGTAACGGTGCCCAAATAAATGCAGTTTACTGATCTGAAGGCAGGCATTCAAACGAGTAGACCACTAAATACTTTTAGCTAAACTCGAGCAACCTGAAGTTTCTTCGGCTCTTACACTCTGTTGGAAAATAGGAGTTCAGTTTTCTGCGCAGCTCACAAATATTCCTGGAGTCCCACAGGGCAGCAATCTTGGACTGCTACTATTAATGTTATGGTTGCCATAAAGTTACGCGTGAAGCTATGGAAAATGTTGCAGACTTCAGCGGATTTTCAGCCAATGGTGGATCTCTCAGATTCACATCGCTACTGAACCTGCCCCTACGCAGGGTAAAATATGGCCGATTCGACCCAATACGCTTTATGTCGGCCAGTTTTCATACAGTTACAGACAGGGCTGGAATTCACCTCAGTGCGGACAGAACCACACAAATTTGTGCGTGCCACTCCCGATATTTCGTTTGTGTTCTCTTCTCCCTATTCGCTCTTTTGTATTTCTTTCGCACCGAAAAAATATGACTGAGTACGCTTTGTGCATTTGCCAAAATGTGCGACACCACACATTGTGTCTTACTTTGTGTGTTGCTTGGGGCAATGATTTTCGGATTCGACAAACGAACGATTATAGTATTAATTTTTTTTTTGCACTTCATTTGTCTCCTACTGAAATAATTTAGGAGCTAATTTTCAGTGCTGCGCAGTGGGTTTTGTTTCAAAACTAAAAATAGTTTCTTCCCGGAGATAGCCGCAATATATTCTGGTTCCAAACCTACGTTTATTCGCAAATTCGCGATTTTTTTTTTAATTAGCGCGGTATCGCGTAAAAAAACCGCGTTAATTCAAAAATCCGCGTAGAAAAAAAAACGCGGTAATTAAAAAATCCGCGTAAAAAAAAAACCGCGTTAATTCAAAAATCCACGTAAAAAAACCTCGTAAAAAATCCGCGTAATAATAAAATTCTGATACCACATGTCTTAAAAATGCATGAAACATCGAGATCTGGTGTTATCCAAAAACAAAAAATGAAAAAATCGATCAGTTAAAGTTTCACTTTTCAACTGAACGAACTTCTAAATGCGATGAACTACTATTTTTTTTCCATACAAGTCATTACCACCCTAATGAACGGTATCAGTAGTGAATGCATGTAGCGATTGTATATGAATACCGGGACAGAAACATGTCTGGACGTGCGTTATATGTCCTAAGAAACACGTCGTTTCTTGGTTCCTTTTCTCTGCTATTTTTTCTACCCGCAACGCAAACTGCTCAAACTGAAGCTCACAAAAAGCAGCACAAAGTGTTGTTCCGTTCTCCCTCTCTTGAAATATGTCTCACTTGGTGTTATCTTTCATAGTCATTTCGTTTTCGCTCTTTCACTTTGTGCCTGTTGGTTGTCAAAATGTGTAGGTACCGTTCTCGTTGTGCCTTGACATAAAATTCACACACTGAGCGCAATGAATGTGCGAATGACAGCCCTGGTTACAGATACTTTCAATTTGAATATTACTGGTGCAGCTTTTGAAGATTAGACTTAGTGATAGATAGCCTGCTCGTGATAGTTCCTTGAGTTAACATTAAGTAGTCCATCAAGACAAGTACCCTGTCAGATGGATTTTAATAAATTATAACAATTAGGACAATAGAAAACTCGTTTGGTAAGTCTTTCAGGGTCCAGAGAATATTTTTCTTGAGTTATATTTGTACACTTTTATTTGGAACAACAAAATGCAGTATATGTATATTTCAGTGTGGCGAAAAAGTTTTAAAAATTAAATTCGCAAATTTCTTTTGAAATATATAAATAATTTCCCTGATATTTTTGAGCATTCAGCACAAAATAGTAGGAGGGTGATATACAAGATACGACCACAAGATGCAGGACTGCGTTGTTTTTTACTATCAGCGGCATTTTGGCGAGTGGTAGAAAAAAGGCAAGTTTGTTCAATTTGTCGTCACATCTGATTGCCATTTACCGGTGATTTTAGTTCTCGTGTCATTTTTGGTATTATTTTCTACTATTTACATTACGTTTGCAATTACCAAGCACGAGATGAACGGTACGAGCAGAACCTAGAGTTTATATAATTTTAAAAATCCATGCACGCAAAAGGTTTCCTTATTACTTCAAAAGAAATAACGTAGAATTGCCCTTAAGGTAACAAATCTATAACTCAAAGAGCAATAAACTGCCTATAATCGCATATCAGTCCCATCTGGAAAATCATAGAGTTGAGAAAACAGCGCTTAAAGATATTTTTCTTGTTCTGCTTATTTCACCTGTTTGAGGTGGGTTGTTCTAATTTTTTCGTTATAATGTAATGAAATAGACCTCAATCATAACTTCTTCATTAAAGAACTGCCTTTTTCGTGAAAATTACAATGTAAAATAAGGAAGAGACTGATATGCGATTATTTAGGCCATCGAGTACCAAAATAATCGCATACTAGTCTCACTTTCAACCGCTCGGTGTAGGAGTAGTCATATTTTTCTCAAGTATTTTGAATATGGGCAGACGTTTTTGGCCGCAGACAGCTTCTGAATATGCTGCATGGAGAATGGCGGAGACGTCCACCCATTACTTACCCCGACTTTAAGGTCGTTTTTGAAAAGCAAAATATTAGATTGAAGTCTTGGATATGCTACTGAATAATTTCTTTCCTACGTCTTCAGTGTTTCGCAATACGTGCTGAATAAAATTATTCCGCATTAGCCCGTGCATTTAGCATATTGGAAAAGTGGTGTTGAGAAACAGAAGTTTCCAATTTTATTACAACCGTGACTTAACGGAAGACGACGGCGATGAAAAAAGGTACAAGCTGTTTTTAGCTAAGCAACTAAAAACGATTTCTTCTGAGTTCTGACAAATTCAACTTGGATGATCCATTGAAGTGAGCAGATCATTCACAGGAAATTACCCCTTACAGAAAGCAGCATTGCTTGAGGCTATTATCCCTCTGATTGACAAAACCAATAACCTTTCGGGATCGAACTTTCAGAAAAAGCTGCAGTTTCATTGTCTACTTATAATTAATTTTAGTATGGAATTTACTTGAAATAACCTTGGATTCATTGATTATTTGATGAGCTTTTAACAGTAAAAAGCTTGAAAAACAGCACCAAGTATTTATTATATAGATTGAAGTAAAAAATCTGGCCATACTCAAGAAAAACATTTGATGGGACTGCTATGCGATTATTTTTAAGATGGGACAATTTGACCTCACATTTTTTTCTAACTTTTTCAAATAAACCATACTTTTTTGTTTCCTTACTCGATAGTGCAGCAAGAAATAGATGGAATCTGATATTTAACTCAAAAACGATGAAAATCCATATGGGACTGGTATGCGATTATAGGCAGTAAAGGTCTACTCAAGTCAAGTAACAACACATACTGTAATATATTTCGCACATGATACGAAAGAACGACTATTTAATAATGGTCATTTTAACCACATGCAAAATTTTCACTCGTCGAAAAAGGCTCCCCTTCCCTCTCCAGTTAAGAAACAACACATACTGTCGCATATGTTGCAAATGTTACTAGTTTCTTCTATTTCTAATTCACCCGGTGTGCATGTATTACTGTGTTCGTTGTACGCATACGGAGAAGAGAAAAAAAGTATCAAGAGCTGCTAAGCATCATTTTTCCCCGTCATACAGTATGCAAACGTAGATGATTTCAAAGACTTCATATGCGTCTTGAAATCACATCACAATCTGTGAACTGCGTTAGCGAAAAACACAAACATTTGCTTTCTTGCAAAAGGATGCGACTAAGTTGAAAACACACACTCGTCGCTTCACGAAACTCATTCTACCCGGTTTGGAGATACAAAACTTGTGCCCATCTAGAAAAACATTCGCAACTCCGGCAACTCTGATTACACTGTATTACATATTTCCATTTCAAGTAAACACTGGTGAACGAAACAGTGGTGTTTCTAATTAGACATTTAAGGCCAGCGAGTTTCTGCATTTGTGTGAATAAAGGGGACAGAAATAATCGTTGCATCAATACAAATGCAGCGAGTGAAGTCTCGATAACACAAACCTTGCGGTTCTTGGTTGTATGTTCTCCTACAAAAACACATATAAGCGTGTAGCCGTCATATATGTTGTTACTTTTTGTTTATTACTTTTTGTGTCTAATGCGTGGTCATAAGACACATAAAGTAATAAAATGTTACTCAAAAGTATCAAAATCTTCCCCGTTTGTGTTGGGTGTGTTCTTAATATATTTCAATAATGTATCTCAATCAATCGTTTGTTTTTGTTACAAGAACTCAACCGTTTCAAAAATGTTTGATCGATTGATGTCAAAAACTCGTGAATCTGATAAGAAATAATTGAAATGTAAGCGCTCAAATCCCGACCACTTTTTCCTGGTATCATTGCTACATTTTCATTTAGGGCCTCAAATTCCAGATAGACGTAGTCCTACGTCAAAAGTCCAACGTAAATGAACGCAACTCTGACATTCCAATGAAAAAGGCATTCGATTGGATATGAAACCAAACAGTAGAGGTCACGTAGTAACTTTTTATACTGAAAAAAATAAATTCGTTTTAGCGCTTAAGAGTCGTTCCACGAAATTCGCGGGTAAAAATTTATTCCTGATTGTTTCTCAGTTTTTTTATATACCCTTATTTGATTGATCAAAAAGTGAGTTCCATAATATACCCTGTTTTTTCAAGTTTTCCTAGGATCCATGATATTTATAAACGCTATTGTTTGCTTTGCGTATTCAAGGTAAATTAACGTAATGTGGACCACTCGTCATATTCCTTAATATTTGCCAAAATTCGAAGGATTTTCAGAAAACTTCCACCGGGAAACATCTCAAAGCAGCAAAATTTTTTTCGCTGATTCCCTGATTTTCCCTAATATTCCCTGAAATATAACATTAACTTCCTTGATATTTTTCAGCATTCAGCACAAAAAAAGTGCAACAAAAATGACGCAACTCTGAAATCCCAGTGAAAAAAGTATTCGATCGGATATGAAACCGAACAGAGGTCTCACATGAGGCTCTCATGCTAGAAAAAACCGTTCTAGCGCTAATAAACAGCACAAAAACAGCGTTTCGGGGGAACGGCCATTACTCCACAAATAATTTGTATTTCTTTTGGGCAAACGTGTTTTGTTGTTGGTGATAATTACAACCTTCAAAAAGTTACTACATTTATGCAATAAAAGTGGTGCTACACGATTGAAAAAATCCAAACTTTGCTCTTTTTTCTCGAGCAAAAAAGTATATAACCCCTTAAAGCACCAAATTTTACAGGAATTGTTAAAAAGCTGTAATCTTTCTAGGGCAACTATTTTCAGGTTTAGGAAAACATTTTTTTCACTTTTGGCGGCCAGTAAAATTGTAATATTATAAAATTTAGTGTTTGTTTTCTAATTTGCTAAACGTTTGTATGTTTTAAAGTTATAAGAATACAAATGTTTTGGAAAATGTTAAAAATATTATTTTTTTAAACCAACCATCAATGAAAAATCCCAATAAAAAAAAATTTAAAACAATAACATTTGTTTGTGTATAAAAGCTAGTGTTTTATCATAATTTATTTTGGTAAAAAATAAAACTACTTCGGATGGACCACGTCCTTTAGTGGACCACTTGTCAGATTGATTCAATTTATGCGAAAACTAATAAGATTCCAAGAAAACTTCCATCGGGAAATGTCTTATCCAGCTAATCTGTATCATAATCACATGAACAATTTGTGAATTCTAATTTATATCAGAAAATAAACAGGTTCTCATTAGGGTGGTCCACTAGAGGAAGTGGTCCATACAATGTAGTTTTATTCTTTTTTTTCCTGTAGGAGCCTATGACCACTGCTACCATTAGTTAGATATATTGAGGTATTCTCCGCGTTAATTTTTATGCACTGTCAGTTCGTTCCATCACTATGGGTATCAGTGATAGTCGCACCCAGACATTGCATTTCACCCCAAGAAGGTATGACTTCTTCGATGAAGTTCCTTACCTTCATTAGTTCAGCAGACCATATCTCGTTAGGCGTGAGGATACCTTTTCCAATTATACGTAGTCTTTGCTAAATTAATGCGCTGCATTGGCACAGTAAGTGTTCCGAGGTTTCTACTTCAGAATTACAGAAACGACATAAGTCATCTGTCAGTTTACCTAATTTTTTAAGGTGATACTTACTCGGACAGTGCCCAGTAAGTAGGCCAGCTAACGTACTCAGATCAGCTTTATTCATACTGAGTAGGTTCCGTGTGATTCTTTTACATGGTGTAATGAATAGTTTAGATTGCCTTGCTTTGGAGTAAGCCTTCCAGTTGGCATCAATCATCATTGATTCCTTGCCTCTTAGCTCAGATTTCAAACAGGATGAAGATACCCCACAGAATGGCTCCGGCCCGACGAAAGCAGTTGAAGAACCAATTCTTGCTAACAGATCGGCTTATTCATTTCCTTCTATACCACAGTGACCAGGCACCCAGTATAGATTGACAACGTTTGTTACAGTTAGTTGTCGTAGGAATTGAATACAATCCCATACCAACTTCGACTGACATGTGTATGCTTTTAAAGCATTGAGAGCTGCTTGACTCTGAGCAAATGCACATGTTGGCATACCTATATTTCCTAGCCAAGCAAATACTTGTGCATGTTTTTTTTAACTGCATTTTTTTTTGTTTAGAAAATTAAATTTTTATTACATAAATTACAGTTTTCACAAATATTTCCTAGAAACTAAAATATAAAAGCATACTTTCCAGGCACTCTTTTATAAAAACTTCTTTGATTCCACCTTTGTTTCCTAAGAATACTCTTGAAGGCAAATATTGAGGCATTTCTAAAATGTTTCATATTATACGAAATTCCTTCGGCAACTAACCAAAGCACAGCTACTAATTTTTGACATCCGTTTCCTATATTCATAGTGAATATTTCAGATGCACTTTTTATTCTAACACAAAGCTTATTATGTTAGAATAGCATTTATTTCCGCTTGAAAAACTGTGGGCCACTGCCCCATTGGAATTGATACATTGATTCCTGGTCCAGTGACCCCAGCGCCTGTAGACTCGCCCATTTTAGAGCCATCTGTATAAAATATGACTGATCCAGGACGAACTTTGGGACCTCCTTCTTCCCATTCACTGCGATTGGTTCCAATCACTTTGAAAGGTACATTGAAGTTAGTTCCAGCGTCCATCCAGTCCACATTCATGGTTATTAACGTGTTTAATTGGAAATCTTTGAGGATTCGTAGATGTCCCTTTATATCCCCTTCTTGAAAAGTTTTAACACGTTTTAGCCTAACAGCACCTTTTTCGGCTTCAAGTTGTACATACTGATGTAAGGGTAGAAGATATAAAAGAGCTTCTAAGGCTTTGGATGGTGCACTGGCCATTGCTCCTGTTGTTGATAAGCATATTACTCTTTAATTCAATTTATATCAAAGGAGCAAACATATTTTTTATCATTTCGTCAAGTCTTCTGGTATGAAATCGCTTAATATAAGAGTGAATTAACCTATAGTGGACCCCTTTCCAATTGTGGACCACCCACCAGATTATCATAATTTATGCGAAAGCTCGAGGGATTTTCAGAACACCTACATCAGGAAACATTTTATCCAGCCTCTGCATCAGAACCACGAGAAATATTTATAAACTTCGATTTATGTTAAGAAAAATTAGGTTAATCTGACACGTGGTCCACTATAGGACAGGAGTCTACTATAGGTTAATTTACCCTACTTTAAACATGAGTTGAAATTTCAATTCATTAATTACAATATCGTTCAAATAAACTTTTCACTGCGATTATTGATCCTGTGCTTTTCCACAGGTATTTTCTGCACTCCATACTCTCAAGATAGGGTTAATTAACCTATAGTGAACTATAGTGAACCTTCCCTATAGTGGACCACTCGTCAGAATAACTTAATTTATGCGAAAACTCGAGGGATTTTTCATAAGACTTTCATCGAAAAACAACTTAACGTTTGCGGTAAAAAAATGGACAAAAATTGCCGATTTTTCATGAGTTTACCTTTAATCGCACTGACGAAACTACTCATGCATCATCAATCATAGTAACCCATGAGTTAGCAAAAAAAAATTGACAGCTCTATCAGTCAAACTCTAACTGTGATGGTGAAAAAAGTGAAGCTACTCCGTTCAGAAGTGTGCGCGTTCAAACAACGGTACCCCGCCGCGTCAAAAACGGACATCGTGCGGTACTTCGTGGACACCGGATATACCCGTTCCGGCATCTACAACATCTTGACACTATTGGACAACAATAAGAGCATCGAAAGAAAGCCCTGTTCCGAAAGACCAATGGCCTTGAGCGACAAGAAGCTTCAAAGGATGCTGAAGAACTTGGCCGGGAGGTTGGTGCATGCGGTAAAACAGTGAAAAAGTATTTGAAGAACATGGACATACATGTCAGGAAGCGGAAGTCCCGTCCACTGGTCTCTGAGCTGCAGGCAATGACGCAGCGACAGCGATTGAATAAGATGGTCAAGTCGATTTTCCCGGCGAATCGTGACGTGGCAGTGGTGATGGACGACGAGACCTATCTCTCGCCCTGGATGGCAACGACTGGCAGAGTACTTCGTATTTCATTTCTCCCACGAAGGAAGTGAGCTCCGAGGAGAAATTTATTTTACACAGCAAGTTCCCCAAGAAGGTGCAGCTGTGGTTGACAATCAACGAGAAGGGGATGTCAAAGCCGCTCTTCTTTCGCTCCGTGCTGGCCGTGAACGGGGAAATTTATAGTGCGAAGTGCGTGCCAGAAGTTGCGTCGTTTATCAAGAAATACTATAAGTGCGAAGAAACGGTGTTCTGGCCAGATTTGGTGACGGCCCACTACTCGAAGCGATCATTAGAGGAGAAGGAGCGGCTGAATATCGATGTGGTACCGAAGTCGGCGAATCCGCCCAACGTCCCCAGCTGCGTCCCATCGAGAATTCCTGAGCAAACTTGAAGCGCAAGATTTATTCCAACAATTTTGTCGCAAAAACGGAGGAAGAATCAATAAATAAAACCTGAATTAATCCACCTAGTGGTGCAGAAACCTTTATTATACTAACTATTATTTATACATATAAGGTCAGTCACTTACAAATCGTATACCAACGTAAGTCCAATTTCAATAATAAATGAAATGAATTTAAAAGATAGTTTTCAGAGAGTTAACCAAAGACGATCATTGAATTAAAGCTTGACGTGGTTTTCGCTAATAATAAGAATGCTATCACTGGAGTACATGAGTCTTATTTTTTCGATCACAAACCAATTTTTAAATGCTGGCTAAAAGCAATTAATTTTTTTTTTGAAATAATCGAACGTGGGGAAACAATAATATATAACAATGATGATTTCACACTAGAATAGCAAACATGTATGTTAGTTTAATGCGGTTCAACTCTTTCGCTTTATTTTCAGAAATGGCAGGACCAAGATTTATGAATTAGCATCAAGTTTTTTTCACGAATTGACAAATTGACTTCTACAAACATTATTCTTTTCGAAGGTCTAGGCTGTATTAAAAAAATCAGAAATAAAGACTTTTTAAATCAAGCTTCGATTTGTCTTAAATTAGATTTTTGCACTTAGTCTTAAATTAGAAAGCAATATTTATATCTTACATGAGCATATTGTATCATTCATAGAGATAAGTGACTTTCCACCTGCGCACACTAGTAAACGTGAATAGCCATGTAGAGTTGCTTCAACACTTTTTCCTTATTTTGCCGATTACGTTCACCAGCTACTTTAGATTCCTGGTCACAAATATAAAACATAAAATGAGTGTTCAACTGAAAATTTTTCCAGCTGTTCAAAACGTAGCATTGCAAACAAAACAGCGATTTATTAGTGTTTTTCTTAACAGGTGGCACTAACACATTCGTACGTTAATAGGTCTATACATCTTTGGTAAAGCTTTTCAAAATTCCTGCATCGCTAATGTTTTACATTTGCACACTGTGGGATCAGATTTTACTACAATGTTTGGCTTCCGAAAGCTGTAAATGTTTCTTACTCTTCGCAAATCTAGGTTAAACGTACAATTTAGTATATATTTTATAAGAAGTGAGGACGGAAGCTTCGGAATCGAGAAAAGGAGCTAAGTAAGCTTGCAGTTTCTTCTAAAAAATGTTGCAGCTGAATAGTTTAAATGTTGCAGCTGAATAGTTTTTATAATTATAAATAATCGTTGTAGCAGCGTGACATGTATACACGACAACTGTACTATAATAAGTTTGGCGGTTTGAGATCGAATTTAGAAAAAAAATTTGGCTCAAGTGCATGTTTGCATTTTTATATACTTATTAAGGGCTTTGGACGCATGAAATTTTGCCAGTTTTTCAATTTTGATAGATAGTTTTTGCGTCAATAACCTAAACCCCTTAATCCAACTCCGTAGTACTTACGAGACTGTCACTGAGTCAGTGGCCTCTCATTAAGCAAGTATTACATCATCAATATCCTTTCTAATATCCCCAAGCTACGGTAAAGATGGGCGTGGCCAGCAATGATGACTATCGGGCCTACTTCAACTCAGATTGGTTTAAATGTTACTCCCAAACATTGTACCTCATACAATCCGAGTGGAAGCGTTAGTCATCAGTCTGCAATCTACGAAATATACCGTGCTTACGCTACGCTACGCTACGCTAAGTAAGCATTGCAGTTTCTTCTAAAATCTGGTTCAAATTATTAAGTTAAGTTAAGTTAAGTTAAGTCACACTACGAAGAGTGTAAAGATTATGAAAAGTTGTCGATGATTGTTTATTTCTTTTGAGAAATAAATAGTGATACGAAAAAAAGAGGGATAGGGAAGAAGAAAGAGCAGTGAGAGAGAAAAAATATCCAGAAAGTATTTAAAATATCCTATGTCTAAAATATACTATTGTCAAAACTCTACAGTTCAAGCAACCAATAAAAGATCGCACTCAGTATCATTTTCAAAGAGCTCTTGGGCTTTCATTTGAGCATGCGAACATCAAAATTGGAATAAGCGTTCTGTAAAAAGAGTATTTTTTTGGTTATTTTCCTTTTTTGGTCGATTCCGATATACTATACATATAAGCAACATATTCACACATACATACGTATAGGCACACATACATACGTATAGGCACACATACATAAATTGTTCAATTCGTCGATCTGAGTAAATTGGTATACAACACATGGCTCTCCGTGTCATTAATTTTGCCTTAAAAGTTAAATGTCTCATATACAAAATACTCTTTGATCAATATTTTTAAATCTAAGCCACTAATCAAAAATCCACTCAGTAGCATTCTGGGGGAGCACAGTAGCTTTCGTTTGCGTATAAGATCATTAAAATCAGATATTGCGTTCTGTAAGAATGGTGCGTTAGTATTTTGCAGCACATACATACAGACAACATACATACACACACATACACACATACACACGAACAGACATTGCTCAGTTCGTCGAGCTGAGTCGAATGGTATACACGATTCGGCCCTCCGGATCATGGATCTATTTTGCGTTTTTCGACCGATTTTATAACATTTGTTTAGTACAACAAAGGTAAAACAAAGGGGAAACGAAGAAAGAGCTTAAAAACATGCCTACACGCATGTTTTCGTCCAACATGGCGAATGTTCCGGTTAACTGCCGGAAGGCTGCACGCAAGGGCGTAATATTTTTTTGCGAAGAAGCTAACATGATTACCTTCCATGGGAAATTTATCCAACTCAATTATCTGTCTTAGTTTTTTTTTTCATGACCATCTGAAAAAAAAACCATTTTTATTACCGCAAACATTATTTAGCCAATTTGCATCAGCCTCATAAGAATCATTTATTAAAATTTCGATTTATGTTAAGAGAAATTGAGTTAATCTGACGAGTGGTCCACTATAGGAAAATGGCCCACTCATGACCAGATTGGGGTGTTGGGGAGCCTTGGGCAGTTATTTTTGTGGGGCACTATTTCCTTAGAACATTTAGAGGTAAGAAATCATGAATTGTGAAATGACTTGACGCTCCGAGAAGGCGGCGAGAAAAAAAAGGTCTTTCGATCTGTTATGCCTTCGAGTGGTGGTTGCATGTCTGGCCTTGCCTCCCTTAGATCTGAGCCTGGGCCGCCCCCCTCTACGTTGATTTACTCTACCTCCTGCTAACATCGAAAATTGAAATTCCCTGAAGAGACTTGACAAACGTTTCTCTGGCCTGTTATATATAAAAGGGATTTATTTTGTCACGAGGGATTAGGTATATCAAAAACTCGCTCTTCGTGCCAATACCGTCGTTGGGGTAAATTAACCGATAGTGGACCACTTTTCAATAGTGGACCACCCGCCCGATTAACTTAATTTGTGCGAAAACTCCAGTGATTTTTAGCAAACTTCCATCGGGAAACATCTTAACCAATCAATAATATTTATCACAAACATTTAAATGTTCCGATTTATATTAAAAAAAATTGAGTTAAACTGGCTGGGGGTCCACTATAGATTAATGAAGCAAAGCGGTCCACTATAGGTTAACTTACCCTACACTTCACTAGAGAGGATATATATTTTTCCGATCAGTTTAAATGAGCAATTCTCGCTGAAACTAGGCCACTAGATGCACAAGGTCTTTCAAATTTGATGTAAAAGCACATAGTTATTAGACGTAGAGAAAAAATAGTAATGCCACTTTATTTGATCGTATTTGTTGACCCCTTGGTCACCAAGGGGTGGAACAGTTTTCAGAAAAGTTGAAATTCTAGCAATTCTTGTTGTATTATTCGGGCTATATCTCTAAAATTCTTTATGTAACCTACTACAAGTAGCACCTTTCTGTAAAGAGGAATGATAGGGCCTTCATTTGAAGTGATCAGAATTCAGGCCGCCATCTTGAATTTGGCCGCCGTCTTGGATTTTATCAGAAAAATGCAATTTTGACCGTGTTCACAACTACCAATTTTCGATCTGAGACCAGCATTGGAAAGCTGAGAAAAAATTCTATAAGATGCAAGAAGGAAATTAGGTGAGCATCAGTTTTGACCCATCAATTGAACCTATTCTCCAAGCTGAGTTTCAGAATAATCAACGTACAAAAAACAAAATAACCTGTCTACTGAGACCAAGTAGATACACATCAAGAATTGCTAAAATAACTTTTCTGAAAACTGTTTCACCCCTTGGTGACCAAGGGGTCAACAAATTCGATCAAACAAAAATGGCATTATCTTTTTTCTCTATTTCTAATAACTATGTGCATTTATATCAAATTCGAAAGACCTTGTGCACCTAGTGGCCTAGTTTCAGCGAGAATTGCTCAAATATAAAAAGGAATTCAACGTTAAGGTGAGGAGCCCACGAACAAATCCAAACCCCACGATTCCCCACTTGAATTGAATTAAACTATAGGGGACCCCTTGCCTATAGTGGACTACTCGTCAGATTAACAAATTTTCTCTCAACAATTGGAAATTATAAATGTTTCTCGTGATCCCGATGAAAGTTTTCTAAAAATCCCTCGAGTTTTCAAGGTTAATTTACCCTACTCTGTAACTAAGCGACTACGAAATTCTTTTCGGTCGTATCTTGAACACCGCCTAAATGTCTTATTGTTTCCTTTATTCTTTTTTTATTTTTAGCTTTCTCTGCGATTTTTTTACGGAACAAACAGTACTATCTGGCTGAATTCGGTATTCTAGCATAATATGCTGACGGCAGAGATTTTTTTCGCTTGTTTCATTTTGAATGAAATTGAAAATAGGATTAAACTATTTCGGTTAGACCACGTCTTTAAGTGGACCAGATTAACCCGATTGATGAAAAAAATCGAGGGATTTCCAGAACACTTCCAAACATCTTATCCAGCTAATCTGCACCAGACTCGCAAGGAACATTTGCAATCTCCAATCTATATCGAGAGAATAAACAGTTTTTGGTCAGGGTGGTCCATTTAAGGCAGTTGTCCATCGAAGGTATTTCTACCCTAGAGCAAACGATGAATAAAATTGTCTGAAGAAAGTCAGAGGAAAAAACTAACTTACCGTTACATTTGTTCTACAAATTATTTCAATACTAGATATATTAGTACAACGAAAACCCGTATAAATAATTGTTTATTGTTATCCAAATTTGTAAAAAATGCCCATTCGACGTCTTGAAGTATGCTGATGAGCTATAACACTCTAGCTTCAAAATTTTGGGATGAAACTTTCACGAGGTACAACAAACTGACTGAACCATCCCAACCAGTTATGTGGGAGTTTCAAACAAAAAACACAACGAACAAGGTCGAATCAAATTCCTCCTTTTCGTGTCATATGACCAGAGGAAACGAAAAACAGTCTCGTATAAACGCTGTCTGGTGGAGGTACAAATCACTAAACGTAGTCATTAGTCGAGACTAAATATAATCCTACAGCAGCTACGCAATTGTTCATCATTCTTAGCAAAATCACGTTGCGTGATGATCATGATGACAGCAGACATCGGCCCTCCCACCAACGTTTAGTACCATTATCACACCAGCCGACCCCATTTGCGAGAGATAAACAAATCATGATAGTAAAACCCCTTCATCACTCACCTTTCTTCCTTGTCGTACTTCGGGAACGCAACATGCATCAGCTCCAGCACCGAGATATCACGCTGCGGTTCGGCCGAAATACCCTGCGCACGTTGCCGCTGGACTCCGTGCGTGCCGAGCTTCCGGCCACTGTGCGAAACCGCGGTGCCACCTTGACTCGTGCGGAATACACTTTGAAACTTGTCCAGATGACTGCGAAGCTCCGCGACCTCATCGTGCTTGTGTTGGAGGCAATCCTCCAGCTCCTGGATCCGAATGTCTCGCGCTTGTATCACTTTCAGTAGCTCTTGTTCCCGAGGTGTCAAAGCTAGGCAGACAGGATCGTTAATAAACAGATTTTGCTGCAAGTCTCCCTGTAGCATAACAATCTGCTTAATGTTGCTAACATCGGTTTCGATATTATTGTTGATGGAATCATTCTGTTGGTTGGTGGCGGCTGGCATTGGAGGAGGTTGCTGTTGTTGCTGCTGGCTAAAGGAAGCTGCGGCCGGGTCACTGTTACCGTTGTTTCCGTCGTTCATCGTCGTAGATTTCGCGGTGGCGGTGGCGGCTTTCGATGGCACGAGCAGATCTTTCCCCGCGGAACCGTGAGAAACGACTGACGAAACCGACGGTTGCAGCGCTGGAGCGCGCTGGGAACCGAACACCGCTAGACCGAGTCCGTTCGTCGGCGCGGCAAAGTTCGCGTACTTCAGCAAACGCGTGAGCTGCTGAGTATCGAGTGCGGTTGCGCCGCACAAGACCGTCTGCGTCTCCTGCTCAACGGCCGCCGGTCGCCGTGACGCGAAGCACAGCCCGTCAAAACACACGCGCATCCACACTATTTTGCCTGGTTCGAACCCGTGGTGTCATAAAAATAAATTTATCTGAAAGTATATAGAAAGAGAGAAAGGAAAAAAAAAACAAATAAGTTTGCGAGGAAGTAAAGCGGGGGCACACGACAAGCACGTGCACTGGAGCTAGAACAGAACTTTTGCTGGATTCAAAATCGGAAACATCGATTATTTTCCGAAGCACTTCGGATGTGTTTACAAAGCGCGCGGTGTACACAACGATGGCGTCGTTGTAGAAGCGATTGAGTATCAACAAAGAACGTATCCAGTTAAGAGTTTCAGATTAGCAGACGGCGGAATGCATTTTGAGGAATTTCTACAAGAACTGGTAGAAACACATGGAACTCGTTTAGTTATTCAATAATCAAGGTTACAATAGTTGCGGTTGGCTATTTATAATCCATAAAACATAGCTTTGCGAATCGTGTCAATAAACATTTTGGTAGTTTGAAGAGACAGCTGATACCTACCAGCGCATTTTTAGATTTGTTCGCAGCAATTTTAAACGGATAATTTAATGTCACGGCAGAAACTGCGTCGCGCTCGAATTACGCCTTCCAGTTTTATAACTATTATAGAAGGAAATGAATTTGGGATGATACACCATCGATAAAATCTGAGAAAACGTGCCATCTTTATTAGTTTACATGTCGGCACGCTTCCGCAGTCATTGCGCTCCTGAAAACATATAGACAACCGGACGCGAACAAACAGATTCCGCCCGCAGATCGAGGTCAATTAAAATCAAATTACTTTTCAGCGGAGACGTGGTCGCGGATGAGCAAGGATCTATATATAGAATGTGTGGTGGTGTGCAGTAGCAGCTACTGGTGAGTTGACTGCACACGCGATTTCAGTGATCCTGTTTTTTTTTTGCTTTAGTTATGAAGAAGGGATGCTGAAATAATAACCCAATGAAAATAAATAAGATCGCCTGGGACAAATTCGGATGTGGGGTCAGTTGAAACGGAAACCATAAGCCGTTCTCTTTGGCGAATGGTTTCTCATAATGCTGTACCTTTTGAATATTCAAGTAACTTTACACACTTCGCGTCTTTGTTTACTTTTTGTCAAATTTAGAAAATCTATACCGAGCGTCTTAGCAGAGGGATTGAGAAATCAAAGAAATAGTTATCGGTTTCCGTTATACTCTACTAGAAAGTAGTAGAGTATAACGGAAACCGATACCTATTTCTTTACTATTTGTCGTGCATTTTAACTGAAATGTTTTAATTTATTTATTATTTATTTTAGACCCTTTAACAATTGTCATTCGGGTCTTTAACTGAAATAAGATTTTGATTGTCTTGATTGATTTTTCAATCCCAACTGAGGGGACTTTTTCTCTCTGAAATTTGATCTTTCAAACTTGTACAGAATGAACGACAATTTTATTAACTTTTTTATTATTCGGAAATCTCTACCTGAGAAAAATCCTACACACAAAAGTTTGTTTGTGCGAAAGCCTACACATATCTTTCTTATGGAAATTTTATCATGATACTCAGGATTCAAACCTACGACGACTGGCTTGCTGAACCAGACCAACGAGCAACTTCATAAAAAAAATGTTCTAATTTCAATATTTTTTATGGGTTTTTTATTTGGCTGAAACACATATGGGCTGAAGATGTTATTTTGTGCAATTAGTATTTTGTAGAAACTAATATTTTTACAGCGGTTTGTTTGATCAGTGTGACGTCTTCGGCAATGTTGTAGACAGTATTTTTTCGTTCAAAAAAAAAAAAATCGAGAAGACGGTACTTTTGAGCCCTACCGCTGAACGATATTCGAAAAATAGATTTTCATTGGCACTCTAGTGACTATTTACAAGCCTGCGGGGTACTGTCCAGTGAAATATCATTTAAAAAAACTACAGCGGTCTCAAACAGATATAGAGGAACTGCTCCTTTATTCATCTCAACACTCATAGTCATCTCATCGCTCTTATTTGTAAAATTCACCGTCATATTTTATAATTTAAACAAAGTAAAAGTAATTTTAATTTTACCTCTCGATTAAGTCGAGGTGTCGAAAGTTTAACTTTGCAGAAAAATAGTAAAATTTGACGGTAAACTGGACGAAAAAGAGCGATAAGATGAATATAGGTGCTGAGATGAATATAAGAGCCGTTCCCCTATGTCACTTCTGTGACAGTGAAACTGAAACCTCTGAACATTCGCTACGCAACTGTGTAACTCTGTACAATCGTAGATGACAGTTTTTCAACAAGGGTATTTTAAGCCCTTTTGAAATATGGTTAGAAAATCCCAAGAGGGTAGTGGAATTAATACCAAAAATCATACCAGATTGGGGTAATTCGCAGGCAGACCATGGCAATTACCAATTATGGTATGGTATGGTGCTATCTTGAACCGATGCAAAAAAAAAACTAAAATAATGACCGCAGTGGTTCGAATATGTAAAAGCAGTAAAAGGATGCCCACAAGGAGGCGTTATATCAAGGTTTTGAAATAGATTCACTGATGATATAGTCATAATTGTTTGCTAACAGAATACAAATCGCCTTAAGCATTGCTTCCTCGTGGTGCGATAGGGAAGGCTTAAATGTCGATCCTTCAAACAGTATTACCATTCCATTTATACGTAGAAAAAATTTTAGCTAAATACAGGGCGACGAAATGTTTTTTAAATCCAATTCCCTGATTTTCTCTGAAATTTCCTGGAACACCGTCTGCCGGGGTGAGATTGTGCCAAAAAAGGACACGTTTTTGTTTCTTAGCTTGTAATGCACACATTTAGGCCATGAGTTTGATCCAAATCACGTCAATGCATACTTAAATGTTAAGTTAACGACTGCCGCAAATATGGTCAAGTTACAATAAACTATAATTTTGCTAAAATTGAATGAACTTTGGCCTAATCTCACCCCTTCTATGGGGTGAGATTGCGCCAAAAACAAAAATTTGAATTTAACACCTGTTTAATGAACAGTAGTGTATCTACGAATAATTCACATGAATAACATGATAAAACAGTAAGAATAGAGACGACCATAAACAACATGGACTATTAAGGGGCTGTAGGGGGTTGACCAGAAATTACGTTTCATATGAATTATATAAAAATGTATGACTGAATCAAATCAATATCTTGAGTAGCCAGTTATGAGAACGTGGCTCATGGACAGTCTTTAAACACATAGTGGCGTCTCCAGGTAGCTTAGAAAGGGAAAACGTTAGGACATAAAGCCTGAGAAGACTTTTCGTTTCAATTATTATGTGTCATTGACCACTGTATATTCCATTGGAGATCTCAAAACTGCTGGAAACGTAACCACAACCCTCCTTCCTTGCTTTAAAAGTCATCAGTTTATATAGAATAGATGTACAAAATTTTGTTACATTCCATAAGTAATTTTAGTCATTTTAAATTTTCATCTAACAGTTGTTAACTTACTGTTCTCAAGCATTTAGTCATTATTTCAAAAAATACCATAGCTAGACAACAAACCCTATGTAAACAATGCAAGTGTTTTGGTGTATACTGATATAGTTTTGTCGTGAATGTGAATTCCGCACACTGTACCGTTCATTATAGCTTGGCACAATCTCACCCCAAAAGGGCTCGAGAAGTGTACAGTTTAGAAAAACATTTTTTTCTGAGCCATCACAGGTTCAATGCATAATATTTCCTCAACACATTGGAGACGACATCCTAACGTACCATCTGAGCAGTACTTACTTTACTTTACTTTACTTTAAAGGCGACAGACCGATTATCGATCAAATGCCGAATCCAGAATACGTCGCCATGTCCCTCGGTCTTGGGCTGCTATCCTCCAATCGCCCCTAACACCTATTTCGCGTGCATCCTCGTCGACAGCACACATCCAACGAGTGCGGGGTCTACCTCGAAGTCGTCGACCTCTATCGGGATTCCTGCTAAAAATAGCCTTCGCTTAACGCTCATCCGGCATTCTCGCTACATGCCCAGCCCACTGAAGCCTGCCGTGTTTTATCCGCTTAACTATATCCGCCGATTTGTATGCCTGGTACACTTCATGGTTCATGCGTCTGCGCCGAACACCATTTCCTAGTTTGCCGCCAAGGATTGAACGCAAAATCCTACGCTCAAAAACACAAAGAGCTCGCCAATCAGCCTCTTTCAGCGTCCATGATTCATGGCCGTGGAGAGCCACCGGAAGAATCAGTGTTTTAAAGAGTGCAAGTTTAGTACGGATTTGCAGACTGCGGGACCTTAGCTGGTTACGTAATCCGTAAAAGGCCCTGGTTGCGGCTGCTATCTGCCTCTTTATCTCACGGCTAACCTCGTTGTCACATGTCACTGATGTTCCCAGGTAAATAAATTCGTCGACTACTTCAAATGTTTCCCCATCTAGCACCACCGCAGCACCAACCTCTGGCACGATACAGCTGTTCGCTCCCGACTTTGAAGAGTTCGGCGGGAATGCCGTCCTTCCCAGCTGCCTTGCAGTTTCTCAGCTCTTTCACTGCCTTCTTCACCTCGTCCATGGATGGTGGATCCACAGCTTGACCATCATTCTCAATAGTCATCCTGCTCCTTTCGACTCCACTGTTTCCCTCACCGTTCAACAGCACACTGGAGTGTTCCTTCCAACGCCTGGCCACCTCTGTTTTATCGGTTATCAGGTTCCCCTCGCTATCGTTGCACATGACAGGGGCTGACACGTTTCGATTCCTGATTCCGTTGACCTTCTTGTAGAAGCCCCTCGCATCGTGCCTGGAGAAGCAACCTTCCGCCTCCGCAAGTATACGCTCTCAATGCTGTCGTTTCTTCCGGCGGTGGAGTCTCTTTCCAGCGGCTCTTGCATCTCGATATCTACCAATGCTCTGACGAGTCACAGCCGTGGCCAACATGTGACCCCTGGCGCGGTTCTTCTCTTCCGTCACTCGCTGGCACTCAGTGTCAAACCACTCATTGGGTACAGCTGCCGCAGTTGTACCCAACACTTCTCGCGCTGTAGTGCTGATCGAACTGTGGATGTGCCTCCACTGTTCATTCAGGTTCCCTTCAGCTCTTTCCTCAATCCGTTCATCAACTTTCTGCGAGTACTCTGCAGCTACTCCTTCAGTTGATAGCCGCTGGATGTTCAACTGCGTCCTCCTCGTTGCCTTGGATTTCAGCACGTTGGACAGCCTGGCGCGGATTTTGGCTACTACGAGATAGTGATCCGAGTCAACGTTCGGTCCTCTGAACGACCTCACGTCTGTAACGTCTGAAAGGTGCCGTCCATCAATCAGAACGTGGTCAATTTGAGAACAAAGCTCTCCATTCGGGTGCATCCAGGTGTGCTTACGTATGTTCCGGCGTGCAAAATAAGTGCTACAGATAGCCATCCCCCTAGCTGCAGCGAAATTAACAAGCCTCAGGCCATTGTCGTTCGTCGTAGAGTGGAAGCTTTCCCTACCAGTTACGGGGCGGAAGAAGTCTTCCTGCCCGACCTGTGCATTTGCATCTCCGATGACAATCTTTATATCGTGTCCTGGGCACTCATTGTATGTTTTTTCCAGGAGCTCATAGAACTCCTCCTTTTCGTCATCGGGTTTCTCGTTGGTCGGTGCGTACACATTTATTAGGCTGTAATTGAAGAACTTGCCCTTAATTCTCAACACGCATATACGGTCACTGATCGGCCTCCATCTAATGACACGCTTCATCTGTTTTCCAATTAGCACGAAACCGACTCCTCTTTCTGCTTTCACGCCGCCACTATAGTAGATGTGGTACTTAAATGAAGTGTCCGCAATAGGATCTACTGCTCGGAATTCGCGTTCTCCCGATTTCGGCCACCGCACCTCTTGGATAGCTGCAACCTCCACATTCACCTTCCGCAGCTCTCTAGCCAGGATACTTGCGCGTGCCGGTTCGAGTCGAGTCCTTACATTCCAAGTACCGAGTTTCCAATAATCGTTGTCCTTTTTCGTTCGCCTAGGACCATGCCGATTATTCCGTTCCGTATTTATAACTGGATTGTTCGTAGTATTTAATATTCAGTATGCTGCCTTACTAGGGCTGCGATACCTAGTCTCGCGACGGGGCTGCCGTCTTTGATATAGCTGGCGAGACACCGCGTTTCATGCTTCAGCCGCCCGCTCCGGATCAGACGCTGTTGTACGCCGCCCCTAACATGGGGAAACAGCCGCGTACGTTCCCCCTTCCCAGTCAGCATACGACCAAAGTTTCCACCGGGGTTGGTTACCCGATCTCCGCTAAGGTTACTCGTATCCCGGTCGGCACCACGTGGAGGTTGGGAAAGGAGTTGCTGGACAGAGGTGAATGACCACAATAGGATCTCAAGTGACACGTGTCCAACCATTCGCCAACCACCATCTGAGCAGTAACTTGATGTAATTTCTTGATCGGGTTGGTTTGCATGGGACATTTTTTGGTAACGTTATTTGCGCGTGTTTTTTAGCCTGTACTTTGGAACATTATTTAAGTAAAAGCAGTTCACTAATATTATCTATATTCTATTTAAAGTTGTGAATAAATATGTCATGTTTCAAACAGTATTGAGTTTGAGGCATTAGGTTCTAGAAATCTCAAGTAATTTAACATACAAACATTTCCCGTTTTGGCTCAATCTCACCCCCGTGGCTCAATCTCACCCCGGCAGACGGTATAACATTAATTTCCCTGATATTTTTCAGCATTCGGCCCAAACTAGTGCAACGAAGATTAAGGCAACTCTAAAATCCCAGTAAAAAATGTATTCAATCGGAAACCGTACCCCGTATTAGCCTTTAGTGCAAAAAAAAATAGTTTTGCGCTAAAGAGTCGTTCAAAAGAAGATCGCGTCGCCATCCACATACCACGTGGACAAATTTTTAACGATTTTCGCCACCCCCCCCCCTGGAAAAAAAATTCCTGAAAACGGAAGAGAAAAGTGCACAAAATAAAGAAAAATTTCAGTGGAAGGCCACTCTTCCTATAACGGGTGCAATGAGAAGTACACCAAGGTATTGAAAGCTTTACTCATTTTGTTTCCGGTACATCAATTTATAGAATTAGAAGTTGAAAAAATTGCTTTAAAGATCAAAAGATCTTTGAAAACTTTTTGAAGGTGACCATCTAAATATTCTAAAAATTATTTGTATCGATCCTGTAGTAATCAATTATGAGAATGGATGGAGAAAAGATACAATGTTGAAAAACGATTTCAAATGTTCGAACCTAAGCGTGATGTCTGGGAACGCGGTGGTTCAGGTCCTCGCCCAGAATCAGCCATTTTCTACACAGATGGTTCAAAAATGAACAATCGAGTGGGAGCAGGGTAACTGGAGCAGGAATAGACCAATCAATTCCAATGAGCCAATGGCTAACTGTCTTCCAAGCTCAACTCCAAGCGATTCTAGAATGTTCTGTTATATGCCTACGCAGAAAATATGGGCATTCCAACATTTGCATCATGTCCGACAGTCAAGCAGCTTAGAATGCTCTGAAGTCTGCGAGGCAGTTTGTTGCTTAATTTAACATTGGATATGATGCTGATTGTATCTCTGTGCATTGCAAGCGCCCCAAAACGTTTGTGTATTGTCAAAATTCGAGAGCTTTTCATGGAAGAAAGTACCGGCCGATGTACCTACTACTTACTGATGCTGCCGCTACCGCACAAAGGTAACTTTTTATTAGCGGAAGTACTGCTGCACCTACCGGTGACGCTGCTACCACTACCCTCTGTAACTGGAGCTGCCCTACCGCTGCTGCTATCCGCTGCCGAAGGTGCTGCTACCTGGTGCTGCTTAGTTAGGACCGTCCTAGTCGCCATTCACTAGTAATATGATTCGTTTAGGCAGAAGCAGGTTCTTATATAGCCCAAATAGTACATTCCCGGTTCAAAAGGTGTATAATTCTGTCGACCGTGCTAGAGAAAGCAAGCATTGAGTGACCAGTCAGAGGTCGAAATCTGCGTTGCAACAAGAATTGACAATTTTCAATTGTACAGCATGTTCGAGTAATCAATTACAATGTTCTGCATTTGGAAAGATGCATAGATGATTTTTCACTCGATTGTTACAAGAACGAAGGAAATCGAATGAAAACTAACCGACCTGTCAGTATTTGAAATTGGACATATATTTTCCTTTTTTCGTTTTTAGAATTCCATTAGATTTCTACATCCCTATTTAGCCGAACTTTATAAAAGACCTAGTTCTACGTCAAACTTCCCTCATCTCCGATGTCTCCGGTATGGTGTTTTATTTCATATCATATCATCTTCTACTGTTGTTTTCCCATTCCTAGCACATCCCGATCACCCACACACACTATCTCGTAAGAGTTAGTTTTGTAACTGAGAAAGAATTTTTTCACACGCGAAGAATAGCAATATAGTAATATCTACGGGCTGTGTGTAGTCAAAGCGCTCTGTTGTTTGTGTTTCCCCGCCGAATACTTTCTACGGAAGAGCTCCGGTCTGCTAAAAGTTACTTAACGACCTCATTATATTGATTGTCTTATAGCTACATTTCAAGTTAAGTAAAATGGGCAATGTATGTAATTTTGTAACAACAGAAAAAATGAACGAAAATAGAAGGTGTGACTTAGATTTATAAAAAAATCCTCATACGAATGGGATTCTAAGTTACAAATTTAACTCCCACGAGGCAGTGTGTGTGTGTGTGTGGTGTAAACTGTGCGGTTGCAATTTATAACCAAACCATTTTTGAAAATTAGTCGTGATCCAAAAAAACTATTAGCGTAAAATGACATCTTTAGTCCATAACAACATCTGAGCAACGTTTCAGCCAGATTAAAAATGGTCGAATAAAATGCTTGCCCTGTTTTCCTGGAATTTCCTGGGAGAAAACACTTCTTGTAAATAATCTTCTTGAAAAATTAAAAATCATAAACCATGTCATAGAACCCAAGTTAGTATATAAATTTGCTGAGAAATATTTAAAAATCGGGAACTATATACACTTTAAAGGAAATGGATAATACAATTTTCAGCATAGGCTTTTTTATTGTTCTGGAAAATCACTTGACTAACAATTTTGAATAAAAATATATTCTGAAATAAGGCAGTTTTTTTTTTTTCAATATTTAAATCAGTCTAATACGAAACCTGCAAAAAAAAGCGACCACAGTGGTACGAGAGCTCAAAATCGTGTTTTTTTCCTTCATTCTCTAGACTACAGAGCGTCCCTCACTAAGTACAACGCCAAGCTACGTAAGGCTAAACGGAAATCCAGCGTTAGTTTCTGTGAAAGAATCCAAACTCTGCCTTCAAAAGACGATGTCCAAAGACCATACTAACGGTTTAGGACAAATAAGGAAAGAGGATGTATGCCTCATTGTCACTACCAAGAAAACGTTGGAGGTTCTCATGAACACCCATTGTCCCGGATCGACAGAGACTGAAGAACTGAATAATTATGGGTCGCGGCGGGACAACTCGAGACATATGACGTCTCGTTAGTTCATCCTGCTGGCCCACCGACTGTTCACGAGGGCTTCAATAGGTTGGGTTCTAAGCTCACTCGACCCTATAAAGTCTCCAGGTCCAGACGGCATACCACCCGTCTTTCTTCAAAATTCGGCCGCTTTATCCTGGGCCATATTTCGGATAATTGGCTGAAGGTGAAGGTAGTGTTTATCCCCAAAGTTGGAAGAAAAGATAAAACCCTACCTAAGACCTTCAGACCCATAAGTCTGACTTCATCACTCCTCAAGTTGATGGAGAAAATAATGGATAAATATATCCGTGATGAGTTTCTTAAAGACTCCCCGCTGAATAGGAACTGCGAAATCTGCGTTGCAACAAGAATTGACAATTTTCAATTGTACAGCATGTTCGAGTAATCAATTACAATGTTCTGCATTTGGAAAGATGCATAGATGATTTTTCACTCGATTGTTACAAGAACGAAGGAAATCGAATGAAAACTAACCGACCTGTCAGTATTTGAAATTGGACATATATTTTCCTTTTTTCGTTTTTAGAATTCCATTAGATTTCTACATCCCTATTTAGCCGAACTTTATAAAAGACCTAGTTCTACGTCAAACTTCCCTCATCTCCGATGTCTCCGGTATGGTGTTTTATTTCATATCATATCATCTTCTACTGTTGTTTTCCCATTCCTAGCACATCCCGATCACCCACACACACTATCTCGTAAGAGTTAGTTTTGTAACTGAGAAAGAATTTTTTCACACGCGAAGAATAGCAATATAGTAATATCTACGGGCTGTGTGTAGTCAAAGCGCTCTGTTGTTGGTGTTTCCCCGCCGAATACTTTCTACGGAAGAGCTCCGGTCTGCTAAAAGTTACTTAACGACCTCATTATATTGATTGTCTTATAGCTACATTTCAAGTTAAGTAAAATGGGCAATGTATGTAATTTTGTAACAACAGAAAAAATGAACGAAAATAGAAGGTGTGACTTAGATTTATAAAAAAATCCTCATACGAATGGGATTCTAAGTTACAAATTTAACTCCCACGAGGCAGTGTGTGTGTGTGTGGTGTAAACTGTGCGGTTGCAATTTATAACCAAACCATTTTTGAAAATTAGTCGTGATCCAAAAAAACTATTAGCGTAAAATGACATCTTTAGTCCATAACAACATCTGAGCAACGTTTCAGCCAGATTAAAAATGGTCGAATAAAATGCTTGCCCTGTTTTCCTGGAATTTCCTGGGAGAAAACACTTCTTGTAAATAATCTTCTTGAAAAATTAAAAATCATAAACCATGTCATAGAACCCAAGTTAGTATATAAATTTGCTGAGAAATATTTAAAAATCGGGAACTATATACACTTTAAAGGAAATGGATAATACAATTTTCAGCATAGGCTTTTTTATTGTTCTGGAAAATCACTTGACTAACAATTTTGAATAAAAATATATTCTGAAATAAGGCAGTTTTTTTTTTTCAATATTTAAATCAGTCTAATACGAAACCTGCAAAAAAAAGCGACCACAGTGGTACGAGAGCTCAAAATCGTGTTTTTTTCCTTCATTCTCTAGACTACAGAGCGTCCCTCACTAAGTACAACGCCAAGCTACGTAAGGCTAAACGGAAATCCAGCGTTAGTTTCTGTGAAAGAATCCAAACTCTGCCTTCAAAAGACGATGTCCAAAGACCATACTAACGGTTTAGGACAAATAAGGAAAGAGGATGTATGCCTCATTGTCACTACCAAGAAAACGTTGGAGGTTCTCATGAACACCCATTGTCCCGGATCGACAGAGACTGAAGAACTGAATAATTATGGGTCGCGGCGGGACAACTCGAGACATATGACGTCTCGTTAGTTCATCCTGCTGGCCCACCGACTGTTCACGAGGGCTTCAATAGGTTGGGTTCTAAGCTCACTCGACCCTATAAAGTCTCCAGGTCCAGACGGCATACCACCCGTCTTTCTTCAAAATTCGGCCGCTTTATCCTGGGCCATATTCCGGATAATTGGCTGAAGGTGAAGGTAGTGTTTATCCCCAAAGTTGGAAGAAAAGATAAAACCCTACCTAAGACCTTCAGACCCATAAGTCTGACTTCATCACTCCTCAAGTTGATGGAGAAAATAATGGATAAATATATCCGTGATGAGTTTCTTAAAGACTCCCCGCTGAATAGGAACCAACATGCCTATCAAAGCGGCAAGTCAACAGAAACTGCTCTTCACAGCTTAGTGACGTTGATTGAAAAGTCCCTGAGTTATCAGGAGACGGCGCTATGTGCCTTTCTTAATATTGAAGGAACCTTCGATAACACGTGCTTTGCATCAATTAATACGGCTCTCTCCAATAAGGGAATCAACCACACTTCAAGGAGCTGGATACACGCAACGCTCTCTAGCAGAGTGATCACAGCAACTTTGGGAGATTCGTCTGTTACAATGTCGGTGATCAAGGGATGCCCGCAAGGAGGGGTTCTCTCGCCCTTGTTATGGTCACTAGTTGTCGACGCACTTCTCAACAAGCTTTAACAGCTTGGATACGAGGTCATTGGATACGCTGATGACATCGTCCTCATCGTCAGAGGTAAAGATGACGCAACTCTGTCGAGCCGAATGCAAGTGGCTCTGGATGCCACCACGTTATGGTGTCTACAGGAGGGTCTAAACATAAAACCCTTAAAAACAGTCCTAATTCCATTCCTCTAACACTGAATGGAGTCAGACTGGGCTTCAGTAATGAAGTCAAATACCTCGGAATTATTCTGGATAAGAAGTTGAACTAGTTTGCACAACTGTATCATGCCGCTAAGAGAGCGACCTCGGCGATCTGGGCCTGCAGAACTCTGTTCGGTAAGACCTGGGGACTGAAACCAGACTTGGCACTCTGGTCTTACAAGACCATTGCCCGACCAAGAATCATTTATGCTGCCTTTGTGTGGTGGCCTAAGGTGAACGAAGTGACTGCGCAAGCCAAACTCAAAAAAGTTCAAAGACTTGCATGTCTTTCGGTTACCAGCACTATGCGAACAACTCCAACTGCAGCCATGGAAGCTATGCCCAGCCTACTGCCTCTACATCTTCATGAGAAAAAGGAAGCAGAGCTTGGCGCTCTAAGGAAAACTATACTCGAAGGGGACCAAATCGGCCACCTTCGCATACTTAGGGAGTTCAAACTAACTGCGCTATTGACTACAGTCTCCGACTGGATGGGCGTTAGGACCAACATGGATATTCCGTATAGAGTGATGAAAACAAACCGCTCTATGTGGAGCAATGGAGGGCCAAATCTTCAACCTGGCATCGTCAGTTTTTACACGGATGGCTCATAAATGGGATCCCCAACGGGATCCGGTATATACGGACCCGGTATCAGGAAAACATTTTTCCTGGGCAAATGGCCCACCGTTTTTCAAGCAGAGATATATGCCATATATTTTTTTTTCTTCACATAACATTTATTTGACACGGCACAAATACAATTTAATGTTTAACGGCGCCAATTATATCTGATGACTTAAAAACTAAAGCAAATTTTTTATCCTCGCTGCCGACTACGAGCTGAAATTAAGTCTAACTTAAAACTAGCATGGGATTTCCAATCAGTGTTTTGTTGTTCAATGGTCGTCTGATAATCGTCGAATGGCATGTATGGATTCGTTCTGCTGAGCCACGATGTCGTGAGTTGGGACAGAGGCTCGTAGTCCTTGGGTCCTGGTTCTATTGTGCGGGGTCTGGTTGCTGGTTTTGTGCTTAAGGTTCAAACGTGTTCTTGTCGTTTTGTTGGGTGTAGACTAGTCAGCCTATACACCAGAGAGACGCCGAGACACTCACCGTTAATGCAACTGTCAACACCAAAACGGGCGAGTTGTATCATTTTGCATTGCCGTTATCCGTTTTGATGTTGACAGTTGCCTTAACGGTGAGTGTCTTGTCATTTCTCTAATGTATAGGTTCGCTAGTGTAGACGGAGGGGAACGGGACTAGACTGGGGCATGGATGGATTTCAGGAAAACGTATATAAGGGACATGTAGGATAGGTCACGGCTCGCCAAGACATCACGAACAGGAACAGCCGGCTGTCTACCCTCGGCCTGCAGGGAAGCTATCAATTTAGACCTGGCGTCACGGTGTACAGGGCATGACTTATGCCATATATATTTGCGCAAAAATATGTCTGAAACGCAGTTACAGACATGCGAAAATCGGTATATTTTCGAACAGTCAAGCAGCACTACTAGCACTTAAGTCCGTCAAACTTGTTTGGGAATGCATTGAAACTCTACGGGAACTCTCCCGGCAGAGCTCAGTTTTTCTGTTTTGGGTGCCTGGATATTGCGGAGTCGAGGGTAATGAACACGCTGACTACCTAGCAAGACAGGGATCAGCTCAGCGGTTTATTGGCCCCGAGCCGTTTCTGGGTACGTCCAATTCCGCTAAAGAAAATCGGTGTAGTGTTGAACGACACCTGCCGATTCTGCAAATCTGAACCAGAAAGTTCAGAGCATTTGCTTTGCTCTTGCAAAGCTCTTTCTTCCTCTAGGTACAACTTCTTAGAAAGTTACCTTTTAACTCCATACCAAGTATGAAGCTCTAATCCCAAGCAGGTCATTAGTTTCATCAACTATGTTGTACCTAATTGGAGTACAGGTGTACAACAAAACAGTTCTACTCCATCAAGGAGTACGAGCAATCCGTAACCTGTGCACAGCAATCAGGGCCAGCCACAAAAGATAATCAGCAAGACTGTCGCAGTGGCATTTCAGTACCCAGTGCCCTTCAGGCATACAGTAAGTATACACAGACTTCGCAGCCGAGTGTTTAGTGTACAGGACAATTGCGAGGCTTGCGCTACGATCCTACTGACACCAACAGTCTCTCCCGAGCCGAGACTCGAACCTACGACGACTAGCTTGTTAGGCCAGCATCGTACCTCGAGGTCATCTGGGAGAAATCACAACAAGTTCAGATTTGTATCTCTACTGCTAGTGGAGCTGCGAAATCTAACTTTTCTTTCTTACACTTTGGAGAAATGGAGTCTTCAGCAAAGTTGTAGATAATGTTGTCACACTGTCGAAACACACAACTTTGTAGAAGACACAAAAACGATAGCTTCCACCAAGACCGAGATATTACCAACAAATGTTGAAAATTTCATTTTTTTGTACATCCCCAGACCGCATTAAAGCAAAATTAAGTAGACGGAACCTGCGAGAATCATTATAATAATCAACCTACGAAATTGGTTGAAACGTTTGTCCCTGCCAGTTTCTCGATTTCCTGATATGCAATTCAAAAAAATATGTTATCAAAATCAGTATGTTACATCCACACGTTTTAACGAAGAGGAGTATTCAGAAACCTGCGCAACAGTAATAAAATAAATCTCTGGAAAATCTCTGTTTCTGAAAAACAGCCAAAAATAGCTAAACACCAGCTTATATGAGTATTACCGGAGCCGAGATTATATTAATGGGCCAGAAATTAATCCCAGTTGTCATTTCACATTTTTCCACGACGATTACATTAATTCCAGAAATTTCAACTAAAATACTGTTGGATAAAAGTTATTAACATTGAGAAGATAGTCTATTGTAATCTTAGCTTAATCTATCATTCAAAGATTTCGCAATCACTCCCGAACAGAATAATGCAAGTGTTGCAACGAACCACTACTGCTGCTACCCGCTGTTGCTTAGTTAGGACCGTCCTAGTGGCCATCAATTAGTAAACTAGTATAGTCCAAAAAGTGCATTCCCGGTTTACTATGTATATGATTCTGTCGACCGTGCTAGGGAAAGCGAGCATCAAGCTACCAATCAAAGAACGGAGGAAATCTATTGGAAACTAATCGACTTATTTCATTAGCATTTGAAATTTCACTTTTCCGTTTTTAGATTTTCATTTTATACCCCTATGTAGCGAAACATCCTGAGAGATGTAGTTCTACGTCAAAAGCGTTTCAGTGAAATGATCATAACCGCCACAATTGATATTTTGATGAATAAAACCTTTTTTTTGTGTTAAAAAACTGAAATTTACTTTAATGTTATATAAAAATTTCCACACACCTTAAAATCCTCTTTTTGCTCATTCCTCATTTTTCTCGAGCAGAAAGGTTTATATAACCCCCCAATTCATCACCAGTCCTGTAAGTTGGTCACAGTCGAGGCAACAAGACAACATAACTAGTGTTATTAGTGGAATTCAGGCCGAAATGCCAGCAAAAGTGATAGAAAATTGGACCTAAACTAAACTTTAGATGATTAAATTAAGTTTTGAAAACAAAAAAAAACTCTTAAAAGAATTACCCTATATATATTTTTGTTCAAAAATGATGTTCAAACATTTCAAGTGAGTTTTTTTGTATGGTTTCCCTTCTTTCATTCAAAAGAAAGTTTTGTTAGCTCTTCTTTCTAATTTTCCTATAACGCGAAATTCTATGAGAGTTTATTTTTAAATCATATTTTTTCCCAATTGTAAAGAATATTTCATAGCACCTTCATGTACTAGGTTTGATCATACTATGTACCGTGTATAGGTATACTTCACTTGAACACGTCAGTAAATGTACAACTTGGGCGACGCTGAATGCTCTACTTTTGTGCGGCTTCCGCTCGGTATACGACACTGTTAATTTATGTCATATCTCCACACCGCGTACTACAGCTGTTCATTACAACTCAATCACACACTAATCGAAAGTGACTTTAATGACTTTCAACCGTTTGCGCTGCACAGCTTTTCTGTTATTTGCTGTTTAACGGCAATCAGTATGAATTGATAACCGAAAATGATTCATCAGAAGCAGAAAAAATAACTCCCATTGAAAGCGCGTCTTTTGGGCACCAACCGCATTCACGAATTCACAAATTCGCAGTTCGTGCGCCCATATGATTTCGGTCGGTGTATGACACATATTTCTGTCGGCAGCCGATAACCCTAATATCGCACAGTTTGCACGCGACGCTGACTCAGACCCACAAGGCGCCCCAACGAGCGCAGCTAACCGGTCTCTGCTGCTGCCCCGTATACCGTGCGGGTTTTATGTGCAGACAGTTTTAAAACATGTAGTCAATATTTTTCTTACACGCACATTTATTGCCACGTATTTCCTGAGCGATCAATTCCTTCCTCGTTGACACAGTAATTAAACATTCATGAAAGCGCGTTTGCCGTTCACCCCGTTCGCCACTGCCCTTTTGCTACATACCATCGACCCGGTTTTACAGGGAGTTGTGAGGATCACAACGTGCCGCAGAGTGATACGCGACCGCAGTCAAACGGTAGCTCAGCAATCAGCAGCTTCGACAGTGTCCTGTTGGGGCGAGCCTCTCCGCTTGAGTGCGTACATGATTAGTACATAAAAGTTTAATTGATTACGACTATTTTATAATGAGTGAAGGAAGAGAGTAAAAAACCAGATCAACCGTTTCCAATAGGTCGGCGATTGCTGGTTATCGTTTAATCTACGGTTATTTTTATTATTTTTCCCCCGTCAGAGCAAATATGACGCACCAGCTGTGAGCTAAACGAATCGACATGTCGCTCTATAGCTAAAAAAGCGAGAGTAAACTTGCGATCTCGCTTCGAATTTTGCCACAGATTAATTACCATCATTAGACAAGATCGATAAAAGGTAAAGGCAAGAGTTCGAACTATGGCAGTGGTAGTGAAGCGATGGGTGAGGGCATACCTTCAGAAAGTACTGTGACCGTTAGTGCTAGGACCTTCACTTGAAGCACGAAGTCACCTCAGGCTACGTCCCTGGCGTGATTCGCCGTAGTAAGGTGCGAAGTTTGCCATACGAACGAGCGGAGGATCAAGTTTCACCACTCGGATTTGATTTACGAGCTCAATCTACCGGTTTTATGGCGAACAGCAGGACTTGAGTGATGCATGTGCCAGTTTAGTGCCTAGATACTACGTGCGGACGTCTATCAGTTTGATTGCAAACTGTACATCACCTGCTGGTCACACACGGACTCCCTCGCTAGCCACTACGATTTGAATTTACATACCAACAATACATCCCAGCTGATCGTAGATTCTATGTGGATCACAAACACGAGGATGTTTTTTTTTGCAATGTGGTAAATATTAACGTACGTGCTGACAGGGTGGGCATCGAAACCTCAATTCATTTTATTCCAAGCAGTAAAATCAACCAGATGAATCGTACTCGCATGCAGGATTTTTATTATGCGGGGGTGAATCTTAGTAGTTTGAAATAAGGCTGATGAATCAATACAAAATGTTTCACTTCACCAACTGATTAGAAAAAATTGCATTCAATTAAATTAGAACTTTAAACATCAAAATTTTCCTATTGGTTACACCTTTATCAGTAATTTAGCGTTGAACCACAATTTCGCATCCCCCGAGCGCACGCACGCGTCTTAACCATAAATCATTTGACGTTCCTTGTTCTCAACAAAATAAAACTGACACGAATATAGCAACCAAACTAAATCAAAACAAATAAATACTAAATTAGCAAACGACGACCATGTACATTGTTTATTAATAACTGCAGAAGAGATCAACTTGGAGCAACCGGAGCGGGTGGTGGTGCCAAACCTTACAGATTGTGCTACTGTACGTAAGGGCTTCAAGTGGTGGTGGTACGCTTGGCTTAGTTCCAATGAATCATGGAGTTGTCAGTCCAAGCGGTAGTTTTCCCCGCTTCGATCTAAACAAAACCGATCGGATCGCATCTCTGCCGGATTAATCTTGGTTTCAAACGTCAACGCGGCTGGGTTTACCCAAACACGCGCCTCAAGGCATTTGCTTCGCAAAAAAATAAACAAACAAATAACTTCGCGAATTAATCGGATTGATATTCGGGACCCTTACTAAATATTTTATGACGGGTTTTTACGGTGAATAATTGGTGATACAGTTTCACCGTGACGAATCTGATTCACGCCTAGTTGTAATCACATTCAAAAGCTTTTTTACTGTGTAGTCATAAAAACACATATGAATTACCATCCTGAATTCAGCCAACCCACTTATAATTATAGATATCAGAAATTTGACACTGATTGCAAAAAGAGCGTAAAGTAACACCTGTACTTTCTAGTTCACGATTATTATCAGTTGAAAAGTCGCCTTGACATAGAAACATTCGCAAAAAAACTGACCTACATTTTTGTATGGTAAAATTCTAGTGTAACTGTAACTGATGTTGCTATCAAAATAAAGTGATTTTCAGTGAATTGAGTGCAATACTGCTTCATACCAAATGTACTAGAACAATTTGCTACAATTCTTTAGCGAATTGAATTCCTACTTAATCTTTATCAAAGCTTTACGATGATGAAAAATAAATTATTGCCACACCATTTACGAATGGTGACAAATTAGAGTACGTAGGTAATCTGATTTGTAACGTAAATGAAACTACTGAAGATTATCGACGGTTAGAACTCAGTAAGCAATACATATTGGTGTGCAATCTGCACTTCTAATAATAAATCCGTTTCGAGTAGCTTGGCATGTGCTGATAAGGAATTCGCCTACCAGTTCTCCAGGTTGACTGCTAAACTAGCAGGTACTCTCTAACTAATTCAAAGCGAGAAAAATGCCATGTTTACACTATTTCAAATATGAGCAATCCGAGATGAGACCGGTCCACTATTCACATGAAGAGGTTGCGAACGATTCAAAAAACGCTTGTTCGAAGGCTCATGTTGAATAAGTAACAAAGGGGAGTTAGTTAATCAAATTGATGAACTTCTCGTTGACTGGAAATTAAAACATTTTGGAATTCTTCGTTTTTCGTCTGACCTAGGGTTCTCAAAATTGCTCTAACTTTTGAACTTTTTAAAAGAATTACTTAAACCAACATATCATTAGAGAGTGAAAAGATAGAGCCTTTTTTGCAAACATCATAAATGGTGGTCGCCATATTAATTTTTTTTCCAGAATAATTGATTTTCGAACAGGTTCTCACCATTCGAAAGCTACAACTTTTTAACATAAAATATATTTAAATCAAAGAGTTGTGTCGTCTAAAACAAGATTTATATTAAAACTTCTTAAACATTTTCGACTCGACCATTCACATTCTTTTGCATGTATCAGGACTTGATAGAATATCTTAAATCAAAAATCGTCAGATGATATTGACGCTGTTAACTTTCGCTTTCATTAAAAATAATTTGTTACATTTTTGACAAACCTTTTTTTTTTAGTTCTATTCTGCTTATTTGACACTACTTACACATTCGAAAAGTATCATTCAATGACGTGATGCAGTACTAGCAAAGCAAAGAGTCATGCTTTGCATCAGTCTTTCCGTCAGCTGAAACAATCATCAATTATATTTGAAATGAACCGATGAACCTATAGTCAAACCCAATTGTCAAAACAGAACAGTCTAGTTTTAAGGATCGTTATACTGCTTAAAGATCCAGCAAAGTGGCATGTTTTCTTCGGCATACGGAAGCAAAATCGGCCACCTAGGTACACGGGAAACTTAACTCTACTCCAAACGCGACACATTTTGGCAAGAACTGAATTTTCTAAAAGATGTTAGACTAAGGTGCAACTATATGGCACATCGTGTTTTGGTCGGATGAGTCGAAATTTAACCTTTTTAGTCCAAACGATCAGCAGCTGGTGAGAAGACCGATAAATACTGCCTTCAACACACAATTAACCAAGAAAGTAGTAACATTTAAAAAGTGACCACAAAATGGTGTGATGCTGTTTTCTGATGCTGGTGTGGAACCCATACATTTTATAACATAGACGAGAATACAAACGACTATGTAGATATTTTACGTAGCGTGATGCTTCCATATGCCAAAGAAAACATGCTTCTTCTTTGGAGCGTAACGATCCTAAACATACAGCATTGAAAACTTGAAGATGATTTTCAAAGGAAAATATAAAATTGTTGGATTGGCCAGCACAGACTCCTAACTTGAACCGTATCGAAAATCTATGAAAGATTGTGAAAGTTTAGGTTGCGAAGCATCACCCAAAGAATAAAACAAACTTATGAAACATCGTGCAGCCAGCGTGAAATGCCAGTTCAGCTTCCACTTGTGAAAAACCTGGTGGTAAACATACCACGAAGATTGAATATGGTTTTACAAAACAAAGGACAGGCCACGAAATATTGGAAGTGAGTTTTGCAACGTAAAAGGTCACTTTGCTAACGATATGTAGAGAAATAAAGCTATTTTGGATGGTTTTGTATATATTTTTCAATAGTGTATTTATTTCTTTCGCCACCTTAAAAACACTAACTCACGCAAAAAACTTTCGGAATCACCGACACAGAAAAAAATCAGTTATTTCTCCATTCCTCTTTTATTAAGAGTGTCTGCAGATCATAATGACGTAACATAACATCATACAACAACAAAAATCAATGCGCAAATATGGAAAATTACCCAAAACTGCAAGTGTTTTTATTATTTTCTCCATGACTGTATAACCAAAACTCGAGTTACAACATTTTAAAGAAAAAAGTCAAATTCGACAGAGGTGAACCAGCCTAGTGGCTGAAAACCTCTTTAATAAAGACAATAAAAATAAAATAAAGTCAAATTTTCTCTTTTTTAAGCAGTTTTCTTTTCTAAGTTCCCCGTGATTCTGTGAGTATGTGTCGAATCGGCTAGCTCTACGGCACGGTTGTGATATCGGGCTCGATTCCCGATCAGGTCGAGGATCTTTTCGAGCTTAAAATTTCCTCGACTCGGTACTGGGGCACGGTGTATCGTTGGACTTATCCTACAGCATGCAAAATATGCCAAATACTACAAGGTATACAGCCCTACGGGTTGTATGAAATAGTGACGTAGGACTAAATGTATATGCTGCGATAAACTGTTCATAGGCAACACTACCGTTTATATTTGATAGTCTTTGTTGTAAAACTAACGATGCATGAATACATGAAAATTTTACACTAGTAGTAGTTGCGAAAAATTCTCATAACTCTTATCTTCAAGCATCTATATAGTTCTGAAATGAACCGATTCCATAATCTTCAGTTAGAAATTCGTGCTACAGAACACTGATAATCGCACCAACGGTAGCATTGAATATTTTGCTTGGTCGCGTATAATATAATTCGTTCTCCGCTGTGCCCTCCAGTAGCTGTACAAGCAAAATTTCCGGTAGCGTATGATGGTAACTGTTGCTGCCGTATGCAAAATAAAGATAACATGCTCCGCAGTGCCTGGAAGTTGACTCGTATGCAGCTCTCGTTTCTCAATGTCGCGTACCTCTGACAGCTATACTCCACTCGCTATTGTGTGACTAACTAGACTGAAGCTGAATGCTCTACACGCAGTCTTTTGTATCGAGTTCAGCGTAGTTTTTGCCATTAGGGCGTGGCCACGCAGCTTAGAGAAAGAGAAACAAACCAAAACACCTTCGATACTACTGAGTGATTTCCATAAGTACCAAAAGAAAGTTTTTGCTTTCCCGATGCGAAAATCACTCTGGTTCTTAGGTTATCTAATTTTCGTTACTAATATTTGACTGATAACGGTGTTCGAGTGGGCACAAACAAACAATTTAACCGGAAAATCACTCAATTTAGCAGCAGAAATTCTTGAAATGAGGGTTATATCTTGCTGTGATAAACTATTCATAGGCAACACCACTGTTTATCTTTGGTGCGCCCTGGTCGTTATTGTAAAAATGATTATTGAGAAATAGATGAACATTTCACACTAGTAGTAGTTGTGAAAATTCTCATAACTCATATCTCAAACATTTATACTTCTGAAAAGAACTGATTCCATAATCTTCAGCTCGAAATGTGTGCTACAGAACGCTGATGGTCGCACCACCACCGGTAACATTGAATATTTTGTTGGCCGTGCATAAAATTTGCTCTCCTCTGTTCCCCTCAAAATATCATGCAGCGTACGATGGTGCCTGTTGCTGCCGTATGCAAAATAAAACCGAACCGATTCCATAATCTTCACGTGTGCTACAGAACGCTGATGATTGCACCAACGCACAGTGGCGGGTCTCCGAACAAAAGTCGGACAAAACCCAAAATGTTCATTAAAAAAGCAGAAAAATCCATATAAGGTTGATTTTTCTTATGAAAAATTCAATTTTGGTATCAAAAATTCAAAAAGTTGGAAAAATATCTCCCTAAAGGGCAATTAAAATTTTCTTATGGCTAAAATTACGTCGTAGTGTTTTAATGTATATCATTACTCATTTATATTCCCATTTTTTGTTATGTTTGAGGATTCAGTAGTCATCAGCGAAACTGAGAATAGTATATAAAATATAATTTTTTTAATAATAATGAATTATTTCAAAATTATAATTTAAAATTTTAATTATAAATATAATTTAAATAAGTACGGTGTCAGTATAGTTAGTTTCTGGCGGAGCGAATATAGGAAACCAGCATAAACTGTCAAAATGTGAACTATCCGATTGTGTGCCAAGTTTCGGAGTTGGAAAACTGGGATCATGTAGTATTGAAATAGATATCATTTTTGGCTCAATTAATACATCGCATTAATTTAGGAAACAAAATGTTAAATACGTTAAACTAAAATAAGTGAGTAGAAAACAAAGAAATATTCATTCATATAAAACCAATGTTGTGTGTAATAAGCTGTCTTAAAAAAAAATAATAAATTATTAACTGTTCTGTCTTTTTTTCACGCTATACTATTTGAAGAGAAATGTGAATTCTAAACAAACTATACAGAATATTATATGTTGGTATATGCAAAATGGTCCCATTTTAATAGATTTAAAAAACTTGAGTCTAAGTAAAAATTTGTCGTTTAACATGGTCAAAAGGGGTTATGCCAGTTTTTTGTGTTTTCATACTAGTAAAAATACAGTGTCTATATACGTTAGTGCATAATTCGTCACGTGTCACCATCGTATTATAGTAATTAGGGATACCAGATATGCAAATTTATCTGGAAATGAAGATTTTTATAGTCCGTGTGCAGACTTTTATTGATTTGTCGATATTTGCTGTTTTTTCAGAGAGCAGATTTCATATTGAATTTAAATTTAATATTGAACATTGAACTTAAATTTCATAACAAATTTTCGGAGTAGAATTAAATGGAAATATTATCTATTCTCATAATTTGAAAACAGGTAACATCGATCAGCTCAACAGCATCAAACAGCGAATTCAAAGAGAATTTTTTGCCAAACTTGGTCTACATGTCGACGAACCGCACGCTGGCTTCGGAAATAGCAATAACAGTGTTACAGCAATGTGTTTTTTCCAATGCAGAATTTTCTTTGGAGATAGCAGGAGTCGATTTAACCCTCTAGTGCCCAAACATTTATAAACATTTTTTAAGTTCTTATTGAAGCTTTTTAGAAGTTCAACTGAAGACCGTCTAGAGGCGACACTGGGCACTAGAGGGTTAAATTTAATCCAGCGATTTCAGACGCTACTAGCAACGATTTCGAGTGGCGAAAGAATTGATGCATCAAAATTTAAGTCCAACGCTACCGTTCATTATTACGTAAAATTGTATGGATGTTCAACAACAGTGCACAAATTACTAATTAAAGTAGGTGAAATAATCGTTTAATCTTCGAGCCCCATTGGCAAACTTTCGGAAGGAGCCCAAGAAAGCATGAATAAAGCGAACCGGAAAACACGAGAAAATAAATGCCTGGAAAGGATCACGTGAGAGAACTATCGGTGACATGTTTCGTGAGCTGCTAATTGCGTCAGATCCGGTAGTTCCGAATTTTAGACACAACAACAAATCGAAAAGCACTTTCACATAAGAGGTGGAACGTAAGCTGATGATGTTCTTCTAGAGCAATTGAATGAAACTACTAACTACTTCTGTAAAACAACGTAACTTTCACAAATCACCATGCGCCTTCATTAAAACTATTTTATTTTCAATTAAAATTTTTGTTCAGCGGGGCAGAAAAGGGCAAAATAGGACCTTAATATTCGAAAAGTAGAGAAAATTTCCTATGAAATGCATACTATAAATAATGATGATTATTTATCTTCAAAGTGCAACCTATCGCATTGAATTCGAATAAGAATTAGGTGAGTATTTACTAGTTAAAGTAAACCCCAATATGTGCTCTCTGAGCGAGAAAAATCATTGAAATAACATGACTTAACGGCGATTAAACTGCTCTCAAAAATTCAAATTAAATCCAATTGTCTTAATATTTGGAAAACACGTTTTTCAATACAGTAGAACTTTAATAAAATATAAAATTTCAATAATTAGAACTTGAGTTTTGTCCGGCTTCCGGCCACTGTGCAACGGTAGCTTTTAATATTTTGCTTGGCCGCGCATAATAAAATTTGATCTCCGCTGTGCCCTCCAGTAGCTGTGCCAGCAAAATATCCTGCAGCGTACGATGGTAACTGTTGCTGTCGTATGCAAAATAAAGGTAACATGCTCCGCAGTGCCTGGAAGTTGACTCGTATACAGCTCTCGTTTCTCAATGTCGCGTACCTCTGACAGCTATACTCCACTCGCTATTGCGTGACAAACTAGACTGAAGCTGAATTTTCTACAAGCAGTCTTTTGTATCGAGTTTAGCGTAGATTTTTCCCGTTAGGGCGTGGCCGCGCAGCTTAGAGAAAGACAAACGGAACAAAACACTTTGTTGACTCAAAATATGTAGGCAATGGAATTTATTCCGTCCATGTTATTGTTATCCGTGCTCGGGAAGGGAAATGTATGGGAAAGCTTGACCTTGGAACTTTTCACCTTTTTTCACCATTAAGCAGTAAAGCAACAATGTTAAACATTATATCAAACAATTGCTACACATTTTATCTATCCACCGACATATAAATGACTAAGATGCAATAAGTCGTTCGCTCGCTATAATCGTTTGAAATCTGACGCAACATTTGCCAGTTTCATTTTCAATTTCACAAAATGTAATCTAGTATAGAAAACAAAGACGTAGTCCTACGTCAAAACAATATCGATAATCTAGTGATAATCTAGTTGATCGAGACCGCTATTAGTCCCACAGACTAGCCTGCGATATTGTTGTTGTTGTTGTTGTCTTTTCTAAGTTTACTTGAATTTCCAGATATGTTGATGTAATGGACATTCTAGAAATTGCATATTGGAGAAAACCAATCAAGGAATACAAAATAATATCAATTTTGAGCGACAGTGTTGCCAGATATGTCACTTTTGCATTTCGATTTCTAACGTGACCATTTAATCGTGCTTCTGAGGAATATTTTACATGAAAAGTACCCATAACTTGGAACTATTGTTGGTTATATTTCCAAAAATACTTAGGATTTGAATGAATTAGAATACGACAGCCGGTCGCAACATAACAGTGAGAAAAGGATAAAAGTGGTAAGCATAGGCATAGTCTTATAGAGTTTATAGAATATTGCTGGTTATTTTATAAATTTGATTTTTTTTATTCCATTATTATTTTATATCGATTTTATAAAATCTCAAACGAATTAGACGAATTTTAGGGAGTCACGTTTCAGAAAGGCTTATAAAAAATCGAGATAATCTTAACTTGAAAATTACAAATAAAAATTACTAGTTTGATCAAAATGACGTCAAAAAACATAGAACGTTTTCTAGCGAAAATAAATTGAGGAAAAACTTCGTAATATTTTGTGAAAAATAACAACCGGAATTAAACTTATAACCGAATATTTAATTTCTTTTCGGTATTTAAAAAAAATCTCAATGATTTAAAAAATTCGAATGTTTGGTTACTTAGACATTTCACTGTATTGAAATTTCAAAAATTTCACAAAAAAAAAGTTTTAAAATTTCACAGAGATATTCATGAATTTTATGAATTCTACTTCTTCTATCAACTTTATCGACATTTCAATTTATGCATTTTTTTATACTTATTACCGAGTTTGAGGCATTCCATGAAAAATAGGTAAAAATTTTTTTTTTGACACGTCATTTCCGAATTCGCTGAAACTTTTCACAGTTGTTCTTTTTTGGTAAAGAGGTTATTATATGATATCAGTTCTTCATGTAGATTCGCGGCTGCTGCTTCAAAAGAGCCTATTCAAAATGGTGACTGTTAGATAAAAATTTCTATATCACAAAAACGGCTTGTTTGATTGAAATGGTGTCTTCAGCAAAGTAGTAGGTAATAAAATTGCGGCTCTATAAAAAAAATCTCTGTGCCAAGAGCATGATATCAATTCAACGTGCTGTTTTGTACCATAATCGAACGTTTTATACTGGCCCTGTTGTGTTTTACGATATTTAATATTATGTGATAATTTGAAAAATTTGGCACAAAAAAATATTTTTTTTGTGTATATTTTTTCTAGGACCGCAATTTAATTACCTACAACTTTACTTAAGACCACTGCCAAGCTGAACGCCAACGCGAACGATCTGGCGAGATTCTTGCCGTTGGTTAATGAACAACCGTAAATAGAGCTGTTCATTAACCTAGCGTTGGCGTTCGGCATGGCAGAAGCCTAAGACACCATTTCCGTCAAAGAAGTCTTTTTTCTGATATAGAAATTTTTATCTATCAGTCACCATTTTGAATCGGTCCTTTTAAAGCAGCAGTCGCAAGTCTACATGAAGAACTGTTATAATAAAATGACTTCTTCATCGAAAAAAAAACAACTGTGGCAAAATTCAGCGAAATTGGAAATGGTCGATCAGGATCAATATGTGAAGTAGCATGGAATGACTCATTTATAGGTTACCAAATTGATATGCTTAGGGTTCGAAAGATTCTGCAGATTTCAAATAATAAATACAATATAAAATTTCATCCGGTTAATCTGTACTTCCAATTTTATATAAAAAATAAATTATTTTACGAGTTTCCCAATCTTCTTGTTCGTCTATATTTGCACTTTTGATTGATGGTAAAGATTTTATAACATTAATTTCTATGGGACATGCATGTTTATTGCTTTCATTAATCACTTCTTTTGCCGATTGACAAATGAAATTGTTCATTCGATTTTAGGCGACATCCATTTACTACGTTTACACAGAGATTGTAGAATTTGTTTTCTGTTTATTGTTTTCAACGAAACTTGAGACTCAGTAGTTGTATGGAATGAAAAAACGCGGTATCAATTATCACGCTAGACGGTCAAAACGAAAGCGTATAGCACTAAACAATGGCTGCAGCGTATTGTCATGGAACGTTTTAATGAATGTAAATCATTATTGGAGGTTTTACCGTTTTCGTGACATTTTTCAAAACAAATATTTTCTGTAAACACTATATTTTTTGTTTTACTATTTCCGCTTCTCGTATCGTTGTTATTAATCTGATCACTGTGATATTTGTGATCACAGCATTTCTAGTATGTCATTTTAAACATGTTATAAAACACTTATTTTAAACACTGATTCATTCTCTAAAAGTAAAATACGGTCATACACACTTCACATCTCGAATGAACAGGTAGCAAATAAGCTGCACCAAAATCAATATTGACATAGAATACCATGCGCTTCCATCTATTGTACATCTGAAGGAGGTGAAGTTATAGCACATATTTTAAATAGTAAACAAATTAAACCACGCTTAAGTCGACAAGTCAACTTGAGTCCCACGGTTGTTGTGCTCACATCAATTGGTTTTATTGACACATATTGAACTGATTCTACAAAACATCTGCTGCGGCAAAAAACAGCATTACAGCACTGACTGCCAGTTCATCGTCTATTATATATCGATGAGTTGTGATTCCAAACAAGAAAAACTTAATTGCAATGAATGGAGATGATCAAATAGCAATGCACTAGTTTCTGAAACAATCTCTCGCGAATTATCGTCGAAAGATAGTGAATGCACGAGCCATGACTTTTTAGCTCATGAAGTCACGCGAATGCATATCCAACCGTTCACTGAGCCACCCACCAGAACACGTTGACCTACTCACTAATTGCAAATATGCAACTTCTGCCACTTCCACCCACCCAGAACATCATTACACAGAAACAGTATTGATAAGAACAGAACTTAAATACAACAAAAACAATAGGCTACGTACCACTTCCTGAAAATCACCACTCCTCGGCACGGTGTAACTTGAAGGAGCGTGAAAAACGCACTGAAATCGGCGGCTTGTTTTTGCCAATATTTTATGGGTGCCCGCGCCGTTCAAGTAGTCACTCCACCGGTTTTGACGACTACGACGACGACGACTACTACTTCCCGGATCGCTGCAAATAAGCAGGCACTCAATTTAATTGAGAACTTATTGTAGTACTGGTTGCCTGATGAGTGGGACGAGTTTCACTTCACTTCGCACTATCGCGCACCCAGAGACCCAACCAGCTGCAGTGCTATACCAGCGAACGAACGAACAAACTATTGTTACTGCTGCCCGTTTCGGGTACGACCTCAAGCGCCCCCGGCCGATACAGGCTGCCTTGAGAACTTATCGAGTACAAATTGATTAGCGGCTATCCGAACCCGCTGCTGCTGCTGCTTTGTATAGGGGCACCCGTTTGCTCGCTTGCAGGCTTCTTCTGCGATTTTTCTCTCTTCTCTTGTTTGCTTCTTTCCTGTACACAGTCGCGTAGCACCGCCTTTTGATTGTATTATTTATTATCAACTGGTTAATATACTATAATTTTTATTAATATTGATACATCAATTTACTACACTCCATTAGCACCAGGGTTTCCACTGTGTATGTAGAAGAGGTAGAACAGAGTTTAATTAAGACAGCTTCCCGCTTTTGTTTTACTACCGGGACGGGAAGAGTGTTGCCAGAGGTATGGTAAATACAGTCACCAATGGAGAAATATATGTGATTAAGATTCATAGTTATTAGGCAACAAATTAATTGAATTCCTAACTATTATTTTACTATATTATTTTGCAATTTAAACGCCTCTTCATATGTGCCTTTTGCACTTCGCTGACAAAAGTCAGCGGATTTTGACCTTCAAATAAATGCTATAAAGCTGACATTGCTATGACAATTGCCTAAAATTCACAGTACTTTTTTCAAATATATGTACTTCCATTTGCTCCAGCAAGAAAAAAAGCACTGAGCGAAGAAAATGTGTCCAGAAAATGAATTCAAAGACATTTAAAGACACAAAAAAAGCCGCTTTAGTGCCCTACTTTGACTATTTGTATCTGTTCTGTGAAAAACAAACGAACTTAACGCAGTAGTTTAATAAAATCCTTAGAAGTTTTTCATTGTTCACAACAATGCCGAATACCGTATAATCGGAAGTTTTGTCCATGATTGTCTAGTTGGCTATTGTTAAATACAAACATGTTGAAAAATCAATATATTCATATATATTCTCTACAGAGAATCGAAATTTGGCCAGCACGTTTCATAACTGCGTTTCATATTGCGTGGAGACGCAACATCTGGATTGGCCACCAATTTCAATTTCAATACAAAATTTGAATTAAAATGTATAGCTTGAAAAAATCATTCAATGGTAGATCCGGTGTTGTACTTCTATTGAAACTGCACTATTAAGCATTTTTGTATCAACCAGCTTCTATCAGTCCATTGCAATGTAACTTCTTATTCTCTATCGATAAAATTTCTTGTTCACCTAAGGAAATTAAAAAAAAATAATTTGGAAAAAACCGTGAACATTCAGAAAATTTAATTTTTTTTCAGCTATAACTGCCGGAAAATTTTAGGACACTTAAAATGCAAAAAAAAACCTAAATAGACCCGTGCATTTGGGATCTTAAAACTCATTGAAAGCCAACAATCAAAGGCTAAATGAAAAATCAGAGTGTCAGGAAAAAATAATAAAAACCAAAATCCAGAATCCTCAGAATTTTTCGTCATATATTACTACAAATTCATCATCGATTACTAGGAAAGCTTTAATTGCGATGCCCAGGGGGGCATCGTAAAGTGATAAGCATTATAAGCTGAGCCATATCAGAATTGTGTGTCTTATGAATGCTGATAACCAATAATATTTCATAACTGAACGGTAGGGTGCCAACCAAAATGGTCATTTTGAGAAACCCTAACAAAATGGTCATCTGCCCGAAAAACACCCTGTTCAAAATTTCAGTTCAATCGGACCTTGGCGCAAAGCGATTGAATTTTGGCCTTTAAAAATCCAAAAATAACCCAACGGAGTAATGGGCGTGAAATTTCGGTTTTTGGAATTATTTTTGGTGCCATATGGCCCTACAATGCATGATACGTCGAGATCTGGTTTCATGATTTTGGTGATATTTCAAATATTTCAAGGTCAAACTTCAATCGTTTTGCGCCACCCCGTTTAAAGTCCGATCGAGCTGAAATTCTGCACAGGGTGCTTTTTGGGGCAGGTGAACATTTTGTGTAGGTTTTTTTTTTAAATTTTCTGGTTACTTTTTTCCCATATAAGTGATTGGCACCCTACCGAACGGCGTTGATAGTCAGCAATAAGTTCATGTTTAAAACACTTATCATATTTATTCAATGCGCTCGAAGCGAGTAAGATGTAAAGCGAAGTTTAAAAATCATCAATTGAACTGTTGAGAATGTTGGAATTTATTAATTTTTTTTTTTTTTTTTTTGATGAATGGTGGCACTTTGTATTACAACGGGTTAATTCAACACTATGAACTATGTTTCAAACTGCCAAATACATCTTCCGCTGGCTGGTATGATACTCAAAATTGAACGAATTTCGTATGCTTTCATCAGTTTTTAATATTCAAATTCGTATGGATGAAAAACCTCTTACTAGACGTGAATACTCGCAACTATAAATAGTCACTGCATATCACAAATTCGTTGGTGTAGGTCTAACCAATTTTTAAAACAAAGTTCGTTTCAACTTTATATTGTAAAATAAAATACGCCTGCGGGTATATTCATATACAGTCGTACCTCGATATAAGGCAACTTTATTTTTGTTTCCGTTACGTTATATCGAGTTACGTTATATCGAAGCACGATTTTTTTTTTCATTGCTCCAAAATTCTTTCAAAGGTGCACAAGAGCTTATTTCCCTTAACCTAGCAGTATATTTAAGCCTGTCTTATGCCCCTTTAGGACAACTTTCATAAACAAACGAAACCAGTCACAAGAGATTAAAAAAATGTCTATTTTACCCCTTTTTACGGTACTTATTGGTTTCAAAACTTACTAAAAACATTAATCCGGAACATTATACACCCCAAAAATAATTGTTGTACTTTACTTTTGATATATTTAAAAAAGTTACGTTACATCGAGGTATGACTATATAGTTCAACAAATTGAATTTGTAAATAGTAATGATTCATGAAATCATTGTATAAAATTTAGTTGCTCACAAACATTTTTTAATCTTTTATTTCAGAAAATTCTATGAATAAATGAAAATAAATTCATATGGAATGCTAAAACATTATTAAAATTTTGAATATACAAACTTCGAGAAGGCACTCATTTTCATCACGACATCTGAACAATTGTCAAAAAATAAAAAGACAATCGTTCAGCATATAGATATAAATCTTAAACACTGTTGTAGTCTAGGTTATGTAAACAATTAATCAGGTAATAATTCACATTTAGTTATAACATTCATCAGCAACCCACAATTCGTTCACAATCGTTTAAAAAGCATCTTTCTGGCAACACTATCCCCGATCGGCACCCGATCTTCAAAACATTCAAAACAGCTGATCCACCTTCGCAAAAACAGCTCCACACATACCCTTTCAACGCATATACTGAGGGTCAGATCGACGGACGCTTATAGTATAGAACGAACGGGTCGCATGCAATACGGCGGCACCGTTTTCGTGCGATCACAAACACATCACTCTAAACTCACCACACGTTGACGTAACCCGATCGATCCCAACCCGCGGCCACTTGTTGCACACCACCAGCAGCGCCGAGGAGCGCAATCAATTCACCACAACGACGAAGACAGTGCGCGTATACGGGCGTCGGATTACGTCTGCTTCAGTGCTAAACAAAAAAAATGATGAATGAACTGGCACGCCGGCTATAAACATTTCTCTCACACACACCCGAAATTGGCACTTGATCAATTTTCCGACTCGAAACAAGTTGCCGTGTTGCTGTTCACTTCCTCTTTTATTCCGGTTCGACGCGAACTGCTACTGCTGCTGTTATTGTTGTTGTTGCTGTTGGTGGAGCTCGGTTAATTACCCCAAGCATCAGCTGTTCTGAACGTTATAGAAGGGCTGGCTGATTTATCGATCACTTAGTAAAGCACTTACAAGTAGATTTTTCCTTGAAACTTCGTCGTTGATTAAAAAAAAGTTAGCTAATCACACGAACACTAGACTGGGACTAGATGTAATCACAAAATGATTTTTTCACGTCTTCTTGAATAGATTCACTGTAAGATTCGTTGTAATCACTGGCTCTGCTTTTCTTCTGATTCATGATGCGGATTCGTTGACAAATGCTTCGTTGTTTTTTAGCTTCGTTTCTTTACCCAACAAGAAGCGCTTTCTTCTATTAAGACAACAAATCTATTTCAGTACACTAACAAATTTTGAAACAGCGTCGATTCTTTCTTCTATTTTAAGCAACCGTGTACCGTAATGGGCTTTATCGGCTACCAGCTTAATGAAATTACCGATAACACGTCAATACTGGGCATGCACCAACTGCACAGTAATGAATGCTGCGACATGTGTATCAAATCAGCTCACGGTGACCTCTCTCTCTGGAACTGCTGTAAGACACGAGACGGGTACGGACTGTGGAATCGGAAAATACCGAGCGCGAAACCGAGGAAACACGTTTGAATGAGCACCAATTCGACGACAACGATGCCAACGACGAGCTCGACGACGATGACAGCTATAAAGGCAACGGTCAACTGATAATGCTGTGTAGCGTCTTCCGTTCGGTTAAGTAGGCAGTCTGCAAATCAAAACAGAAAAAAAATACGAGATGTATTTTTAGAAACCTGTTGAAGGAATTATCTACTTAGGGAGAGATGTGAGTGACTGGCATACAACCGGGCATGTGTAAGTCGATTTGATTATGGAATGCATCGTTAGAGGAAAGGGGCAGAAACAGCGGTCGAAGCACTGGCTCAGCCAAAATTTTTAAAATTGTCAATAATAGGTTCTCCATCGTGGTCGTTTATGCGAGATGTTAAGTGAGGTTAGAACTCGTGCGTTCGTGACTACATGTCTAAAAAAAAGGCGGCATCTATTAGTTACGTAATGATCAAAATAGCAATTTCTGCACCTATCCGCTCCATTTGCTACAAAACGCAACGTAGCAGCTGAACTGTGTCGTAGTTATGTAACGCAAATTATTTTTAGTTTTCATCTCATCCTTTATGCAACGATTTGTAGCGATAAAACTAACACGCTATTCTCCCTATGAACGTAACGTAATTTATGGATGTCGGCAAAATAATGTGTAATCAACGTAAAACATAAAATTAAGTCATGACAGATAGAGTGCGTTATCATTATGTGACGGTTGCTATATTTGGCAAGTACAAAGAGGCATTTCACGTAAATCTGCGAATCTTTTCGGAACAGACTTCTGTTGAACTAACGAAGTCAGCTAAAATTAAAGTTAATTTTTTCTCTAATTTTAGAAAAAAATTGGAGTTATTTTTATGACATTTAGATTGTTTAAAACATAGACACATGAGTCACGCCAGATACTAAAAGTTTTTTATCAAACCGCAGGTGATTCTATATTGAGTAATCCAAAATTATTTCCATCAAAATTCAAATCAAATTTCTTGATCTTTTACATCTGCGCATTAGCACACTTCAGCTCTGCGACATTTGACGCGTTGACATTATCCGAATGGACCAGACGCACCAAGTAGAAAAATAGTCATCCATCTTTTTCATATTCACAACACGGTATCCCAAAGCCAGTCAGGAATCTATTTTTGGCAAATTAGATTCTCTTTTTGCGTATCAATATCTTCATTTCATATGGTAATTTATTCCTATTCTGTGGCGCCCCACGGAAGAGTGGCACCCCGGCTGGTGATCGCGAGGGGGTTTCAATTTCCAATATACTAACGGCACGAGAGTGTCTCCTCGAGTGCGATGATGGGGATGATGACACTCAGTTGAATCGGTTCGAGCCGCGCGCGGAAGATGCACGCGAACTATACAAACACGACCTCAACCGGTTCCGTGCTGGTGAGCGGGCAGTTTGAATGCTAATACATTCCACAGTGGGAACCGGTTATGTGTCCAGTTCTTCTGCAGCGATTCTTGTTGCCACAAATCATGCTGCGCTAGTGAACGCATAGGAGATTTATGGTTTATGCATGGTTAGTGGCCTGTTTGGTAACCATAAAGTTGTGAATGTTTGAGGTAAAAATTCAATTCGGTTATTTAATAATTGCTTAATACGGCTGTCAGATTGTGAAAAAATAAAATAAAACCAGTTTTGCAGAGAACGGTGGACATTTGCACAGTGAAGATCGGGTAATTAGCAACCAAGTACAACCGGAGGCAAGAATAATTATTCCAATGCACGGTCAATTCGCCGCAATAATTTAAAGATGAAATTAAATGAATATTAATTACATCAACCGTACAGCGGCAATTTAAATTGTTTGATAAATTAATTGGATGTAGCATTACGATTGATTTATTTTTGACCTAGACAACAAATAGTTTCTGGTGGCTTTGAAATAGTAACGTCTGACTTATCATTGAAGAAAAAATCGATTGCACGATTATTTGAGTTTAAAGAATAGCACATGTAGTATGGAGTTTACTCGCAAAGAATTCAATAGCAGCTTCACTATTATTTCTGAAGTTACAGTAGAAACCTCGGCAACAGGTACAAATACGTTACTTAAGCCCGTTATTGTTCATGCTTGACAACAAATTGAATTTTTTTAGTCGTGAGAATATTTACCGAGAGACAATTTTGGAGTTTAACGTTGAGCTTCCTCTGGACTTAAAACTAAAGTGGCCAGACGTCCCGCATTTCGCGGGACAGTCCCGCGTTTTAACAAAATGTCCCGCGTAGAAAAACCTCCCGCGAAATGTCCCGCGTTCTTATAAAGTGCGCTGCGCGCCTTTGTAAAGTCCTGCGGTTTCAAAAAAAAAATTGAAGCAACAGATGTCACATATTTTCAATGGGACGGTTGTCGGTATCGAATTTTTTAATGCCAAATGTCTTAAATGGCCAATCTCTCTTGAGTTTTTTAACAATGTCCGCTGGTTTCATATGTTTCGTTAGCTTCGCCTTCGTCAAAACTAAGAAAGTTTCGATTGGGCGAACTTCAGTATGGTGGATTCACCTCCTTTGGTACAGATGAGAAATTGTTTGTATTATATCACTCTAGCACATCCTTGGAGTAATGGCAGAAAGCATGATCGGCTCAAAGATTGTACAATTGTTATGCTTATTCAAGGATAACAGCGCTTTTTTTCAAAAATTCTTTCACGTAGATCCTGCCATAAGTTGTGATCTAATGTGTCCCGGATTTGCAACATCCATTTCTTTTCAAGATGCCTATTGAAAAATATGGCGCACGTTTGATGATTAACAAAAAGCGTCGATCAATGAATTATACATGAAACTAGAATATTTTTTGCACCCTGCGTTTAGGCTGGGTATAATATTTTTCTCTAAATAATGCGGCAAAGACGCATGATTAGGAACAAGGAACCGAAGCGGCACTAAGCCGCCGCAGTTTCCGCAGACCGAGCCGGCTGCCGACTCACCGTCTAAGCCAGCGGCTTCTCGCGCACAAGCGATTGATTAACTGGTTTGCTAGGTCTACTCAAACAGCCATGGCCATGAACCATAGACACTAAAAAAGGCTGATCGGCGAAGCTCTTGTTGTTTTAGGAGTACAATCTTGTGGTCAATCCTTGGAGGCAAACTGGAAAGTCATGTTTGGCGCAGACGTATGAATCATGAAGTACAAGTACATGAAGTGCTAGGCATACAAATCGGCGGATATAGTCAAACGGATAAAACACGACAAGCTGTTAGTTGATAAGTGAGTCTCTATAAATCGAGGATATTACCAATAACACTCCGCTTCACAGCTTTATATTTTCCGATATTTACAGTAGAGTAGAACCAAGCAAAATCGCCCTGAAAAAACTGAAATCCCAACAAACATTTTCGATTCTGATGAAGCTTTGTACACTAAGGTCGATTTTTACGCGTTTTTTTACGCGGATTCCGGAATTTACGCGGTATTTTTTTTGCCCGGATTTCGGATTCCCTTCACTTGGAATGCAGAATTACCGCTGGTTTTTTTTACGCGGATTCCGGAATTTACGCGGTTTTTTACGCGGCACGTATCCCCCACGTAAAAATCGACTTTAGTGTACCGTGCTGGATCGAAACCCGTACAGTATCGAAATCCGGACACCTTGATATTTTTCTTCAGTTTTAAGAATTATAAAAGTGAAAATTCATATGATAGTTACATGTACATATCCGTTGAGTTGTTGGCCTTCTGTTAAATTAAACTATGCGCCAGTAGGCCATGAAATAAAAATATTAAAAATGAAAAATCAATCGTGTATCGGTTTCAGTTATCATTTCGTTGTATCGTTAGAGAATTTACTAAGGAAACGTTCTTCAGATAAAAACGATTATCAAGTGGGATATAAGTGTTTTACTCTGTGAATCTTTTTAAAATTGATGGAAAAGGTAAGTCTTTGTCTTTTTCGACCTGTATATTGTCTAATAAATAGTGTAAGTTGTAGTTTTTCAACAAAAACTTTGCCGTACGGATTTTGATTCTTTTTATTTGCTTGAATCGAAATCCGTACAGCGTGTGTTTCATGCATATATTGTTGAACTTTCTTCCTGTTTTCAGCATATTATGGAAGAAAACAAGTATAAAAATACGGCAAACAGTTTTAAACGAGCTGTGACTGAGGTGCGCAAGGGAAAGTCGTACCGGGAAGCTTCGAGAGGTTCCGGCGTTCCGGTTACTACGAAACGCTACGAAAATTGCACTATTTCAGCTGATATCAAAAATTAGGAAACCGTGTGAAACTTTAGGAGCCAGTTGATCCTCAAAATATACTTATTCGGTAATTTAAAGATAAATTATAAATAAAAGATGTTCATTTTTGTACTTCTTCATCTATAGGGAGTTTGCTTTATTGTTGTATGGACTTTGATCCAGTCTATATCGCGTGTGTGCGGATTTCGATTCAAAAGTGTACGGGTTTTGATTCAGACAAAAAACTGTGTACGGATTTCGATTCAAAACATGTTCTATTTAAACATGATTTTTTCGAGTTTCGGAGTGATTTCAATCATTTTGCTGGAAAATAGTGATAAAATATAAATAGACCTATAACTAAACATGTCAGTTTACAGCAATATGTGATTTCTTGATTTTATATTGACCGTCGAAGATTATCATGTGCTTAGGTGTACGGATTTCGATCCAGCACGGTATATGTTTTCTACTAGACTTTTCAACCGGTATTTAAACTATTCTGACTCAAAGCCAACTTTTGCAAACGTCGAATACGTTGTAGTAGGCGAAACCAATGAAAAAATTTATCTCAAAAGTTTTGATCATAGCTAATAGCGAATAATTTTTGACGTAGAATTACGTCTTACGGTCTAACAGTCTAGAATAGGGGTACAAATTGAAATACCGAAAACATCGAATGGCCAAAATTTAAATGCCTCCACAGTTATGGGCCAGCAACAATTGTAGACTTAATGATTTTGAATGCCAAAAGTGATCCATAATTGAGTCTTTTGCTATGTAAGTGATATTTTTCTTCCCAACCGATTCATACGCATCAACTGCCTATACTGCCCCTGTTTACATAGTTGACGTAACAACCAACACCATCATTGCGAGAAAAACGCGTTTTTGTTATTTTAACCCAAATCATTATATTGAGATACAATTCCAACAAAATAGTCTGTCAATTTTATGAAGATTGATGTTTGAAAAGAGGCCCCATGGATTATACGAGTCAGCCCGTGGTAATTGATCCAGAAAAACCGCTACGCCAGTTTATGCGAATAAACATGTATTTTTCTTGCAGAATGTTCGCATAGCTTGGCGTAAAAACTTGACTACTTTCTACTCTGCCTCGCAGTTGATTCAGTTTTATCCATCGTGTTTCGGTCAAACATCAGCTATTGTCCATCGGCAGTTTCAATTAGACAAACACGCACAAACACACATACAAACACACACACCCCACACACAAACACATGCCCAAAGACTTACATTTACGCTAAGGTGGGTAATAGTTACATGGAAAAATGCAAACTTGACAGCACAGAGCCAGGACAAAGTTTTTCTTTGGTTCAATTTAGGCCCCCAGATAATACTAAACCTGCCGGATATGGATTACTTGTGCCTCTGTTTGATGCATAACATATGCATGTACATAAATTTGTATGAAAATTAGTATAGGAAAAATTTTGCGCATGTTTTTTTCTAGAGAGCTATCGATCAGTCCACTTCCGGTAGTGTCATAATAATTTCATAACTTTTGAGCTAAATATCAGATTCCATCTATTTCTTGCTTTAATATCGATTAAGGAAACAAAAAGGTATGTTTTATTTGAGAAAGTCAGAACAAAATATGAGGTCAAATTGTCCTACCATATGTTTTTCCTGAGTATGGCCATGTTTTTTCTTCAATCCATATAATAAATATTCGATGCTGTTTTTCAAGCTTTTTACTGTTAAAAAATCATCAAATAATCAATAAAAATGCAAGGAAACAAATAAATTCCACACAAAAGTTAATTTTAAGTAAACACTGCAACTTTTTCTGAAAGTTCGTTCCCGAAAGGGTTATAGGTTTCGTCAATCAGAGGGATAATAATCTTGAGCAATGTTACTTTATGTAAGAGATTAATTTCTTGTGGATGATCTGCTCACTTCAAATGATCATTCAAGTTGAAATTGTCAGAACTCAGATGAAATCGTTTATAGTTGCTTAGCTAAAAACAACTTTTACCTTCTTTCTTCGCCGTCGTCTTCCTTCAAGTCACTGTTGTAATGAAATTGGAAACTTATCTTTCTCAATACTACTTATCAATATGCTAAATGCACGGGTTAATTCAAAATAATTTTATTTAGCACGTATTGCGAAACACTGAAGACGTAAGAAAGGAAATTATTCAGTAGCATATCCTAGACTTCAACCTTATATTTTGCTTTTTCAACGACGACCTTAAAGTCGGGGTAAGTAATGGGTGGAGGTCTCCGCCATTTTACATGCAGCATAGAAGCTGTCTGTGGCTATAAACGTCTGTCATATTCAAAATACTTGAGAAAAATATGACTACTCGCTACTCGCGGTTGAAAGTGAGACTGGTATGCGATTGTTTTGCTACTCGATGGCCCAAATAATCGCATATCAGTCTCTTCCTTATTTTTTATTGTAATTCTCACGAAAAAGGCAATTCGTGATGAAGAAGTTATAATTAAGGTCTATTTCATTACATCATGTCGAAAACCCACCCAAACAGGTGAAATACCCAAAACAAGAAAAATATCTTCAAATGCTGTTTTCTCAACTCGATGATCTTCCAGATGGGACTCATATGCGATTATAGGCAGTCAACTGCAGTGAAACTAATTGTTGATCGATAGTACACATCAGAACACAGATATAGATAGTGAAACATTCGTAGTTGATAATTTTTACGATTTCATATTAATTTTTGAACATTCAGAAAACACGTGGACTGACCCATAATAGTGAGGGACTGTAGCTCATTTTGTTTTCAGTGGATTTATTTCATTCTTGCAGAAACCGTACATTTAAAAAAATGTAGAGCCTCGTTTAGAGCGCAGATGTCAAGCAATAAGAACTGAAAAGAAGGCCAAATACCATCCAATATACACCCAACACAAACTGGGAAGATTTTGTTACTTTTGAGCAACAGTTTGTTACTGTTTGTATCTTACGACCTCGCATTAGACACAAAAGGTAATAAAAAAGAAGTAACAAAAATATGACGGCTACACGCTTGTATGTTTTTCTACAAAAAAACATACAACCAAGAACCGCAATGCATGTGATCAAGCCTTCACTCGCTGCATTTGTATTGAGGCAACGATCAGGTTCATGTCTGTCCTCCTCATTCACGAAAAAGTAGAATCTCACCCGTCAACCTTAAATGTCTAATTAGAAAAACCACATTAGATAGTTTGCGAGAAAGCAAATGTTTGTGTTTTTCTCTAACGGAGTTTACACATCGTGATGTGATTTCAAGACGCATATGGAGTCTTTGAAATCATCAACGTTTACATACTGAACGACGGGGAAAATGATGCTTGGCAGCTCTTGTCATATTTTTTCTCTACCCCGGATGCACACAACGAACAAACTAATACCCACAGCCCGGATGAATCTATCTTCAATTAACAAGAAACTGGTAACATATATGTTGCACATGCAACGGTCCCTATATGTTGTTTCTTGACTGTAGATGGATAGGGAACATTTTTCGACAGTGAAAATTTTGTATGTATTTGAAACGAGCATTGATAGATAAGGCCAACACGCACACCCCCCCCCCCCCCCCAAAAAAAAACTACGTAACGCTGCTGAATGATTTCCTTGATAAAAATGCTCGTTTTTGGAGAGTTTCTCCCGAGATTTTTCGTTACGTAACTTTTAACTCACCTCCCCCCCTCCCCTGTGTAACAAATCATAACGCTCAAGGATACCCCCCTATGAGCGTTACGTAATTTATGGATGCCGTTACGTAATTCATGTACCCCCGTAGCATGTGCGAAATATATGACAGTATGTGTTATTACTTGGCTGGAGAACAACTTTATTGCTTTTTGAGTAACAGATTTGTTACCTAAAGAGAAATTTTGCGTTATTGCTTTCAAAGTAATAAGGAAAAATTTTGCGTGTAGGTATATTTGTAACCGGGATGATATCACAGTGCAACAAAAATTGACTTTTCTGACGTGGGACTACGTCTTTGTTTACTATACTGGGATGCATTCTGTAAAATTGGAAATAAAACTGGCAAATGTTTTGCGTCAGATTTCAAACGTTAATAACAGCATAACCACCTGATGGATAACAGAAACCAACATGTTGTTGGATAGATAAAATGTATAACAATTTTGTGATATGCTAGTTATCACTCTAATTTCATTCTTAAGCGGTAAAATTGATAAAAAGTTTCAATAACAAATTTACGCGAATAATGAACCAATTACATGCGAGCATTCTTAGCACAGACGACGTGAATGGACACCATCCGTTCCTTGTGATATTCTCTGTATCAATATCGAAATAAAAATTGGCAGAGTCTCCCCGTCCCAATAGGTCAATTTGATTTTGTTTCCATGAGCTTAGACTAATATGATGTCTCGAAGGTAAAAGTTTTCCAAAAAGTTTGAAACAATCCCCATTCTTGAACAATTTCTAAACCTGCTTTCAGAACCTAATAAAAACTGATGTCTTGAAATAAAACATGCCGGTAAAAGCAACAGTACCAGTGGAGTAAAGAACCGCAGGTCTCTCGTCGTCTATGATTGCAGCGGTACTCTTCTATTCGTACATTCCAGCGGTATACTTCTATTCGTACTGCAGCGGTACTATTCGTATTGCAATGGTACACTTTTGTTCGTACATTTCTATACGTGTGCAATCGAGGAAAAACTGCAATACTGCTGTTGATGGTGATTGAGAGTATGTCTCATAAATATGATTACCATAAATTACTCAACAAGAATTGTAAATTTTTGCAACGGATATTCATTTAATTTTATCTTCCATATTCACGAAATAATCGTGAACGGCTAGTATCGAAAGAGTAAATTCCTAAATAAATACATTTGTAGAAGAGTAAGAGACTGCGAATGCTTGTGAATTTTTTGTTCATTTACTAAGATTCACTCAGAATCTCTTGTTAGTTGTTAGTAAACTATTGTTTTCATGGAGAAGTATAATTTGAAAATGGAATTCTACAACAACTTAGTGTTATGAACCCTTTCCCGTGGTTCGTGTTCCTTACATTGCAACAAAGTGAAAAGCATGGAAATTAGGTTTGATATTGATTAGCTACCACATAATCCCACAGGGTGGCCACTCAATCGGGAAAACGGGAAATGCGGGAAAAAGTCGGGAATTGAATTACATCGGGAAAAATGCGGGAAAAGTCGGAAGTTTTTTTATTTAATCGGGATTTTGTTACCAGGATTTTTTCAAAGAATTGTGTATGATGCAATAACAAATGATGGAGAAGTTGTAAGTGCAGGATTGCAAGTTGGTCCCTTAAAAGTCACATTTTTCTTCAGCAGTCAATTTTTTAACCAAAAAGTCACTAAACTTACTTTTTTTGACCCGCTGACCAGCTGACTACTTTTATCAGTCCTGCTTTTCAAATTAAATAAATGTTGACACCAAATGTCTTAGAATAGCATAAAACGTCGGAATCTGTTGTTATCTGAAAAAATTGAATGGCCTCTGTGAGCGAATTGAAACCGGAGTAGAAAATCGGTCCGGAGTCTGGGAATGGAAGTTGCCAGTATATCGAGAAAACATTTTTAGTGAGAGAATCAATCATAAATTCTCATATGTACAATAGAAACTTTCATTTTCTAAGAGCAATACAAAATAAGTTTCACTGTACAATCTTACTAACATCACTAGTTATTAGTAGTTATTTGAATAAACAAATTGAGGATAAAATAAGTGGCACACAGTTCTGATTCTCCAGTTTCTCAAATAGATTTTTATTTCAGCTAGTCGTTTTGAAGGAATATTTGGCGAACTCTAGCGAAACTAGCTACTATTTCCGCTTAGAAACTCAATGCTGGTGGGATTTTGGGTTAGGGACGAGCTTGCTATGCGGAGCAAGTAATTGAAAAAACATTACAAACTTGCCACAAAATAGAGCAAACATTATTTTGGAATTTTTTGAAAAACTAATTTTTGTACATTTTTCAAATTCGTATTTTTCTGTAAATCACACAATTTGACTGTAAAAAAACTATTTTTGATGTAAATACAATCAGAAATGTTCTTTGAAAACAGCATAATCGTTTATTTATTTTATTTGTTGTTGTATACGACTTTTTACATGCTTTTTGTTTTGCAACTGATCTTAGGGTACGATGCTGGCCTAACTAATAACTAGTCGTAGGTTCGTGTCTCGGCTCGAGAGAGACTGTTAGTGTCTGCAGGATTGTAGCGCTAGCCCTGCAATCGTCCCATGCACTAAACAGCTGACTGCTGGTTGTGGCCAATAAACAAAAATTCTTTAAATATTCTAAAAGCCAAAATAATTAGCTTGATTGGTGTGATGTTTCCGGCAATGCTGTAGATAATAGTTCTATTTAAAAAATTGATTGAATATCTCAAAAAGCTTATTTTTTGAACTCTAAGTTGCCAAATGTTACAACGTTGATTATTTGATCACGAATTTGTTTCCTTTTCAACGGTTTCTGCAAGACATGTTCGTGCAGTGAAAGACTTTTAATTTGAAAAACAATGATTTAAGATTTTTTTTCTGATTCCCAGGTTATTTTTTAAGTTTCGAAATCACTTATTTTGAAATGTTAGTCCCCAATATCATTTTTTTATCAGCTTGACCATTTTGAGCGTTGGATGCAAACAAGTTGAAGATGTTGGCAGATGACCAGAGAGATGGACTAGCAAATCAAAATGCTGAAAAAGTTGTGAATTCACTATTGAAAAGTTTTGAATCTATGCAACGCGTGATGAACGAAATACAGGTAAATCGCAGTATTTTTCCTGAACGTAAAATAACATTATCTTCAATTTGAGGAGAAAAAAAAACGCAAATCCATGTCACAAGTTTTGTTTCCTAAAAAATCAATTCAAAATATTTTTTACTTTTAGGTTAAGTAGATTTATGTTCACCCTTAACTTCCCAGGACTTTTTCCGATGATTTGAACAACGAGAAAAAAATGTACGCAAAGTGCTGTTTTGTTTGTTGTTGTTCTCCTAATAGGTTGTTATGCGTTGAATAAAAACGGTGCTTATATCATATTTTAAGAAAACAGATAGACAAACATAATGAATGCACGAAATAGCTAACACGATTATTGACTGCTTAATGGAAGATTTGCCAATTGGAGAATATCGCAAAAATTATATTTAACCTGTATAAAGCAAAAGTTGCATTTTATGTAACTAATCAACTGTTTGTGTAGAATGTCCCGAGCTAATTCGGAAAAAGTGATATGCGCTATTACTTCCAATTTTAAGGCTCAACCGTCGATAGAACATAACCTAGTTACCATTTTTGACAATCGGGAATTTCTTGCAATCATGCGGGAAAAAGTTGGGAAAAATGCGGGAACTCGAAAATGTAAAATGAGTGGCCACATCCCATCATGGAGCTTAAACCGTGTACATCATGGCACGGCAAAAACATCATCACCACGGACTCCCAAGCATCTACAAAATGGAGGAGATACCATCTGCTACAATAATCGCATGATCTAGACGCTGTTCAGCAAGAACATATTGAAGCGCATAACATTGAATTGTTTTACAAAGGCATAACTGGAATCATCATTTCATCATTAATATCATTCGACCTCTATTGACGGTGTTCAAGCGAAAGCATGTTCGAGGAAGACAAAATCATTGAATGGCCATCGTTTTTGAGCTCACCTGGAATCCTTTAGAGTGCATATCAGTGAGTTATTTGTCGATTATTGTCTGAAAATTTTTGTAAATACTGCGTAAGGTGAAAACATATAACTAAGGTTAAAACAAGTGAACGTACCCTACGCAGTCTAACAGGTACTTTCATCCCTGACCAAAGTCGACAGGTGTGGCCTGTATCATTATCAAACAATGTACAAATCTCTTATCTAACACGAAACATGCATCGCTCGAACCAACCATTATGATGTGACCTTTAATATCTTCTCGAAAGTGACTTTTAGTTGCTTCATCGTGCCAATTTTCTATCCCTTGTCGGGCCAATTAACGAGTTCAACTATCATTTAGATAAATGCACATCGTTGAAGCGATTCAAATTAAGGGCCTTGACTAGCATTGAAAATAATCAGTTTCATCTCACCATAGCAAAAAATATAATGAAATAAGCAATCATCATTATTACCGTCATCATTTATCACCTTCCTGTGAGACTTGTTCAACCCAACCAACAACCGAGACTACGCGTTGGGTAAACGCTATCAAATGGCATTAATTCTGTTCCATATAGTCGCCGGACCGATAAGCAAATTAATTCACCAGCGCCATTTTCGCGCATTTTCCCTATTATCTCGAGTGCTGGCTGAATATGCAGTATGTACTATACATAGTCGATACGCTAGTCAAGCGCCTGATGTCAATGTTGATTAGAAAACAAACGAGTGAGCTATGCTGCTTGTATGCACCCTTGGATATCGCGTATGTGTGCTGGGCGCCGTAACTTGATTCAATTATCGATTATTACACGCATCGACGGATGTGGACCGGTTGCGACAGCTTACTACTGGAATAGTTTCTTCCGACCTCAAGGCTGTGGACATAATAATTTTTTTTCTAAGAAATAAAAAGATTCCAGAGAACACGATGATTTGAGGCACTTTATTATGCATGCATTGGTGTTCGAATTTCTGTCTGTAGACTACATGCCTTGATCCATTCTTTACATAATCTTCAAATGGTTTTGTTTAAATAACAATGATTAAAACCAAATTTTTTGAATAAAGGTTAAAGCATTTTACAACGCTATGTCCGCAAACCAGAAAATCAGCACACTCATTAGTAGTTTACACACTTCCGTCGTTGCTAATAGGATAACGTAAATGCACGGCAAATGCACATCTACAATCTAAATTGCATCGCAGATCCACACCCACAGTTCGAAGTTGCTACCAGCGCATAAATGACTGCGGCCACGAATGATTGATTGCAAAAAAGCAAACGTGGCTGATAATTGCGAATGCGATATTTTAGTCACAATGTCGGTCTTTTTGAAGCGATTCATGCTCTGCAATCTAAGATTCATGACGCTAACCTGACTTCAAATAGCTGCCGATCAATCAATTACGCGTGCTGCAGGTGACTGGCTAAACCGGGTTTGTGAAAGGCTGCCTACTGTGTGGTGGTGATAATAAGCCTTTATTGCCCCCAGAATGGTTTATTTCGTTGAATCGTTAGCACGAATAGTTGTACCGATTCACAATTGGTGTTGATTGCAGAAGATTTTGTTCGGAATATTGAGCATGTCATCGTGACATCTCTATTCTTCGAGTTGATTGAAAAAAGGAGAACATTCGCGTTCCTTTAAAATAATTCTCAAGAAACTACCTGCAACAACACGATTAGAAGTTTGCTTGATGTCAAGTGATAAAGTTGCATTTCTTCCTTGTTCCATCGATTGATTCACAATATTGGTTATAACATGACATAACATGACGTCCATCCACATTTAATAACATACAACGCGGCTTATAGAGAGGTTCATAGAAAGGTCAACGTAAAGTGGTCAAACCTAGCTTTCGTAGAGCATTCAATAAAATAAAGATCTCAGGTTCGCTACTTTCAACTGTTTTGATATCTATAGTGATTGGATTTTGTCTAATGCTGTTTCCTGGTAAACCAATTGGAATTACATTTTTCATGTTAAGTTCTAATAGACTTTTTATGCACCATGTGTGAAAATTATCAACTTCACGATGAAATACTTCGAGGTCAGAATCTTGACGTATTTTAAGAGAAAGTTTCATGTCGTCTGCGTATATTAAAACTTATAGATTAAACTTCTGTTTATTTATACACAGACTTCGCAGCCGACTATTTAGTGTACAGGACAATTGCGGGGCTACGATTCTACTGACACTAACAGTCAGTCCCGAGAGGAGACTCGCTTATTAGGCCAGCATCGTACCTCGAGACTGGGAGATTGCGTTAATAGTAAAAGTTACAAAATTCAACAATCCGGGAGATTGCGTTAATAGTAAAAGTTACAAAATTCAACAATTTTGTGGCCGTAGAACGGCTTTTGACGAAGCCGTGTTTTTTGCTAGAAATCTAATTGTTAAAGGGGAGCTCCGTAGCCGCGAGGTTACAGAGTCCGCCTTGGTAAACGGGTGGTCGTGGGCTCGAATCTTAGTAGAATCAGGCCATTTGGTTGTCAAAGGACTTTAGCAAGGGTTTTTTCTCAGGCTCCCCACCATGTACCCTTCCTTCAATCTGGATTCTACAGTGCCCCTGTTGACTCTCCTCCTAACAAAAATAAGTCCCTATTATAATAAAACTGGTGTGAGTAACATAAGGAAGTTCTATCCAGGGAATTATAACTAGGCGATATTGTTAGGATGGACAGAGGCTCGGTATAGTAGAGCAGTAAGCTCGAAACGGAAAGGTAATTACACACAAGCACTGATATGAATGATAGCGTATCACTTATTTCAATAGTGTTGCTGCTAATAATATTAAGTGCGGGGTACAGAAAACACCTGGGCAATATCACAATAGATCTAAGCTCTGGTCGCAGTGATGAGTCCACACAGGAAAGAAATTGTAAAATTGTACCAAAATAAATAAATTTACACGGCTATCGTTGAAGACGTTTCAAGCTTACAGAGTACCCTTACCTGCTTGCCCACGCTTATCTGATATTTTATCACATATCAAAAACCCTCGGAAAAAAAAACAATTTATGAATGATCAATATTCATTGCTATTGAGAGGAACAAACATTTTGGTTGGGAAATTTTTTTTCTTGTTTAGCATTTGAAACATGATATTTTAATTTCAATTGCAATCAACTGGATTTTTTTTGGAGACTTGGTTTTAAATGAACGAGCTACTTAAAAAACCCTTAACTTTTGAGTTTCATGAAGATTGAACGTGTGGTTCACAAGTTATTTAAAGCAACGTGTTCTGTAGAGTGTATAATCTCACTCATGTTTCTCAGAGATGGCTGAACCGATTTCCACGAAATCAGTGTCATTTTGAAGGTCTAGTTACCCCATAAAACCCTATTGATTTTTTTTGCAATCGGACTATTACTTTGCCTGTTATGTTTAAAAATGTGAAATCCAGCTTTTCATGGGAACATATTCCGAAGACTACTTAAGCTCACTCATTTTTCTCAGAGATGGATGAACCGATTTCCACGAAATTAGTGTCAAATGAAAGGTCTAGCTGCTTCATAACACCCTATTGAATTTCAATGTAATCGATCTGTTACTTTATCTGTAATGTATCAAAATATGAAAATCACGAAACTTCATTATCTCCGAAAGTACACAACCGATTTAAACAATATTGGTATCAAATGAACGGGCTAATTAAAGGTTAATTGATGAATTTTATAGTGATTAAACACGTGGTTCAAAAATTGTGAAAAGAAACATGTTCCGGTGACTTTTCAAATTCACTCGTTTTTCCAAAAATGGCTGGACTAAATTCAACGATCTTAGTGTCAAATGAAAAGAAGATGAAAAGACAAGTAAGAAATTTCATAGCAATTTGATATGTGGTTCAAAAGTTATGAAAAGAAACAAAATTCAAAGACTATTCAAAACTGTAACTGCTTTGATCAAAACATATGGCCTCAACAAAATTTAAACTTGGTATTGTGCTATTCGTGCGTTCCCGGTATTGCGCGTGATTGAAATGTACGAAATTCAAAGTCATTTCTTTTATTTCGCTATTTCTTCAGCATGAATATTTTACTCCTAATTATTAATTTTTTAACTTTTTGCCTTCCTCCTAGAACGGTATAGCAATCACTTGCAAAACCGAAGATATGAAAGTGCTCCAAAGAGCCGAATGGCATATATCACTCGACTCAGTTCGACGAGCTGAGCATTTTCTGTATGTATGTGTGTGTGTGTGTACGTGCAGATTTTTATTTTCACTCACTTTTCTCAGAGATAGCTGGACCGATTTCAATGAAATTATATGCAAATGAAAGTTCTAGTTGCCCCATAAGACCCTATTAAATTTCATTGTAATTGGATTTTTATTTTAGAGGTTATGTTTAAAAATGTAAAATTACTTTTGAATAACTATATAGATAACTTAACTTTTGAATTTTATATAGATTGAACATGTGGTTCAAAAGTTATGAAAAGAAACGTCGTCTAAAGACTGTTTAAATTCACTCATGTTTCTCAGAGATGGCTGGACCGATTTCCACAGAATCATTGTCATATGAAAAGTCTAGTTACCCCATTAGACCCTATTGATTTTTTTGCAATCGGACTATTACTTTGTCTGTTATGTTCAAAAATGTGAAATCCAGCTATGAAAAGAAACATATTCCGAAGAATACATAAACTTAATCACTTTTCTCAAAGATGGCTGAACCGATTTTCACGAAATTAGTGTCAAATGAAAGGTCTAGCTGACTCATAATACCCTATTGAATTTTACTGTAATTGAACTGTAACTTCGTCTGTGTTGTACCGAATTGTGAAAATCACGAAACTTCATTATCTCAGAAAGTGCACAACCGATTTGAACAACATTGATATCAGATGAACGGGCTAGTTAAGGGTTAACTGATGACTTATGATTGAACGTGGTTTCAAAGTTTGGCTGCCCTATACGTTCCCATTTCATTTGATTATAATCGAACTAAACAACCGTTATGTATTAAATTGTTAATAAAATAACGAAATTCTATTATCTCAAAGATTACACGACCTTTTTGAACATAACTAGTGTCATACGAACGAGTAATCTCTCAAACTTACAAATAACAAACTTCATAACAATTTGATATGTGGTTCAAAACTTATGGAAAGAAAAAAAATTCAAAGGCTATTATAAACCATACCTGCTTTGATCAAAATATGTGGCCACAATATAATATAAATGTGGTATCGTACCATTTTAATGTTCCCGGTATCGCTCGTGATTGAATTGTTCGAAATTAAGAGTCATTTCTTTTATTTCGCTATTTCTTGAGCATTTACATTACGTCAAATTTCATATTTTATACTTCTATTACAACATCATTATTTTAGAACCCAAAAAGTGAATACACATTTATTGGATTGAAGCGTTCATGTAAATCTATTTTTACAAATAATAAGTTTGAATGAGAAAGGCTGGGTCTGACCGCTAGGTGGATTAATTTAGGTTTTTTTATCGAGATAACACCAGATCTCAACGATTTATGTATTTTAAAGTCATTTGGAATAAACTTTCTTTTTTCAATTTTTCCAATTTCATGTGCTCCCCTTTTGGTAGATGAGGCACCCCTAAATCATGTCCGAATGAGCTGAAATTTTACACAGGTCTTTTTTGGGCCAATAAACAAAATTTTCATGGTCGGTTTTTAAAATTCGATCATGATTTTTTTTTTTTCATGCAGTCATTGTCATATGGTTACTGTCCACTTTCAAATGTTTAAAACTCAGTCAGTTTTCCACCGATTTCCTTCATTATTACTTACTTTACTTTTATGGCGACAGATGGTTAAGATCCTATGCCGAATCCAGAATACGTCTCCACGAAAACTCGGTCTTGGGCTGCTACTCTCCACTCTCCCCTTACACCCGCTGCTCTGGCTTCTTAGTCGACACAGGGTGGCCACTCATTTTACATTTTCGAATTCCCGCATTTTTCCCGACTTTTTCCCGCATGATTGCAAGAAATTCCCGATTTGAATCAAAATGCTGAAAAAGTTGTGATTTCACTTCTGAAAAGTTTTCAGAACCTATGTAACGCGTGATAAACGAAATACAGTTAAATCGCAGTATTTTTCCTGAACGTAAAATAACATGATCTTTAATTTGAAAAAAAAAACGCAAATCCATGTCACAAGTTTTGTTCCCCAAATAATCAATTCAAACAAAATATTTTTTACTCTTAGGTTTAGTAGTTTTATGTTTACCCTTAGCTTCCCATGACTTTTTCCGATGATTTGAGCAAAGGAAAAAGTTTTGCGTACGAAAAGTGCTGTTTTGTTTGTTGTTGTGTTATGTGGCAGAAACCGTTGAAAAGAAAACAGTTCTATTTTTAATTTCTTTTAAACTTCTCAAAAATAAAAAATATTTCCTAAAATTTTCCCAAATCCTTTTTATTAGGATATCTTCTAAAGAATTTTTGGTTTTTATTTCTCAATGATCATCAACGTACAGTTTGCATTATGCAGTTTTTAGAAAATACATTAATATTTTTCAAAAATCAGCTCTTTGGAATGTTTAATTTAGAATATTTTTAATACTCAACTACTGTGAACAACTTTGGCGGAAACATCGCACCAATCAAACAAATCGTTCTGGTTTCGAAAAAAAAAATTCAGATATTTTAACCACTTCCGTGTTCAAATAATCAACGTTGTAACATTTGGCAACTTAGAATTCAAAAAATAAGCTTTTTGAGATATTTAAAGTATTTTTGTTTATTGGCCACAGATTTAGTAGCCAACTGTAGCACAGGGCGATTGCAGGGCTAGCGCTACGATCCTGCAGACACTTACAGTCTCTCTCTCGAGCCGCGACACGAACCTACGACGACTGACTAGTTAGGCCAGCATCGTAAAACCAGTTACAGAAACAACAAGCACCTCCGTAAACATTGATTTGTGTTGTGCCGTGTCAAATAAATGTTGTGTGAACAAAAAAAAGCATGTAAAAAGTCGTATGCAGAAACAAATTAAATAAATAAAATGTTTTCTTGAAAAACCTCGCAAACGATTATGCTGTTTTCTAAGAGCATTTCTGATTGTATTTACATCAAAAATAGTTTTTTAACAGTCAAATTGTTTAAATACGAATTTGAAAAATGTACAAAATTTAGTTTTAAAAAAATTCCAAAATAATGTTTGTGGCAAGTTTTTAATGTTTTTTCAATTAACTGCTCCGCATAGCAAGTTCATCCCGAACCCAAATTTTCACCAGCATTGAGTTTCTGAGCGGAAATGGTAGCTAGTTTCGCTGGAGTTCTCCAAATATTTTTTCTAAAAGACTAGCTGAAAAAAAAATCTTTGAAAAACTGGAGAATCAGAACTGTGTACCACTTATTTTATCCTCAATTTGTTTATTCAAAATAACTACTAATAACTAGTAATGTTAGTAAGATTGTACAGTAAAACTTATTTTCCATTGCTACTAGAAATTGAAACAGTTTCTATTATACATATGAGAATTTATGATTGATTCTTTCGCTAAAAACGTTTTCTCGACAAACCGGCAACTTCCATTCCCAGACTCCGGACCAGTTTTCGACTCCGGTTTTAATTCGCTTTAACATCTTGAGAAGTCCCACAGAGTCCATTAATTTTTTTTATAGATAACACCAGATTTCGACTTTTTGTGCTATTTTAAGACATTTGGTGTCAACATTCATTTCATTTGAAAAGCAGGCCTGATAAAAGTAGTCAGCTGGTCAGCGGATCAAAAAAAGCAAGTGATTTTTTTGTTAAAAAATTGACTGCTGAAGAAAAATGTAACTTTTAATGGATCAACTTGCAGTTCTGCACTTCCAATTTCTCCATCATTTGTAATTGCATCATACACAATACTTTGAAAAATCTTGGTAACAAAATCCCGGGTTCATTAAGCAGACAATCGTATCGATTCTTGCTGTATCGATACCTTTGTGTCTGAATATCGTTTTTTTATCGATGCAGGCGACTTCAATATCACGCTAGATCGATACTTTCGCCCCGATATTTTTTCGATACTGAAGGGAAACTATAAAATCGGAAAATATTGTTGATTGCTATAAATTGTCCAACGAAAAATACTTGTAGAAATGCGCGGATACGATCCATCGCGTTAAAGTCTTTTACAAACAGTGCAGAAATTTGATTTGTGCTCTTTTTGTAAAAGATACCAACAGGATTGAATATACCCGCTCATTTCCAAGGCGGTTTTTCATGCCTCTTGAGAGAAAAATTCTGAAGCAGAGCAAAATCGGAAGCGAGTTTCTGCAAAAAGGCAGATAATAAAGAATAAGAAGCCAGATTTTTCGTGCTGCCCTATATTTCAAATATGGCCGCAGACGCGCTTATGCTATTGCATTGATTTGTGTGTGTGACATATAATTCTGTCACACCGTGGTCCCATTAGGTCTATTAATCGCAGGGGTACAAAATATGCAGATTTGTCTTCAAAACGCAGATTTTTATAGTCGGTGTGCAGATTTTTATTAATTCGCCGATAATTATATTTTTTCCAGAGTTTCTGCAGATTTTTGTCATAGTTTCTTTATATTAGCGCAGACTTTCTCAACATCTGTGAAACTTTTTGCAGACTTCTGCCAGCGCGAACGCAATTTTCTCAAATCACAGACAATTTTTTTTTCAGATTTTAAGCAGATTTTGTCGGTTTTCCGATTAGTTGCTTACATTTTTCAAAAACACCTGGCATCTCTGATTTCTTGTATTGAAGATACAGCTGGTATCGATGCTCCGCCATCAATATCAGCCCGGTATCGATACTACCAAGGACGAATTATCGATACTCGAGTATCGATACTTCTGCCATTTTTGGCCAATGCATTGTGAAGAAGAGAGAACGAAAACTAAGCGAACTGGAGATATGATACAGATTTGAAAAAATATACCGCATCCCGACGGGACCAGTTCGCTTAGTTTTCGTTCTCTCTACTTCACATACTGTCTGCTTAATGAACTTGCGTGTTAACGAGAAAAAGCCGTTGTTAAAAATAGAAATTCAGTTCGAAACAAAATCCCGATTGAAGAAAAAAATTCCCGACTTTTTCCCGCATTTTTCCCGATGTAATTTAATTCCCGACTTTTTCCCGCATTTCCCGTTTTCCCGATAGAGTGGCCACCCTTTCGACAGCACACATCCAGCGCGTGCGCGGTCTGCCTCGAAGTCGTCGGCCTCTATCCGGTTCTCTGCTAAATATTATCTTTGCCGGTCGCTCATCCGCCATCCGTGCTACATGGCCAGGCCACTGTAACCTGCCGTGTTTCATCAGCTAGACAATATCAGCGTGTTTGTATACTTCGTACAGCTCGTGATTCATGCGCCTGCGCCACACCCCGTTTTCTAGTTTGCCTCCGAGTATTGATCGCAGGATTCTACGCTCGAAGACCCCAAGCGCTCGTCGATCGGCCTCCTTCGACCTCCACGATTCATGTCCGTAGAGCGGGACCTAAGCTGGCTACGTAGTCCGTAAAAAGCTCTATTCGCCACCGCAATCCGGCTCTTCACCTCGCGGCTCACCTCGTTGTCACATGTCACGAGAGTACCAAGATAAACAAATTCGTCGACCACTTCGAAAGTATCCCCATCCATCTCCACCGCAGCACCAACACCCGCAGAACTACCACGCTCTCTGCCAGCCACCATGTACTTCGTTTTGGCAGTGTTTATGGTGAGTCCAATTCTCGCAGCTTCCCGTTATACCAATTATATTAATGTCGTCCGCAAAGCCCAGAAGCATGTAAGTCTTGGTGATGACGGTGCCGCTCCTCTGCACACATGCCCTTCGTATTGCACCTTCCAGAGCTATGTTGAACAACAAGTTCGAGAGCCCGTCACCTTGCTTCAGACCATCCAACGTCACAAACGCGTCCGAAAATTCGCCCGCTGTCCCGACGCATGATGTGAAACCGTCAAGCGTCGCACGTAACAGTTTAATTAGTTTTGTTGGGAAACCATGTTCTAGCATTATTCGACAAAGCTCGTTGCGTTTCACTGTGTCGTACGCCGCCTTAAAGTCTATGAACAGATGATGCGTCTGCAAGTTTTGTTCGCGAAACTTGTCGAGAACCTGTCTCAAGGTGTCCTTCCAACCAGTCCGTAGGTAGTTGTTCCTCAGACCATTATTACATTATTGAAAAATCATCAATGCACCCGTCCAAACGCAGAAAATTGTAATTTCGAACTACTATTCTATTCAAAATTTTCAATCTTTGTTGAAACGGATATTTTGAACTTCTGATTGGTTGTTCAATGCCTGTTTTCCCAAACACGGTCGACAGAATATAATACTAAGTTTACCGTGATTGCACGCTTAACGTATACACTAAAGCCTATTCACGAGATATACGCTATATGCATACACTAAAGCCTATTTTACGAGAGGGATACGTAGCGCGAAAAAAACGCGTAAATTCTGAAATCCGCGTAAAAACCGGTTAACCGGTAAAGACATCAGACACTTTAAATAAGGGATTTGAAAATGAAAAACCATCGAAAACATGCCGCGTAAAGATGACTTTTATTAAAAATCCGCGTAAATTCCGAAATTCGCGTAAAAACCGCTTCAAAAAGACCATACTGCAAATCATTTCAAGACCATAGATTTTAAAAGCTACAGAAGTACTAGAAATGGCAGGAATATCTGCAAGAGATAACGAGACAATTAAAATCATCGACGAATGGCAAACTTGCCGGTGTTGTTAATGTTGTGAAATACAATGGCAACTTTTGGTGCCAAAAAATTATGTATTTGAAGTAGTTAAAATTTTTCTATCAGCTAAAACGTTAAAAATAAGAATCTTGCTTCAAGTGTACATTGAATTCTTCATTTCAGAATCTGATAGAATGAGCAAACCTAAAAAAAGGGTGTAGCATTTCAAACCATCACAAACTGAAAGCGAGCTCGTGGATTGAAGGCTCCACCTTTTTTACGTTGGTTCATTCTACCAGATTCTTGCAACTAAAAGTCCATCAAATTCTTGTGCAGGATGGCAGCAGATAGCAGAAGTGCAGCATTTTCAGTCCCGCAACAGTATTAACGCTGTTGAGCAATTCCACGAAAAAGGGCAACCAATTTAATCGGCCATTTTTGATTTGGCTGAGATAGATGTTTCTAGAGGTAAAAGATGCCATTTATTTTTTTGGAACACGGCTCATTTTCGAGAAGCTATTAAAAAATGCTTATTTTTATGATCGAACCAGTTTGTTTGATCGGTATGAAGTCTTCGGCAAAGATGTAGATAACAATTTTGTCTTTCCGATAAAAAATGTACACAAATTATTCTTTTTGTTAAAAAAAGTTCCAATAAAAATTAATTATTTTAAAAAAGTTCATTTTTAAAAATCCAATTATTTTCATATAAACTACAAAAGATTACCTAAACAAGGAAATCGGTCCGATCATGGAGAAATCAAGAAAAAAAGTTATGATTTTCTGAAAAAAAAATATTTTTTTTTTTCGAGGGGCATATTTTTTGGAAGGACAAAATTATTATCAATAATTTTGCCTAAGACAAAATCCCAATCAAACAAACCGTCTTGACTGTAGAAATGTTTTTAATTTCCAATAGAAAATTCTAAGGATTCAGCATAAAATTTCACAAATGATTTATAAGCGCTCTCTTTGGTTTGGTACATTCGAATGATATAGGCTATGTCCAATTAAATTATTTCCAATGAAAATATTTCCAATTGTTGATAAAGCAGCATTTGAAAGGCTTAATCGCGAATGCAAACAAGTCTATCGGTATTTTTTTGGGTTACTTAACCCTCTAGTGCCCAATGCTGCCATTTGGCGGGCTTCAGTCGAAGTTCTGAAAAGCTTCAATAAATACTTAAAAAGTGTTTATAATGGTTCATAGTGATTTACCGAAGCCCGTCTAGAAATTAACTTGAGCAAAAGAGGGTTAATATACAAACAATTTCTTTTTAGCAGCCTAAACTTGTAAGCATTTCCTATCTATTACCAAAAAATAAGCACCAACAATTCAGCCCGAAAAAGCATTTTTCCTGGAACCCAAAACAACCAGCTAGGTAAACTTTACTCACCCTGATTAAGTGCACCATCCAAGTGTAACAGATAACACTGCAAAATCCAACATTTAATTCAAATGCAAATTTTCCAGTCGCGATATCAAAAGCACACAAACGAACGCACCGGCGTATAATTTCGTTGCACGTTTATCCAAGCGTCGAAAAATACACAATAACACCGTTTGTTTGCTTTATTTTCGCTAAACAAGCGCTTGGGCGATGGTTTTTTCACCTTTTCGTTTTGGACCACTTTCGTTAATTCGCTTTCAACGCACAGCGCACACAACAATTGCAATACGACACCTGTGGAACTCTTAAAACGGCACAAAATAAGCGATAAATGTAAACGAAACACCCGCAAACCGGGCAGCACGGAAGCCGAATAGTGTTCTTCCAAGGTGATTATTAATTCGGCCCCTCAAGTGATCTTCTAGAACGTTATCACTCGATGATACGCTCGAATGATGATGATGCTCTAATTCTGTGAGCGCGCGGCTAAGTAGCATTTTACTGGGCTCGAGTGTTACCCTTTAGTTGGCTTGGTTGACACTAGCTCTAGACACAAATTTCACAACAAGACACGCGTATGGCATGCTGTTTACATCGTAGCTAGAGCAATGACAATTCACGAACCGGTCGACATCGTCAACAACAATAGAAGTAATTATAGTGGCTTATAGCTCGGTACGATTGCAATGGAAAACGGTGTGTTGGTTTTATGCATTTGTGTGTGTGATTGTCTCCATTAAAAAAGTTTGAGCAACAAAACAGTAATAAATTATTCAAATAGTAGCATCTTTTTAACGTTTTCGAGTTTATTATATTTTGAAGGTTCTTTTGAAGTTGCTAACCTTGTTCTCAGTTAGGGCTCACCACTTAAATGTTTGTGTTAATTAATGTGTTTTATCACAATGCGAACAAACACATAGCTATAATTAACTGTAATCAAATTATTGAACATATGTGGCCCTGAGACTTTATTGTGGTTTCCATTATTGGAACTTTATCTACTACACTATGATTACTTGTCTTTTTCTGTTTCAGTAGGCTGTAGTCAATGCTTAGAACATCTACTAGTGGTGCCAATCGAGAAATGAGCAAGAGAAAATCAAGGACTTTTAGATAATACATAAAAATACAACAAAACTGTACGAAAATGTTCTTTCATTGTAGGGGCAGCCTAAGCTAGCGTCTGTCCCAATGCAGATGACTGATTTATGGAATGCAATATTTGTATTCTGAATGACAGATTTTTTTGTGAGACAAGAACATAAGATACGAGAAAATTAAAGGCTCAGTACCTGGAGTGTTACTCCCAGGTGATAAAAGACTCCATCTCATTCATTTTTTTCTGAAAAACTGAGAACTTTATACATAACATTCAGACATTTAGAAACGCAAAAAGTGTCGTTAGATAAAACCAGGTGGCTAAGAATACCTGGTTGAAAAATGTTATTTGATTTTACTTGGCAAAAAAATTCGCACAATGTCAGAACGGAAAATGAATTGATAATGAAATTTTAGTGTTTGGTTAAAAAACCGTAGCATTGAAACACGAGTAAATCTTCACTCTTTTTCACAGGTCCCAAACTCACTTTTGAATCCGCAAACTCATTACCCCAAAACAAAACAATCAACAGTATAAACTTGATAGTTTACACCACGGCGCGAACTCACCACCACCACGAATCAGGGCCGGGGAATCACACCAACAATAGCAAACCGTTTTATATTCGTAGGGGACAATTGCAACACTTTTGTTTTGATGGATCTTGATTGCCATCCACTTCACACTCTCAGCCCAGCAAGACCAACGTGGATCTCCTCGTGAGCATGTGTTTTGGGCCGCCAGTATAAACAGGTCGCAATTCCGCCACAACCAAACGTCACAAATCGATGCCACTGTTGATGACGATGCGATGGTATGCGTTTGCTGCGCACTCTATATACCCAAAACAGCTTATGCGCAGGCAGAAAAGATACGTTCTTATCCACGGCTGCGATTCGATGAGCAAGCGAACGGCAGCTAAACGAAAGGTGTCAACGACGACGCGGAGAATGCTCCGAAGATCAACCTCAGTGTGCCCCAAATAAACACTGATTCTGCTCAACGGTGTGTGATCGGAACGAAGATGATCAAAAGTGAAGGCGGTTTTAAACGAAATATGGAAAATTCCTTCACACACAACACGCACAAATCAGACTGTGACATGCCTAAAATCACTCATCTACACTAAACACGACGATTTTTCGCACTGATATGACCATATTTCATCATATTCTAGTCTATTTATTGCTACTTCCACTGACCCCGATTTGAGTGACAACTAACGCACCGAACACCGCGACACTTGAAAGAATAGTGGTGGCTAGTTGGACTGCAGTATCCAAGTGAAGTTACCTAGGAAAACTAGTGTTCTTTCCAGCACGAGAGGAAAATTGTCCCTCTTTAGGATGTTTGCAGTGAATTTTCAATCAAAGCTACTAACAGCACCGACGCGGAGATACAAAAAGTCAGCTTAAGCGCTGCTACGACACGACGAACACTAATACTGTCCTCTACAATCACAGAACGCGTGTCGGAAAACGCGAGATATGCTCAGTTCCACAACGTTAGCGGTGGCCCCGGTGTTGCTGCTACTGCTGATCAGTGCAGTTAGTATCGTATCGTACTAGCCTGTTTAAACGGACAACACATGTATGAGGGAATTATTGCGTGAGAGCGCGAGATAAGTCACGATTTTTATGAGATGGGCCGACGGGCAAAACAAACACAAAGCGGGGTCGCTGAGCTTGGATGAGAACGGCATGAAAGTACACTCACACCAGGCCGGTAAGAACTACGGTAACGGGTCGATGTTGGTCGCAATGATCGCAAGCGATGGTACACTTCTGGCAACTTACCTAGGGATGTCCAATCAGTAAGTTACAAGCACCACATGATAACAGAATGCGCTATAAGTAACAAGTTTTGCGTATTGATTCTCCTCGTATATTGTTTAAATCTTAGTCTCATTTTGGACTCGTAAGCTAACTTTGCCAGTACATCAGTTACTCTCAGAAATTAATCTAGAATTTTGCCCAAATTACTCTGAGAACCATCATTCAGGATGGTTAATGGCTCTATATGGGTCATTCATTACAAAGTGTACATGACACTTGGACACGACCATCACAGATTTTGCCCAAAGTTGGGGAAATTATTTATCTAGTGCTCGATCTAGTGTCACTTTGGAAAAATCCCAATTTTGGTGTCGGTTGGAATACCTGCCGCTCTGTGGGACCCCCTCCCTTCCCCTTTGTTGTGAGATAACGCATTTTTTGTAAAAACCACTTTTTTATTTCATACAAATTATAGACGTAAGACGTCCGGAAAATACTAATAGGTGATTCTTGAAGAAATCAAAACAAGGCATCCAGAAAAAATTTAATTTTTGACAGAAAGGGTTTCCAGTTATATAATTTTTGTGAGCATGAGCGCATGAGCATGATTGACCGCCCGCGGTTGCTACTCCGTTATTGCCAGATCAGCTGTAATTACACAGAGAACCAATGGGTGATGTTTGGGACTAACATTCATCCTCAATGTGTAAAAACTGGTGATCTTATCTTTATGTTAGGCAATACCAGCGCCGGCCGCATCCGAATGCAGGTCAAAGAAGGAGTGTGTATGGGAATATGTTGACGTGATACTCTCTTTATTGGAAGCCGAGAACACCTCTGCACTTCCACGAGAAATCACTGGGATGTTGGAGAAAAGGGTAGGGTTTGCAGCAGATTTCGTTTTGGTAAACGATGCGCTGAATTCGGGTACCGGGTTCATAGCAAATATCGCGCCTACAAGTTCATATTAACCTCCGCGAAAATTATTACGCGATTCGAACTCGTTCTGTTTGATATACCACCGAAAAAAGGGCACGCGAGAATACCGGAACTGCGATTAAATTAGTACAGACCAAAATATTCGAACATTCCCTCAACAAATCATCATGCAACTACCGAAGAGAGTCTCCCATTGGTGTATCTCAGCCGACTACACAATGTTACGAGAGCTACGAAAGCTCTATCCACGTTAACGTCTCGACACTTCTATTGTTTCCTCCAAGAGGTTATACCGAAAACTACATCGCGTTGATAATCTATCTGTAGAAAACACGAACTCATGGAAGGTATCGACGTGACATTCGGACATCTGTTTATGAAGTCCTTATACAACTACCGAAACGTATCTCCCATTGATTTATCTCAGCTGACTACACGATTTTACGAAAACTACTGGAGTTGAGTCCACGTTAACGTCTCGCCACTTCTATCGTTTCTTCGTGAAGGACCCTCTTTATACCGAAAATTATAACGATAGATATTCGGTCACCCGGAGATATGGCTTTCTGCTTAACAGGTCGACTAACGACATTCGTCTGTTCTTAAAAAGCGATTCACTACACTCTGTAAACCCTTAGATGTGCTTAACTAACCCGAACCGAAGACGCGTTTACACCGGAGCGTTATGCACGGCAGCACTATTCCCTTCTACCGACGCAGACGCGCAGGGACACGGTGTTTCGCACCGGTTCTCTCTTATAATAAATAAACTAAGATACCTACTGGCAAAGTTTCATGCCTCCAAAGCCTAAAAACTAGGAAAAATGCAAATATGCATATCAAACCAAACAAAGTGCTAAGTTTATTAACAAAATGCCAAAACAATCGCAATCAAAATTTAGTTGTCGTGGACTATCGTCAGCCCGACCAAAACGGTTACAGTATAATTAAATAAAAATTGTTTATGTGTATTACAATTGTCCAAAAGCTAGAAAAGTCATAAAATAAAAGCATAGAACTAAGTGAAATGTCCGTAACCGACCAGTTAGGGCATGGTAGACGATGGGATCAAATACTTGTCGAGCGCGATATTGAATTTTCAAACTATTTTTAAACTATATTGTAAAACTGCCTATTTTGTTTTGAAAGAGTGTCATGCATTCACAGCTCATTTTTCAAAAGCCAAACTAATTATAAAACGAGCCCAACAAGAGTCATCAGATTGAATTTAAGTTCGTAGTCTTTTTATTATAGCTGGCAACCCCGGGTCACTGGTCTACACCAAATAAAAACAAAAAAAAAGATTTTTGTTGCTATGTTTCTAGCCCCCGCGTGGCAAACGTCCATCGCGGATGAAACTTTGAACAGATTTTCAGTACTAAGGAAAAAATATACTTAGCTTATTAACAGAAATATGCATTAAGGAAATTCCATGATCTCAATAATCCGGCAAAAGATTTATCCTGCTTTATCTGTGTCCAGTGAGCACTGTTCTCTTCTGATAGTTATTTTCCCGTTTCTTTTTACGCCGGTCAAAGTCCAACGAAGTCGTTTTTTTTCTCCACAAAACGCACATTCGAGAATAATCAAGGCCAATTAACGTATTTAACACCAACTTTTCATGTTTTTTTCACTGTTTTCACACGCAATAATTAAGAAAACTTAGCGATTAGCAACGCGTTGCACGTACTCCCACGATATACTTTGCGTATCACTGACCAGAGAAACAAAAATGACCGCACCAAACTTTGTTTCTCTATTTCAAGATCTTGATTAACCACAACTCCCGGTTTCCAGTTATATAATTTTTGTATTTAAAAACTAAAATTGTATTTTTTGGTAAATTTTACTAATTTTATTTTGAATTTGATAGTTTTATCGTATTTCTCGGAAAATTTTACATAAGAAACACTTATTATCCCGTTTAAATTAATTACGTGATTTTAAATTTTTTTAGTAAGTTTCAGGTTGCAGTTTTAAAGTAACAAGAAAGCTCCGATTTGCTGACTCTTTTGATTTTATTCCTGGAATAGAACTTTTAACAAATAGAGTATGGATTCAATGACGAATTTGGAGTGGCTTCTAATTGAGTTATTCAAATAATGAACCTTGATCTCTTTTGTTTTGAAAAACCTGTTGAATGTTTACTGATTTTTGTTTTTTTCCCGTTGTAAAGGGTGATTTTTTTGCTATTTGGTTTTTCGTGTATTCAGATTTGACAGTTCACGCAGGAACTCTGACAGCTGTCAAACTCTAATGTACTCAGTTTGGTTTGCCATTTCACCATGAATAAACTTACGCCTGAACAATGCTTACAAATAATCGAATTTTATTACCAAAATTCGTCCTCTGTTAATAATGTTTTTCGCACCAAAAATGTGTTTAGTGACGAAGCTCATTTCTGGTTAAATGGGTATGTTAATAAGCAAAATGGCCGCATTTGGATCGAAGAGCAACCAGAGGCAATACAAGAATCGCCAATGCACCCAGAAAAATGCACGGTTTGGTGCGGTTTTACACGCTGGAGGCATCATTGGTCCGTACTTCTTCAAAGATGATCAAAATCGCAACGTTACGGTCAATGGCGCTCACTATCGCGCGATGATTTCTGTTTTTTTTTTCCGGAAATGGAAGAGCTGGGTCTTGCTGACATGTGGTTTTAGCAAAACGGAGCAACGTGCCACACATCGTTCGGTGAGCAATTCATCTCACGAAATGGACCGGTGAATTGGCCACCTAGATCATGCGATTTAACACCGCTAGATTATTTTTGTGGGGCTACGTTAAGTCTCTCGTTTATGCGGATAAACCAACAACAATTCCAGCCTTGGAAGACAACATTACACGCGTTATTCGCGAGATACTAGCCGAAATGCTCGAAAAAGTGTCACAAAATTGGATTTTTTGTATGGACCATTCAAAACGTAGCCGTGGCCAACATTTGAATGAAATTATCTTTAAAAAGTAAATGGCATAAACCAATTTATCGGCTCAAATAAATATTTCATACAGTTTTGTAATTTATATGCGTTTTTTAATTAGATTTATTTCATTCAGTTTGAGCATGCAACCGTAAACTTTTAATGATAAAAACATTTTGTTCGTGATCAAATTCGTTGCATACAATATTTTACGATTCAGGTTTTTTTACACTTTTGTAACACAAATTTTGTAACAAATTACTTATTTATTATAAATTTCTGTGATTTGTATAAATTTCATTTTGTTATTTATTTATTTTTATTGAACTTCAACTGACATAGTCTCAATGGAAAATGAATGGATGGGAAAAGATGACTTGAGCGGACAACATCAATACCATTCGCAAATCGGTATACGAACCTATTTTTGAATACGGTACAGATCACTAGAGCCGGATTTAAAGAGGCCCCCCTCTTTTTGGAGGCCTCTACAACTGAAGAAAAAAAACATTATATTATGTTCTGCGTATTCCTTTTAAGTCTAATGATTTAGAACGTAACTGAGAAAAGGTTGTTATCGAAGATGTATCTGAAGTTGAAATAAGTTACGTAACTTGGTATTTTCAAGTTGCGAGTACGACATACTGGAGGAATTGAGTGTTGTTTATAAGATTGATAAGTTATTCGGCGATATTTTTCAAAAACTTCCGACCAATATTTGTTTCCATTGTTTTCAAAAGTAAATAGGGCTTTATATACCTGCGATTAGAAAATGGTTTTGTTTTATTCTGTGCCTCCCACACAAGACTCGGACCTCGGGTTCCCTAATTGTAATTATATTATCTTTAATGAGACATCTGAGCTTTGTGATAGTAATTTACACTATTTATTTTATGAGTTGATTTTTAGTTGAGGTACACACACATAGTTTTCTTTTACTATTCCACATTTTTGTTTACATGTTTTTTTTTTTCAAACATTGTTCTTTCCTGCTGCTTTAAGCATTTTTTTTGTGTGTGGACTCATCAAATGTGTGGACTCAAGAAATCTATTGTGATATTGCCCAAGTGTTTTCTGTACTCCGCACTTCGTATTATTGGTAGTATCACTATTGAAGTAAGTGATACGCTTATTATTCATATCTGTGCTTGTGTGTATAAGTTTTACCTTTCCGTTTCAAGCACACTGCTCTACTATGCCGAGCCTCTGTCCATCCTACTTACAATTCCCTGGAGAGAACTGCCATACGTTACTCACACCAGTTTTATTATAATAGGGACTTATTTTTGTTAGGCGGAGAGTCAACAAGGGGTACTGTAGAATTCAGATTGAAGGAAGGGGACGTGGTGGGGAGCCTGAGAATAAACTCATGCTAAAGTCTAAGACAACCAAATGGCTTGATTCTACTAAGATTCGAACCCACGACCACCCGCTTACCAAAGCGGACTCTGTAACCTTGCGACTACGAAGCTCCCCATGCTGCTTTAAGCATACCAACCATATGGATTTTTTTGGACGGTCCGAACTTTCAGGAGTGGTGTTCAGATTAATTTTTTTTTCAGATTTTGTCCGGATTTTTCTAACTGAGCAGATTTTTGATTGGATGCTTAGATCTTATCGTGGGATATTCAACTTTTTGTGCATCAATGAATCCTTTCAAGATTAGCAGTTGATCTCTATCTCTTCCTCCATCACTCACTCTCTCTCTCTTTTTTCTCCTATTATTTTTTCTGTCGTTCGTCCCTATGTTTGCCTCTTTCTCTCTATCATTTTTATCGTTTTCGCGATTTACTGCTATAAAAACTTATATAAGATCAATTCCGCTTGATCGCGATTTAGTTCACACTGTCTTGTGATTCCAGCACTGTAATCGTAAATCAGTCAGTTATTCGTATAACATACATGCGATCAACTTCGAATTTGTTGTGATTTTTTACGAAAATGTTTATGCATTAGCATACTATTTGTGGTTTACTAAAATTTCATAGTAATTAGTAAATTAGTAGTATGACAATGGTTCCTGCACCGTTAGGTAGAATAATTCTGGTTTTATTTTGTTTTCAACAAACAAATTGAATTTTGAAAAAAATGGTCCTTTATTCATTCAGGAGTTGGTATGCTTCACTTTTTAACCCTGCAAAGATAGTCTGCGTCAATTTGACTCCTCGCTTTCAGCAATATTGCTCATTTTTTATAACATTGCATTGGTTCTTTTTCGTTTTTTCTCAATCAATAATGAAATATCGAAATCTAAACTCTGGTGTTTGTTATTAATAGGTATACTAACACCGTAATAACCATTCATCGAAAATTTATGAAGTAAAACAAGCATTTTCAATTGGGTCCTAAAGTTTTAAACGGTTTTCAGATTTTTTATATATCAGCTGGAAAAGTGCGATTTTTTAAAAATATTTATCATTTTTCTTCGATTTTTAAACTAAGAATGAAAAACTGCTCGAAATGCCTTTAATAACAGTTTACTCATATACCGTGCATGGGCGAAACGTCATCTTAGACCTTTCGAGCAGTTTTTTTATTCTTCATTTAAAAATCGAAGGAAAACGATAAACATTTTTAAAAAATCGCGTTTTGCTCAGAAAACGCGGCTTTTTCAAATGATATATAAAACCTGGTATAGCTTTAGGACCCAATTATTCATTAGCCGGGAGTCAATTTGACGCATGATTGTAACTTTTCGGAAGGACCCTAGTAACAATTCCAAATTTTTTTTCCCTCACTTTGTTTCTTCAATTAGAGCATTATTACACCAGTTATCAACGGTCTCTTGCCATAAATCGAAAGTTTATAATATTGTCTAACTTGCTATGCAAATGAAAAATATAAAGATAACTTCCCGATAAAAATATCATAAAAAAAACCTGAAAGTTGCTGTAACTGCACATAGTTATACCGTAATTTAGCTATGTTTTTCATTGTAAATACATCATGGTCCGAAACAATGAAAAACATTGTTTTTGCTATTTTTATGTATCTTAACAGAATTTTTTCAGGCATTTTCCCCGTATATTCAGTAGCCACTGACAATGTTTTCCATGGTAAAATTATTGTCGGTGGTTGATTCAACAACAAAAAATGTTGTTAAAATATGGTAATGACAAAAACAGTTTGCAAGCTTACAATAAAAATACCATATTTTTTATGATAACAATTAAAAACATTGTCCATTCACTGTTCTCACCGCAAATACATTATAAATTTTTTTTTCGGGTTAGTTATTAATCAAAGAAGTAAACAAAGAGTGTCTCTCAATGTTTCTTAGGCCCCTTTGAAAAGTTATGCAAGAATTTTAAAGCCAAAAACAGAAAGTAGTAGAAATAGATACCGGAAAAGTAGTAAAGATTACAAAAACAACAAAATGAAAAAAAGTGCACTCCAAAAGGTCAAACCGGAACAAAATGAATGATGAAAGCTATTCAACAATTTCTAAGAATTTTGGTGCTCTAGCCATTGGCAAAACGCGTCAATTTACGTGAGAGTGTCGTATACAAATCGCTCGCCGGGTTCGTCGCTTTAACGTTATTTTTACGAGAACACTTATTTAAGTCACCAAAATTCACAGGAATGGTTGAATAGTTATATTCTCTCATTGTTTTTCGATTTGAGCTTTTGGAGTGCATCTGTGTGGAGTGTTTTGAGAATAATTCTTATTATTTCTTAAAACGAAACCTTTCTTGCAATCAGATTAAGCCACGTTTAATTTATTGAGCATTTCTAGTTTGGTAGCACATGGATCTAGCTTACTTTCGGCATTCTGCCACACACCATGTCATACGCTAAGCTGTATAAGTGCGCGCAGTCCACGCGGGACTTGGGGATGTCTGCAGGCAGTGAGAGAGCCTCCAACAAGTCTGAACAAACACCAACATATCCGCACACATCCAGCGGAGCCAAACTTAATTAGCAATTCCCCGTCTGTTTACTGCTGACATCGCTGTAAATGGGAATAAAAACGAATTCCAGCCGATTCCGCACCTGAGACGGCAAGAGGTGCGACCCGACTGACTTTCAGGCATCCAACACAACATACACAAGCCGGTGAGCAAGGTCTATTTTTAGCCGTCTGGCTACTTCTTCATCTTAGTGGGTTCGCAGTGCTGGATGGATAAGCGCTTTGTCGATTGTCGGAACAGTGGGCAAAGAGTAGAACTCGAGGCGGAATATGGCGATAACCTTGGAAACAGCGTCTGATAATGAAGGCTGCTGCTGCTGCTGCTGCTGCCGCTGGTCGTTTGTGCGATTTGTTGCAGCCGGAACCGATCGTGGTTGCTCGTAGTATTGCGTTTCATTGTATGCACAGTCGGCATGGTGATCGAACACTTGATACCTCCTTGGGGAGATAGCAGAATGCTTCCGCCTTTTTTCTAAGATGCAACTGTCGAAAAAAAGTTTAAAAAATTTTCATCATCATCAAAAGCGCTCCCAGTTATTGATGTCAGCTCTAATGCACTTTAATCTGATTTAATTTTGTGGGGATTCTCCTCTGTTTCACTTTATTTGTAGCTTTGCAGATCCCTTTTCTCAATTGGTTAATAAACTTAGTAGCGAAATTTTGTAATTTACTTTAACCCTTTATAAGGCAGTGGCAACTATATTGCCACCAACAAACTATATTTTTTTCGCTAAACTAAGAATATTGTTTTTAAGTTTGGCTTAACCAAAGACTTCTAAAGGTGTCTTAGAACACTTCAGTTTTTTATAGGACTACTAGAAGTGTACAATATTCATTTTGGGTTCATTTTGATGTAAACTAACCGTGATTTTAAAACATCTTTAGGAAATTCATTTTTAATTTGGTAAAAATCCAATAAATTGGTAAGTTTTTCACCAGAAAATTTTTATTTAAGATCTACTGTGTTAGATTATGCAGTTTTGTTTGTAAAAATACATGATGTATTGGACGACAAATTTCAAATTTCTTACTAGATTTTTTTTCAGGATACCACTTGAATAATTTTTTATTTCGATCTTTTCCATGCAAAAAAAATAAAGTTCTACTATTACATTCTAGTTACTATGATGTTTCATTTTTTTATAATCACAAAAAAAGCAAGCTAGAATGCAGCTGGAAAAACTGCTTCCATCGTTTTTGGGGTTAACAGGCAGTGGCAACTATATTGCCACCAACTTTGTGCGTTAACGGGCAGTGGCAACTAAATTGCCACCAATTTTTTCAATTCAATAGTAAATTTTTACTAAAGGTACAGGAACAACACATCCTCCTGCAAGGAACACGTTTTACTGAAGTTTATGTCGATTACTTGCGTAGTTTCTACGGCCTTATAAAGGGTTAAAGCTATCTTTAACATGAGCGATAATTTTACTTTTTGACACTTTTTAGAAGTAATCATGTTCTAATATCTTGTGAAGAGTAAATCATTAAGATTATTCAGTTTTTAAATTTTTTAAATTTGACTGCTTTTTCGAAAAAAAAAATTCATAAAATTTTCTCAAGTAAAATTAGAAAAGAACAAAAGTATATGCGCCCAGTCATTGTTGAGGTATTAAAATTTTGAAAACTGTATATCTATCAGGGTGCCGAAGAAAATTGACTTTCGAGTTTCAAAGAGCGGTAGTACTCAAAAGTTTTGTCCCCTTGCTAAATTAAAGCCCAATCAGACTTCGTTAACTGGACCCCTAAAAGATGAAAAATCTCTGAAGGGGGGAATACATGAAATCCCCGGAATCCATACTTTGTTTTCGGCGCCAAATGTTTTAGAAATCCATGAAAAGTTGAAATCTGGTGTTATCTTCGACAAATTCTTTTTGGAAAAAAGCATCATGTAGTAAAAGTGTAAAAGTGATTTTTTAATTAAAAAAAAATGAAAAAAAAAAATCTATAATTGTAGACATTTGAAATATTATGAGGGTTGCTCACTTAATGTTTGTCGAAAATAAAAAAAAAATTCAAATATGACTTTAATAGCATAGCATAGCATAGCATATTTGATCGCCCGTGTGTTGCCCGCGATTGACCAGAATCAGCTGAAATTGCACAAAGAACCGTCAAAATGGTGCTTAGGAGTAGCAAGCCATTTTCAGTGTACAATTTCTGGTGATCTTTCTTTTCACTGGTCAATAACGTAGCTGGCCACGCCCAATGCAGATCAATAGAGGAAGAGATATCGGGAGTGTTAGTTTAATACTTGTTGCTACTAGAGACCGAGGAATCCTCTGCATCATCCACAAGTATCAAAGGAAGTAATTAGTGTTAGTGGAAAGGAATTGATCTGGATCCATTGAGGTTGATGGTGCGATCTTTTCTACACAAATTCGCGCACGATATGGTTACTTCTCGGTCTCTGGGCAACCGGCCACCAAGAGACGATATAAATAGAACCGCGCCACGATCTAGTTATCTTCGGCAACCTACCAATCGTTAACAGTCTGTACCACACCAAATTTCGCGTTTAATCCCGTGAACATAGTTCAAATTTACCTAGAAACGAATGAATTTTGTAAAACGCAACAACCGCACGCCGAACGCAAACTACTGGTACCAGCTCAAATAACCGATAGAGCGCTGTATTAAGATAGTCACACTGAACGCAGTCAAAATACCGCGCGCGAAACTGAACTGCCTTCTCCGGAAGCAAACAAGAGCGTGTCGACCACTGGTATGACGAAAAAGCCAAAACACCCGCTTTGTTAAAGAGAACAAAAAAAAGGAACCGGCAAAATGGGAATAGATTTGGCATCCATGCAGGGTTTGTCTTTGTCGCGATTGAATAATTACAATATTTATCGAACGAATGAAACCTACTCTGAGTCGTAACGTGCTAAAAAAGAACCAATGGGCGTACAGTCTCCGAAATAATGATTTAATACATCTCGGAAATCACAATACACCGATAATCCTTAGATGAGCAAAGCTCACCAAGGCCGAAGACACGTTTACAGGGGAGCATTTTTTCCGACCGCTTTATTTCCTCTCACCGACGCATACGCGACAGGACACGGTGCTTCGCCCCGATAATCTTTTGTATTGTATTTAAGATACCTACTGAGTATAAAAACTGGCAAAGTTCCATGCACTCATAGCTCAAAAATTTATAAAAATGCGATATGCATATCGAACAAGACAGAATTCTAAGTTGATTGATAAAATGCCAAAGCAATCGCAATCAAAATTTAGTTGCTATTCCAACTAACAATATTTTCACATAATTAATAAAAATTGTCTATGTGTTTCAATATTTGTTCAAAAGCTAGAAAAATCATAAAACAAGGGTATAAAACTGGGCCAAATGTTCGTAACCGTCCGGTCAGGCCGCGATAAGTTTCCAAATTATATTCTAATGCTACCAGTTCCGTGTTGTGAGAGCCAGCGTGTACAAAGATTTAAAGCTCTCACCTATTGAGGCAATTCTGATTATTCAAGCAGAGCTTTAGCAAATGAAACGACTCCACAAAACCACGCTAAAAAAAATCTGCATGTGCATCTACCAAAAAAATAAACAAATAAATAGACCAATTATTTTCAAAACGGCTAAACGACAACGCAGGCAGGGTGTTTAAAATATCCCTGCCGACGGCAGTGCACTGCTCACACGTGATACGAGACGCATGAAACGCAAAAACTAAACATAACACTTAAACTCGACTATCCTCTTGCCCGCGTCCCCAACACACACGGCAAGCGATCATGCAAGACAGCTTCGGTATATTCAAAGCTGGAGAAAGAACAAAACTTTCTCTCGATTGGCCTCGCCGTGTAAGATTTGTAGAAAAATTTCAATAAATCTGGTAAAACGACTGGTAAGACTGATGTACTATATGCCAAGCTAACAGCGAAAGAAGCCAACTTTCGTTGCTATATTGTTCATCCCCACGTGGCAAAAAGAGAGAGACCTTTATGCACCAGTTTCCTTTGCTGCCGTCGACAAAATAATAGCAACGCACACCTTACAATATCGAACTCATCGCGTCAGAGTGAGATAAAGAATGTGATCCTGTTGGAAAAATCAATATGCTGGTAAAATATGATCCTGTTGGAATAAATGCAGGAACTACCATATTGCACGACATTCAATTGGGCTCGCCCTACCAATGCTATAAATCAAACTCGATACAACAATGATGAAAAGACAACACATGAGATATAAATATACAATACACCAACAAGTTTGTTTTGTACATTAATACTCGTTCTGAAGAGGAAGGTACTTATCCGTTGTTTCCACCGCCATTGTGAATTGCTGCTTTGAACCTGAAGAAAATTGTTTCACATTTCAGCACTTATTTGCAAAACTTTGGCAAGTACATCAACTTGCTGAGCAAACTCTATCACTGATCTTCACTTTGACCACAATCATGTTCCTCAACTCGCGCTGCAACACATTGAAAATATATTTTAAACATTCCAAACACGCACAATTAGAAAAATACACCATTTCGCTTAGCAGTGCACCCAGTTCGTCCGACAATCATCGATTTTTTTAGAGTCCAAATATGACTTTAATAGTGTCTTATAAAAAGTTGAAAAACTTTTATATTATTAAGGCGGTATTTGCAGATATAAACAACTTTTGCATTTCATTTATTCATATATTTATTTATTTAGTTTATTCCTGAAAAGACAAGCCCCAATGCAGAGTGGTCCAAAGGCGAAAAGTGGAACTTATTTTATAGCGCCTTTTACCTTCATCCTAGCTTAAAAGTGTCTTTGGAACAATTGTTTGTTCAAATGACCCGCATAATCGCAAATTGTCAAAAAATTTACTATACTAAGTTTACTATACTAAAACTGGAACTTACTTAAAAGTTAGTTTTTTGTACTTAACTTTTGTTAGTTGCATTAGCAACGGGTAGAGGGTGGCCTTCCTCATAACATAAGATCGGAGTTAGGACCACCTACGATATTGTGCAATATGGTTTATGCTAACTTTTGTTAGTTGCATTTTACACCAAAGTATTGTTCGGAGGAATTTTTAGGGTACACAAAAAAAACACACATTTTTGCCATATATCTCCAGGACTTTTCCTTGCAAAGTTATATCACATTTTTGTTTATTTTTTCGATAACTTCAAGAACGTATAGGTTAAAAAGGGGCAAGTGCAATCATGATATCAGTACTATTCCTTGAAGTTAAGCTGAAGTACTATAAACTCCTTTAGGTTCCATTTGTCCCAATCCACCCGTATTAGAGTACGGCTTGCATATGTTACAGTAGGTTTTCATATATTCAAAATACTTTTCATATATCCAAAATACTAACTCCAAAATAATAACTTTTTTGTGTTTTGTGAGAGATAGAGGAATGGTTAATTCGGCAAAGTTTTAGGATGTGCAAAAATATGAATCTTTGCTGAACAAACAAATTTCCTATCTTCATTGGGAACAGAGTTACAGAGTATTTTCTGTAAAAGTTACTTAAAAGTTAATTTTTTGCTCTTAACTTTTGTTAGCTACATTTTACAAGAAAACGTTGTTCTCAAGAAGCATTTGGGCATACGAAACACACGTTTTTGTTGAAGACCACACATCTCCAGGACTTATCCTTACAAAGTTATAGCACATTTCAGCATATTTTTTCGATAACTTTAACAACGTATAAAATAAAGATTAGGTGTATTGGGACAGATGGAACTTATAACAGTTTTGAGCACTCGAGCTAAACTTCGAGAAAAAGTATTGACATCATGATTCTACTTGCCCCTTTTCACCTTATACCCAAACGGCTTCCAAGTCCCCAATGGTCCCCAGTGCCGTTCACGTCCAATTTCGGGCTGCATTCCAACAACGTTATCTGAATTAGATTATCGCTGTAGGGGTCCAACTCAGATCGAATGTAAGCCGAACTGTTCGCCTTGACGGTCGACCAGGGAATGATCAGTGTGGGGAACTGTGTGTGGGGTGATTGGGGAAAGGACCAATCACGTGGAAGCATCTCTGCTTTCTTTCTTCGTCGCTTACGTTGGGTGATGAATGCGATGCCAATTGGCTGGCATTGCTAGCCAATGACTGAATGCGTGAAATTATTTCGTCTATGTTTTTGAAGTCTGCGTTAGGAAAATATACTAATCGTATAATGTACCTTAGTATAGTGAAGAAAGACGTAGTCTCACGTCAAAACTGAAAATGAAAGGAAGATTTTAAAAGATAACTAGAAAAAGCGTTCAATTATCCTTAGTCCAAGGATTTTTTCGATGGAGTTGCAAATCGAAAGCCGAGGCAGTAACTGCAGCATCATTGCTAATTTCTGAGAGACCATCCATATTTAGTTCCTCTTCCTCAACCAATTCGCAATTCAAATGTTCTCCCTTATGTTACAATAGTCAAGCATCCTTATTTACGTTTTGTCACAATTTTTGTAGGATTAAGAGAGACTGAAAATGTATAAAAATGCGCTGTCATTTATAAACAAACATGCACGGCAAAATGGAACTAACGAATATTATCCAAACTATAATGAGTGGCATTCGAAAAAAATACGATTTTCGTCAAAACTAAAAATGTTCTGGCTATTTTTCCTTCAATAACCTTCATTTGAAATACTCAACATTTTCATTTTATTAACATGGTTCCGAGATAGATTCGCTTTTGTTTTTAGATATAAAAAAAAACTCGACCTTTGCTGTATTTTCACAGTTTATCTAAATTTTTATTTTAATCGCATAATTTCTTATCAAATTTGTTTTATATGTATAATCAAATGAGATGCTAATATTTTCAGACTTATTTTGGTTCTTGATGATTTCAGAGTATAGGTTTAACCAGTTCTACTTGTTATCATGCTAGTTGTGGCGTTTGACATTTTTCTTCATATTGTGACTTTGTAACGAGAAAACAAGATTCAATGGTGAAAATCAGTCCCCTTTGCTTTTTCACGATGGAGGCGCTTTGTTTTCTACAATAAATTATTAATACTGAATACACTTTATTGTTGATCTGATGAGAAAAGAAACGATGGCTTGCATTTAGGCTAAAAAGAGGTTTAAATAATTGTTATTTGGACTACATTTGGGGTTTTACTATTTTTTTTTTTCAAATATAAAAGTAAAAGAGTACCTATTCAACAATTTTCGTTATCAGCCAAGTAGAAGGGTATTACAACAATTGTCATATCAACAATTTTACCGTTATAACCAAGCCTAACTCATACGACGTGACGCGGGACAAAACACAACACTTATCGTTCTTACTACATTAAACATTTTAAAATTTTTACGGACTCTCCTCCTGAAGATGGGCGGTATTACGCCCGAAACCGGTCGAATTTTATAGTAAAAATTAAAAAAAAAAATTCAGTTAGTATGACGCAGTGTGTTTGTTATTAACTCATTGCAAGAAACATGTCAACTCTCATGAAACTCCATGTTATTGATTGCTATTTTTTCGATAATCGTATGCTAGTAGATTCGAAGTTTTTTACTATCTAGACCTCAATTTTCAGACAAAAATAATGCAAGAGGTGATGCTGAAATCGTTGATTATTGCACTTGACTGTTCAGTGTTCACCAACAGACAACAATTCCTACAACTGCCACTAAACATTATTTTGAATCGAATAACATAGAGCAACCAAAAGTCATGTTTGTTGCAAACAACCCAAAATGGGTGGTGCCAAAATCGAAAAATATGGAAGCAGCGTATGTATAGGAATTGCTATCAAACAAGTACACGACACGACATAAAAGCTATCAGAAACTGAGAAAGGAAGAAAAAAGACGCGCCAGATCCATGAGTGCTAAATGGGTCGACCGGTTGTAAGTACTTTCGGTCGTACTGATTTCCTGTTAGAAACACACCATGCGTCATTTTGACTGACGTAACCGAGACAAGCTGGCAGTTTAGCCATCAAAAAAAAATCACAGGAGGGTTGTGTGCAAAGCCACGACCGCAAGGTTGAAGTAGAATACTTTTACAAGAAAGATAACCCGGCTGCTTGCGTGTCAGTCATTTTTCCTAGCAAATAAATGTTGACCGCTCATTGGCAGTATTGAAAATTCTGTGCAAATGAACTTGAAGTACTACTCAATTTCAGTTTGCACATATAAATACGACCTCACGGAACAGGAAAAGAACAAACTCCTTGCGGCACAAACAAGTTTCAACAGTCAGAGTATATGTACATGTGAATTCAAATTAAGATAATTAACTTTTGGTTATAGCTCAGAACGAGAAAACATTAAATCTTCAATTCATTTGTTTGGTTGTCCTAAAAAGGACAGTTTGTTGATGAATTTAAAATCGGATATGACGCTGATTGCATCTCTGTGTTACGCCGATAGCGGGAGTTATGGTGAATCTGCGTATGACGAAGGCATCGTATTACCTGTTTTATTGAATGGGAAAAAAGAGGAATGTTGTAAAATTTTGTAAACATTTAACTCAAACAATATTACCAAATCGTAGTCAGTTGAAGGCTGTTTGCACACTGAAAATCAGACAGCCAGTAGAAGTTTTGATTGCCCAAATTCAGAATACCGAACAGCCGTAAAGAGAGCAGTTTATTTACCTACGGCAAGTTTCTCGCCCCATCGCTCGTGTTCGCGTTCACCATGGCAGAGGCCTAAGTGTCTTTGTGAATGCGTTCTAACATGGCAGTTTGTTATTCAAAGTCGGTTATGCTGATCGCAGCCTTTGCGCTGCCCCTACACTGGGGGGTTTACTTAATAAAGTAAAAATAAGACAACTACAACAGAATTTGATTGCATCTTGCACAGAATGTCTGCTTGTGTTGATGCCAGAAAATTATTAACCTTCAATTATTTGTTTATTTGCTTTGACAAGGCTTGACTATTTTTAATAGTGCAATAGTGTGAATAATAAAATTACAATTATCTTCTAATCGCTGATCGCAACCGCAACCTTTGAGCTGCTCTAATAGTGGGGGAATTAAGATACACGGGCAACATGCACTGTGGAAGCTATTCCACATTCAGTAAATTAGACGGATGCGACAGATTTAAATTGCTAGGATCCAACACAGAATGCTTACTTGCGTTGTCAAAAATTATTAACTCTCAATGACTTGTTTATTTGCCTTGAAAAAGGCATTTTGATTTTCAAAATTGGATTTCCTGATGGCAATCTTCATGCTGCCCCAACACGGGGGGAATAATGGCAGTCTGGCGACACACGCTGAAAAGAACCGCGCTGCTCCTGAGACGTGGTGACCAACCACAGGGCTAGTGCTGCTGCTAAGGAAGGGCGACTGCTGTTGTCGCTGTCTAGAACTATTATGAGCGGCTCCGGCTGAAACAGGCTCTTATATAGGCCAAATAGCATGTTTTCAATTGCAATGTATATGATTCTGTCGACCGTGCTTGGGAAGCAATCATATAACGACCAATCAGAGGTCGAAATTTTCGTTTTGACAAGGCTTGACTATTTTCAATAATACAATAGTGTGAATAATAAAATTACAATTATCTTATTTTGGGAAGAATCTTAGAAGATTTTCCAATCTATTGCTGCAAGAACAAAGGAAATCCATCGGCTACTAACCGATTTATTAGCATTTGAAATTGGACATATTTTTCACTTTTTTCGGTTTTAGATTTTCATTTCACATCCCTCTGTAGCCGAACTTCCTGAGAGAAGTATTCTACTTCAAAATAAAATGTTTATCGTAGTAAGAACGATAAGTGTTGTGTTTTGTCCCGCGTCGCGTCGTATGAGTGATGTTAGTTCTTACGTTGCACGAAAATACCAAATATTGAAGTGAACCAAACCTAACATTTCCCCAAAACGGGTATTATAAATCATATTCGTAAATTGGACATAATTTTGATCTGAGCATTTGTTTATTGTTAACCAACCTAGTAAGTCAACTGGTAAGTTCAAAATCCGCATTTCGTTCAGAACGTTTCCAGCTTTCTTTGCGCGCATGCAATCGGTTATTCGAAACTCTAAACTTTCGGATGTTGAAAAGCTCACAACATATGCGAAAGCTCTTCAATCATTTCGAAGCTGCATATTCCCCTGAAAGTATACCGTTTCAAGTTTTCCCCTTCGCAGTACGCTCACGGTTTCACACAATGGTACTACGAGTAGCCACGCCCCCTTACTCACCAATACAGACAGCCGTCCAGAATGCCCCTAATGGGCCTTTACACTAGCGTAGATTTTATTTATCGTCGGTTTCGAGTCGTTACTCGGTTCCCCCGCCACGTTACACGTCCGTCAGTCAGCAGCCATTGTGCAGCGATGGAAGGGTAGTCAGAATCAGAAAGGGTATCGCTGTCATACTTTATCCTCCCTGTTCCTTAGAAGTGATTGGATTCATTAAGGAATCTATAAGGATAACGCATTATAATAGAGCCAACACAGTTGTGTTGGTTCAGGGTGGTTGCATCCCCTTTCTCGTATGCGAACTTTCGGCTGCCGTAAGAAGCAAGACGGTGTGGTAAGAGCGGAGGCGCTTTGTAATGGAATAAACGGAAGGCATATTAAGGCAAAGCGTAAGAAAAATGAGAAAAGTAATTGTTTGATTGTGGCTTTCCCGTAGCGAGTGGGTTGTTTGCCTTGGGATATAAACGGCTATGAGGTGGGCATCCACCTCAGGAGGAGGGTGCTTTGTTGTATGTGATTGCCCAGTCCGCCTGAGAGCCTGCGGGGAGTGAAGTTGCGTTGCGTTCGCGATGATTCCGACACAGCAGAGGAACGGAGAAATAAAATAAACCTAATTCAACGTTATAAATGATTGTAATTTATCTGAGTGGAAATGGGCTTCCTCCTGCCATTCTAACCGGTTAGTGCCGCATCTAGAAAGGCTAATAAATTTTGTGGATATTTTTTGCAACTTGTTATTGAATTTCGCAATGGACGCTTCGCATTGGCCGGATTGGATCGATTTTTATGGGGTTGAGTTGTTTTTCATTGCGAACCTCAAATGATATTGGATGGATTTTTCTGAAAGAGACGTATTGGTTCGGTATAAATGACAGAGGTGAAAAAAAATGTATTTATTCAAAAAATGCAAGGAATCAGCTCCATAGTTCATTTCTAGTAACAGTAGCCACTCTCGGATACAGGTCGTTAACGATGTCCAATGTTTGTAAAACCCTAATAATTGTCTAGTGCATAAACCAATTATTCTAAAAGAAGCTGTTCTCAAAATGTAATTTACTAGTTGGATCTATATTTAATTCAGCATATCAGTGACATTTAACGAAAATTGATTCCACCATTAATCTAGATTCAATTCATCTTCGCTGCCCTCTCGAGCTATAATTCCAAGAATCAGTTGCCTGTCACATTAGATTTGAGCCTTCAAACTGACCGTAATCGCCAGTGATTCCGCATAGCCCAGAGAATCACAGTCACCAGTTGTGACAATACTATCTGCTCCGACTGTCGATCCTTTGTTTATTTTGTACGGGACGAATGGCTGAAAATAATCCGGTAACTAAAATAAAGCGCTACGGTTCTGAAACCCTGGCCAGTTGCGGGGAGTCCATTTCATGGAAGAAAAGAATGCAATAAAAGAAACGACTTCGTTTACCGGAAGAAGCATAAAAGACGAAAATCGGTCCCTCCTGCAATAGGAACTTGGAAGAAACAAACGTCGAAATTTGCTGCTGCCATTTCTTTATCTCCTGGCTGGCGAAATATGTTTTAAATCCCTGACAAATTGACACGTAATTTCGAGCTAAACAAAATAAATGTGTCTTGGATTGCGTTTCATTGGCTTTTTTCATTAGGTGGAAAAGTTATCTGCCGACATAAATAGATGTTACTGTGGAGGTTGCGGGATGAACTTAACTACTAACTATAGAGTCTATAGTAGAGACAGTATATAGTTTCCGAATGCGAATCAACTACATTTTCGAAAGCTCTTGGCAAGAATTATGAATTCGAAGAAATATGTTATCATTTCTTCTAGACTGGAAGTTGAATGATTCAGTCGCAAATCTCGGATAATTACTTATATTTGATAAAAATGCGTATTGTAAAACGCAAAATGAAATTGCAAATACTGTGTCACAAATTGCAAGTTATATATTAAAATTCGAAAAATAAACTTTAGAACCTAAGTGTCTTTTGAAAAATTGTTGTAGATACTATAGTTTCCGCATTGTGCTGTTTATGTCCCTGAAAATGGCAATAATAATGTTCATATAACTACGATACCTTTCCCAAAATATAAAAATTCACCAAAAAATATAATATAAGCCTGAAGTAAAAATTCTACAGATATCGTAGTTTTAGAGTCGTTGTCAGCTATATGCGAGATTAATTTGAAATCATTTCTTTTGTGAATGCAAACTATATTTTTGCATGAATATTGTTAAAATAATTCATCTCAAATAAGTGATAACTGAGCGCGAATAAAATATCTTTCCAAGCTGTTTTCTCAATTTCATATTTTTACAGATGGGACTGACTTGCGGTTACCGCCAGTGCAGTCTGCGTAGGGTCCACAGGTCGTCTTCCACCTGATCGATCCACGTTCCTGACGAACTGACACCATGTCCATGGGACATCAGACCGATGCTATACATACGGACCTCTCAACCGCATTCGATAAAATTAATCATGCCATCGTTATAGCTAAGTTGGATAGACTGAGCATTGCAGCTAATGTTCTCACAAGGTTTCAATCATACCTTAGAAATCGCCGGTTAGCAGTCAATATATCCGGTTTTATTTCCAAGTTCGTTCAATTTTTGAATACTGCTCGGAAGTGTGGAACCCTCATTATCTCAACGGTGTTGATCGAATTGAGACAGTTCAACGTAGATTTGTTCGATTCGCACTTCGAGAATTGCCATGGAACAACCCACACCGGTTGCCGAATGATGAGAGTCGTAGGCTTCTCATCGGACTTGATTCGCTACAAACGCGGCGGGAACAACATCGACTGCCCTGCACTCCTTAGCGAATTAAATATCAATGTGCGTCCTCGCAACAGTGTCTTTTTTAGATTACCTTTTACCAACTACACAGCCAACGGTGCTATCATCGGTTTGCAACGAACCTTTAACAGGCTCGATTTTACCCTTTCACGTGACTACATTAAAACTATTTTTTTAAGATTACTTAGGAACCATCAGTAGGACCATATTGTGTCTGTTGATATGTTACCAATAAATGAATAAATAAATAAGTGCCCAGCCCACCGCAACCTGCCAATCTTAGCGGTATAGACGAAAGATGACTCCCCAAGCAGCTCCTGAAGTTCGTGGTTAATTCCCTTTCTCCGCACTCCGTTCTCCATCTGCAGTCCACCGAAGATGGTACGCAACACTTTCCACTCGAAGACCACGAGCATAGTCCATGTCTCACGACCGTAGAGGACTACCGGACTGTTCAGCGTCTTGTAGATGGCTAACTTGGTGCGGCGACGAATTTCACTCGATCGGACCGTCCTCCGGAGACCAAAGTATGCACGATTTCCTGCCATAATGCACCGTTGAACTTCTCTGCTGGTATTGTTGTCGGCAGTTACCAGTGAGCCCAGATACACGAACGCATCGACCACCTTGATTTCATCACCACCAGCTTGAACTCGAGGTGGAAGGTTAGCACTGTATTCACGTAAATAGTAGGCACGAGAGAACATTACCTTGCCTTAAACCTCTTCGGGTTTCGGTGCCCCCTATATTCGAACTACACACATCACTAGATCCATCATCGCTTTGACCAACCGCGTTAATTTGTCCGGAAATCCGTAGTCGTGCATAATTTGCCATAGCTGGTCTCGATCGATTGTGTCGTAGGCCGATTTAAAATCGTTGTATTCGCAGCATTTCTGCATAACTTGCCGAGCCGCGAATATCTGATCCGTGTTGGCGCGGGACCCCATGAATCCCGCCTGGTAGTGCCCACGAACTGCTTCGCAAATGGTGATTGTCTACGGCAGAGTATTTGGGAGAGTCTCTTGTAGGCGGCGTTCAGCAGAGTGATTGCGCGGTAATTGCAGCACTCCAGCTTGTCGCCCTTTTTGTAGATGGGATACACAATACCCTCCATCCACTCCTCCGGTACTCGTTTTTCCTCCCAAACCTTGACAATGACCCATAGCTATGAGCTTCTCATAGAACTTCCGAGTGTCGTTAGCTTGGTACAGCTCTTCCATAGCTACGCGATCCTCTTGCTAGCGCTTCTTCCGGTATCGTTCGCTTTCGTGCGGTGTTGCAGCATTCTCGTCCGTGCTGCGTTCTTCTTCTCGACTAACCGTTTGCATTCGCCGTCAAACCAGTCATTTCTATGATTCAGTGCCCTTGTACCTAGTAGCGCTACAGCAGTGCTACCTATGACAGATCGGATGCTCCTCCAGCCATATTCAAGAGTAGCTGCGCCAAGCTGCTCTTTCGTGGGTAGCGCTGCCCTGAGCCGTAGCTACTCTGTTTCATGTGACATGTGACAACGAGGTGAGCCGCGAGGTGAAGAAGCGGGTTGCGGCGGCGAATAGGGCTTATTACGGATTGCGTAGCCAGCTTAGGTCCCGCAGCCTACAGATCCGTACGAAATTTGCGCTCTATAGGACTCTGGTCCTCCCGGTGGCGCTCTACGAAGTATACAAACACGCTGATATGGTCAAGCTGATGAAACACGGCAGGTTACAGTGGGCTGGCCATGTAGCACGGCTGACGGATGCGCGACCGGCAAAGATAATATTTAGTAGAGAGCCGGATAGAGGCTGACGACTTCGAGGCAGACCGCGCACGCGCAGGATGTGTGCTGTCGACGAGGATGCCAGAGCAGCGGGTGTAAGGGGATACTGGAGAGTAGCGGCCCAAGACCGAGTTTTGTGGAGACGTATTCTGGATTCAGCATAGGATCTTAATGATATGTCGCCATAAAAGTAAGTAAAGTAAGTAAGGCCTTTGCAACATCACGCGTATTGGTAACTTTTTCCATCATTTCGCCATATTAGATGATGTTTTGATTGATTTGCCGCACTTCTTGAACTTACGCTTGATTAATGCCCAATATCATTCAATAAGACAAAACTGTACGCATTTTCGTGGATCAATCCTTTTTTCGATAACATCAATATCATTCTACTTGTACTATTCCAATACATCCCGGGCGTAGTGGCAGCTAGCTAAATCGAGCCAGAATTTCACGGGTCCTTCATGTGACTGGATGAACAGCAAAACTACTTCTCCTTATAAACTTGTCCATTCATAGTTGCTCCAGTGATGAAAACTTGTCTTCTCTCCACAGTCACAGATGGCTTACCAAATCATTACCTTGCGGACGAATTTTTCCGCGAAAACAATTTGAACCTACCTGGAGAATTCCCCTTACGGTTAGCAAGATAAAATTTCCGAACCTGGATTTGTCCAAAGTCCATTTTGATATTTCATCGTCCATTAAGGACGTCAGGACTTGCTCGTATAGCTTTCTTGCTCGGGTTTCGGCAACGAGGTTCTGTTTCAGCGTCCTGTTAGGTTGTTTGCTGGTATGATTGGACCGCCATCTTTCACGCATACAGATTCGACGATGTGCTACATTGAACTTTTTCGCCTAATCACGGAGGGAGACCCCAGGATTGTTTTGGACTGCTCTGATGACCTTCGCTCGTAGTTTCCGGTCCAATGTTCCACTACTACGTTTGGTTTGTTTGGCGCGATCCACCGTCAAAGTGTCACGGTAACGTTTGAGCACGGTATTTACAGTTGATTTCGGTAGTTTAAGAGCCTGGCCATGTCGGGTTTTCAACGTAGGTGTGCACAATTTTTCTCGTCTCTCGCGTTCCATTTTGGATATCTTTTCAACGCGTGTACTAATCCTGACGAAATTTTCATCACTAAGTAAACAAACCTTCCAGATTAAAACGCTGTCATTAGTTTCTCGGCAACCACTAGGGGCGCTGCATTAAATAAAAGGAAACGGCCGAATACTAAGTGGAACAAATTAGGTTGAAATTGATAAAGTAATGCTAAAAAGAGGAAAGGCTAAAAGAAAATGATCAAAATTCAGCTTAATGGCTGAAGAATGACAGAAAAGGGTAAAGCAGAACCTAATTTCAGCTGAGAGTGGTTTCATAGATGGATGGGAATAATAACAAATAGGTTCTAAATTTACCTCACAGCTTAGTTGAAAGTGCCTTAAAGAGTAAAAACAAAGTTTTTGAAAAATGATTTGGCCTAAAAAAACTTGAAAGCACCTCTGCTGGTAATGGAAAAAGAAACATCTTATTTTACATGATATTCTTGATTCAGTGCTCAACAAATCCGAAGAACCTTTCCAAAAACGAAGAGATCACATTGCATAAAAGCCTGCACTAATTACATTGTAAAAACCCCTGAAATCATTGATTTTATGATAAAAACCCTGAGTGTGACTGACTTGCCGTTACATTCTACACCGAAGAGAAAAGTAACCGCAAGTCAGTCACATTGCCATGTTGATACTATAGTGGGTGTTGACGTGTTGTTATTCGTTACCGTGGAAGCTTTCAATCCTTCGCAGTTCGGAAGTGCATATCCATGAGAACAGTTTAAAAAATGTCGGCTTCGAAAATCATGATGTACGGAACCGATGAAAGCTCATCTGATGAGGATTCGGATGAAGAAACTGGAGCCGGGACTGCAGTTGATTCATCCGACTGTAAATGTCAAGATGATCAAAATCCGTTTGAGGTTCGAGCATCACCTTTGGAGATATCTTGGAACGAATCCCTGGATTCTGATGAGAGTTCTTTCGATACTGAAGATTTTCCGGATAGATCCACGAAGAAGCGAACCAAGAGAAAAAAAGGACTTGAATTCGTATCAGCAAGAAATTGCTGCACATAAATTCATCATCAGTTCAAACTAAAAAATATTCCCAATAATTGATAATTGTTACTAGATAACTTATTGTCATATAAACGGTCATATCAAACCTCTCTAGTCCACTCCCCATCCATTTTTTTGTATAATGCAAGGTTTTTTCAATTGGGACTGACGTTCGGTTATTTTTCATCTGGGACTGGCTTGCGGTTACTTCTCATAATTGGACAATTCGACTTGGTATTGATTTACACTTTTGTTGAACAAACCACTATTTTTTATCGGTACATCTGAAAAAAAAAAAAAAACACTCAAAGATGGACCAAAATCCGATGCTAACTCAAAATTGACGAAATTAAAGATGGGACTGACTTGCGGTTACCGGCAGTGCAGAGCTGGCGAACTGCAGCCATGGACCGAGTGGAATGGAGGCGACTCTTACGTACAGCAAAGGCCACACCACGGCTTGGGACTGTTTGGTAAGGTAAGTTAACTATTTCGATTTTGGTCCAGCTTGGGCCGAAAGTAGACAACAAAGTTGCCTTCCGCTCCGTCTAGATATAACCTGGGTTGAAAAGTGACAAAAACAGTTACAGAAGACAGTTGAACAGTTGGAACAGGGTCGGGAGGGTTTGGTTACGTATGTACCTCTTCTCTTCTTTGTTTTGAGACCACCGAATCGTTTGGTGCTGAAGTGGCCAGCTACGCAACGATACAAATACACAATAGCGAGTTGACCTTCAGCACAAATTATCGTTACATAGCACAGCACTCGTGATAACCGGGAGCAGAAAGCGATGCCTTTTGTTGTAATATAACTTGCACACACGAATTAATTATAGCTAGATGATCGTCAGACAAATCTATCGCTGTGACCTATTCGACACGGGATGTTCGTCTTTTTACTTGAATGTATACTGTTCATTAGATGCATTTTTTTCAGTAAATCCGGTCGAGTATCCGGAAACCACTCCCGCAAATCTGGACCGCCCGGAAAAAGTCCGCAAGGTTGGTGTGCTTATTAAAATCGATATTTTCTTCAGATTATAATAATGGCACCCATGTGCTTCACCAACATCTCACACCGATTTGCAATGGTCAGGAGCGTCCGTGGATTCACTTGCTTGACAACAGAAGCGAGCACCTCATCAAAGTTCACACTAAACTTCTGCATGAATCCCGTAGCTACCAATCGAGCCTTAAACATGAGGAAAAGTAATAACTTGCCTGTCATGTAGCACTCCCTCCGCTTCGCCTGAACACCTGTGACTCCGGTGGATTTTGAGTTTTTTGCGAGGGGAGCGCAGAGATGGTAACGTCAATTGTTCTGGTCGTTTTCTGTCGGTTTATCACCATCGTTGATACTGATTGCGTCTTCTTTTTTGTTTGGTAGTTCTCGTGTTTTGGAGACTTTCTCGTTTCGCGCTATCGCTTTCAACCCGAAGACACGAGCATATGCCGTCGGACAACAGTTCTTCTGGCGCCATCTCGTGCCCTTTAATTGAATATCGATCAGTCAGGTAAAACACCGTTGGTTATGCTTCGGCCCAGAACTTCCTTGGTAGATTCGCTTTGAAGAGCATGCACCGTGCTTAAATGGGCTTAGCTCCGCAAATATCCAAGTGGATGACTTCCAACATATGTCACGCTGGTAACCTGGACTTATATCTTGCATTTTCCGATCTTTCTAGATGAAGTAAAATACTTGACTCCGGAAACTAGGCCACTTTTCATTATTTGCCAACGACAGTCTGCAAATATATGACCTAGCATCTTATGCCACAGCTTTGCACTCTATTGAAACAAACACCTTCCTACTTTCAGTAGCCATTATTTCACCATCCAGGTTGATAACTTCAACGCCATCACAGTCGCTCTTTGACAATCTGATTCACTGAAAGCGAAATTGTCGAAATCCGCGAAATCACTTGGACACCATGCATTACGATAGGATTATCTGAACAACATTCTGACTACAATTTCATGCTTCTTTTGGCGATTCCCCTCATTGTTACTCTGTTGGCGGAAACGATTGTACCACTGCTACTCTAGGGGCTCTCCAAGTATCACTCCGACTTGGCAAAATGATTTGAAATACCTGAATCAAAGTGCAAATCGTTGTTTTCTTCCTCGAATGCCGACAACACTGTATACCACCTTTTGGCAGGCTTTGAAGAACATTCCTTTGCAACATGACCAAATTCATGACATCGCCTACACTCTAATCCTTTACTGGATAAAGGTTTCGGTTTTCCATTCTTCTCGATTGGTTTCTTCCACGATGTTGCTTGCGTATACAGCTCCCGACACAGGTACTCTAATGTTTTACAGCAGTTTGTCACACCGGAATTTATATGTACCAAATCATTGGTCGGTATTCTCTAGAAAATCCGGCCACTAGAAGAGTTCTTATCCACTCGACTCGTCACTGATTCTAACGCCAATTCCTCTTAGCTACTGTGCCGTTATTACCATACTGTTGACGAACGTTTTCATGGAGTCACTGATAGTTAGTAATGATGTTCTTATTTTTCTCAAAATGCCGACTCTCTGGGTCAAACCGGTGTCCTCAAACGCTGCTTCCAACCTTGAACACGCGTCCTTCGCAGAAGCAGCTTCCTTCACATGAACGTAGTTTACCGGATCCAAAAGATGAATTATTTTCGTTTTGGCGTTCCGGTCCTTTTTTTTTGTTAGGGAATTAGAATTACGTCCATAGATGTGAATTTTTGTAATAATTTCGGTCCTTTAATGCATATATGACCGCCAACGTTCCGCCTTCGTTCGACTTCGGTTTGACTGCTTCCCAAAGATTTCCCAATTCCAGAACGAGTGGTCCACCAATTTTCACAGAGGTCAGTTTTCGCGGCCTAGCAGTATTCACGACAGACCTGACGAACTGGACGTCCGGATCGGTGCAGCATCTCCTCTACTTGGCTGGGAACTTGTCGTTGAAATGATTATGTTCGTTTGAAATGAGTTTAAAACTTGATTTGGGGGCTGGCGATGGGCGATGGGCAATACTTTGAACGATTTATGGGTAACAATTTTTTCAAAATAGCAATTTACTGAAAAATAGAAAAATCAGAATTTCACCTATTTCAGCTATCCAGAAGCACACGTAGTATTTGAGGGAAAAATGTGTGACAGAATCTAGCTAATAACAGTAAATATCAAACATTATCTTTCCTGATTGTGAAAAAATACTCTGTCTACCAGTATCTTTCAACTGGTAAAGCTTTTTAATCTACATGTTAGAAAAAGTAAATACGTAAATAAATTTCGGCCGAAGAATGATTCGTTCAATAAACGCTCACAGGAATTTCCTTCAATCATGCCTCATCAGGCCGGTGTGCGAAATGGATTGAAGTAGATTTGGTTGCTCTTCTGCCAGAGCGATCCATTGAAACCGTTGCTCCGGCGGAAGCGAGGGCATACTTAATAGGAAAAAGGGCGGAAAGGAACCATCATCAATGACTTCCTCGCTCGCCCGGCATGGCGAGTTGCGAGAAAGCAAGCTAAAAGCGCCGATCATATCACAAAAGCAAACAGAAACACGGTTCACCAAGTCAGCATCAGCAGCACGATATGTGGATAAGCTGGACGATTATTCTTCCTCCGACCACGTTTAGAGCATTCATTCTGATACCCACTTTCGACCCACTCAGTCTGGCCAGGAGAAGGATAAGAAATTGTATCTACAACGTTAAAATATAATAAAAATAAATCAAGTGAATTTTCCTTAGTTTGGGTTTCCGTTTCTTGGAAAATTGTTTAACACACTAAATTATAGCTATTTTTCATGCTGAGAGCTGCCACGCAGACTCACGTTTTCTAGCTCCGGTAGCAACAAGAAAAAGAAGGTTGGAATAGATATTTTATACGAGTACATATCGCTACATATAAATAGCGATCTTGCGCTGCAGGGCTCTTACCGAAATGAGCAAATGTTGAAGTAGGAAAAAACTGTTCGAATCCTCCTATCAGAGAGGAAATTTTGGCAAGCGTTTAGTGACCACTAGCACGATTACAAGAGACTTTCCCTCATCCAAAAAGCACCGGATAGAAATAATCGCCATTCGAAAGGATGTTCGCCCGGCTCAAAAGAAATGAACGGACGAGCAAACGAGAGTCGATATAAAAATGTTTCCTCTGACCGGAAGTCAGATGAGTTTATCCTGCGTGCTCTTTGCCAGGGTGAGCGGGAGTTAGGGAAAGTGCTTGCCGTCGCTAACTAACGGGTGGAAAATTTCGCTCGGATCCGGACAAAAAGGATGCTTTCGCTATGCGCTATCGGCAATCAGCATTCAAATTAGGGCGATGTTACGCCTCCCGCTGGCTGGTGCCCGTTGGCCTGCTGGCGCAATGACGACGCTGATGTTGTGCTTCGGCTAACCCCGGAGTATGCTACTGGTTTACCGTTCATGTAATAAATTGGCTAAGTTGAATGTTTACTCGAATAATGGCCTAATGTAATCGTGGTGGCTTTTGTGCGACTGATTTTGTCTTTCAATCGTTCAGTGGGGAAACTACTGTATTATGTCATTTTATGTTAACGCAAATGATCTTGTTGTTTCTGAAGACTAAGAATAACGAAGGGCCATACCCATTACGAAAGATTTGGGTTAAATATAGCACTTGCGAAATACTCGCAAAAAAAAAGTCAAAGTGGCTTTACAGTAAACATTCAGGAATAGAAAAACCGTCACAAGATACAAGAAAATGCGGTATGATTACAATAGTTTTGCAACATTCTTTCAAAAAATCTATACATTTTTGAAGAAGATTGTGATCGCAATTGTTTGGTGGTAAATTTAAAGGGACATCGGCGTCAAGCTACTCCATTTTCATTATATTTTACGGAGGAAATTTATATACTCTTGAGGTCCTGGATTTGAAGGAATCCTTTGACTTACTTACTAACTTATATTGGTCTTACATCCTTGGGACATTACGTACATTACAATGACACCAATAAAATCACGGAACACCTGTCCAATTCCCTCCAGCGCACATAGGAGTATTTGAGCCAGAAAGCTGGCCAAAAACCTAAGTCGCTCTATTTTGGTAGTAATTGGATAGATTTACATCAAAAACGTGTTATTTTCGTATAATCAACACAAAAAAGGTGACCAAAGTGATCCATTCGAAACGTCACCCAATATATAATATATTACTTTAAATTCGCTTGCTCCATTTTTCTAGGGTCTTTTTACACACGATATAAAACAAAGATTCAGAAAATTTCATATAAATCTTCATTTAATAAAATGTCAAAAAAATAAAAAAGAGGAACCAGGATTTTTCTTTTCGTATATTTTCAGAAGGCTTTGACCTTTCTGTCAATGAATAAAGCTTCGACGGGACTTGCCCGGAAGGTTACTAAGCCATAAAATTAATTTCACAATATTATGGATCTTTCGCGGTTGGTTTTCATAATCACTTATTTCATAAACAATCCATGATTATTTTATGCATTCAACGTTTTAAATATTGCAAAACATTTAACTTATCTTGTAGATTATGTCCTGTGAGAGAGAAAAACTATTTGACATAATTTTTCAATTTTATACGCTATCCGAGCAGTAGCACGTATTTTTCAAACTGACCAATTTTACTGTGGAATAACTTTGAAATATAACAGTTTGGTTTATGTGATAAGACACCAATGGGTTCTGGGACAGCATGAGGGTATGTTTTAACTGAAATTAATTAAAAATAATGGAAATCGTGTATTTTGTATGTCGGACTTTTGGCCAACTTTTTGGGTCAAATACTCCTATGTGCCAACGCAATTGTTTGGTGGTAAATTTAAAGGGACATCGGCGTCAAGCTACTCCATTTTCATTATATTTACGGAGGAAATTTATATACTCTTGAGGTCCTGGATTTGAAGGAATCCTTTGACTTACTTACTAACTTATATTGGTCTTACATCCTTGGGACATTACGTACATTACAATGACACCAATAAAATCACGGATCACCTATCCAATTCCCTCCAGCGCACATAGGAGTATTTGAGCCAGAAAGCTGGCCAAAAACCTAAGTCGCTCTATTTTGGTAGTAATTGGATAGATTTACATCAAAAACGTGTTATTTTCGTATAATCAACACAAAAAAGGTGACATCCATTCGAAACGTCACCCAATATATAAAATATTACTTTAGATTCGCTTGCTCCATTTTTCTAGGGTCTGTTTTACACACGATATAAAACAAAGATTTAGAAATTTTCATATAAATCTTCATTGAATAAAATGTCAAAAAAATAATAAAGAGGAACCAGGATTTTTCTTTTCGTATATTTTCAGAAGGCTTTGACCTTTCTGTCAATGAATAAAGCTTCAACGGGACTTGCCCGGAAGGTTACTAAGCCATAAAATTAATTTCACAATATTATGGATCTTTCGCGGTTGGTTTTCATAATCACTTATTTCATAAACAATCCATGATTATTTTATGCATTCAACGTTTTAAATATTGCAAAACATTTAACTTATCTTGTAGATTATGTCCTGTGAGAGAGAAAAACTATTTGACATAATTTTTCAATTTTATACGCTATCCGAGCAGTAGCACGTATTTTTCAAACTGACCAATTTTACTGTGGAATAACTTTGAAATATAACAGTTTGGTTTATGTGATAAGACACCAATGGGTTCTGGGACAGCATGAGGGTATGTTTTAACTGAATTTAATTAAAAATAATGGAAATCGTGTATTTTGTATGTCGGACTTTTGACCAACTTTTTGGGTCAAATACTCCTATGTGCGACGATGTCAACGCATCTTAGGCTTCCTTTATATGTATTCAAAATTGCTAGAGGTGATTTTTTTTCATCGCTGCTAGCAGGGCAGATCGCTAAACTAAACATACTACAAACAATTCAGAGAATGATACGTATCGGAACAATCGGTATCGACCTAGGCAAACGAAAAAGGACAACGATTGGAAATTTGGCACTTGTAATGTTAGGACTCTGCTCGAACTAGCACGCGAAAGTACTTTGGCCAGAGAGCTACGGAAAGCAAAAGCGGAGGTAGCAGTCATACAAGAGGTGCGTTGGCCAAAAACCGGAGAACATGAATCTCAAGAACCATCTACTACGGTGGCGATGACAGAGCGGAACGGGGTGCCGGTTTCGGGCTACAGCCTTATCAACGTGTACGCGCAGACAAACGATAAAACCGACGCATAAAGTAGGAGTTCTACGAGCTCCTTGAGAAAACGTATGAAGAGCGCCCACAACACGATCAAAGATCATCGGAGATATGAACGCAGAAGTCGGACGAGAGGAGTTCTTTCGTCCCGTTATTGGTAGGGAAAGCCTTCAATCTACCACTAACGACAACGGCTTAAGGTTAGTGAATTTCGCCGCGGCCAGGGGAATGACCATCTGTAGTACCCATTTTGCACGTCTAAATATGTGGAAGCACACCTGGAGACATCCAGTGGAGAGGCCTGCTCCCAGATCGACCACAGGATGATCAACGGCCGGCACTTTTCAGACGTCATAGATGTGCGGTCATTGCGAGGGCCAAACATCGACTCGGATCACTTTCTCGTGGTAGGCAAGATTCGCGTCCGATTGTCCAACGTATCCAATGTCTGGACATCTAAAGGTTATCAGCGGAAGGACTTGCTGCAGAGTATACTCGGAAAGTTGGATGGATCGATTAACCAGCTGGAGTGGACCTGACCGAGCAGTGGCAGCACATCCATGATGTGGTCAGCGAAACAGCGTGATGAGGTGACGAACCGGACCTGCGCCAACACCATAGTAACAGCTAATCGTGTATCGCGTCAGATGCGGGAGAAATACCGGAGGGCAAGAGCTACTACGATCACGCGCTCGCGGAGTCGGAGAGTTTCACCACCAGGTACGACACGAGGAGCTTCTATAGAACGATTAACGGAAACAGGAACAGGACCGTGCCAGTACTTGCCATGTGTAATGACAGGTAGAAGAACCTGATTACCGACAAATCGCAGCTGTCCAGGGGTTGGAAGCAACATTTTGAAGTGGTGTTGAACGGTGACTCTTCGAAAGCAAGAGGATAGAAATTGGGCAAAGCGGACAAGCTGTGGACCCACCAACATTGGACGAGATGAAGAATGCTTGTGAAGAGCTGAAGAACCACAAAGCCGCTGGGAAGGACGGCTTACTGGCCGAACTTTTCAAACTCGGGCGTGAGCGGCAGTGTAGTGCAATTCACCGGATTTTCCTTAGGGTATGGTCTGAGAAACAACTACCTACGAACTGGTTGGAAGGACTCATATGCCCTATCTTCATGAAGGAACTATAGACTCGACTGTAGTAATTATCGAAGCAAAACTCTCTGTTTCCGTTTATAAAACTGCCTTCCGTATCCTGTTCCAGCGACTGAAGCTGTTGCAGGAAGCCTTTGTTGGAGAATACCACTGCGGTTTTCAAGCGGGACGAATGACAACGGACCTGATGTTCACCTTGAGACAGATCCTCGACAAGTTTCAAGAACACAACCTGCAGACACAACATCTGTTAATAGACTTTAAGGCGGCGTACGATACAGTGAAACGTAACGAACTGTGGCATATTATGCTTGAACACAGTTCTCTAACAAAAATGATTAAACTGATACGTGCGACGCTTGACGGTTTCACATCAAGCGTCAGTACAGCGGGCAAATTTTTCGAACGCGTTTGTGACGTAAGATGGTCTGAAGCAAAGTGACGAGCTCTCGAACTTGCTGTTCAACATAGGTTTTTTTTCTCTGTGTGGACTTATCACTGCGACCAGAGACATTTGATCTATCGTGATATGATACCATAGCTTTAGAAGGCGCAATACGAAGGGCAGGTGTGCAGAGAAGCGACACCATCATCACAAAGTCCCTCATGCTTCTAGGCTTCGTGGACGACATTGATATAACTGATGTTAACCTGTTGGAAAGACCTTTACGGCTCTCATAAGGGAAGGGAATTGGACTCACCATAAACACTGCCAAAACGAAGTACATGGTGGCTGGCGGAGAGAATGATAATTCTGCAGGTGTTGGTGTTGTGGTGGAGGTGAATGGGGATACCCAAGCAGCAATATTTGTTTCGTTAATGAACTTTGTGCATCACAGCAACAAATTCTTATGCGAAATTAGGTTGCAGTTACATCTCAGTTTCATATACAATGACAAAAAAAGCGCAGGAGGTGGAGCCAATTGCAACATTTTCGTTGTTTCAACACAAGTTTCAAGAATGAATCCGCAATGTGTATGAACTTATGCATGGAATTTGATAACAACATGGTAAATGCTGCATTGCAAGTTCATGGCTCAGTTTTAAATATTGCTTCCCTTATCATGCCAATGCAATGGTCATTACCAGTTTTTAATTTTGCTTCTTCAATCCATCAGTACCTTAGCGTGATAATGAAATTCAAAGCAATTTATCATATCGTTTAGAGACTTATACTTTTTGGACGACTTCTAGTCCGAGCACCCAAGAGTTACAACGCAGTGAATAACCTCATCTCAAAAACAAATATAAGGCGAACGATTGAGCAAAAGTTGCTGTTACATGGCTTCAGAACATGACAGCAACTTTAAGAAGTATTGTTGTGTGTTTGTTTTTTGTATCTCGCAAGCATCACGTTGGCAACCTGTATGCTCCACCCACTAGATCTATTCAGTGAAGGTTAGGTTTTCAAATGCCGTTTATACGTTTCAACAACAAATCTAACCTCGCGAATTACGTTGTTGGTGTGAAGATTTTTGAAGCAGCGATGCAACTTTAGTTGTTGCTTGTTTCTTTACAATTTCATCGTAGTAACAAAAATGTGTCTTAAAACCTCGGAATTTTATTAGTGCAACAAATGATCACAATTTATTTTTTTATTATGTTTCAATTGTTGCTTGGGTACTTTCGAAGTGGTCGACGAATTTGTTGTTTATCTTGGTACTCTCGTGACATGTGACAACAAGGCGAGCCGCGATGTGAAGAGACGGATTGCGGCAGCGAATAAAGCTTATTACGGATTGCGTAGCTAGCTTAGGTCCTGTAGCCTGCAGATCCGAACGAAATTTGTGCTCTATAGAACTCTGATTCTTCTAGTCTCGCTCTATGGCCATGAATCGTGGACGTGGAAGGAGGCCGATCGATGAGCGCTTGGGGTCTTCGAGCGTAGAATCTTGCAATCAATACTCGCTAGCTTACTAGAAAATAGGGTGTGGCACAGACGTATGAATCACGAGCTGTACGAAGTATACTAATACGCTGATATTGTCAAGCTGATGAAACACGGCCGGTTACAATGGGCACGGATAGCGGATGAGCGATCGGCGAAGATAACATTTAACAAAGAACCGGATAGAGGCCGACGACTTCGAGGCAGACCTCGCACGTGCTGGATGTGTGCTGTCGAAGAGGATGCCCGAGCAGTAGGTGTAAAAAGAGGCTGGAGACGAGCAGCCCAAAACCGAGTTTTGTGGAGGCGTATTCTGGAACTCTACTATATGTTGCCATAAAAGTAAAAAACTCAAGTGACTTATTCATTTAGGAAAGAAAAAATAAATATTATCACAACTCTCAACATATTTGTAATCATTAATATCATTTTTTACATAGGAACTATCCAAAAATTAGTCGTGATTCAAAAAAAAAACGAAACAAAAAGTTGGTGAAGGCCTTACAAGTCAGCCGTTAAAATCATCAGTACAGAAAACAAGCAATTTGAATACGAACCAGAACATTCGGCATAGATCCAGAGAATGAAAACGGACTAACGATCAGAAACTCGAATCATGTTACTGCAAGTTCCTTAATTTTTTGGGAAGTACCCGCATTCTTATTGAGGGTCCGCCAGTTCGCAATTGTAGCGCTTCAAGAGGTATGCTGGAAGCGAGTACCGGCCCTCGTCTATGAAGAAGAAGCTGCCCAAAACATGACATCAAAATCGTCATCGAAAATCTCAACACTCAGGTCGGCCAGTAGGAGAAATCTAGACCGGTTATTGGGAAGTTTTGCGTAGTCCGGTTCACGAACGAAAACGACCTTCGACTCATTGACTTTGCCGTCTCCAAGAACATGGCTTTACGCAGTACTTACTTCCAGCGTACCCTCCCACATCGGTACACCTAGAGTTCACCACAAAACACCGAATCGCGAATCAATGCCGTTTTGATTGACGGAAGGCACTTGTCAGATATTTTCGGTGTCCGAGCCTACCGTGGTGCGAACGTTGATTCTGATCACTATCTCCTAACAATCAAAGTGCGGCACAGACTTTCGATCAACAACAACCGCTACCGTCGCCCGCTATGATATGATCTGGAGCGACTTAAACTCCTCGAAGTCGTCACTGAGTATGCATAAAACCTAGATGACTGCTAGAGTAATGTAACAGCAGCCATTAACAGCGCAGCGGAGATGCTATAAGGTTCGTCGAGAGAAATCGACGTAACGGCTGGTTCGACGAAGGGTGTCAGACGATTCTAGACGAGAACAATGCATTGATTTTGCAGCAAAGAACCCGTCATAGCTTGAAGAGAAATAAACAAGAACGGAGACAGCAGACCCATCTTTTCCGGGACAACAAGCGCCTCCTGGAAGAGCTGGATTGTGAGGAAATGGGGCAGATGTATCGTTCTCAGGGAACACGGTGATTTTACAAGAAATTGAACGCATTCCGCGCAGACTTTGTGAGCTGAAGTAGATTATCGATAGGTGGAAGCAGCACTACCATGAACACCAGAATGGCAGGAGGAATGACTACGTCAGTACAGCGCATGAGAGACATAAGCCTTCACCCCCCCTTCCACTAAAAGTGGGGTTAATTATGCTATCAAGCAACTCAAGAACAACAAATCAGCTGAAAAAGATAGCATTGCATCGGAGGTTATCAAACTGGGCCCAAATAGGTTGGCTTCCTGTCTGCACCAGCTAAAAGTCAGGATCTTGGATACAGAACAGCTATCGAAGGAGTGGAAGGAGAGAGTAATATGCCCAATATATAAGAAGGGTTCAGCCATCTCGCACCGCTAGTAAGAAGGTTTGTGGGAAGCTATCAAGCCGATTGTTTTGTGGACGGGCGATCGACAACGGACCAAATCTTCACGTTGCGGCAGATCATTCAAAAGTGTCGCGAACATGAAGTCCCCAAGCACCACCTATACATCGGTTTTAAGGCCGCTTACGATACTATCATTCATAATAAAACCTGAGCCAGCAGAAGAAAATTGACAGCTTTATCAGTCGAGCTCTGTGGCACTTTGTGGAAGCCAGATTTGCCCGTTCCGGCATCTACAACATCTGAACACTATTGGACAATAATCAGAACATCGGAAGAAAAGCCCGGTTCCGGATGTCCGACGACTCTGAGGGACTGGAAGCTCCAAAGGATGCTGAAGAGGAAGACCGAGGGAAAAGTTGCGACATCGCTGCGTGATCTTGGCCGGGAGATCGATACCATCGGCCAAACAGTGAAAAAGTACCTGCCGAACATGGAACAACATGTCATGAAACGGGAGTTCCCTCCACTGGTCTCGGAGCTGCAGGCATTGAAGCTGCGGCAGTGGTAGAATAAGATGGTCAAGTCGATTTTCACAACTTATTGTGACGTGACGGTGGTAATGTACGACGAGACCTATCTCACCCTAGATGGCAACGACTGGCAGGGCACTTCGTGTTTCACTTCCCCCACGAAGAAAGGGGTGAAGCTCATATCATACACCAAGTTCTCTAAGAAGGTACTGCTGTGGTTAACAATCAGTGGAAAGGGGATGTCAAAGCCACTCTTATTTCGCTCCGGACAGGCCGCGAACGGAAAAATTGATAGTAGGGTAACTGTTCAATTATTCATCTCAGCCAATATATTCATCTCATACAACATGAAAACTCTATTGAAAACTAATAAAAACGCATATTTATCAACTAAACCAATCTACTAATCCATATAATGGATTCTTCTTAGTTCACTTTAGATTTCTCATGAAATAGAAGCCTCAAAAACTTACCTAAAATCCTTAAATTTGTTTTTATAGTCGGGCGTCTACACTCAAAAACTCATTTACTCCAATCATCTACCTCAGGAAACTAAATCCGCGCATTGCTCTATACGGCTACAACGGGATTCGTTCAGTAGCCAACCAAAGTTTGCTCATCATTTGAGGTCTACATTTTATATTAATCACTAAACAAAATCACTTACTACACTAAGAATACTTAAATCTTCAAAATGTTTACTTCAAATTTTCAAAAACAAGCAGATAGATTTGAGGTGAATTTTTAAAAATCTTAAATTTCAACTGTATGCTGTAACTGTGTATTTTCATTTGTTTTCACTGCGTTGAAGATAATCAAAAGTTGTCAAATCAGTTAATACGAAAAAATCATACTGAAAGTATTGAATTATTTCGACATAATTGACATAAATCGACAGCACTGCAGAGGTTACCTAGATTACCAATATTTTGCGCGTAAACAACTACATCGGATACCTAGGTAACCTATGGAGGCGTCGTGAAGGCCCGAATACACACACGGCGTGACAAAGCCTTCCTGACGAAAATTGTCAGTACCTTCTTGAAACCTTCTAATGTGCCTTCTAGCATCTACCACATTCTACTCGTCTACGCGGAAGGCGCAATCACGCCGTCTCGAACTTCGCCGTGTGCTAACTTTTTTGTCGTCATGCCACCCAATTTATGTTTTTTTATGTTTGTTCAAAGATAAAATGAAGCAACACACTTCTAGAATCACCAGCAGGCGGAAAATGATACAACACGGCGTTGCCAGCGCCTTCGCCAAAAGGAGGTGTCACAAGACCGTGTGGAGGGCACGATGCGTCTACCCGGAAGGCAGTCAAGAACGCAGCCGAAGGCGGTGAACGACTACCTCCACTAGAAGGCAAAACTAGAAGGTTCTGGTAAAAAAGCGTCCTGTCGGAAGGCGCGATTGCGCCTTCTAATTTGCATGGAGAAGGTGTCATTACGCCGTGTGTGTTTTCGGGCCTTGAGATGAATAATTGAGCAGTGATTTAAGTTTTGAGATGAGTATGGGAGCATTGTGTAAATGGTTTGTTTTACAAAATTCAGGATAAATCTAGCTAAGTTTACTAAATTTCCATTGCTGGGGGATTTCATGAGAGCATGTAATAATATTTCGTTCATTTATTCAATGATTTCGTGTAAATCTGGTGTATAATCCATGCATTCTTCGGGAACATTGGCTTAATGAGATGAATAATGGAACAAGCACCCTACGTAGTGCCTGTTGGAAGTTGCGTCGTTAATCAAGAAATGCCATGGTCGAATACAAGGTCTTCTGGTCGGATCTGGCGTTGGTCCACTACTAGTAGAAGCGATCGTTGGAAAAGATGAAGTGGCTGAATATCGATGTGGTAACCAAGTCGGCAAATCCGCCCAACGCCCGCGAATTTCAAACATGAAAGCGTAAGATCTACTCCTGCAGTTTTGTCGTGAAAACTAAGGATTTGGTAAATAAAACGGAGAAAGAAATCAACCAGTGGACTCCAGGGGACCAGCGGTCAAATCAACTCAATTTATGCGAAAGTTAAATTTTTGAGTTATTCTTACGAGTGGTCCACTATAGGAAAAAGGTTTTCTATAGGTTTATTCACCATAACCCTCTTCTCGCGAAGAGAAATCAGTTTTTATCTCGAAAAATAAGCTCAATTTTTTTTACTAATTAATTATTATTGCACAATTGTCATGAACTGTTTTGCTTATTGAAGATTGATCTTTTCTCTAACCCTATTAAAAACAAAACATGGTTATTAAACTGTTATTAAAGTTTAGAATGTCAGCAGATACCATACGGTAACACAGCTGTCACGCAAATGCTCTAGCAAAGCAGCACTCTTCACTAGTTCGGTCACAGCACAACCATTTGCTTGGAAACAGCGACTTCCGCAAACGTGTTCCGGTGGCCAACTGGAATGTCCAAGTAATCTGAAAATGATAATAATTTTCTATTAGCTCGCAGGCAAGTTAAAATTACGTTTTGTAACGAATTTCATTATTCACACCGCAGCAGCGCTCCCGATTCAGAGTATTCGACGCACGTCGAGGGTGCCAGCAGACAATGGAAACTTCGACATCGAAACCAAAACTTTGGATTGGATTAAGCTGTTATATTTTACCACGAGAGGAGAATCTTTCAAACAACCCCTTTTGTTCCGTTCCGATCGCAGCTGAATGCGGCTGCGAGGCGACGTGCTCGCGGGTATAATTTAGAGAATCAAACCCGCACTCAAACGTCCACGTTCCTTTCTCGCATTCGGTAAGCTCATAACAAGTTTCCCTCCCATCGCAGCTGGTGTTTGGTGGTGGCAGTGGCAGTGCACAGTAAAATCATGCCGTTGAATATGGCATGATCTGAAATATAGGTATGTTTGTCCAAGAAACGTCATCATTCATTCCCACCGTGGCACGACGCATCATCGAGTGGACGAGGAAAATATGCCATGATTTTCTCGATTGCTCCTGCGCGTTCCAACTCTCCGCCTTCGCTGCCGGCTACCGAGATGATGAAGAATTTAATTTGCAATCCCACGCCTCGGTAATTATATTTTGGAGAAATTTATTGTTGAAATTTTAATTGTACTTTGTGTTTGCGTTAGCTTCGCTGCGGTGGAAAATTTCAATTTTCCTCCACTCCATTCCGAACAGGCGCAGAACATTTCGGCGCGCTAGGTGCGGTTACCGGTGTTTGTGGGTTACCGGTGTGGTGGTCCTGGGTGGTGTCTAAGGGAAGACAATGATCCTTCATGTTTCCAATTACATCGTTCTGGTAGAGGATTTGCTTGACATAAAATTCAATCAACGATTTTTTTTTTTTTTTTTTTTTAAGGGGGGATTTGTTAGTAGCTTAAGTATTTATGATAAATATTAGTAAATAATGAGTATGTGTGTCCAATCACAAATGGTGACTTCTCAACACTGTTAGAAATTTGTAATTTTAATTGTTAGGATTTGTTTGCTTTCGCAATTAGGACTTATCATTCGTAGGGATTTAAACCTACTTGTCAGAAAAGGGGAAGTAAACTTACAACTAACTTAATTGCTAACTTATTGGCTATAAAGAGAGCTTATCGTAGCAATTGAGGAATTTTATTTGACATAGCTTCTAATGGTTCAACACCAGTAAGTCTATGTAATTCGAGTGTACCAAACCAAGGAGGACGCTTCAAAATCATTTTCAGAATTTTATTCTGAATCCTTTGGAGCGTTTTCTTCCTTGTTGAACAGCAACTTGACCAGATCGGTACAGCATAAAGCATTGCTGGTCTAAAAATTTGTTTGTAAATCAAAAGTTTTTTCTTTAAACAAAGTTTAGAATTCCTGTTAATGAGAGGATATAAACATCTCGTATATTTGATGCACTTGGCTTGTATACTCTCAATGTGCTCTTTGAAAATAAGTTTTTTATCATAAATTAGTCCCAAGTACTTAACCTTGTCGGACCAACTTAAAATAACCCCATTCATCTTGACAACGTGATTATTGTTTGGGAAAGAAGCCCTAGGATTATGCGGAAAAATTATCATTTGAGTTTTAGAAGCATTGGGAGAGATTTTCCACTTTTGCAAGTAGGAAGAAAAAATATCTAAACTTTTCTGCAATCGACTGCATATGACACGAAGACTTTTTCCTTTTACGGAAATGCTTGTGTCATCGCAGAACAATGACTTTGTGCATCCTGGAGGCAAATCAGGAAGATCTGAAGTGAATATGTTGTACAGGACTGGACCCAAGACTGAACCTTGAGGTACACCTGCTCTGACAGGAAATCTATCAGATTTTGAATTCTGATAGACAACCTGCAGAGTTCGATCAGTAAGATAATTTTTTAAAATTTTGATTAGGAAAATTGGAAAATTAAAAGTTTGCAATTTCGCAATCAAACCTTTATGCCAAACACTGTCGAATGCTTTTTCTATGTCTAAAAGAGCAGCTCCAGTGGAATAACCTTCAGATTTGTTAGTTCGTATCATATTAGTAACTCTGAGCAATTGATGAGTTGTGGAATGCCCATGGCGAAATCCAAACTGTTCATCTGCAAAAATTGAATTTTCGTTGATGTGTGACATCATTCTGTTAAGAATAATTCTCTCAAACAGTTTACTTATTGAAGAAAGCAAACTGATTGGTCGATAACTTGAAACTTCAGCTGGGTTCTTATCCGGTTTTAAAATGGGAGTAATTTTTGCATTTTTCCATAATTTGGGAAAATATGCAATTTTGAAGCAGCAATTGAAAATTTTCACTAAAAATTCCATTGTGCTCTCAGGGAGATGTTTGATTAGTATATTAAAGATTCCATCGTCACCAGGTGCTTTCATATTTTTGAAATTTTTAATAATTGATTTAATCTCATTCAAGTTAGTTTCAATTATTTCTGCAGGTAAAAAATTCTGGGAAGAAATTAAATCAAACTGACGTGTGACTTCATTTTCAATTGGACTCACAAAATTCAAATTTGAGTTATGAACACTCTCAAACTGCTGAGCAAGTCTTTGAGCCTTTTGTTCATTGGATACAAGAAAACGTTCACCATCTTTTAAAACTGGAATAGGCTTTGAAGGTTTCTTAAGAATCTTCGACAGCTTCCAAAATGGTTTTGAATATGGTTTCAATTTTTCAACTTTAGTCTCAAAATTTTGATTTCTCAGAAGAGTAAATCTATGCTTAATCTCTTTCTGTAAATCTTTATAAATAGTTTTAAAAACAGGGTCACGAGAACGTTGATATTGACGTCTGCGGACATTTTTCAAACGCATTAGAAGTTGAAGATTTTCGTCAATTATTGATGAATCAAATTTCACTTGAACCTTTGGAACAGAATAATTCCTGGCATCAACAATTGCACATTTTAATGCTTCCAAAGCGGAATCAATATTCACTTCGTTTTGCAAATCCAGCTCATTATTGAAATTTCTCTCAATATGAGTTTTGTATCTTTCCCAATTAGCCTTGTTATAATTAAAAACAGAGCTCATAGGGTTTAAAACTGATTCATGTGATAAAGAAAAAGTTATTGGAAGATGGTCAGAATCAAAGTCAGCATGTGTGATCAAATCACTACATACATGACTTTGATCTGTTAGCACCAAATCAATTGTTGAAGGGTTTCTTACAGAAGAAAAGCATGTAGGACTATTCGGAGACAAAATAGAATAGTATCCTGAAGAACAATCATTGAATAAAATTTTGCCATTGGAATTACTTTGAGAATTATTCCATGAACGATGTTTAGCGTGAAAATCGCCGATTATGAAAAATTTCGAACGATTTCTGGTGAGTTTTTGTAAATCACCTTTAAAATAATTTTTGTGCTCGCGTGTGCATTGAAATGGTAAATATGCTGCGGCAATAAATAAAATCCCAAGTTCAGTTTGAACTTCAATTCCCAAAGTTTCAATAACTTTCGTCTCAAGATGGGGAAGAGCACGATGTTTGATTCGGCGATGAATAACAATTGCAACTCCACCGCCGGAACCCTGAATCCTATCATATCTATGAACCACGTAATTGGGATCATATTTTAATTTTATGTTAGGTTTCAAAAATGTTTCAGTAATAATTGCAATATGCACATTATTTACTGTTAAAAAATTAAAAAGCTCATTCTCATTGGCCTTCAATGAGCGAGCATTCCAATTTAATATTTTAATTGTTTTATTTAAAATCATTGCTAAATTTTAAATTAGAAACAATTTTAATAGTAAAATTTGTGCCTATTTGAATGGCTTCAAACATTGATTTTGCCTGCAACATGGCGTTCATAAGATCGAACATTGCCTGTTGCAAAAAAGAAAGCTTACCTGCCGTAATAGGCCCCAGGCAGTTGGCATTAGAAAAAATATTTTCGGCAGCAATATTAGCTGGAGTAACAGGTGTACAATTATTTTCTAGCGTGTTTTGCTTACCCATATTACCGGTCATTTTCGAACTACCAACACTAGGCGGTATAATGTTCGAACTACCTGTAACCTGTGCATAAGTTAAACGGGTATGCAAAGGAGTAGGTAAACTATGCGTCACTGGTACGCTTGGAGAATTTTGTTTTGAAGTTGGTTTTAATTGAGAAATTGAATTTTGTTTACCTTGCCTTGCCTTAACAATTGCTAAACGGACTGGGCATTGATAAAAATTTGACATATGGTTGCCGTTACAATTCGCACAGCGAAAATTTTTACTCTCTTTCACAGGACATGTGTCCTTTTTGTGAGAAGAGTCTCCACAATTAAGACATTTTTGGTCCATGTTACAGAATTTGGAACCATGGCCATAACGTTGGCAAGTACGGCATTGGGTGATATGCTTTTCACCTCCGCCATACTTCCTATAAATTTCCCACTTTACACGCACATTATACAAAGCATGTGCTTTTTCAAAAAACTTTAAGTTGTTAACCTCATTGCGGTTAAAATGAATCAAATAATTAACAAGGGAAATTCCAGTTCTCTGACTGTTTTCGCCTCGTGATTTTTGTTTCATTAGAATTACTTGGGTAGGGGCTATGCCAAGTAATTCTGTTAAAGTAAGTTTGATCTCATCAACGGTTTGATCGTTGGTGAGACCTTTCAAGACAACCTTGAACGGCTTGGCGTTCTTGGTGTCATATGTAAAAAATTTGTACATCTTGTCAGTTAAATACTGAACAAGACGATCACGACCCTTTACTGAGTCGGCTAATAAGCGGCATTCACCTCTACGGCCAATTTGATAGGTAACTTTAACGTCAGAAACAAACGTTGAAAGTTCCTTTTTGAATATATTAAATTCAGAAGAAATAGTTACCACAATAGGTGGAACTTTCTCCTTTTTTAAAGATTTTATATTTTGTATAGTTTCATTATTAATAACTTCCATTTCACCAGCTTCTTGCTCAGGCAAAATATCAAAAGGATTGTCACTACAGACACTCGATGTGTCAGAAAGAGATGCCTCTCTTTTCCTCCCCGCAGCGATGCGAGGTTTCTTTTTCCGTCCAGCCATTTCAGGTGATACGAAAAAAGTTAAAACAAATGTTAAATTCAAAAGTAGGTAGTCTTGAGAAAGACTGATGTGAAATAACTTCCAGGTAATCTTTAAAAGACACACTGACAAAACACAAACTTTGAAGCTATAGGCAGTCAAAGACCAGTCCACAAGCAACCGAAAAAACGTCTGATCTGTAGGACAGTTCAAGACGCACTGTGAATTCAATCAACGATGATATTACGTTTTGCGCGTACTAATTCCTTGTTTCTGGAGACGACTTTAGAAGATTACAGTTCGCGAATTGAAGCGAATATTTGCTTCGGTTACGAATGAGATAATATCTGTTTTTCTGTTGTGAAGAAGATGCTTATAAATATCATAACATCGTTTCTGGATGAAAGGACGTATAAGCCGTAAACTTATTGTTACCATGCTTTAATTTGGGAAAGGGAGAGAGCTTTCGAAAGATATTTGAAATGTGTATTCTTCTAGAGTAATGTCGAGCACACAGTCAATCCAATTTGCTGGAGGAACCAGCAAGAGCAACTTTTAAAATAATCATCACTTTTACCATCATATTCATGAGTGTACGGCATCACTTCCCTGTTGCCTGCTATATAGAGTGAAATTTTATCATTACAAGCCCCAAATTTTTATCAAATTTGCATACGATTTGTGGCAGCAGAAGTTGTGCGAGTGTCGTATGATGACACGCCATTAGAATTTAATTCCGAGCACTTGATGGAAAAACTGACATAAAGGAGTCACGTCGTTTCGCTTATGAATGCGTATTTTAATTATAGCGATGGTTGTTGAGTGACAAATTTTTACACATTGCATTAGAGTACCTCCATACTCCATAATTAGTGACACTGCTGGGGTGCTATCTTTCAATTGCATTAATTTAGAGGTTTCAGCCTTGGGTTATTTTTAATGCTCCCCTTGGCACTTTTGGAATGAAAAAATCTATTTTGTACTGTCTATTTTTTTTTTTCAAAACCATTGAAAACCAAATTGAAATGACTCTGTGGTTAAAAGTTTTTTAAAAGTTTTAGTAAAAATCTAAATAAAACTTCTGCGTTGGTATTAATTTTATGTGAAAGATACGTACCTACCGCTTCACTTGGAGGTAGTTTACCATTACTTATATATACATTGAGCAGCACTGATTCCACCTACAATTTAAAATAAAAAATATTCGGAAACTTACTCGATACCTTGAACAAATGATTTGAAATAGGAAAACTATTGAAAACATATCTCTACCTTTCCGAGCAATCCGCACATAGAGCGAGAGGAATTCATTAAAGTCGTGAATTTTCTCAAACAAAATATTGACTTATTATTCTGAAATATTTCCTTTTACCTAACGTTCAACGAAAATAGTTAAATAGCTATGATGATGAACTGTTAAATAAAATATCAAACAGTAGCTCAATTATGACTCCAATAAAACAGTTCGTCAATGACATTCAATACACTGTTAGACAGACCCTCATGAGATTGTCCAAGTAGCTTTTGATCCGACTAACTTCAATCCACCAAATAAGCCACAATCAAAGTGCCATCATCATTTCGTTGCGCTCTCTTTCCACTGCATGTTTATGCGACTCAAATCTATCTACATTTGGATATGCACGCATGTTTGTGCCAACATCGAATGAATTAATTCTATTAGCAGCAATTAAAATTAATTACCCAGCTGGGGATCGGGGCTTCAGCAGCTAGAGTTATACAAATTGACTGCATTGACTTAACTGGAAGATCTAAGATAAAAAAATCAATTGCTAACTTGTCCCACTAGAATGACTGCTAAAAAATAGAGCGATGTCTAACATTATTAAAAAGCAAATTAAATCTGAATGAATTAGCGGAATCACCACTATTTGCGAAGCTGACCCGCTCAGGTCACCCCAAAACGGGAAATCTATATCCCTGAGACAATTTTAGCGAAAACACAATTACCGTGCCACGTGCTCGCGTGCTGGCTGAAATTCTGTCACAAAAGAGGGAAAGGAGACAAAACCTTCCGTGTTCTGTCAAACGGATCGCGTTTGCAACCATTATTCATCGGGTGATGACGACGACGACGACGACAACGGACGGCGTCGTGCTGCAGAGCTTCTTTTTCGCTCTGACTTTGGTCTAACTGCACCGCTAAATCATCCTCATCATTAGCTTTGCAGCCTCCGGGTGAGAATTGTTTATACAGCACCAGCGCCAGGCCATCCCAGCATCGTCCTTCCGAGTTCGAACGCGTGTCTAACTGACGATGTCAACAGAGGGGCGATTTGCTGGCTTAGCTCAAGTGGCGTACATGACGCAAACCCCGTGCCGTGTTCATGGGATGGGTTGTGCAAAAACATGTTTCAATATTGACGTTAATTGCTCGAACCTCCCGGTGGGACGGTATGGGCTTCCGCTGCCGAGCCATGGTCCTTTCCAACAATAGCAGCATCAATAGCTTTTCGGAGGGGGTCATGGTCGCTTGACTGCACAGAAAGCGAGAGAGATAGTGCAATCAAAGCGTGAGCGACGTTCTTATGACTGTTGGTTCATGGAGCGGTGAGTTTTGTTGTTGATGTTGTTGTTGTTATTGTTAATAATAATTATATTTTTATTAAGGAATAGTATCTGTATACGTGTTAAACGATATGAGGTAAGTAATGTGGATGTAGGAATCTTGTCTGCGAAGTTGGAAATATTGTAATAATGATGCTGATAATAGCATAGCATAGGTAAACTACCCGTAATTTCACTCTGTGATTGGTCGAACTAACAAAATTGCAAAATGATCCAGATGAATGGTGCTCGGGACTAGCATTACATTCTCATTGTGCAAATTTTACTGGCCCATACTTTTACAACTGACCAGTAACGACGCCGGCCACGACCAAAAGCGGTACTACTTGGGAAGGAAAGGGATGGTGATACTCGTTTTGTTTAGAGACCGCGGGTACCACTGCATCTCTACGAGTATCACAGGAGAGGAATTGTAATAATATAAAAATACACAGTTCTGGTAGCTTTCTGGTGAATGATACGATGCGTTACGCGAAACTAAACATGAAATATCACGGAGGCTATTGTGTAATAATATAATAAGCTATGATAAAATTAATCAATAATCAACAGAAAAATGAATACTTAGCTTCCGGTCTTCAGATGTTGAAAAGAAAACGTTGTTTGATTTCATTGTTAAAGCATGTTCTCTAAAACGAGGGGGTGTTTTATAATCCGAGCATCCCTTTTTCCAATACGGAACGACTGTGAAAAATGATTGACTCCCGCGTACGTTCTATCTCTCTCTCTCAGGCGCGAACAAATACATAATGGTGAAACGACAAAAAAAAACAATTTTGTGAGTTGAAAAGGCATCGCATTGAAACCCACATTTCGCTATGAATTCACTAATTTCACACTTTTCACACGCGGTGCACTAAATTCCCTTGCGTCATGCGATGATTTCGTCAATGATGTGTGGAGGAAATGGACGATCGATCTGCTTATTTTGCGTGTCCTGCATGTTGCCGTGACTGTTTCTTCCGTTTCGGTAGTGTTCTTTGTATCCGAGTTGACACACTCAATACACGACAATAAGGCCAATGAGTGGACTCTGCTTGGGATGTCCGGTAAAAACGGAAGACACTGTTCAGATTTGAAGAATATTGGCATACTTTCTAGATTTGAGCAAAAATTATATTGTAAAAATGATGCTGATAACAAAAAGAAATTATATAATCCATTTCAATCAATGAGCGAAGCCCAAGGGCTACATTCTGATCCGGGATTTGGCTGTTTATTCAACTCTAACGTTCTTCCTCAGCCGAAATTTGATCATACAATGTCTAGTTTGTCAGAGCAGTATCTCACCTCAAATTAGACGAGAGTCGTAGTGGCTCGTGCTGTATTAAGAAGATGTCGCCATGATTCTCGGTTCTGGGGTGTGTTTCACCAGTTTCCCAGGCGTCTCATCAGAATGGGGCCGGTAGGATTGCTGACGAGCAGCGATTTCACAGGGCTATCGTCCGGCATCCTCATGACACAAACTGCCCACCGCAGCCTATTGACTTTCGCCAGGTGCGCAATAAGGCTCTCTCCAAGCAGCGCGAGCAGCATACGGTTCATGCGCCTTCGCCATTCTCCTTCGTCCACAATAGATAATCCGCAGAACCTTCCGTTCGAAAACTCTAAGGGCGTTCAAGTCCTCCGCGAGAAGCGTTGATGCCGCAGACTACTACTGGTCTCATCAGGATTTTGTGCGGCGTCGTCAACTTTGTGCGTCCTTACACTCGATTTGATCGACTTGTCTTTCGAAGTGAAAACTAGATTTTCAACCTGGATGCATCTCTGGATCTCATGTCTGGTGTTAATGGTGGTGGTCACCAGTGACCTCAAGTACCCCAAGAAACACGGTTAGTCTTTAATAAGTTTAGGTAATTGATATATAACGAATCTCGTCACTATAACAATAACGTATAAACTTATATACAACTTGTTAACAACTCAAAAAGCGCAAGGGGCGGAGCCAATATAAAACATATATTCAACTTCAAATGAATTGTTCACACGACTTATATAAAACAACTTTATAACGACTATAACCACCACTCTTACATTTCCAGTACCAACAAATGGTGGCCTGTTATTAATAGGTCATAAACAAATTGCACAAATGAGTTGAAATTTCACTCGCTGATGATTGTTTCTAATACATACAAAACAGATGACCCACGAAAATAATCATGGCTCTTCATTTGAGAAATTATCAAGACAATCCATTGAAAGAATAGAGTGTTGGTATAGTGATTGAATACAATAAATCTACGTGCGATTTCAGATTTGTCGTGAATATTTGCCTTGTACTTCGTTAAAATTTACGCGCTTCGAAAATACCACAATATGATAGTAATCAATATCATATTTTTTTTTAAATTTGAAATAAAGAAAAAAGTAACAGATGAACTCTAGAGGAATGAGCCTCAGGTATATATTTTCGATAGGATTATATTATGAAACGTGCCTTTAGCACAGAAAAATGGTGTTAAATATTATTTTACCACGCCGCTTGCGCTAACGAGGCAGCCATGTTGATTATTAGCATTCGTTGAATGGGTACACCGATTGCCCAAAGATTTTGTACGTTATATAACCACTGTCTATAAAGTTTATTTCGGTAAAAATATCTCAAAATAATTAAAAAAAATGTTCATTGAAACATCAAGGTGAACTAAGATGTCATGCATATGTACTAGTTATTTTAACTTTCTTACTCTTTTAGTAAACCAAATGAGGAGTAATTTCTGCCACAATTTGGAGATGGAATCGTGAAACCAATTAAGCAAGGTTATATAAAGCTACTACAATCTATACACGCAAAGGTTTCCTTGTTACTTTAAAAGTAACAACAAAAAATTCTACTTTTTGTAATAATTTTATTACTTAAAAAGTAATAAAATTCATTTCCAGTCAAATAACGACACACACTGTCAAATATTTTGCATATCTTACGAGATCTTGTCTATCCAATAATGGTCGTAACAACTACATTGACCAAAAATTCGTTATCATATAAAAGATAGTTTGCTTTACACACACCAGCAACTAGTGAAAATTTACTTTTACGATTTACCCAGAATTCCAAAACCTCTGTTAAAGCAGGATAACTATGGGATTCTATGGGATACACAATTTGTTTTTAAAAATCTAGTATACGGTGCAAATTATAATGTTAACAGTCACCAACTGAGTTATTCAAGTCGTTCATATTCAGCCTCTCAATTATAATAACCCCTTTTTTCAACACCTAATAGTATGGTTTTTGAATGACACCTTAGATGACTAGTTGCTGTTTCTTCCTTCTCCAATTCATCCGGTGTACGTGTGTTAATTTGTTCATTGTACACATATGGGAAAAAGAAAACAATGTGTCAAGAGCTGCCAGGTACATTTCTTCTCCACCATACATGTTGATGATTTCCAAACCTTTATATGCAATATGCCTTTGGGAATAATATCATGATCGGTGAACACAATGTGTTGAAGGAAAACACAAACATTTGCGTTCTCGCAAGCGGATACAAGCGATGTTGAAAATTGCATGAAAACCAAACGAAGAAGAAATCTTATATTCGCTGTCAATGATTTTGCAATCATCTCCGGCAACTCTGATCGCAGTGTATCAGCTTTTTCTTTTCAAGTTAGAAACAGTGATCTGAACATGCGAATCAAAAAGTGGCCGGTTCACAATTAAATATTTAATACGGAAAACTATCTAGGTAAGGGTTGGTTCTTTTTCCAGAGTTATTGTTGGTGTTCAAGGAAATAGAAATGACTGCCACAAACACATTTCAGTGCGGTTTCAGTGACCTACAGAGCTTCCATTTGTGATTTGTGTTTACGGAAACCTCAAAAAATAACACAGCGATACTTTTCGTTCAACAGATAATTGTGACGATTATGGCAGACACAGCAGCTCGCGACTTCCTGAAGTCCCATGGCTTAGAACGAATTGAACCCCACCTTGAAAAAGCAGGAGTCAAATTCGACGACTTCTGGTACTTTAAAGAAAATATAGGAGAACTCCAGAATATAATGCCAAACTTGCGAGATCGTATGGATTTTTTACGATCGTTAAAATTAATTGTGGCAAACAAGGCATGCCAAGTAAACTTACCAGCACCAGTATGCGCACATGAAGTAAGTATGCATAGTAAAAAATTTACTCATTTTAGTTCTATGGAGAGATTCATATAGGATTACGATTTATGAAAACATGCTAGTACTTTTCTGGTATTCTTGAAATTCTGTTCCAAGGTCTGTATGTAATATTATGTATAAAACGTTTGAATTCAAAAGGCAAATCGTTCAAAATGATTTGTATTCTCGGGATGAGAACATTCTCGCCCTTGATTTTGCCTTCGACAGAGGCGCCGAGTCTTTAATTTCGACTTTTTAGAACTGCGAAACACTTTCCTTCAAAAACTCACCGTTCATGAATAACTCATAGGGTGTTGCCTAGAAAAAACCTGAAATTATCAGGAAAAAATCTGAAAAAGCCAGTGAAGCTTCAGAACATTTGTGAACCTTTAGCTGTTTAAAACGGTTTTTTTTAAGGATTTTTTTGCTTTTCGTTCGGTACATGATTTTTCTTTCTCGCTCAAATGTATTTTTATACGGCAGTTTTTAGTGATTGATTCGGTAGTAATATGCTTAGAAGATGTTCTTCGAATACCAAAAATTGAAGATGATTTTTTTTATAGTGGACATTTTCGGCGTGAGCCTTGAAATTCATTAAGAATATAAAAAAAATGCATAGCTTAGTGGTTGAGTCTCAATTACTCTTTCAGTCGAGGCTCCATTATACGATGGCTTGCTGATAGATAAATTTCATACATAGAGACCCCACAGCTCACGAAATATGTCACGATTTTTAGCAATAAAAATGTTAGTTTCTAGATAACAACAGGTTTTCTCGTGATAAATGGAATGAATACAGATTGTCAATAGAAAATCTGAAAAGCAACTTTGTTTTTAGTAAAAAAGTCGATGAAAACGGTTTCAATCAGATTACTGTTTTTGGTGACTGCACTGCGCATTGTCTGGTTATATATCTAGAATCGAACTTGAATATATTTTTATTTCTCTTAAACCGTTCCAAAACTACATAAATATTACCCTCCTTTCTCTTTCTTTAATTTGAATTTATATATATATATATATATATATATATATATATATATATATATATATATATATATATATATATATATATATATATATATATATATATATATATATATAAATTCAAATATATATATATATATATATATATATATATATATATATATATATATTTATTTATTATTTATTATTTATTATTTTATTTAAATTTAATTTTATATTTATATTTATATTTGATATATATATATATATATATATATATATATATATATATATATATATATATATATATATATATATATATATATATATATATATATATATATATATATATATATATATATATATATATATATATATATATATATATATATATATATATATATATTATATTATAATTTAAGAAGTTTCGAAGCGCATAATGATTAAGAGTATTTAATTACGTAAAATGTCCTGTCCAACAGAGTTTGCTGAAAATTTGTGAGCGATCAGAGTCAGGACGTAAATTCCTTGATATTTCCAACAACGACAATGAAAGTAATCTGAGCACACCGGAATGTCGAAAATATATCAAAGATGCTGTAGTTGAACATTTCTTCGTGTTGGGAAAAGGAAAAATTCTGGCATCGGACTTTACTAAAATGGTACAAATTATATGTAACCAGTTGCCGCATGAAGACCCACGTACCTGGTACATTCCGAAGAGTCAGAACCAGGCAGCTGCAGGGTTACTATTTACTCGGTATAAATATATGCAACAGCATGATACAAGATTCAAGAAAGGTATATATAATCTAACAGCAGCCACAGCAGAAAATGAACAACAGCCAGAAAGTCCAAAACGATTTGAAGATCAATGGAATCAATTAAGTGCCGAAGAACGTGATCAATGCCAAGGTGAAACATATTCTATAAATGTAAAATATATTCTATTGGATTTAAATCCAATAGATTGGTTTGAAATTCACTTGATTAAAATTTGAATTAAAAAATGACTTATAATTCGGATTTCGATTCAAATTAGGGTATTAATTTTAATTTTCAATCTCATTTAAATATATATTTCAATGTTAATGTCAATATCGAGTTTGATTCACATTTTAAATTCAAAGTTAATTTCAATTTAATTTTTAATAATAATTTAATAATTCTGATACATATCAATTTTAATATTATTATAATTTCAAATCAGTTTTAATTTAATTTTTATGTTATTTTAACATTATTTCAATTTCAATTTTAAATTCAATTTTAATTTATATTATTTTAAATTTATTTTATTTTAATTTAATTTTAATTTAATTTTAATTTAATTTTAATTTAATTTTAATTTAATTTTAATTTATTTTAATTTAATTTTAATTTAGTTTTAATGTAATTTTAATTTATTTTAATTTAATTTAAATTTAATTTTAATTTAATTTAAATTTATTTTAATTTAATTTTCATTTAATTTTAGTTTAATTTTAATTTAATTTTAATTTAATTTTAATTTAATTTTAATTTAATTTTAATTTATTTTAATTTAATTTTGATTTAATTTTAATTTAATTTTAATTTAATTTTAATTTAATTTTAATTTAATTTTAATTTAATTTTAATTTAATTTTAATTTAATTTTAATTTAGTTTTAATTTAATTTTAATTTAATTTTAATTTAATTTTAATTTAATTTTAATTTAATTTTAATTTAATTTTAATTTAATTTTAATTTAATCTAATTTTAATTTTATTTTAATTTAATTTTAATTTAATTTTAATTTAATTTTAATTTAATTTTAATTTAATTTTAATTTAATTTTAATTTAATTTTAATTTAATTTTAATTTAATTTTAATTTAATTTTAATTTAATTTTAATTTAATTTTAATTTAATTTTAATTTAATTTTAATTTAATTTTAATTTAATTTTAATTTAATTTTAATTTAATTTTAATTTAATTTTAATTTAATTTTAATTTAATTTTAATTTAATTTTAATTTAATTTTAATTTAATTTTAATTTAATTTTAATTTAATTTTAATTTAATTTTAATTTAATTTTAATTTAATTTTAATTTAATTCTAGTTTAATTTTAATTTAATTTAAATTAAATTTTAATTTAATTTAAATTTAAATTTTGATATTAATTTTGTTATAAATTGGTCGGCGTGCGATTAAACCAAACGAAGCACCGTTTATTTTCGAAATTGAGTTTCCACTAGGAATGTTAAAATTAATAATTTATCTTTCATGAAAAAACGAGATCATTCGAACAGCTCATAATGATATTATAACGAAAAATTCTCCGCAGCAGCTTTGAACACCGATTACTCGATATAATGTTTTTGACGCTTGGTTCGGTTTGGCTGCAAGCCGACCAATTTTAATATTATTTTCAATTAAATTTCAATTCATACATTTTAATATTAATTTTAATAGTTATTTTAAGTTTAATTCAATTTTAATATGTTTTAATATATTTTCTGTTTTAAAATCATTTTAATTTCAGTTTTGATTCTAATCTTAATTTTAAAGATAATTTGAATAAAAAAATTGATTATAGTTTTATTTTAAAATAATTTTAATGTTATGGTTTTCATTTTAGTTCTAAGTCGAATATAAATTGTAATATTTGTTTTAATTTTTATTTCAATACAGTGAAACATTTATGTTATTTGAATTTTTGTGACTGTGACTTTGTGTTTAATTTTGAATCGAATTTTAATAATAATTTATATTTGAACATTTTTTCCAATTGCTGTTCATGCAATGTGTTTATTTCAATCCGCAGCTGCCAAAATCAAATTGAACATAATCGGATTTGATCGAAAGGAAGAAATTATGAACCTATGGATTACCAGCTACCCACTGCGACGTTTCCAGTCGGTCACGGGAAAATTAGCGTTCGGAGATTGGGATGTCTTAACCCATTATGCGGATGTGCATCAATTAGTAATATCGATCATCTTGTAACAAGTTTTATTTATTAATTCACGTTCTTATGTACAGATATCTGTGGACTTCAAAAAAATTCTGCCGAATCATGTTAGGCTCGAGGAACGTATTTTCCCTTTTGTTCGCCGATTCAAAAACATTTTCGAAAACTACAAACAGCTAATTGTCGAGGACATGGATTTATTGAACAATTTGGCTTCTATTTTTACAGACCATTTTCAACTCACTGGTAGGCAAAAGTCAATTGGATTAGTAATGAGTTTTTCTTGTTAGTCGCAAGACGCAATTGACGAAGTTTTCCTATTGATGTAAGAACGATAGAAGTTCTGTCAAGTTCTATTTTTGAAATACTCTTCATTTTACACAGTTCTGCGTCTCAGCCGTAGCAACAAAAAAAAACTAAAATTTGAATATAGCGCAATTTTTCAAAAAACGTCCCAATCTCTATATAATTTATTAACTGTCGTTTTTTAATTGATTAAAACCTTACGCAGATGTTCCAACGTGCTAGAGATGTCATTTTGTGCTATTGATAATTTTTGTAAATAACGACTGATTTTTGAAAAGGTTTTATGTAAAACCGGTATTGATGGTTACATTTATTTTTAGAGTCAGATGAGTTTCTAGATAACAGTGTTGTCTCTCCAGAGAAAATAAACACAGTAAAAGCAAAAAGTTTAAAACTTCTGAATTATTTTCAGATATAAATATATTTAAAATATTTGATAAGGTATCTTTTGCAGAGTTATAAACAGTAATTTTGTCCTTAAAAAATACCCAGTAAAAATATGAAAAAAAATTGTTTTTAAAAGTTTTATCTTTTTATGCTTGATTCATGCTAAGTTCGAACAACTATCAATGTTAAACTAACATTGTGTGGTTTTCATAGAGAAAAATTCAGATTTTTAAAAATATGTTTTTCTAATATTCAATTTATTTATGTTTTTTCCGTAAATTTTTTATCTTGTTAAACGGCGAATATTTTCATTAGAAAAAAAATATTGTTTACAACGTAGACATTTTACCGACCAAACAAATCGTTCTGGCTTCAAAAATATTTTTAATCAATATCATTTTTATATAAACCTCTCTCAAAACTAAGTCATGATTAAAAAAAAATACTAATAGCACAAAATGATATCTATAGCCCATAGGAACATCTGAGTAAAGTTTCAATCCGATCATAAATAATCTATTTAGTTGCTTTTTTGGAAATTGTTCAGTATTTAAAGTCTGTCATAATTATAGCTTATTCTTTTAGAGTACTCCATATTTCTCGCGTTGTACGCATTGCCATTAATAATTCGTCAATACTTCATAAAAAAAGAGGTAGAAAACGCACAAAACCGTCCTTATTGCAAAGCAGACAAGCGTTCATTTGTGTACTGGCGGTAAATAAATTTATACGTTACATACATTAATGTCTGTTGATTTTCAACAACACTACTTATAGACAGAGGCCACTTTAGAGGAAACCATCGCGTCTCGACAACTGGAAGCTCCGAACTTGGGGAAAAATGTACAGCCATTCATAGTGGCTTTTGGTTCTATTGCAAACATCAACAACAAATTCTTCGTAATCTTGGACAACATTAAGTTCCCTTGTAGCAGCATTGTATCGGCTTTGGACCTCTTGTTTAAACTACACACTGTTTTCCATTTGCGATACGCGGAAGAATGCGAAAACGTTCTAAAGTTTATTCAGTTTTACTTTTATAAAATATCATTCTCTGGAGATCGTCTGGACTCCTCAACAACTGCATTCATAGCTGACTTAGATCGCTGTTAGCATTTGTTATATGTTGTTTAGTTTTTATGTTGTTTAAGCTGTTTATTGTTATAAATGAAATAAATAGATGATTTTTCGATACACCATAAGCCAAGGTTGCGTCGCGTGCCGATAGCTCGCTCCTCAAGGACAATAATATTTTCTATTAAGCTTTCTTCATATGACGATTTAAAAATACATGAAGGCACGTAAGGTAATAAATTTCACGAGACTGAGGAATGGAAAAGCAAAATCTATGGTCAAGGTGGCATATTAAATTTAGGGGTGTTTTTTCGATTGCTGTTACGTTTTGCCGTTAGCTCGCTTAACACGCACAATTTTGGGAAACGTTGAATGACAAACTTGTAGTCAATAAGTAGTACTACAAGTTTGTGTTTATTATGATATTCAACGTGAATACTGGCTGAATATCGCACTGAATGTGGGCTCTCACACTTCAGGCATGAGAGTAAGAGTACTGTTGGATAAACTCATAGTATTACTTGGGAACTATTAGTTTGTCATAGATCGTTTCTCAAAATTGTGCGTGTAATGCAGGCTATCGGCAAAACGAAACGGCAATCGAAAAAACACCCTCAAATTGAATATACCACTGTGACCATAAGTGTTGCTTTTCCATTCCTCAATGTTGTGAAATTTATTACTTTATGTGCCTTCATGTGCTTTCAAATCTTCATATGAAGAAAGCATAATAGAAAATATTTCTTTAGTTCAAATATGTCACGTTGTTGATATATTTGATCTCATCGTTTTAAAATTATAAAACGCACGTGAAAAATAAAACACAACTGAATACGGCCTTTCAAGCGAATGAATATTCTGACATTTGATGCTAGTACGTTACCGGAAAGATTTTGCATATGTGTGAGTGAAGGGGGCTAAAATGAACCTGTACATTGCACCAATACAAATGCAACGAGTGAAGTTCCACTAACACGTGCGTTGCGGCTTTTTGTTGTATTTTTCCTGCAGAAACGCATACAAGCGTGTAGATTTATTACTTATTGTGTATTCCCCTTTGTGTCTAATGTATGATCTTAAGACACCTAAAGTAATAAAATATTCTTCAAAAGTAATAAAATCTTCCCCCTTTGTTTTGGGTGTAAAAAATCGCCGTCACCATCTTGATTACTGTAGTAGAGAAAATAATATAAAAATTCTCCTAACTGAACCACGCATTAAGTAATATATTTTGAAATTTAAGTAAAACAGAAATATTCAAACATTGATTTGAGGTTATTAACGATGATCAAAATAATAAAAATGAAACCGAAGATCGTTGAGCGAGAAAAAAATGAGAATTGAAACAAATCATGGCCGATCAGATCAAACGATTTTCTTGTTTTGAGTAAGTTGAATCATAAATTTATTGACTATAATTTACTGTCAAATTAATTATTTATGTTTAATCAAACATAAATTCCCTGGGTATTTAAATATTTTATATAATTTTGAATATTATAACAGTATTTATGATCTGCACTGTATTTGATGAAGAAGAAATAGTTCACACCATAAAATCACATTTATAACTGATTTAAAACTGAACTACAACTTTCGCGGCCATTTTTCAATTTTGTCTCCACTATACGTTTTGCTGTCAAACACATATTCAACACTGTTGTCTCTCTTGCATTCTCAAGAAAAAAACTAGTTATAAACATGTTATAAATCAGTTTTTACAGCAATTCGTAATGTATTTACAACTTCAACTTGTTATTTCGATTTAAAACATCAATGCGAGTGAATTAAAACCCAATGTTTTCCCAGTAACTTATTTATGACTTATTTATAACTTTTTTCTTTCGTTTTTTTCGTAAAAGATGTTGCATGTGTTACTTGGGACACAAACTCGTCGATCACCTCAAGCTCATAGCCATCTACAGAGACTTGAGTTGGGAGGCTGAAATTGTTCTCCTTCGAGCCTCTTTCGCTTTCAGTCACAAAAGTTACGTGTTAGATGTCAAAGTCATCCGCGAACCCCAGAAGCTGAACCGACCTTATGAAAGTCATGCTCCTCGTGTCGATACCCGCTCTGCGGATCATATCTTCAACAGCAAAGGGACTCGAGAGTATCCCCGAAACACGCACGTATCACGTATCATCAAATTCAATCCACTGCTGTTCTCGATTGACTGTGTCATAGGCTGTCGTAAAATTACTAAAAATGGGATGTTGGAATGAATTTGATCCGTGGTGTCGCGGGATCCCATTAAAGCCGCTTGGTACTGACTTTAACCTCCTGGTAAAAGGTGATATAGTTACGACGGAGAAGAAGCTGCGAGAGTATTTTGTGGGCGGCATTGAAAACCCTTTCCTACTGGGCCCATATAATTGCTTAGGTAGAAGGTGACTTAAACAAAATCTTCTCTCTCACTTTTTGAACGTCAATCAATCCTATTCATTGTTTTATTGCTCACAACGCTAGTGTCAACGTCGCAGCTGCTACGAAAAATAAAAAAGCGAAGCAAGCAAGTGTTTTTATATAGGAATTGTTTCGGCTTAGGTTTTGTTATCCGTCGTTTTTTACCTACAGAATTGAGTGGGCTCGGTCGGAAAGGGATAAGTAAGATTCCGCGGTAGTTGTGACACTCCAGTTTGTCGCCCTTTTTGTAGATGGGTAAGACTTCTATCTCCATACACTCGTCTGGCAGTTTTTCCTCCTCCCAAATCCTGGTCTCGACGACTCCGTCCAAGAGCCCAATTTTCGTTTTACCAAGCACCCCACTATTCCAGTCTGAGCAACTGGATCCGGCTGAAGCGGTGGAGTAGACCAGTCGTCGGCCACTATACGGGTCTCTGCTAAATATTATCTTTGTCGGTTGCTCATCCACCCTGCTGACGTGGTCAGCCTGTTGTAATCTGTCGGGTTCCATCAGTTTGATAATATGAGCATGTTTGTAAACTTCGTGTCAATTCTTGTTTGTATTGGTGAGTATTAATCGGAGGATTATATATGCTTGAAGACTCCATCGCTCATCGATCGGCCTCCTTCCACGTCCACGGTTTATGACCGTAGAGCGCCATCCGATGGATCAGCGTCCTGTAGAGCGCAAATTTTGTGCGGATCTGTAGGCTGCGAAACCTAAGCTAACTACACAATCCGTAATAACGTTTGCTGTGAAAAAAGGGCCAAAAATTGCCGGTTTTTCATGGGTTTACCTTCACCTGCACTGACGAAACTATCCATGCAGCCCCAATCATTGTAACCCATGAGTCAGCAGTAAAAGTTGGCAGCTCTATCAGTCGAACTCTAATCGTAATGACGAAAACGGTGAAACAGTTACTCCGTTCAGTAGTATGCGCTTTCTAAGAACGGTACCCCATCGCTTACCTCCAAAGGAACATCGTGCGGCAGTTCGTGGAAACTATTGTTCGTTCTTGGCACTATTGGACAACAATTAGAGCTACGAAAGAAAGCCCGGTTCCGGACGGCCGACGATCCTGAGTGACAAAAAGCTCTAAAGGATGCTGAAGCGGAAGACCGAGGGAAAAGTTGCTACATCGTTGCGTGCGCTTGGCCGGGAGGTCGGTGCTACCGGCTAAACAGTGAAAAAGTATCTGACGAACATGGACTGGACATACATGTCAGGAAGCGGTAATCTCGTCCACTGGCTTCGGAGCTGCAGGCAATGACGCAGCAACAGCGCCTGAATAAGATGGTAAAGTCGATTTTCCCGGCAAATCGTGACGTGGCGGTGCACACTGGGGCAGCCTCATACAAAAGCTCGGACAAAACCTAAAATTTTTTTTCCGGAATTAGGTTCAAAATCGATATTTTGTAGAAACTAGAATGCCTACAGAACAAGAATCAAGCATAGGTTGTAAAGAATTCGCATGTTTTAGTACATCGTGAGGTAGGAGAAGTTAGGGTTTAACATTTCATAAAACCAAAAAAAATATTTCGATCATCTTTACCAACCTACAAAATGCAGGAGCTCCCAAATAATAATGATATTATGCATGAAATCTCTTCAATATGAGTTAAATTAAAGGAAAAAAAATTAGATAGCTGAGTATATCCTACTATACCACGATTGAGCACAACGTTTCACGCAGATAAAAAAAAATCAATTTTTCACTAGTTTCAAACATTTGAAAAAATGATTTACCAGCGAGTACCCACTCTATATTCTTCTCAAATTTGAAGATGCCAGTCTCAGCTATCCAAAAAACCCAACTTTAGCTGCCACTTTTTGCCTATTCAAAAGTTATTCGATTTTTGGTACAGCATGTTTTTAAGTATAAATCATGCGTTTCGCGGCAGCTTTCTATGACGACATCACATTTTAACGAATTCGTGAAGCGCACATCCAAAAGTCTAGCAGAGTTGAAACCATACAAGATGTATTAAACGGTATGTTGGTTATATCTGACCCCTTTTTCGCCCAGTTTAAGAACAAACATCGATTCAACTGATACCCGCAAAACAAAAAAAGCGGTCATGAAACTCCTTTACGTTGAAAATGATATGGAAGACGATGAATTAATGTTTCTGTAATCTATTCAAATTCAATCATTTTGTTATATATCATTAATCATGATCAATACGTTTAGAATGTGTATGTGTATGTGTGTGTGAAATAAGTGACTTAAACTTTTTTATGCATGACTCAAACAATTAAATGACCCTAACAACTGATCTAAGAACACAGAATTGCTTAGACTTGAACTTGAGTAGCAAAAAGAATTTCACTTTCAAAATTGAGCGATCTAGATCAAACAGTAATCCGGGCATGTTGTATATGAATGCCAAAAAATTCGCCTGAAAATGTCAAACCTTCTTGTTTTGACATTCTAGATAAAAAAAGTCCTCTGGATCAAAACATGATGTGCAAAATGGTAAGTATATAGTTGATCATCTTCGCGTGATACTTGTGACCTCTACTCCTTTCCGACCGAGCCCACACAATTGTGTAGGTAAAAAATGACGGATAACAAAACTTAAATCAAAGTAATTCCTATATAAAAACTCTTGCTTGCTTCAGTTTCTTATTTTTCGTAGCAGCTGCGATGTCAACACTAGCTTGTGAGCAATAAAACAATGAATAAGACTTTCAAAAAGCGGAAGAGAAGGTTTAGTTTAAGTCACCTTCTATCTACGCATTCATATGGGCCCGGTCGGAAAGGGCCATAACATGAATCTAAAAAGTTATTGGGCTTATTTTTTTAAACAAACTGATTTAGATAAGTATAAACTGATCTAGACCAAACATTGAAGATAGATCACAATCATTCGAACAACTTTGCCGAAGACACCAATATTCTATGATTTGAATTTGAGGAGTTATGGGGTTTTGTTTTGTGAACAATAAAATTAGTTCTATCTCGTTAACAGTCAATCCTACAATTTTGATATTTTCGACAACTTTATATCAATTGATGATATGAACAACTTTTCTGAAGAAACAAAATGGCTAGCACCATTTATTCAGAAGATAGATGTCAGTGCCATCTGTGAGAGGAAAATTGAAGCTACTCGAATACATTTTTCATAAAGATATTTTTATGCTGCACAACATTGCCAAAAACATAAACACTGTGGAAACAACCATTTAGAAGTTATGAGGTTTTGTCCCACCAACATACCAATCTGCCCCACTGTGCGGTGGTGATGGACGACGAGACCTGTCTCACTAGGGTGGGGCGAATTACCAAAAATGTTTGTCTGACCCGTTTCGCCAGGCAAAAAAATCTCCTTGGAGTTCAATAAGTAACATTGGTTAAATTTTATTAAGGCCTAGAGGTGGCGCAGAGAGCATTAAGGTCAGATTTGAAACGAAAGAAATTTTTAAACAAAACATAACCTTTATATGTAATCACGTGATTTTGTGAACTTTAAGAAAGTAATTTTTTTTCCGTTTTGCGTTTAATCTTACCGTTTTTGAGCTATTTCCAAAGTTTCCTACCTATATTTGGAGGAAGCTCCACAAAATCCGTCCATGGGAGACCTAGAAGTGCGTAGACATCGTTGTAATACAGCGAGAACAGTAAAGGTCCAACATTGCTACCTTGAGGTACGCCTGAAGTATTTCGAGAACCGCGGGATTCTGCGTTCCCTAGTTTTACAGAGAGGTAGCGGTTTTCAAGGGACGATTTCAACCACCTGACGATAGAGCTACCGATCAAAATCTCAAACAGTTTTGAGCCAACACGAAGCGATGTAATCCGCCGATAGTTGGCGCAATTTTTAATATGATTGATGGTATTCCGTCCGGTCACTGATAATTTTAACTGCTTCAGAGCCTCTACAACTTCATTTTGTGAGAAACTACATAAATTTATAATACATACGATTGCAGAAACGAGCTCTAGAGCATTTTGTACATCATGAATTGAAGCACTACTGGTAGCGAAAACACTAGCAAACTGCTGAGCAAAAAGATTACAGATGTCTTCAGTATTACCGGAAGATTGATCGTGATGTGCCATTTGAGCAGTAAGACCAGTTTCCTTGCGTTTCTCGTTAACGAATGACCAAAAACGTTTAAGATTTTGATTGAGATCATATTGCTTTTGCCTTTCGTCTCTCGAGTAAAGAAAGTGATTATATGTTCTGTATTGACGACTGGTTCTAGCAAATTCTCGTTTAGTGAAGGCATCTCGAAAACGAGAGATCTTCTTCAGCGCAGTGGATCTCTTACGTTTGAAACAACGAAGCCGTAGATTTGACAGAGGTTGTTTCAGCTTTGGCCTGAGTCGTGGAACGAATTCACGAAAGAGTGGCACCATTCCATCCACGAGTGCACTGTTTGCCATTCCATCCACCATTCCATCACGAGTGCACTGTTTGCAGTAGTGAATGCAGAATTCAGGAAATAGAGTTGAACTTTTTCAGAAGAGCAATTCCGACGAAGGCAGGTTAATTGTAGTCGCCAAACAGTAGATGAAAGTCCTGCGGTCCCAATTTCTCAGATACCTTAAATACACAATCGATATGGCACTCGACACTCCTCGAGGAGGAAGAAGATTCGGGTGGGCTGTAAACAACGCCAAGACAAATAGGTTGGTTACCACCACTCACGTTAACTCAAAGTTGTTCGGTATCACTATCACTAATTACTGCTCTTGTTGTTCCGACTCACTAAAACCTCTTCAGTCTCCAGCCCGGAACGACGGTTAAGTGTTACGTCGGGGAGTGGCTTTTGTGCGTGACGCACCCTCTTTACTCTTATATCCTCCTAGCTAACTACCTGTAGGAGAATTGTAGCATTTGGATACGGTTATAAGTACACCTCCTCCTTTTGCTTTTCCCGTACTAACGGGATCACGATCATTGCGGTAAGCATTATAATCAGTCCCGAACAGCTGCGGTGAATGAAACCGGTTGTTAAGCCAAGTCTCAGTAAGAATCACCTCGTCGATTTCCGCGTCGCTAACTGAGATGAAGAAGTCATCGATTTTACTACGGAGTCCCCTAACGTTCTAATAGTATCAGCGGATGCAGTCAGAATTTAAAATAGTGCCGTCAGTAGCAGCCGAAGAGATCAACGTGTCGTCGAGGTCTTTTGGGTCGTCCGCTAAGCTTGCGGCTTTCATGGTACCAATACTGTTGCAGGTCAGGATCTTGATGATGATGCGTCGTCACAGGGCTGAAACAGGTGAACGAGTCACAAGGTGATGCGGTATTGAAGTCATCGCACTTGCCTGTAATATTAGGTTGGAAGACCACTGCTCCCACCTCACACACAGGTCCAAGACGACTGACGAATGCAGGCTGCAGTTGCGCGACTGTGGTGGGAAGATCAGTGACTTCCATAGTGCTAGAACCGTTGTGCCACGGTGTAGATCCAAGCACAATTCGATTGATTGCTAAATCGAGTAGTTCACCATTTGCCGAGCATCCTCCAGACGCCTTTGATAAATAGGTCAGTTGATGCTCCACATTGAGTGGTTGATGCTGACTTCGTTTTCTTTCGGAAGGTTACATTGTTTTTTCATCATTTCACAGTCCACGCACTTTTCAATCGAAGAATTACAATCTTTCACTTCGTGATCTCTGGCAGACCTCGGGCAGCAGAATGGACCATTGCAAGAGAAAGCTCCATGGCCATAATTCGAACATTTGAAGCAGCATTGACTTCTTCGCCCACCCTGCAGGGATCCCATTCCACGTTAACAATTTTCAGCTTATTCAGTATTTCAAATGTTTGATCAGTCTCCAGAACAGCCACCAATTGGTTGTAAGTCCAGTTCTCATTGAGTACGAATAACGCTTATATCGGTGGAAAGCGGAAGGTTGTTTTGTTGTTTCAATTTTAGTACAATATCGTAAGCAATCAAGTCATCAGACAATCCAATTATTTTTATTCTGGGTCTCAAAGATTTTTGAATCCAGATTTCATAGTGCCAGCAGGTGCGTTCAATATTTTTTCTTTTTTCTTGCACATTTTGACAGTTTCTTACGGTAAATTTGACAGGTTGTTCGGTTTGACACTTCATCAATTATTACTTTGTGTTGCATTTTCATCTCGCAAAAAATACGAAAACCTCCTACAGCCTGTCCAAAATACATGATTCCGGATATGATATGAAATATATCCTGCAGTCTCTGCTATTTAGAAATTTTGAGGCATTTCTTCCTACTGCTTTTGTATAGTTTTAATCTATACATATAAAAATGCAGATCTGTCTGTCTGTCTGTCTGTCTGTTCCATATAGGCTTGGAAACTACTGAACCGATCGGCCTGAAATTTTGTACATAGGGGTTTTAGGAGCCGAGAAAGGTGACTAAGTTAGTTCGAGACCCCTCCCTCTTCTGGAAGGGAGGGGTCCCATACAAATGAAACACAAATTCATGCACATCTCGCAAACTAACCAAGCAAATGGAACCAAATTTGGCAGGTGGATGTTTTTATGGGTAACAAATATATCCATAATAATTTGACACCCCTCCCGATACTGAAAGGGAGGGGTTCCATACAAATCAAACACAAATTTCTGCACATCTCAAGAACTAACCAAGTAAATGGAACCAAATTTGGCAGGTGGATGTTTTCAGGGGTATCAAATCTATCCATAACAGTTTCACACCCCTCCCTCTTTTCAAAGGGAGGGGATCAATACAAAAGAAACACAAATTTCGCACAGCTCGAGAACCAATCCACCAAATAGAACCCAATTTGCATGTAAATGTTTTTAGAGGTAACAAATATGTCTATAATGGTTCGTCACCCCTCCCTCTTATGTGAGGGAGGGGTTCCAAACAAATGTAACACAAATTTCTGCACATCTCGAGAACTAACCAAATAAATGGAACCAAATTCGGCAGGTGAATATTTTTAGGGCTAACAAAGATGTCTATAATGTTTCGACACCCCTCCTTCTTCTGAAAAGAGGGATTCCACTCAAATTTCTGCACATCTCGGGGAATAATCAAGCAAATCGAACCAAATTTAATATGTTGGGGTTTTTGAGGGCAAGAAAATTTTCCGACTTCAGACGCCATTGTTAAATTTAAGACGGAAACTTCCGGTTTCTATCCGGAAAATGTCTCAAAATATCATTATAAAATTCAAGATGGCGACTTCCGGTTTTTGAAAAAAGGCGGGAAATCCACAAAGCCACAAATCGACCTCAGACAACATTTTGAATTGTAAAATGGCGACTTCCGGTGACTGGAAAAGAGACAAAAATGACCAAATACCACCTAATATGGGTGTTTCTTCAACCAGAATGATGCTCAGAGGCCAAAAATTGTCTCTGAATACCATTTTGAAATCCAAGATGGCGTCTTTCGGTTTCTGAAAAACAGCGAGATATGACCAAATGCCACCCAATGTGGGTATTTCCGAAATCGTGATGATGCACTGAAACCACAAATCGACCTCCGACAGCGTTTTGAGTTGTAAAATGGCCACTTCCGGTGACTGGAAAACTGCCGAAAATGACCAAATACCAACTAATATGGGTGTTTTTTAACCAGAATGACGCTCAGGGGCCAGAAATTGTCTCCAAATGCCATTTTGAAATCCAAGATGGCGACTTCCTGGTGCTAGGAAACAGCGGCAAATGACCAAATACCACCCAATATGAGTGTTTCCTCAACAAGAATGACGCTCAGAGGCCAGAAATTGTCTCCAAATACCATTTGAAATTCAAGATGGCGACTTCCAGTTCCTGAAAAACAGCCAAACATGTCCGATTTCCATCCAATATGAGATGCTTCGATACCAGAATGATACACAGGAGCTAGAATAGACCACAGACACCATTTTGAAATCTAAGATTGTGACTTCTGGTTTCTGGAAAACAGCCGAAAATGACTAAATAACACCTATTATGGGTGTTTCTTGAACCAGAATGACGCTCAGGGGCCAGAAATTGTTTCCAAATGCCATTTTAAAATCCAGGATGTTGACTTTCGGTTTCTGAAAAATAACCTAAAATGACCAAATACCACCCAATATGAGTGTTTCTTTAACCAGAATGATGCATGGAGCTAAAAATTGACTTCAGACACCATTTTGAATTGTAAGATGGCAACTTCTGGGAAATAGCTGAATACTACTACATATGAATATTTCCACAATCGAAATAATGTATAGAAGTCAAGCATTGACCCTGGACACCATCTTGAATTCAAAGATGACCACTTTCAGTTTCTGGAAAACAACGAAAATAACTGAATACCACCCAATATGAGTATTTCCGGAATATAGGTGATGTACTAAAGGCAAGGCTCCAAATAGAATAAAAAAAACTTGGTTCTAACTTTCTGCTATCAAGTTTCTTTTTTTTTTGCATATAACAATTCCCCACCCTAATAAACACATCGCAAGGAATCCATGAATTTGGAATATTTGAAATTATTCAATTAAACACAAGAATGGGCGGGACGAAGTATGCCGGGTCAGCTAGTATTGTATAAAATAAAATTACAAGTATGGTTCAGAACTTGTAATGCAAATTTTTGAAATGGTTATGTGAAATTTGACTGTAGCGTTTTTTTGATACACATGCCCTTAATCGTTATTACCTGTACGACTCATGTCGAACCAAGCATCTATTTTTTTAATGACGTTCGCCAAATAAGAATAACACAATGAATATGACATTTTCCAATGAAAACGTTTTGTTCAGCAGCCCGCTGTTGTTTGGTACCGAGCAGTATCAATTCGAAATAATGATTCTGCAAACCAAACAACTCACTCAGCCGCAAATCCTCCGGAAGCTGACAAACAGTAATAAAAAACCAAAACGCGTGCTTCCAGTGACTATTAATAATGTTTTTCCACTTTTCCGCGCGTGAATCCTGTACGCAAGCCTTCGCATTGTTGAACGTGTTGTGTTTTTTTCTTCTCTCTCCTATAATGTTAGCTTTCGATTAATTCCTCATCATCGTCATCATTGTTGTTTTGTCGGTTTACCCTAAATGATCCTCTCACCCTAAGTAGATTTTTTTATTCATCTATCCAGCAGATTTTGCTTGTTTTGTGTGTATGCCGATTTATAGCTAGCTTCAGTTGCAGTGAAACGAAGAAAAAGGGAAAGCATATTTGCGGTGACTGCGGATGGTAATCCCGGGTGATGGTAGCACCACCGTCGTCACCCGGCCTATGAGAGAGGGTGAAATATAACTGCTTGTACAACTGGAAGGGCCCTTAGGCTAATGTTGTTTCGTACGCGATAATATTTTATACTGTATCAAGTTGTGCGCACCCCCTTCAAGCATTTCAATTCATCGCATTAAGGCTTGTCCATGCTCCATTTACTATTCAAAACAGATTTAGAGTTTTTTGTTGTTTCCTGGTGGGATGGCTTCATCCGGACGAATTTATTTATGTTCTTGATGCTGTTCGGTTTGCGTTATGCTACTTACCATTTTTAATGCTCTGATTATGGCGAGAAGGTCGAGTTGGACTGTAAAATCGAGCATTTGCTATCAACGGGAGGTTCGGTGTCTGAACGCGTGTGTCACTCAGTGTGAACCGCCCGTGGTTTCGGAAGTCATTAAAAACACTTTCGCTAAATGATGGGTGGTCGCATTGATTGAATAGCGGTCACACAGAAGTGGAAATAGATCCTTCGAAACAGATTTTTCGTTTTCGTAACGAAACCGAACACAAACACAGAATATGTTAAATATGTCTCATGTGTCATATTTATACAGATATCCCCATATATGTCACATGATATCATTTTATTTTTAACATCAAGTTATAATAATTAATTGAAACCAACGCTCAAGTATACTTTCACCTGCATTCGCCAATGGATATTTAGCATCATGAATTAGTCGCATCAAGTTGAGAAACACCATCGTCTACCGATTAATACACCGTGCAATCTCCATTCCGTAGGTGGTTTATTCGATTAATTATTTAATAAGCAAAACTTTTGATGTTTTGTGTAAACACACTCTAGGCCGCTTCGAGATCTAAAACTGGGGTTATGAAGTCGTTTGGCTAGGTGGAATGAGCGATAAATCAAAGCCGCATCCTAGCTGTGTTTCCGTTATCCTCACACTCCGAAGGTTCAAGGTGTACAGCAGCAGCAGCATCCAAAGATTAACTTCCACCCGGGATTTCTATGTTTGTGTTTATATTTATTGAATTAATAATTTTCCTTCGTTCGTTTAGCTTCTAACAAAGTTACGGTTTGCTTTCATCCTTGTCAAACCGAACGGGGATTAAAAAGTGTAGAAATGGAAAACAGCACAGACGTCTCGTCACGGCAAATCCCACTAGCCAGAGGATTTTACAGATTAGATTGCCCTGTCGGAAAAACATTTCAGCTACCTAATTCGATTTTACTTGATTAGGATTTGCTCCGTTTTTCTTTGTTTCACTAGTAGGTAAAAGTATGAAAGTTTGTTTCTTTTTATTGAAAATTATTAAATTTGTATGTGAATTTGAAAATTGTACGATGACTAGAAAATTATCTCCAATACTTCGTTGTCAAGTTTCGTTTTACCTCTTCCATCGTAAATGTAACACTACTAACAGCTAGCTAGCTCAGACGGACGGAAAATCGATAGCGCCCGGGACGGGGATTGTGTCGTATTAAATTTTCCACTTCAAATGACCGAAGCCGAACTAGAGCAGGTCAAGACAATCGCCAGTGCGATGCACAGTCCACGGCGAAAACGGACGGACGGAAAATTCAATTAGACAAATCACTAGAGCTGACCATAGATTACTGAATGTTTAATGATTGTCTATCAACACGTTTAGTCCGTTTCGAGGTCTCGGAAGATGGTCACGGTTTTAGTTTGAATATACGACAGGCTGATCCATTAGGTAACGTGTGGCAAACTCTCACAGCAGGTGTTGATAAATCAAATTAGAATCGGATGGATTGATCACCTTATGTGTATTCAATTAATTTGGCTCATGCATTTGTAATTCGGGTTTGAATTTTAATTCATTTATTGCAGTAGTATAACACACTGGCGTTGAAGAGATCTGCTCTATCTTGTACTTATATTGATTTTAGACTGTTACCACATGATAGGTGGACTCAGATGAGACTATCTACGAGGAAATCCATTTATCAAGCTGAGCTTTGTCAATCCCGAACGGTGCGGTATTTTGCTCTTTCCGATCAGTAGCTATATATCATAAATCTCGTCTGATAAATTCGATGAGAAAGCGAAACTTTTTAATATAAATATGGGAAAAGTTGTTGCAGCTGTATATTCGGGGTCTCCCCATCCGAACCGGTCTACTGGAGATTGATTGATTGAAGTAAATTACATTTCAGCATGTGGGTTTGGTCGATTTAAGGAAGCCAATCATCAGTTAGGCCTACACATCATTTTTCATAATATTCGTTCAGTGTATTGAACTCACTGTAGATATTTTTGCTGCTTCAATTGAATTATTTATTGTGAATGTTGGGCCCATTTGGTGTTATCATAAACAAATAAATCTTCACAATTTTGTATGTTGTAAACCAAGTGAACATGAAAAGCGCTTCTAGCGAGTCATCAAGTTTTGGGCTCATTTTGGGTTTAAATAAAATCTAGAACCTCGCTAAAATTATAGGTTTGAAATAAATAGCTTCGCTGATATTTGATTGATTTTGAAAGTTTGGTATTTAAATTGATTAATATTAGACATACCAATTATACGGCTACAACACTAATTAATAATTTACCAAAAACAACACCAACTACGACCAAAAATTTCGTTTGTTTAACCAATCCCTGACGCCCGGGTTAAGGCTGGTATGTGCCAATGTCTTTACTTTTTAAGAAAGGAAGTGATAGAAACCCGATCAGTCAAAAATATCAGGATTATAACAAGTCTTGATATTTTGCTACGAACTTTTTGTATCAACTTGTGTTCTAAACTTGAAATTCCAATCAAAATTACTTACTCACGGTGCTCCCACAGACCGTTATTATAAAAACAATACACCAAAGAATCTGACTGTGAAAAATTGATTTTATGTACTCAATGTCTTCAGCAAAAATGTTTCATTGAACAAGGCCTTACTTTTGGCGTTTTTAGTTTTTCAATCAATCCACCTAACAGTTAGATTAAAATTTTATTTTCTAACTTTCAATATACCAGATAGCTTCCTTCAGCAAAGTTGTGGAAAATTTTAAAAGATAAACAATTGCTGAAAACTGCAATGTCCTATCTGTACGTTGGATACTACAAAATAGAGTTTTTTGTAGAACACCTCTATTTAAAATCAGTTTTTTTGTCTATAACTGATTTTATGGAGGGGTGTTCCACAAAAAAACACTTTTTTGTTGTGTCCAACGTACAGATAAGACATCGCAGTACTCAGCAATTGTTTTTGTTTTAAAATTTTCCACAACTTTGCTGAAAGAAGCAATCTTGTATATTGAAAATTAAAAAAAAATATTCTTTTTCATCTAACTGTAAGGTGGATTGATCGAAAAACTAAAAACGCCAGAAGCAAGGCCTTGTTCTATGAAACAATTTTGCTGAAGACATTGAGTACATAAAATCAATTTTTCACAGTCAAATCTGGAACGATCACCATTTTTCGAGTATAGACCACTGTTTCCACCAATTGTTAATGTCTTGAAATATAACCCTTGAAATGTGTATAAACTATTTAGGAAGTTATTGTTGAAAAACGTGCTTTACAATAAGTATCTCGTCATTTTTATATCACTTTTTTGTACTTTACGACCTTCAAAAGGGCATTACTCAAAAATGTACCGTACGATGATTTCGAAATTTTGACCAGATATTCAGGACGTCATAATAAATTGAATGGTGTAAAAAGATTCTTCGGTACATTTTTTTATAATAACGGTCTGTGGGAGCACCGTGTACTGATTATTGCAAATATTAGCAAGTTTTGTAAGGTTTTTTGCAGAAAAGATCAGAATTCAATAAAATGTACAATATTTTGTTAATTGAATAACAAATTATGTTATAAATAAACTTTAAAAATACACACTGGCATATCAAGAATATTACGCGACATATGCGTTACATGCTTTACAGATACTCCCTTGACATAAATTAGCCAATATAAACACAACGTTATCTCGAAAAAAGATGCTACTGGATGTCCATTTCTGTAGATTAAAAAGATATCTTATTTATTTTATTTAACTATTTTCACAGTAAACGTTGCTTCAGTTTATTGCGGCGTCCAGAATACACATCAACATTACTTAATCTTTTGTTAGTCTACCCCGTTCGTTGATTGGGTGACCTCGTCTACACAACAGTAGTATATCGTCTCTTATTAGCTTCACTATATCCGCATTCACTTCTTCACAATTTATTTCGTCTAACTTAATTGTACGCTGCATAAATGTCTGTAAACAGGCGTTTGTAATCCATGTTGTTTGCTTCTGAGTGGACTCATCACTGCGACCAGAAACTTTTCATCTTTTTTGATATTGCCCAGATGTTTTCTGTTCACCGCACTTCGCATTAATGTCAGTATTACTATCGAAGCGGTCCCCGCGATTCTGTGGTTAGCGATGTCGGTCGGCTAGCTCTCTCACACGGTTGTGAGATCAAGTTCGATTTCCGATCAGGTCGAGGATCTTTTCGAGCTGGAAGTTTTCTCGATTCAGCACTGGGGCACGGTGTATCGTTGTACTTATCCTACAACATGCAAAATGTGCCAAAAACAATATCGATAACGAATTCTCTCAACTAATCTAGTTGATCGAGACCGCATTAGCCCCCCAGGCTAGCGTGCGATATTGTTGTTTTGTACTATCGAATTAATAAGCTTAATATTTATATCCATGCTAGAGTGTGTGGTTTTGACCCTTCCGTTGCAATTTCATGGAAAGATATTTACATCTCCTTCGAACTACTCTTCAAGACGATCAATTTCACTGCTATGCAACACAGGACGCATACAACTAAGCCCTGTGGAAGGTCCTAACGTGTCTAACCCAGTCATACTGCCTGTTGTTATCGATCCATCGGCGTTAGCTTGTTTCTTCCATTCAAGTCTTTCCGACGCGGCGCTTAGTTTAGTACTATAAACGGGATCTTCCAGACCGCCTATCATGGCAAACATCTCATCAATAACAACTTTCCATGATGGTTCTTCAACTTTCAGAAAAGGACATCCTACAAGTAAGGCCGTCACAACATTTCTGTTGTATTACCAGAACGTTGGTGAGATTAACAGTCCTTCTAGGAGCACTACCTAACTGGCATTCAGCGACGGTTGCTTCGGCGTTTACGCTTTGATGAAAACGTGGCTCACCGCTAACACGATATCTAAACAACTATTCAATAACTCATACTCCATATATCGCCAAGACCGGTGGCCTAACAATAGTAATAAAAGCTCTGGAGGTGACGTTTTACTCGCAGTTCGCTCGAGTTTCAAATCACGTCTGGTAAGTCCTCCTAAAGGCTTATCATTTGAACAAGTATGGGTTACAATTGCCACCGCTGATGCAATTCTCCACATATGGAGTATAGTTTACACTACTTATAACGGAGTTACCTCGCGCAGAATACCCAATGTTTTTTTTTTTCTATAAGAACTTGTTTATTTGTGACTAGTTAAAACTTATTTTAAAATTATATTTACATTTCGGTATCAAGTTCAAAATTTAATAAATCTAAATCAATAACATTATTGCATGCGTGATGAATATTGAGTATTTGGTAAGCAATTTTAAAATTTTTGTCTTCGTTGTCTTCAGTATGCATCTTAAATGTGGTCTCAAAAGCTCTCCTATCTGGAGCCTGCGCCATCCATGCAGTAGAATATTCAGCTTCCGTTGTAGCATTCTCCAAGCTAGTTCTACCCTCGTGCATTCACTGAGTTTGTGTTCCAGTGTCTCAACAGCGAAATTGCAGTATGTACAGTTTTCACCGTCGGCTCTGTTTATCCGAAACATCAATTTCCGGTGTTGAACACTTTCCTGTTTATTATAAAAAATAGGACACTTCGCTCGCTGGAATTCATGCTTCGCATGGATATATTTTTCCAAATTAGGCGCCAATCCGCCGTAGGATAGTCGTTAGACACCTTAGGTGCCTCCGTTTGCTCAATGTAGTAATTGTGGATTATTTCGACGGATATATTCTGTTGGATCTACGGAGGAAGTGTTCGGAATTGAAGAATTAATTTCAGGCAGGGACAATCTGTGGGAGGGGTGGGATTGCTTGGGAAAGAAAAGACATATAAAAAGGAAGGGAATTCAAGTCTCTCATATGTCGATTAAGTAGCAGCGCTTTGCACTTGAGGGCCGGCAAATGTAGTTTCAAACCGCCAGTCTTCTTGCTTCGCGCCAACTGCTGCATGGGTACATTTGCCACAACACCTCGCCACAGAAAGATTCTCATCGTCGCAGTCAGTTTCGCCGTATGCGCGGCAGTCGGAGTGAGAACCGAAGCAAGATACCAAATCTTGGATGTGATGAATGTATTAAGGAGTATCACTTTTTGGTTCAAGTTGAGTGTACGGAGTGAGTGCAAATAAATTTGCCCAGAGAAACTCAATACGATTGCATCTCAATTTAACTTGTTCCTCAGCCGAATAGAGTTAGCGAAGGTTACTCCCAATACTCGAACAGTGTTCTCGTTTCGCAGCCACGGCACATGTTCAGTCACGAAGCATTAGGCTGACGGTTAATTTTGGACCGATTTTCACAAAATTAGTGTAATATGGAAGGTCTTGTTGCCCCATAAGACCCTATTGAATTTTATTGTTATTGGACTTTAACTTCGTCCGTTACGTATAATAATGGGAAATCAGGCTATGACAAGAAACATGTTTCTAAGACTGCTTGAACTCACCCACTTTTCTCAGAGATGGATGGACCGATTTTGTACAAAATAAGTTGCAATAGAAAGGTCTAGTTGCTTGATAAGACCCTATTGAATTTTATTATAATCGGACTGTAACTTTATCTGTTATATATGTATCATGTATCAAAATGTAAAAGTTATGAAACTTCATTATCTCAGAAACTACACAACCGACTTAAACAAAATAGGTATCAAATGAACGGAATATCTTCAAAACCCCAAAATAACGAATTTTATGATGATTGAACATGTAGTTCGAAGGTTATGGAAAGAAACGTGTTCAGGAAACTTTTTTCAATTCACTTATTCACTTTATTGGCACCCATTTTATTTAATTATAACACTGCATGAAAAAATCGAAAAAAATGCTGCTCCAAAGCTCACAATAGTTGCTCTAGAAAAAAAATTCACAGGAAAAGCTGTAATTTTTCATTTTTTATTAGTTTGAACTTTGGGGCCACACTTGTGTTGACCAGGGTAATCGGACTTTTTATGATTTTATTGAGGTCGGATTCTGGCCACTGGGTATAATCCAGGTTGTATAAGGAACATCATTTAATTATAAACAATCTAAATATTTATACGCAATATGAGTACAAATCGATTATACCATGATCAAAAACAAAATCGCATCATATATTTGAAAGAATTGAAAGTTATTTGCATGTATATGTGTATGTGCATGTTCATATGTGTGTGAAATTTATATTTTAAATGTTCGCTATAGTTGTGCTGTTGGCTACCAAAAATTTGTTGTTTAGAATGAACAATAAATTCAGCAGAAATTATCAAGGTGTATTTTTTAAGTGTTGGTGTAAATCTATTTTAACAAATAATAAGTTCGAATGAGAAAGGCTGGGTCTCACCGCTAGGTGGATTAATATAGATTTTTAATTGTTGGTTCATTGTTTACTGGGTGTCTTGATGAAATTTAGGGGGAAATTTGGGTCTAGAGTTATGATATTTTTTCAATAAGCGCTTTATCATGTGTAACAACTTTGTAGAAAAAAGTTTTTCTCTAAAACATTGCTATAGAGCTCTAGATTCAAATTTCCCCCTAAATTTGGTTTCAGGACCATTGTGCATTGAGCCAGAAAATCATGGAAGGCTTGTATTCCTCGGGCTCTGTCGGATTCGTGCGGGGTCTAGTTGCTGGTTCCAAATCCGAGGTTTTAGTGTGTTCTTGCCGTTTTGTTGGATGTGGGCGGAAGGGAATGGAACTAGAATAGAGCATGGATGGATTTTGAAAAAAACCTATATGAGGTACATGTAGGGTAGGTGTCAGCCTGAAAGGAAGCTATTAATTTAGACCTGGCGTCACGGTGTACAGGGCATGACCAAACAACGTGCTCTATGTCGTATCCTTCACCACAAGCACAGATATTACCTTCCCCGAGCCCAACACTACGGAGATGCGCGTCAAACCTATAGTGATTGGACATGAGCCGGAACATCACGCAAATGAAATCCCAACCTACATCCAACCCCTCGAACCACGTGCTCGTACCCGGGGTCCAAGTATTTTGCCAACTGATGATCTTATTCTGACGTACAAGTGCAAAAAATTCATTGAGAGCAATTGGTCTTTCATAAATATCACCGTTTGTTGCACCCACCTTAGCCAAAGAGTCCGCTTAATCATTGCCCGGTATCGAGCAGTGAGAAGAGACCCACACTAAGGTTATCTGAGAACATTTTTCGGATGAAGGGCTTAAATGTTCCCGTATTTTCCCCAGGAAATACGGAGAGTGCTTAACAGCTTTCATCGATCGGCGAGCCTCAATAGAACTGAGACTATATGTAAGGATGAAATAATGGTTCGTGGGCATTTTTTCGATAATACCTAGGGTGTACTGAAATGCAACGTAAATAGAAGTCGGATTAACGAGCTTATGGGAGACGGCTAAATTGTTATTGAAGATACCGAAGCCAGTGGACCCATCGAGAAGTGATCCGTCAGTGTACAGTTGATGTTTCGATATTTATTGGAAAAAAAATTTGGTATCTGCTAGTGAATTGAAGTTGTATTACACGATGAAACAACCAAAGGACGCATTGTTCCTGCAACAGCAATTGAAAGCCTGTGTTTACTAGTGTTAACTCAACCAGATGTTGTTGAACGTATTCAAATGTTCGTTCATCTTGTTTAGTTGCAGGTGCTCCACTCTGCAGGCATACACTTGGAGCGCTAATCGACAGTGAAGGACCTGGAGAAAAATCATGTTGCATACATCGCACAGAGGAGTAACTCGACTGAAAACCTGGCCAAAATTATTTTCGCTGCTATTTAGCAATATTTTGAGAAATATTTAAGTGAGAAATGGAAGTGGCTGGTTCGAGTATTGTATCAAAAAGTAACTCTAAATATTACACACACAACTTAATGTTTACATTTACATAGCCTATGTATCTTCATTAATGTTAGTGAGCAGATGAGCAAATGAAGCAATACGCTCGTTTAATTTGTGTTCGCATAATGGGCAGCGAAAACAATCGACGAATTTACCAGAAAAATTATGTGGCAAAATATCTTCATTTTGAATTTTCAATTTGAACCTCACAGATTATATGATGCCTCGTGGAACCTTCGTCCCAAGTAACAATTTTATAGCTACTTGATTTTCTAACGGTTTTATCACAGCAATGAATATTACCAACGGTTTTATGGCGGTTAAACCCGTTGCCAAAAATAGCAAGTCGTAATGAACACTGATAGCTGTCAATAAAACTCTAATGAAACTTACAATAAAACCGGCAATAGTCAATGCGATTTTGCTTTATCATTGGTTTTATTATTACTATCTATTGCCCCATAAAACCACTTCAGCTTGCTGTCATATAACATAGAAACCTGTTTTATTGCGGTCATTTAAAATCTAAAAAACTACTAGTTGGCTATGAAAAATATCTCAAAAAATTGTAATAAGTGCCCAGTTTTAACCTGTCAAACTTGTAAACAAATATATGCAGGCAATAATATACATACAGGTGAGACAAAAGCGGCTTAGTTGGTTTATTGTGATGCAGAATTCTGTCGCAGTCTCCGTAAGATGTGTGTAAAATGCTTTAGAGCATCTTGCAGCGCATTTGTGAGCATTAATAAATTTTATCGCCAGTTATATTAATATAATTTTATCGCCAGTTTGTCTTGTTTTAATTGAAAATAATTTCCTATGTCGTTAAATTATGCGTCCTCAAAAATAAGGTAGGGGCAAGACACTATTTATATATTTCGAAACATATTCAATATTTAATTAAACTAAGTATGTATCGTTACATTTTTCGTGCGCCTCTCTATATGAAAGCTCGTTGATTTCTCATTATCGTCAAAGTGATGTCAGATTTTTCATAAAAATAAAGTTGTCTAGACCCCAGGGATTTACGATATTTTTCTCTAATAATACAGGCATCCAACCTTTGCCGCACCTTACAACATATATATCATTGAACTAGGCTTATTGGGCTACGATTGATACCAACTACTTACCGAGAGCGCCAAAATGATATTTTTGAGACTTTTTATGATCTTGAAATGAAAATCGAATCATCGTCTGACTAACAATTAAATTGAACATCCAAAGTTGATTCTGATATATCTCTGTATTGAAAAACTGAGCTAAAACATTCCAATTCATTTTTGCTAACAATGAGATCATTTTTGTGAGCCCGTACTATTTTGATGGTGTATAAATTTTAAGCGCCTATATACTCAAAATACACGACAAAATTTGATGCGCATATGCTTGAGAGCTACAAAACCTACCAAAAACCCCCCTTTATTCCTTATCTTTCTACAATATCACCATCAAATAAAATCGATTGCACGATGATAACCAACACAGGTAAAACATTTCTCGCGCGACGAGAGATTTCCTTATTAAAAAACCTAAATTAATCCACCTAGCGGTTAGACTCAGCCTTTCTCATTCAAACTTATTATTTGTAAAAACAGATTTACATGGATGCATAAATCCAATAAAGGTATATTCACTCGTTGAGTTCTAAAATATTGATGTTGTGATTAAAGTATAAAATAAAAAATTTGACGTAATGTGAGTGCTTAAGAAATAGCGAATTAAAAGAAATGACTCTCAATTTCGAACAATTCAATCACGAGCGATACCGGGAACGTTCAAATAGTACGATGCCACATTTAAATCATGTTGAGGCCATATATATTGATCAAAGCAGGTATAGTATTGAATAGTCTTTGAATTTCTTTTCTTTCCAAAACTTTTGAACAGCATTTCAAATTGTTATGAAGTTTGTTATTTGTAAGTTTGAGAGATGACTCGTTTGTATGTCACTAGTTATGTTCAAATAAGTCGTGTAATACTAGAGTTAATAGACTTTCGTTGTTTTACAAATTGAAACATAACGGTTGCTTAAGTTTGATTACAATCAAATGAAAAGGTAACGTATCCCAAGTAACAATATCAGTTTAAAGATGTACTTGAAGAAGTTTTGATTGCTTGTTCTTTAAAACAGGGCATAAATCTTATTATTCTCACAAACTGCTACAAATCAGCCATAAAATCCCCATAAGATCAAGGAGGCCCATGCTAGAGAAGGTTCTCAAGAATAGTTCCTTAAGTTTGCTTAAAACTCTATATTTTTATCGATATGTACTCATGATGACATTCAGCAGTTGCTCACAACCATGAAAAAACTGTAACAAATTTCGAGAGTTTCATAAATCAGGTTCGCAACTCTTCTTTCTAGCTTATTTCGCTATATACAGATTTTTTTTTTACATAGATCAATTTATGAAACAAACCCCATCGATCTACACTTTCTCCAAAATGAATATCATCGCAGTCGTTGAATAAAATAGGTAGATAAATCTACATGTATTTTCAAGTTCATATTTGTAAATTTTTAATTGCCACGTTAAGTTTATACGTTATATGACAAAAAAGTTTGTTATTTTCAACGCGCCATAATATTACTGGCAAATTAGTAATTTATTTACACAGTAAAAAAAATTTACATTACTTTAAATGCACATAAATGGAGCATTGGGAACCACGTAATATTCCGTGTGGCATTATATTCACATGCAAAGTGAATGAATACATTGTGAATTTGCATGCATATTTATATTCGAAACTTTAAGTTTATATCAATTAACGTACAAATTTACATGGCTTAAAACGATTCTGTGTTAACGGTGTGAAATTGTATATGTTTTTCACTTTATGTGCAAGAAATTGTTATGTGCTTTCATTTGTATTAGTTGTAAATTTCATTTTTTGGTACTGTGTAGAAAATTAAAAATATATCTGAATTTTCGTTAAGTTCGGGTTTGCTGGACTACGGAACATTTTACTAAAGTTTGTGTCCAGCATGGTCAACATTCACTACTGAACTGCCAGAATTATTAGTAGCATTAAGAATCTTGGCCTTTTATTACCGTTTAATTACAAATGGCTATTATTTTGACGTAGTTAATCACAGTCTGTTCGCCATATTTGTTGTTGGTTTTATTTTAATCCCTCATAAGACGGCTTCTAACTAAAACTTCTTGAGCAAGACCAATAAGATTTTTTTAGTATCTCGACAAGTTGGCATTTACTTGTTGCAGTCACGGAGAAGAATACTTGCGCTTGAATAACACTTGCCTGAACTTTTCAAGACAAACAAATTTTATCTGAGATAGTCCCCTCTCCCGTTTGACAACTGTTTGTTCACAGTCAAGCACCATTTTTGTGATCATTGCTGTTGGAAAAGAGTTACTTGTAGCGATTTTTGAACAAGAAACTATAAATGGTTCAGAATAAACATCCAGTGTATTTTATAATTTGGGCCTAAACATGAGCAAACTAAAGAAATGCAACATATTGCTTGAAACAGGGAAATGAATGCCATTCCTCTGTCATTCTCAAGTACAAGTCGGACTCGATTATCTGGAATTTTAGATTCGATTATCCGGAATTTCATTTTTTCGGTGATCGTTTTAGTTTTTATTCCGAAATTTTGTCTTTACCACCCCTTCTGGCATAATTGTTACCATTTATGTCATTTCCGGCATGTTTGGGACATGTTCGATTTAACTGAAAATAATCAATGTCCAATTTATTCTTTTTTGCTTCTCAAGAAATAATTTCTGGTTACGCCACTCCATCATACAAGTGGAATAAAAAAAGGAATTACCTATTTATTTATGTTCGTTAATCGCAAATTTCAATATATTTCTGTGATTCGATTATCCGGAATAAAAAATGTTTTGGTAATCGAGTCCGACCTGTATTGGAATTTCTACCATCTTATATTTCATGCCCGTTAGTGAGTATTGAGTTTATACTGTTTTTAACACCAAAAGTAAAATACCCTTAAATGACTTGATTTAGTATGATTAAGGTTGACTTGATTTAGTATGAGTTAGTTGCTTGAATGAGCTAAACAATTTTGTTTATTCTGGATCCTTTCTTTTTGCTTGCTTTTTTGCTCTTTCATGAGACAAAATGGGTTTAAGAAAATTTTATGGGCACATTTTCAAGATAGATTCATCTTAAAGATAAGTACCATAAAACTATCGTAAAACTCTAATGAAGTTTTATGGAAGTTTCTCATAGGTATTTCGAAAGGGATATTGAGTGCGTTTCAAAACCGCTCCTCAGGCTCATTACACTTATTGATGAAGGAATTTTATGGAGGACTCTTCAAGTGTTCTTTAATTACTCTTGGGAACTGTTGATAAATAAAATCCACAAGTACTTGAATAAATTTATGATAAAACTCGATAGATTTAGTAATGTTTTGATAAAACTACTATAAAATATAAATAAAACTAAATCGTCTTTGGATTGTTACTTGGGATAGGACAGCCAAACTTTGAAACCACGTGTTCAATCATAATTCATCAGTTAACCCTTAACAAGCCCGTTCATCTGATATCAATATTGTTCAAATCGGTTGTGTAGTTTCTAAGATAATGAAGTTTCGGAATTTTCACATTTCGATACATTACAGACGAAGCTACAGTCCGATTACAACAAAATTCAATAGGGTGTTATGAGGCAGCTAGACCTTTCATTTGATACTAATTCTGTGGAAATCGGGTCAACCATCTCTGAGAAATGTGAGTGAGTCCAAGTAGTCTTCGGAATATATTTGTTTTCATAGCTGGATTCCACATTTTAAAACATAACAAAGATCCATTTGCAAAAAAAATCATTAGGGTCTTATGGGGCAACAAGACCTTCCATATGACACTTTTATGAGAATCGGTCCAGCCATCTCTGAGAAACATGAGTGAGATTAAATAGTCTCCAGAACACGTTTCTTTCCATAACTTCTGAACCAATGTTCAATGTTCAATCTTCATAAAATTCAAAAGTTAAGAATTTTTTAGAGAGCCCGTTCATTTGAAACCAATTTTGTTCAAATAGGTTGTGTAGTTTCAGAGATATTGATGTTTCGTGATTTTTACATTTTGATACATAACCTCTCAACTAGAAATCGGATTACAATAAAATTCAATAGGGTCTTATAGGGCAACTAGACCTTTCATTTGCAATTAGTTTCATTGAAATCGGTTCAGCCATTTCTGAGAAAATCGAGTGAGATTGGGAGAGCGTTACACACACACCCACACATACACATGCAGAAAATGCTTAGCTCGTCAAACTAAGTCGAGTGGTATACGACATTCGGCCCTTTTGAGCACTTCTATACCTTTAGTTTTTGCAGTGATTGCTATACCTTTCTAGGAAAAAGGCAAAAAGTGAAATGATAGAAATGACTTTTAATTTCAACTTCAATCCCGAGCAAGGCCGCAAACATTGAAATAGTACAATATCAAATTAAAATGATGTTGAGGCCACATATTTTGATCGTAGCTATAGTTTTAAACAGTCTCCGGGTTACGTTTCTTTCTATAACTTTCAAACCACATGTTTAAACATTATGAAATTCATTGTTTAAGGGTTAAAAAGCCCATTAATTTGAATTCAACTATGTTCATAGCTTCTGAGATATAAGAGCGTATTTCACATTCTGACGCAGCGCCAAACTAAAAGTTCGATTACAATGAAATTCAATAGCAACCTAAGCGGCAAATAGACCCTTCATTTGACACCATGATAGAAAGAATCGGTCAGACCATCTCTGAGAGAAGTGAGTGCGAAAAAAGGTGCACATACACACGTACACACCCACACTCACACACACACACATATACACCTATACATGCATACATGCAGAAAATGCTCGATTCGACGAACTAAGTCGAGTAGCATATGACATTCGGCCATTTGGATCACTTTTCTACCTTTTATTTAGCCAGTGATCGTTAGGAGAAAGTCAATATGTTTACTTTCATTATGTGATTTCACATTTTTATGAACAACGTACAAAGTTACTATCTGATTGCAATGAAATTCAATAGCAACCTATAGGGCAACTAGACCTTTCATTTGACACTAATTTTGTGAAAATCGGTTCAGCCGTCTCTGAGAAAAATGAGTGAGTTTAAACAATCTCAGGATAACTTTTCTTTACATAACTTTTGAGCCATATGTTCAATCATAACGAAATTCAAAAGTTAAGGGTTCCGATCCTTTGAAACCAGTTTTTTGAAATCGGTTGTGTGGTTTCTGAGATATTGATGTTTCGTGATTTTTACATTTTGATACATAACCTCTATACTAAAAATCCGATTACGATGAAATTCAACAGCAACCTATACCGCAACTAGACCTTTCATTTGCAATTAATTTTATGAAAATCGGTCCAGCCATCTCTGAGAAAAGTGAGTGAGAAAAAAAGTTGCACATACACACACACACACACATACACACATACATACATACATACAGAAAATGCTCAGTTCGTCGAAAGGGGTCGAGTGGTATATGAAATTCGGCCATTGGGACCACTTTTATACCTTTGGTTTTTGCAGTGATTGCTATACCTTTCTAGGAGAAAGGCAAAAAGTGACGGATGTTCTGGTGTGTGTGCAGGAACAGCACAACAAATCAACTTATTACGGTTGCTGTCAAGCAATGAAAAGTTAATTTGGACTTATTGTGGCAAGTAGCAGAGGACTAATGCAACCAATCTTATTGCGCTCTTAAAGAGGTAATGCCAGCTGCTTATAGTATGCGGTACTCTTTCCATGTGGGTTTAAAGCAGTTTTATTGCCATTCTTATAATTACTTCAATAAGCTTGGCAAGGGTGAGCCCCCTGGCTGTAAAGCAAACTTATAGCGGTTATCAGAAGGTTCTGATAGTATTTCTAGTTTTAACAGCAGTTTTGCGAAATTGGTCATGAAAACCGCTAAAAGAATGCAATACGACTTAAATTGTTACTTGAGGTAGGTTGGAAAAAACCTATTTGTGCGGAGTGTTATTTATCCGGATTATGATTCTGTTCATCAAGTTAATATTAAGTCAACTTAAATTAGTTGAAGTTCGTTTACTAAACTAATCTCATTTAATTTTTACAGAGCTGAAACTCTGTTTAGAGCGTGAGGCAGGGACCAATCAGCTATTTTTTTTTTTCATTTCCCATGTACGCGTGAACCACTAACGTCAAAATTTGTCATAAACAACATTTTTCAAATGGGTCGCAAATGTCAACCCGGACGATACCGGATAAGATATTTGCGAGGATGTGTTCGTGATGCTATGAACTTCCATTCCCCTGAAGATTATATGATCGGATTCCGCGAGATGTGATAATTTTTTTAATATTGAAAAAGCTCGAAAATGCATAAAAATCACTAATTTCGAAAACTTCTTAAGAGTAGTTATAATTTTATTTTCGGAATTTCTATCGACCGGTTTATTATCATTGAACATAAAGAACTCATTTGCTGCAAAATATTAATCAATTGTCATTTTTTGACGCTTGGCACAACTTGTTACTATAAATGGTTTAATTCTCAAAAAAAATGCTTGAAAATTTGTCAATGTTCACAGCGCTCCCAGCATATGATCATACCGTTTAACGTTAATCTACTGATGACATTTTGTGAAGCAATTATTTAAGCTGCAGAAAAAAAATAGCGGCATCAAAAAGCGTCAAAAAGCTTTTTTCTCATTTTGGCCAGCTTTTTGTTCTAGGTACTCCTCTGTGCGTCGTCAGTATGCGAATAACAAAGTATCGGTGTTGGTTCACTCTCTTTGCTTTCCTTTTTACGATATATTGCTTGTCGTTAGCGTACACCACAACATATGGTTCTCAATGTGCACAACTCGGTATATGAAGTTATTCGTCTCTGTTACACAGAGCGATTAGATCTTGTTATGTTATTACCCATGAATAAGATTTTTTGTCAGAAAAAGAAAGAAAATGACAATGTATGCTCTCCTACTCTCGCTCAAGTCAACCGCTGCCGAAGTAGTCCCTTCCCCCACACTTTCCTTCTCACCGCACCACACCTCTGCTGCTGCTTAGGCGACATGATATTCTTCTGCTGCTATTCTTTGTTTCCCTAACGACCGGCATATGGAGAGACAAACGCAACGAGCGAATCGCTTCTCAGAGCAGATGTAGTCTGGTCATGTGTTTATTTTCTCCCAGAAACCTACGCACCATATCATCATTTCATTATGTGTTGAGAGGATTCAAGTTTAGTCGCGGTCTGTAACACTTCATGATGTGTACATGTGGAGATTAAACGATGATTGCATCATATTCGTTTCGTTTCCATCACTGCCTGCTAGTACTGGGATGCCTAGTCTCGTGACGAGGCTGCCGTCTTGGGTGTAGCTGCTATCAAATATATTAAATACCAATATAGTTCACTTACGTGAAATTATGAAGACAAATTGAAAATGACAGAAGCGTTAGTCACCTTTTCGACCGCTAGGTGCGCCACTTCTGATTTTGTTCTACACGACATGCGAAATAGAGCAACTTTTGACAATAATATTACCCTAATGGGTACACTGAAAAAAATTCACATTTTATTGTGAAGTGGACTCGGCCGAATATTTTATAATAATAAAGTTCGCCTATGCATAAGGCAATCAATGGGTGGTGTTCCACGGTTTGTACGTTTGTCGACCTCCGACAATATTTTGAGTTGTAAAATGGCGACTTCCGGTGACTGGGAAACTGCCGAAAATGACCAAATACCACCTAATATGGGTTTTTTTTAACTAGAATGACGCTCAGAGGCCAGAAATTGTCTCGAAATGCCAGTTTGAAATCCAAGATGGCGACTTCCGGTTTTTGAAAAATCAGACAAAATTTTGAATTGTAAGATGGCGACTTCCAGTGATTGGAAAAAAGAGGAAAATGACCAAATACCACCAATATGGATGTTTCTTTAACTAAAATGACGCTCAGAGGCCAGAAATTGTCTCTGAATACCATTTTGAAATCCAAGATGGCGTCTTCCGGTTTCTGAGAAACAGCGAGATATGACCAAATACCATCCAATATGGGTATTTCCGAAATCGTGATGATGCACTGAAACCACAAATCGACCTCAGACAACATTTTGAGTAGTAAAATGGCGACTTTTGGTGACTGGAAAACTGCCGAAAATGACCCAAAAACAACCAAATATGGGTGTTTCTTTAACCAGAATGATGCTCAGAGGCCAGAAATTGTCTCCAAATGCCATTTTGAAATCCAATATGGCGACTTCCGGTTCCTAAACAACAGTGGCAAAAGACCAAATAACACTCATTATGGGTGTTTCCGGGATTGTTATGATGCACTGAAGCGACGAATCGACCTCAGATAACATTATGAATTGTTAAATGACGACTTCCGGTAAATGGGAAACTGCTGAAAATAACCAAATAACACCCAATATGGGTATTTCTTCAACCGGCCGATTTCCATCCAATATGAGATGTTTCGATACCAGAATGATACACAGGAGCTAGAATCGACCACAGACAACATTTTGAATTCTAAGATGGTGACTTCCGGTTTCTGTAGAACAGCCGAAAATGACTAAATAACACCTATCATTGGTGTTTCTTAAACCAGAATGACGCTCAGGGGCCAGAAGTTGTCTCCAAAAAAAAAAATAACCTAAAGGGACCAACCCAATATGAGTGTTTCTTTAACCAGAATGATGCATGGAGCTAAAAATTGACCTCAGACACCATTTTGAATTGTAAGATGGCAACTTCTGGGAAACAGCCGATTACTACTGCATATGAATATTTCCGTAATCGAAATAATGTATAGAAGCCAAGCATTGACCCTGGACACCATAAGGAATTCGAAGATGACCACTTTCAGTTTCTGGAAAACAACGAAAATAACTGAATACCACCTAACATGAGTGTTTTCGGAATAGAGGTGATGTACTAAAGGCAAAAGTCGAGGATGTTGTCATTCCGATAAAACCAATAATTTCAAACGATATAAACAAATCGCAAGAAATCAATGAATTTGGAATGTTGAAAATTATTGAATTAAACACAAAAATAGGCGGGACGAAGTTTGCCGGGTCAGCTAGTAAATACATAAATATGCTGGTTAAAGCAAAGCTGCAAGTGATGAATATGAAGATTAGAACTCGAGAGCAAAAAATTCGGAGGGATAAAAAAAAACAAAAAATACTTTCAAAACGAAGAAAACTAAACATTAAATAATAGTTTTCGCATAACAGTTGTTATCACTAATTATGTTTGATTTGTTGAATATCTTTTATATATAATATAATAAAGCATTTAAACCAATTACAACATGATATGTATCCATACTTAAATTGTTAAATTGATAGAACATTCAAGTGTTATCTAAGCTAAAAGTTGCACAACAACCATATACGACTATTGACAACCATTGTGCGGTTTCTCCTTTTATCTTTTTCACGAGGTAATTGAAATATTCATTTAATTGTACACATCGTGGCCTGATTATTGAGCTTGAGCTTGACGGCCGCACATTTCGTAGTTGCTTCCCGTGATGGATCTGAGCTAGTGAAGTTACACAGGGAACCACGTATATAGCAACTTGGGATTAGTTTACCATTTACACGTCGTGGCCTGATTATTTGAATATTTCTTCTTCGTGCCTCGATAAGCTACATCTATTATATTATCAATATTCAACTCCCGGAATGGCGTTAGTTTTACATACAAACAATATACGCACGAAATCTGCAACATATTTTTTTCTGTGAAAGTATGAAATTGAGTCAACTAAATCTAAAATTGAGTAAATTCAGTTTCGTGTGTGAGAATGTCACACGCTCACAGAAATTCAACAACAATGCACAGTAATACAGTAAGGCAATGTAGGCGGACACGAGTTTTTCGATGCGATTTTGTGGTTTTAGAGTAAAATTTTTTTTTTTAAGAACTTGTTTCTTATATTTAGTCTATTTTTTATGTGCAAATGAAAATTAGGGTGGTCCTGAAATCGACTAAATGAAAAAACTAACTTTTTATTTGCATAAATAAATGTATACATTCATCGGCACAGTTGTAGATCAACTAATTTTAAGCAACTTTCGGTATTTCTTTACAATATTTATACAATATTTGTTCTATCAAATGATACCAAAAAATATTATTTATGTTTGCCCTATTTTTAAAATAGAAATAGTGAAAACTCTTCATCTGTATAATATATCGACAATGTTTTTTCGTCAAAATTGGCGTATTTTTGATTAAAGTTACCGAAGAAAACTTTGTTTTTAAATTTGAATTGAAAAAATAGAGCGAAAAGACTGTTTTTGGAAACCAAATTTCATGTCTACAAAAAAGTTTTTTTACAAAGTTACTTAGAATTAGTTGGTCTACAAGTTTGCCAAAGAATGTTTTATTTCGTTGATTTTAGGACCACCCTAATTTTCATTCGCGCATGAATAGAGGACTATGTATAAGAAACAACTTTTTACAAAAACTATGGCTTTAAACCGCAAACCAAAATCGCAACGAAAAGCCTATGTCCGCCTAAATTGCCTTACTGTACCACTGTGCAATGAGTTTAGTTACCTTTTTCACCACAAGAGGGGGTGTTCCCTGTCTGTCTTCACGGGAATATATGGGAAATTCGAGAGTGAACTATATTGTTATTTTAAGATATTTGCTGCTTTCATAGTTCAGCCGTCCGCTCCGGTTCAGTCGCTGTTTGAGCAGTTTCTAGCCTGGGGAACAGACGCTCAGACAAGCTGCTCTCTAAGGAGAACAACTCTCCCTTCTCTGTCAGCACCAAGTTCTCACCAGTTCACCGATCGTCCCTTGGTTGCTCGTATCCCAGTCGGTACCACGTGGAGGTAGAGATAGGAGTAGCTGGGCTATGTGCTCTGGTCCAGACTGGGGTCTCTTTTGTGCCAAATTGTACGCATTGTCCAGCCGTTTACCAACTAATGGAAAATAATATAGGGTAAGAAACGGCTTAAGCAGTGGCGCCTATTTTAATCAATCCGATTACCAAGCTGTTTTATGAAAACATAAAATATCATCTAACACAGAAAAATCTTTGAATAAACATCAATCGGAAAAAATCTACCAAAATTGCAGCCATTCAAGCGCCACTTCGGGTGCTGGAGAAAATCCCCTGCAAAACAGATGCAAACTGCTTAGAATAGATTCGGGGTGATTGGAATAGTGTCCCTCTATTGGGAGCTTTAATTGATTATTATTTAAATTTGCTAACTCAGTTTTACAATCTGAAAACATGTGCAGACAGAGAAAAAGATTGAAAACAAATTGATATACTTATGTTTAAATTTCACCCAACACATATCGAGTATTTCGTCAGGCTGCTATGTATATATATGTTCACTACTCTACCTATAGTAATATAAAATTGAGGAATTGCAGTTTGATTTTTTTTTCTACGAAAACTACACAATGTTAGCTATACAGTACGTAATAGTAATCAAAAGGTAAAATTTGTGTTTAGAAAATGCTTTGCCGAAGACACTATACCGATCAAATAATTGATTTGACCGTCAGTTCAATCTTTTCTTATCTTTCAATAAAAAAAACTATATCACTTTATAAAAAAATGTTGCTCACAGTTGTCATTACTCATTCAAATTCTAGAAATCGTAATCGTAATCGAAATCGAATTCGGAGCCAAAAAAAATCACGTGTGAATCAGACTGCAACCAATCAGTTTCGTAAATCTTTTGGATCGGAAAAAGGTGATATTCGTTAAGTGATTGTTGGGTTATTTATTTGATTAATTAATATAAAAAGAGAGGGGAAAACTGTAAAATTGATAAGGTAGACTAAGTTTTCAGACCCTCGATCATATCTGGAGGCTGGAAGTTGATATCCAGAGACCGAAAAATGATGTCCAGCATGATGCTGAAATCCAAGATGGCGTCTTCTGATTTGGGTATTCCTCGAATCTTCATGTCGACCGGAGACGAAATATCGATGTTCAACATCATATTTGAATCCACAATGGCTCGCTGAAAAGGACAATATTCAACTATAAAAATCACGCATAGAAATCAAAAATCAGCGTCCGACAACATTTGGAATTCAAAATGGCGACTTCCGGTTTTCATAAAAACCGAGAAAAGTTAATATTTCAATTTTCAATATTCTTGTATTTCATAGCTAGTCGAAGTGGAAATGATTGATAAAATTGTCGCCTTACAGGCTGATGCTATAAATAACAACATTTTTTGAATGATACTGTTATCATTAGTTTGATTTTTTTGTCAAATAAATTTTTACATTTGTTGTATCTAAAAGAAGGTCAACTGTTGTTCTGATAGGTATAAAGTAATTTTTTTTAGAAAGTTGACTTACAGTAATAGTTATAACTCTACTTCTAAAATTAGTCATGACCGATAAATGAAAAATTCTCGGTTGCTTCTTCTTGGCGAATTCCACTCGTTACCAATTTATTAATCAGTTGAATCTAACTAAAAGCCATCGTGCAGCTACAAAGACGTGCACGAGGATTCAAGTTACTAAATTATTCCACGGGATATGCTTCGTTTCGCCTTGCGTAATCATTTCACGAAACAAGAAAAAAAGGAAGACGTCTGCCTTTCATCTTATTAATCATTTTTTGTTAGTGCCATTTGTAAGTAAATTTTGAAATAATTCTATTAGCTGTTTTCTCTTTTTCCCTGGAGCACCAATGTAATTTTTTCCCGTCCCGGTGATTCTCGTTTTTTTTTTCTCTCCTTCCGCTAGCAAAATAATTCACTTGAGAAACATTTTAATCATCTTTGCTGTGCTCGCTACAGCGTCCGATCCGGTCGAGAAAGGTCGTCATTCGCTGGCCCTTAAGAAGCCTAAATCAAAATTCATCAGCCAACAATAAAGCTAATTGAAACGAAAAGGATTTCCTTCGGGGAAAATTCGATTTGCTTTGCAATGCTAGCCTGCCGCTGGGCCACTGTTTAAACCGGACACAGTCGAAATGAAAAATCAATTTTCAGAAGAATGTAACCCAAAACATAATTTGTCTCAAAGTTGAAGGGAAGCTGTGCAAGGGCGATGGGGGTGGATTGCCAAAATTCCTGCGGATCAAATTTACTTAGGCTGATGTTTATTGCATCAACCGGAACGTGTGAGGGCGGAAAATGCTCACAACGAGGCCACCACGCTGTGGCAGAGAAGAGTAGCGAAATGTTTATAATCCATAATCGTAAAAAAGAAAGGAAAAAAATATACTCTGCGCACGCGAAGACCGCATAAATGGGAGGAAATAAAAACATGCCCGAAGAAGTGCATTAGCATGGGTAAACTGAATTTTATTTCACTTATGGCATTAAAAATGAATGGCACCTTTACACTTGGCTCTGTGCGGAGTAAGTGCGCGAATTATGTCGCAGTCATTTTATACGGGATCAGCAGCAGAAAGGACAGAAGCGGGTCTTCTTCTTTTGTCTGTTCTGACACAATTAGGATTTACATGTTTTGTATGAAATGCAGCGCTGAGGGTTGTTCTGGTTCAGTAAGCTGATTTTAAAATGTTTTAAAATGTCAGCATAGAGCAGAAACATGACTAATCTTCATCAGTTTAAAATTTGGTATTTCATCAGCGCTGGGTAATTTTATAACACGTCAAATCTTATATTGAAGAAATGTGAAACGAAAAATAAGTATTCGCGTAGCGCATGCTAAATCGTAATAAAATAAATGAACTAATGATGATTACAAATGCAGGCATATGCCATTTTTAATTGCCCGGAAATTGCAGACCACTCAACGTTGTCCACTTGTGCAAACAAATGTCACGAAAAGGAATCTAAGTTGGGAACGAATTACTCGCAGCCATTGGCGTGTACAGGTTTTATAGAAAGACGGAGCATTGAATTCTCCTAATCGGAAAGGAAACTAAAAGGAAACTTCGTAGTTGTACAAACTATCCGGGTCCAATAATTTGAAAAAAATCCAAAAATATAAATAAAACTAATCACAAATAGAATGTGGTCGTCAACGATTTCTGTCTCGTTGACAAACAAGACTTTAATACAACTATGCATAAGTTTTTCTTTGTTCACAACATTCATTTGACACGGCGCAACTATGCATAAGTTGTTCTGAAAGCTAACAGAATCATGCAATGAAATCTCAAAAACCTAACAAAATGCTCGAACAATATGAAGTCAGAAGTTTTGTCAGACACTAATTTTCGTTTACAAAATTAACCAACTCGTATTAGTACCAGAGCTGGTGTTTTGATCGGATTCAAAAAGGATACACAGAACTTCTACCAACATCGTTGTTTACTAGTAATAGTTACAATAATATTTAGGATAATTTGGAAGAAGTTGAAAAAAAAATGCCCCGCCATAGCTCAACCTAGGCACGTCGTAGCATTCGCAACGTTCAAGAACAAAAGCAAAATGACCCTTCTTCGTCCTGTAAAACTGTCTGAAATCTTTGTTGAGCCTCAAGTAAGCTTAACACGACAACAGCAGGGATTTGTATACTCAAGTCCAGACGCAAATCTTTGAAAATGAAATTAAATAAACAACAACAGAAAAAAAACTCACTCCGTGGTAGCATAAATGAATCGGTTTTCTCCCTTCAAACAGTCGACCGTCTGGCACTGGAGAACAGGTGCATAGGGTTGTGAGTGTGTTTGCTCGGCTCGTATCGGGGTGCCAAGAAGTTTGCTTCTATCATGCAGCACCAAGCAGGTTTTCTTGTGCACTTTCACACCCAGCTGGTGGTCCGAAGGAGGTTTCCCGCTTTCTGTCACCGTTCATGATTTTGTCTCGTTTTGGGTCCTGCAGGCCAAATTAAGACTAAATGCAATTCCCTCTCCTCTAGCGTGACGAGCACCGTTCCACTGCAATCCTAAAGTATTGCACTTGCATGACATTGTCAATAATGAAAAATTTAACACTGCACCCCCGGCCAAGTACTTACCCATCGCTTACTGGGAAGGAAGGCTAGAGTTGAAAGCAAGTCTAGGTTAGCAATTGTTGGAATTTTTGTAATTTAGCATCCACAAATTCACATTCCTACTTCGCTAGCAAGTTCAATTTACTTTTCTTTCTCGCTACCAAATCCGATTTGAAACTTGACGATGCCGATCGAATCGATCTCCAACAAAAAATCACACCGTCAGCAAGTATGCAGTCCCATAAATCAACGGCGAGCAGAATCATCACTATCAGCAGTCATAATATTCTTCTTGATCTTGTCGCACAATTTCCCAAAGTGGAAAGCATACAAATTGTGTCTGTATATTCATAAATTATGAAACAAAGGGTGCGAAATTCTCCAGCATCTTTTGCCACCTCAATGCAGGGTTCATACGGCGATAGTAAAGGGCTGATAACGTAACAGTAGTGGTAGTAGTGGACCGGTTCCCCTTCGCGCTCGGAAATAAACGGGTTTGCATACATATGTAAAGTGCGAGAAAAAGAATCCGCCCAAAGCCACCTAGAAAGGCAAGCGGAGTTTTGTTTCGAAATCTAACATCAGGAACAGTTTCAAATTGTTACCAAGACAGCAAAGAGAGGGAAACTTCAAATAAAGTGGAATTTTAAAACTTTTCGTCGTATGAAAGAGCAAAAGGGTAATCGGCTGGCTGGATTCACTCGGCACCGGCAGCACTGACGGCGAGATGTGAGTGCAATGGTGACAAAGAAAAGTATGCAAATGAATTGTTTACTTATTTATAAACCTACTGAATGAGGAATGCTCGAGTGTTCCTACTTACATTAGCAGCGGATCTCCGGTATCACTTAGGGAAAGGTTTATTTAATTTCGCATTTTTCTTTTTATTGTTTTTCTTCCAATGGACTCGGAAAATGCAATGCTATTTGAAGCTGCATATGTTGAGTACCATGGAACGGGGTGAAATTGATCAATTTTTATAACAATTTCAAATTAACTAGCTTCATGTACATTTTTCCCGAAATAGTATAATTTTAAAACTAGTACTGGTATGTGCTCCAGTGAACTTCTATGGCTATTGGTGAAATTTCTGTCGGCTACTTCATGAAATGAATTCGATAATTCTGTAAGTTACTATGAGGTAAACTGGGGTGAAATTGATCACCAGTGAAATCCATACATTCTTTTGGCAATGTGCTTTTTTTCCGATATGCTAAAGATAAATGATGATTTCTGTACTGAACAATATCATACATAGCTAGTTTGGAAACGAAAATAACGATATTTCAGGTTAAAATTTGTTTGTTTTGGTTCACGAGCTGTTTGTTGCTAAATTTGCTCTTATTTGATCGTCGTTAGACCGATTTCAATTCGGTTTGTTGTAAAAGCTCCAAAACTAGCTCTGGAATTAAAATCTATGTGGTTTCCTGCGAATTCATTTGTATTTATTTAATGGTATGAAATGATCATTGTTGAAAATTATATTTTCTGAGCTTTATCAAACTTTACTCACTTCTCCAAATTTGATGTAATTAACCCTCAACTAAGATTACTTTAAGTAAATTCAATACTTTTTTTGTTATTTGAAAACATATTTGATCAAATTTGATTGAGTTTTGACTGAGTTAGAAGAATTTTTTGAAAATATCAAAAATTGCACCGGGCATGCAAGGGTTAACTTCGACAGGTATGTGAATGATGCAAAATTTGCGTTTAAGGACACGTTAACATTGCCTAGCGCTGTAAGAGCAATATCTTTTGATTAGTATTTTTTATCACGAATTTTCCGGTGATCAATTCCACCCCATTCCACGGTACCAGATTCAGCGAGGCACTTTTTAGAAAATTTGAATTGAACGCTTATGATAGAAATAAAAATTTGTTTTGATGTAGTAACAGCATAGGTATAATTATAAACAAAAATTCTAGAAATAACAATCTATTGAATATGTGGGAAAGAGAGTAGTTTTTTTCAAATTTTGAAAAAAACTAATAATATTGAATTATTGAAGTCTCCCAATTAGGAGCTAATGCGTCTCTTTGTCCCTCCTTCCTCTTGTTTTTTGCTTTTTTTCTCACTTACGGTTTCAGAAACATTTCCTCCCTCATTTTATGTATATCCTTTTATTTTTCTACCATACTCTTTCTATTCTCTTATTTATTCTTTTTGTTTCTCTTGTTATCTTTTTGTTCCGAATTTCCCTCTCATTCTCCTATTCTTTTCATCTTTTCCTCTGTCTCTCTCTGTTTCTCTCTTTTCAAGACGAACAAATTAAGACCTATTTTTCAAATATGCCTGAAACAACTGCATTTAAAAATAAAATATTATTATGATCGGCAGTTTTATTCAAAAGCAATAGCCAGTTACGGCAAGTGCACCAGTTATGGTTATATGACATAAGAGCAATAGTACCAGTTATGACAATACTTCGTTTAAAATCCATAGTCTATAACTGGTACATATTTTAGGAGTTGCCATGACTATTATTTGAAATATTTTGAAATATTTTTTTATTATTATTCTGATAATTAAATCGATTTGATTTCAATTATCAAGAACAAAAAATATGAAGAGTATTCTTCAACCTCTTTGTTCAAGTTGGCAGCACTGGTATTTAATGGCGTTCAAACGTCATCTGTCATAGTAAAAATTTGTCAGTATACTATATGATTTCATATTGGAAAGATTGCAAGGAGCGTCAAATTTAGCTTGTATCCTTACAAATCTCTTCGGCGGTAGAAGAGCTTTGCCAATCCAAGCGTCTGTTCACCAAGATGATTTCTATATTTGAATAAGTTGATCAACGTCCTGGTGTCACGTGGGACTCTGAACAGAGCTGAAATGATAGTCTCCCAGCGAGAAAGTGTGAGATTGAGAAAGGCCCTACAAGCCGCCTGGCAAAACACCAAACGTTAAAAATATTGAAAAAGGCATGTAAAACGGACATCAAGAAGCTATATTTTACCAGAGTAGAGGCACCACCAACGAGTTCGAGACCAACATTGAAGTGAAGTGGATTAATTGTCGGTTCTTCAACTACTGCTTGTAGCGCATATCTAACTAGTACTACTGTAGCGGTACTGACCACAATGACTCCTTACAGGAGAAACGACAAACCATATTGACGAGTGTAAACAGTTCGTGAAAGAAAAAAAATTCAGCACTAGCAAGAATGCAGTAACACCGAATGAGGACGAACGTGAAGCACTACCGACGCCCACTCGGTCTTTCGGAAAAAGAAGCGTTAGCAGGAAGATCGAGATCCCGTAGCGGTGGAGGAATTTGTAAGCAATGGTAGTTTGAGTAATGAAAGTGGTACGCAAAGCAGAGCCTTGGTGCTACATTCCGATTCGGAACTCGACCTTCGGTTTATTGTGCACAAGCTTCGCAACCAACTGTGTACAGAACAATTGCGGGACTAGCGTTACGATCCTACGACACTAACTGTCTCTCCCGAGCCGAGCTTCGGACCTACGACAATTGACCTATTAGGCCAGCATCGTACCTCGGGACTAGCTGCAAGATTCACGCAAGTGGTAGGCATTATAATAAAATGCATACAGAAAGTGTTCGTCGTGGGTTGTTGTCTCACCTCCAACGCACCTCCCAGATATAGGCCATAAATAGATCATCATGACCTAAATCTCGTAGCCTTCCATCCATCGGATTCTCAAGTCCAAGCACCAAACCTAAAGCAGGCGAAAATATGGGTAACATATGGAGGGATTGATGCAAAAGCTCGGCTACGATGATTGGCGCGATAATTTAGACGTTGTCAAGAGTCAAGGGTAAGGATGAATGACCTGCTGTAGCCACAACGCGCACTTGTCAATCAGATTTCAAAGTGGTCAGTCGCGATCCGAGAGAATTTATAAATCTAGAAGGAATCCAAAAGCGCAGCCTTGAGAAAGTTAAAAGTGTGTTGCTACAGTGAATAGCAGGTAAAGCATTCTCTTTGCCTCTTAACAATTGTCTCATCGCCAATTAGGAAAAATCTAACATCTACCCACCAGAACCTCGCTGTATTTTATTAAAAAACGTCAAGTACTTTAATAATCCACGTATGAGTCTTCACCGGTAAGAGAAGACGCTGGATCAGGAGGCCGTTTTGGCGAGAAAGGTCGCTAGACAACATCTGGAAAGACGCGTTGGTGCCGGAAATTGAGTGGAGCTGAAAGGCGAACGAAACGAAAAACTGGACAGTGTACAAAAGCTGAAAAGTACAAAGTAAAGGTTAGCTAAAGATAAGCAAGAGGAACGAGATCGCGTAGCGATGGAAGAGATGTACCAAGCTAACGACACTTGGAAGTTCTACGAGAAGCTGAATAGCTCCCGTAAAGGATACGTGGGGCAAGCCGATATGTGCAGGAGCTTGGACGGCAACTTCCTTACGGACGAGTGTAAGGTGATCGATAGGTGGAAGCAGCACTTCGCTGAGCATCTAAACAGAGAAGCAGTAGACAACGAAGACGGTATGGCAACTGATCTTGGTGCACGAGCATGGATTCCAGCCCCCGACCTCCTGGAGGTGACGGAGGCTTGGCTGGCTGAAGAACAATCAAGCTGCTGGAGTGGACCAGCTTTCCAGCGAACTGTTGAAATACCCCGGAGAAACTCTGATTAGAACCGTACACTGGGTCGTTGTCAAGATTTGGGAGGGAAGAGATGGAAGGTATTGTGTGTCTCATCTACAAAGAGGGTGACAAGCTGGAGTGCTGCATTTACCGAGCAACTACTCAGCTGAACGCCGCCTACAAGGTACTCTCCCAAATATTCTTCCGTTCTAAACTTCTAAACTCGAAGTGGTTTAGCGCAAGTTGATGGTCTTTTGTGCGTGTTGCCCTAGAAGGTATTATTTGAAGAGCGAGGACTAACACGAGTGGCACGATATTCCAAAAGTCGGTTCAACTGGTTGGCTTCGCCAACTATATTGGCATTGTGGCTCGGACCTGTGTGAAGATGGCGGTTCGAACTAAAGGCCGAAGCCAAACGGATTGGATGGGACATCAATGCTTCGAAGACGAAGTACAAGAAGGAAATGGTTCACGAGAAAACAGGGCTAACCTCCTACCTCGAGTTCAAGTTGGTGGTGATGAAATCGATGAGGTCGATGAGTAGGCTTACTGCCTACTATCAACAACGATATTAGCAGAGAAATTCAACGGCGCATTATGGCAGGAAAAAGTGCATACTTTGGTCTCCAGAGGACGCTCCGATCGAATAGAATTCGCCCCCCCCCCCCACGAAGTTGACCATCTACAAGACTGTCTAACTGTAGTCCTCTACGGCCATGAAACATGGACTATGCTTGTGGAGGACCAGCCGGCCCCCTGCTGCGGTCTTCGAGCGGAAGGTGTTGCATATTCAGTGGTTTGCAGATGGAGCACGGACGAGACGGAGAGGTGCACAGCACCCACCCATTTACCCCAAAGAAATAGTCCGTAAAAGTCTGTAGAGTCTGCGGATTTACACGAAATAGTTCTAGCATCTTTACTTCCAGGGGGTAAAGGAGAAGATTGGCCGGTTGACAAATAACAAATTAGCTGGAGTTGACTAATAGCCTAGCGATCTGCTGAATCAGGTGTGGATGAAGGGTACCATTTGCCTCATCTACAAAAAGGCGACAGGCTGGATTGCTGCACTTACTGGCAGTCACGTGGCTGAGCGCTGCCTACGGGTACTCTCCCAAATTCTATGCGCTCGACTATCAACATTTGTGATGGAGTTCGTTGGGCAGTACTAGGCGTTATTCATGGGTACTTGCGCCACAACGGCCTAAATAGTCGTGGTACAGCAGGTCCTACAGATATTCTTGAATTCAACGTGCCCACACCACTGACCTTCCAGCTCTTTGACTGGTCAATGATAACATTGACATCGTAGCACGAAGTAGCTGATGCCGGACGAATTGGCTTGGCCATAAACGTTTCGAAGACTTAATACATAAGGTTCCAGAGAAGACAGTGTTAACCTCCCACCACGAAGTTAGATTAGTGGTGATGAACACGTGGCGGGGCTCGAGGTTACCTGGGCTCACTGGTACCTGCTGACAACGACACCAGCAGAGAAATTCATCGATGTCTTATTGCAGAAAACCGTACCTACTTTGGACTTCGAAGGAGGTTCCACTCGAATGAAACACGCCGTCGCACGAAGTTTACCAAATACAAAACACTGATCAGGCCGGTAGCTCTTCACGGCCACGAAACTTAAACTATGGTCGTGGGGAACCAACGCGCTTGGGATTCTTGAACGAAAAATGCTGCGGTTGAGTGCAGATAGAAAATAGATCATGGTGGAATCAAATGAACCACGAGTTGCATTAGCTGCTGGGAGAACCAGTCATCGTCCAATTGGCGAAAATCGGGAGGCTACGGTGAGCTGGGCATGTCGACAGGATGTCGGATCACAGCCCCATGAATTGGTTCTCGATAACGACCCAGCTGGAACGAGGCGACAAGGCGAGCAGCGAGCAAGTGGCTCGATTAAGTGGAAGACGATCTGCGGAGCCCCCGCAAACGACATGGTTAACGAGCTGTTGCCATGGACCGAATTGAAAGAAGACGACTTCTTCGGACAACAAGGGATACGACCTAGAGCTGATTTTCAAGGTAAGTAACAAACGAACAAAGAGATTGCATGTGAACAATGCACAATGGTCTAGAAACCAAATTTGGGGGAAATTTGGGTCTAGAGCTCTATAGGAACATTTTAGAGAAAAACTTTCTTCTAAAAAGTTGTTACATATAATATATATATAATAAGCGCTTTATTTATTGAAAAATTTTCAAAAATTAGGGTGACCAACATTTTCGATGCAATCAAGTATCTAACTTTTTTATCTTTATAGATAGAAGAAAAATTTGTTCTACAATGTTATAGTTCCATAAATTTTGAGTAACTTTGTAAAAAAAAGTTTTTCTCTATCTTTGAAAACAACCGATTCATATTGAAAAAACACATTTTGCGCTCTAACTTTTTCATTTCAAGTTCCATCTCAAAACTGTCTATGAACGACTTTTAGAGCTTTTTGAGAGAAACAATTAGCAATGCTGACATTATAAATATCTCAATTTTACTCAAATTTATTAATATTTTTCATCAAAAAATATGCGTTTTTCATTTTTATGTCATTCTTTTTGGGGCAAACATAAAAAATATCTCTTGGTCTTATTTTGAAGGGCATATTTCACTCTAAAAATAGAGGAATTTTTAAGAATAGGTATGTTATTTTTTAAATTAGAGTAAATTCAATTTAAAAACAAGACGAAAATTTCAATAATTTTATACATTATGCATGTAAAAACACCCAGATTTATTTTGTGGTTTTTTTTTCTTATAACTAGGATTAATTACATTTAATTTGATCCAAAAAGATTGAAAATCGATCAACTGGTTCAAAAGTTATGAATTTTTTAAAATTAAATACTTCGAACACAGTCGTTTTTTATGCTCAGGAAAGAAATTGATGAGCAATTTATTTCTCGTTCTGTCACTATAAGGCCGTTACAAATTTTATTCTCATTTTATGTCACCCCCCCCCCCCCTTCCTTCAAAAATTTTGAATATTGGAAGGGGAAGAAAAAAAAGCTCAAACCTTTTGTTCATTTAATTGGTTTTTCGACAGCATAAATGCTTTATTTAGCAACAAACAAGTCAGGTGACAGTGAGAGTGTCGTCGAAAGGCAAGCGAAATAAATAATAATAATAATAAAGTGTTATTTTTCAACGTGTTTTTGAGTGCAAGTTACAAACGTCATAACTTGCACACAAACTTTGATCAAAGATACCGTCTGCCGGGGTGAGATTGTGCCGAAAAAGGAAACGTTTTTGTTTCTTAGCTTGTAATGCACACATTTAGGCAATGAGTTTGATCCAAATCACGTCAATGCACACTTAAATGTTTAGTTAACGACTGCCGCAAATATAATTAAGTTACAATAAATTATAATTTTGCTAAAATTGAATGGGGGGAGATTGTGTCAAAAACAAAAAGTTGAATAAGTTACCTGTTAAATGAACAGTAGTGTATCTACGGCTAATTCACATGAATAAAATGATAAAACAGTAAGTATAGGGACGATCATCAACAACGTGGACTATTAAGGGGCTGTAGGGGGTTGACCAGAAACTACGTTTCAGATGAATTATAGAAAAATGTATGACTGGATAAAATCGATATTTGGAGTAACCAGTTATGAGAATGTGGCTTATAGACAGTCTCTGTACACATAGTGGCGTCTCCTGGGAGCTTATAAAGGGAAAAAGTTAGAACATAAAGCCTGAGAAGATTTTTCGTTTCAATTATTATGTGTCATTGACCACTATATATTTCATTGGAAAACCTTAAAACCGCTGGAAACGTACCCACAACCCTCCTTCCTCGCTTAAAAGTCGTACAGTTTATAAAATTTTGTTACATTCCATAAGCAATATCAAAGCAAAGCAAAGCCTTGGTGCTACATTCCGATTCGGAACTTGACCTTCTGTTTATTTTTACACAGACTTCGCAGCCGACTGTTTTAGTGTACAGGACAATTGCGGGGCTAGCGCTACGATCCTACTGACACTAACAGTCTCTCCCGAGCCGAGACTCGAACCTACGACGACTGGCTTGTTAGGCCAGCATCGTACCTCGAGACCATCTGAGAGATATAAGCAATATCAGTCATTCTAAATTTCCTTCTGACAGTTGTTGGCTTACTGTTTTCAAGCTTTAAGTCATTATTTCAAATAATACCATAGCTAGACAACATACTTTATGTAAACGATGCAAGTATTTATACTGTATACTGATATAATTTTGTCGTGAATGTAGATTCCGCACAATGTACCGTTCATTATAGCTTGGCACAATCTCACCCCAAAAGGGCTCGAAAAGTGTACAGTTTGGAAAAACATTATTTTCTAAGCCAACACAGGTTCAATGCATAATATTTCCTCAACACATTGGAGACGACATCCTAACGTACCAAATGAGCAGTAAGTTGATGTGGTTTCTTGATCGGGTTGGTTTTCCTGGGACATTTTTGGATAACGTTATTTGCATGTTTTTCACCCTGTATTTTGAAACATTATTTAAGTGGAACAGTTCACTGATATTATCTATATTCCATTTAAATTTGTGAATGATTATGTCACGTTTCATAAAGTATTGAATTTGAGGTGTTAGGTTCGAGAAATCTTAAGTAATTTAACATACAAACATTTCCTGTTTTGGCTCAATCTCACCCCCGTGGCTCAATCGCACCCCGGCAGACGGTATTTCTTTTTTTTTCGTCTCGGTGTTATTTATTTTATGCCACCCCCTCTGCTGACTTTGATAACCTTGGACATAAAAAGAATTCGAAATTTGTATCAGCCTAAGTTGGGCACCAAAGCAAAGCTTGGTGCCACATTCCATTTAAGAACGCGACCTTCTGTTTATTATACACAGATTTCGCAGCCAAATGTTAGTGTACAGGACAATTGCGGGGATAGCGTTACGATCCTACTAACTCCAACAGTCTCTTCCGAGCTGGGATTCGAACATACGACTACTGAATTGTTAGGCTTGCATCGTACCTCGAGACCAGTTAGGAGTTTAGGAGTTGGACACCAAGATCATACAATTTCACGCCGTTGAAGTTCTTTCTATGCTACATCTAATCGTTGGTTTATGTGAACATCAAGTGTTATTGGAGGAAATCTTGCCGAAATACTGGAAATAATGATGCAGAATTGGAGCTTCCGTAGGACTATTTGAAACTGACGTGATGTGATGGTACAACAAAGGAACGTTTCAAAGGTTCCTTGTTATGCCATCACTTCAAAGTTTATATTTTAAAAGAATTTTGGGCAATTTTTTTTTGTGAAAACTTGAGCAATTTTCTATAATTCTCGATCTATTTTTCTCCTGCTCCATGACCAAAATGCTTTATTGTTAGAACGGCTTTCTCTTGTAAAAGTGCCTATCTTACATTGTACACGACTCTTAGGGTACAGAGTAAAATTTATTTATATAACCCTCATATACTGAAAGCAAACATTCCATCGGAACCGTTGACCCTTTTTGGTCAATGTTGACTTATTCCTGGTGTCATATTACCTGCCACAAGTGACGAGCACGTGTTTGAAATTTATTCATTGTATATTTGCAATTTCATTTAAAACAGTCACACACGATCATAACTTTGTTAACGCAATTTTGAACACAATCAGCACAAGGGAAGTCACATCGAGCTCGTGTCAGTCGCGAGGTTAGCTGTCATTTGAGAATCCTGAGGTGTCAAATTACAGGATAATCAATTTAAAATAAGAAATTCAGTTTACTTTATTCGTTTGATGCAACTCATTGATGAATATAAAATTTCTAAATTGTTGTTTTATTTTCATGATCATAAATCCCCCACTCAATTCAAAACATAGATCTCACTAAACGCCTATAACTGGTTTAAATCAAGTGACGCTCGATTCGTAGAAGAAATAATCCGCTTCAGTCATGAAATTCATCACACCACAATCGCATACACGGTGAACCTGCTGGTGTTAATCCATTTTCAGCCGAAGGGCAATCACTGATATGTCCTCAACAAAAGGATCGGATCAATACTTCCGACATAGGTTGTGTGTACCACAAATATATGTTACACAATGCACCATATGTAGGGCACAACTGTGCGAAATTTTACCCCTTCCGAATGCAACCCCATAATTTGCGACCCTTGCTTCACTCGAGACGATCGTGATAAACTGGCGAACAGGTTAGTTTCTCACTTCCGTGTTTTCATGGTTTTGTTTATTCTTTTCTTTGTTCTACGTGTGTATAATCGGATAGGTTCATATTATTTACATGAAAGTAATAGTGTACCACCAAATTTCTATGGATCCTCTGAATATAGAAATATATAAATACCCAAGACCATACAATTTATGAACACTTTAGTTTTCTGATTCGTTAGTGATTGGTCAAGCACTAAACAAAACACTTTAAAAAAATTTAAAAAATAGAACATACAAGAATTCGAGAAATAATCGTTATTCACCACAAACAACTCCACCATGGCAAACTTATAAATTATAATAACAGAATGATTCCAAATCATATAATCGAATACCACCACCACGTTTGTGGCAGAATCCCGAGATGAGCCAGCGTAAAACATAAACTTGCAAGCTAATAGACTGCTCGTCTTCATGATTATCATCGTTTTCATCCATACTCAACACCAACGCCAGGATTAGAAGCGCTGATCTGTGATAATGGAAATAATAATCGAGTAATACATAATAATTATCAGTTTGTCAGCTACTGGTTCGGCCGATGATATTATAGCTGAATGAAGTTGCAATATTATAATAGGGGGAGAAGCTGCTGAAGAGTCGGTGAGGTTACATAGTTCTCCGAGGGTAGAGTAGAAACAAATCAACACCGGTAGGGGTGAAATTGTGTCAATGAAATCTGTTTGATGTAGCGACAAATTGTCACACCGAACGGCTGGGTTTGATATCATTGAAATTTAGTCATAGGCACTCTCACAGGAGTGTTTCAAGCATTATAATAGATACCTTCAATGGGTGTCAAACAATTGCCACTTCTGGCAATTCTTCAAAAAAAAAATTTTAATTTTTTTTAATTGAATTGGCACCGCTAATCGAAAATTTAGCGACGTTGATCGCTTAGTCGCTGACCGGAAAATTTAGCTCGATAATCGCTAAACGCTAAACGCTAAACCCACATTAGCGGAGCTTTCGCTAATCGCTAATCGCTAACTTTTTAATATGTAAATAGTCATTGTTGCAGAGCAAACAAAGAGACAGTATTTCCAGTTTTTTAACTCGATTTATTTCAAGCGGAGTTAAAAAATCCCTTAAATTAAAAGGAAAATTTTTGATTATAATTTGGATTTTAGTATAATAATCTTAAGAACTAGGTTTAACATTTTTTGTAATTTCCTTATTTTCAAATTATGGGTTTTTATAGTGATATAGATTCTACATGCTCTCAGCATGGGAAGTAAGTTGGAGCGATCAAAGCACGTGGGGGCGTATAAGCGATTCATCTTAGGTGTAGGTAATGTTGAACTTAAATTGTAGATTCTCATGCAATCTCTCATGCTATTTTCATGCAGATTCCACTTACGTTTAGTGCTCATTTATAATATTGAACCTCCGTTTTTAATCTGCACTTGGTGATGCTGTTATAATAGATATAAGTTTTAGGTTAGAATCTAAGTCACAATAATTAGCCACGTAAATTTACCGTTTTAAATATTGATAATTGTGTTCGAAAATAATCACTGGGCTTATTATTAAATTTTAGGTATTTTATAATAATTATAAATTTAACTTTAGTAGAACTATAAGTATAATAATCACCACTTTCGCTAAGCCGCTGGTTCAGTCTGCTGCTACTCCTGAAGTGGCGATCTACATTCAACATGGCTGTTTTATCGTTGATCGTAGATCGTTTCCGATCGGTATCGCTCGTGCGGATGATGGATAAAGCGTCGCTTCAATAGGCCTATTGTGAATTGGTAGCACCAGGGGAACTCGCTGAATGTTGGTTCGTCACAGACAGGGTGACATTCCCCCCCAGTACGTCGTGGCCTTGGTCCGACTTACTCGAACTGGAACCGACGTCCAGGATTGCGATGTTCACTGCAGGTCTCTCCAATCTTCCTTGGGATGTTTGCAATGTTACTCGCCGTACTTGTCGATCCTTAGAACGGACGATCTCTATAACTCGTCCCTTCGGCCAACAATTCCTTGGAAGGCGGTTGTCTACGATGACGGCAACATCGCCTACCTGTATTGGTCGCGTCTGTTGAAACCACTTTGATCTTCGCGTGAGTGTTGGCAAATACTCCGTGATAAAACGTCTCCAGATTTCATCTGCGTAGGCTTGCGACGCCTTCCACGAGTTGTTTAACAAAACTGTATTGTTATTAAATGCGATCGGGGGTTTGGCACCATTGGAAGACCCTAGGATGAAGTGATTCGGTGTTAGGGGAAACAAAGAATCTGCGTCTATCGGTACGTCCGTAAGCGGTCTTGAATTAATTATCATTTCGACTTCAGACAGCATGTTTCTTAGTAGCTCATCAGTCGGAAGTTGCCTTGGCTTTATTTGGTCCAGGATCTTTTTAACCGATTGGATTAATCGCTCCCAGCTTCCCCCAAAGTGTGGAGCAGCGGGGGGGTTATACGTCCATTTGGTATTCGGACTTACAAAGTGCTCCATCATTTTATTTTGGTCCACTTTTTGCAGCTCGTCTCGTAGAATACGTCCTGCCCCAATAAAATTTGTACCGCGATCACTGAAGATTTCAATTGGTGCCCCTCTCCTGGCCACAAAATTTCTTAGGGCTAGGATACACGAGTCGGTGGAAAGAGAATGTGCGATTTCGATGTGAATAGCTCTAACTGTTAAACAGGTCATTAGAACACCCCAACGTTTCTCTGTTCTTCTTCCGACTACTACTGACATTGGTCCAAAATAGTCTACACCAGTATACGAAAACGGACGAGTGAATGCAGCCATTCGCGCCACCGGAAGCTCCGCCATCATAGGAGGTGTTGGTTTAGCTCTTTGTATCTTGCACATTTGGCAATTGTACCTGACACGTTTGCATGCTGCGCGAAGCTGCGGAATATGAAATTTGAGACGAATTTCATTTATCACTGTCTCATGATTTAGGTGTTTATATTCACAGTGGTAATCAGCTATTATTAGGTCTGTCAAATAGTGCCGTTTGGGTAGTAAGATAGGATATTTGACCGAATCTGCAATAAACTGGCACGATTTAATGCGGCTGTTCATCCTTAAGACTCCAGCATGGTCAACGAACGGACTTAATTTGTAGAGCTTACTGGATTTTGCCAATATACTTTTAGTTTCTGGTGCGTTGTGGTTGATTAAAAGGTTATATTCTTCGGGGAAAGCTTCCTTTTGCACCTGACGGTATATACACCATTCTGACTGCTGTAATTCTTCCTGGGTGAACGGTATAGCACTTGGTGGGGAACGAACCTTTCTGCGTCGATAGGACAGATACCGTAATACATATGCCACAGCTCTGTGAAGGCGCTTCCATCTAGAAAATCGCTCGAAACGTATTATGGGTATGTACTCATAATGGTGAAGCACATTTGATAAAATCTCTTCATCGGTTGTTCCAACATTCTCCTTATTCACCGGCCATTGATTTTTTGGTTCTTTGAGAAAATCAGGCCCGGTGAACCAACGACCGGATGCGGTAAGGTCGGGTATTTTCTGCCATTTTGTGCCTTCATCCGCTGGATTTAAGCGTGTTGAAATCCAATTCCACTCGGCTGGCTCAGTGGCTTCTAATATTTCACCAACCCTGTGTGCAACATATGTAGAATATCGTCGGTGGTCGGATATGATCCAGCAAATAACGTCCCGAGAATCCGTCCAGAAGTATCTCTCAGATATCTTCACGCGGTGCACTGCGGCAATGCTAGCAGCCATGCGTGTTCCGATCACAGCGGCTTGCAGCTCAAGACGCGGAACCGACACATATTTCAAGGGGGCAACTCTAGCTTTCGCTCCTACTAGGGCACATTCTATTGTACCCGCCTGCTCGAATCTCAGATATGCCACGGCGACCAGTCCGTCCCGTCCTGCATCGACGAAAATATGCAATTGAGCAACGTTATCCTCTGCTGCTGTCGTAGTTTGTCGATAGCAACGGGGAATGCTTAGCCTCTCAGCTTGCGGCAAAACTTTTAACCACTCCATCCATTTGTCTGCCAGCCCTGGCGGTATTTCTGCGTCCCAATCTGTTTTTGCACGCCACACCTCTTGAAGAAGAATTTTAAGGAACATTAAGAAACCAGTCATCAATCCCAAGGGATCGTAAATCCTCATGAGTGTTTTTAAGAGTTCGCGCTTTGTCGGAATCTTCTGTCCGCTAAGTAGTTCTCTATCATGTTTTGGTGAAAGTTTGAACGTAAACGTATCCGACGAAATACTCCACCACATGCCCAAGACTTTTTCCGTTGCCATTTCGGAGCTGAGATTTAAATCTTTCTCGACAGCGCCTGCCTCGCTGACCGTTTCTAGCAGCCTATTTGAATTAGATAGCCAATTATGGAGCTCAAAACCTCCTTGTGCGTGGATAAACCGTACGTCTGAGGCCAGTTGTATAGCTTCGTCTTCGTTCTCTTCACTAGTCAGAAGATCATCAACGTAGTGATCTTTCTGTATACAAGCTACGGCTCGTGGAAACTGTTGCTGGAAACGTGCAGCATTGGTGTTTTTCACAAATTGAGCGCAACTAGGCGAGCATGTGGCTCCGAAGGTCATCACCTTCATTATGTACACATCAGGAGACCTCCTTGAATCCCCATCTCTCCACAGAAACCGCTGGCTTTGTTGATCGTCTTCATTGATCTCTACTTGATGGAACATCTCTCGTATGTCGGCTGCTATAGCGAAGCGATACTCTCGGAACCTGTATAATACAGATGGCAAAGATGCAAGCTGGTCTGGTCCAGTTAGCAGGACAGAATTTAATGAAAGTCCGCCTACTCTGGCAGCGGCATCCCATACTATCCGAACCTTACCGGGCTTGTTAGGATTCATAACCGGAAAAATCGGTAAATACCACTTCCGTGGGTGCTTCTCAGCAACTTCCTTAGGGCTCAACTTTCGTATAAAACCTTTTGATTCATATTCTCTTATTTTCTCTTCCAATGTTTTAGCTAGTAGATCATCGCGACTCATCCGCCTCTCTAAACAAACTAAACGCTTTTCGGCCATGGATTTACTGTCTGGCAGTTCTATTCCATCCCTTCTCCACAAAAGGCCAGTTTCGTAACGATTGCCTTTACGATGTGTTCGAGACTGAAGTAGCTGTGTAGCGCGCTCATCTTCTTTTGAGAGTAATGGTTCAGTATTGCGTACAATGCCTAAAGAATCCATAGAGAAATATTTCTTCAGCTCAGTATTTAGACAGGAGTCTCCATCCTCAAAACACGGACAAATGTGAAAGCTGTGGCAGGCGTTGAAACTACTACCTGGTGTATTTGTACTAACTGAGCATGGACCGTAGATCAACCAGCCCAGTCGCGTTTTGGTAGCAACTGGTTCGTTTGCCGCTCCTTCTACACTCTTCAGGGCATTGCCGACATGGCAGTTATCGATTCCGATTAATATCCTTGGGGAAACAGAATCATACGAGTTGACTGGCAGCCCTTTCAAATACGCGTATTGTCGTGATAGGTCCTGAACTGAAATCGATTGCAGCGGAAGGCTAAGCGTTCTGACTGTGTGCACCTTAGGGAGCACAAACTTTTTACAATGATTCTCTAATCCAGAAATTTTCAGCGTTAGTCGAACGGATTCTCTCTCCTCACGCTGCTGGCCGCCTGTCCAGTTTAAACACAGTGGGCTTGGCATACCTTCTAGATTGAGTTCTTTTACCAAGCTATGATCCATGAATGTTGCCGATGACCCATCATCCAAAAATGCATATGTTCTGACAGAAACATCCTTTCCATGCAGAATAATAGGAATGTACCTGAACAAAACTTTTCCAGTTGAACCACAATGTGCATTGCAGCTTTGAGAAGATGGTTGTTTCGACGACTGTACTGCTTTATATCTTGCGTCGTCGTGAAGCATTGGATGATGCATGAATGTACACCCGTTCCTGCCGCATGAGGATTTTATAATGCAGGCTCCAAAATGTTTGTTGAGACACTTTTTACAAAGCCTTTTCTCCCTTAACGCTGACCAACGTGATGAAATGCTCATATTTATGAATGCTTTACAGACATCTGTAGAGCTGCATGCTCCTTCGCAGATTACGCACCGTTGTATAGCTGTTCGTATCCCGGTAGGTTTCAATGGTTTCGTTTCTTCAGAGTGAACGTTCAGGTAATCATCTTGCTTACGGTTCTTTCTATTGATTGGCGGTTCGACCGGAGATATAGTGACAACACAAGCAGCTTCCACCAGTTTTTCTAGCCAATCACCGAAACTCGACAGTGTAACCAGTTGCAAAGATTGTCTGTGTAATGCCCAATTCAGTTTAATAGCGGGCGGTAAACGATCAACTAACTCCTGTAATAAGGCAACATTACATAAATACTCGTCCAAACCACACGCCTTGATTGTAGCGCAAACGTTCTGAACGGCCACACCGAAATCGATTAGAGTATTTAGCTTCTCTGCTTTTGGCGACGGCATTTCCCGTATGCGTGTAACAAGCGAATGTACTATAACTTCAGGACGCCCAAAAAGCGTTTTCAAAGTACTCATAATTCCTGAAAGATTCGACGGATGCAACAAGCGACTGCGGACAGCTTCTAGCGCCTTTCCTTCAAGGCATCGTTGGAGCCGAAGAAGATTCTCCTCATCACTATACCCGCACATTCTCGTTGAGCTTTCGAAACTAGCATGAAAAAGGGGCCACTCTTCCGGATGGCCATAAAATACGGGTAAATCACGAGCTACCGCCTGTCGAGCCGCCAGTTGGCTTCGACTGAGCTCGTTGTAAAGTGTCGAACTGGAAGCAGCTGAATTCGCGGTCGTCAGCCCTGTCTGGTTTATTCCCACAGATGATCGCCGTCGTTGGAGTAAAGAGAAACGTTCTTGGAGTTGTCTTTTCTCTAAAGCGTGCTTCTCTTCTAACAATCGAAGCCCATCTTCCAGTTCTTCGTCATTTTCGTAAGCACTCTTATTAGCATCTATAGTCGTCGAATTTGCTTTCGGAAAAACGCCCATTGAATTTGCATCGAGCTCATTTCTATTCGGCCTCGATCCTGTATTGAACTGCACTCTCTGATTTTCTCTCACTTCAGTATATGCCAGCCTTCTTTGCAATAATCCGATTTGCTTACGTAACTCCTGGATGCAAGCTAGCTGATTCCTTTCCGATTCCTGCCTAGTTCTTTCGGCTGGTGTTGAATGGCCTGATGTGACCTGAACATGGCACTGTGCGCAGTTCCAGTCTCTTTCCGACTCACTTTCACTCACACCGACACAGTTGAAGTGAAACCACTGATTGCAATTATCGCAATTTATCATTTTGCCATCATCCGGGGCATTACAAAAAGGACAAACCGACTCCAATACCGAACTTTCAAAGAGTGAATTGATTTCTAGACCTGTACCATTTTCTTGTGCCATTTTAGCGCATATACCACCCGATCGCAAATAAACGGATTTTTTAATTTTGTTGCAGAGCAAACAAAGAGACAGTATTTCCAGTTTTTTAACTCGATTTATTTCAAGCGGAGTTAAAAAATCCCTTAAATTAAAAGGAAAATTTTTGATTATAATTTGGATTTTAGTATAATAATCTTAAGAACTAGGTTTAACATTTTTTGTAATTTCCTTATTTTCAAATTATGGGTTTTTATAGTGATATAGATTCTACATGCTCTCAGCATGGGAAGTAAGTTGGAGCGATCAAAGCACGTGGGGGCGTATAAGCGATTCATCTTAGGTGTAGGTAATGTTGAACTTAAATTGTAGATTCTCATGCAATCTCTCATGCTATTTTCATGCAGATTCCACTTACGTTTAGTGCTCATTTATAATATTGAACCTCCGTTTTTAATCTGCACTTGGTGATGCTGTTATAATAGATATAAGTTTTAGGTTAGAATCTAAGTCACAATAATTAGCCACGTAAATTTACCGTTTTAAATATTGATAATTGTGTTCGAAAATAATCACTGGGCTTATTATTAAATTTTAGGTATTTTATAATAATTATAAATTTAACTTTAGTAGAACTATAAGTATAATAATCACCACTTTCGCTAAGCCGCTGGTTCAGTCTGCTGCTACTCCTGAAGTGGCGATCTACATTCAACATGGCTGTTTTATCGTTGATCGTAGATCGTTTCCGATCGGTATCGCTCGTGCGGATGATGGATAAAGCGTCGCTTCAATAGGCCTATTGTGAATTGGTAGCACCAGGGGAACTCGCTGAATGTTGGTTCGTCACAGACAGGGTGACAGTCATATTGCTATATTTATTGCTCGTGTTTTGTAAGATTTGGACCACTTTGATCTTTTTTGGTTAAACAAACGAAAACAATTACTTTTTAAAGCTATTTACAGTAAGAGGTTCACGAAGCGGTATTCATATTTGATTTTGTAAAAACAAGAATAACAAAAGTTATTTAGCTTGCATTGAAAATAGATACTCTTATGAATGTTTTCATAAAAATTCAATTATTATTTGAATCGAAAAGGTAGAACCAAAGTTGTCATAATTTCAAGCGCATTGCAATTTACCAAAGTTATTGGTGTGCCGAAAATTCAATCTAGACCTTGTGCTTGTTCTTTAAAATGCTTCTGTGGCTTGTACGATAACTGGAACTCCATTCTAGGGTAAAAAACTGACAAAAGTAACTTTCGCATTAAAGTATGTTCATCTTTCGAAGCAATTTACGTACGCCATCAGCAATTCACAGTTTTTCTAAATATTTCTATTGTCGCTTCTCTACAAAATTTAGCGAATTAGCGATTAGCGTTTCGAAGGCCAAAATTTTAGCGACGCTAACAGTTTCGCTAACTAGCTCAAAATCGCTAAATCGCTAACTGAATTTTAGCGTCGCTAATTAGTGAATTAGCGAATTAGCGGAATGGTGCCCATCACTGGTAAAAACCAAAATACATACAGTCAGATTTTTTTTACACGAGGAATACATACCTCATATGAAAACCCGTGTAAAAAACCGCGCTAGTTAAAAAAGTTGCGTAAAATAAATTACCATAAAAGGCTTAAGAAAAAAAACCAGACGATTTACGTCTAGTATTCAAAATTGTCCTCTCTGGCCGTCTAGGTCATTCTGGATCCTTCAGAGAGCGGAGGTTTTTTTTACTAAGTTTTTACTCAATAAACACTTAGACGTTTCTGGTTTGCAACCAGCGTTAAATCGAAAATCGGCGTAAAAACCTTGTAGAAAAACCTGACTTATTTTTAATTTATACATTTTTGGTAGTTTTTCATTCATTTTCGTTCATCTTGGAAAAATCATTTTCTACATTCTAGCATTCTTCTTTTTTTTAATAAAATATTCACGTAGTTATTAATAGAATTATTTTTAATTTTCCACTGAATATATGTAATGTAAGCCTCGAAGTATAACTCATAGCATTAAGCTTGATCCCAGAACCGCAATATTATTGTGGTCACAATATCCAATGACGACAAAAAAGTTAAAAAAACCTAATTAGGATTTATGGTTTCAATTCGCAGATTAAAAATTCACTACAGAATATGCGACCATGTCCATCGACCCACCTGCAGCCGAACGGTCAACTATGCCACCGAGCAGAGCTATCCAATTCGCCGGCCACCGGGTTATATCGCTAGACCAAAATACAATCAAACGAATTACACGGTATCCATATTTTAAAACCGGATGATATCTCCCGGTTGAATAAAAAATGAGCAGCAATTGTACGTAATTACTTTTGATAATTAATTATAAATTACCATCCTGTTCGCACAATCGTGTCGGGTTTCCTGGCTGAATTTTGTGCAGCGAACTGCAAGAGGCATGAGCGGGTGCGCGGGCTAGATTTCCCATTTTATTTATCACTTTTCGCCGCCGTCAGGGAAGCAACTTTCAGTATAGTGTTGTAGAAACGACCGGTGGTGTCGATGTGGTGCACGGACGTGTCGATAATTTTGTAATTTTTAATGTGCCTGGTTGTAATTCACACTGTTGTCATTGTGAATTTGACACCAAACCTTTAAAAACCACAGCTATTTGCCAATATTTGTGCATATTTTTAGTTTTTATACAATATTCATTATTGTTTTTTACAAAAAAGTGTACTATCTAGATTCTAAAGTAAACTCCCATAAATTCATTGCGAATCATTCGAATAGCGCTAGCTACGTCCCAGTATCATTATTGGCGGAGCAAAAGGATACAACTCTCAGTGGAGTTCTGGGTGGATGCAGGATAGCATCCGAAGCATAGGGTTGTTGAGGCAAAAATCACACCTGAGGCTCGGTAACACTTGCACTTCACACATAGGTACTACTGGTATTGCACTTCACACTTTGCGGAAGGATTTCTAGGGAATAACCCTCTCCCGGTCGGATGTGGTTCTATTGTAGTTCGGAGCGGATATGTATAATGAAAACTTTTATACCAATTATTATCATTATTTTATTTTGCAGCCGTCGACGGAGAGTCGACTTTCTCTTTGGAGCTTTCTACTGTCTCGTGGAAATTACCCGTATGGTGGAAACGCAGAGTGAGCGGGAAAATGCGATAACTTGCACTGCAAAATTGGTAAATTTATTACCCTGATTCAGTTGAGTGCGCTCTGGTGGATGGTACAACAATTAGCAGATTAAATGCGTTCCTGTTTGCAATTCTAATTTTGCAGATACAGCCAAATTCATTTGAGTGCAAATGTTTTCATGAAACCCACAATATTCGAATCTAATCGATCCAATTGTCAGCATCCTTTGTAAAACGCGATTTCATCCGAAATCCGGTCTATTGATTGATATTATACACACAAACCGTAATCGCAATTTGCGGCATTATTATCCCGCCGCCGCACGCCGCTGGCTGACAACCGTTGCATAAACAAGCGGATGAGCCGACCAGAAATCATTGCATTTATGCAAATCTACCAAATTGCATAAAACTACAATTTTGCACGTCGTCGTCGGTTTCATCTGTGACATCAAGCGCAAAGCGAATCATAGTAACTACCGCGCAGCCGGCACTTTCGGCATTGTAAGCCACTGCCGCCAGCACTGCATGCTGGGGTCCAAGTGGCAAATTCTATGAATGGATGTAAATTAAGCACACACCAACTAGCTCAGTGATCCATCCACCACCTCCTAGATCGTGATCTCTGCCCCCGTACGGCAAGGATTGCTGCCGAGCGCTGCTGCAGGTTTTGTTTAAAAGGGAAAAATAAAATTTGCATCAATAAATGCACTTGAGCCGACATTCATCACGTGTGCATGTGCCGATGGTGCTTGGGATGATCAAAAACGAAAGTCGCCTCGCCCAAATGTAACTACTGACATTTGAATAATTTTCGTATCTACGAGCACGTTATGCCTCGTGAAAAGACTAGTAAGTAGAGCAAAATAAACCTTTTATGAAGTCAATAAGTTCAAACTTTTTTCAGAACATTTGACTTCCGTTCATAATGTCACCTATCCGATAACACGAACATTTCGTGCATAAAAATGAGATTTATAGCTTGAAGTTTTGATGGCCGATTTTTTCTATATGATAAACTTCAATGAAAAAGATTGTAATAATCCCAGTTCTAATTAGTGTTTGCAAACGGATTTGCATCCAATTTTGATTAGAATCCATTTGTGAAACATTATGGTTTCGTCTCGAGAAAGCAGTAAATTTATAGACTTTGAGGCATTATTGTTGCGCGCTCTTCGCTCTTGCTCTGACATCCCCCGGCTGTCAAAACGAAATGTAATTACAGTCCCTCTACAATTATGGGTCAGTCAACGTGTTGTCTGAATGTTCAAAAATGGATATTAAACCGTAAAAATTACCAACTACGAATGTTTTACAATCTATCTCTGTGTTCTGTTGTGTACTTTCGATTAACAATTAGTTTCACTGCAGTTGATACGTGTAAATTGGTTGGGAAGAAAAATATCACTTACATAGCAAATGACACAATTATGGATCACTTTTGGCATTCAAAATCATTTAGTATATAAAACCGTCAAAATACATAATGCAATTTATTTTTTGTTGTGAATGCTTGATAATAAGTTATTTTATTCAGTCTTGATGCATTATCATGTGAAAGTAATAAAAATAGCCAAAATATGGACTGACCCACAATTGTGCACCGCAAAATGTAACATTACCACACTTATGGGTCATTTCTCTTGTTGCACCCAGCAGAATTATAGTTTTTAGAGACATTTTTAGCTTTAAATTATTATAATCGTATAAATGAGGTTACAAGTGAGTTACAAAAAATACCACTGCTAATGAAAACTGTTCAGTTTTGTGAGAATAGAAATATTCACGTAAAAGTGACCCTTAATTGTAACTGACCAATAACTGTGGAGGCACTGTACTTCAGCCACGAAATTAATAGAATGATATAATTTGAAAAAAAAAAGCAGAAACCGTTTACAACATAAGCTGAAATAAACATAGATACGAAAGTTAGATATCTAATTTAATGAAGAATTTTGGTCACTCTAATTTGTAACATTATTTGATAGTATAAGTTGATAACATAAAAATAACCGTCTCATATGTATGTCATATGTAACAACTTTGTAAAAGAAAGTATTTCTCTAGAATATTACTATCGAGCTCTAGATCCATTTTTCCCCCTAGGCTCGTTCCCTAGAACGATGTACTTGGCGTCTCCATCGATTATACAGTGAAATGAGGCGCACGATTAACGTTCGTGTTGGAGTGGGAGGGAGCTTTTGTTGCGTAACTGAAATAGCTAGGGGCACCAAAACTCACAGTAATGAGTATATAGCTATAATCTTTCATTTTTTCCAATTTGAGCATTAGAGCGGCACCCGTAATTCTCTTTTTGTGATTAAGTTCAATAGCACTATATCGGTTATTTTGTAAGATGAAAAAAAAAACTTTCTTCTGGAAAGTAACGCAAAATTGACGGGGTTTCAACATTGTTGATAATCGTTTAACTCTATCTGCGAAAAAAGGAAGGTTATATGCTGAATTTCATCGAAAATTTGGGTCACCCTAATTTAAGATTACAGCAAAAAGCGCACTCCATCATATGCAACAACTTTATACAAGAAAGTATTTCTCTAGAATATTACTATCGAGTCCCAGATCCAAATTTTCCCCTAAGCTCGTTCCCTAGAAGGCTGTAGAATAATTAACTTAGCGTCTTCACCGATTCAACAGTGAAAGGAGGCGCACGGTTAACGTTCGCGTTGGAGTGGGTGGGAGCTTTTGTCGCATAACTGAAATGGCTAGGGGCACCAAAAATCACAGTAATGGTTAAATAGCTATTATCTTACATTTTTTCCACTTTTAGCGCTAGGACTGCACTTTTTCGCATTCGTCGACCAGTGCTAACATTTTACCGCGTCGACAATGAAATCCAAACTCGACAAGCTTGGTTTCAAGCCGGAAGCGGTTTTTCTAACGAGTCGCCGATCCTAAACTAGCTGTTCTTGGTACATTTTACTCAGAGTAGCACGACTAGAGGTGTGCAGCGGAACATCTAGCATCTATTCCACACCATCATTCAACAAGAACCGTATCGTCCTCAACACCGTGACGTAACCCAGTATACATTCTGTCCGTGATTCGGTCATGGTGCACGAAACCACAAAATGGTGCTGCGCTGTGATATATGAGTTGGGAACCTTGCTCTTAGACCAGCCTACAACCTGATGACACCAACCAAAATGCGCAAACTATAGCCAAAACCATCGCCCCAGCAGCCGCAGCTGCCCAAAGTTCATTCGCATTGGCAAGGTAGCATAAACAACCAGAAAAGACGTCACCGAACACACCAGATCAGTTTTTTCTGATTCTAACCCGGCATGTGTTGCTGGAACCACTTCAGCTTTCGAATGACAACCATCCGAATCGTAGCACCCCTGTTTCAAAGTTTTTTGTGCAGTCCTGCCTCGTCTCCGCTGCTACTCAATTAAGCCATGAATCCATCCTGATCATCGGATTGTCACTGGCTAGTCAAAATCATCTCCACTGCATTCGAAATCCAGCGTAAGTACAAAATTCGAAGTCAGTAGTTTGCTGCAATCTTAATCTTCAAAAATGAACCATAAGTTCTCGGTGTTGTAAATTACAACGCTTATTCTCCCAGAAACAAAAATATTGAGCTTCTCGATTTCCTTGACGAGAAGGAGGTCAACATTCCCTTCAAAACGGAGATTCGTCTTCCTTCCGGGTTTTCAGCTGGTACGACGTTGTAGAAGGTAGAAGAGTTATTATCGCGATGAGGTGCTAATTCAAGCATCGCCTGCTGTTAAGCTTTCAGTCTAAGACTATCAAAGCTATTGGGGTCGAAGTCGAAACCTCGCTCGGCCCTTTCTTCATCATCGCAGCGTACTGTTTAGGTACCAAGTCAACCACCAAAACGAACTGGCTAAGCTGACTCGACGGCGGGCGAAAAACATCGTGTGGACCACTGGAAACAAACCCGTAACGGCATCATCCTGACAACCGACATTTCAAAATCTTCCGGTCCGGGGTACACTCCGTCTCACACATATTACTAACCTACATGGCCATCTCCGAGGTCCCAGTAGTTTTTGAGGAGCTATCATCGGACCACTACCCGGTGGTATTGACATTGGATATCGTAACCAGTCTTCCCTGGCAAAGCTATCATCGTGTTGACTGGGTCGGGTTTCAGTGGATCATCGATATGAATATCAACACTTACTGCAGTTCAAATATTTTAGCGGAAATCGACCAGCCGTTGGACACTCTGCCGATTGCCGTCGCCCGTGACAGAGAGGTCCCCATGCAACTTTATCAGGTGTGTACTTCCCTTTATATTGACAGCATCACTAAAAGATTATTAGGTTGCGCAACATCCATCGACGCCAATACCAACGAACTGGTGACCGATCTGAACTGATCTTATCCAGCAGTGAATTCAAGATCTGCGGAACCACGCGTCTAGGTTCTAGGTTCTGGAAGAAATAATAGTGACGGTGGATGAGCTCATCGATGCAACGAGGAGACGGCTCATTTGCTTGTGTAGCACGTGTTTCAACCGATACTGGGAACTTGGCTACTTCTCTTCAATGTGGAAACTAGCTAAAGTCATCTCAATCTAGCCGGGGAAACATTCTTCAAGTCAGTGTCCAAGACTACAGCAAAGCGCTCTTGAACGTTAAAAAGGCATTTGACAATGTTTGGCACGATGGCCTGCTGCTCAAGCTGCATCGACAAAATTTTGAAATGTATCGATAAAAAATTATTAAAAACTTTCTCGCGGAATGAGTTTTTTGAATTCCTTGCAAAATGTGTATTCAGAGCACAACAACTTCGACAGAGCAGTATCTCAAGGTAGCACCTTGGATCCACTCCTGTAAAACATCTACACATCAGACATCACACCCCAAGGTAGTGCCTGGGGGTGGTGTCTTGTCCAAAAATAGATGATTCCGCGATCATGTATAAGGGTCGCGTCATCTGAGCTCTGATTTATTCTGAGCTCTTTTTTATTTTCTCACGCTTCAGTTTTTCCCGAAAACTCTTGATGGGACGCAGCTGGGGGACGCTCCAGCTCCTTCAACGAATGCATCGAGTAGTGGTCCGACAGCAGACCCAGCCAGAACACCCCGTCTTCGCCCACTTCATCTCGGTGCTCACTTTCTTCGTGGGGGAAGTAAAATACGAAGTGCCGTGCCAGTCGTTGCCATCCAGGGTGAAATAGGGCTCGACGTCCATCATCACCAAAACGTCGCGATTGCCGGGAAAATCGACAAATCCGTTTTTTTCAGCCACTGCCGCTGCGTCATTGCCTGCTTTTTCAAGACTAGTGGGCGGGACTGCCGCTTACTGACATGTATGGTCTGGTAATTTTCACAGTTTGGTCGGTAGAACGAACCTCTCGACCAAGCGCACGCAGCGATGTAGCGATGTCGCACTTTTTCCTCGGTCTTCAGAATCTTTTGAAGCTTCTTCTCGCTCAGGGTTGTCGGCCGTCCAGAACCGGGCTTTCTTTCGATGCTCTGATTGTTGTCTAATAGTGCCAAGATGTTGTAGATGCCGGAGTATCCGGCATTCCGGTTATTCTGCTGACTTATGGGTTACTATGATTGATGCTGCATGGGTAGTTTTGTCAGTGCGTCTAAACGTAAACCCATATAAAATCGGCAATTTTTGTGCATTTTTCTAATGGAAGCGGTAAGGCTCAACAGTTTTGTTTTCTTGAAAAAAGTCTCTACACAAAATATAAACCTAATCGGACTCCTGGTAAGACTTCAATTTTTTGATTTTATTATAGACGCTTTAACCTTAAGGGTCATTCGTGTCTATAGGCTTCAGTTACAGCAGTGAAAGTTTTTTGAAAAAATGAATGAAATATAGACTTTTCCTTACAAAGCTATAGCATATTTTAGCTCATATTCCTCTATCCCTTAACACAAAAAAGTTAGTTTTTTTTTTCTTAGTATGGTAAACTTTTCATAATTTTTGACAAACAAGATTTTGAGGGTCATTTATACAAACAATTGTTTCGAAGACACTATTATGCCAGGATATTAAGTTATTAAGTTCCACTTTTTGCCTTATTGGAGCACTGTGCACCGGCCCTGACTATACCAGCTGAAAATTGTGATCAATGCGGTATGAATAGTCATCCACATTCGACATTACCTATGTCACATCATAACGAGAGACAGAATCATGTAACACCCACCGTTTCGAAGTGACATTCACCATAACGATGAGTTTTTTGTCGCTTCCTATGAATTTTGGTGCCCCTAGTATGATAACTTTTTCAGAGACTTAAATGAGGGTTCCCGCAAGCCACCGTAAAAGCGACGATTCCGGCGAGCAATGAAATGAAAAACCGTTATGAAAATGTGTCCTATTCACATGCACATAACCTTGTTATAACTAAGCGTATTTTGAGCTCCTATGTCTTGATCGATAGATGAACTGTGTTTCAAATGCGTGGTATCAAATTAGCATATCATTTCAATACTAACCCAGTGGAAACTTTAAATGAAATTAAAAAATTTGATAACATTCATCCAATCACGAGTTATATAATAAGAGTGTGCAGAAAAAATAATCTTTCATTCCCTGTCAGCAACCAGGAGTCGCGGGTGATAGAAGTACTCTTAGCTAAGAAATATTGCAACTGACTGTTCCGTATTTGCTTTCTACGGTTTGGATAGGTGAAATACCAAATGTAAGACATAGATAGCCAGAACGAATGAAACTGGATGATTTTTTGAGCTTGAGCTTGAACGACACACATTTCTTAGTTGCTCCTCCATGATGATTCTGAGCTGGTGAAGTTGCACAAAGAACCACCGTGAGATGGCTTATTTGGAATTCATTCACCATATTCGATGTACAGCAATTCAGTGGCTGTCGCTTTGTGTAGATCGATAACGACGCAGGCTACATCCTTATGGTCAGCTAGGGAAAGAGAGAGAGAAGTGTTACAATCGTTGTTGCCAGAGACTGAGTTCACCCCTGCATTTCTTACGACTGTTACAGAAAGGAACCACCATGGTAGTGACGAATGATGACACCCCGTTAAGCATACAGACGCGAGGCATACGGACGCGAGGCATAGTACGCTAGGCATAATGGACGGCAGGCATACGGACACGAGGCATATGGACGCGAGGCCGAATAGACGCGAGGCCGAATGGACGCGAGGCCGAATGGACGCAAAGCCGAATAGACACAAGGCCGAGAGGAAGTGAACCGTAATACGGTATTATCGTCATCATCATCACAGCCTCCTTTTAATAACATGTATTTACCCGAGTTGTGCTCTCGTCGTGTTCGGTCGCAATTTCATTTCGATCTCGATAGTGCCGACCAGTTAATCGCCTTCAAGGTCACCGTGCATTGTATTGCGTGTGCACTGCTGCCCGTTGCCGTCGTCTATTGAAGACAAAGGAACGCATCATCGCCTATTGCTACCATACGCCACAGACTGTACGTTGTGTCGCTACTGCGAGAGATCCAGTACCCGGCGTACTGCTGTTTGGCTGTACTGGTGCTGCTGTGTGGCTGGAGCAGCTGCAGCTTTTGCTACCGGACTCTTGTGTGAAGGACTGGAGATTGGCATCGCCCGTGCGCTGATTGCGGTGGAGAGCGGCTGCAGAAGATAAGTAATTTTTTTTTCTTGGTTTTTTTCTACAATATTATTTGTTGATTGGCATTTTGCGTGTGTGGCTTTCGCGTCCAACATGGACGACGAACGCGGGGATGAAAACCCGCTCGTTCTACCGCCTAGCCCTCCCGGATACAAAGTTCCAAGGGTTAAGAATGGAACCCCGGAGGAAGCTACCCATCGGCCTAAGCAGTATCCGGAGGGCAAAGTTGGTATTGAGGCTGTATTTTTCCGGCCGAAAGTGAAAGCATTGAACACAATGCATATATGTAAAGATCTGGCACGGTTTACAGCCGTGACAGAAATTACCAAAGTACGCCCGAATAAGCTGCGTGTTTTGGTGTCCGACCTCAAGCAAGCAAACGAGATTGCTGCTTATGAGCTCTTTAGCGGGAGTACCACGTGTACATTCCAGCTCGCGTAGTTGAGATTGACGGTGTGGTCAGCGAATCGAGTCTGACTGTCGAGGAGCTGTTGAAGGCTGGAAAAGGCCTTTTCAAGGATTCTAGCCTTGAACCTGCCAAGATACTTGAATGTAAGCAATTACATTCAGTATCGCTCGACAAGGGTGTAAAAACTTACACCCCTTCAGACTCTTTTCGCGTGACTTTCGCCGGGTCTGCTCTGCCGAGCTATGTGCTCGTGGACAAGGTGCGTCTGCCCGTGCGCTTGTTTGTACCGCGGGTAATGAATTGCCTCAAGTACAAACAGTTGGGCCATACGGCCTCCCACTGTGGCAATAAAGCACGTTGTGGCAAGTGCGGAGAGCAACATGCGGATGACGCCTGTAATAAGGGTGCTGAAAAGTGCCTTTATTGTGGGCAGACTCCACATGAGCTGTCTGCATGTCCCGCGTACAAACAGCGCCAAGACAAGATCAAGCGGTCTCTGAAAGAGCGCTCTAAGCGAACTTTCGCAGAAATGCTCAAAGAGGCCGCTGCCACCAAACTGGTTTCCCCGAATCTCTTCGAGGTCTTGCCATCCGATGAGTCTGATTCTGACGATTCAGTTGGGGAATCTTTTTTTGTTGAACCCGGGAAATCTAGGAAGAGAAAAAACCTTTCTTCTCCTAGGCTTCCTAGGAAAGGACAGAGAAGGTCTCCATCTGAAGTGACTGATACTAAGAAACAAAAAAGTGCTGCAGAAAATCCGAAGCAAACTCCTCCTGGACTGGCAAAACTGAATTCAAGTAAGGAGTTTCCGGCACTTCCAGGAACATCAAAAAACCCAACTGTTCCTTCTTTTTCGTCCAAGATTCAGCCAGAATCTGGACTGCTGAAGTTTTCAGATATTGTGGACTGGATTTTTGAAAATTTCAACATAACTGATCCTCTTAAAAGTCTTCTGCTGGCATTTCTACCAACAGTTAAAACGTTTTCGAAGCAGTTGACTGCTAAATGGCCCCTCCTTGCAGCGATCGTATCCTTCAATGGCTAATTCATCGGCTGAGATGAAGGATTCTATCTCTATTTTACAGTGTAATTGTAGAAGTATCATCCCCAAAATTGATTTATTTAAAGTTTTGATTAATAAGCATAAATGCGATGCATTTTCCCTCTGTGAAACTTGGCTCACTTCAAATGTAGATCTTAGCTTCCATGATTTTAATATAATTCGCCTCGACCGAGACACCCCTTACGGAGGAGTACTTCTAGGGATTAAGAAGTGCTATTCCTTCTATCGTATTAACCTCCCCACGGTCCCAGGCGTCGAAGCTGTCGCATGTCAAATGACAATACAAGGTAAAGAGCTTTGTATTGCCTCAATATATATTCCTCCCAGAGCACAGGTTGGGCAACGGCTGCTCTTTGATTTAATAGAACTTCTTCCCTCGCCACGTTTGATTTTGGGAGATTTTAACTCTCACGGCGTGGCTTGGGGTTCCCCTTCTAATGATAACCGTTCCTCTTTGATCTATAACCTCTGCGACGACTTCGACATGACAATATTAAACAACGGGGATATGACACGCGTTCCGAAACCTCCAGCGCGCCCCAGTGCTTTAGATTTATCTTTATGTTCAACATCGCTACGGTTGGATTGCATATGGAAGGTAGTCCTTGATCCCCACGGTAGCGATCATTTGCCTATTCAAATTTCAATTGATAATGGTTCAACTAGCACGCGATCAGTTGATATTCCATATGACCTCACACGGAATATCGATTGGAAATTATACGAGGAAATGATATCAGAAGCTGTCGAGCCGATTCAACATCACCCACCACTTGAAGAAAACAACCTCCTCGCGGGCTTGATTCTCGACGCCGCGTTGCAAGCCCAAACGAAGAAATATCCTGGCGTGACGATCAAAGAACGGCCTCCCACTCCGTGGTGGGACAAAGAGTGCTCCGATGTCTACACGGAAAAATCCGACGCGTTTAAGGCCTTCTTTGGGGTGAAAGGTCAACCCGACGACTTTAAGCGGTATTTGGAGCTTGAGACCAAGTTCAAAAGCTTGGTCCGAGCAAAGAAACCTGGATATTGGCGCCGGTTCGTAAACGAAACGTCGAGGGAGACATCGATGAGCACTCTTTGGAACACAGCCCGAAGAATGCGAAATCGTATAACGGTCAACGAAAGCGAGGAGTCTTCAAGTCGGTGGATATTTGATTTTGCCAGGAAAGTATGTCCGGACTCTGTTCCTGCGCAAAACTTTGTTCGCGATACGTCTCCGGGCCACGATGCGATAGAATCACCTTTTACGATGGCAGAATTTTCAGTTGCCCTCCTGTCCTGTAACAATAACGCGCCTGGGTTAGATAGAATCAAATTCAACTTGTTGAAGAATCTACCCGGCAATGCCAAGAGGCGCTTGTTGAACTTGTTCAATAAGTTCCTGGAGCAAAACATTGTACCGCTGGATTGGAGGCAAGTGAAGGTGATCGCCATCCAAAAACCAGGGAAACCAGCTTCTGATCACAACTCTTATAGGCCGATTGCAATGCTATCCTGTATCCGGAAATTGATGGAGAAAATGATACTCCGTCGTTTAGACCATTGGGTCGAATCAAACGGTCTACTATCAGATACTCAATTTGGCTTCCGCCGTGCCAAAGGAACGAATGACTGTCTTGCGTTGCTTTCTACAGATATTCAGCTAGCCTATGCTCGCAAAGAACAAATGGCATCTGTGTTCTTGGACATTAAGGGGGCTTTTGATTCCATTTCTATTGACATTCTTTCGGGTAAACCTCACCGACAAGGATTTTCCCATACGATGAGTTTGGAAGTTTTGGCGGGCGTTCTCCCATTAAAAGATCGCTTTTGGGATCTGACTACTCGTATTCTCTTCAAATGTAAGGTTTTGAATCCCTTGGTAATTGAAAATTTCGATAGGCTAGTTGAACTTAATTCTCAAACCCGTTTCATGACTGTGTATTTCAATCACATGTCTCAAAGTATAAATCCTTCCTCATACACCTCCAATCGTGTCAACTTATTAGATACTTCTGTTTCTACTGTGTTTTTCGATACATCCATGATAGAAGAAACTCGTAAAATCCCGGGTCATTTACGCGTGCAGCAGATCCCTAAAATATTTTATAACAAATATAAAAACATCAACTGCGACAATGCGTTTTATACTGATGGATCACTTCTCAACGGGTCCACTGGCTTCGGTATCTTCAATAATAATTTTATCGCCTCCTACAAGCTCGATAATCCTGCTTCTGTTTACGTCGCAGAATTGGCTGCAATTCAGTATACCTTAGGGATTATTGAAACAATGCCCACGGACCATTACTTCATCTTTACGGACAGTCTCAGTTCTATTGAGGCTCTCCGATCGATGAAGGATGTAAGGCACTCTCCGTATTTCCTGGGGAAAATACGGGAACATCTGAGTGCTCTATTATTGCTCCATTCCGGGCAATGAGAAAGCGGACACTTTGGCTAAGGTGGGCGCAACAAACGGTGATATTTACAACAGACCAATTGCCTACAATGAATTTTTAAAATTTTCACGTCAGAGTACACTTGTCAACTGGCAGGCTTCGTGGGATAAGGGAGAACTGGGGAGGTGGCTACACAGCATCATCCCCAAGGTTTCCACCAAACCTTGGTTTCGGGGGTTGGATGTAGGACGAGATTTCATTCGCATGATGTCTCGGATTATGTCCAACCACTACGGGCTAGATGCACATCTCTTGCGTATTGGGCTGGCGATCAGTAATCATTGCGTTTGTGGATTGGGGTATCAAGACATTGAACACGTGGTTTGGGTGTGTGCTGAATTCTGCGGCGCCAGATCTCTACTTTTGGATACCCTCAGGGCCCGAGGAATACAGCCCTATGTGCCAGTTCGTGATATTCTCGCTCAGCGAAACTTGCCATACATGCTACATGTTTATAGCTACTTGAAGAGCATCAAGGTGCCAATTTAACAGCGAAACAAAAAAAAACCATGTTAGTTTTAGTATTAGATTTAGTTTCAGCTCGTAGTCGGCAGCGAGGGTAAAGAATTTGCCTTTAGATTATAAGATATTCTAGACCATAAGGCATTAGATTTAATTGGCTCAGTAAAACATTAATTTGTATTGTGCCGTGTCAAATAAATGTTGTGTGAACAAAAAAAAAAACATGTATTTCGCTTCAGAGTAACATTTGGAAAGCAATACACTCGCGGCCTTCGGCCGACTCGCTGTTCGAGCGAATGCTGTCCTTACTCGCTACCGCTCGTTCGGACTCAACTAAGGGAAAGAGACTCTGTTTGAGTAGACCTAGCAAACCAGTAGATCAGTCGTTTGTGTGCAAGAGGCCGCCGCTTCCGGCTTGTCGGCGGCCGACTCGGACTGCGGAAACCACGGCGGCTTAGTGCCGCCTCCTTTCCTTGCCCTCAATTATGCGTCTTCGCCGCATGATTTTAAAATTAATAGTATGCCCAACCTGAACTCTTTAGGAATGTAGTTACAATTGAGCTACATACGTAGAGTAAAACATATCTGAGTTTAATATACAATTGATTAGATGACGCTTCTTGTCAATCATCAAACGTGCAACATATTTTTCAATAGACGGCGGGGCGGCGGCCGGCTCAGACTGCGGAAACCACGGCGGCTTCGGTTCCTTGCTCTCGATTATGCGTCTTCGCCGCATGAATTGTTTCATGTCAGCTATACCCAACAAGCCGTTGAGACTAGTGTAAGTTATACCAGACATTGGAAAATTACTCCCCGCGATGCACAGAGGAGTACCTAGAACAAAAAGCTGGCCAAAATAAGAAAAAAGTTTTTTTAAGCTTTTTGGAGCCGCTATATTTTTTTCTGCAGCTCAAATAAATGCTTCACAAAATGCCATTACTCGATTGACGCTTAACGGTGTTTACATATGCTGGGAGGGCTGTGAATATTGACAAATTTTCAAGCTCATTTATATTAACAACTTGTTCCAGGCGTCAAAAAAATGACAATTAATCAATATTTTGCAGCAAATGAGTTCTTTATGTTCAATGCTAACAAACCAGTTGATAGAAATTTTAAAAATAAAAATTATAACTACTTTTAAGAAGTTTTCGAAATTGGTGATTTTTATGTATTTTCGAGTATTTTCCATATTAAAAAAGTTATTAAACTCGCGGAATCCGATCATATAATCTTCGAGGGGATGATAGTTCATGTCATCACGAACACATCCTTGCTAATAGCTCATCCGGTAACGTCCGGATTGACATTTGCGACCCGTTTGAAAAATGTTGTTTTTGACAAATTTTGACGTTAAGTGTTCACGCGTACATGAGAAAAGGAAAAGAATCAATAGTTTATGGTTCCCTGCCTCATCCTCCGAACAGAGTTTCAGCTTAACAATGATTATATGACATTAGTTTAGTGAAGGAATTTCAACTAACTTAAGTTAACTTAGCATTAACTTGATGCACAGAATTAATAATCCGAACAAAATATCACTCCGCACAAGAGGTTTTTTCCAACCTACGTAGGTTACACGAGGCATCATATAATATCATATAATATGTGAGCATCAAACTGAAAATCGAAATGTAGATATTTTGCCACATTATTTTACTGGTAAATTCTTCGATTTGTTTCGCTGCTCATTTTGCGAACAAAACATCATACGAGCGTATCACTTTGTCTGCTCACTAACACTAATGGAGACACATTAAGCTATGTAAATGTAAACATTGAGTTGTGTGTGTGATATTTATAGTTACTCTTTGATACAATACTCGAACCAGCAACTTCCATTTCTCACTCAATTATTATCCGAAATATTGCTAAACAGCAGCAATAATAATTTTGGCCAGGTTTTTACTCGAGTTACTCCTCTGTGCGACGCCGCGAGAGTCTTGAGGATCTAAGCCAAACCAGTTTGCGCATTTCGGATCTAATAATATGACTTGATTTGCACCTCCCGCCAAAATTGTGATTCTGCCTTTCGTGCCCTTCGAAATTCTGGCTTTTATATTTCCGCCTTTTGAAATATTCTGCCTTGCGTGTACGATCATAGAGTTTTGCCTTCCATGATTCTGCCCTTCGTGCTTCTGCCTTTTGTGATTCTGCCTTCTGTGGCGAACCTGTTCTGATTATACAGCGAGAGGCTTAAAAACAGACAAAACTAAAATTGTTTTCATTACATTCGGGAAATTCCAACAACAAACGCTATACATCAATTCTGAGCTAGTCCAAAAGCGTTAAATGATGTTTTTTGACGTAGAACTACGTTTTTATTTAGCCTACCACATAGGGATGTAAATAGGAAAACTATTACCGAAAAGGGGACGAAATATGTCCCTTTTTAAATGCATATAAATCGGTTTGTTTTTAACCGATTTCCTTCATTTTTGCAGCAATTGTTTGAAAAATTATACACGCATCCACCCAAATGTAGAAAATTGTTGATTGATTATGCAAACTATTGTACTATTGATAATTGTCAAGCCTTGTTTAAACGAAAATTACGTCCTCTGATTGGTCGTTATATGATTGCTTCCCAAGCACGGTCGACAGAATCATATACCTTGCAATTGAAAACATGCTATTTGGCCTATATAAGAGCCTGTTTCAGCCGAAGCCGCTCATAATAGTTCTAGACAGCGACAACAGCAGTCGTCCTCTCGCAGCAGCAGCACTAGCCCTCTGGTTGGGCACCATGTCTCAGGAGCAGCGCGGTTCTTCTCAGCGTGCCTCGCCAGACTGCCATTATTCCCCCGTGTTAGGGCAGCATGAAGATCGTCATCACCAAATCCAATTTTGAACAGCAAAATGCCTTTTTTCAAGGCAAATAAACAAGTCATTGAAAGTTATTAATTTTTGACAACGTAAGCAAGCATTCTGTGTGGATTCTAGCAGTTACATCTGTCGCGGCCGTCTAATTTACAGAAGGTGAAATAGCTTCCACAGTGCATGTTGTCCGTGTATCTTAACTCCCCCACTGTTGGGGCAGCACAAAGGTTGCGATCAGCAACCGATTTTGAACAACAAAATGCCTTTTTGGCGTAGAACTATGTTTTACTTTAGCATACCACACAGGGATGCAAACTGAAAAACTGGGACGATATTTGTCCCTTTTCAAATGCTTATAGGTCGGTTGGTTTTCAACCGATTTTCTTCATTCTTGCAGCAATCGATTGGAAAATAATACACGCATCTGCCCAAATGCAGAAAAATGTTGTTTGAATCTACGAACTATTGCACTATTGAAAATTGTCAAGCCTTGTTGAAATAAAAATAACGTCCTCTGATTGGTCGCTTGCTTGCTGTGTGTGTATGATATGGTATCATGTGTGTATGTGTGTATGATATGGTATGATGTGTGTATGGTATAATGATATGGAATGATGTGTGTGTGTCTATGTTATGGTATGATTTGTGTGTGTGTGCTGTGTATGGTTTTTAACTCGGCACGATCTGCTAACTGCTGAAACCGGTTCACGAAATTCACAACCCTTCATTAGTAGACATTATAACTCATTACCCAAGTAAAAATATTGGTTTTATCAAAGTTTTATAGCGCTCAATACAGCCAAAAAAGCGCTATAAAACTTTGATAAAAACAGTTGTGTTACTAGGGTAATGAACAACCAAAGCATTTGTTAATAGTGTACGTAGTTCTACGTCATTTATGCGGTCGTGTCTTGGATACAACCTCCTACTTTTTTTTCAGAAAAATCTTGCAAATGCCTGGAATGAGTAATGAAGAACCAAGAATTTAAATTGTTTTGTTTTTGCTTCAATATGTTCTAGCAATCAGTAAAAAGCTAAATAAAATTATATTGTAATTCTCTCACAAGTATTGACATTTTCAAATTAAGTATTGATTTCATACTTATGAATAATAATACTATTGAGACTAGTGTCAACTTTTCGAGCATATCCACACGATAGATAACCGAATCGGCGATACTTTTCACTGGAGCTATATACTGTCATCTCTAGTGCACAGCCAGTTGCAGTGCAGCACGACACAGCCCCTGACTCTGCATCAGCTGCAATGTGCAGCGACGACTAGGGTAGACCAAAATAGAATCAGAGGATGCTAAAACAGTTGTAATTGAATCGGATAATGTGCAATTTTAAGTACCCAAATGCGACTCAATGGGGTAATAAATAAAGTAAATTAAACACACGGCTTATCAGAGCGAGCGAACGAGTTGACCGTCAAGTGGA